>NC_134841.1:93117439-94418510 GCF_965363235.1 Mytilus galloprovincialis | reverse complement strand
CATTGCTAGTGATGCAAACGTATAAGACTCTTATTTTTTCGACACACATATCTTGATCCTTTGAAATGCATACGATTTCTTCAAGTTGTGTTTGTAACCTTGGTGTATGTTTTAAAAACGATTTATGAGATATGACCATCGGTAAATACTGTTACTTCATCATGTGCAAGGACACTAGTCGGCTTAAATGACAGTGTCTAAACATTAGAAGAATTATTGCATTTCAATATATGTCATTTAAAAAAAAAAACACTTCCGCTCACATAATCCATTGCGGGTGATTTATATGACAACTATTACACTTACCAGTCATTATAAACTGCTATATGGCTGTCAAAGAAGACAACTACCTTCCCCGCCGATTATATCCATCCTTTTATCCACGCCTTTATTAATCCCTTTTAAATCAATTAATATTGTGAGAGACTTATGTGACAACCATTACACTTACCAGTCTATATTAACCTCCATATGGCTGTCAAAGAAGACAACTACCTCCCCCGTTGATTGTTTCCATCCTTTTATCCTCGCCTTTATTAATCCCTCACGTGTAGGATTTCGTATCAGTTTTACTAAACCCTTTGGAAACTTTTTTCTGATATAGTTGTCTAGCAGAGATTTTAGTTCAACTGAAAATATATCGTTTAATGTATATTATCTGTAAGCTGATGTTAACATGTGTCTTATTTTCAAGTACAATGAATATTCAACCTTTATTACTTTGATAATTTGAATTTTGTTCCTTTTTGTAATTCAGTTTATCTACTCTTAAATAACACTGAAAAATGTTGTTGATACATCATATAACGACTGTAGACCGCTGATTAGTATAATCAGATCTGCTCACAAAAGTGATCTGCTCACAAAAGTTTCATGATATCAGATCGTACAACTACTGATATGAACACACCATAAAGTGTTAAAAAGATATTGTACTGGTGTTTGTTTGTCTCATTTATTTTTGATCGCAAGTACTTAAAAAAATGTAAAATAGCAAACATGCCGAACTTGTAGGAAAATTCAAAACTGAAAGTCCTTCACCAAATAGCAAAATCAAACGCTCAAACACATCAAACTAATGGAAAACAACTGTAATATTCCTGACTTCGAACATGAACTTCGTCATGCAGAAAAGGGTGGAATAAACTTGACTTTATAGCTTGCTAAACCTCTAACTTGTATGACAGTCGCATTGAAATATCTCCAATCAGATGCGCGTGTTGTCTACAAAAGTATCACAAGTGACGCTAGATTTAACCGAGTTAGAAATCCAAATAAAGTACATGTACAATTTTGAAGAGGTTTTGCCACATACAGCTAACTTAAGGTAATAGTTTCCCGGGAAAGAACCTCCTTAGTATTTCGAGCAGTTCAAGATTTTTTTAACAGTTATTTATCAATATAATCAAATCAATGATATTTCAGGTCAACACAGAAATGCTGACTATTGAGTGTTTAATACCCTGAGGGATGAGACCTCCATCCACTATTTCCATCGACCAATTGATAGTAAAAAAAAAATCATGAAAGGGCCGTACAAAACTGTTACTTTGTGGAAATAAAACAAATTCTTTAAAGATACCAGGTTTATAATTGTGTTCGTTCTACGCGCATTTCAGCTACAAATGACTCACCTATGACGCTCAAATAGATAAAGTTAAAGAGATCAAATAAAATTCTTTTTCAAAACATATAGACAGCTTTAAGACCAATAAACTCATCATAGATACTAGGATTAAATTTTATATTTACGCTTACGCCAGACGCGTGTTTCGTCTACAAAAGACTAATCATTGACGCTCGAATCCAAAAGGGTAAAAAAGTCCAAATAAAGTACGAAGTTGAGCATTAAGGACTAAAAGTCCTAAACGTTTTGCCAAATAGAGCTAACTTTATCTTTCCAAATGTAAATAAAAGTTTCTGCCTTTAAATGACTATTTAACTCAATTGTTTTAATATATTTACCTTGGTATCAATATTCGAACTGGATTTACGATATTTAAACATCAGAAGAAAAAAAACAGTTGCGTCTTATGTATATGTTAATTTTTCTGTAGATAAAAAAGATGTTACCATTAGAGGTCGGTCAGTTGAAAATGTACCGAAAGTATCTGATACGTTGACGTATCAGACTGGTTCCCTGTCCTTTATCTGTTTGGCTCTGAAAAACCCGTATGTTGCAAAGGAGAGACCCAGCCTCATTGACGAATAAGCATATTGAGGAATGTGTTATTAAACATAATTATCCCCATTAAATATATAACTCCTTATGCCATTTTTAAGAATAATGGGGACCAATGTCATATGTCGTACTACCTTTCAGTGGAAGACCCACTTTTTCGTAAAATAACGTCATCACCAATCGAGAAAAAAATGTGTTTAATTGTTAAAGGTCCTATGAAATATGATAATCTTTGATATGCAACATAGACTTTATGATTATATATCATGTTGTTGTTTCAATGTTTGATATTAAGAAGTTGAATATTTAGTTGAAGTGAGGCATTCAGAAATAAACGGATGCGAATTAATCAGTGCCACAGAGTTTTATCCCCATTATTCTTTAAAAATGGTACATTAAGTAACACTCAATCAAGGTAATTATTTGAGCATATTCGTAAACTATAAAGTTTCTGAAACTTTGGAGACGTTTTAAATTTACCAACCTCTAAAAGAGAAAACTCCGAGGAAAATTCTAATTCGTCCAATATCAAATGAAGTAAAATCAACAGAACCAATTTTGATATAAAAATATGACCTAGCAATAAGTTTTAAAATATGATTAACATTTTGTTAAAATGATGAAATCAATACAATTTTTTTTATAGATGATCAATTTTAACTGAAACGTATTTTTCTTAAAGTTTTCATAAGTTAATATCAATAACAATCAAACTGTATTTAATTTTTGCACACGAAGAATGCAATAAAATTTGTAAAATAAAATATTTTTGATAATCCTCAATAACATGAAGTATTTTACGAAAATTAAAACATCATTCACTTGTTCGAAATCGTAAGTACTATTGTATCAACATTATCCTCGAGTGGCAGTATAGAAAAGATAGCTTCCTGTTTAAATCTTTTAATCCAGTGTGTGCTTATTAAAAGTTCACTTAGGGTCGTCATTCTTCAATATTTCCAATCTCCCAAAGGAACGAATACTAATTTTGATGAAACTGGGGAATGTATTGCAAGCAAAATGCGTGTATCTAAATTACTTTTTCTTTATTGTCAATCATTTAGTTTGAAATAGTGGAAATACAACGGAATTCCGAACATATTTTTTTAGTTTTGAATATTGAAATAATAAATGTTGGAAAAACGTAAAAACGGAACACGAAAATAAGGCAAAAGGTACATAAAAGACATTCACATAAACTGGGCAAAAAACCTAAAGACGACGAAAACGTAAACCATTTCAAAATCACAACTTTCAAAACTTAAGACAAAGTTTTACAACACAACAATAACGAAATCAGGAGATCGACATATCGATTGCAACAATAAGCATGCGTTTATACAAAACGTCAGGCTTTTAATTTAAGTTTCAGCTTACCCTTCCGGAGCACATGAGATCACACCTAGTTTTTTGTGGGGTTTGTGTTGCTTAATCTTTAGTTTTCTATGTTGTGTATTTTGTAGTCTTATTTGTCTATTCGTCTTTTTATTTTTTAGCCATGGCGTTATTTATTTTCGATTTATGAGGTTGACTATCCCTCTGGTATCTTTCATCCTTCTTCTTTAAGAAATTCATTGGTAAATCTGACACGAATTTTGAGCATTCCTGATCTTGGTATGTCGAAGAGGGACGAAAGATACCAAAGGGACGGTCAAACTCATAAATCGAAAATAAACTGACAACGCCTGGCAAAAAATGAAAGAAGACAAACAGACAAACAGTAGAACACATGGCACAACACGAAACCCAACTGGCTCTCATGTGCTCCGGAAGGGTAAGCAGATCCTGCTCCATATGTGGCACCCGTCGTGTTGCTTATGTGATAACAAATCTGGTAAATAGTCTAATTCAGTTGGTCACATTCATGAAAGGCAAGGGAAACTGCGCTTCAGAAGCAAAAAGTTTATCGAATAGAGGCGGAGTTGGTCACATTCATGAAAGAGAAGGGAAACTACGATTCAGAAGCACAAAGTTTATCGACTAGAGACGGAAGATACCACAAGGATATTTGAACCATTTTTACTTATAACAGATTAAGAATGTGCTATGATTTACTTAATTTTATACTCGACATGTGAAATATGGGTATTTTTAATCTTTTCAGCCCATACTTTTTTATACTAATACTAATGTCTTTAGTTGGGAGAAGAAAACAAACAAGCGAACATGGTTGAGATACCACATTTGTATGTCCACTAGGTAATAATGATTGCTATAGCTCTGTTTAAACGTCATTTAAGGGAGAAAATAGGTAACCTATCCTTGTTATTTCATGTAATTCTTGTTATTTTTTTTTTACTTATCTTCCTTGGACTATGCTTGTACAAAGCAAGAAAGATTTTCCGTTCCGTTGGTTAAAACCTTTGATTTTGCCAGTTTTTATAGATCTCTCTTTTTTAATTTGCCGTGGAGTTTAGCAATTATTTTCTTTTTATGACAATATGTATCTTTTATAAAAGATATCAAAGTATGCAAGGGGGTGTTTACCTACCCAACTGACTGTTGTCGTCAACCAATATTATCTCCTGTAGAAGATGTCTTGGGGTTCTGTTGATAATACTATATACAGTGCGTATTAATATCGATGGCCATTCGTCGTAAAACGGGATAATGATACTGGTTTTTGGTAAATCATTACTATATATTATGTTTTTACATCTGGAAATAAGTAATAAAAATATAATTGTATAATGGTTTGTATTTATCCATCATTTGTCTACAATGTGTATATATCATGAAGTGCATTTTCTTTCAAGTGAATATAAATGTCAGTATACAGATAATCATATTAATAAATACCAGTTACAAATTTCATGCATAATACTATGGGAACTTATCTAATAGAAAATAATCAAATTATAATATTATTAATATTTTGCAGCTGTTCGAAATCTAGGGTTTAGCTTACTTGTAAATATCCTTTTTAAACTAGGCTCAAAAGAAGTTATAAAACAATTTGATTAATACCAAACCGATTTCTGACCAGGCAGTCTGTATTGTAACGAACTTTATGCCTAGTGATTTGCAAAATTAGTGAAAACATGTAATTCACGCAAGGGGCTTGCTACCAAAACAATGCAATTCACCCGAGGGGGCTTGCTATCACAACCACGCAGTTCACTCAAGGGGCTAGCTATCATAACCAAATTGTTACATTCGGAAACTATGCCACAATTTCATTTGTTCACAAAAGGGTTGAAAATCCTAAACGACTATTTGAGCTATACAAATTTTATAATAATGATTATACAATGATTTTCGTTGAAAGTTATAGCCATTGAATGTCTGTTGTATTTCTAAGCGATTTTGCTTTGTCCAAGTTTAAGTTATGTTACATAGTAATGAAAAAAGTGATTTTCCTGCATTTATGACTTTTGAACAGCGGTATACTACTGTTGCCTTCTTTATATATTATTTCTACAACCTGCTGTCTTTTCTTTATTTCTTTTAGCTAATATAGATCAATGCCAATTTCGATTTTTATTTAATCCAATTTGGTACGGTTCTGTTTATTTTTTTTTTATCATAATCATGAATGCACTTACCCTGGTGGTCTAGAATCTGGAACCATTCGGTTTAAAGGAACTAAGTCACTAGCTATAATATTTAATCTATATTTTTCCAGTATGTCAGATATATTCAGTTGTTCCTTCTCCGTTGACATAACAGCTCTTCCATTTTCTCCTAAACGGTTTAAATCATTATCCCCATATTCGTCTATAAGAGGATTCCCAGTTCTTATATTTGGAATCAATCGAAACTGCTCAGCTGTTATGGAAACGGTTATGTTTCCGAAGGAAAGATCATCATTTATATTTGACGATTTGGAATAATGTTCATAAGTCCCTCGTATGTTAATTATTTTTCTAAATATACTTTGATACCTTCCAGACAATAAATAAAACTGCGTTGTCAAAAATAATACACAAAAAAACAAACTTCCTCCCAAATATCTTGTCCTCAGTTTCATACTTCCATTTTCAACGCACTTTATATACGGAAATGTTCCTGTACTTTTGTAGTATTTTCATATAAGTACATATTTAGATATATGGATACACATACTATTTCTAAATCCCTGTAGGCAAATTGTACTTTGTCTTTTCAAATGAGTTCATTGTATGCTACTCTTTAGAAACTATTGTCAAACTGGCGCCTAAAAATTAAAGGTGATGTGTACGATTAGGACAAAGCTCTTTAACACAATAATATAGAATCAGTAAAAATCCTCAGCAAAGTATTATCTCAGATATCATTTAACTATTATTTTGCATTTAAATTTTGTTTTGATTTTGTAAAAGCATGTTTTTTTAACTTACTATTAATGTTAACTGAAAAAAGAGCATTGTATCAATGTAGTCTAAAATGTGTAATAATACAACCTCCCTCATTTTGTAAAAGTTCAAAATATTTTGAATGCGAAAATGAAAAGAGTACAGTGACTTTTTTTTTATGAAAAATATATATAGCTTTTTTTTCATTTAAATAATACGGCTTTTCAAAATTATTGTTTTTAAATATAAATTCTGACATTTACACACATAGTAATTTGTGAAATTTTAAAATAAGATTCAACCAAACCCCTTGACCTTAGGCCTTTCCATCTTTCAGTTAACAATGGCCGTACAATTTTAATGCTTTTCTCGACTGCCGTCTGGTTAGATAACTTTCTTTAAAGGTAAAACAATTTTGTTAACCAATTAATTTATAATTATGACCATATCAATGACAACACAGAAGTGCTGACTACTGGGCTGGTGTTATCTTCATTGAGTAAACCTTCAGCAAGTAAATTATGATAATATCTGTCAATAGTCCAGCACCTTATTAACACGAATAAAGAAAAATAACTAAACTAAGATTTTTAGGGGGATATGAATACTGCATGTATGCCCCAACCATTATCGTCATTTAGATCGATATGAAAAAAATAATTCATTCTGATTTGTTGTTCACAGTTAATATCTTTAAATGATAATACTTTGGATGTTTGAAAGATGGCATTACTCTTGCTGATAAGTTTATTTGACAGTAAACCTGTCAATTGAACAAGGGTTTCGAAAGATTTGAAAATTTAAAAATGCAAATAAAGCATATGCCATAAGAATGTCGATTTGTTTTTTGCCTAGGGTGTGCAGAATGCATTAGAAGTAAGGTGATAAAACCTTTTGTTGAAACAACTGTCACAGGTTGATGCATTTTAAAAATAGAAAAGACACATACCATGTTTTGTGTGGCTTTTTTTTTACTTTTATGATGTTCTTCAAGAAGACTCAATTTAATTAACAGGCTTATATAGTATATAAAAAATCAATAAATAGCTATGTTTTCAGTAATATATGTTCCGGGTATGTCAGCTTTTTCCCATATTTACATTTAATTGACTTATCCTTCCAAAAACTTACCGTAATATCAATTATAATTCCAAAGTAAATCCTTTTCCGATCAAATTCATAGTTTTCCTCATCTAAGTCTGTCATTTTGGATAGGAATCTACCCGGAAATGCATATATTTTTATTTGTATTGGTTTTGTTTATTGACTCCATCTTTGGGTATGCATGGATAATTTTTCAATGCTTTCAGATTGTTTAAACAGGTAGAACTTTGTATCACTATGTGTTTATTCATAGTGGTTAGGTATATATTAAATAAGGCGTGATTTTTCGTTTTAAATTACAAATAGATTTGAAATACAAGAAGTTAGTCATATCAACAGTTAATAATAAAATAAGAATTGAAAACGCCGTTCAGTAATAAAAAAAAACATGTTTCCTCCTAAGAATGCTTTGACTGTAAAATATGTATTTTTCATAAAAAATGATCAATACCATATTTGTAAAAACAAATCTTAATATGTTTTATGATCCAGCAGTCAATTATAAAGCAGTCGACGTTCTAAAAATTGTTATGCTTATGATAGAAGATATCAATCATTAAAAATTTTGTGTCATTGGTACAATGTTTCTCTGTATTGGATACCTATATTACATAAGTGTCCTTACAAACAACGGTATATTGCTTGGTCTTCCAAGTGCTCCACGAAAGCTCTTTCTAACTTATTAACATCTATTTTATCAGAGCCGGACTTCCAAGTTATTGTGAGACTGCCTATTCTAGAGGTGACGTGAATCAGATACTAAAATATTCCAAAGATATTTTAGAGTACATACAATCTAACTCTCTTTCATCTTGCAATAGTATTGAAACATTTGACGTTTCTACACTTTACACAAGCATTCCACATTCCAAACTAAAAGACAAATTGAAAGAGTTGGTATTGCTTTGTTTCATAAAAAGAATGGCCAACGTAGATACAAGTATCTTGTCTTAGGGAGGGATAAATCCTTCCTTGAAAAGAATCACCCTGATTCAAACAAAAAATTCTCTGATACTGACATTATCAAGATGCGTAATTTCTTGATTGACAACATATTTGTTACGTTCGGAGAACATGTTTTTCAACAGACTGTCGGCATTCCAATGAGAACCAAATTGTGCCCCTCTTCTTGCTCACTAAATAATTCAAAATTTCGTGACTATGTTAAACGCATCTATCCCATCGAACTAGAGATAAAGGATACAACAGATACAGTTAATTCGGCCTCATATCTTGACTTACATCTAGAAATTGACAATGAGGGTCGGTTGAAAACGAGACTTTACGACAAAAGAGATGAGTTCAGCTTTCCAATTGTGAACTTTCTATTTCTAAGTAGCAACATTCCAGCAGCACCTGCATACGGGGTATACATCTCTCAAATGATATATCAAGATTTTCTTGAAAGAAGGTTGCTGTTAACAAGAAAGCTATTAAACCAAGAGTTCCAAATGATGAAGTTGAAATCATCCCATCGTTAATTTTAGGGACGCCATCACGAGTTGGTTGACCGTTATGGAATAACCGTTTTACAGATGATATCGGATTAGTTCTTTACGTCGTAACTACAATCCCCTTCCCTTTCATTAATGTGACCCACCGAATTAAGACTATTTACCGGATCTGTTATAACATGAGCAACACGACGGGTGCCACATTTGGAGAAGGATCTGTTTACCCTTCCGGAGCACTTGAGATCATCCCTAGTTTTTGGTGGGGTTCGTGTTGCTTATTCTTTAGTTTTCTATGTTGTGGCATGTGAACTATTATTTGTCTGTTTGTCTTTTTCATTTTTAGCCATGTCGTTGTTAGTTTATTTCCGATTTATGAGATTGACTGTCCCTCTTGAATCTTTCGTCTCTCTTTTTTAGCCCAGTAGTCAGCACTTGAGCTGTCATTGATATGGTCGATATCATACAAAAAATAGATTTTTTTTTAAATACTTGGCTTTTAAACGACAGGAATAGATTACCTTAGCTATATTTGGCAAATATTTAGGAAGTTTTAGTACTCAATGCTCTTCAAGTTCGTACTTTTTTTTATTGAAGCGTCACTGATGAGTCTTTTGTAGAACAAACGTACATATGGCGCAAATACGAATGTTCAATTATGTTATCTATGATGAGTTTATCTATAAAAAAAAAAAAAGAATTGACATTTTCGCAAGAGAATTAATTACAAGTAAATATCTACTGAAACCAGTTGAATTTGAAAATTAAGGGATTTGGTATTTTTGTGTTTGTTATTCTTGGCAAATTTTAAAAGTTTAAAAACCATACAAAGGAACACAAAGGGGGAACAGAACACTTTGATATGATTTAAATGTTAATCAAATCTACTCTCCCTTTCTTGAGCGATCGCATTTTACTTAAATAATAAACAAAAAGCATTAATATTAATAGTAAGAATAAAAAACAATTACCAATATTATTTTTTAGGTTGGCAAAACTCTGAATCTATATGTCTACACTGTAAAGATTAATTACAGCGATTCCTTTCACACATCGTTGACAGAAGAGGTGTAGATTCGTAGTTTTGCAAAAATAACTTACCATTTAATTTTGTAATAACGCAAGACATATTTCCTAGAAAGTTAAATATTATATTACATTACAAATAAATACAAAGAACGATACCCTTTCCAGTGTTATTCCACTATTATTCTTTTCAATAAAATAAATTGTATTGATGTACATTTGTAATTTCTACATAATCTAGAGGTCATGTACATAATTTACACCTGCCGTATGATCTCTATGGATTGTGTTCAGTGTAGCAAATTATCTTGCTATAATATTTTTACATTAACATATATCAATGTTCATCTTAATACAATTTGTAACAGAAGGTTTACATCTTTTAAATATTTTTCCCATAGAAACTAACAAATCTCTTGTATATGTAACAAATGAATTATTTATTATACAAGTATGTATTTGATTTCCTGGAATAATTTGACAATATATAAATAACGGTATTGATCTTAAATTTTTTAATGCGCTTTTGAAATTTCAAATATGTTGCCCTCGACCATTACTGAATATGCATTAATTGTCAAAATACGCATTTGCTGAACCTAAAACATTTGACTGTTGATGTATTACTACTACTGGGTCAACTAGTTTTTAGAATTTCAAATTTCTATCCTCGAACATCACTGGAGCGACGGTAATTGTCGAAGTTTGCATCTGGTGTTCAAAAAAGATGCCGCTATTGCTGTAACTAACACTGGGTCGATATATCTGCTGTTAATGGCATACGATACAGTTACAGGGGAGGTAATGATGTTGCTAACGTAATTTGTTATTTTCGCGTCAAACGGTGACTTATCGGGAAGAGATTCAGTTTTCGACTGATTTTTATCATTCAAACTTATCAAACTTGAAAACGAGTTCATGATTCCTCTTTTTAAAATGCCATTTGGTTTGATTACGCGAGAAGATAATGTGTGCCAATTTCCATGAAAACGTTAATGGTGCAATTTTTTTAAATTTGATAAATATATAGCAAAAAATTATGTTTGTTTCTACATTCATAAACATTTGATAAATATGAGTTATTTCTGAATAAAAAAATGTATAACTTTTAAGGATACTACTAAAATACAGAAATTACAAATTATTTACCAAAACACAATTTGTGATTTTTTTTAAAACAAAAAAGTTGTGACTTTCTTTCGAAACGGAAAATACAAAAAAAAAGTTTTGCGTTCTTCCAAATCCAAATTTTTAGCAAATATACAGAACTTTGACCTCATTTTACTCAAAAAGCAGCACATATGAAGGTATTTTTTATTACTTTTTTTAATTATTTGATTTAATCAGGTAAAAAAAAGTCTATATGGAAATTGTATATCAAAATGTAAATATATGATCAAAACTGTATCGTATGCCCTTACGTAAGCACTGATTGTGTAAACATACCAATTTACCGACCGTGCGAGTGCTGAAAAGCCAGTCAAGGTCGTTAAACACTTCCATCATCATACCAATCCTCTTTGATGAATACTAAGAGGTTTACTATTCTACAATCAACACAGTTTTAATAACATAAAAAGAACATTCAACGTAACACATTCAATTATCAAGTAATCAATATCAAGTCGACTACAACGTTCAAATGATGATAATTTCTGAGGGAAAATTTAAAAAAAAAATGAGATCTATAATTAATTTCATCTTAGTAATGGGTGGATTATTGTCCCATTGTCAAACAATATATGTCATTATTTCTATATGTGAAACTGTAAGGCGAATATCATGATGTCCTAAAGGGAACGGATAAATAGATAGGCAATCATCGACAAAACACTACACAGAAAAGTAAGGATTAAGCAACATCATACACCTAATAGAAAATCCCATCGATAATCTTGGGAAGCTAAGCAGTTCTTTCTCCACTTATGATTACCATCAGAGTAGCAAGAAATGCTCATCTGTATTTTTCATTGAAAGCTATCATTTTATTTTATTTCTGACACATTTTGACGCCATAGACTGAAACGATTGGGGCACAAGAGATTATATCATACAGTATTCTGTAATAAAATTCTATATTATTTTTTATCCTGCAGCATTTGATTTTCAATCATCATTCAATATTCAATATGCACCACGTCATGACAACATTTACCTTTCGATATCAACGTTGGGATTTCAATATCAAAAGGATACTTTATATAAATAAGTACAATATTTATTTGGACGTTCTTATGGTTTGTTCGATGCTGCAAATGATGATTGTTTTCACTTATTCATTAGCATTATGTTACTAGATCTATATAAACACATACAAAGAGGCGTAAGAAATAAGGGGACATCGAAGACTCATGCCACACTAGTCCACAAAACACGGATAAAAAAAGCTTAAGACTACTCATCACGAACCTCACAAAGTGTATGGTGATCTCATGTGTTCTAGTCTGTTTTATGTTCACATGGATTTTCAACCAAAGATGAAAGAAGAAAAAAAACTAAATATAACAGTTAGAAGATGTTGTATGATTTCTAAAAAGAGATTTCTAAATGAAATATAAGTTTCATGAAAAATAATTTCTGATGTCAAAAGTATTAAGCCTAACAACAATTTCATTAATTAAAAGACTTGAAAATCTTATAGATTACTCACATTACACAAAGGTAAATTTGCTCTTTCTGCTAGCTCTCCATTGCAAATTAAAAAAAAATGTCCCTCATAAGGGAGACAACTAAAAAAAAGGGATTTGTAATTACAGGGTCAATTACGGAAATTGGCAAATAGACTATTCCACATTGAATGCTTTATTGCTGATTTAGATGTTTGCTATCCCTGTTTTGTTAGAAACCAACAAAAATGCTCTGATCCTTTCTCTTCCTTAAGATTCCGAACCAGTGAAAACTACTACATCGACAAAAAACTTGCCGTACGGTGACCTATATTTCTTTATCATGTAGTCTCTTGCGAAGTGTTGTCTCATTGGCAAGCATACCACATCTTCTTTTTTTATATTGCATGCATTATCCGATTCTATAAAAACAGGGGTGACCCTACACACTTCCTCAACAGTTTAGAGAAGACCGTTCATAATTCTTGATAAATAACCAAGCGAAACAACAAATTATGCTCAACATACAGCAATATTCATCTGATAAATCAAAAGACTTACGTCAGCTAGAACAGAGACTAAAAAAATTGGAAGAAATGATGACTCAAAAGAAAAAGAAAATATAACTGAGAGATTATCCAAGCAGAAAAAAAAATTTTGAACTAGAGCAGACTACCAAAAAACTTTAAATAGAAGAATCTCCATTTAAGTAGCACAGCCAATGTTTAAAGCTAAGGAACTAATTCTCAACCACGAAACAACTGCACAGAAAAAGCAACTGACAAATTAATTATTTGCGTACGAGATAAAGTGACCCGTTTTGTTCTATCAAAAATTGACAATTAACTTGTTAAATTACTTTCACAGAATGATCATGGTAAAGATAACCCAGAAGTAGTAGCTTATTTCTCAGAGCCGATCAGAAACAATTCCAACGTTGATCAACCGAGTTAACAAAACATCATTTTGATACAAACAGCATAAAGCTCATACTGTGATAACAACCACTCTGATAGAATACAACTTCATGATGATACTCGCTATACCAACAAGTATGAGGAAACCCATGCGCAATACCGGTAAAGTACTAGGCAATTACAAATTTAAAAAAAACTGAGATACAGCATACTACCAGAACACATAAATGTATAAGGACGACCCCCAGATTACAACAGTTTAAACCTTATATTCCACCACAACAAAACCATGCTACCTCTAGGCAAAATTGTATTGCTAGACTTATCTTTTATACTACTCGAAATGAATCATACAACTATTTTGGTTTATCCAGAATAGACCAAAATTACTGAATCAGCTGATTAATGCAATAGAAAGTACATAAAAGACAGTCAGATTGTTAATAGTGTAAATAATGTAGATAACGTCTTAAAACTGTCAAACTTTTAACTTTTAGCATTAAAAACAATTTAACATGTTGACCATTTTTTGCTGAATTAAACTACAAATCATTTTGATATATGCCTGATACAAGAGCTTGGCTATTCAACTGCCAATTTAACTTACTAAAGGAATTAAATGAAAACCTTATTGGTATAGGTAAATCAGTAGATGAAAGAGATCCACTGCCTCCATCACATACCGTATGCCGAAGGGAGGTGGAGGGGGTTGTAGTACTCTTGAAAAAAGAACTGAATCATCCTTTCACCTATTGGAAATGAAAGAATTCAATGTTTTGGAAAGAAAGGAATAACTAACAAATGACTCCTTGAATATATCTATTATATGTCGTATAGAAGCTTAATTTCAGGAATATATTGATATATTATATGAACAAATGCAATCTTTATTCGGGTAGATTTTGATGAAAACCTTCTAGTTACCTCAAGCAACAAAAGTAGCAAAGAAATTTATGAGTTTATGAATGAAAGTAAGTTGAAAACCGATAATATCAACGGCAGACCGGTCAATCCTTCAAATCCTATATTTTTAAATAGAAAGAAAACAACTTATGACCTTACAAAACTATACGCAGAGCCGAAAATGCCAAACTTCAGATAACAGAGAGACAAACAATCATTGATGCAAGAACAATGGATAGTCTTTTCCACCAGCTCATTAAATAAACAAAGATGGAAATCAAATCGATTCATTGATGAACTTCAAGTAGATGAAACCAGTCTGAGAGGTGGAAACACTGAAGGTTGAAAGACCCGTTTTGCTAAAGTTGGGAAAATAATCCGATCCTATCAAATTTCATCAAGTTATTACGATTTGGTTGACTCAGAATATCTTCAAATTATTTAAATATGTATAGATGTCTACAAGCATGAAGAAGTAGCTACAGATCATCGAGAAATCCCTACATAAGTTAAATAGAAACAAACCAGCTGACATTTTTGGTAGTACTGCAGAACGCCTCCTAATCGGAGGGGGACAACTTGATTACACATTGCTTAAAATCACCAACGCATCATTTCAGCATTGTTGTTTATCAAACAACTCGAAAGCTGGTACTCTCACCAATCTTCAAAAAATAAAGAAAACATCTCAAATTCAGTTAGAAAATTGTAGAGGAATTACCATTACTCATTCGTTTAAAAAATAATAGAAACCATACTTAAATAAGGGACAAATCCAAACATATTGGAAGATCAAAACTCTCTCCAGTATGGTTTTATTGAAAACACTGCTCCACTCATAGCAGTCCTAATCATGGAGGTATTCAAAAGAGAAAGTAAGGATTTGAAGAAAAAAAACAATATACGGATTGATAGACGCAAAATCTGCTTTCCATGTAGTTCGTCAAACAAACCTAATCAGAAACTATATCATTTGGGTATTTCAGAACAATGCATTTTAATGATTGATAACCTGTATAGAGTCTCAGAGAATAATATGATACATTTATAAAAGGAAAGGATTTATATATGATGCATTCGACATTGAGCAAGGCGTGGGATAAGTGCTGATTTGTACAAAGTTTATAGAATTAATTTCGTAGAATCTAAACTTGGTGCCTATGGTGGAAAGACCGAGCTTTTCTCCTGTTTAGCAGCGAGTACAAATAAATTTTATATTTCTGACAATGTACATATATTGTGTTTATCCTGAAATTACTTCCAACACTTGAATTAAGTTATTAAAATCTAAATCATTGTCTCAGATTTCACAAAAAAAACGACAAAATGGAAACGCGGACCGCGAAGAGGACCCAAAAGGAACTGGTTTGGAAACAGAAATATTCATATTACCGCTTGCTCAACATGAAAGTGGGGTAACAGGATACTTAATGTGTACAAGTACAAATAAAGCAAAAAAAAATATTTGCATATACCTGTTATTTGTACATTATAGCTTGTTGTTCGGTGTGAGCCAAGGCTCCGTGTTGAAGGCCGTACATTGACCTATAATGATTTACTTTTATGAATTGTTATTTGGATGGAGAGTTGTCTCATTGGCACTCACACCACATCTTTCTATATCTAATTAGCAGGCTAATTGCAGGATAAATCATCAAGCGCCAGGCCCTATTCAATGACATAATATACAATTTACGTGTGATAGCGGTAACAAGTGAGGAAAAATATATTCCCGATCTTCAATTTTGAAGAATTATAAGGATTAAATGCAATTTTAAAGGAATTTATTGGTGTTAAACTGCACCAAGTCACTCACAAACATATCATAAAAGTCCTTAGGAGTTTTTTGTTTGTGAGTGAATTGGTCGAGTTTATACACCAATAAAAACTTTAAAAAGGCGTTTAATCCTATAATAGAAGTGGGGCGAAAGATAATGCTTCAAGGGTTGTCCTCTTACCAGGGAGGGATATCCGCAAGAATTGATTGGAAATAAGATCATTATTTCTAAGTTTCTGTCCCCTTACCCCTTTATACCCAATATTATTGCGGGAAATTCAATATTTAAACTAACAGAATAGGATTGAACAGATCAATATCAAGAAAAGAATTTATCAGATTATTGATTCAATTGTTAGCCAGGCATGCCAGGGAAGCAGACATTCCAGTTTAGAATCAAGGTTTGTATTGCTATTCGATTTATACATGTAAGTGTGTGTGGTGTTGCCTGGATTTCGAAATTATTCAATCTTGTAACTTGTTGAGTATTTTAAAATCTTCAATTGACTATTCCAGTTAGTGATTATTGTTGTTGTTGTTTTTGATTTTGGTAGGCGGTTTACTTATGTAGTAATTGCGCCTTAAATTCATATAACATAAATATTATGTATATATACTTTTAGTTTTTTAATTTATTTTTAGTATTACAATGTACGTTTTGGTGAGTTACGGAGTAATTATATGAAACTTTTGACAAACATGGTTGACTGAGTTACTAAGAAGTATTTATATGTAGAGAGAAAAAAAACACATAACAGAAGTTAGTGATTATTATAAAATAGACTCTCAGATTCTTCCCATTGAGTGATTCATACAGGTAACTGTAAGGTTATGATCCCCTTTAACATTTATTTATACTGAGTCAGTGAGTGGAGCACCTGTATTCGTCCCATGTACATGTACCTACAATTTCACCTATGACAGTGAATCTCAATTCAAACTTTAGTAACTTATGCATTTTACCAAAGGCAGAAGTCAAATTGGCATTTGTAGACTATGTGACCCTACATCCTGTTTTACAATAAAATGTCATAAGATCAGGAATGAAGCTTGAATTATACACACTAGGAATTATCGGTAATTTGGGGACTTTGTGAATTCAGTGAAGAGAATGGCAAATAATATTTGTAACTTAATATGAGGCAGGCATTACCTGTGAAAGGGGACGAAGTCTGTATAATTAATTTTTTTAAAGTTCTAAATCTGTTAAAAAAGAAACGGAAATACCATAACGTTTCCGATTTTGGTTCTGTTGTTAGGGATTTTAGTTGTGACGTTATTTTAGTTATGACCTCATATTCAATGTAAACAAAGAAACGCTATCATCAGGTAATGTTTTTTCATATAAAAAAATAATTAGAAAGTAAATTGTTATTGTGTTCCTTCCTATATTTTACTGGACTGCTAAAATGTATATTCTGCTCAAAGTCTCATGACAAAGGAGACCTGAAGAAGGAAGTACATTTCTGCGCAAATAAGGGAATTTAAAAAAGTGACCAAAAAAATGTTTGAACGATTTTGAGTTCATGTGTACAATGAAAATTTCGGGAAATTTTCCCGATTTTTTTTTTTTTTTTTTTTTTGATTTTTCTACTATTATAGGGGACTTTGTCCCCTTATAATTATTAGATAATAATACAATACAAACATTGTAAATTCAACAAAATCTTGACTAAGGAATGAAACACAGCAAATCTGATTGAATACAATAATTTTAATAAAAAGGTAACTTGTATTAGGCCTTTTTACTGTCAAATTTGTTTGGAATTTTCTGCCTTTAGGGATAATTGAGTATATTAAACTGAAATTCTTCTTATTGTGTAAATAAATCAAAAGTTGGAAAAAAGTTTATTTTAGTGTATTCATGGTATTTGTCAATTGTAAAATTTAATGGCTTTACGGTCTGAATGTTGTAAATGAACATGTACACTCAGTCTGTAAGGGAATAAAGGAACATGACAGCCACACTTGTCAAAATTTCAAGGTGCACTGATGTACAGTAATTAAAAAAAAAATATTAGTAATAACTTATCAATCAGTGATCAGGCACAAAATGTACATGTAAGTACAAAACTGTTTGCTAAAATTACAGCTGTAATGGAGGGGGTCGGTGACGACACCTCCTGGGATGTGTAGTGGCCAGTACTTTGCCCCTATTCGACCATCGGGATACCTGATATCAGATTATGGCTGAACAACAGACAATTAATCAAATGAACCTATATTTTATTCACAAATGTACCATAATTGCATTAAACAAAGTCAGATAATCAAGAGTTAGAAAACTTTCTTAACTGAAGTTCAAAAATAGAGTAATTTCAAATGTAAAATGAAAATAAAGTGTTCCCAGAGTTAGTCTTAAATAAAGTAAAATAGCTTCGTGTTGCGTATTAAAAGTAATAAAAATTGCACCCTAAACGGGTGAATAACTCTGGCGAACTGCAACGAAGTGGTGGCTAACTCTATGCTCAAGTGCATGTGGTACTGTTTTAGTTTCGGAGAGCCTGAAGTGGAATTATACATTCCAGCAGGTGTTTGGAGGCCTGTGCAAGGCCCACTCTGACTGAATATCAAACAAATTCCTAAACTTGTAATTAAACAGGACAATTTTAACATAAAAGGTACTGAAGAAAAGTTAAATAAATGAATATTCTTAAAAAATTATAAAAACATCAAAGTTAAATACTAAAACAGTACAATTAACAATCCTTACTTTTATCTTACTATGTTTGAATCAAATTAAACTTAAAATCAACATTTAAATACTAAATAATTAATCTGTCCAATTTAAAGGGAATTAACCAAGGCACATCAAGGCACATCTAATACACAGCAATAAACAAAAATAGTTGTATTGTTATTTTCCCTTGGATCATTGATCAAAGTAAAGTTTTTTGGTGACAGATAAAGTCTGTATCCGTGATACCATACATTTTGTAATGAAGCAATATGACTGTTATATATGATATATAACTAAATGTAATGTATGGAAAGATTGTGTACATGTCTAACTCACAGGTATCACCTGACCTTGACCTCATTTTCATTGTTCTCTGGTCATTGACAAGATTTTGTGGTGGGGTATTTTTCTAAGTAAATATGAGCAATCTAGATAGTTGTATTTGGTACATGTATATATGGCATGATTATAAGGTATTCATATCTGTCTAGCAAGTTTCATCTGACCTTGAACTTTTTTCAGGTTTCATTGAACCATGCTATTTAATTGTAGTTTAATGTATTTCTTAGACACTAGAAAATGTATATGGCCACTTTATGTGTTGTATTGAATTATTGTTAACTGTACATGTCTGTCTTGCATGCAGTTTTCATTGACCTGGACCTCATTTTCATGGTTCATTGGTCAATGTTTTATTGTTAAATCATTGTATCAATTCCTATAAGTATAATCAATAGGTCAACTACATTTGTTTGTATGTTTGGAGTAAGAAGATTGTAAAGTGTTTATGTCTGTCTGACATGTTTGATCTGTCCTTGACTTTATATATAAATGGTTGAAGTGAAGAATTCAATTATGATTTTTTAAATATATAACACAACTCATATATTTTTTGTGTAAAACATAAGCTATACCATATTTTTATGTAGGACTCAAAAGTGTGATTGAGATGCTAAAGCGCAATGGTCAAGATTAAATGTAATGGTTCACACTAAAGTGTGATGGAATGTGCTATTCATTTAAACACCCTAAAATGTTGGGTTTTTTTCTGCAAAAGTATCGATGTACAAATAACGTACATGTAAGCAATGTTAGACAGCATTATGACTAGGATGTTTGTCCAAATTAAGGGTTTTTATTTCACAAGAAAAGAAAGAAGAGAGAAACAATTTATCACACTTTGGGATATTTTCGTCATTACTGCAGGAATATGTTGACTTAATTTCTATATAAATTACAAAGAGACATTCAATTAAAATTACTTGGTGCAGAAAAGTCTTTTTTTTTTCTTACTTCTTGAATAATTCTTTGAATAAAATCAGTATGGGTTGTTATTTCTTTTAAAAAATGATTATACATGTATATCAACCAGACAGCAACCGGACAAACAGATGTGCAGTAGCATAATATGATTTTCAATAAGACTCTCTTGCCAAGCCCGTATGTCATTAATGTGTGCATTTCCATCCTCAATTTTAACTTCAGGTTATGGTTATACAATGTAGTATGACCTTGAACTTGAAGCATTGGCTTTCACCACATAGTACTCCATTAAGACCATAGGACCTCAAAACAACCAGTGTAAAACAACAACCTAAATATATACATGAAAACAATAAACAAACAGCAGATATATGAAATATAAACCAACAAAGTCCAGATTAACAATCTATTACAATGTAGATATATATCCATTACACTTTTTGACAACTATCTTACTTTGACTAAGAAGATGTACTATGAACTATCTATCCAACCCCTAATGTTGTTTGTGAATGCAACTAATAATCTTATCTAATAAAGTCTTGGCCCATAACAAATAATCAGCTATTTTTGGCTATATTATTAATGACCCAGTGTAAAACAATACAAAAGAGAAAGACTACTGATTGATATATCAATAAAACAAAAATCATTGTCTGATCCACATTATTGTTACATCATTGGACTTTATCCTGTCATACGTTGCACATTGACTTTGTCATACCATCACACATTAGTGTATTATCTGATCGTACTTTTACATGTATGTCTGACAAAATTGCACTTTATCGTATATTAAAAAGAAGATGTAGTATGATTGCCAATGAGACAACTCTCCACAAGAGATCAAATGACACTGAAATTAACAACTATAGGTCACCATACAGCTTTCAACAAATAACAAAGCCCATACCGCAAAGGCCCTGAAATGACAAATGTAAACCAATTCAAACGAGAAAACTAACAGACTCATTTACGTACAAAAAGTTATGTAGGCCATTTCACTTTATTGTGACCAGCACACTTTAGAATACCATTTCACTTTTGAGTCCTACATACCTGGTATACATGGTATATATGTTAAGACAAGAGTGCACACACTTATATTTTTAGCCTGCTTAACTTATTAGGATTTGTTCACTTTTCTATGGAAAATTAAACATTTAGAATTTGTTCTGATTAATTTTTTTCTTATATCTTTCTGAGATTCCAACATCATTTTCATGTTGTTTTTTTGTTTCGTAACATGCTGATTAGATATATTGCACATGATAAGGCACAGTAGCACTTATTCCTACCCTGTTTGACGAAATACTTTTCTTTACAAAAGTTATCTCCCTGAACACTGTTTTTCCTTTTATTTCCATAATAGAAACCGACAAATTGATTTTTCCAAATTGCTTGTTATATCAACTTGGTGTTCTGTTCTCAGGTCCAAGTGGGTTTCATCGAAGTCTTGAATTCTTTGGTTCTTTATTAATATGGTAAATCTGTCTTTTATATTTTTTATATTGGACTTTAATAATATCCTGTTTTCAAATTGTTCAACATTGTGGTTCAATGGGTCCATTGATGTCATCAAAAATTCAAATCTTTGTTCTTTGATCTGATGAAAAAGATGTCTGATTTTGGACTGAGTTTTCTAGTTGGTCCAAATCAGAATCCAAATTAAGTTTTTGTTAGATCTCAACAAAGATTTAATAAGTATTCTGTGAGTATTTCATGGCAATACAGTCCCTACCTGTTAAAGATTCATTTTATTGGAACAAAATTCTAACTTGATCTGTAATGTCTCATGGTGTAAACTATCAAGTTAATATCTTCAAGTACGATGAAAAAAAGTCCAAGGACCATAACCCTTCAAAAAATACTCAGACCATAACAAAATTTAAACTTTATCTGTAACTTGTAATGATAAAACATTACAACAAATAACAAACCAATATATATCATCAAGCATGACAAAAAAGGTGTGGAAAACTGATTATTTGAGTGAATTTTCTAAGTCCAAGGACCATAACTCTGCAAAAAATCCTCAGACCAAAACAAAATTTAAACTTGAACTGTAGCTTGTCATGATAAAACAATACAACAAATATCAAATCAACATCTTAAAGCAAAGTGTGGAAAACTGATTTGCCAGACTGACAGATGCCAGGACAGACAGACAGACAGAGTGCAAACCTAAAGTCCATTTTGACTTCGTCGGTAGGAGACAAATAAAAAGGGTTATTTGATATACTGAATTTAACATTGCTAACCTTGCATTAAAATTTCATATTTGTTAGGAAACTCCAACTCCTCCTTATTTACCTGTAACTCTGTTTGAATATAATATAATTTGACTCCTTTAAGTGTTTAATGACTCCTGTAATTGTATGTTTTCTTTGTTATTTACTCATTATAAAATCGTGCAACGGAGTTAACGGAGATATATTTTATATATAAACAAGAACATTGATAATATTAATGAGATGATAACCATTAATAAAATGCTGTAACATGATACAAATGGATTATTAAAGGATTCAGTTGAGTTTGTGTTTTATTCTAATGTTAGTGTAACGAATACTTTACAACAATATTTAAAGCCCTATTATCAAATTGGTCCATATTGAGGTCAAAAGAGTACAATTTCAAATTGTTACCTTCTCAGACCACATTTTTTTTTTTTAATTAATTACCCTTTGATTACATTCAAAAAAATTCTCACCTTCACAGCACATAAAACCTGGGTTCCTGTCAACTCCAGCTCAACTCTTGTTCATAAATAAAACAAAACTCCAGTTAATACTTTTAGCAACAGTTTTTAATTGTTTTATATATAAATGTAAATGTTATATGGAATGTTTTAACAGCCTGAAGAGTTCACCGAATATAAATGTCGGCGTTCCTGGTAACCTGTCCTTACACCTTTACTCTACATATGCCATCATAGTACTTACTAAAACCACTACATGAATATCCGTCTTTAGATTTTATACTGGTGCAGGTGCATGAAGTTTAAAGCAATGAAACATAATATTATGCATAATTTAAAGAATTTGTTTCTTAGTCACATCAATTTACCATCCTGAGACTGTCACTTCATATAACTTGGCATCCTTGGATGTGCTAGTACATCCTATGTAGAGGTGTCCTGTTGGAGAGAAAGCAAGAGACAATGGATACATTATGTTTATGTCACTTGTTTTATACCATGTCATCAGTAGGCCAGCATTGTTCAGGATATGAAGGGTATTAGTTCTGACATCAGCTACAATAACATTGTCTCTAGGTGTTGTCACTATGTCTGTTGGATGGAATGGTCTGTCCCTGTTGATCTCTGTATCTCCTGTATAGATATTGATGATATCACCACCCCGTCCTAACACTTCTACTCTATATCTGCCATAACTTGTTATATCCACCACATAAATATTCCCATTACTGGTACTGGTTATACTGCAGGGAACAGTGAATATAGGTTGTTTATGTTGATCATGTTCATACACTCTCTCATGGTCTCCATTCTGATTCATCAGTATTACAACTGTTCTTCCTGGTTCAGGGTAGTCTTTATTAATACATCCTACTAGAACTTTATTGTCACTGGTGATATGGACTGCTGCAGAATGGAATGGTGACACATTATATACTGAGTCTGTCAGTGTACCTGTATTACTGATTTGTTTAAGTCTTGATTCCAGTGCGGATATAAGTAGATTATTTGTTTGAGTAATAGCCATAGCATAGACGGGGATATTAAAGCTAGATAGTATGTTCAGTTTGGTTCCTTCAGGTTTTACTCTCTGTAATACTTTATCTTTGTTATCACTTATCCATAGTGAATCATCATCACAATAAGACATATAATCTACTCCAGACACTTCAGTAGAATATTGTTTATTAATGTTTAGTTCTACAACTATTGGTTGTCCCACATCTTTGATGTTTACTATCTTATGATCTTTGGCATTTTGGAATTCTGGATGTACTTTTTCTTTACAGTGATTGCACAGTATTTTACAACAATCAATACACTTCCATTTGATTGGTTGGTCAGTCTCACATAGTCCACATTTAGCTGGGGCTTGACTTCTTATAACAGACTGAGAGAACGCCATTTTAGATGAATAGATATGACAGATTTTATTTCTGGTTAAATTTATATCTATAAATGGTATATATATATATGTTACAGGCATTTTCTAAATTTAGGCATTTTGTAAAATGACTGAATTTTTAGGCATTTTGTAAAATGCCTAAAGTTGACAGGCATTTAACAAAATGCCTAAAAAAACCTAGTCATTTTGTAAAATGCCTGAAATTTTTAATGAAAATTTCACAAATTGCCTGGTCTGTTTCAAGCAAACTTGTGTAAATATAAAATACATGAAATAGACGATCAAAATCTATTGTTAAGCTACAAAAAAGGGTTATTATGGCAGAACAAATATTTAAAAAAACAATTAACAGAAAAGTGTTATATGGAATAGAGAAAAATATAAAACTATTTTGAACAAAATTAAGATTGGAATAATAGGACATTCTTCGGATTATCATCATATGCAAAGGTAGGTACATTTCTTCTGTTGAGCTATAAGTTATTTTAAAGTTTTCATAACAAACAGTAATAAGAAAATCTATAGGCTCCTAGGGGCCTGAATTGCTCAGCTGGCAAAATATTGAAAATAAAAATATGATGCACTCAAGGTATATTTTAACAATTGGTCAAATAAAAAAAAGGACATTATCAAATAAGAAACTTTTATTTGGAATGAGAGTGGAGTTAAAGCGTACTTGGAAAACCATGCAGACTGTGGTTACTTACTAGGCGTATCATCTTAAACCGTATTTTCTTACCCCTGTTAGAAATCCCCAGTCAGACGGCGAGCTAGCCTAAAACACTTCACTTCAAATGAGCAATCGATATGACATCCAATGAAAAGTAACGTTTCATCTTATCATACTTTCGAATATCAAGTTTTTGACTTGTGCACAGTACATACATGAGCTGTATTCAAAAGGAAACATGTCTGAAACTATTACTTGTCATCTGTGTTCAAATGAAGACATCAGAAATGAAAGAAGGCATGCATCAGACTCCATGACAAAACAAGCTGTCAGGATGAGAAATCTATCGGAAAGAGTTTTGACAGAGGTGTTGGAGCGAATGTGTTAGTTGCAATTCCCTATGTGGATCGAGGGAAAGGAGACCCGCGTAACCTTTTAGCTGTTGTCACTGGAAAGAAAGAGCATGGTTATCAACTGGGAATTAAAGATGGAAAACTACGTGGACTTTACACCAATATCAGTTTGAACTGTCTTACAGTAATTTTATTGCTATTCAATCTGTAAATTATGATAATGAAATATCCTTTAGAAAAGCTGTCAGTAAAGTTTCTTTGTGTGATGATCAGAGTTACACAAAATGTGGCTATAGTGCTAGTGGTAAGACTAGATGTAACACTAAACGTTGTCTTTTCAAAAAGTCAGGACAAATGTGTAACAGTCGCTGTCATCCAAACATTACATGTAGCAACAAATAATTGTCATCTTCAGTGTTATTGTGAATGATTTAATTACAATCATAAAACTGTAACTGTTTAAGTTGCATGCTACGTTTAATGATAGAATAAAATTATCTATTTGATATTTCCAGTCGTTAAATTTTGAGTACATTCCATTCAGTTTTAGTCTTTTAGGCATTTTGTAAAATGCCTTACAATTTTTTTAGGCATTTTATAAAATGCCTGAAAAAAATAGTCAATTTGTAAAATGCCTAAATCTTGCAGGCATTTTAGAAAATGCCTAAAACTTTCAGTCATTTTACAAAATGCCTAAATTTAGAAAATGCCTGTAACATATATATATACAATGTATATAGTACCTTGATAAGGTACCCTGTATGTAGTTTGGTTGATCATGGGTTGTAAGTCAAGGTGGTTAAATACACAGATAAATACAGAATACTAAGATAACGATAATTTCAGTTGATTAAAAGAACTTGATAAAGGCTTCATTATACAAATACAAGTTGAATTATTAAATTTTTTTATCTAGGGAACTTTAAAATTCATGTTTTTTTTAAATAAAAATGAATAAAAAAAATATTCAAAATTACAAAAGCTGATTAAACATGTTAAACATGTTGAACTATAATAATATACATTAGTACAAAACAGTAAGCAGTAATATTATATTTAATACAGTGATGGATTTTCCACTGTAAATTTTATAAAAACCATGTGTACTCACAATACATGTAGCTGATGTGTAGACTTATATATTAGGGAAAGGACAGGAAGGGGAGATGATACTGCAACCACTTTTTTTCTGAAATTGTGATGAATATATGGAACAACATAAAATTCAGAAAAAAACATGCTGTTCACAATTCCAAGATAACAGTATTATAACATTTTTAGCTCACCTGGCCTAAAAGGCCAAGTGAGCTTTTCTCATCACTTGGCGTCCGGCGTCGTCGTCCGGCGTCCATCGTCGTTAACTTTTACAAAAATCTTCTCCTCTGAAACTACTGGGCCAAATCAAACCAAACTTGGCCACAATCATCATTGGGGTATCTAGTTTAAAAAAATGTGTCTGGTGACCCGGCCAACCAACCAAGATGGCCGCCATGGCTAAAAATAGAACATAGTGGTAAAATGCAGTTTTTGGCTTATAACTCAAAAACAAAAGCATTTAGAGCAAATCTGACAAGGAGTATCATTGTTTATCAGGTCAAGATCTATCTGCCCTGAAATTTTCAGATGAATCGGACAACCTGTTGTTGGGTTGCTGTCCCTAAATTGACAATTTTATGGAAATTTTACTGTTTTTGGTTATTATCTTGAATATTATTATAGATAGAGATAAACTGTAAACAGCAATAATGTTAATAAGTAAGATTTACAAAAAGGTCAAACATGACCGAAATGGTCAGTTGACCCCTTTAGGAGTTATTGCCCTTTGTAGTCAATTTTTAACCATTTTTCGTAAATCTTAGTTATCTTTTACAAAAATCTTCTTCTCTGAAACTACTGGGCCAAATTAATCCAAACTTGGCCAAAATCATCATTGGGGTATCTAGTTTAAAAAAATGTGTGGCGTGACCCTGCCAACCAACCAAAATAGCCGCCATGGCTAAAAATAGAACATAGGGGTAAAATGTAGATTTTGGCTTATATCTCTGAAACCAAAGTATTTAGAGCAAATCTGACAAGGGATAAATTGTTTATCAGGTCAAGATCTGAAATTTTCAGACAAAACAGACACCCTGTTGTTGGGTTGCTGCCCCAGAATTAGTAATTTTAAGGAAATTTTGCAGTTTTTGGTTATTATCTTGAATATTATTATAGATAGAGATAAACTGTAAACAGCAATAATGTTCAGCAAAGTAAGATCTACAAATAAGTCAACATGACCAAAATTGTCAAGTTACCCCTTAAGGAGTTATTGCCCTTTATAGTCATTTTTGTAAATTTTTGTAAATTTGTAGAATATATTTTCCACTGTAATTACTGGGCCAAGTTCATTATAAATAGAGATAACTGTAGCAAGAAGAATGTCCAGTAAAGTAAGATCTACAAACACATCATGATCACCAAAACACAATTTTGTCATGAATTTATCTGTGTCCATTGTTTAATATGCACATAGACCAAGGTGAGCGACACAGGCTCTTGAGAGCCTCTAGTTTTATTAAGTAATCAATATTTAGATTTATCTTGTTGTTTTCTAATGTTTGAATTGATTTATTTTTAGGCCTTTTAAAGCTAACTATGAGGTAGATGCTTTGCTTATTGTTGGGGTATGGTGACCTACAGTGGAGAAACCTGGAACTTTTCATAAGTGGGGGTCCACTGACTGCCTTAGAGGGGGCCTGTTCTGGTCATGCTTCAGTGATTCCCTATATCATCAACCAATTTTTTCGCAGAAAAGGGGGGAGGAGCCCACATCCTAAATCCACCTCTGACCTATAGATTTTAACCTCTGTGTCATTTGTTTTTATGAAAGGAGTTGCCTTGTTGGCAATCACACCACAACTTATTTTTTATATCTTTTAAGTTCCTGGTTTTTTTTATGTAACTTTTTATATTAGACCACTGGAAAGCTCTTGCTCTGATTTCTGAAATGCAAACAAAGGAATTAAGGTTGGATGATATTGTAAAGATTAACAGATGTTTTATTGTCCTGTTGACCTTTTAGGTAGCAAATTCCAATTGAGAATACATGTATGTGAAACAACATGGCAGCTAGAAAAAAAGAATCTACAAGTGATGTAAAACAGCGTCCACCATTGGGTACACCAACTGTCATGTCAACACCCTCCCGTAGTGGTCTGTATCACCTAAGAGAAAGGTTGGAGCGACAGATAGAAAACAGCCAAGGAAAACTAGATAAACAGATCAGTCCAACACTAGAAAAACTTAAAATGACCCCAGGTAAGAGATTTATCACTTACATGCTGGAAACACAGACCCATCTGAAACATAGGTAGGGGAAGCATCCACACAAAACCTGAAAACACACCAGTCACAGACTCGAAAACCTGAAATTACAAAGGTGAGAGATAATCCGACCTTGTAAGAGAATTTTTTTATAAAAATTAAATCAACTGATGTTGATAAATTTCCTTTTTATACGACCGCAAAAATTTTAATTTTTCGTCGTATATTGCTATCACGTTGGCGTCGTCGTCCTGCGTCGTCTTGCGTCTTGCGTCGTCGTCGTCGTCCGAATACTTTTAGTTTTCGCACTCTAACTTTAGTAAAAGTGAATAGAAATCTATGAAATTTAAACACAAGGTTTATAACCACAAAAGGAAGGTTGGGATTGATTTTGGGAGTTTTAGTCCCAAAATTTTAGGAATTAGGGGCCAAAAAGGGCCCAAATAAGCATTTTCTTGGTTTTCGCACTATAACTTTAGTTTAAGTAAATAGAAATCTATGAAATTTTGACACAAGGTTTATGACCACAAAAGGAAGGTTGGGATTGATTTTGGGAGTTTTAGTTTAAACAGTTTAGGAATTAGGGGCCAAAAAAGGGCCCAAATAAGCATTATTCTTGGTTTTCGCACAATAACTTTAGTATAAGTAAATAGAAATCAATGAAATTTAAACACAAGGTTTATGACCACAAAAGGAAGGTTGGGATTGATTTTGGGAGTTGAGGTCTGAACAGTTTAGGAATTAGGGGCCAAAAAGGGGCCCAAGTAAGCATTATTCTTGGTTTTCGCACCATAACTTTAGTATAAGTAAATAGAAATCTTTGAAATTTAAACACAAGGTTTATGACCATAAAAGGAAGGTTGGGTTTGATTTTGGGAGTTTTGGTCCCAACAGGTTTTTAGGAATAAGGGGCCCAAAGGGTCCAAAATTGAACTTTGTTTGATTTCATCAAAAATTGAATAATTGGGGTTCTTTGATATGCCGGATCTAACTGTGTATGTAGATTCTTAATTTTTGGTCCCGTTTTCCAATTGGTCTACATTAAGGTCCAAAGGGTCCAAAATTAAACTTAGTTTGATTTTAACAAAAATTGAATCCTTGGGGTTCTTTGATATGCTGAATCTAAAAATGTACTTAGATTTTTGATTATTGGCCCAGTTTTCAAGTTGGTCCAAATCGGGGTCCAAAATTAAACTTTGTTTGATTTCATCAAAAATTGAATAATTGGGGTTCTTTGATATGCCAAATCTAACTGTGTATGTAGATTCTTAATTTTTAGTCCCGTTTTCAAATTGGTCTACATTAAATACCAAAGGGTCCAAAATTAAACTAAGTTTGATTTTAATAAAAATTGAATTCTTTGGCTTTTTTGATATGCTGAATTTAATCATGTACTTAGATTTTTGATTATGGGCCCAGTTTTCAAGTTGGTTCAAATCAGGATCCAAAATTATTATATTAAGTATTGTGCAATAGCAAGAAATTTTCAATTGCACAGTATTCAGCAATAGCAAGAAATCTTCAATTGCACAGTATTGTGCAATAGCAAAAAATGTTCAATTGCACAGTATTGTGCAATAGCAAGAAATCTTCAATTGCACAGTATTGTGCAATAGCAAATATTTTCAATTGCACAGTATTGCGCAATAGCAAGAAATATCTAATTGCACAATATTGTGCAATAGCAAGAAATTTTCAATTGATTGGAGTTATCTTTCTTTGTCCAGAATAGTAGTTGAATCAACTTAAATCATTGTTTTATACAATGCACAATGTATATTCACTTTTACTACCAACTGATAAATTAAAACACTCTTTACCATTCAGTGATAACAAGCACTTTTTGTTACATTTTAATATTTTAGGATGTATTTAAATGAGTAGTTATTGTTGCAAACTCCATTAGAAATTTGAATTGAGATCAGTTTTGAAAAAAGGGAAAGGGGGATGTGAAAAAAAATGGTGGGGGAGGGGTTTAATTTTTCTCATTTCAGATTTCATAAATAAAAAGAAAATTTCTTCAAACATTTTTTTGAGAGGATTAATATTCAACAGCATAGTGATTGCTCAAAGACAAAAAAATTATTTTAAGTTCATTAGACCACATTCATTCTGTGTCCAAAACCTATGCTGTGTCAACTATTTAATCACAATCCAAATTTAGAGCTGAATCCAGCTTGAATGTTGTGTCCATACTTGCCCCAACCGTTCAGGGTTCAACCTATGCGGTCGTATAAAGCTGCGCCCTGCGGAGCATCTGGTTAGGACTGTTACGATGTCTTTACATGCAGGGTATGAAATTAGCAGGGCGCACAGGCCAATGGCCCCTAAAATTTGGTGTGGGCTACTAATATTTCTGCTTTTCTTAGATAGGACTATATATCTGGGCTACACAATTTCAGCTGTGGGCTACCTTTGCCAGAGTCTTAAGTTTTATCCCTGTCCTATGATGGTGAACTAGATGGTTTTGTTATGTCTGTATTAAACAGAGTTTAAGATTTCACCTAATGTACTCTATGTATAACTTAAGTCATGGATTTTGTCATCTATTTAGAACCATAACTAAAGTCTCTCATTGTCATTGATGCAAATATTTAGTTTGGCAGTTTGCCTGTTCCTGTCACATCAGAATTTGGATTCTATGACTAGAAAGGAGTGAATAGGAGAGTCTTCCCCTTTAATTCCTTTGATGGGTAGGAATGAATTGGTTTGTTTTTCAAATACAATAAAACCATGCTGTAACATTCAGAAATCATTGTGAACAAATTTGAAATGGGAAGCTCTTTGACTTTGAAAAGAACTTTGATTGCATAGATACGTCATGAAATGTTGTTTTCTATTTTAGGGCGTGTGTTAAAAGATAGGGAATTGTTGGCTAGCAAACATAGCAGTGTACGACAGAAAGCAGACAAGTTAAATGTTGGGGGAGGAGTGTGTTTGTGGCCTGGGATGGATGACATGAGATTGTCACGGCGAGAAATCATCGAAATTCTTATTGTATCTGTTTTCTTATTGGTAGCTGTTGTTATAGCCTTTAATAAACTTCATGGTATGAGTTCATTTATATATTTTGGTACTAGTTTTTATCAATGAAACATCAACAAAACAACAATAATCTTGCAGTCTTCAACAATAGACATGTGTCTTCACATTAGTCAAGCTCTAAATCGTCCCTATCCTATAAATAAGAAGCAATCAATAATATACCATCAATAATAAATTCTCCAAATTACAAAAGGTAGGAAGATATGACATTAGTCAACAAATGACAAGGCTAATATGTGGTGGGGATTAATAAGGATTGGAAATTGTATGGCCAATGTGTAGATGGAGGAAAATTTTGCAATTATCTTTTCATATATATTGAATATTAAAAATATGCATACCCTATAACAAATGACCTACACATGTATTAAAAGCTTTATTACACTACTTCTTGAAGAAGTTATAATATATTTGACAAATATCTGATGCATTAACCACTGTAATTTTATGCATATCAAAACATCTTACTTTTAATTCAACAGTTTTAGAAATTTTTGTTATAATAACATTGTTAATCAGAATTTCTCACCCTTATCATATATTATGAAGCCTTGAAAAAAGTAAAATCACAAAAATACTAAACTCATAGGAAAATTCAAAAAGGAAAGTTCCTTATCAAATGGCATAATTAAAGGTTCAAACACATAAAATGAATGGACAACAATTGTCATATTTCTGACTTGGTACAGGCATTTTCTAATGCAGAAAATGGTTTTAAATGTTGAAATACCAACTCATCCCTTCCTCGTAGTAGATAGTAAATCCCCCTTCCTGAGGAAAAATCCCCCAACAATTGCAAATAGATCAACATTGCATATTTATACATGTAAGATTTCTTTTAACTAATCATTTTCTTAACATGGGAATGTTTGTATTCACAGGATCAACAATTGAAGAATTGTATAAATATCACAATGTACTAAAAGATTTCCATGGCAACCATTACATATCAGTGAGTCAGTCATCTTTAGACAGTGGTTTACAAAGATGGCACAAAGAATATAGAAAACTTATTGTAAGTAATTAAATGAAGAATGTGGCATCAATTTCATGGTTCATTTTCTTTTACAATATAAGGTATTTTTTTATGTGAATCTTATATGAGGGTGGTAAAGGGTTATTTTCGTACAATGTTTTCAGCCTTTTTATTTCACATGTTTTCGTGTTTTGGTGTTTTATTTATCGTTTTCTCGTGTTTGGTTCCATGTGCGTGCTTCATTCTTCCCCTTATTTATTTTCCATGTTTCGTGTCGGTGTGCTTAATTTCTCATGCTTACATTATTCCACATTTGATTAAAAAGTAAATTGGAACTAATTTAAAGTCAGTGTGTTTTCTGAAACTTGTGTAATCTTATAGAAATTGATGTATATTGTAACCATTCTACTTTCTATTGATTATGTATGCTGTGTAATAAAGTCCATCTTCATGTCCATTGATAATGGCTACATGATCTCCAAGAACGGCTGAGTAATAACTTCTAGTACTTTTTTCCTTAATATTTACAATTTTATTTCTCATGCTTTGATTTTCCCGATTTTTATTTTTCCTGCTACGTTTTTGTGATTTTTTTTTTAAGTGTTTCCGTGTTCAGTACCCCCTTTATCACCCTCTTATATGATATCTCTTCTAAAATTAACCACAATATTCATCAATATATATGAAATACCCCAAAGGTATGATTTCATGGGTCATTGATCATGGTTAAAATTTAGGTTGAATATATGATGTTAGTACTTACCCACAGTATTACAGGATACACTTTTAGAATTTGATAATTTCAAGGCCTTTGTGGCCGCCCAGTTGTAGAGATTTTATGTACATTAAGATTTGGAGAAATCAGTGACTATCTATGAAATAGACCTTCATGATTTCTAATAAGCCCAATAAAAAAATACATTATAGTTAATAAGACAAATTGGTGGGGTCAATTGTTTTCCAAACAAAGAACATTCATAATGAGCTGGGTTGTGGAAGTGTTTATGATGGTGAAAACATGTCTCCTGTGCATGTTTTTATGTGCAACCATTGTTCAAACAGGGTCCTAGTCTGCTTCTTTTGTTTTACATAAGGAAAAAATTGTGTATTTTCAGAACTTTATATCTTTTTGGGAATAAAGGTTCTAGGACCATTTGAGGAATTGCATAAATGTTTTAATGGGTATAGATTCCAATTTGTTTTGTTGGGGTTTTTTTTTTGGGGGGGGGGGTTGCAATTTTTTGTCAATTGTTGTTTTTAGAGGAGTAGTTTAATTTTTTAAATTGTATAATTACATAACTTGTTTTACATATAGTATAATGAAACTTGTTACATTGTTAGATTGTTATTTTCAGCTGTGAATGTTCTGTTGTTTTGTTATTTTGCAGAGTGATTGCCCTTTGAGTATTGAAATTTATGTTCTTTTTAAACCATATTTAGCTTTTCAAAACATCACATAAAAAATAAAGAGGAGATGTTAAATTATTAATTCCATTCCATTACAGCAACAGATTCACTCGTCTTTTGACATGAGTCGTGTTCCACTGATGTATGTGATGTATATGTTGGTTTATTGTGGAGGGATGGGATTTCTTATCTACTTTCTGGTAGACAATATGTTTGCCAAAAGTAAATTGTCACCTAACAGAATTAAACAATGGTAAGTTTAGTATATTATCTGAAAAAGGAGTTATATTGCTATCACCTTGTATGTTAATAATAGCCCTGCTTTAAAAAAGTGGGGGTATACTGTTTCACCTCTGTCTATCCATCAGTCCATTTGTCAGTCCATCCATCCTTCAGTCTGTCTGTCTCATGAATATTTTTTTGGCACTTTTCTCAGGAACGACAATACAGGAATTTCTGAAATTTGGTTTCAGGGTTGATATAAATCAGCTTTACCGTGTGGTGCATTTTCAAATTCATCACTCAACAACTTCCTGTTTACTGATACTTGGATTTTTTTTTCATCATGTTGAATGAAAACAAACATGTATTTCATCACAGTTTTCTCAAAAAGTACTGACAAGAATAAATAGTCAGTAGCTTGACAGTGATGTGTTACAACATCTTAACACTCCTTGAATCCATCCGACACCTACTACCAGTTTACCTTATTTAGCCAACTGTTGCTGAATGACACTCTGTGAATGCAACTCTTATGACACCATAATTATGTTAAAAAAAATAGTATACTTTTTCAGATTTATTGTCCTTGTGTTTAATCATTGTCAATTCAGAATACTATAGCAACAATTTTTTTTATTATTTTGTGAGTTCAGCTTTTGAATTTTTGAATTTTTTTACTGGTAGAAAAAAGGGGTACCCACAAAAATTATGAATCAACAGTACTTCATATCTATTTGTATTTATATTTTATTTGTTTAATCTTAGGGTCAGTATATTAGTCGTAATCAGCACATGGACTGGAGCCCTGTTTTATTTTTTGATGGTAGCCTACCTTGTAGAATCAGCAATAGAAAGTAATGTTACCAGACTAGTATATGTTTTAGTAAGTATATCATCTTAGTAAGTTTTTAGGTCCATACATTAATATCTTAAGTATTTTAAAACAATTTGATGAATTAAACCTACTCTTTGTTATGATTTCTATGGAATTGATCTAATTTAATCTACTAAAAAAATCTTTGATTATTTCTAAATAAAGTTTTATGATACTAAGAGGCATTTTTAATCAAAATCTAATACAACGGAGTACAAAATAATTAAAAATATGGAAATATGGTACGATTGAGAATGATACAACTATTAACCAGAGTTGAAATGACAAAAATGATAAGAAATTATGGTTCATGGTACATCCTTCAACAAGGAATGAAGCCACACTATAGAGTCTGATATGAAAGGCCCCAAAGGCAAAGTAACACTATTTCCAAGAAAAAAAACCACTTTAAAAAAACAACATAATTCCAAAAATATATAATGAGAAACCCAGGATTTAGAAATAAACCTTGAATTATATTAACCTGATTTGAACTTGTGTTCTCAGGAAGGGTAAGTAGTTCCAATTCCTCTAGTTGCTATTGACATGTCGCTCAAAACTACTGACAAGTTGCTATTAGTGATAAATCATAAAGGAGAACATGATTATTACTTCCAAGACGTATCCATGGTTATCTGTTACATGGTTTTTATAACAGTCAACAAACTTATGATTTCTTCAGTCAAACTTTCTAAAATATATTTGAATTTGACCATAAAAAGCATTGTTTCAGTAGCTCTTTTGATAGCAGAAATCATCTAAACAGAAAATAGTACCCTAGCTCTAAATGATCACCATATTACTTTGTAAGTCTACACATTGTTGATGGAAAACATATTTTACAGGGTGAAGCATTGGAACAGAATGCAGATATAACAAAGTTATCTAATATGATTAGTTACTGGAGGACAGTACCACAGACAGGGACACTGACATTACTTGGACTGGTAACCATCAGAGATGTCATGCACTATATTCAATATTATTTTATACCCATTATGACAATACTGATAACACCAATTGTCAAACTTGTTATATCTTTGTATTCTGTTTATACATTTTCTAGTGAGCAGTATAACAGACAGGGACACTGACATATTTGGACCGGTACCCATTCATAATCTCTAACAATAAATAAGGTCTATTTTTTTAAATTTATATGGGGTTCTCAAAATGTGTGTGAAGCACATATGTTATTATATTGAGCAGGAAATACTTACTGTTCTGGACCTCCTGAGATCATCTTGGGGTTCATGTTGTCAAACCAAGTTATACTTGTAATGTTTTGTTATTGTTGGTTGTCTTTTAGTTGTGATTATATTTAAATTTCGATTGCTTTTGGTTTGATCTTCACACTTTCTAGAACTTTTAAAAATATATAATTTATCAAAAAGCATAAGTAAAAGTAGGTAATCTGTCAGAAATAGATTTTATCTTATAATTTGATGCAATATGATTTAGATTTTTTTGTGTTTTTCACATAGGTTTGAAATCCAAATTTGGCTATCTTGAGTGTATAAATATACTATTAACAACATGGTGTGGTAGAATCTTTACTTATCAGCTCTTGTTTTTATATGTGTTCAAAGTTATTATTGTTTTATATATGTTTAGAAATATATATGTTCAAATTCTATAGACCCACTATCTTTTGTAATATTTTTAACTATTTAATAAAAGTAATGCATTTTTAGTTTTGTGTTTTTGTAAATCTTTTGGATACTTTTGAAGAATATGTATTACTCCCCTGAATCTATACTCAATGTGAACAATTTCCAACCCTATAAACAGTCTGGGTGGAAAAATAAAACTGATATACCCAAATTTAAAAACTGTTGAAGACTGAAATAAAATGCATAACTCTCAAACAACAATAAACAAAGCATAAAAATGAAAACTAAAGACTGAGCAACACAACCCCTACAAAACCAGGGAGAATCTGAGGTGATCTTGAAGGGTAGGCGAATCCAGCTCAACATGAAGCACCCATCGTGTTACTGATATAAGTACAAATCCGCTGACAAGTCTAAATCTATATTCTCATTTCAAGAGATTTGGTGGAGCGGATTTGAGTATACCCTTTGTCTTCTGTGAAACAGATATTCTTTAACAGTGAACCAACTTGGATTCTCAAATAACAAGAGGCATTTCACTCTGTCAAAATAGATCCAATGTACTAACTCAAGAAACAAATATAGTACGTTATGTGTCTCTGGTCTACAATCATTCATCCATAATGCCTGTTGAAAGTCAGGAATGCTTTCTATTCTTCAATAAAAATGTATGTACAAAGTCAGGAATATGACAGTTGCTTTCTATTCTTCAATTAAAAATGTATGTACAAAGTCAGGAATATGACAGTTGCTTTCTATTCTTCAATTAAAAATGTATGTACAAAGTCAGGAATATGACAGTTGCTTTCTATTCTTCAATTAAAAATGTATGTACAAAGTCAGGAATATGATAGTTGTTTTCCATTTGTTCCGTTGATTTATCTAATCTAACATTTGATTTTGTCAGAATTTTCTGGTCTTCCCCCTTTTTGAATATGTATATGATCGCCTTGGTGATTTATGCACAACAAGAGATGATTACCGTTTCATCATACTCTATTTGGAGTTTACTGATGAACTTATCATTTATACTCTACTGTTTTAGTTAATTCAAAAGTTTACAATATTGCTTGGGGATGTTTTTCGACATTTTATGTATATATTTGGGGTTTTTCATCATGCAATCATCAAACACTCTTTTTATGTTGCACGAATTTATGTTACATACCATTGAGTACCTGAAAATGCATTTGATAGACATAAGATGTGTATTTGATATTTATTTTTGTGTTTCCATTATCTTGATTTTTAAACAAACATTAGTTGCAGATCAATTTAGCCTGTTGCCTGTAAAGACGGATTTCAATTAAGTCAGATGAGTGGGAGAGCTGTGTTTACACTTACAAATTTGTCGATTTCTACTATAGGCTACAATTCCTTTTAGCTCACCTGACCCAAAGGGCCAAGTGAGCTTTTCTCATCACTTGGCGTCCAGCGTCCGGCGTCGTCCGTCATCGTCGTCGTCCGTCGTCAGTAACTTTTACAAAAATCTTCTACTCTGAAACTACTCGGCCAAATTTAACCAAACTTGGCCAAAATCATCATTGGGGTATCTAGTTTAAAAAATGTGTGGCGTGACCCGGTCAACCAACCAAGATGGCCGCCACGGCTAAAAATAGAACATAGGGGTAAAATGCAGTTTTTGGCTTATAACTCAAAAACCAAAGCATTTAGAGCAAATCTGACATGGGGTAAAAATGTTTATCAGGTCAATATCTATCTGCCCTGAATTTTTCAGATGAATTGGACAACTGGTTGTTGGGTTGCTGCCGTCCAATTGGTAATTTTTAAAGAAATTTTGACGTTTTTGGTTATCTTGAATACTATTATAGATAGCGATAAACTGTAAACAGCAATAATGTTCAGCAAAGTAAGATCTACAAATAAGTCAACATGACCTAAATGGTCAATTGACCCCTTAAGGAGTTATTGCCCGTTATAGTCAATTTTTAACAATTTTCATTAATTTGGTAAATTTATGTAAATTTTTACCAAATATAGTTCTCTGTTACTAATGGGCAAAGTTCATTATAGATATAATTGTAAGAAGCAAAATCGTTCAATAAAGTAAGAACTTCAAATACATCACCATCACCAAAATACAATTTTGTCATGAATCCATTTGTGTCCTTTGTTTAATATGCACATAGACCAAGGTGAGCGAGACAGGCTCTTTAGAGCCTCTAGTTTATACTGCTGACGGCAATGGGTAGATCTGTTGTAGAAGTAGTTGTCAATCGACCTTTTAAAAAACCTTTAATTGGGTATTGTTATATCATACACCATAATGTGTGCGAGTATTATGATTAGTTATCAAAGGCCCTATACTTTAATACGCCAGACGCGCATTTCGTCTACACAACACTCATCAGTGAATGTGCTCTACACTGCGTTACTTCTTTTATAACTCATCACATATATAGTTTTCTTCATTATGTAACATATTCATGTGTTTTCTTAAAATGTAATGGTCATAAACACTACTTCCGACTTTACTAAATAAAATTCGTCAAACATACCAGGCTTACAATTTTGAACCATTGACGCACGATTCGTCAACATAAGATTAACCACTGGCGCTGCTAACTTCTGGACTGATGTAGTGGACGAAACATCCATCAACAGTGTCATCGATTTAGTGGTTGAAATATTAAATCGAAGATACCAGGCTCAGTATTATGGACGCCATACGAACATTCGTCGTTGTAAATGTTATTAAATATAATTATAAATAAAATTTCTTCATGAAACGGAGGACTTTTTTCATTTTGTAAAAAAGCAAAACAAAAATTCTAATGAACTGTGACATAGGTGGCATTGTTTTCTTGTCAGGATAATTGTTGTTATGACTTACATATTGGATTATAGTCATTGTACACCCTTACCATTTCCTACCTCATTAAATATTTATATGTATGCAGTTAAGTTCCTGATGTTATCTTTAATCAGGCGCGTAGCTGCCTTTACGCAAAAAATCATTTGCTTGCACATGTTTTTCACAAAAAAAAAATCAAAAAAAAAAATCCTGAAATTGAATTTCGGATAGTCTTTAGTCTTTCCGGATTATCGTGTCTGGCGGTGTCTGTACTTGCAACTACAATCACGACACAAAGTTTATTTCCCTTACTTATAAGTCAAGACTTAAAAGTAGCCGTTCGATTTCGTATTCCCATTGTCATTTCGCCCAAAAGACTATTGATTCACCTATGGTATCTGTGTTACAAATGACCTTCTACCGTTGTCGTAGAAACCTCTCATTTGATTTTAAAATGACCCTCGTGAGAAACACCACGGGTGTCTTGCAAGAAGCAGGACCTGCTTACCTTCGGAGCACCGGAGGTCGCCACATTTTTTCGGGGTCCGTGTTTTTCATCTGTAGTTAGTTTTCAATGTTGAAAGTTTTTGCTTGTCATTTTGTGTCTTATCTGTTCCCGGGTTTCAAAATTACGAAACCCACTAGGATGTTACTATCGTTTCTTGAAATATGGTATAGTAAGAAACAGATAGGGTATTTATCATTTTCATCATAAAATGGTCCAAAAAATTTTTCGCCTCGCTTCGCTTGGCGATATATGCTTGCATTTTATTTCAACTCAGCTACGTATTAAATGGTGTAAGGATAATCAGTCTAATATGATGAATCAGCATACAGATTTAACACCGATGACGCATAAAAAACTGTAGATATATTGCTTTCGGTCCAATCCGGTACCGGGAAGAGTCCAAAAACCAATACAAGATGTTCACTTCCAGTATCAAAATTTTGGCTTCCAAATTGTGACGGCATATCTTAACTGGAATAGACGTATCATAAAGGAATAAGATGGCGTTATCACGATTTGCGGAAACATTCCACAAGTGACAATCTTTTCGAGTAGAATTTTCCATTCACCATATCACTATTACTTTATTAATTCCTGTTCGGGTCAATTGTCGCAAAACGAATGTCATCAGTAATGAGATGAGGGAGGAAAACGTGTAGTAAGAGAACCTTTTGAAATTTGTATAGTTTATTGTGATCATATCATATTGATCCATTTTTAAAACATAAATTAAAGTAAAGAAAATGTTTTGTATACAATGGTTTAAATATAACTAATTCTTTGAAATTTGTTATGCCAAGTACATGGTTCAAAATAGGCCAACAGATAGCTTCAACTGGTTTAAAAGTGTTGTGTAATTTCAAAACTTATCTGAAATGGAATAAATAGTGTTACGTTGTATACATTATCCAGGCATTGTTTCATTTCCGTCTTATCAAAACATAATGCCTATTATTTCCAAGTAAGTGCTTAATGTTTACAAGATAAATAGAATTGCATTAACATAGATGCTTGTACTTGAAACCAGAGATCTCAACAATATAATTGACAAACAATTCATCGTGACTTGGAAGAGGCAATTTCAAATGTGATTTCCAGTACCTACAAAGTATCTAGGTTACTTGTGACAAATGAAGGTCAAGTTCGTTCAGAAGCTATGGTCCTTGTGATATTGAAAAATACAGACAAATAATTGCTAAAAAATCTGGTTCGCTGTTGCTCTTACAGCTCTTGTTTTTTTTATCTGTTTTCTAATGCTATTAGCAATAGGGCAACTATATCTGGTGCATGGAATGATTGTAATGTGTATAAGTCTGTCTGACAATTATCATCTGACCATCACCTCATTTTTGTGTCTCATTGGTCAATGTTAAATTTTCACGTTTAGGTATTGTTTCTAAGATACTACATGCAATAGGTCAACTATATTGGAACCATGTAATGCTAGTAAGGTGTACATGTCTGTCTGGCAGGGTGCATCTGACATTTACCTCATTTTCATAGTTCTTTGGTAATGACAATGTTTTGTGGTGTGGTATGTTTCTATGACAGCATAAGCAATATATTTGTTGTACTTAGTATATATCCTGATGGTTAAGTATTCATGTATGTCTGGCAGGATTTATCTGACCTCGACCCTTTTTTCATGTTTCATTGAACGATGCTAATTGATTGTAGTTTGATATATTTCTAAGTTTCAAGAACATTATTAGCTATATAGGACCACTTTTGTTGTTGTAAAGATACATGTCTGTCTTGCATGCAGTTTTCATATATCCCACCTCAACCTCATTTTTATGGTTCATTGGTCAATTTGTTTATTGTTTTGTCAGTATCAATTACTATAAGCATAAGCAAAAGGTCAACTATATATATTTTGTGTAAGAAGATTGTATAGTGTTCATGTTTTATCTGACTTTGACGTTATATATAAATTGTTGAAGTGAAAGAATTCAATTATGAATTTTTAGATATACACATAATACAATTGATATGATTTTTGCATAAAACATAAGACATATCATATATACTAGTATAAATGTAAGGACAAGATTGCACATATGTCTAGCCTGCTTAACTTAGGTCTTTTCCCTTTTCTACATCTTATGTGGAAAAACCTTTAGAATATGTTCTGATTATTTTATTTCCTTGATCATCTTTCACCACATTATTTTCTTGCAGAGTGTTTTTTTTTTTTTTTTTTTTTGCAACATGAAGTTAAGACATTTTGCACATGATAACGCACAGTAACGCCTATTTCCAACATGTTTGACGAAACACTTTCTTTACACAAGTTATCTCTACTCACACTGTTTTTCTTTTTATTACTACCCCCTTCACATCCATAAAAGAAACCGACAAATTAATCATTCCAAATTGATTTCAAGGTCTTGAATTCTTCAGATTCTTTGATATGCTGAATCTGTCTTTTTTAATTTTTGATATTTGAATTTAGATAGTGTCCTGTTTTGTAATTAATCCACATTGAGGTCCAATGGGTAAAAATGAAACTTTTATTGATGTCATGAAAAGTTCAATACTTGGGGTTCTTTTATCTGATAAATTTAAACATGTGTTGAGATTTTTTATTTTTGACCCAGTTTTGTAGTCGGTCCAAATTCAACTTTTGTTTGATCTCAACAAATATTTAAAAAAACTGGGTTCGTTTGATATACTGAATTTAAACTGCTGAATTTGAATGTTTAGCCCAATTATAAAATTGGTCCGCATTTAGGTCCAATGGGTCCAAATTAAAATTTGTACGTTCTTAGACCACATTTATTCTGTGTCAGAAACCTATGCTGTGTCAAAATCCAAATTCAGAGTTGTGCCAGCTTGAAGTTGTGTTAAAACTTGCTCCGATTGCTGCAGTCGTATCAACCTGCACCCTTTGGAGCATTTCATAACTTTTGTTGTCCGATTATTTTTCATATTTGTTATCCTTTTATTACATTCAACAATGGTCTGACACCTTCCAAACAGAGAAACCCTGGTATGTTGTCAATTGACAGCTTATTTCTTGTTCAAAAGAGGAAAAGAAAAACGTTAGTTAATGATTTTAGCAAACAGTATTTAATTGTTTTATATATAGATTTAAAATTAAATATATGGAATGTTGTAACAGCCTATTTAGACACCGAATATACATGATATATATGTTGGGGTCCCTGGCGCTGCTGTCTGTTTGTCTTCTACATACTATGTAGAGTTAGTTGTTGAAGTAAATTTCAAAGAATATGGAAGTAAACAAAAGTGCTTTGTGTGGTAATGTATTTTCACCTCAAATTAGTGTTCAGATCAACTATAAAAATATTGTTGGATTGCTTGGCCTCTCCTTGTTAATTTCACTATCTCCTGTATAGATGTTGATTATACGGTTACTATTTAAAATTTGAGGGTGAAAGGTTCTATCAGTAATAATGTTCATCTATAAAATTAATTATTTTGGCCTTATTACTTTATAATTCACAATATTTAAAAAAAAAATTAACGTATACTGTACTTAACACATTGCTTGTAAATGTATTTTTGGTATTAATATGACCTGATCTAAACAACAACAATAAACATCAAATTAATGGAACATTAACATCCTGAAATGGTCACATCATATAACTTGGCCTCCTTGGCTGTACTGTCTGGTGGTCTCTGACATCCTATGTATAATTGTCCTATTGGTGTGAATGCAAGAGAACATGGTAACACAATGTTTATTTCATTTGTTTTATAATATGTCATCAGCAGGCCAGCATTGTTAAGGATATGAAGTGTTGAGGACCTGGATCAACTACAATTACATTGTCTCTAGGTGTTGTCACTATGTCTGTTGGTGTGAATGTTATGTCCTTGTTGATCTCTGAATCTCCTGTATATGTATTGATTATATCACCATCCTGTCCTAACACTACTACTCTACCTCCGACACCACTCTTTCTATCCACCACATGAATATTCCCATTCCTGGTACAGGTTGTTCTCCAGGCAAAGTCGAATATAGGTTGTTTATGTTGATCAAGTTCATACACTCCCTCATGGTTTCCATTCTGATTCATTAGTATAATAACTTTTCTTCCTTTACCACTACCTCCTACTAGAACTTTATTGACCCTGGTGATATAAACTGCTGTAGGTACTATTGATTTCAGAGCATAGACTGAGTCTGTTAGAGTATCTGTATTAATACTGATTTGTTTAAGTTATTACATACCCGGTAAAAAGTCTAATTCGGTAGGTCACATTCATGAAAAGGGAAAGGGATTGAGGTTACGACGTAAGAAACATATCCGATATCGTCTGTGAAACGGTTATTCAATAACGGTCAACCAACTCGTGATGGCGACCGTAAAATTTACGAAGGGATGATTTCAATTTCACCATTTGGAACTCTTGGTTTGATAGTAAACTTGGTAAACTTCCCTTAAAAACTTGGTAAACTTCCACAAAAACGTGTATGGTGTAATGGTGTATGGTAGGTGTATGGTGATATGGTGTATGGTGTAATGGTGTAACGTGCGATCGGGAATAGTGTGAATGAATGGTGTACGACATCTCTAGAATTGATAAGAACTGATTGTAATTGTATACATTAGTTTAAAATATTTTGATCAAAATTCGTTTCTTAAAATAAATAAATAATTTTGTATTCGCACGCTTTCTTTGTAATAAAACTTGCATGAAGTTGTGATGTGTAAAGTGTATGGTGCAAATTTAAAGGTATAACGTGTACGGTAAAATTGAGAATGGAAATGGGGAATGTATGGTGTTAGTGAGAAGTTACTGAAAGGACTGTAGTTACCCATCTTCAACATAGGTAGGGGAAGCATCCACAAAAACTGAAAACAAACTAGTTCAAAACTTGAAATCCTTAAATAATTCTAGGCGACAGATGTGCAGGCTTAGAAGAGAAAAAAAAATAAAGTACATTACCTTTGTTTCATTGTTTTCAAGGATAAGATTTGCAGGTGAAAGTTAAATAAAGTTCAGCAGATAAAATATTACAACTTAAGCCAGTACCATAGGATGTACTATTACATTCAATTTAATGTTTATTTTCAAGACAGTTTTTACCAAGCGTTCTGAGTAGTTCATATTCATCTACATTGACAACACTTTAGCTTTTTACTATATATGTTTATGTTTATATATGACCTACCGAATTATACTTATCACCGGGTTTGTAATTACATGAGACAGATGCCACATGTGACTTAAGATATGCTTTCCTAACTACTGGAGCACATATGATCATCCTCAGATTTTGGGAGAGGTGGTTTTGATTTGTTTTTTCTATGTTGTGTTTTGTATACTGTTATTTGTCTTTTAATCGTTACTCTTTTTTACATGGAATTGTCATTATTTCGTCTTATGATTTTAATACTCATGGTATCATTCGTCTCTCTTTTAGTTTTATAAAAGCCAACATTGGTATAATCAACACATATATCATTCCTTGTTGCTTATGTTGAATCAACACATACAGTATCGCAATCAATTTTATGTTTACGATGACTTAAGTTCAGATCAAGTTTAAAGGTCAGTTTATATAAAATTACAAAACCATAAAGTACATTTTATTATATTCTATAATACATAAATAAATATTATATTTACACGACCATAAAAGTATTGCAATTTCTAAAATCTTTCAAATTTTCTATTATTGTTATGTTCTACAGCATTTCAAGATTCTACTTATGAATTTACAAATGTGTAATACGAAATCGTGAAATACCACTACTCAAGTTTTGTGCTTTTAATATGAATAGTATGCAACTTGACTCAATTGATAGCATGATTCATTGACTCTTTTTTGTACTTGTTGTCTTAGCGCTAAATGTGCTTATTTCCTTTCTTTTCTTCTTTCTTTTAGGATTTGAACGTTCATCATTTATCATGTTTACTAAATCTCGTACCTGTAAAAGAATTGACAATAAGATATTGAGCTATTTAAATAAACTAGCTTATAAGGTGGTTTTTAAGTTGGTATAAAAGTGGAGTACTGAGAGGTAGAATTTATGTCAAAGTGTTCATGAGGTCTTTTTTTTGTTCATAGGGTAACACACGAACTTCATTGTTGTAAATGCAAATAACACTTTGAATTTTGTGCTTCTGAGGACAAATCTTTCAGAAACTAAGGTTCTAAAGTTCATGAAGATAATTTGGCTATACCAGTTAGGCCCGTTTTGGTCATACAGCTCACGTTTCAATGTATCAATAAATAAAGGCAACAGTAGTATACCGCTGTTCAAAACTCATAAATCCATGGACAAAAAACAAAATCTGGGTAACAAACTAAAACTGAGGGAAACGCATTAAATATAAGAGGAGAACAACGACACAACATTAAAATGTAACACACACACACACACACACAGAAACGGACTAAGCATTAGACAAAATCCTATGAGAATAACAAATATAACATCAAAACCAAATACATGAATTTGGGATAGATAAGTATCCATATACGTACTTTGATTTAAGTGATTTGGTTGCGCGATCATGGTGCCGGTTTAACAAGAAAAACGCTTCGCATGCATGCAATTTACTTAGTATTATTTTCGAGTACCTACCTAAGTGTTGGCACAATTTACCTTGGCAATACATGACGACAGTAGTCAACCTTGATATTGTATCTGTAACATGTTCTAGCTTTAATAATGACAATGTACCTTGTCGATTCATTAAGATGATATCAGACATTGATATGCCATCTTTACCCTGTACCTTCTTTAATGCTGACTATGTACCTTGTCGGTCCATTCAATAAAGGCAACTGTTGTAAACCGCTGTTAGTAGTCATAAACCGATGAGGCGAAAACAAATCCGAGTCACAAATTAAAACCGAGAGAAACACATCAACTATCAAGAAAATAATTAAGATAGTCAAGGATGTGTATAGTATATTACTCCTTTAGATAATAGAAAACCTTGATATTCTATGTGTACCCTTTATCTATTTTGAGGGCGACAATGTACCTTGTCGATCTTTTTATAAGTTAGAAAATTAAGTACAAAGTAGTTTACGACGTGCAATCGATGAAGAAGACAAGTCAAGGTATCATACAAAAACCTTGGTAATCGGATGATCTCGAAATGGAGCGAGATCAGGGGCCTCGAAAGATTTGTCGTCTCCTGCTAGGCCAGTATCACCCGCCATGCGAAGTCACACATAGATAAACTATCACAATCGGTATAGGACATAATCTAAAGAATTACAGATATTAAGGCTATTCTTGTATCATTAGATCTAAGATACACAGTGAAAATATGTTGCTGTTGAGTTGAGACACCGAATCAGTCAAGCAATTCATGAATCTTGATTTTTTTATCTGTAAAGTGTATATGCTGCAATAGTTACAACCTTTCTTGTCGATCTATTTATTGTACATTATTTGAAGTCAACATATATAATGTTCATGTTTCCACTTGCCTAACGATTCATGATAAATCACCATCGGAAGAATTTGATTATCCTTGGTTATTCAGATTCAGATGACTAAATATATTGAAAGAAATTTATAACTTATGTATTATATTAAGGTAAATTTTCTACTTTTGTTCAGATGTTGGACGTTTTGAATTTAAGCTTAGTAGCTTTAGATACGAACTTCTACAATAAAGCTGGTTACGTTAACGTTCTTGTTAGTGATAATAAGTACCCACCCAGACATAGAAAGTCCCAGCTGCCGGACTTTTTGATTTGATACTAGGAAGGTCATGTTGCTCTGTAAGTTTCTGAGCTTCCTCTAAAGCGTGCTCTCGTAATTGTGAGGTTTGGAAAGTTTTAATCCTCTGAAGTAAAGAATCGTTTCCAATGGTGGAGAGTACACTATGTATATCTTCCCAGGTCTGAAAAAAGAAAAAAAGACAATACCGATGTAACTGAACATGGAATCAAGGACATTATGTCACATTTCAATTTTGGTTCAATATATAACCTCATTTTTATTAAATCTACAGGTATATGTGTAGCTATTTGTATAAAACGCTATCTTCAAAAGAAAAATAAGCATTACTTCTTTCTATGGTTAGATGTTGCTGTTCATACCTGTTTACCCCAGAGTTCATTTATTTCAACAATAGCTAATGAGGTATGATGCATAAATATTAACGCAAAGATTGAGCAACATCAATCCAACTCGTTCACTGCAAATAGTTCTTGTTTTATGTATAAACATACCTTTATCATATCTGCACTTTCTCCTAGCAACAAATAGACTGCTTTCATAGTATCAAATATTGCTGAAGGTGGGTTCTTATAGGTTTTTAATTCTGCCACGGTAGATGGTTTCATTTCTAAAATTTCATGGATCCATGTTGAATACACTTCATTTCGAACCTCCTCAGCTTTCTTTGTTGTGTTCTTCAACTTAGCTTCATATTTCGATTCTCGTGCCTTTTTTATTGCCGTATCGAGAGTTCCATAGTGACGTCGTACAGTTGCATCAGTTAAATCTACAAATAAAATGAAAAATGAAAAGGACTCTACAAAATCATGATGCATATATGTTTTTACATAAATCTAGTTTGAAGAAACCGAAGGGATATTCAAAACATTTGAATTGTGTCAGGCATTTTCGACAGATTTTACAGTTGGTTCTGTTCGTATGTTATGTTGCTACAAACCTGTGTCAGTGTAAGAAATGTTGGGCCCAAACAAGCATGTTTAACCCCGTCACATTCTATATTGGTCTGTCACAAGTCAGGAGCCTGTAATTCATTGATTGTAGTTTTTTGTCGTCAATCATATTTGTTTTTTAGTTTTCGTTCATTGACTTGTATACAAATACATCGTTGGTTTTCTCGTTTTTATAGTTCGTTATTTTGTCATTTCAGTGTCTTTTCAACTGCAGTACTTTGTAATGCTAAGATTCAAATGTCACATTTTTTTCATGTAAATTTTCAGTTCTTGTATGTAATTCTGCTCATGATGAGGCTTCATCGCTCTATAGCAATGTTCAACGCATAGAGCTGTCTATTCTGCTAAGATCTTTTTGGTTTTGAGATCTCAAAGTATTATATTGTGACTTTCCAAACATTTGGTCTCTACCGTAACTGATGAGGATATTTCAAGAAACAATAGAGGGCAATAAATCATTTCAATTGTATTTTTGCAATCGTGGAAGTCAAGCATTTGAAAAAAGGGACGAAAGATACCAGAGGGACAGTCAAACTCATAAATCGAAAATAAACTGACAACGCCATGGCAAAAAAATGAAAAAGACAAACAGACAAACAATAGTACATATGACACAACATAGAAAACTAAAGAATAAGCAACACGAATCCCACCAAAAACTAGAGGTGATCTCAGGTGCTCCGGAAGGGTAAGCAGATCCTGTTCCACATGTGGCAACCGTCGTGTTGCTTATGTGATAAAAAATCCGGTAAAAAGTCTAATTCGGGAGGTCACATTCATAAAAGGGAAGGGGATTGTAGTTACGACGTAAGGAACATATCCGATATCATTTGTGAAACGGTTATTCCATAACGGTCAACCAACTCGTGATGGCGTCCGTAAAACTTACAAAGGGATGATTTCAATTTCACCATTTGGAACTCTTGGTTTAATAGCTTCTTTGTGAGCAGCAACCCTCTATCAAGAAAATCATGATAGGAAATGCAAGCACGAGAATATCGTATCAATTGGGAGATATATACCCCGTATGCAGGTGCTGCTGGAATGTTGCTACTTAGAAATGGAAAGTTCACAATTGGAAAGCTGAGTTGGGATAGATGCGTTCAACATAGTCACAAATTTGAATTATGTAGGGAAAGAACATCATCTATTTAGCGGAAAGTAGAGTTCTAGGATATTGCTAACTTCTTGTCTTTCTTCCTAAGAAGTTCCTGTATGAAGTCAGCCTCATAATAATAAAGAAACAAGTCGGAAAGAAGGGGGCATAATTTGTTCCCATTGGAATGCCGACAGTCTGTTGAACAACACGTTCTTCGAATGTAACAAATATGTTGTCAATCAAGAAATCAAGCATCTCGATAATGTCAGTTTCAGAGAATTTTTGTTTGAATCAGAGTAATCCTTTACAAAGTAGGATTTATCCCTCCCTAAGACAAGATACTTGTATCTACGTTGGCCATTTTTGTTATGAAACAAAGCAATACCAACTCTTTCAATTTGTCTTATAGTTTGGAATGTGGAATACTTGTGTAAAGTGTAGAAAAGTCAAATATTTTAATACTATTACAAGATGAAAGAGAGTTAGATTGTATGTACTCTAAAAGATCTTTGAAATTTTTAAGTATCCACATCTGATTCACGCCACCTCTTTGAAACATTCAAAAACTTGAACTACGCCATTGAATGATAGGTCATTCGTAGGAATTGGTCCCTATCTTACTGTACTGTGTATTCGTTTATTTTCGTAGGTACCAATTTTTGTGGATTGCGTAAAACTTTTCGTGGATATTTAATTTCTTGGTGAACCGGTTACAACGAATTCCACGAAAATTGGTATCCATCGAAAATTAATTTATCCTCAGTATTTTACTCCAATTTTCGGTTCAGCCCTTTACAGAAAAATGGCACCATATAACAATATATATATCACCATAAATGATCTTTATCGAATCCTTGTATGACTGCATAGAATCAGGAATATGACAGAGGTTTTCCATTCGTTTGATGTATTTGAATTTTGGTTTCGATATTTGATAAAGGACTTTCCGTTTTCAAATTTGAGTTCGTTATTTTGCTATTTTACTTTTTTAATATTCTTAGTAAAAACACAGAGTTGCAGTGACACATGAAAACAATGTAAAGTGACAGTCGTGTCAAATTGATATGCTGATGTAATAACCAAAATCGCTTCCCTCTAGCATATCTTCACAAAGGTGTTGACGCTTATCCATTGTTGCAGGCCTTTTTGTGAACTTGTAATGGCTGTAATGTTTCATTAAATTGTTGGTCCATTTCTCAGTTGTACCTCTAATTTTCCTTTATTCATACTGTCCTCTAAATGGTATAAGTACCAACCTTTTCTTATTTTCAGGAAATCTCGTCTACTTTTTGCCTTTTTGAGATCACCTTTATCTTCCAATGCCAGTTTGTCGAATCTCTCAATAGCTTTGTCCATCTCATCTGGGTCCTTAGTCTGTTGTGTCAGTGTCACTAATTCTTTTCGTAGATTCTTTTCAAATGCATTCTGTGCAAAATTGAAGAAAAACGTAAATGCAACATGTATGAATAAAAGTGACTGTAAGATATCACATATGCCTATATGCGGTGGGGACATTGTTTGCTGGGATATTTTTATTGTTATTTTGGGCGTTGAAAACAAATATTTACGTTTCTGAATCAACTTTTATTAAGAACCCTTATACGCATGTATAAGTGATTCGACTAAAGATGTTGATAACCTGCAGAACTCTTAAACCAAACTTTGTAAAAACAAATCAATAGAAAATATTCATCAATGGTTTTCATATACTAAGGGATCTACAAATATGCAACCGATTATGAGGGAGCCTCAATGGGATTATAACAACCTCTCCAATTCCGTGTAAGTCAGAAAGGATCTGTCAATGTTGATCTATGCTTCCCACTTTATTGATTTGGCCTTTTCTTCGGTGTTCAGTTCTTAAATACCAAGTGAGCTAGGTAAATTTGAATTGGTAAATGATCGAGGCATCAATGGAAGAAACGGCTACTTCCTAGGCCAAACTGATCTACATATAACATTTTATTATAGAGTTATCTATGTTTTAAGGAACGATATCATACATTGCCTTTTGATTTATTTTCTTACCTCTTTCCTGTAAGTTCTAGGACCTGCAGGGTCATCTGTTGTTATTAAATAATTTATTACATTTTCCTCTGGTAGTTTCTTTGTCTCTCTTGCATACATGCGCAGTGCAAATTCTCCATCTTCTGGTACCATAACTTTAACAACAAGTTCTCGATTTGTTATTCGTTGGTCAACATATTGGTCCAGTTCGGACGATTTGTACTTATTGCCAATCAACTCGGACCGAATGAAAAGTTTCTTCGTTAAAGTAAAGCCTATATATAGATATTGGCGTAGTTTGGTCAGAATCGTGCCATGTGTATGAGAAGGAGCTGTCAATCCATACTGCTGTAAGTTATTACTAGGTCCCCATCCCACAGCACCTGTATCGCAGGGTAATGGCGGGATATCTTCTATGGCAGTTTTACACACTAACTTAAAGTCACATACCCATTCGTTACTTTTCGGAGGTACACCACCATTTATTGTTAATTTATAAACTCCATCTATCGGAAATCTAACGGTAAATTTCCAGTTGCTGTTGCATCTGTCCATCAGGACAAAATTACTGAGCTGTGTTTTCTTCGGTAGCACCTCGGTTGATTTCTTATTATTAAAGAACAATTGATATGTCAACAAACCCTGCCAGTTTTCAATTAAACTTTTCATTCCTATCTCAACTATTCCATGTTTGGCTTTCTGTACACCTGGCAATAGTGTTGCCACCTGTAATTTATTTTCAAAATAAGGTTGACGAAAATAGGGTTCCTCTAAGTATCTATCTAATGTAAGTGGAACAGTTAATAACTGCCAGTCTGGATTGTCAGGGATTGCAAAGTGAATAAATACATCAGGGTCAGTAAGAAAGAAAAACTCGTTGAACTTCTTAACTGCTGATCCTGGTGATGCTTTACTTCTCGACATCTTACCACCTGCAAAAACAATCGTTGTCAATAAGGAATTTTCAAAATAAAAGTGACGAAAGAAACTTGAAACTCCTCTAAATATCTTTCTGATGCAAGATCATGCAAGTGGAACCGTTAAAAATTACCAGTCTGAATTGTCAGGAGAGGCATTTTTTTTTACCCATGCAATATTATTATTTTATTTGTGTAAATAGTTATCAAAAGTACCAGGATTATAATTTTATACGCCAGACGCGCGTTTCGTCTACATAAGACTCATCAGTGACGCTAATACTATAAGTTTCCTTTTGCTTCATTTTAATTGTATTTCGCCTGTATCCTGACAAAACTTATATCCATATACATGTAGATTATATCTTACTTGATTCACTGAACTTAGCAAAAACTACTTTCATGTCGATTGATGTAAAACACAAATGTATGAGTTATCCACCCTTATCTGGTATTCAGGGAGATGTAGGATAAACATTGTCTGTCATGTATTGCATAAGGTGATATTTCTACGAAGCGTTATAAATTATTCAAATGGGTATACCATACCATACCATGTTTGTGTTATTTGTACTCCTCGGTCCTACTTTAATGAATAAAATGTTAATCCTCGAATTTTCCCCTGAGTTCAGTATTTTTGTGATTTTACTTTTGGCATTTTTATTTTTTACGACCAGTTTACTCGTTTTACTGTTCTAATTACCCTCGATAAGAGTATACTTGTCTGTGATTCTACCTTCCACTGCAGAGTAAGCCCACAAAGGGAACACAAATCGCCAGTCACCATTCACGTGAATAGCACACCAGTTATTCCGCAACTGTTGAAGTTCTTCCAAAGGGTCACCTACATCATATACCACACTTTTGGCAATACCTTTTATCAGTACCGACTTTAATCCTGCAGCCCTGAAAATGAAATAATCTACAGCGTACTATGTTCAGGACAAATTCTATATAAAATTAGAAGATTTGGTATGATTGTCAACGAAACAAATCTCCACTAGAGACAAAAAACATAGAATACATGAAAGTAAAGGTCACCGTACGTCCTTCCACATGTGCAAAATCCATAGCATCAGGATTATCAGTGACTAGTTAAAACCAGCATGAATAAATCAGGGCATTAGTTTTCTCGTTTGAATTATTTTACATTTGTCATTTCTGTGCCTTTTATAGCTTACTATTCTGTATGGGTTTTGGTCATTATTGCGGTCGTACCGTATCTTATAGTTGTTAAATTTTACCACATTTGGTCTCTGGTGGAGAGATGTCTCAGTACCAATTATACAACATCCTCTATTTCTAATATTAATAACCCTATCATATATTCTTCCAAATGTTGTTTTATCTACCCGAGATCATTGGTGTCCAATAAACTAGATTAAACTCGTGTACGTTAGACTTGGGGTCGTCTTCAAAAGATTCATCCGTGACGCTTGAATCAAAAAAGTTTTAAATGCCAAATATACTATGAAGTAGAACATCCTTGTGCAATGCCAAAATACAACTATCGACAGGATGTAAGACCATAAGTCTGCATAACGGTAAGAAAAAAAATATACGTTAATAACGAAATCAACGCTTACACTTACTACAGTGTTAAACGGACAATCTTCATGACTAAGTTTATTCAAATGTTTATTAGGTTTACACGGATCGTATTTAAATTCACGGACTCTATAAACAACATAACTTTTTTTTAGAATGTCCCGTTTTTTAATACAGTTCGAACATATTTTTTTGTTATATGATATAACTATTATTATTACCTGCATATTTTGACGAAGAATGCTGCATATGACATCGTCTTTTTCTTGACTTTACTCATGTAACTAAGGGGAGAATCCTCTTTTCCATTCGGAATACTTCCCGACTGGAAGTTCTGACACCCCATCCACACAAATAATGATCGAACCTTTTCGATGTCTGTCGTCATGGCTTGTGTTAGGTATTTAACAAATGAATGCCAGGTTAGGCATATGTTGAAATCTGCCTGTATCATGAACAAAATACTCAAAAATATAATGATTTCTGAAACACAGCCATCGACTGAAGCCAATTCAGGATACCCGGTCAAATATTTCTTTTGAATTTGTGTTCATGGATTAAAATTTTTATCATGAATTAAATTCGTTATTAAATTTCTTAATCGTGATTAAGGATTCAAATTATGTTGGGTTTTTTTTAGGTTTTAAAAAAGGATTCCGTAATACTTTACATAAAACATTAATTTCTCAAAGAATATATAATTGGATCGTAATGTAGAATTTGAAACCAAAAATAATGTGGTGTTGTTGTTTAACGTGTTCATGTCTGTACCAACTGGAGTCAGGAATATGACAATTATATGCATTCGTTTGATGTATTTGAGCTTTTGATTTTGCCATGTGTCTTTCTTTTTTTCAATTTTCAATATTCCTCGAAGTTTAGTATATTTGTGATTTTACTTTTCATCGGCACATTTGTTATAATAGCAATTAGAAATGTATGTAGGTACATTTTTATGTGTTTGTGTATGTTTTGATTTAAAACACTAAGAATTTATTTTTTTTCTTCCGATCCGATACTTGGAGAATACACTCATTATAAACTTATATTGACCGCATTTTGCAATTTGCGGAGGCAATGTTTCTCAATTTCCTTGATTTTTCGATTTATTGTAATAAATTGGCATCCGCAGATTAATAAAAGAATGTTGTCAATTCTCTCACACCATGAATCCATTTTCATTCCTTATTAATCAATAACTAATAATCTTACGCGTCTTGCGTTATACTCCAGTTCGGAATACCCTCCAGGAGTATAGATATGGCTTTTTCTGTCTCTTGGGGGTCTTGGTCTAGGATACTTTCTTTCGGGTTTTCCTAATTTCTCATTTATCTGCATTAAACAATTAGTAAAATCAATTTCACCAATAAGATAAAAAAAAAAATCATAACAAGTTCTATGCATAATCTACTCATCCTCATGATATGATATCTTTTCATATTATTTATATGATAATATGTACACGCAACTGATGCCAGTGTAAACTGACCGATAAATTAAAGTACGCTTTGATACTTTGAGATTTAAAAGGCAAAAACATAACACATACAAACAAACAATGATCCGACACCATACATGGAAAAGTTGTTGTATATTTTTTTATCTGACAAACCATCGGTAAAAATGTTATCATTCATTTAGCATAAAATTAATCTATCAATATTTACACATATTCATTTTCAAAATTTCTTTGTGATATAAGAAATATTCTAAGGTGTAGGTTTTTTTTTTTTTTTTTTTTTTTTTTTTTGTATATTTCAATTTAATCTCAAATTGTTTAAATTGAGGATTAAATACATGTATAACTGAGACAAACGGACGATTGTTCTTCACAAAATTAATACATGATAATGTACCTATCTGGAGGACGTTAGATTGCCCATGGTTTTGGTGCAATAACTTTTGCTTGAATTTTAAGTTTTAAGATTTCTGTGTAGTTTTTCTTTTTTTTTTTTACCTTTTACCTTCTGCAGATCCACCCCACCTTCTTTGATTTTTTTGATTTTTTTTGTATTGGTACTTTTTACTTGCTTTTAATTCCCTCGCCATATAACTGCTGAATAATTTTTGGGTACTAACTTTTGCCTCATTTTTAAATCATTCTTGTGTACATCAAACGTTGTATTATCATAAGAAGTGTATGATGAAAAAAAATATTAGCAACATGATTTTCTATCAGAATGTGTTCCGCTTTTGCATAGACTTTTTTTTAAACATTTGTCTCGATGTAATTTTGATATTTTTTGCTGTTCGGATGCTGTCTCGTTTCCTTTTACCCCACACATATTATTCATAGTAGCGTACATTTCAAGTTTCATCCTTTTAGTTAAGCATTTAAAAAAAATTATGAGGTAAAATTGAGAAAGGAAATGGGGAATGTGTCAAAGCGACAACAACCCGACCATAGAGCAAACAAAATGGGTCTTCAATGTAGCGAGAAACTCCCGCACCCGTAGGCGTCCTTCAGCGGGCCCTTAAAAATATGTATACTAGTACAGTGATAATGGACGTCATACTAAACTCCGATTTATACTATTTGGATCTTCATTTCAATATTCTGTAATTTTTAGGACATTTTCTCTTTTCTTTTAATTTTTATTCCCGCCATTCTAATATTTTCATAATATCAAAGCAACCCAATATTCTTAATTCTTTTTTTATTTATTTTGCCTATTTTTATATGGCTTGACAAATATTCTCTCGTTTTACCCCTTGTTCTCTAATCTGTAGACCCTTATTCATCTCCTCTTGTATAGGGATACTCACCTTCTCATTTCGGGTTTCGAGAAGATCCCTTTTCCTTCTGGAATCTTTTGACGGAAAACCGTCCATAGATGCAGCACATCCCATTTTTGACGGACATTGGAAAGTTCACATTTTATGGTCCGTTCTTAATACACGCTTATCACATTTTCATTGCTATATATTTATTTTCAATATCACCATTTTATATGTTATACGATTGTTATGATATGTTCTGTTACTATTTGACAACAAATGGTATAACAATGTATAAAGCATTGAAAAGTAAACAGATTTGGAAAAATAATGTATATCGTTCTGTATTGTCAAAGATCTCTTCACGCCTCTCTGAATTCGAAAACAAAACATATTATTAACCTTAACAAAGTTTTTAAATGAAATCGTAAAAGATATTGTTTCAAATGTATTGAAGTAAACAATAGTAACTTTATTGGGTCTTTTCACATTAATATATCTCCAAATGTCATTACACTGCGGTGTTTAATTTCACAAAGTATAAAATTAGATCAGTACGACATATTTATTTAATTTGGGTTATCAGTACATGTAGATCAGATTGCAGTTTTATAAGATGTATTAATAGTAAGCTCACTCCTTCTTAACAACCATAATTTATTTACCATACTTATACTTATAGAAAGTATTTCTTTATACAATTTCAACTTTTACATTTGACTATATAAGTCTATATATATATTCTTTTATATGTTATCTCATCCGAAATTTTGAATTTTATGCATTTTTATTGCATTTTTTATTTTTATGTGTATTATTTTTTAACTTCTCTGTAACCTTTGTACCTGCATGGTTTTATGAGAATAAACTATCTATCTATCTGAACCCGCCTCTGATGGGAACACAATATTATAATGCTACAACATACCAAAAATAAGAAGATTTTAAGCATATTTCTATACAGGCTGTTTGATATCCAGTTTAAAATTATACAATATATGTATTATGGAACTCTGTATTAGAGAAGCCCTAGTACAAATGGCCATGTTGATATATTTGAATTGATTACATTTGTTACAATGGCTATTTAAAATTTTCTTTAGGTGCATAATATAAGTTTTTGTTTTTTTGTATTTAATATAAGTATTTATACTAAAATTATAGTTTCGAGCTTCGAGGTATATTTTGTAACTTTTAGATTAAAGACAAATTCAGAAATGATGGTAGTTGCAAATACATTCGGATCTTTATGTGCATTTTTGTCAGAAGTCAAAATAACGATATACCTTTCATTTTTGTCTTAAAACTGTTTGTACCAAGAAATTATAATTCAGCTGATTTTGGAACTGCAAGTGCAATTGATCACATCCGACGTTTGAGTCGTTTTGAAAATATTTTCATATTTATTTCGTACCATTTCAATTATTTACAATGTGTGATGATTATATAATCATAATTTAACAAAACTCTTTTAATTTCTCTAAAGCACAGGTCCGGGAGGGTTAACTTGATTACAGAAATATGATAGTCCTTGGAATTTCTCTCGTTTGGTAGTAGATGAACCCTTGATAAAATGGGGAATCCGTTTGGCTTTCCTTAAAATATAAATACACAGCCATATTCCTTTGGAATGGGAACGTTAAATCCAATGTCTTAGTACATTGTGTATAATGTAACAACTATATTGAATGTTACATTCGACTATGTGGTCTCGTGCTAGCGTGTTCTCTTTAAATGCAGGAGGTCCGGTGTCTCCTCGTCCTTACGTTAAATAACCTTCATCAATCCACCTGTCTGCCAGGCCTATTGCAGAACATAATTTCCAACAAGTCCTTAAATTCTAGTAACAGTCTGAAAGACATTTTACTTGATCTTTCGAATCCAAATTTCTATTAATGTATATTTGAAATATGAGGTTATACAAAATCTAAACACAAGCAGTTTATGAACCATGGCATCGTAATACATGTACATGTAGTTCCGACGTCATGTAAATATCATACTGCGTAATTTTATGATAAATGTATAAGGTTATAGAAAGGGTCCTTCAATTCTGGGGCCTGGTTTTCGAAAGTGTCATAAGATATGTCATATTAAGATATATCTTAGGACATATTTTATGATCATCTTATGACTATCATATGATATGTCATAGGATGTAAATCAAAGCTCTCTTAAGAGAGTCATAGCTATGATGCTCTTATGACTGTCATAAGTGAACATTATTTTCTATTATTTTAAATAATGTTTAAAAAGTATAAAATTTAAGAATGAAAATGAAAAGTATGAACATATTAGTTATTACTATTCTTAATATTTACGAATATTTTTTTTTTTTCATTATAATAAACCTGAAATTTTATACAAAAAGGAATTGAAATATGAGTTGATAATTTGTTTAAATTTAGTTTGTAATATATGTTTAATCTTGAACTTCGCTTTCGTGTATCATCATACATGCATTGTTATTTAACTGTGAATACTTTTTAGATTCGGTACATCGAGTACCCGCTTAACAAAATGCCCGTGCACATACGTGAATATAGTACTATTAAATATACTAGGAACGGAATAATATGCATATCTATTGTACAAAACCATAAGTTAGAAAAAAATTCCAAATTGTATGTAGCAGGAGATTAAAATTTTAATTCACGTAGTAATAAAATCTTTACTATTTAGCTAACCGAGAAACACAACAAATATTTCTATTACAATTAATATGAAATTATGCCAAAAAAGTCATGAAAAGTAATTAAAATTTTAGTTGACAATCATAAGACCATCATAAGTCATGTCGCGAGGGGTCTTAAGTTTACGACAAAAGTTATGACAAATCGTAACTTAGGACACTTTCGAAAACATATCTTACGACTACGACATGTCCTAAGACCATCATAAGACATGTCTTAGTCATAAGATACTTTCGAAAACCAGGCCCCTGGCATTCTAAATTTTATTTTCGCTCATTAATTTTTGTCTTTAGAAATAATTGGTATTCTTTAATTTTTCGATAACTGTATTTAAGAAATTTTCTTTTTCAGTATATTTTTACCCATTCTTTTTATTTTTGATGTTATTCTTTTTATTTTAGGACCCCAGTACTCTCTATTTTTTTGCCATTATTACCTATTCTGTAAACTTCATCCACTTCCTCGTATATAAGTTTTATTCAATTTTAAGATAATATTTAGCTAGCAATATAAGACATATTTTCCAACTGCATAACAAAAATTATTTCCTCCTTGAGTTTCTTATAGATAATATATTTGTTGAATTTGAGGTATATTTTTTCAACAAATTGTTGGTATTCCAATGAGAACGAGCTGTGCGCCTCTCCTTGTCGTCCTTTTCTTATTGTCATATGAGTCGGAGTTCCTTCATACAATTGTCAAAAACAAGAAGCTAAAAATAGACAGATAATTTTTTTTAAATTCAGATATATTTTCTTTCTATTAACAATTCGAAACTTCCATGATTTGGTTTCTTTAATAGATCCAACCGAACGAAAATTCAAGAAACAACAGACACGGCTGCCTCTGTCTCATTTTTAGATACATATCTCGAATTTAACACAATCGGTCATATCTATACCAGGACCAATAACAAACGAGACAATTTCAATTCTGAAACTATCAATTTCCCTCAATCTAGTAGCAATATAACCAACTTCATCTACATATGGGTACTACATTCCCCAATTGATTTGGTATGCAAGATCTTGCAGCTATTACTGTGATTTATAAAACGTCACCATATTCTGAGAAGAAAGTCGGTGATCAAGTATTATGTCAAAAAAAGTCTCATCCTTTTTCTAAAAAAAAGGTTACTCGGAAGATACCAAGAACTCGTCGATAAATGCTCCGTATAAATTTCACAAATAATTCATGATTGTCTTGAAGTATAGATTCTGGGTACTGACCTTGTTTATCATCTTAAATACTTGTTACAATGTTCTTTTGTTTGCCATTGTTAATTATTAACCTTATCTGTTTAGTCAAACAACCTTGGAAAATATTTATTTTCTGCAGAAAAAGCACGTAATGGTTAGTTATTCAAATGTTTATTTTTAGTTAAATATGTCTATATGTCATACTCCGCTTAATTCTTTCATTAATTTGTATAATTTGTGTATAAATGTTATATTATGCTGTATATTATCTATTGGATATTTATATTGTGTAAATGCAATAAGCTGTATTTGCTTACGGAAATAAAGTATTATTAGTCCATGTTTTGGCAATATCCTTTTGGCGTGGCTCGGTACTTGTACATCTCGCCATTGTGATATTATGGTACTATGATCTTTTTTGTAATTTTGTCTTTCTTATTTGCTCATATGCTTTGTCTATATGCCATTTTGTTTCTCTTTGTTGACATATTTAGTTGGTTTTTTTTTATGTGATTAAGATTATAAAGCAATGTTGACTGATGTACCTCTATTTTTGTCATTTTAGCTATCGTGTCTGTTTGTTTTGTTCACCCATTATTTTCAATAAAATTAAATTTTATGCGACCTTCATACAGGTGAGAGGTTCAGCTAGCAATAAAACCAGGTTTAATCTACTATTTTCTACATAAGGAAATACCTTTTGGTGTGTTTGAGCTTTTGATTTTGCCATTTGATAAGGGACTTTCAGTTTTTTATTTTCCTTGGAGTTCGGTAATTTTTTATTTTACTTTTTCACATGTTGTTCGTCTACATGTATATCAACAACGCATTCTCTCATGTAAATATCAATACTGTATTTTTCATTGTATCTTGTTTTTCGACCACAAAGTAAATATCAATACTGCATTTTTCACTGTATCTTGTTTTTCGACCACAAAGTTCGATGACTGCATTCATTATATTTGAAACGGTTAAAATATGGCAAAATCAAATTAATTATTTTATGCAAAAATCACATAACTGATTTATATTTCAATTTGTAGGCAAAAATAGTGTCCTTAATACACCTCTCTGTTCTCGTACTTCATCCATGTCGGGCAGTTGCGAAGTCAACATATTCTATAATATGTTCTTGTCCTTAATGTTCATGAAATAGTTGCCACTGGACGCTAGGCAGCGACAATTTAAAGCATACAAAAAGGAAGTGTTCATGAAAATTCTTAAACTTTGTTGACTTACCAATTCTTTCTCAATTGCATGTACATTGTCAGCGCAAAGACTATAAAATTGATAAAAAAAAAAAAATCCTTATACCAACTTAAAATTTCATTACAGTTAGTACCCACAAAAAAGCAGTGAAAAATAATAAATTAAATTTTTTTATGTTTTTAATATGGCACGTAAAATGAAATATGCACACGTTATACAAACACACAAATAAGAAAACAAGATTATCATGAGCAAAGACTGTCACAGACATAATTATGTATTTCAGCATCGATAGAAATATATTTACAAATTTTAAGCAATGATTAAATAAATTGTATTGACAGTAATGAGACATATTTTATTATTGCATCTAATTCCTCATCTATTGTTAACGGTAAATAGAATCATTCATTGGAACAGACCACAAAACCACCAACATGCGTCTATTCCGAACAAAAATAAATGTACATGAAACTACAAACAATAATTCTTCAAGATAACTACCAAAGAGAAAATAAGATTGATGTACATATTAACAGACCATTGTACGAACATAAACAATGAGCAAAACAAAAATTGTACACATGAAACAGATGAAAAAGTGAAAATAACAGCCTGATTTAAGCTTATAACATAAAACGAAAAAACAATAATGATCAACGGTAACCAACATCTACTAGACTACAGGAGCATGGCTAAGGACATAAACATACAGAGTGTGGCTGGGTAAAATCATTTTGGGTCATCTGAACTAATCATTTTCTTAAACTCTTCATAGAAATTAAAGTGAAAAATAAAAAGATACAATGATAACTAACTGATGCTATTTACACAATTTAGAGAGTCATGTATGTCTCTGTGCAGTATCCATAAATTATAATAAATACACTCATAAACACGTGTGCGTAATCTTACTCTCATTCATAACAAAACGTAAAGGTTTGATCAGGATTAAAACATGTTACAAAAACTTATGAACATGAGGGAGTACAAGTTGCAGTCAAACTACTTTCAGTTTACAGTTTCGTGCTTAAATGGATGATGGCTAGGTCTCAACATCGTGTACCAGTTTAAACAAAAATATAAAAAAGAAATCTGACCGGGTTTTTTAAAGTGATCAAACCGCACGAAGACGTTGGATAAGTGACCAAAACTGGTTAGATGAACACATTTAAGTTCTTCGATTTCTGTGGAACCATTTTCGAAGAACAAAATGAAGATATAACATACCTACAGAAAATTTAAACAGTTTCTAATAATGTCTAATACAACAAAAGCTCAACAAAAAATTATGGTATAAATATTTTTTTTTTATAAAAACAGAAACTAAAGAAAACATCGTTAAACAATGAACCAAATTACCATACAAACACTATATACGTATAGATTTTGAAACAACTAAAGGGAATAGAAATGACAACAAAATACGTGTTACTTAGTTGACAATTCTTACAATAATTTTCTCTTATCTCCTTGTATCATTCCAATAAAAAAAAAATATATGAATAATAAACAATAATCAATTACCTCCTCTTTTCAGATTCTCTGATGTGGAATAAAACATTTGATTGACTTTTTTGCAAATTGATAAAATATATAATTAACAAACGAAATATTGAATCCAAATACTTTGGCTGTATTTTTTTCTACATTTATACCAGCAAGCTGCCTCTTCATTCATACATATGTACATGATTCTGCTATGAAAACAATTTTTGGAATGCGAAGACTACTGTCACAGTCAGTAAAATATAGCTGGTGGTCATACCAGAACTTTTGTTTCGGTTATCCTGTTTAACTTGTTCTTTGTCTGGAAAGAAAAAAAAACAGGTAAACACCAAAAATAAATTATTGCAATGGATAAACATATACTCATTTACATGTCTATTAAACGCCAATTAGAAAGACGTTACGCACGGTATTGGTACCACTCAGCGTTACACGACGTTCCTAATAAAACGACGATTTTGACGTTGATCCACGGAAAGTTTCAAACGTTGACCTTCTATTCTACTCGTGTGAAAATGCCGCTTAAAGTAAAGAGATGTTCGAAGTTGTTTCTTTATATGGTTTTATTTTTTCAAGCCGGTGCAAATGCAAAATTCCATTGAATTAAAACAAAATTTTAGATACATGAACTATTTTTAATTTTTGCGAAGAATTGTCTGCAACAATAGCACAAAATGACAATTTGATGTCTTGTAAAATGATTTAAATATATAAAAAGAAGATGTGGTATGATTGCCAATGAGACAACTCTCCACAAGAGATCAAAATGACACAGAAATTAAGAACTATAGGTCACTGTACGGCCTTCAACAATCAGTTTCTTCTCATTTCTTAAAATTAAGCAATGCTCGTTCTGCCAGAAGACGTCTCCTATCTTTGCTAGTGAAATTGTAAATATTTCGTTTCTTGTTTCTGTCTCTTTTCCCCAATTACACGTTTATATATGTTTGTTGTAATTTGGTAATATCGCTCCCTCAATTAATATTCAAATGCTTCTTGATTTGTCTTTGATTATGTGAAAGATGTAGGTAGTATATCGCAAGCTATTTTTCTTTTCATAATCTTATTTTATCAACACTTTAATCCTGGGATTATTATACTGTATACTAACGTTAATATAAAAGTCCAAGAATTTGGTTTTATTTAATTTTTCTTAAACAGTGACTTATAATTACATTATAATTCATATTATTTATTTTAACGTATAAGTAAGTCCACAATCTTAACATCAATCCCGATTTTATGGAAAATGTTAACTATATCATTATTTAAAATATCTCTAACAAAAAACTTTATAAAATGTGCATCATGTTTGAAAAAGAAATACGTGCTCTTATGCTGCCGTTGCCAACTTTCAATAATTTAAAGTTGGTCGGGGTCTTAATTATTTTTTTTAAAAAGAAAATTAACGTTTTCATTGATTAAATTTTTTAAATCAGGATTGTTTTACCAGGCATATAATTAAGAAAATTCATGTTATGTAGGAATTTACACATTTTGCACATAAATCAGGCCATTAGTTTTCTCGTTTGAATTGTTTTACATTTGTCATTTCGGGCTTTTCATAGCTGACTATAACTTGAAGGTAAGGGTTTTGCTCATTGTTGTTTGCATATAGCAATTATTAATTGGTCTTATACGGCCACATCTTCTACTTTATTGTGAAAATGAGAACCGTGATTCTATATTGTTTTGTTTTTGCTTTCGGAAACATATTTTGCAAGCTATCCTTTCATCTGATATTTTTGCACAAACTCAAGCTTCAACAAAGGGTCGGCAATCAATACTTTTTTTTTTAAATATTTGAAATTATAGAATTTGGCAAAGTATGGAAAACTTTTACACAGACCAATACCTACATCACAGATTACCAGCAGGTCGAAATCCGATTTTGAATAATACAACTTTTTGTCTTTACTAGATGTGATTTTTTTAAGTAACTGCTATATGTGCATGTTAACATAGTTCAGTGTTTTCTCAAGCGAACAACTATGGACCATCAGGAATGCATTTCATGCATTTTTTATACTATACAATATTTTTGGTTCCGCGCTTCCATTTTCAGCATATAACTGAGTATCGGTTTACACAAAATCTTCTTTGACATACATCTGATTTATTTTTATGTTTTCGGTTTCAATCTTTTTGGTTTCGTTTTTAAATTGTTTTAAAAGTATAATCAAAGTACTGAAGTACTGAACCTCGGATGACCGAAAGTTCTTGTGGATGGTCACAAGCACTTGTCTCAGAAAAAAAATCACATTTCTATACTGGAAAACTGAGGTTTATGTACAGAGATATTTTTTTTCTGAGACAAGTTCGTGCGTGGATGATGAATAAATGACAAGGAATTCAACTTCACTGCTTTAATATCTATTATATAGGGGTGGTACAAATACGTATACTCTGGTTTGTTGTTATATATTATATTTATAATTGTATATAGCAGAAACATGTATGTATAATTTTCATCCAATTGTATATCATTCTATTCTACGATTCTAATAATAGTGCAGTACAAGTGCATGGTGGACACTCTTCTATAACAATTCGATTTTTCCAATAGATTGGATTTGAGTAGACATTCATATTTTCCCGAAAAAACTTTCTTGTGATATTCTTCCGCATGCGTTAACACAATTTTTCTGTACGTGTGCATTTTTTAATGCATATAAATATTTGTAACGACATAATATTTTCGTATTATAAATTTCTGTTCTTATGAGTATTCATTGAAGAAGTGAATTTATAACAAGCGATAAGAAATGTTATTTTGCACTCGATGATATCCGCGTATTTATACGATCGGTTACCAGCCAAAAACGAAAGTCAAATCTCTATGGCAACAATACATCGGAATGCCCTCACGGTCATCGCGATGTAAAAATTAGAATTCAACCTATGTTTTGTGGCGTTCTGCGAAGATAATAAAAAAGATATTCTTTACACCGCAGATCGATTGGTTGATTTTTTTTGTAGAATGAGTTGGGAGTGTCTGTAAATTAATACCTTGGAGCTAGCTGCTACATGTTTGTGTGCCATCCATCATATATGTCGGACAACTACTCTCTCACTCTCTCTCTCTTTCATTCTTTCTCAAATTATGGTAAAAGAAAAGTTTCAATTTCAATATACTAGTTTCATCACATGCCTATGTACCAGGCAATTCTGTTGGAGATTCGAGAAAATAATCTTCATTCTGCCACACTACTTCTAAATGTAATAACCTTATTTTTCAAACCCATATTGCTAGGTTGATGACTAGGAATCGTTCTACTCACAGTAGATAAAAAGAAATGATCGTTAGCTATACTGAAATGTTTATGACACAAGTATTTCTCTGATAAAACGTTTTGTTAAATGAGTCGATGCGACAAAAAAAAAATGATTGCACGTTTTACTGAAATGTTCACGACTAAGGTGTACTTTTTCTCATAATTTTTTTGTGAGAATTTTCATTCATGTGCATAGCTTCGAATCTTTTAATAGCAACGCTAGGAATTACAGATACTATCTGGCTTAGGAGGATAATTTAGAAGATCTCACTTTTGATCGCATTTTCCTTTTCAATGTATCTTGCTTTTATAAAGTGGGAGTGTGGTTATTAGTAAGTTATCTCATTGTTATACCTCCGGGGCCTTGTCTTTATGAAATATCCGAGTTGAATATTTCGACATCTTATATGCATGAATTAATGCAGAACTGTATTTTAATGCATATTAAACGAGAACTTTATTTTATATAGATCAGACCATATCATGAAATTATGTTATGCCAAATATGCAAGAAAATTCGTATACAGTTTAACGTTATTATAACGCGAACGTCAAATTACGGTTACGGGGACATTTCATCGGACATCCTAGATCGTTTCGGATTTTCTAACTGCAACTCAAACAAAAGTACATATCATATCATTTTAAAGGAAATTAAATGTATTTTCCATTCATATCAGTTAACAGGTGTTAAAAAATTGAGATATAGTAGAATTTCGTTTGATAAAAAGCCTCTGAATTATTCTTTGTGTTATTTTGTCCATCGGGACATTTTATTGGACACGGGGAAAATGACGATGTTTTTAAAATAAGACCGCAGTTACTTAATGATGACTTCAGATAGCTTATTCGGGACATGTATAAATTTTCTGATATTATTAAAATCCATTTTCGTTCGTTATATCTTGTGAAAATGAAGACATAAAAAAAATTACGGGTTGAGCAGCTAATTGGGACATTTTTTCTCTTTTTTATTTAAACTCTTTTGACGATCTTTCTTCTCTTAAAGTTAAAAACGTCTGTTACTTCATTTTAAGTTGAATGTATACAAAACAATTGCAAAATTTTTAACCATTCTACTTACTAATGAATCCGCATTGGGATTTTAAAGACTCACATAAAACAAAATTGTAACAGCGGGACACCCTTAAAATGACGTTATAGGCATCGAAATGAGCAAAGTTTTTCATTAAAAAATAGACAAAACACAAAATCATCTATGTTATTGATTTCTGTGGTTTATTTCCTTTCGAATGATATGCATAACATGGATATTTATTGTATAGGATAAGAGTTTGAATTTGAATAACCCGCCTTCTAACCCATATTTCCAAAGTGACACCAATATCGTGCGCAACGTCAAAGCAATTCTTGAATGTAATAAAATTATATTGATAGTCTTCAACAGTAGAGCAGTGCACATACTACATGTCAATCATGCCATTAAGAGGGCAATTTGAAGTCACCAACTGTCACAATTATCACTACCAAATGTCGAGCTTTTCATTTATCAAGAAAAATATACTCTTCAACAGTACACAAGTGTCTGTAGTATATGGTAATCTTGTCATTCAGTGGACAACATACAGCCATTGACAGTACACAATTGACTGTTTTATATGTTAATATTGCCATCCAGGGGGGACATATAGTCTTCAGCAGCTCGTCATTCTAAGGGCAACATAAAGCCATCGACAGTACACTAGTGTCAGTTTCATATATCAATCTGGTTTTTCAGAGGGCAACATACATTGTAAGTCTACAACAGTAAACAAGTGTGGCATACGTCGATTCTGTAATTCAGAGGGTAACACACTGTCAACAGTATACACATGTCAATACTGTCATTCAAAGGGCAACATACAGATGTTAAAAGCACACAAGTGCCTGAAGTATACATCAAAATAGGGACGAAAGATACCAGAGGGACAGTCAAACTCATAAATCGAAAATAAACTGACAACGCCTGGCTAAAAATGAAAAAAGACAAACATACAAACAATAGCACACATGACACAACATAGAAAACTAAAGAATGAGCAACACGAACCTCACCAAAAACTAAGGGTGATCTCGGGTGCTCCAGAAGGGTAAGAAGATCCTGCTCCACATGTGGCACCCGTCGTGTTGCTTTTTTTTATAACAAATCCGATCAAAGATTCTCATTCAGTCCTTAACATACCTTTGTCAATAGTCCACAAGTAAATGTCACAAAACGGTTTTAAAGTTAGGTCATCATATTGTCTTAAGTTCAAGTCCCCATATGGTCTAACGATTAAGTCACCACATGGTCTTAAGGTTATGTCATAACATGGTCTTAATGTTTGGTCACTATATTGTCTTAAAGTTTTAGTCATTATCTGGTCCTAATGTTAAGTTAACGTAGGCTAAGGTCACTATATGGTCTTGAAATTTACATTTTGGTAACCATATAGTCTCATGCTCAGTAGTCACAGTCCATATGGTCTTAATGTCGTGTCATCATAGGTATGGTGTAAAGTTTAGACGTCATCATAGTGTGCTCAATAAATAACATATATTTTACCTGCTTCTCTATAATCAGGTTCTGCAGTAGGTACGGAAGGTGTTGTTGTCCGTTTGGGTTTCCGTTTCTTTGTTGTTTTCTCTATCGGCTTTTTTGTGACAATAATTGGCACCGGTGTAATATGCTCTTTTGTAGATGTCAATGTTTTAATTGTTGTTGTCATGGTTTTTGTGGTAGTCTTGGCAGGAGCAAGGGTTGTTGTGGCAACTTTAAGAGAAAAAAATATTAAAATAAAGAGAAGTAAAGATGAGGTATAATTTACAAACGAAATATTTATAAACCAAAGACCAAACAAAGGGGAAGGGAATACACAACTAAAGGTCACTCGTTACGACCTCAAACGATGAGCAAAATATAAAATGTTCATTTATAAAACAATAATATGAATTTAACTTGTCTTGCACAATTAAGTGCCTATAATATTATTTTTAAAAAAAAAACCATCGGTTATACAAATTAATGATTCTTCTCAATAACCAACAAAAGGAGCAACGTAACATATGATATTTATAACTGTTTCATCAGTAAAGGACAATTAATTTGCATGCAATTAGTGGGTCACAAATTGTAAGGATATATTCAAGAGAGAGAAAATCTCGTTCTTTTATAATCACCATTTTTTTATAAGAAGTCTGATGTAAGTCAAATAACACAGTCAACATTAGTACATGTGTATAAACTTTGCTATGTCAATGACAAATTTTGAAACTTCTGGGAAATAATAGATTTAAATGGCAGTTTGTACATGCTAATTCTATTTATAGCCGACTATACGGCATGAGGTTTCCTCAGTTAAATGTCGCACGGTTGCCTGTTATTGCTTACACCTACTTCATTTTTACTTTGGTGGATAACTGTTTCATTTGCTATCATACCACATCTCCTTATTTTAATATTTATATATTTTAGAATTCTGTAAGTTATTTTCTGTATTAAACTTTAAAAATGTGATGCCAAAAATTGACATAAAAAATCTTAAATCATAAATGGCTTACAAAGTGGTAAAATGGTAACACTGACTGAGTCTTGGCCAAGGTGGTTTCCACCAACACAGGTATATTGTCCAAAATCTTCTATATTTAATTTCATTATTTTCATTGCCATAGTTTTATAGCTTTCGTGAGGTACAATGTCTAATGTATGGTCAAACGTAGAATTAGGACCTTTGGGTGACACCCAATAGTTGAATATGATTGGGTTTCCTGTTATATTGCATTCAGCTATTAATGGCATCCCAATTTCTTTCTTGATTCTACGAGAGGACACTGAAACTTTAACAGGATCTGCAAAACGCATAATCGACAAAACTGTTATGTCACACCGTGCACATGTTATGGATAAAAGGTATTCAAACTTTAAAAATAAAAATATTCATACAAAGCAAAATTAAAATGAAATAAAGCAAACTAAAAATGTAACATAAATCATAAAGAATAAAATGATAACTTCTAGCATAAACAAAAAAAAATAAAAAGCTTCATAACATATAAAAAAAAATTTCCAGTCATGATCAGTTTTAAACATCCTCAATGAAAAAGGACATTCATCTTATAATAAGTACAATTCTTGTTTATTACATATTAAGATTTATTAATTTTTTATTTGCCTAATGTCCAATGGCAAATAGTTCATGCTTAATTAGGACAAAAATACAAAATGAGGTTTGATTAATAAAAAATAACAGAGCCGTGGAACCGATGATTATTCAAACATGCATTCTTACATTGAATGTCTACATCAATATCTAGTGTCTCCTCTGATTGTTTCCCATTGGTTGCCCGACATTGGTATGTCCCTGCCACGGATCTATGGCTGTCTAATGTCAACATTTCATCACCAGACGCTATTTCTGGAATGGAGAAATGATGAAAAAAGAAATGAAACTATTTCATATTCCCTTATTTCTGAATAAATTATAGCGATGGCGAGACGTAAATCTACGATGAATTCTGCTTCCATTTATACTTTGAGTTTCTATATATCAATTTATATCAACATTAATTTCCCTTTGATTCCGATAAATGTTGAGGCTGCTAACGAGAAAGCAATTGAACCAAGGTTTCTAAAAGGTAAGTGTGCAATCATCTGATATTCACTTATTAAAACATTTCAAAATTTCTTTGCCATTTGTCGTAACCACAATTCCATCCTCCGTTTTATTTTTATATTTATCATTAAATGCGACTTTCCACTAGATACCCTTGGTATCTTCTTGTCTTTTCACCGTATACCACTTCGCATTCTCTTGACTTATAATCAGATACCCCTTGAAAGCATCTGGACTTATAAAAATAGGCCCCTTGATATTCTCTTGACTTAAAACCAGATATCCATAGATAGTCTCTGGACTTATCACCAGATATCCCTTGATAGCTTCTCTTCTTTAAACTAGATATCCCTTGATAGCCTTTCGACTTATTACCAGATATCTCTCGATATCCTCTTGATTTATCATCAGATATCTCTTGACAGCCTTTTGATTTATCACCAGCTATCCCTTAATAGATTATCTACTTGTCAATAGATTTCCCTGGATATCCTCTGACCTATCAACAGACATCCCTTGTTAGATTCTCGACCAATCACCAGATATTCCTGGATATCCTCTGACCTATCAACAGACATCCCTTGATAGATTCTCGACCAATCATCAGATATTCCTGGATATCCTCTGACCTATCACCAGACACCCCTTGATAGTTTCTCGACCAATCACCAGATATGGATATCCTCTGACCTATCAACAGACATCCCTTGTTAGATTCTCGACCAATCATCAGATATTCCTGGATATCCTCTGACCTATCAACAGACAACCCTTGTTAGATTCTCGACCAATCACCAGATATTCCTGGATATCCTCTGACCTATCACCAGACATCCCATGATAGCCTCTCGCCTTATCGCCAGATATTCCTGGATATCCTCTGACCTATCACCAGACATCCCTTGATAGCCTCTCGACTTATCACCAGATATTCCTGGATATCCTCTGACCAATCACCAGACATCCCTTGATAGATTCTCGACCAATCATCAGATATTCTTTGATATCCTGTTGATTTATTATCAGATGCCCTTGGTATGTTCTTCTAATTATTCAGATATACATTATCAGCTTGATATTATTGAAGATTATGAACTTTTGTATATCCTTTTGTCCTTCACCATAAACCTCTTAATTTATTACCAGAGTTTTTACTCTTGATATATTACCTGTGGCAGATATCCCACTTCTTCACACATCATTGTCAATATGAGGGAATTTGATGCGACTGTCATACAAGTGAGAGGTTTAGCTAGTTTTAAAACCAGATTTAATCCATCATGTTCTACATTAGAAAATGCCTGTACCAAATCAGAAATATAATATTTCTTGTGCATTCGTTTCATGTGGGGTTTTTTTCTTTTGTCGTTTATTGGGGAATTTCCGTTTTTAATTTTTCTCGGAGTTCAGTATTTTTGTGATTTTTTTTTTTTTTTTTTGTATCAGGCAGAATGCATCTTGACGTTTCATTTTATATTAAATACCTGTATACTGCTTTCGTCCGTCGCTTTTTCCGATATATTTATACCAAAATATCATTATTCTTGGAAAAGCTTCTACTTTACACATAAGTTTGATAGGACCGCTATTTTCTTTTCTGATTACGTCTGCAGGACTTGATAAAGACTTGTCTATGTTGACAAAATCATCTGTAATAAAGACAGTTCAATGCAATAGACTATGATCACAATTTCAAGTGACATAAATTTGACATTAATGGCAACTTCTTACACTTTTTTTATATTTCTTTCTGTTTGTTTGGGTTTTATGTTTTATTTTGGTTTAAAAGCAAAAGGTGTGCATACAGATTTTGATTCTTTTGGATTTTCATAAATGACAGAATGTTGACCTTTGAAATTTTTGGTTCAACTTATACATGGGAATACATGCCAAGGCTCCGTGTTGAAGGCCGTACATTGACCTATAATGGTTTACTTTTATAAATTGTTATTTGGGTGGAGAGTTGTCTCATTGGCACTCACACCACATCTTCCTATATCTGTTGTCTGTCCAACTGCTCCTAGAGTACTTTCACAAATAAAACCTTTATTTCACAATCAGTCTACGTTTACGTTATATGTCAGGATAATGTTTTTTCACTCTGCATGAGGGTGCATGGTTTGTCGGGCTAACTGCTACAAAATTTGCAAAGGCTTGACGGGATTATTTTATTTTCTTCAAATTCTTTTTAAATGACAGTTTGTCAGCTAGGTCAGTTCAAGCTCCTGTGACAAATGGTCCTGTGGTTAACCTTTGTCATTACATACTTCTTTAACAACATTAATCAGTTTTTATCTGAACTTTACACTGCCATATAAAGTTTTTTTATTTTTAACATACACAGTACTTACATCCTCTGCAATACATACTATATTGATGTAATTCGAAAGGAACAAAAAACAGCAAAAATTAATAAACTTATTCACAGGCACTTGTCTTTGAAAAATTACCTATGGTATGGTATATAATGTACTAGTAACACGATCTTTCGTATACAAGCGCCTGAGGTACTGCTTTATGGAATAAAAAAGAGCTATGGAGGGGCATCAAATGTGTCTTTAAATACAGACACAAACAATTCACGTTGAACTTCACTGTTTGCTGAAATCCAGTGTTTGAAGAACTATTATCAACATGTACATGCATAACGACAGGAGCATCATCTTAATCATGCCAATCATTAGTACTGGAGAACACAGTTTGAAAGAAGACACGAATTGTTCAGGTGTATGCTAATTCTCTCACCTGAAACCTGAATCATACTAAAGGAATACGATTTAACCAAGAGATTCCATGTTCTATAGAATATATGTTTGTTCACTCACCTGGAATCTGAGTTAAACTTAAGGAATAAGATTTAACCAAGAGATTATATGTTCTACAGAATATATGTCTGTTCACTCACCTGGAATCTGAGTTAAACTTAAGGAATAAGATTTAACCAAGATATTCTATATTCTACAGAATATATGTTTGTTCACTTACCTGGAATCTGAGTTATACTTAAGGAATGAGATTTAACAAAGAGATTCTATGTTCTAAAGAAAATATATGTCTGTTCACTCACCTGGAACCTGAGTTATACTTAAAGAATGAGATTTAACTAAGAGGTTCAATGTTCTACAAGTGTATGTTTGTTCACTTACCTGGAATCTGAGTTATACTTAAGGAATGAGATTTAACAAAGAGATTCTATGTTCTAAAGAAAATATATGTCTGTTCACTCACCTGGAACCTGAGTTATACTTAAAGAATGAGATTTAACTAAGAGGTTCAATGTTCTACAAGTGTATGTTCCCTTGTCACCAAGTTTCATCTTGTTTATGAACAGTTTACTATAAATTCTTTTGTCATCTGTATTAATATCACGTGACGTAGTGATGCGTGCAGACTTGACCAATCGTTGTCCGTTTTTGAGCCACACAATACTATCTTTTCCTATAGTATCGGATGTTGCGTTGCAAACTAGCGTTATGTCCCTTCCAACTTTCCCTTCTGCTGGTCCACTTATATCAATAACTGTAATTTTTAAAAGAAATGTTGCCTAAACATTTGCAAACTGTGAAATAAAACTTGCAAAAAAAATCAAAGGCATTAAGAAAAGCGAATACTGGTAACAATTGACCAATGTCTGTAATAGTCTTGGTAAACTTATCGATCCTTTAAATAAATTTATTTAAAAGGGTTACCTATTCAACGCTGTAACATACCTGGCAACTTTTCAAAATGCTCATGGGGGTTTTGCGTGCAAGATGGCTGACTTGTCCTAAAAACCTTGAAGGGGGCCTGCAAATACACTTTAATGTTGTTTTTTGGGGTTCTTCATACTTTAAGAAGCCTCATGTCATTGTCAAATTAATTGTTTTGTTTAAATTGTGGACAAAATTGCTCTTTCAAAATTTCAATTTGGGAGCCTCCATGGGGGAAATCCCCCTCAAATAGTGACAGTTGGCAGGTATGCTGTAATTAGATCTTTGAATATTGTTTTTATTGGTATAAATATTAATTGTGTATCAGTAAATAAAAATCAAACCAAATATAATTGTTATATTGCCCTTTCATGGATCTACAATCTGACGATACCTGTATCTTGGCCTTGCACACGGTCATGTTTTTCTCTAACTGTTTGTAACTTTACACTAAATCCATTGTATGTTGGATGTGTATTGGTTGAATATTTAGTCTTACATACATGATTTTTTTTCTTAGTTATTATTGGCTTTAAACTAGCTGTCAGTAACTGCGAGTACTCTCAGATCTGTACTTGGTGTTATTTTGTTGTTTGGATGTACAATTAAGTACCCGTCCACGTCCACTCGTTTGTAAGGTGTATTTCTGTTTGTACCCATCTGATAAATTTAGCCTTTTTTCAATAGATTTTTATAGTTTTGTTCTCATGTAGTAATGTTACACCACTGTCCCAGGTTAGAAGGAGGGCTGGTATCCAGCTTACATGTTTAACCCCGCCATATTCGGTATGAGTGTGCCTGTCCTAAGTCGTGTCGTTAGTTTGTTCTTCTGACTTTTCCCCGTCTTTCAGTTTGTCAATTGCTACTTTGAATTGAAATATATATTTTGATTTCGATAAATGGTGTAAATTGACACAATTATTAGACATTAGAATAGGATAATATATACGATACCACTTTGTTCCAAACGTATCTCCATTTCGTCACTTCCGAATTCGTTGTCAGCCTGACACACGTAGACTGCAAAATCTGAAGTCTCAAGCGACACGATCGTTAATGAAGACACAGTGACGTCATCTTCTTGGTACGTTTCAATAGCATATCGTCTGCTAGCTGAAGGTGAAAGTTTTTCTCCATTTTTAAACCAAACAACGCTCCTAGGAAAACCTCGAACTCTACATTCTAAATCACCATTTTCACTTTTCATTTTACGAACTAATGAAGATGTAACTGCTATTTTTGGAGCTCCTAAAATTAGACAAGTATACATAATCATTATAAGGGTCATTTTCCAAAAATGTCGAATTTTGAAATTATTAAAAGTTACTTATTCAAACAACTCTCTACATAAGCAAATCAAAACAAACAATACTTTACGAACAACATATTAAAAGATGCAATCTTAATGAAGTCATACAAGAATATCTTGAAACATTTTTTGATCGGTGGTACAATATTTTGTCTATACTGTTACCATTTCAAAAGAAATTTTTGGGTATTAAGGAAAGGTTTAGATAAAATGTTAAGCTTGTTTTACGTAGCCAATTAGATGGTTTTCAAGAGAATAAACTTCCATATATATTCATTCTGTGAAATAATAGATTGTTTTCCAATTTTCCAGGTTGTACTGAAAAATGCCTCTAAAAATTGGTTTTCAAAAGTTGTAAACATGACCACCAGTAATGCAAGTCTAAGATAGCAATTCATATTGTTCGGCATTTTTTTACCCTTTCAAATAAACCCAACATCAATTAAATCCATCATAAGTAATAAGTTTACTTTTCTCTTTATTTCATTGGTAACAGGAACGTACGTTTCTGATACATCACTATATAAAAGTCTATCCTGTTACCTTTTTGTCTATCCTGTAACCGATATCAGTATGGCAACTGCAAATGCTTAATTGGGAAGATTCAGACGTTATAACCTTAAGATGAGTTCAAGCAATGAAACATTTCATTCGTTTTGCACCTATATGTTAAGATAAAAAAAAATAACGTTTTTGTCTACAATTGTCTATCCTGTTACTGTAACCATAGCAACCATAGTAACAGGATAGACATAACAGGATTGACAAATTTCTTCGTTTTTGATTGCTGTTGTGAAATAACTACTCCCTTTTGATTGCTGTTGTGAAATAACTACTCCCTTTGGTGAAATTATTATGGTTTTTTATTATGAATTTGGTTTCCAACACGTTATTGCAGTTTTTACAAGCATACTGTTGGTGTAATTAATCAAAATTGTTGGTAACAGGATAGACATAAAACAAAGTACACTCTATTTTTTTCACTAAATGTCTTGAAATTTCTTTTCTCTACACTGTCGTTCAAGAAACGAGGCGTTTTAAAAGTAAAGATTACTTTGTACTTTTGAAATCAACAAATATTCAAAGGGAGAAAAATTTAACGGCTGATTTAAGTAGCGGTAACAGGATGGACATGAACCTCCCGTACGCTGATTGAATTTAGTTTGTAGATAATATGTTACATACAATGATAAAGAAGCTACGATTTTTCGTTAGAGTAATAATAAATGTTCTTAAAAAGTATCTTTTGCAGATATCAAGGCGATCAGAAAATCGAAATAAAATCATTTGAATTGTGTTTTTCTGACACTGTACGCACACAAATACCCCCAAAATCGGCCTTAAATGCAGTTTAATCTATCAAAATAGATGTTAGGTGTGTTTATTATTAATGTTCTGAATCACAAATCCGACAAGCTTTCATTTAAACCATTACAACTGAAATTTCCATTAGAAATAAAAATTTTAGCATGGGTGTACTGAAAATTCGACATTTTTTGAAAATGACCCATAACATCTGATATCTTATATTTCTTTTTTCTATACGTAAGTAGAAGTTGTGAAGAAAGGGATAACTTATGTGAATTTTTTACTAATAAACATGTTGATAATGCACATGGTTTAAGTAAGCTATAAAACCTTGTTTAATCAACCATTTTCTACATAAGAAAATGCCTGTACCAAGTCAGGAATATGACACTTGTTTTTTATTCGTTACATGTGTTTTAGCTTTTGATTTCGCCATTTACTTAAGATTTTCCGTTTTGAATTTTCCTCGGTGTTCGTCGGTATCTTTAATTTGTTAGTTTACTTTTTTCAAGAAAACATTAGAATTAGATGGACAACATATTAGCTATGAATGGATGTCTTTAAAAGCAGTCATCAACTATGATGCCATAAGTTTGGTCCCACCTCTTTTATGTGTATGTGCATACTACAATGGAATTACCTGTTTTTTCTAAGGTATAATCATGTGCCGATGACCCATATTTATTTTCTGCTTCACAAGTGTAGATACCAAAATCATTATCGTCAAGGTAGTTGATTCGGAGAGACAATATTATTGAATCTTTGTCTTCATATACATCCTGTCTAAATTTATTGGACGCTTCTGTTCTGGATATGATGTTTCCATTTCTCCTCCAAACAACTTGAGGAAGGGGATAACCCTCTGCGACACATTCAAATATAACTGTCTTACCAGGCTTCTTCGTTACTTGGTCATTTTGTGGGTATATCTGAGGTTTATCTACAAAATGGTGAAAAGAAATGTCAATGACACTTGGTCATTCTGTGGGTATATCTGAGGTTTATCTACAAAATGGTCAAAAGAAATGTCAATGACACTTGGTCATTCTGTGGGTATATCTGAGGTTTATCTACAAAATGGTCAAAAGAAATGTCAATGACACTTGGTCATTCTGTGGGTATATCTGAGGTTTATCTTCAAAATGGTCAAAAGAAGTTGCAATGGTAAACACTAAAAGAAAATGACAAATGTGGAATAAAGTTTTTCTCGTGACAAGTTCGTACCAGTAAATGCCTTTGCTTTTATGCCTTTTTTGTTTTCTTATGGCCATACTTTTATTAGTCCTTATGCTGTTTCAGTATGAATATGGTATTTTATACTTCTATTTGGGTTATACATGTAGTACACTTTCTTATAGATCTATGAACACAAAATGTACCTTGTCAATAATTATGACATGCGTTTCTGGAAGACCAGAGATAGGTTTCAGCAACCTTAGCAAGCTAGACATGCTTTTTCTTGGATTTATATATAAGAAAATGTGGTATGAGTGACAATGCGACAACTCTCCATACAAGTCACAATTTGCAATAGAAAAACCATGATAGGTCAAAGTACCGTCTTCAACATGGAGCCTTCAAGTTGGCTCACACTGAACAGTAAGCTATAGAGGTCCCAAAAAAAATGATTAGTGTAAAACCATTCAAATGGAAAAACCAACGGTCTAATATATATAAAAAAGGAGAAACGAGAAACAAGTATAAACCACATCAACAAACGACATCTACTGAACATCAGGTTCCTGACTTAGGACAGGTGCTTAAATACTTGCACATCATGAGTACATGATTCCAAAGCAGGAATGTTTACCCTTCCGGAGTATTATAAACATCACCTTTCAGTGTGACGTTTTTCGATAGCTTACCTCTGTTATTAACATTAAATATTTTTTAAAGTCAGCTAAGTTCGAAGATCAGCCATTTGTCGAAGTTAAGTATATATTCGTGTGCCATATCCTAAATCTTACTCGTTGATATAAAAAAAAACAGCTTACATCTTCTTTGTTCTAACTAATCTGAGTGAAATCGCAAAAATGATCCAAACTGCATGAAAAACGAATTAATCATACCAACAGGGCTTAACATCTATTAAGAGATTTACAAATTTCAGTATTGATATGTAAAAAAGTTAAAACAATAACTCTATAGTAATGAGAATAGGTAAAATTAGTCACTTTAGATTTACTTTGATCAGGTACTTGATGCCGGTCAATTAAACGTGGTGAACTTTGATGAAACTATGAGTTACTCAATGTTGAACTTACAATGAACAGTTACAATAATTTCTCTGGACACATTTGGTGGTAAATTATTAGATGCCACACATTCATACGATCCAGCCGCTTCTCGGGCAATATCATTTATTGATAAAACCGTACCAGTCGTTCCAAGATCTTGAAATAGAAATAATTACAAAATGAATGGTCAATATCTTGCAATTTGACAAAACTTCAGATGTGAAAAAAATACATTTAATTGTACATCCTTTATGGATACTATTGAACAATCTTGTAGCAAGATCTACAAATATAAATTATTATTAATTACACAACGAACGTAAAACAAATCACACACTTCTTAGCTGCAAGAGAACCGATTTCATTACAACGTAAAAATATGTTAAAAAGAAAGTCCAGTTTTTGTTTATATCTATAAAAATGTAGATTTCAAAACATTAACGCTGAAAAACTAAAGAGTGACTGAGTAAACTCGTTCTCATTGATATCCATGATATTTCGTGTGCAATTAAAATCTGATCCAATTTCGAATGGTTACATGATATTCGGAGGTGTAATTGCGAGGATTAGAGGAAGGAATATTGGCTACGACGTAAGGAACATATTTATTGTAATCTGTGACAGGAGTATAGTAAAACCTGTTTTAAGAGACCACCTAAGGGAGAGACAAACAGTGATCTCTTAAGACAGATGGTCCTTTAATACAGGTTTAATCTCTACTAAATGCACTACAGTGGGACCTAAAATCAATGGTCTTATAAGACATGTTTTTGCATAATATATGTGGTCTCTTAAGCAGGTTTGACCCTACTTTTCTTAATGGACAACTAAATCATGATAGTGCCTCGTAAGCCTATTAAAAATGAAATCATAACATCAATTTCATTTCATTGAACTTTTTCGGATGTTTGTCTCATTGGCAATCATAACACATCTCTTTACTTTTATATTAATTAACCACAAGAACGTTTTCTTTAAAGCTTCTTTGATAGAAACAATCCATTTTATGGATATCTTCATTTGGAAATTGTCTTCGTGAGAAATAGTACCAAAGTCAACAGAATTAAGATACCTATCACTTCAATTAAATGCCGTTACAAGAGATAATAAAGTTATTGCAGTGAGCCTCTTGTTTGTATAATATATATCAGAATAATTTTTTTCTTCATTGGAAGATAAAAGTCTTGTCGTGCCAAAGTTTCTATTATCACTGTCAATTTTTTCCGATGAGATTTACTCGATTAAATCATCATACCTGTCCGAACAATTACATTAATGCAAAAAATATATAAACTTTATGGTTTTTAGAAAAGTGAGTGATATCAAATGTTTCGTTTTATTTTCTGACCTTTAAAATTTCTTTATTCAATCATTACTAAACAAAAGATAATTTTAAATGCATTTGATATCTTTATCACATTGTATACTACATATAATAGCCGTAAAGATAAGAATTTTACAATCAATCCAAGAATTTTACAATCAATCCTACAACTTAACAATCAAAGCAAAGTGAGTATATTTTTAGAATGTTGAGTTTTATCATGTTTATGTGTTCTATTTCTGGTTATGTATTGAAAACATAAACAAATTAGATTCTAAATAAAGAAAAGTAAGTTTGCACTTTCATATCTTCTTTTATAGATATCAGTTTTTTTCAGAATCCTTTTTTTTTTAAATACTATAAAGAAAACAATTTGTTTGGATTAAGCTGCGTTTAAATAGTAAAATGTAGATGCATCTCAGTGGTTGTCTTTTATCCTTAACGCCTCATTTAATGGCATGGAAATAAAATTCGCTTGAAATTTAAAATTGTTATAGTAAGCCGGACGTTACTAAAGGGATATTCAAACTCATAAGTCGATGACGAACTGACAACGCCATGTAAAAAAAAAACACAAGAAAAACGTAAAATAAAGACAATAAATAGTTTATGATTTTTACTTGAAGGATCTTAGTCTGATATCATTATCAGTTCAAATAAGGTCCCAGCTAATGTAATGACACCACTTGAATTGTGGTCACGTGTACTTAAAGTTAGCTGTAACCGATGAAATAAAACTACAGAATTGTTTCATAAATTTAGTTTTGCACCAGGATATTTCGATGGCTAGTTTAATAGGATTTTGTCTCATCCTTCATACCATAGATAACAGATCTCTTCCTACCTTCTTTTGTCTGCTCGGGTGAATCTGTTTCTACGGTTCTGTACCAGCTGATTACAGGTTCCGGTTTGCCTGTAGCTGCACATTTTAATGATAACGTATCCCCTTCCATTACTATTTTAAGGTTTGGTGTAGATCTTTGTACGTCCAGCGTTGGTGGTGCTAAATTTGTTTTGCAAAATAAAAATACAGTTTAGAATGAAATTCAAAACAGTGTAGCTGTGGCCATTGATTGACACATTAAAATCATCCATTGACTGGGACAATTTACGTGAACGTTTGTCTGTAACGACCACTGTTCACGACGTACCTACGATAGACATTTAAACTGTGGGGTCACCAAAGGTTTCTTAACGCCTTTAATTATAAAATAATTCGAAAAATTAATCAGGAATAACCTTTGTGTTTTGATTTATATAATTGATATAAATCAAAATATCGTGTTATTTCTGGTGACCCCATAGTTTAAGTGTCTTTAAAAAGTACATAGTGAGCATTGGTCGTTACATGCAAACGTTCACCTAAATTGTCCCAGTCAATGGATGATTTTAATGTGTCAATCAATGGCCACAGCTACACTGTTTTGAATTTCATTCTATTCCAATGCACGAGTAAGAGATGACTGTTCAGTCTTTCTTTGGTGTAAATATCTAGCGAAAAGTTGACCAAAGATCTCAACTCGAATTCTAAAAACAAAAGGAAACATGCAAAAACATGAAATCGAGGAAAAATTAATGTGTAAGTTAACCTGACTGAGCTAAGTCAAATATTAAACAGAGAAAACATGTTGGAAACCTTTAGGCTAATTATCAACTATCCATGGAAGTACTATGTCGTTGATGTAATAGTTTCATAGAGAACTAGCATTATAGATTTTTGTTCTCTATCACTGACCACCAATTGCAAAAGTTTATATTTTTGCCATATTGACATAATACTTACATTGTATTTTTAAAGTGACATGTTTCTCTGATTGTCCACCTAACACCATACATATGTATATTCCAGCGTCAGATTCCCGGATGTTGTCTATCACTAAGTTATAGTCTGTTTTGTAGGGATGTTGTACAGAGATTCTGTCATCTTGTGAATACAGATGGGTGTCTTTAGCTATAGCACCACCGCTCGGTGAAAACCATATAATCTGGAAATGAATATAACCATAAAGATACGAATATATGATTTGACTAAATCGGCTTATATATTGGAGTTTGTCAAATGTTACATATTGTTTCGTTGGTTGAAATGCTTAAATGTTTGTCGTGTTGACATTTTTTTATTTTCTTTATATCAAATTAGTTATGTTCAAGAAAGACGAAACATTGTAACGCTTCATTGTGAGAAAATGAATATCCTTACTTAGTAAAATAGTAAGTCTGGCTTTTACTTTAAAAAAACAAACAATGCCACACTTATACTTGAATCTCCTATGTTATACTTACACTAGAACATGTTACACTAGAATATTCTCATATATACTTAAACTAGAAAATCGAGAGTTTAACTTATACCAGAACATGTTACACTAGAAAATTCTCATAAATCAGTCATTTCAAAATAATGTACATATTCGGAATCTGAACTTTTCCAAAAAAAAAGTTAAAATAAATGCAAATTAATTTAAAAAACCAATAGCATATTGATTTGTTAATATTTTTTTCAAATATGCAATCTTACCAACACTTGAGAAAATTTTATTTTAAAATTGTGTGTCAGCTTGTGTCAGATTTTGTCCATCCTGTTACTTTTTTTAACTGATAGCAAAAGTGATTATAGAAAAGAAAATATCCAATGAAAAGTGTGGCTCACATTTGCATAGCAGTGTTCATTTGAAATCACATTTACATTTTTCATTTATGTAGATTACCCAAAAAAAATCTGCAGATAGTCGGTACGTTCAGGAAAATCATCACATTTCTTATTTTTCAAACACTCTTAAAAAAATATTGTGGAGACAGTGGCATTGAAAATTTACTATTATGTCCCTTTTCAATTATACTAACTGGAAACTTAGTCAATAGATCAGTTATGTTGATTGTAAAAATTATTTTACACATTGTTTGGGGTAACAGGAACGAACAAAGGCAGTAACAGGGAGGACAAAGTGGTAACAGTAGAGACAAAACATAATTTGGGTCACGAAAATCAATAAAAAAAAACTGGATTTTGAATTTCATAGGGATACGAACGGGAGATATAAGTATCTAAACATTATACACGAACTATTTATACGTGTATCAACCCTGTCCGGGTCAAACAAACAAAACAAAACAAAAACAAAAGAAAAATTGGTATTGGTGTTTTTTGTTTTTTTTTCGCTAAGTATGAAGTAAGATTTGGTTGCCGCAAGTCGTAAAAATCAGTACATAAGATGACATGCCTTTCTGTGAACTACCGCTTTTAAGACCAAGTTCAGCATGTTGGTTCTTATTTATTTATCATATTCTCTTCCTGATTATGCCTTTAAGTGTCCACTGGAGGCTAACCAATCACCAGAACAACCACCCATCGTACCGTCTTAGAGAAGGTTGAAGATATAGGCGTAAAAAGCAAAACTAATTTCATATGTTTAAAAACATGAGGACAATTTAAAGAACAAAACAATACAACTGAACGAAAATTCAAATTATTTTTTCTTATTGTCAATGATTCTGATATACATGTATCTAGTTTTTGACACATTTTAACACTGAAGGCTTGTCATTCTTGGATTTTTGGATCATCTCCATAAGTTCACGAAGAGGTTCTGATTTTATTTGGATTCGGAATGATAGCCAATATTCTGGAAGTTGTAGCAGCGTCTCTCAATGGTTTTGGCAAAGAAAAGCACGGAGGCTTCCAAAAAAAAAAGGGGGGGGGGGGTATGTCATTATAAAAATTATTAAAATGAATAATACACACAGATTGGCCGCTGGTGTTCGTATTTATATTTGGAATGGCAAATATATCAATGACCTGCAACTTTAAGAAGGCAATAAATCCATGGGTAGAAATTCTTATATCAATTAATGGGTCGACTCATACGTACATGATGTGCACCTACTGTAGACTAAAATTGGTGTTCTAATAATATTTGTATCTCCTTATATCATCTCATTTAAGTATGATAGTGGTAGCTGTGAAATATCATGTGACGGAGAAGGGATTTTCATTGTTATTTTATGAATAGGGCAGGGGAGTTCAAACCACAACCAGAGGTATAATATACCCACATTTATATTTTGTTCACCCCCCCCTTTTTTTTGAAATAAAAGCAATTCTTTTGTGTCATGAGTGTTGCTGTCGTCTCGCAAGGTTTATATCTCTATTTGCCTGTAACGAGAAAGAATCATGTCTCTAAGAAACCAGTACAAAAGTTGCATGGCAAAATATGATAATGATAGTTTTACAACCCAAGCAGAACAAAATAACACATCAAGGAACAAAATGAACCAAATTAAGTTCAGGTACCAAAGAAAACACTTAAGTACAAATCGCAAAGTGTAAAGCATTCAAAGAGTATTGAAAAGAAACAATGCTTATTCTATATGACACGCTTGAATAATAGCTACATACAGTAATATCGGCAACTGAATTCTAAATAATAGTTGCACAATTAATAATTTTGTCCATCCTGTTACCAGTCAAGGTAGCACTTGACTTGTTCTAGAAATACCTCAATACAAATGTACATTTTATGAATTAATATACCGTACGGTAATAAATATGTGTAACAATTTATTTGCGATAATGTAAGAGGCATTTTGAGTTTTCTTACAAAGTATGTCTATCCTGTTACCATTTTTGTCCCTCCTGTTACCACTGTCTTTGTAACAGGAAGGACAGTAACAGGATGGAAAAATTGGTACATAACTTAAATTGGTTTTAAAATAGTCGCTTCCTAATAATTGATGTAGTGTTTTTATACTTCCGGCCCATGCCTAAGTTACGGTAACAAGCGTTTCATTAGTCTTATGCAATTAAAAATTATCTATCAACTGGTAACATTAAAGACATTATAAAAAGGTACGCATACATCAATACCTACCGATCTTTTGATTCTGATGACCAAAATCTTTCCACATAAAAAATTTCACCATGTCGTTACGTCCTGTATCCACGCCTACGACGTCACCATAAAAAACCGCCGTTATTTGAGGGAGAAAGTAGTTTTATTCCGTAAACAAATAAATAGTAACAGGAAGGACAAACATTGATGAACAGACATTCCAGTGACTGTGGAATAAAAGTTGTCATGATTTGAAACATGGAAAGTTATTTATTTTTAATTATGATGTTACTAAATGAAGAAAAATCATTCTGTTTACCTTTAAATGCAGTTTTATGTACAGAAAATTTGAATGCAAATGTTATTTATCAAAAATGAACGCATGGAAATTGGCGAATTTTCTTACTTCAACGAATATAAAAAAAAATATGAAACTTTTTGCACACTAATATTTGCATGTACTATCTTGCACAATATGTAAACTCTTATGTTAAATTGAAAAAATATGTCAAACTTACAAATAAAACAGACAATAGACAATAACCGAAAAATGTACATTTTTTTGAAATGACTGAAATACTCAAACTAGAAAATCGTGAGTTTAACTTACACCAAAATATCTGAGAGTTACTTACAGTAGAACATGTTACACTACAACAAAATCATGTATATAAGCAAACTAAAAGATCATATGTTTTGCATACAGCAGTAAATCATAAGTTTTACTTACACTAGAAAATTACACTAAAAAATCGTCATACAATGTTTTTACTTGAACAAAGTTTAACTTACACTAGAAAATCCTAAGTTTTTGACGATACATGGTAATACAACTTGCTTTCCTTTTATAGAAGTAATGGTCAAAGAATCGTCGTTTAAAAATGGCGCACCTAAAAAATAAACAAATGCAACATTAAAAATAATCCACTTGTTACAATGTACTCATACATCCTTTCCAATGCTTTAAAATTTTAGGATTTTGGCGTTCCTGATAAAGGTTAATTCAGAAAAGCGCTTCCGACGCATGAAATATATTGAGAGATGTTTCCTTTAGTAAAATAATCAGCAAACATTTGTGCCCCGAAAGAAGGGCGCACAGTATTCTTTGTTGTATAGCCGTCTCATTGGCAATCATAAAGCATCTCTTATTTTTCAACGTAGTTAATTTTCTAATTTCATCTGATTTAAATGTAAGTGCAGCACATGATCAGTGAAGATATAAGTGACAAGAATAAACATATTAGTGTCTGGTCATGCAGGGGTTTTGCCTAGAACTGATTCATCTGAAATTGACAGAGAAGATGTAGTGACAACAGAGAGCTCCATAATGGAATTCAATTATAATAGTCCATTCGATGGGTTTGACTGCTTAAAACAAACGTTTTTGATGTTGTTCATAAGTATCTTTTCATGTGGTGCATAAGTGTTTCTCGTTTCGCGTTTTTTATATAGATTATACCGCGTTTTTTATATAGATTATACCGTTAGTTTTCCCGTTTGAATGGTTTTACACTAGTAGTATACTAATTTTGGGGCCCTTTTATAGATTACTGTTCATTGTGAACACCGTATGTTTACCTATAATGGTTTACTTTTATAAATTGTGACTTTGCTGGAGAGTTGTCTCATTTGGCACTCATACTATATATCTTCAATTATCTATTTATTCCTCAAAAATGATAGATGTACTTGAATTGGTTTTTTTGTCGATTATTACATATTGTATATGCATTCTGATTTTTATACTTAAATCTACTGGTGTTTTGTCGCGAACACATTTGGCTAAAAGAACTATGGCGGTAGCAGTATGTACATAGATGTAATACCCATTACATCTATGGTATGTATAAGTCGATAACTTCTTATCTATTGTATCATCAACACATATTTTAAATATCCATACGTGTAACGAATGTCAATGCAAAGTTTTAATCTATGGAATATTTGTTTCACGTCGTTGGCTTCATCAAGATATCAAACAGTCATGACGTGAATACCGTCTTCAATTAATATAAATATTAAAAAAAAAGTTTGACATTTAGAAAATGCTTTAATGTGGGTGTGGCGCAATTGTAATGCAGTTCATAAGATTTTAATCAAGATACCTAAATATCAGTTGCAAACAAAAAAATCATCTATACAATATAGTACTCCTAAAGAGATAAGGTTCGTGGTATCCCCGAGGAGAAGGTTAGGGCTTTACATTCATTTGTAAGCAGGTGCACACATTTTCTATGATAAATTAAAAAAAAACTTTAAAAAAGCGACCTGATTTCACTGATAATACGTCTAAGAAAAATATACTATGGCATAGCTTCCATTTTTACAAATATTGATATCATGAAAATTTTATAACTTTATTGCTTTCGTATTTCTTTATCTATTCGAAGAAATGTTTTAATGTAACTCTGTTAGAAACAAATATGACACATGTGCTGTTAAGTTATTATATAAGCTGTAATTGCTGAGGTTATTGTGTACGAATACATTTCAATCTGTATATTTTTAAACCTTTTAGATAAAATTCTCTCGGGGAAAGAAATATTTCAAATCTACAAGCAAGTCAAAACATATGGTAAATCTCGAAGAGTGCAGTGAAAGTTTTAATCAATGAACATGAAGCTACGGTGGAAATTCAAAAGATGTATTAAGGAGGCTCGCGGGTAGAAGATTTTTAGAAAAAAAAATATTTTTCATTACAAATTTTATTTATTACCTTGAGTAGTTTTGACTTTATTATTTGGTACAAAAATCATTCCAAAAAATCAATTCGTGTTGGCCCCAGGTGAATTTTAAAATGAAAATGCTCCAAATTATCTCCCTTTGGTTCAAAAATGTCATTTCCTGTAATTTAGTTATTTTTTTATTTCGATATTACCGCTATTTCTGCCATTAGTTCAACAGAAAAAAGGGACATTAACAAAAAAATATGCTTCTTTCGAAGGCAGATTGTGAGCGTAAATGAACGGTGACCCCATTATTTTATTTTATTTTTCTATAAGGTATAAGATAAAGTTCATTTATAGAAAAATATAGAGAAATCCTAAAAAAATTGATTTAGACCAAAAATATCGTTTGAAATAAAAACACGTCATGTTATAATGTTATATTATGTTATGTATTAAAGATCACTATGTTCATTTATTGTAATGTTTTGGTCAAGTTTTGTTGGTAAAACAGTGAGGAAAATATCGTTCAATGCCGTTTCAGGATAAAAATATGATAATTCTTACAAATTTTAAACTTAACAAAAAACAAAAAATGATAAGTGTTCAGTTTACTAGTCACTGTCAGTATAAAGTCAAACTAAATACTAAAGGATCATAAAACAGGTTCAATCCACCATTTTCTACATAAGCAAATGCCTGTACCATGTCAGGAATACGACAGTTGTTAGGCAGCAACCATTTGATTTTCTGGGGGGGGCTATGGTTTTTTTTGGAAAAAAAAGTTTGTTTCCAGTTTTGGGAGAAAAAAATAATTTGTTTTTGATTCTGAGAAAAAAAAATTGTTTGTTTCACCCTCAGCTGCCACTATATGTAATGCTAAAATTGAAAGAAAAAAATTGTTTTCGACTTGTCGTGAAAAAAATAGATTGTTTTTCGCCACAGGCGAAAAAAAAAATTTGCCCAGAAAAAAAAACCATAGCCCCCCCCAGAAAATCAAATGGTTGCTGCCTTATCCATTCATTTGATGTGTTTGATCTTTTGATTTTGCCATTTGATTAGGGTTGAATTTTCCTCGGAGTTCAGTATTTTTGTGATTTTACTTTTTTCCAGAACTCCTAAAAAAAAAGTCAACATGACTTCAGTTTGTTCCTCCGTCAAATTATAACCTTATTATTTCTACAATGATAAGGAAACATCAAAACAAGAATGTTCACATATTTATCTTTACTTTTTTATTCTTTTAATGATCCCTACATACACATCAAGATCCTTAAAAAAGAATTTAAAAATTAAAAAAGATTATTATAGCAGATGTCTTGTCGGAGTTAATATTCTGTGAATGATTGATTTATTGGTTTCTGTCAAGCTAATGACTTCTGTTTTCTTGATTTGAAATTGAATATGATAATATCATTTATCAAAACGTTCCCCTTTCAAAATGTAAGATTTTTTTTTAAAAAGCTAAACTATTTTGAATATCCAACTACAAAATTACAATTATAGTGTCAAAAACCAACTTGCATTTCCCTGATAGAGATCATATTGGCAAAAGACAAGATAAGTGTGATGCTATCATGAATGGTAATATATAAATAGGAAACACTCGAAGTAAAAGCCGGGAGAGCCGTAAAACCTGGTTTAACTAGCAACTTTATTTTCTTTCCGTGCGGCAAGTGTATTCTATCAAAAGGAAAAATGTTTTCATTTCGGGGCCTTGTATAGCTGACTTTGCGGTATGGGCTTTGCTCATTGTTGAAGACCGTACGGTGACCTATAATGGTTAATTTCTGTGTCATTTTGGTCTCTTGTGGATGGTTTTCTCATTGGCAATCATACGTGACATCTTCTTTTTCATATTCACAGAAATAATAATAACAATCGTTTATTGAATGTCTCGTTCCAATGTGTTGAATTTAGCAATAGTATTGTAGAACCATGCTTTCATCATTAATTGAAACGTCTTTTGTTTCTGTAAAACCTACATTTTGAGTATGTTTACCATGCATCATACTTTACACCCTCTCTTGTAACGTGGTTAGAAGCATGTTCTCATATTTGTCTACACGATTAATAAATTGCAAACGTCATAGACAACGAAATATTTGACACAACATCAAGTAAATTATAGAATTGTAATGTAACAACTATAAATATGAAATCTGTCAGAATTATAGAACTATTATATATGACTAACAGATATAACGGTTTGTGACGGTTTCACTGTTTTCTCAATGTATAATGATATTGAAATTGTAAACGTTAAAGCCACAAATAAATAAAAACCCATGCTATATTACTTCATTGTGATACATTTTCTCATTGTATTTTATTTACTGTTTAATCTCAGTATACACTGTATTTTGTAAGGTTCTGTTTATGCCCGCGTCACACTGTCCCGATTTTTACGCCGATGGTAACACGATAATGGAAATTTTCAAAATCGGGACTAATCGTATCCAGATCGGGCTATTCGTAGTGCCATCTTTATCCATCTTAGAACCATCGGCCACTTTTTCTAGCCTTCGGGGACAACTTCGGGAAGGGTTCTAAATTTTTTAACATGTTAAAAAATCCCCGAAGGTGCGTCCGATGTTGAGGGTTCGTATTGAGTTCGTATCACCATCCTCACCATCGTATTGTCACCGGAAATGCATCTTTGCACATCGTATTGCATTCGTGTTTCCGTCGCTTCCATCGGGCAGTTTTGACATTACGAAGTCTACACGAGTAAATCCCGAAGATACCCGAAGGTCTTACGATGGCAACACGACTTCGTGAAGACCTCGTAATCCCGTCGTGTTGCCATCGAATAAAAGTACGAAGGCGACAAGATGGAACTACGACGACAATTAAGAAAGACGTTCACAAAACATGGAGCTCATATCATATGATTCTATGAGAACAAGAAAGGCGACAGCGTTGTTTCTATTAATTCAAATGGAACAAGAAGAGCAGCTATTACAGGCTCAGGATTTTCTTTTACAAGTAAAATATTATTTTTTGTCAATTTTTCATATCAAGTAACATAATGAAAATTATAAACGCGCCTCGTACACCAACACTGCAGGTACGCGTATATAGGGAAACCAACTTTTTCTTCATTATTCTGATTTTTTATGTATCGTCTGAGTTGTTGTCACACGAATGTTTACTCCATAACCATTTTGTTTTCTATATGTCATATTTTGCCGCATTTGTTTCTTTCCCCTCATCCTTCCTTTTGTCTATATTATTATGATATTCTCCTGGAAAGAGCTCTTTTTGAATAAAAGGGATCAACGAACCCATTACCTTACCTTTAAGATAGATCAGTAAACATGGGCATAATTATGGGTGATTATTCAGACTAGTGCACACATTTTACAGTTTAAACAAGGCAATGCCGTGCGTGGCATCCCCTCGTATGTAACATATTGGGGACAAATATGGACACTATATTTGTATATGACACATGCAGAAAATGGTAAATTGAATATGCATATTTGATACATAAGCTATTTTTTTAGAAATCAACCAAAACATTCAGTAACTGGAAATACCTTTAATATTGTCTTTAGAACCAGCAGGTAAAAAATGAGCAACCAATTTCCTGTGTATTATGCTATTTCAAGGAGAAAAAACAAGTCCATCTGCATGACCTTGACCTTTGGCCTTGAACGTAAAAAATGTCAGATCATTACAAGGAGGAACAATATACCAAATGTGGTTAAAACCTTTTGAAGCATATTGGTTTTATAGTGTCCACAAGGCTGGTATTGCCTTGTATTACAACTGCCACTGTGACCTTGACCTTTGAACTTTAAAGTCAATAGCGCTTAAGATATTCTTAAGGAGTAACACCATACCAAGTTTTGAGCATTTTTAGTGTGTCCATAACAATTTTATCTACACGCAACTTACATGTAGTAGGCGAGGGGATAATAAACTAAGTTTTATAAAAATTAGACAAAAAGATCGATTTCCCGCCATGCATGGCAGACTTGTACAGAAACGATATGTTGTCGAAATTCTGTTCGTATCTTTTAGACATCGTATGGACATCGCGCCATCAGCGTAATCCATCGTGTAGCCTTCGTAATCCATCGTGTAGCCTTCGTGATCCATCGTGTAGGCTTCGGCTGATATATGAAGCTTAAATACCCGTCTTCGGTTAACCTTCGTATGTCCATCTTTTGCTATCGTATATAATTTCGGCACCATCGTATAGACTTCGTTATTCATCGTACTTGCTTCGGTCACTTTTTGGTATTTTAACGAGATCGGGACCAACTTCGTACGAACTTACAATTTTCGCATTCGGGTGTCCATCGTATATAAAAATCGGGACAGTGTGACGCGGGCATTATGGTGCAAACCAAGTGTATTGTTAGATGTTGCTAATAACGTATGAGAAGTTTAACAGCCAGTTAACACATAAACTATTTTTCCTTCAACTTCACTTTGATTGCTGAATTACTTCATGGGCATCAGAAACAGTTAAAAGCAGAGGTTAACTCTTTCTTATCATTTAAAAGTTGTTTTGTTTCGAGATTTTAAATAGCTTTAGTGCATTACATGAATGACGAATAGAAGAGAAAAAAAAATTGTTTATATTCGTATTTTTAATATAAAAACTATTGTTGAAGTAATGATTTCCCGGCTGAGCGGAATGTAAAATACATTTATGATATATGCCTTAATTATGTGCCAGATTCGGTAATTTCATCATGTATTCAACTTAAATGGTCGAATAAAATGTGTCAAACAACTAGAAATTTGGCACAACTATCTAACCATTTGTAAAATACCTGTACCAGGTAAGTAAGATAAGAAAGAGTCAATCACAAAAAATTTGTTACAGAAGTATTTCTGCGGAACATATCAGAACATACAGTTAATGTTCTTCAGTAGTATAAACACAAATAATATACCTTGAAAAAAAAGTTAAATTACAAAAATACTGAACTCCGAGGAAAATTCAAAACGGAAAGTCGCTAATCAAATGGCAAAACCAATTCTCAAACACATGAAACGAATGGATAACAACTGTCATATTCCTTGAAACCTTTCTTTGTTTTTCTGTCAATGATGATGCTTTGCCCAGATGCTATGTCCAATTCATTGTTATTACTTTTGATGAACACATGATTTTTTAGAGAAGGAAGTCAACCATAGGAGATCGTCCAGTAGGAGATTCACTCTGACATTTCCTTTGTTTTGATGTTGATATCATTTTTCCCATCTAAATATAGTTCTCCTCGTACAAATGTCATGTGTTGTTACAATCAAGACAATTATATGTACAATGTTAGCCTTGAAAAGATAGTCCGACCATTCCAACCTTCATACTTTAGAAACAGCAGTATTACACTAGACCTTTCTATTATTTTTCATCTGTTCTTGTGTGATTACTAAAAGTATTAGTCTATTTCTTTTCTTGGTTACTTTCTATATTGCTATTTAAATAGTTTAAATGGTTTAAAAACATTACTGGCATCAAGGATTACAAACTGGTAACCAATCCCTCTCTCGAAAACAAAAATTACTATTAAAGACTATCAAAGTCAAATCCGGTTTCAGATTTATCTTATAAATACAGAGCGTTACAACCCCAAATAGTATACCCTGGAGTACACAAGCCGGGAACTGTTGACAAATGTTTCCTCTCTCTAAAATACTACTGGCAGAACACAAGTAACAGAGAGGCTTTTTGATTACGCAAATAACAAATTTGAACATCTTATAAACATCAGTCTGTTGTATTTTAACCATGTTTTTGACTACATGCCAGATAATTTCATTGTCAATTACTATATATTTCATCGTTATAATGCTCTGATCATTTGTAAGTGATCCCAAATATACTTGGTTTATTGCAACTTACAAATATATAAATTGAATACATCATTAGTAGAAATTAGCAAAATTTGCTAGAGGTTTTTCGTTGCAGCATAAATGTAATACATCTATGGTGGTTGCAGGTATATATTATCGTTCAAGACTTCATTTTAGTTTAACGTATAATACCGTGTTATCTTTGACCGCTTCCAAAATTGAAAACTTAACATATCTATTATATATAATGTGATCAGATGAGATGAGAACTCAAAGGTATTACGGGCCATTTGATTGGTTATTTATTGTAAAATATTTAGAGTGAAATTATAACATTCAGGACGTGAAGAAAAGTTGAAAAAAATGGAGAGCACAAGGAGGGGGTAGACGTAAAGTATGTCTGTAAATCTTAGGTATTTTAAAGTAGATATTATTACTACGACTGTAATTGTCTTGGGAATATGATTAAAAAATACACCATCTTATTTATGGCGACAGTTTTACTGCTTGTTTCTGATATAGTGATGCCAAGAAGATTCTATTAATACACAGATAATGTAACACAAGAGTACAATGGAATAAAGCATTCCCAAAAAACAAACACATTAGATGAATAGCAAAATAACAAAACCAATAATAACAAATGACTAGCGGGGAGGGGAGGTGAAGATAATAAAGATCATAAGTAGAGAGAGTTATCAAAGGTACCAGGATTATAATTTAGTACGCCAGACGCGCGTTTCGTCTACATAAGACTCATCAGTGACGCTCATATCAAAATATTTATAAAGCCAAACAAGTAAAAAGTTGAAGAGCATTGAGGATCCAAAAGTCCAAAAAGTTGTGCCAAATACGGCTAAGGTAATCTATGCCTGGGATAAGAAAATCCTTAGGTTTTCGGTAAATTCAAAGTTTTGTAAACAGGAAATTTATAAAATGACCACATTAATGATATTCATGTCAACACCGAAGTGTTGACTACTGGGCTGGTGATACCCTCGGGGACGAAACGTCCACCAGCAGTGGCATCGACCCAGTGGTGTAAATAGTTATCAAAGGTACCAGGATTATAATTTAGTACGCCAGACGCAGGACGTACACAAACACAGCCAAACATCAGCATGTCCGAAAAAGCTCACTTTAAATATGCTGGGATGATGACTCTTGAGTTATATATAATCGCTTGTTTGTTGAAATGATACCTAATTAAAAGAAGACATGTTGAATCTGAATCAATGGACAGATTTTAGAATGATAAGCACAGCGACAATTCATCGGAATAATTATAACCCGAAGACCAGACCTGTAGGGCAAATATCGTTAGAACTCGGAGACTAAACTTACAGGACAAAAAATCATAAGAATACGGAGACCGAACCTAAGGACAAATATCATTAGATCTAGGAGACCGAGGCTATGGGACAAATATCATTAGATCTAGGAGACCGAACCTATAGGCCAAATATCATAAGATCTCGATCGGAGACCAAATCTATAGGATAAATATTATTAGATCTCGATCGGAGACCAAATCTATAAAACAAATATCATTGGACCTCGGACACAAAACCTATAGGACATATATCATTTAAACTTGGAGGCCGAATCTATCTGGGGACAAATATCATTAGAAATCGGAGACTAAACAAATAGGACAAATATCATTAGAAATCGGAGACTAAACAAACAGGACAAATACCATTACAAACGTATAGACAAATATCATTAGAATTCGGAGTCCAAACCTATTGAACAAATATCAATAGAACTCGTAGACCACCCTTTATGACATATATATATCATTAGAACTCGGAGACCAAATATGTAGGACAAATATCATTAGACCTCGGAGACAAAACCTATAGGACATATATCAATTAAACTTGGAGACCAAATCTATCTATGGGCAAATATAATTAGAAATCGGAGACTAAACAAACAAGACAAATATCATTACAAACAGATAGACAAATATCATTAGAATTCGGAGTCCAAACCTATTGGACAAATATCAATAGAACTCGTAGACCACCCTATGTATATGACATATATATCATTAGGGCTCGGAGGCCAAATATGTAAGATAAATATCAACTACGTTGTGTCCTATAGGTAGTGTATTTATACATAAGCCTTATACTGTATACTCAAATAGAAATGCCTGGTTTTGTTATTGCAAAAATTTCGGTAATTAATGCAGTACGGGTGTATAAATACAGATACTAATCCCGATTCCATAATATGTTTGAAGTGGAAAATTTGCTCATAACTCTGTTTGCAATTGAAACGATAATATAGTAGATTATTACTATTATATCTAAATGCAAACAAAAAATATAATACAAAAATGAGTAAGAAAAAACTGCATTTAAAAAAAAACAGTTGTTGGCATGACACGGGTTGTGTTCTTCTCATATATTTTATGATAGTATGATATTAAACCCCTAACGGGAGGGATTGTGCCTGATATTCATATGATGAAGACATAATCTTTCAATCAGTTTAATTGAGGTCTGGAGCTGGCATGTCAGTTAACTGCTAGCAGTCTGTTGTTATTTATGTATTATTGTCATTTTTTTTTTATTTTCTTTTGTTACATCTTCTGATATCGGACTCGGACTTCTCTTGAACTGAATTTTAATGTGCATATTGTTATGCGTTTACTTTTCTACATTGGCTATAGGTAAAGGGGGAGGGTTGAGATCTCATAAACATGTTTAACCCCGCCGCAATTTTGCGCCTGTCCCAAGTCAGGAGCCTCTGGCCTTTGTTAGTCTTTAATTTTAGTTTCTTGTGTATAATTCGGAGTTTAGTATATGACGTCCATTATCACTGTACTAGTTTACGTATTTTTTAAGGGGCCAGCTGAAGGACGCCTCCGGGTGCGGGAGTTTCTCGCTACATTGAAGACCCATTGGTGGCCTTCGGCTGTTGTCTGCTCTATGGTCGGGTTGTTATCGCTTTAACACATTCCCCATTTCCTTTCTCAATTTTATTGTTTGACTTCACACTGGTGTTGTTTTTATGTTCCCTACACTGGTGTTGTTTTTGTGTTCCCTACACTTATTGTTTGACTTCACACTGGTGTTGTTTTTGTGTTCCCTACACTGGTATTGTTTTTGTGTTCCTTACACTGGTGTTGTTTTTGTGTTCCCTACACTGGTGTTGTTTTTGTGTTCCCTACACTGGTGTTGTTTTTGTGTTCCCTACACTTATTGTTTGACTTCACACTGGTGTTGTTTTTGTGTTCCCTACACTGGTATTGTTTTTGTGTTCCCTACACTGGTGTTGTTTTTGTGTTCCCTACACTGGTATTATATAAGTTCATGGTATATGTCTAAACTTGTTTTTGAATGCAAGTGTGACTTTTTTATTCTACTTATTGGAGTGTGGAGAACTAAAAAAAAAGATTAAAACGTGACACAAGCTAATTTCTTTGGTACACTATCACCTCTCTTTATATAATTCTTATGTCAAGGTTGTTATCTTGATGACGTACATTTTCTAATTCACACGAAGTTCTTAAGTTTCTTACCGACTATCAAATGGTCATGTGTGTACTTGTTTGACATGCTTCCTGAAATCGAGTATTGCAGAACTTCCTGTTTCGCATTTATTTTTTGTCCGGTTGAGTTGAAAAAAATAGAAGAATATTATCGGCCATTTAGATTCGACCTGTAATGTCTACAGAATAATTTTAACGACCTCGACGAAAAAAATATTGAAATGTGTTCCATATGATTTAACCTTGAACGTGTCAGTGAAAACAACCAGCATCTGAAAGTAAATTCCAATAGCCGTGCACACTTTAAATTGAAACTGATAACACGTTGCATAATAACAGTGTATCTTATCAGACAGATATCGTCAGGGTGCATTTTTCTCACTAGGAACTACCTCCGATGTAAACATTCATCATTTATTAATATTTGCAAAATGCACAACACATATGTTTAATGACAGATTGCTTTTTACAAAAATGAACACACGTAATCGAAGCAGAAGTTGAACGACAACAATAACCAAATGAAATAGTGTTCTTTAATTTGTTATGTTCGTCCTTATGATGGCTTAGAAGTGAATAATATGTTTAACTCGATTGAGTTTTAATTAAATGCACGAGATCTTCAATCTAACACACTACAATAGACCAACAATAAGTATCCGATACACCAATGAGGCATTAACCCAATTGTGTGCTTTGATTTCTATGATTTATGCTAAATGTTAGATTTGAATAATTATGGAACGGCTTTTAACAATCTTCACTTATTTTACAGCTAACAAGGAAATGCAGGATATACAGTGTCATGTTTAATTATTACGTGACCTGTAAATCTGTAAACAATAATAAAAATTTACAAGAACAATCGAGTTGGCTTTTTTAAATGTTGAAACAATACGCGAAGCTTAGTATCTTTGGTGGATAGTTGTCTCATTGGCAATCCTTATTTTTTTTTATTAAGGTACAGTGTTGGTAACTAGTGGGTGCCACTAGATATTTTATGGTTGTAGATTGAGATGCTTTAAGATAAACATTACACCGAATGTTCCTGTTGATAAGTTTTGAGGTGATAGTAGATAATTTTAGGTTTGTAGGATGGGATATGATAAGATGCATAATACCGAATCTGGTACAATAAATCATAAATGAAGGTGTCATATATAACTTAACTGCAAAGTTGATGCTCTTGCTGATAGCCTTAGTGGTTCACATCAGTATACACTGTACAGCTGTATCTGATACATCAAACAATTGATGATTTTACTCGAGGAATTTGTTAAAGTTTTCCATGTTTAATTCTTTGAATTTTGTCTCGACAGCGGCGAACTTGGACGTTTGGCAAACATTTGCATTAGCATTTGAAATATAAGATGTAGCCCTACACCCCAAGTAATGTTTTAATATAACTTCCAGAATATTGTTTTTGATCAAAGTTAAGTTTTTAATACCAATTAGTTAAAATTATAGCCCGTCCATTCAGTCGTGCCCACCTAAGATCTGCATAACATTATGATATTATATCCCGTCCACTCAGTCATGCTTGCTTAAGATCTACATAATATTATGATAATAGAGACCGTCCACTCAGTTTGTTTTCTTCCAAATTGCGGTCTTGGTAATAACACAAGTTGTTGAATATTTTGGCGATATTTCAGGTTTTATATATACACCTCGCCAAAAGTTAGCAACACCTGATAATTTTTCCCGAATCATTTTTTACTGAATTCATAACTAATCGAAATATCGATACAATGATCTGAATTTGTGTTTTTATAAGATCACATATAGAATGTTAATTGAAAAGTGAAAGTTTGGACTGTTTTCATGATTGAATATTTGACTATTTCATTTAGGGCAAATGGTTGTAAAATGGGAAAATCAAATACAAGATAAAGTTTCAACTTATACTGAAGTTTTTGAAAAATTTGCTCTGCACTATACACAAAATTCTTTTTAAAACTCGAGAGGAAAATTTTGTGAATACATTTAAGTACGATTTGGATCTGTAGCGACTGTATCCTCCACGCTTCGGAAAAGTTCATCCACACGTCGTCTCATGCATGGACCTAAGCGTCGTACTGTTCGAAAAGAAATTCTTTGTCAGTCTTCAATCAAGGCTGCTCGTAATTCCTGTTAATTCTTACTAGCTGGAACCCTGTTGTTAAATTTTCGACCAATATCATCCTAAACATGATGCATATCCGATGATATGGATGGCCAAAGAATAATGTCAATTGCCTCCTGACGTAATTAATCTGAAAAAATGCGTGCTCTGTGTGACCTAGCATTATCTTCAATGAATATTGGTATAGTTGTAAGATTGTGATTGTCAAAATGAGGCACCATATGTTTTATTCATCATAGTCCCATCCAGAACATAAACATCCAGTTTGAAGTCGAATGAGAAGCATCTACAAACTGCCAAACCCCACCACCAAACGCTGTTGTTCCAAGGATGTGCAGTTTCCTGTATTCTGTATTCCGAGGGCGCCATACGCACAAGCGCTCATCAATATGATGTATGAGGAATCTGCTCCCTTCAGACCGATGGACCAGACAACACTGTCTCAAAGTCCAATTTCGTGACCACGTAACCACTGGTGTCGAGCCTGACGATGCCAACGAGTCAGCAATGGTCTATTGCCTGGTCTAAGAGCACGTAAATTTGCAGAATTTAGTCTGCGGTTAACAATTACATTTTTTTGCACTAAACTTGCAAGGAAAAAACTTGTATGTAGCTTTAGAAAACCTGTTTTTTAAGGTACCTAGGAATAGAATTTATACCTGAATTCTTACCTGTCGATTAACATTAGAATAACGAAATATATGAAAACAAAGCAGTATCAAATTTAATTTTAAAACAAAAAATAAAAGCAAAAACATTTAGGTATTGCTTAACTTTTGGCGAGGTGTATATAAACGTCAGCAAAGTTGAATATATGTTATTAAGGGTGTTACATCAAGATTAATAAGAACATTAGGAGTGAATTAACATCAATCAAAACTTTACAACTAAATCAAATATCTTATTAGTCAACATAGATTGTTTTAAAAGGGTTTTAGAAGATCTCAAATATCTTATTAGTCAACATAGATTGTTTTAAAAGGGTTTTAGAAGATCTCAAATATCTTATTAGTCAACATAGATTGTTTTAAAAGGGTTTTACAAGATCTCAAGGACCTCTTATACTTGCCAAGTTTGTTGTTAACAGAAACAGTATTATGTTAAAACAATTACACAGATATATAATATAATTGTTTTGCTGTTTCTGTTATATATATTTCCTGAGAAATAATGACAATACAAGTAAAAATAAGTGAGAAAACATGATGTTTGTATCCTTAGCTGACAAGTATACAGACATACTTATGTTCTGAACCGTTGTTCTTCTCTTCTTTACTAGCTGATGTGATGAAACATTTGTGTTATAAATGAGAGGTGTTCGCCTCTAGCCATCAGAGTTCAAATGGCGAATTTGAAAACGATTGTAGGTCATCGTCTGGCCTTCAACAATGAGAAAAACTTATACTCGATAGTCAGATATAACAATCTCCGACACGACATTATATGATATCATACTTTTTGTGAGAAAGTTTTGATTCTGGCTGATAAAGTACTGTTATAAAATGTACTTTTAAAAACAAGGCTTGAACGAATATGAGTGCAGTACCATGCATGAATAGAAAGGAAAAAAATGACTTGCTAAAACGGGGGGAAATTTCTAAGTGGGCATTTAAAAATTATATAACCGAAGAAAAATAGACAACACAATTACCAAACGAAAAATAACATATAGACAAAGGAAAAAAACCAAAACACTGCACAGAAAAAAAGATTGAGAAAGTCTAATTACAGCGAGATGAAACGACCGTATAATTGCTGCGACATGTCTTCAGAAATATAAAATCATGTACGTAACATGACAAGTTATATATGTGACACCCTTTAATCGTCAGAGGTAAAGCGTATGATATTTCGGAATTAATTTTTTATTTTCTTTAAAATGATGACCATATGTATATTAATCTTATAGGTTACGTTATATGCTCGCGAAATAACTGGTTCAATTAATATTAGCATGCGTACGGAAACGACCATTTCAATTCTGTATAGTGACCTTTCATTTGATATGGACAGTAATGTTGCAGAATGTAAAAATGAAAGTGTAAATACTCATTGGCATGAATGGAATCATTACACCTGTTAATGAGAATATTTATCTAATCTGGTCATTTAACATGATATGGGTCTATTTCTGTCTACACGTGCGAATTAGAGATAGTTGAAAAATTATACTTCAGAGAATGTGGTAAAAGGTTCAACTACTTTTTAATTTGTTTATCTTCTATTTATTAAATAACAAACTCTAAACATTGCTGAAGGAAAAAAAATCATGACCAAAAAATCCAAGTGGCAACTGTGAAAATAAAAAGTTTTTTTAAACGTGGTTTAGTGTGGGTTTTTTTTTTTGTTTTTTTTTCTCTCGTCTTTTTTAAGTGATTATAAGTATTGTTTAATATTATCATTACAATTGAGAATAGAAATGGAGAATGTGTCAGAGACAACACCACGACCAAAGAGCAGAATTAAGCCGAAAGCCACCAATGGATCTTTAACACAGCAAGAAAAAACCTGCACCCGACTTGAGACGAGGCGAGGGGTTAAAAGCATGTTTTGTGAGATCTCAATCCTCCCCTATACTCCTAGCCAATGTAGAATAAACAAACACGCAGTAGCTTATTAATTTATTATCATTTTCTTTTTTTGGCGTAGTAGTAGTAGTGGTATATTTTTTATGTTTGGAACATTCCTTACAACTAATGTCAAAGTCTTAATAGGTTGACACTAAATATGACTGAATTATTTCTGATAACCAGTTGTTCAAAATAATAAATCTCATCTTCAAAGAACGAAAAGTCAAAATAATCAACCATAACTATATTCTCTTATTTATTTACCAAACAAGTGGCATATAATTATATAAACGTTTAGAACAGTGACAAATATAAGGCGTTGTTTGAGATTTCTTTGCAATGTTATGACGAATGGTTTATAATATCATAAACATATGTTACAAGTAGTTTACCGAGTGTCTGGCACAGAGCAAGATTGATGATTCTTATGTACCTGTATCTAATGGTTGGCGGTTCCTTATCTCACCGGTTCTAAATCAACATAGAACACTTGGGAGGATTTCATCTGTGGACAATTTAGTAAACGCATACCATAGCAAAAGAAGTATTCCCTACGTGCTTGTGGTTTGTTGAACCATTATTGTTCTTTCGACATGCCCAGTTGTTTTTAAAGACATATTGGATTGTTTTTTTAGTCTTTTTTGTAGGTTTTTTTAAGCTTAGATATTTGTCAAAATTCCTATTTGCAAAAAGCTAAGTTTACAATCAATTATAGTTAAACGTGTATTTAAACAAATGCTTATCTCCTTATACTTTATTTCAAACCATGTGCAAACTGGAACATTTTGTGAAGTTTCGATGCTACAATCTATATATATGTCGCATATTACATTCGTTACATGTTACAAACATTATTTCAAATGTCAAAAAAGCCAGCAACTTAACAATATAATAAATAAACACATGCAAAACTTCTTGTAGTTTACACTACAGAGTATGAATTTACAAAGATTACGATTTTATTTTGAAATACTTAAAGATTTGTTTTTTATAAACTACTAAATTGGCCTAATTTCAAGTTCTTTTGCGTCTGGTCTTGTAGTTCTTGTAAATGTTTATTTTAATGTCTTTGGATTACATGAATATCAACGATAATTATATGCAAAAAGTGAAATAGATGAATGATGCACACGTCGGTTAATCAGCTCATAGATAGATAACCCTATAAAACTCAGGAAGAAGGATTATACAAGGGTAACTTCAATGATAAACAAGATTTAGTTCTGATTATTTTTGTAACCGAGAATAACTGACTATGTTGTCTGTATAGTGGTTTCTATTTTGCAGACAAAGACAGGGGATTATTGGTTTAAGCTTCAGCATCTACCGAACATTTCAAACTTCTCTAGAAATTATTTGTTTTGGAATTGTACCCTTAACTAAAATATTTGATATCGACCCAATTATCATGACTTGTATTGTATTTGCCAAATTCAGTTTATTTAACCAGCATTCTTCAGTCTGGAAGAGCATGACTTATGTATTAGTTGTAATTGGCTTTGAACTAGATTTCGTAAACTGCGGGAATTCTGTCTTTTTCTTTTTTTTTTGGTATGTTTCCTATCAATTTGTTGAATTAAGTCATATCCAACTCTTTAGAGCTAATTCTTATGTGAGTGCTGTTGCATCACTGTTCTAGGTTATAGGAAGCATAAAAAGCGCCCACAATTATGTTGAATAACGCCACATTCTTAGTGCGCCTGTCCGTAGTCAGAAGCCTGTTTTTCGTTGTATCTGTTTTGTCATACATCCTCACGTTATTTTTCTCGTTTTACTTGTTTCGCATTTCGGGGTCTTTTTATAGGTGACTATAGAGTATATATAGGCTCAAAGTACAGGTGCTTACATCTATCTCATTTGGACTCCCGTGGATATTTAAACTGTTTTCTAATCGGCAATCATACCATCTTTTTTTTACAATGCCAAAATGACAACTAATACGGATAGGAAACATTGTGGGGAAGTCATCATGTTTTTAGATGTCATGTCTCTGCATGGTTTTTAAAAACATACTAACAAAGCAATAGAAGGAAAAGACTTATTGAAAACAGTAAAAGTTACCAAAATAGTTTTCATAAACAAAAACAAATAATAACTTTACATCGCTATTTGCTAAAAGTCAAGACGTATTTGACCTGTCGATACCACTGTCAACGTATGTATATGTTTCTTTTAACTGAAGTTCCTCTGGAAAATTTGATATAACAATGCATAATATCTATTCCTGTTGAAACACATATTCTGTTTATTCCGTCAGTAATATGTCTATCCGTGGAAATGATATGCTAGAACACTTTTGTTTATCATGGAGGAACTATTATTTTAAAGGAAATTATATTCCATGACATCATGTCGCCCTGTGCTCTTATATTGCATGTTCTTCGCAATAGTTTCTATACAACTAATTGTTGAACAGTACACGAAGAATATATACATATATATATAATGCGATACCCAGAACGTATTTGTACAAAATTTCAATGTAGAAAACAGACAACATTTAAGTGATTCTACAAATTTATAAATTATCGAACTGCTGTTGTATAATACCAGACGTAAGATTGAATAACGAAATTATATGATAATGGAAGTCACTAATAAGATGATTCGACTGTAAGAAAGATGTATAGCTGACTATGCGTTTACTTTTCTACATTGGCTAGAGGTATAGGGGGAGGGTTGAGATCTCACAAACATGTTTAACCCCACCGCATTTTTGCGCCTGTCCCAAGTCAGGAGCCTTTGGCCTTTGTTAGTCTTGTATTATTTTAATTTTAGTTTCTTGTGTACAATTTGGAAATTAGTATGGCGTTCATTATCACTGAATTAGTATATATTTGTTTAGGGACCAGTTGAAGGACGCCTCCGGGTGCGGGAATTTCTCGCTACATTGAAGACCTGTTGGTGACCTCCTGCTGTTGTTTTTTTCTATGGTCGGGTTGTTGTCTCTTTGGCACATTCCCCATTTCCATTCTCAATTTTATAGCTGACTATGCGGTATGGACTTTGTTCATTGTTGAAGGCCGTATGGTGACCTGTAGTTGTTAATTTCTGTGTCATTTTGGTCTATTGTGGAGAGTTGTCTCCTTGGAAATCATACCACAACTTCTTTTTTTTTTTATAATTAAAGTACAATTCCTAAACTTGTTAACTTTATAAATAAACATTGTTGTAATGTGTTTTCTTTTTCTGTTGCAATTACCATTACATTGCATGACGAATTAGGCATAACCTGCCATTGTAATCAAGTATATGTATAACGGCTTTTTCATCATTCTATTTCCCATTTCGTAAATAAATGCAAAGTAAATATTATCATACAATTTATTTCACAATTCAAGCTCTTGAGTATTATTACTCATACAAAATCCAAATCCATATATTCTGTAACCCGAATAATCCAGTCGTTATATTACGATCACTACGATAACCTCCTCTGGAGGACAATGACCGTAAGGGGGCGCTGTAATTATTCGTGAATTTTCTGTGGATCATTTTAATCTTGGCACACTACAGGAACCAAGTCTTCCGTCCATGCCTCATTTTCATTAATACCGTTTCAACCGCATAAGTTTTGTGTCACCACGGGAGATTAAATGTGCAACACTGTGAAGCCAACCTAATGACCTGCCAAATATCTACCAGATGTCGTTATACATACAAAGGAACCATTGAAAATTGCAATATGATGAAACAAATATTTACATTTTCTTTTAAGTGTGACTAATCGAAAAATGTTTTTTTTTCAAAGATAGAAACAATTTACATTCATATTTGAGGGAGAAGTATGACGTTAGCAAATGTCGTGTGACGATGTTAGGCGTTGGAGAGAGAGAGCGCGTAATTACAATTCAGAAAAATTGAAAACATTTAGATTTCAAACGATACGAATTTTAACAACTGATGTCACAGTTTTTACTAAATGACGTTACATTTTTATAAACTTAATTGCACAACGAACAGAAAAAATATGTTTCTATATATACAGTGATTTGGTTAATGTATCAATTATTTCATCATTAAATGTGATGTACATAGTCTGTTTTAGGACTAATTATCTTCTGATTATGTGTAATTATACTCCTTTTCCGTAACTAAATACTGCTAAAGTATCATTTAACGAACTTAGAATGTTTGCTACAGGATCAAATCATAACATAAGTCTTCCAGTGATTTTCCAATAGCTTAAAGTGCATTAAAAAGCCCCTTAAATACGGTTTATAAAGACATACATCCTTTTGTTGAAAAGTTGTTTTGTTTTGGAATCATACCAAATATCTACATTTTTATAGGAATAAAGGATGTCCTAACTAGAAGTTGTTTTACTAGTTTTCACAAAACAATAATTAATTCGAAATGAAGTTGTGTATTTATGATCGGTTTTGAAACTGAAACTGAAACATATTTACATACAATTCCAATGAAATGTACACAAAGGAGTTCTTTTGCCAAATTTTAAGGTGGAGTTGGCACTCACACCACATCTTCCTATATCTATTGCATCGTTGAGCATCGAAACAGGGTGATTTAAAAAATAAATACTTTTAAAGGAGTGAGTCTGTCATAATTATAAAAATATTTCAGAAGATGAAACCCATTTTATTTTTTATATTATGTCCATTAAACGATTTTAGGAAGTATCTTATGAAGCAAAATATTTTAATATTTAATTTTATGTTTTGATTATAATTAGTTGAGATCTCACAAAACATGTTTAACCCCATCGCATTTTTGTCCAAAGTCAGGAATCTTACAGTCTGTTATATTTTATATACATAATCAATGGCTTTCTACTTAATGTAATGTTGTATTATAAGTAACTGTCATTCTGAAATGAGACTTAAGTTAAATAAAATATTCAATCAATAATGAAACGCAGTTAAATGAACTTATGACTCGTTTGATTTATTCTTATAAGTTTATGTTCTTTAGTGAAACACTGGTTTTTTTCCCATTCCAGTACAATTTTTAAAATACATATAGTGACCTAGCTATAATATTATAGTTGCCTACATCCAAGCCACATATATATAACTCTGATAGATAGCTGTCCCATTAGCATCATTACAAATCTCCTATTAAATGACGTATTATTCGTCAACTTTTCCTCGCATAAACTAGTAAACGTTAAAGCAAAAGATATACATGTGCAAACATAAATAAGTCTAAATAAAAAACTTAAGTGTGTGGTATTTCGTCATAATTCCTTTCTTTTAAATGTCAGTTTATGCTATACAATAATTTAAAGACCATTTGTTCTTCACTGTGTGATTGCTTCAATGTTATTCTTTCAACTTTTTCATGACAATTAAAGTTATACCCTTAACGTAAGTGAGAGGTTTAGCTAGCTTAAAAACAAGGTGCAATCCGGCCACCATTTTCTAAAAAAATGAATGCCTGTACCAAGTTAGGAATATGACAGATGTTATCCATTCGTTTGATGTGTTTGAGCTTTTGATTTTGCCATTTGATTAGGGACTTTCCGTTTTGAATTTTCCTCGGAGTTCAGTATTTTTGTGAATTTACTTTTCACAACTTTTTTGTGGTCTTATATTGGTCGGTTCATCTCGTGGTTTCTCAGATTCTACCAGGTAAATTATGACAATTTGACAAATTTTTAAAATGTTTAAACATTTTTTTGTGTACTAGATAGATAAAAGCTTTTAGTGAACGAAGGGAGGTGTTTAGTGGTAACAAAGTCAAAGTTCATTGTAATTAACCACTCCGAATGCGGAAACCGGACATAGATAACAATTTATCTCACGTGCATCTGTTTTATTTGTGATATTCTAGTTTACTTATCTTGATGAGCAACTTAGCGGTGACAACTGGCTTCTTAAGAATCATTCATCAAACTTTTAATGAATTTACTATCCGGGATAAGTATGATAAGATAAAATAGTGTACAATTTGATAATCACGTAACCAACTGGGCCAATCAGAAATCATACTGAAGAGACAACACAGATCAAAACAATTAATTATCGCACGTGTCAGAAAGTCTCGTGCCCTATAGATTGTCTGCGATAAATGATATGGAACTAATTTAATTTCACGTATGAAAAAGCATAACGGATTCGGAATTTTTTAAGATACAATACACTGTACATTAAGTTTCATCAACACCTTTTGGCTGATATGGCTGTATTTACACCACTAATTTTACTGCGAGTACAGACAAACCTGTGCACATGTAATAAAATAAAGGCATGGCAGGAACTAGATTATCAAATTTAAAAGCTTTTATTTTTTCAGAAAATTATAACTATTTCTGGATTTTGATATTCCTTTCTTTTTCGTTTACTCTTGCGTAAAATTAAAGGTGTAAACACAGCCATATTTTACAATTCCTTCCCGGGTTGAACCGGCTACAGTAATTCGGATTTTACTTTCGGAAGAAAATACATGTGTAATTCTAAAAGATAAGTTTCACGACTTCTAGAAAAGTTCAAAAAGTAATATGTCAGCGAATTAATTTACATATGATGGCTGCACATCCTTGTTCAAATATAAGTAGGTTTCCTATTTTCAAATCTAAGTTGGTATCTAACTTTATTTTCACTTGAAACATTTTTTTTCTGGAGATCTTAAAGTGATCAAAGTTATAACACTTGTAAGAATACTTGACGCCCTTCTGAAGAGCTATCAACCGGCATGGCTAAGCATAATTGTAAAACATACCTGGCAATGATTCTGACAATTAGGCAGACATACCCATTATATTACATCATTATAAACAAAAATGACATCTTGTTAGTAATTAGTACATGTCTCTAATAATAGAAATACTACTTGATACCCCGCCATATTAGCGTAGTAAATGTAAAGTGCAAAGTCATAATGAGAAATAACAAGTCGTGAAAAAACTGTGGGAACCATTTTGATTACAATTTCATGTCGTGGTTCTGCATCTGATAAACAACTTGTAACATTTTTTATAAAATCAAAAGCCATTGAAAATGTTATCGTTGCTTGCAAATTTGATTTCTAAAACAACAAGTCCTCCTTGAACGATTATTTTACTTTAAATGTTTCATATATATTTTTTTCTTGAAACATTTTTATCCAACCTTCTCGCCAACCTTGCAGGTTATTTCAGAAATGCTCTTTTAAAATATACATGCATTGGTTAATTGACATTTCAAAAACTCTCTGAAAAATCAGTTTCTCTATACGGCCTTTTTAACTGCACATATTCATTTCCATTTTATTTATTTGTTATTCTAAAAACAAAAAGTATGAAAACCTACAGATATTCACGTTTTAAACGTGTTTGATCGATTCAATATGTATATTCATTTTTTATCCTTTCATCTTTTTTGTGATGAAAACATTTTACAGTCAAAGAAAAACTGCATGCACAAAATCTAATTAACATACTCACCCAAAACACCGTTCAATATTCCAATTAAAACACTTATAATTAATGTTAACATCATTGCTTCGGAAGAATAAGTGGTTTACCGCCAAAAAACAAATCCTTTAATGAAAGCTGGCAAAACGGAGAAAACTTAATGCCTATCAGTGTGTTGTTTAATGATTATATCGGCTCCCTTCAAAATTTTCCTGACCTAAGTAACCTGATCGTGCCGATTATCAACACTACACAGATGTTGATTAGGGTAATTAAGTCTATAGGCACCGCGCACTCTTCATGGAATTATTAATAATATGTTTAACTTCAGTCACTGTAATTGATGCATTTTCAATTTATTTATTCTACAATCATATAAATATCGTTTTCGTTCCGCCCTATCAATGAGGGATTGTAAGTGTAATATGGTTTTTGCAAAAAATTATATGTAATATCAAGCAGTTTTAACACCTCCTTGGTAAAACTCTTATAAAATCCACTCAAAAACATTTTTCCTTGTTTTAACGTCGATAAAATTTACATTTAAAGTATTTTGATAGAGTATGTAATACAAACGAAAATAATTTTTAGATTGAAATAAAATAACCTGGAACAAATAACAAAGTGAAAGTTCAAACAATACTTTACATTTCACTATAATATCCTAATCAAAACGAACCATCACTGGTGTCTATACCCTAGAAGAAATCCTATAAAAGTTGCGACACGTTTGAACTACATGTCCTAAGATGGTCTTGGGAAGGTCCTTGTCCGTAGACTGTTTCGATAAACAGGCATCTGTTTTGATTGTTATGGTTTATTTTTACATTTATTTACGTCGAAGGTATAGTAATATGTGTTCAGGGTTAACAGAGATCTTATTTGAATGTTGGCTGATTTTGGATTGATTGCGGATTTCGCATAATTATACACCCTTGTTAGAAAACTTGAATGTATAGAGCTAAACATTTATCTGCGGCGAGTGTCTTGTGCTCTCTTATATAAAGCTTGATCTTAATTATTGATACTAAATGTGATGATCTGCGCTTAGTAAAAACCTTAAATTTCAAATTAATGAATAATAAAATTGTACTATATATATATATGAATTTTATGAATCTAAGGTTCACTTTTCCTTTTTTGATACCACTCAAAAGCAACCAACCCCAAAAACTCCATGCATAGATTATTGAAAGCTTAAAATATTGTTTAGACCTGAGTAAATAGTTATATTATATAGTATGTCGACTTTCTTTCTATTTGTCCCACTTAAAGGCAACCAACATCAAAAACTCCCCAAATTATTTAAAGCCTGATATTTTGTAAAGGCATTAGTTTATTGTTGCGAACAGTGTGTTGACTCTCATATTTTGGTTCCAATCTGAGACTACTATATGTTTAAGTCTCAGTTACAATTGAAAAAAACAAGAAACGCTAAAAACTGCCGTCAAATCCTATAGCGACACCACATGCCTCGAAATGATGATTACATCCAGCATGGAGTGATTCACGCTTTTTTATTTAGTTAGAAGCTAACGAAGCAGTGTTTCTCAAACATTACCTATGAAGATATATATAAGCATCATAATACTGATTGTCGAGTGTTTATTTCATTACTATAAATAAATACGTGTAAACTACATAAAAACTAAATACATATCAGCATCAAGCTCTAAAGTTATTGTTATCAAACATATTACAGATTGTCCCCCTGTAATCAGTTTGGATAGAAGACTGTGGGTGTCCTATTCCAAGTACCGCTCGAATAACTGGCGGCCTACCGGTATATTGGTACCAGTTAAACATTCCTGGGTCGGTTGTGTCTAAATTACCGTTAGGATTATTCAGCTTAGCAAAATTTGTCCAGTAAATTAAGGTTTCGTCTGACAGTTGCATGTCAGGCATAGTAAAATTATACCCTAAATCCTTGATATTCTGGAATAAATAGGCAAGTTCTGAACCATGACATGCACTGATCGCGCAATGTGGAGAATTCCTACTTCCATTTAAAAAATCCATATTCCGACCGAAAGCATATACCCAGGTATTATTTATTCGAGTCATGTCAGAAGCAAAACTTCTTGTTGGGCATGTATAAACAAAATCTGTGATAAACTGCGTTAACTCTCGCCTAGAATCATCATTTGCTCGTGGAGTGTATAAGTTATACCATAGTCTAGCATGAGTGGGATTTAGACGTGCTAAAATTGTGCGAAAAGCTGCACTATTCAATGGCTCGAGATATGTTTTAAAGACTATGTCGGCACCATCTGCAGTTGTTGTCCCTATTAGAAGGGGTATATCATGTACTCGCCCAAACCGGAAGCCAGCTTGTATATCACCTGATACATCGTTTCCATCTACATGTGGACCCCACTGCCGTAATCGTTGTAACACGGTTCCAAATGGTAAACTCGTTTTACTTTGAGCATCTAAGATATCCCATGGTGATTTTTTTCGTAAACATTCTAAATCTGAACAACCTGCTTTTAAAGTGAAATTTTGTCCTTGTAACCTGGCTTGATCTACAGTTTTAAGACGTAAACTAAAAGGTAGACTTTGAAGGATTGCATTTCGAAAGAGTCCTAAAGATTTTGGTGATGTCATATGTATTGCGACAGAAACTGCGCCAGCGCCTTGTCCAAAGAGAGTGACCTGAAATGATAAAACAGTATAGTTCTGATTGCTTGTCGTCAGTTGTAACTAGTTTATATAATTGAATGAATCAGAAGAACAACTTAACAACATCCAAACAATATAGTAGCCTATATATTTGATGGCTTACATGATAATTCGTCGATAAAAATTAAAAAAAATTGTAAATTTGGAAACATAATCCAAGTAAGAGGGGCGAGCTGATTAAAATTAACAGGAATATATAGATATAAACTAAGGAAAGAGGTTGAAATCTCCCCACGTTGCTGTTCATTATCCTCCGAATCTATGCAATTTTCTCATCGTTCAACATGGGTTTTTTTCTCTCATTTGCCATTTCAGGATTAGACGTAGAAATCTTTGCATTTTTTTTGTAAACTAATTTACACTTTATGAATATTTATGCAAACACTCTATAGGGATATAGTTTTAAATGCTGCCATTTATACTTACTGACGCAAATGCCAGACGACTAACACGTGCATATGTTTTTTTATACTTTTTTTTGTCTTTTTATCTTTGAGATAAGATTGCTTTGGCAAACAATTTAATTTTACTTTTTTTGGTGTTTTAACTATTTTTTTTTAAAGATAACCTACATTTCGTCTATCGCCTCCGAATCTTTCAATATTGTTATGTACCCATAATAACACCAATCTCTGGTCTGTTATACCATAGTTACCCGTCACTCCTTCCGTAACTAGAAATCCTAGAACTCCTATTAAAAAGAAAAATCATATTTTTTTCAACTAAAAATCCTGACACTTCTATTATAAAGAAATATGGCTTATATAGAATCGAATCCTCTGTATCTATAGATTCGAATCAATACTCTATTAGATACACATACTCTTTGAGGTATTTCCTTTATACCCAAAACACAAATTATCCTTAAAGATTGAAATATGTAAGTGGAGTCAACGACTCTCCATAAGAAGTATATATATAAGAAAAGGCTGCAACACATTTGAAATATTCCTTTTTAATTGATTAGAGACACACGTTTTAGCGCAAGTGAAAACCTATTCACTTGTAACATGAGTTAAATAATTATTTTCAACCTATTTATAGTGATAGTGAAAAAAGTAAATACGATAAATGTACCATATCAAGGAAAGAAGTAAAATCAAAACATTTACATTGTTTAAGCCATGTGCCATGTGCTTTAAAAAAAAACAAGCCACACTTCTATGAGATATTGCTTTATGAGGTGCGTATTTTATTGATGTATCCTTCACTGATATAATATTCTATAATGGAAATATTTTTGTTAGTTTAACCAAGGAGGTTATACGAGTCTTATTTTACCCCATTGGGTTAACAGGTAATAAACGTAATGACTTTCAAAATAAATTACAAATAAATCAGACCCCTGAATTATTCTCTCAAGAGAAGTATACTTTCAAAACTTGTTTTTTAATATTTATTCCATAAACTAGTATAAATGGTAATTAAGAAGTACAATGCATTATTTGTATAGAAATTAAGTGCATCCAATCAATGCATCATATCAATTAATGAATAAAACTGTACAACAAATGTATCGCATAGAGAAAGTTGAAGAAAGAGACACATCAATTATCAATTTTTCATTTTCATAAATATAAATAAACCATATAAAAAAACTTTGGTTGTCTTCCTTTCAGAGGATTTTTTTATGGAATGTATTATGTATCAGTGTAAGAGAAAGTGACTGTGCTTGATTCTAGTCAGATATGGCTTTATTTCAACAAAACAATCTGTGAATAATCTTTAACTACTAGTTCAGAAGTTGTCTATTATGTTTACAATGGTAGAACTGCGATAAAATTTTTAATTTTTTTGTTTTTTGTTTTGTCTGTCTCTCTCTCTCTCATCGACTTATGAATTTTGATTCACTCTTTGGTATCTTCTGTCTTTCTATTTTCAATTTCTATAACTCACAGACCGAGTACTAAAATTATAGATAAATGCAAAAGAACTGGAAACTATTACAATTACAAATCCTATGTTTCATGTAGCAATGGCAGAAATGCTCCATATTTGTTTTGCGATATTTGTCAACTCTCAGACTAGGTTATCAAATGTTCATCATTCTATAATACAAAAACACACTAAAAGTTATAAGAACTTGACACTTTCGCAATAAACATCACTGTATCATAAGTCTATTATAGATAATTGACAGAAATTTACAGTCGTTTCTCCTTCCAACAATACTTCAAAAACAAATGTTTAAACGTTTTCCCATTAACTGCAATTAACCTGCCTTTATTGTAACTGTTAATGCTTGATATTTTACTTTCTTTGTAAAACATCCATGACATGTAATGGTTTTTCTTTCTTCATAAAATGAAACAGCTATTTAATGAAATCTAAAGGATATACTTGTCTGAAGTTGTAAATCTGAATGTAATGTTTTTTTTCTTTCACTTTAATATTCTTCCGATTTAAGTACTACAACTTTATATCCCCTTTATTGTTCTTTATTTAACAGTTGTATATTATCAAAGATAGATGTTCCACACTAATTCTTGTATGGCACTAATTATCTATCTTTCTTAACATTGAATTTCCTCATTAGCACACTAACACTTGTTCTTGATGTATGTAAGTGTTTCTCCATGTAATGACATCTTCAAATCAGTACTCGCGTACCTCTTTATAACACAGTATGTCTGTGCGACAATTGTATCTCAAACCTCTCTGTTCTATAGGTGTATATCTCTAATGTCATTATCTCACACCTCTCTGTTCTATAGGTGTATATCTCTAATGTCATTATCTCACACCTCTCTGTTCTATAGGTGTATATCTCTAATGCCATTATCTCACACCTCTCTTTTCTATAGGTGTATATCTCTAATGTCATTATCTCACACCTCTCTGTTCTATAGGTGTATATCTCTAATGCCATTATCTCACACCTCTCTGTTCTATGGGTGTATATTTCTAATATCATTATCTCACACCTCTCTGGTCTATAGGTGTATATTTCTAATTTCATTATCTCACACCTCTCTGTTCTATAGGTGTATATCTCTAATGTCATTATCTCACACCTCTCTGTTCTATAGGTGTATATCTCTAATGCCATTATCTCACACCTATCTGTTCTATAGGTGTATATCTCTAATGTCATTATCTCACACCTCTCTGTTCTATAGGTGTATATTTCTAATGTCATTATCTCACACCTCTCTGTTCTATAGGTGTATATTTCTAATGTCATTATCTCACACCTCTCTGTTCTATAGTTGTATGTCTCTAATGCCATTATCTCACACCTCTCTGTTCTATAGGTGTATATCTCTAATGTCATTATCTCACACCTCTTTGTTCTATAGGTGTATATTTCTAATGTCATTATCTCACACCTCTCTGTTCTATAGGTGTATATCTCTAATGCCATTATCTCACACCTCTCTGTTCTATAGGTGTATATCTCTAATGTCATTATCTCACACCTCTCTGTTCTATAGGTGTATATTTCTAATGTCATTATCTCACACCTCTCTGTTTTATAGGTGTATATCTCTAATGTCATTATCTCACACCTCTCTGTTCTATAGGTGTATATCTCTAATGTCATTATCTCACACCTCTCTGTTCTATAGGTGTATATCTCTAATGTCATTATCTCACACCTCTCTGTTCTATAGGTGTATATCTGTAATGTCATTATCTCACACCTCTCTGTTATATAGCTGTATATTTCTAATGTCATTATCTCACACCTCTCTGTTCTATAGGTGTATATTTCTAATGTCATTATCTCACACCTCTCTGTTCTATAGGTGTATATTTCTAATGTCATTATCTCACACCTCTCTGTTTTATAGGTGTATATCTCTAATGTCATTATCTCACACCTCTCTGTTCTATAGGTGTATATCTCTAATGTCATTATCTCACACCTCTCTGTTCTATAGGTGTATATCTCTAATGTCATTATCTCAAACCTCTCTGTTCTATAGGTGTATATCTCTAATGCCATTATCTCACACCTCTCTGTTCTATAGGTGTATATCTCTAATGTCATTATCTCAAACCTCTCTGTTCTATAGGTGTATATCTCTAATGCCATTATCTCACACCTCTCTGTTCTATAGGTGTATATCTCTAATGTCATTATCTCACACCTCTGTTCTATAGGTGTATATCTCTAATGTCATTATCTCACACCTCTCTGTTCTATAGGTGTATATCTCTAATGTCATTATCTCACACCTCTCTGTTCTATAGGTGTATATCTCTAATGCCATTATATCACACCTCTCTGTTCTATAGGTGTATATCTCTAATGTCATTATCTCACATCTCTCTGTTCTATAGGTGTATATCTCTAATGTCATTATCTCACATCTCTCTGTTCTATAGATGTATATCTCTAATGTCATTATCCACATCACGACTATCATTCCTTGTTGTTCTATATATGTCAGTGTATCTGTTTTGTTATTGCATTTGTTCAAACCTTTTAATTTTGTCTATTTCATCTCATTTTTAATGTAATTGAGTTAGCGCACACCTTTTTGTTCTTATTGCCGTATTTGGCAAAACTTTGCTGTAATTTTGGAATTATCTGTTTCCATTGCTCTTCAAATTTCTTTTTGGTTTGGTCTTCCAACTGTTTTCATTCAGGCTGATGAATCTGGCGTTTAAAATAAGCCTGTTGTCTTTGATGAGTTTTATTGACACTGGGCCGATGGCACTGTTGGTGGACGTTTCGCTTCCGAGGGTAAAACCAGACCAGCAGTTAGTAGAAGTTGTATTGATATGAATCATTGATTTGTTAATTTTCTGTCATTTACTGTTCCTAAATGTTGAATTACCCGAAACACAAAGGTTTGTCTACCCATGTCTAGATTGCTTTAATCATATTTAGCAGATATTTTTGTGAAATTTTTGGATTATTGTTGTTTTTTTTTTAACCTTTTAGTAAAATTGATATTCAAGTTTTAACTTGTGTGCAATTATCGAGTCTTATGTAGACAGCACGCGGGTACGGCGTCATAAATTATAAGACCGGTATGGTATGAGATGTCACATTGTTTCTCAAGTGTATGTTTCTTTGCTGTATCTATGCAGCATTGTATCTGTCTTATGAACTCTAAAACATTTTCTCTACACATTCTGCAGTGTATCTTCTATGTAATTGTATTTGAACATCAGGATTGTTTAACTGATATAACAGTGTTCTCTAAATAAAATCAACATTACACACCTCTTCGATCTGTAGATGTCATCTTTCATTTTATTGTATTTTTGCTTGAAAACTCTTATATCTCTTTGCTCTATATACGTTAGTTTATCTCTAATTTATTTGTATTTCTCGTGACTCTCGCGTATTTTTGTTTTGCACGGATTTCCACATCAGCATTGTCTCAACTCTTCGTTCTACCATCGATGTATAAAGCCATAGATCTATAGGTGTATACATCTATGGTTATACAGATGTATCAATGTGTATCACATGTAACGTTCGAATCTTTGTACTCCACAGCTGTATAACCCATGACTAGAATATCTCTCACTTCTATGCATGTCAAATATACGTCTCGTAAAATTGTATTTCAACATGAGGACTCTCTCGTCTCTTTGTTTTTTAGATAGCAAATGAAATCTGGATTATGGATTCTGGAATCTGGATTCTCACTACACTTTGTTCTACATTTGTCACACTGTTCGGGATGTTCGTGCACTTCCACATTATCGTTCAGTCTCACACCTCTTTGATCGTGTAACACGATCTGTTATACATTTTTGTTTTCACGTCTGGACTCTCACACTTATTAGTTCTACATAGATCACAAGGTGTCTCCCATTTAATAGATTTCTACACCAGGACTGTCAAACCTCTTTGTACTTCACAAATACATTGAAGATTATACTCATATGCTGGACTTTTTAATCAACAACAAAGTTGTTTAGTTTGGGTGATGAAATTTCAACACTGTCGGTATTAAAATCGGTACAAAATGCACATCTTTACTGGCCGTTACAAAATAAAATATCTTACTTTTTTTATCCCGTTTTGTGTGGCCGTTTGTTCGTTCCTATGTTTGGGCATTCATCTATTTCGTATCAGAATCACAACATCTCAGCTTAATACTTATGTTCCCTATGATAGGCTTAATTTGAGTTTTGACACAGATTTCTGTGTTATCTGAACATGGAGTTATTATAGTTTGAATGGAGCATTTTGATCCATCGATACTTTCTTGTTTAATCGAATCTTATAACTAAAAATGTATTTTGAATTAATGTATTTTATGGAGAGTATGGTGACGCATCTCGCACACAACAGTCACCATGTATTACAAATCGTGTTTCTTGTCTCATTGCCTTTGAATAAGATATAGTGACATGTTAACCAAAGACAAAGTCACAATATATTACAAGTCTTGTTCCATGTTTCAAAAGCTTATTAAGAAAATGAAGGATAAACCTAAACATACTACTAGTAGTACAAAAGAGTATAGCCAGAGCTGGTTAGGAATCAGAGCTTTTCATGAGGTAAGATCTACATATAATGTAGCCTATCCTTTTCAAATATATCATTACAATATTTCTTAACATGTACTTAATGTTGTCATACTTAGTTGATCAGTACATGCAAGTAATTACAAAAAAATATAGTTTCGTGTAATTTATGACCTAAAAATGTTATAACAACAAATATGAATAAGATACATTAATTAGCAATGTATTACATTTTGATTGACAAATTATTACTTGTTTTGTAAAAACGTTACCTATTTCTCTGAACAATTGTATGAGGATATTTCTTTTTGTAATTAATCCTGAATTCTTAAGATTTTTTTATCACTGTGTTCATAAAACAATATAGTAGTAATTTTACATAGGAATGGAATAAGATGATTAATATAATATGTTTAAAAGAAAACTAGCCAACGCAATATGCAAGGTGTTATGCGACTATATAAGGTTCGGGAAGTGACACGAGGTCGAAAACATGTTTAACCCATGCACATTATATGTACTAGTATGTGTCTGATCCGAGTCGTGATCCTGTGGTACTGCGGTTGCAGTTGTAGTTGGTCTGTCCATCGTAGTTGTTGTTCGGGTTTGGTTTTTTTTTGGGGGGGGGTGCACATAAATCAGGCAATTTTATTTGTTTTCTTGTTAGATTTGTTTTTTCGTTTGGGGTCGTTTGTAGCTTTGTATGCGTGATAAGTCTTTCTGATTTGGTGAAGGTTGTACGGTGACTTATCAATTATAGTGTTATTTTCAGATAATAGGCAACATCACTAAGTTAAGTCCAAAATCGTTATTTAATGCAGTAACATTTTACTTTTTAAATCGCAAAACTGATTACGAAAACATCTGATAATTGGAGTAAAAAAGGAGATGGTAGAGCTTCTCAACTTTTTTTATAGTTGTTAAGATATAAGACACTTAATGCATCACCCCTACTTTTGGCCATGGCGACCATGGTTGTTGACTAACCGGAACACAAACTTTATACTAAATAACCTACGAATCGTCCAGGCCAAGTTTGGTTGAAATGTGGATCAAAATTTCGGCGGACGGATGGAGCTAATAGATCTTCTGCCATGCTGAGTGCAGATGAAACTGTAATATATTATCTCATGTTGTCTGTTGATACAAAATGTTTTGAAATGCATCAAAATACAGTAAAAAGAATAATATACTAACCTAATCTGTAATTAAACGTTACCAATATAACATCTCCTTTGTTGACAAAATGTTCACCATTAAATGCAGGAGCACCACCAGACATAGCCTGAAAATCTCCCCCATGTATAAATACCATCACCGTCTTTCTATTTCCTTGTCTGGCATTCAAAGGCACGAATACATTCACAAAATGACAGTTTTCTGACATCTGAAGAAAATATGGAGTGATTCTTTTGAAAATGTTTAATGTAAAAGAGAAGCAAGTTTGTTTTCTATAAATTATATACAATAAAGGCAATAGTAATATACCCCTGTGCAATAGTCAAAAATCGATCTAACGGAAAACAATCAGGGTCACAAACCAAAACTGAGGGAAACACATCAACTGTAACATGTATAAGATGAAAAACAAAAACAAACAACTACGTCAGACAATTAATTTTATATATATATGTATAAATGTATTTCATTGGTGCTTTTCGTTTTTAAATGTATATTCTGTGTCTGTTTTTGACTTTTTATTTATTTGTTATTGTAAAATATACGAACTTTAAGATCTGACGTGACTAATACTTACATTTTCTTGACACATCCCTGGAGGATCTAATCTGCCACATGGTGGTTGTATACACATTGGTCGTGGTTTGGTAGCATTTAGAACTCCGCCCCACGGAATAGGGTGGATAGCATGCTCCCATCTACAAGAGCAAAACAAATTTCATCAAATTGATATTAACTGTAGCAAAATATATCATCTTATAAAAGAATCGCAATTTTGTAATCCTCATCTTGGGTTCTGTGAATTTGAGTCTGTCACAGTTGAATACGAAATGATGCTCATACTCCATGTCATTAAGACTGAAATTTAAACACAACCTTTCCATTTGGGATATATGATTATGCTATTTCTGTTTGTTAGTTTTTATTATGTGTGTGTGTGCTTTGTGTCGAACTAATGAGTCCAGTCTCTTTTAATTGATTTATACAGTTTGTTTTATAGTGTGTTGTAACACCACTGACCAAGGTTCGAGGAACGTAGTAAGGCCATAAACATGTTTTAACCCGCCACATTAAATATGTAACGTTCACAATCATGACCCTGTACAACTGTTGTTGTATAGTTGTGATAGGTCTATCTATCATAATTGTTTTTTCGGTTTTGTTTTGTAAATACATCCGGTCATGTCGATGGTTAATACGTTCTGTAATCAATTGCTGTGTCGTGTCGGGCCTGTGGTAGCTTTCTATAGGGAATAATTTTCGCTTATTGTTGATTATCTATTATATATTTGTCAATTTTTTTATTATTTATTTTAAGTTTTCAAGATATAAGTTGTATCCCCTTTGTAATTTTTTTTATTTTGGCCATTATGGCCATGTCTGTTGGCTACCCGGAACACAAACTTTATACTAGATACCTGCATCCTTCAGGCCAAGTTTGATTGAAATTGGTAGAGCAGTTTCAAATGAGAAACTTCTGAAAAACTTCAGTGAAAATGATTATGTCATATTCTAATAAGAAATATTACTCATACTCAATGTCATTTAGATTGAAATTTAAATGTATTCTTTTGGCATTAAATGATTACATTGTTGTACCGCCTTGTCTTTATAAAAAAAATATACTCAAATAAACTTAACAATATGTACAATAATTATATTCTGAAATAAGATATTTTTTTCTTACAATACATATTTAAATAGTAAAACATGTTGGAGTATGTAAAGCTGTCTGTAGTAAAATATACCTTTTAATAGAGGAGAGACGTATAAAAAGGGTTTACTTTTTTGACTATGTGGGGTGTATGAAAATGCAGTCTTTTCAATTTGGAACATTTACATGATAGGACATAAAATAACTGGCATTTAGGTCGATACTTTTTTGTCCATATAAATCTGATTCAACACACTGTTTCAATTACAAAGTTTCTTTCCAAAGTAAGATATTGGACAGTTAATCACTTATTCAATGATGACCATTTGGAGACACATAGTGTATTTGTTTCCGCAATTTTACAACTAATGATGTATATCTACTTTTTTTTTTATTTGTAGCTTGAATATTTGATAAGCTTCATATTTGCTTACATTTTCTAAATTCTCAAATATTAAACAATCCTCATTGGCACTCATACCACGTCTTCCTATATCTATTTGATATTAATCTTAGTTCCTAATATGATATTTTCATTCGAAGGCTGACTTTAGAATGTACTATCCTGTTGTTGGTAAAACAAATTTTGTTTCATCGTACATTTAAGTTATAGCCTGATGTATTCTTATGTATGACATTGAGTTAAATGTCAGATATGATGCATATTATAATGTCGCTTGTATGATTTCTCTTGTCAAGACTTGGCATACTAAAAACGGAATAAGACTTCTTAGAATATACAAAAAAATAAGGATTGATTTACACGTAAACCGTTTAGTTCATATTAAACCAAAAGATTATGATTAGAAGTACAAATCATTTGAACATACTTAATTTGATCATATATTATGGGAAGATTTTGATATGAAATGTTAATTTTCAAACCAAATTGCTGATATATTAACATTTATCAAGTCGTACCCTTTTGAAATATAAGCTGTTCCAGCATAGAATAAACAAGAAACAAATATTACAAACAGCAAACAACTCTTAACATGAAAGGGCACATGAAGTGTGTTAACATTTTAACTTTTTCTTTACCTTTTTACTCAAGCGACACTGGCGCAATTACTAAATTGCAATCATGGTATCTTTGATGAGTTTATTTACAACCACTGGGTCGATGCCACTGTTAATTCCCCAAGGGTGTCACTAGCCCAGTAGTCATCACTTCTGTGTTGACATGAATTATTATTAATATTGTCATTATAAAACGTTATCAAAGGTACCAGGATTATAATTTAATACGCCAGACGCGCGTTTCGTCTACATAAGACTCATCAGTGACGCTCAGACCAAAATAGTCATATAGTACAAAGTTGAACAGCATTAAGGACCCTAAATTCCTAAAAGTTGTGCCAAATACGGCTAAGGTAATCTATTCCTGGGATAAGAAAATCCTTAGTTTTTCGAAAAATTCAAAGTTTTGTTAACAGAAATTTTATAAAAATGACAATATAATTGATATTCATGTCAACACCAAAGTGCTGACTACTAGGCTGGTGATACCCTCGGGGACAAAACGGCCACCAGCAGTGGCATCGACTCAGTGCAAATTTAAACTATTTACATTTTTTTTTTTTTAATTTTTAAAAACTAAGGATTTTCTACCTCATGAATATATGACCTTGTCTGTATTTGAAAAAAAAAACCAATTGTAATTTTTGGTCCTCAATGCTCTTTAACTTTTTTTTTTAAACGTTTTTTTTTTATTCGAGCATATCTGGTTAGTCTTTTGTACACGTAACGCTTGTCTAGCGCAATTACATAATTTCAATTCTAATATCTATACTTGGTTTATTTAGGGGAGTTACAAATGTTTTCGAACGCTGAATCCTCCCTTAGAAAACCTGGATTAACCGTGTAATTGCGCAGCACAAGATCAAACTATACAAACCAGCAAACAAACACTATACTCTTCAAATCGGCAGGAACCACAACAAAAACCATAACAGAAAGACAAACAAAACAGTGCGCTGATCTTATAGTAAATTCATTAATAAAGTGGTATACCAATGTACACTGAGTGATTGTCTATATGTTTCTGTGCAAGTTTATTTTTTGCTTATAACCCAAAGACCTCTCCTAACAAGTATTTTCTTAACATTAAAGTATAGTTATAACCAGTTCCTATATTTTGTATTACAAGTCTTCATTATCGAAAATCTACATCCCATGTAAATAATTTACAAGTAATTAACATTTGACAATGATTGTTAAATTGATGGTATTTCTATCAATTTTTTATGCATAATAACTACTTTTATATATATATGTTCGACAAGCTAATCAATGACTGAATTTTAATTGGAGTTTTCCTAAATGTACTATTTTTTTATAAGAATCAAGCAGGTGTTAATACATGAGGGTGTCAGATTCGGCTCGTTCTCGGTATTTTGCATGTTATTAGATATACGTCATTTAAGTAAATATCCATCAATATTAAAACATGTATTGTACCACACCTTGCATGTTGGTCTTGCATGAATAGTACAGACACCAGCACTCACAGAAGAACAAGTGATAAGTATGCTGAAGTTTCTTATTGACAACATATTTTTTGAATTTGGAGGAAGATTTTTTCAACAAATGTTGGCATTCCTATGGAAACGATCTGTGCCCCTCTCCTTGCCGACCTTTTCTTATTTTCATATGAATCATCGGAGTTTAGATACTTGTCAAAAACAAGAAGATCAAAGAAGCCATGTCATGTAGTTAGACATTCAGATATACTGATGAGGTTCTTTCCATTAACAATCCAAACTTTTCTTATTGAGTTCTATTAATATATCCCCAGAACTAAAAATTAAAGAAACAATAGACACGGCTTCCTCCGACTAATTCTTAGACTTATACCTCGAATTTGACATACACGATCATCTCTCAATACCAGAAGTTTTGACAAACGAAACGATTTTGATTTAGAAATTATCAATTTCCCCCACCTAAGTACCAATATACCAACTTCACCTGCATATGGGATATACCTGTCCCAACTTATTCGGTATTCAAGAATATGCAGCAACTACTCAGACTTTGTAAAACGTCATCTGTGTCTGAACAGACAGTCCATTTACCAAAGGTATTTCAAAGAACGTCTCGTCCTTTTTCAAATAAAAAATTCATCGGAAGGTATCAAGATCTTGTTGATAAATATCCCGTATCAACTTCAAAAATAATACACGATGGTCTTGAAGCATAGATTCTGGGTACTGACGTTGTTTGTCATCTTAAAAAACTTGTTATAGTATTCATTAATATGTCTTTATGAATTTACTTTTACTGTTTAGTCTGCTTTTGGCAGTATTCATGCAATTGACGTGGCTCTGTACTTATACATCCCGTCATTCTGCTATTGTTCTATGATAATTTTTGTATTCTTGTCTTTCGTTTTTGCTGTACTTATACGTCCAGTCCTTGTTTTATTGTGTCTATGTTTGTTTAAATATTTGTTTGTTTTTTTTTAAATGATTTTTAAAAGAAAATAAAACAATCCTGACTGTTGAACCCTTATTTTTTTACATTTTTTTACCTATTAAGTCAGTTTGTTTTGGTCACACATCATTAACAATATTATGCGATTTTCAGTGAGAGGTTTAGCTAGCTATAAACCAGGTTTAATCAACCATTTTCTACTTAAAAAAATGCCTGTGGCAAGTAAGGTATATGACAAATGTTGTCCGTTCGTTTGATGTGTTTGACCTTTTGATTTTGCCATTTGATTAGTTACTTTCTGTTTCAGTATTTTTGTGATTTTACTTTTTATTGGAAAAACAAGTTCCATAAAGGTACCAACCATTCATTTGATTGTGACATTTATTAAAACCTATTCCTATTTCTACTATCAATTGACAAACACCCCGACATGAAATATTTGAAACAATTCAATTGAGAAAACTAATGGGCTAAATTATAACAAAACAATTTACGAAAAACAAATATAACTGATATGAACTAACAACTAGCCACTGAACTACAAACTTTGGAAAGACACATACATAATATGGGCGGGGTTAAACATGTCTGTAGGCACTCAATCCTCACCTAACAAAGAAGTGTAACAGCCCAACATAAGAACAAATCAGATCGATAATATGCAGAAAACATTAGGAGCCTGTAATTCAGTGGTTGTTGTTGGTTGCTGTCTACCATATTTGTGTTTCTTTGATTGTTTTGTTTTAAATAAGCCATTGTTTGTTTGAGTTAATTCACATTTTGTCATTTCGGGGCTATAAAAGCTAATAATCCGGTATAGGTTATGTTCATTGTTGAAGTCGCATGTTTGAGTAAATTCACGTAAGTTTGACTCTGATGGATAGTTGTCCAATTGGAAATCATACCATATCTCCTATATTGTTTACATTTGTATTCGTCATTCTTAACATTTCATTTTAAAGGTAGTTATATAGCGAATAGAAGATTTAGACATTGCACATACGTTAAATGATCAAAAGATTCAGGGCTTTTATATTATTTTTTAAGTAAGAGTACGACATGGAAGCAATTATACATCCATTTGTGGTCACATTAAAAAACAACTTTCAGCAATACTACAATTATGTACTATGATGGAACATGGTTAGGGCCTACACATTAAATGTTTACACAAATTGGTGTCCGAAAAACTACCTAGTAAGCATAAATATTTCCATATTATTGACAATTTTTATAATATATTTTCTTTTATTGGAACATTTCAAAATACCAAAACCTATTTCAAATTGCCTGAAACCTTTGTCATATGTAGCAAAAAAAACCTTTAATGTAGTTACCTAATCATCTGTTGAAGTTAAATTCTGCTTAACGCTTTCAATAGTTTAATCATCTCGCATATTTGTTAGATGTTTAGCAATGACATTTCGTATCAAGGAAATCATGATATGAAATACAAGCCCTGGAATATCGTATCAATTTGGATATATATATATATATATATATATATATATATATATATATATATATATATATAAACTCCATATCAACCATACATATAAATAATTGTCATTTCAGGTGAAAGTTATATATCAGATAAAGGTTGTAAAACCTTTTTGTGCTTCTTTGTTGCATATTTGTTGATTTTATGATGATTAAGATTATAACATAATGTTGACTGCTGTACCCCTATTTTTGACATTTATACCTATTATGTCTGTTTGTTTTGTTCACGCATCGTTGTCAATATAATAGATTTTGATGCGACTGTCATACAAGTGAGAGGTTTAGCTAGGTATAAACCAGGTTCAATCCACCATTCTATAGAAGAAAATGCCTGTACCAAGCCAGGAATATGACAGTTTGATGTATTTGAGCTTTTGATTTTGTCATTTGATTAGGGACATTCCGTTTTAAATTTTCCTCGGAATTCAGTATTTCCGTGCTTTTACTTTTTAAGGGTTTTTTTTTTTTTTTTTTTTTTTTTGGAAACGGTATATTTACAAGATTATTTTCCATCAAATTGTAATAAAGTTATATTATATAAGAAGGGTATTGTCAAATGACGAAATACTTATCGGTTAATCGTTTTTCCCGAGCAGAAACTAAAAATTGTGAGTCTCGAAGAGGATAATACTTCGTTAAAACATTCGAATGTCCAAGCCGGTTAAACAAGAAAGATGTTTTGAAACGCTGATAAGAGTACCAAAGAGCTGTAATTATAAGATCGCGAAAATATCAATATGTTTAAACATATAAATACATCGAAAGAAAGAAAAATCAGGATTTTTAAACGAAATTTGAAAAGATTTATTTGAAACAAATCAAATGAAAATAATAAAACATGGTTCGTAAAATAAAACAACATATATAGTTTGAAACTTTTGATTATTTAATTGAGTCTTAATTAATCTTACCGTCTAGGTTGTTGTGCATATGGAATTCCGTAAAAAGATATCGCATCACTAGATCGTACTCCCCGTACCCATCCGTATTGTGTCTGGACATATACTGCACAAGAAAACTGAATAGAAATAATACAAAATATCACAATTTCCATTATACACACTAATTTGTTCATCGACGTTTCCTAACGCCCTGCAGTGATAGTTTGAGGTTATTAGATTCGTATAACAAATATTTTCTAATTCTACAAGATTTTTAAAGATCAAATATACGTGATTTGTCATTTTATTCATCATTTTTAACCAGTGACAACAAGTCATTTGGTACGATATAGAAAATATTCAAATTAGTTATTCATTTGTTTTTGAAATACTCTTCTCTTGATGTTAAAGAAAACGAATCGAATTTAGATCAGTTTTTGTACAACTTCACTTAACAGTTTCTCAATATTAGTTTACGAATAAAATTTTATTGGTGTTATTTTTTCGTGAGGGAGAAAATGTCAGTCCAAAACAAGTAAAAAATAATTATTGTTAAAAATGGTAAAAAGGAATTCATATACTAAATGAAAAGACATTCGGATAAACATGAACATACAGCACTAAAAACATTAACTTTGGACATTTCGAATTTCCTTAATTTCCTTTACAAATAACAGTAGTGGAATCAGGTGGTCAGGAATAGTACCCGGATTATGACGCGCAGGAAAATACATCATTAAATTATCAGCCTAAATTACAAATTTTAGATTAAAAATAAATTCATATGAATACACATTTTGTTTTTTGTTTTTAATGGGTTCACTTTATACAATGGTTCATTGTTCTAAAAGCGTCAGTTCGTTGAAAAAAATTTACAAAATAAGCTGAAACTGCAAACCTTCGAGTTATCTCGCTTTTGAATTTCCTATTTCCCATACTTCAACCTTTATAGTAGAAAATATTGTTAGCTTTCGAAAAATATTTTTTACAGTATTTCAGATATAATCATTTCAAGGTATCAAGCATTATAGTCCCCTCCCTGTCTTCTTACGTCTATTCTATTAAGGTGGAGTGGCCGGGGACTCAATAATATATATTAATGTATAACAGAAAAATTCACACCATTACTAACAGGAAAACAATCTGCCAAAATAGAACTTTGAACAGCTTAAGTCATTTAAACCTTGTGATAGGTGCAGTGCACCAGTGAGTAAATAGCACGACATAAAAATATATCAGAAGATCAGCTTCAACAAAAAAGATGAAAATTGATTTTTCTGACAAACACATTATTGTTTCTGTTATGTATACTAAACGTAAGGTATTCAAGATGGCCCAATGTTCGTCATATTGATAACCAATAGTAACCATAAAGGGAGACGGATTTATATAAGTTTTTCTTGTTTCCGAATCCCTGTATTTCATATTGTATAATTATATTTTGTGCACTTTTTGATATAAAATATTGTTTAAACTAACCATAAAAAAACGAAAAACTCATTAAATAGTATCTATCGTACTACATATATTCAAAAAGTTAGATTACTTGTAAGATACTTCGCTGCAGTTCTCTTATAATATACACATCTGAATTTAACTATTGCAAAAGAGGGACGAAAGATACCAGAGGTACAGTCAAACTCATAAATCGAAAATAAACTGAAAACGCCATGGCTAAAAATGAAAAAGACAAACACAAACAATAGTACACATGAAACAACATAGATAACTAAAGAATAAGAAACACGAACCCCACAAAAAACTAGAGGTGATCTCATGTGCTCCGAAAGGGTAAGCAGATCCTGCTCCACATTTGTCACCCGTCGTATTGCTCATGTTATTAAAAGTCCGGTAAATAGTCTAATTCGGTAGGTCACATTCATGAAAGGGAATGGGATTGTAGTTACGACGTGCAACCTCATTGGACTTCAGAAGTGTGCAGAATAATATCACCTAAGCAGATCAATATTACATTTTCCAGGCCGCCTCACATTTCAAGTTCTTCGAGGTGTTTTTTTTTCCGTTAACTTTGACAAATAACAAAACGTCATTACGTTGATTCTCATTTAGACTCTTTATATTATTATGTGGGTGGTATTCTTGTTATTGTTCCTGTTAAGTAAACATTTTAACAAATAAACATAATCAATCAAAACTTGTTTAATAGTTATTATGTTTTTTGTTGTTGTTTTTGGGTTGTTTTTTTTTTTTTTTTTTGCCTAATTATATATCATTTTTAATGAATAAGTGATAGTAACTCGGTCATTTTGAGTGCGTTAAAATTACACTGATATATCTGTTTGATATCTTGCGGATATCTGTCTTCCAACTGAGAGGAAAATAAAAATGCCGTTAGTTTTCTCGTTTGAATTTTTTTACATTGTCGTATCGGGGCCTTTTATAGCTGACTTTGCGGTACGGGCTTTGCTCATTGTTGAAGGCCGTACAGTGACCTATAGTTGTTAATGTCTGTGTCATTTTGGTCTGACAGTTGTCTCATTTGCAATCATACCACATCTTCTTTTATATACAAAAATTTATAAACAAGAGTGCACACGCAGAAATGTCTTGCCTTCTTTACTAATCATTGATATTATGTTGATAGTCCTCAATATAAAGCTTTATTACAACTATCACATAAACTTAACATTAACCAAGAAAACTAATCAGTGATCAATAAACCATAATGATATCACTTACCAAATATAGTTGTCCTCTTACTTATAACAAGAGAGAATTTAGTATTACAAAAATTCTTAATTTTTTCTCAAGTAGTCACTGAACCGTGAAAATGAGGTCAGGAACATTGGACATGTGACTGACAGAAACATCGTAACATGGGGCATCTATACACAAATTATAAAGCATCCAGATCTTCCACCTTCTAAAATATAAAGCTTTTAAGAAGTTAGCTAACGCCGCCGCCAGATCAATATCCCTATGTCGAGCTCTCTGCGACAAAAGTCGCAGGCTTGACAAAAATAGTCGAATAGATCACGATTAAATTAGATATAATTTGTTTTAACGTACCAAGGAAACTTTTAGTACATGGTTGGATTGATGCAATGACAAAAAATTGTAAAATTATCTATTTTACTCGCTTTTATTTCATAATCGAAGGGCTTGGTCGCTTTTCGGGTTGAGATCGTAATTGATTCCATTGACAAAAGTATTCTTTATTGAAAATAACTGCACATGTATTCACTTTTTGATTAAATTTATATTTTTCCAACTTTAAGAATTGTCCATCTCCTTGGTAAAGCTGCGTATTTATAAATGAACAAAATAATTATTGTGGTTAAAGGAGTAGGTCCAGTAAGGACCAATTTTGGACCCAAATTTTCAGGTTCATCTGATGAAAGATTTTGGACACTTTTTAAACATTTCAGTGTCTACTTAAGTATATTCAATTAATTTATGGGAAGATTTGAACTGATTTTGTCATTAAAGACGATCAAATTCAAGCTTAAATATAAAAAATCTATCAAATCTGCCTAAATATGTCACTTTTCATATGTTTTGTTGTCAAAAATGAAGATTACTGCAAGCCTGTTCATCCTCAACCTTTATATATTTTATGTATTATCATCAGATCCAACTTATATTTAAATATAATGAAATGCTGCCACATACATTTAAGACGGAAACCGTCTAAAAATTAATTCAAATGATAAAATTGTGAAGATTTAAGTAATTTGCATGACTTAATGGTGCTAGTACCCGATACTTGTGCATTGGATTGTCAAAAACAGCCCATACTTATGTAACAGAAGTATTCTCCTTTCCAATTTTGTAAAACGACTTTATTTTCAGTCCAAAAGGGAGTCTTACTGAACCGACTACTTTTTGCTCTACATTCGCCGTATTCTTGGACATTTAGTCACAATCATCTTAAAATATCCCTTCTAAATTTTCTTATCAATCTAGTAGACAGTGTCAAATATGAATTAGATTAAGGCTAAAAACAAGTCCACAAAGAAAAAATGAAAAATGCTAAGTAAGTTCAAAGACTCATTTCAAGGATAAGTGAATACAAATATATGTAAGAGATATACATCAGTGACGGCACAAAACTGTATAGCTGAATTGCAGTAATGGTAAAAGATCAAAATCATAATCATAGAAATTAAAGCAGACATCTAATTTGCACTTTTTAAGATGAAAATTTAATAAAAATGTACTTCTTCAGTAAGTTTATGATGACCTGTATTTCTTGGAGTCGTCGCGATAGATTTTTGTAGGTTAAGTCGCAAATTAAAAAGTATTACAATTTATAATCTGCATCTAATTAATAGATGTGATTGTTATCAAATAATTTTTTGTGTCACCTTTTGAAATCTGACACAAGCTGTTAAAATTTAATTTAAAATGAAAATTTGAAATGACAATTGATGTGAAAAGAATAAAAGAATCCGTTAAATTCTGTATATGGAATCGATGCGTTTATGAAATGAAATGTGTCTGAGGAGATTCTTGAATTCTTAGTAAGGAAATACTTTTCCTTTTACTTGGATTCAATTCAATAATGTTTTCGGATTAACGATTATGATAACATGTACATAATGGGATCTACAAATGCTGAAATTTAATTTGAAGCATTAAAACTAACGCAAGGATTATCTGAATAATTGGAGGTCTCTGTGTCGTATGTAGAATGTTTGCCAACTGAGCGTACTTTGAGATAAGAGTTATTGTAAGAATGTTTCCGAAGTTGGTATACCTGTATTCTATTCAGGCAGTTAAGGAAATTGGCTACAGACATACCATAAAATATCACACATTTAAAAAAGAAAAAAGATGAGGTGTAGAAGTGGAGCAAAATTTACAGACCGGTATAATATATAATATGATCGATGGATAAATCTGTTGTAGAGTTGTCACTGACTCAGACGTACTTATAAATATAATTATTTTCTGTGACTGTATCTTGCATTAATTTGTAGGATCCTTTACTATAGATAATTGAGCTGATCTGTAACAATAACATCTCCATGCCTTATATATCATGTACTGTAGTACAACGCTAAAATAAAACTGACGAGGAAAGGTAACACACGGTCACCGAAAGCTTTATTATTGTGAAGCCCAGGTGGTCGTGTGGTCTAGCGGGACGGCTACAGCTCAGGCGATTTTGTTTCACGATATCTCAGTAGCATGGGTTCGAATCCCGGCGAGGGAAAAACAAAAAATTTGCGAAAGCAAATTTACAGATCTAACATTGTTGGGTTGATGTTTAGACGAGTTGTATATACATAATGTACACAGCCATGTATCACCATCATTGCTGGTGATCCGATGGATTAATCTGTTGTAGAGTTGTCACTGACTCAGACTAAAATCAAATTTACAACAAAAACCTCAGAAATAAGAGCTATTTAGAGGCATTTGTGACCTAACATCATACAACAAGGAATATATATCAACCTACACACACAGTAATGACACAATAGACCACTCAATTAACAAAGCAATAGGACAATAACCCTCATAAAAAAAACAGGCTATTCCAACTACCACTGGAAATGTAATAGAGAACATAAATCACCAGAAGAATATTTAGACAAGGGAATGTACTAGCAGAAAATCATCTAACTTAATTAATGTCATGGAAATCAATGACAGCATAATCAGCCATTCACCAAATTCTCAAACGTCCTTCAGATAAAATCAACATATAAAAAAGAGGACAACAGAATTAAAGCCACCAGAACACACTACAAATTAAAATTATGCTCAGACATAATCCACTAAGATAATTTGTTGGCTAAAACCCGGTTAAAGAAAATCACTAACCAAGCACAAACACATTGTTGGGACTAATATTAAAGTAACTGTCTATGTTTCAGTGGGCACTGGCTCTTCCGAGCTAAACTGATAACATCAACAGTTAACACATAAAATTACCAACTGAACCAAATAAAGATCACTCAATGTTAATATTGATCCTCCTACCTCCCAGCGGATATAAAAATAAATCCTGAGCAAAGCACTAAACATCAAAGCAAACATCCGGTGACATGGACCTGCGAAGGAGTATGCTACGAGCCATGACTGCAGCATCTGGCACCACACATCATGCACAGAACTATGTTCCACAGATAATGATCTATCAGAGACCTCAAATGTACAATGGTTATGCTAATCATGATTCCATATTCAAAGTTGTATTTAGAGTCGAACTACATAAACAAAAGATCTGTTGACCTTTTTAAATCGACTTGATAACAAAATATAATACACACATACAAAAGTCATGAAAACAACACAATTTTAAACATTTAGTGCGACCTGGATACACCAAGCGGAGGAGTTTCTGTCCTTGTACACAAAGCTACCGCTTTTTCCTAGCCAAGAGTTATGATTCATTCTCCTCCTATCCACCCTTGGTGGATTAAGAGAGAACTTCGGATCCACGATATAGTGATTTTCATTGGTTGCAGTGTTACCTGGCTTCATCCTATCATAAATCAACTATAACATGATCACGTGCAAATGTAGAAAAGTGTAGGTAAACAATTGCAACGTACTGATTGTGCAACGACTTAAAAATTAATGTTCTAAATCAACTAAAAAGTAAAATCACAAAAATACTGAACTCCGAGGAAAATTCAAAACGGAAAGTCCCTAATCAAATGGCAAAATCAAATGATAAAGCACATCAAACGGATGGGCAACAACTTTCATATTCATGACTTGGTATAGGTTTTTTCAAATGTAGAAAATGATCGATTGAACCTGTTTGTATAGCGCTAAACCTCTCACGTGTATGACAGTCGCATCAAATTCCATTATATTTACAACGATGTGTAAACAACACAGACATAACAGATAAACTAGTCAAAATATGGGTACAGCAGTCAACACTGTGTCATAATCTGAAAACAAACAAATAGTTAACAAAAAAGGCAAAAAAAGCATCTATTAAAAACTACATTCATTGCTTTGCGTGTTTTACGTCAGAAAATGAAAACATCACACAGAAAAGAAATATAAAATAATTTTGTTATTCAAAGTATTTTCAAAAACATTATATTTCTACATGGGGAATGGTGGTATACAGGGTTAAAAATCTAAAGTTTTGTAAGAACTAATTTCCCCGAGGGTATCAACATCCCAGTAGTCAGCACTTCTGTGTTGACTTGAAGTATCAGTTATATGTTTATAATTATAAATTAACTGTTAACAAAACTAAGGCTTTCCTACCTCAGGAAAAGATTACCTTAGCTGTGTTTGGCAAAACTTTTAGGAATTTTTGGTCCTCAATGTTCTTCAACTTCGTACTCTATTTGGCCTTTTTATCATTTCATGATTTGAGCGTCACTGATGAGTCTTTTGTAGACGAAACGCGCGTCTGGCGAAAATAAATAATTTTAATCCTGGTATCTATGATGAGTTTATTCAGAAAAAGACCAAGATTTAAAATTATCCAGAAGTTCATGGGTACACAGTACAACTGAAAGACCAAAAGGAATTGACTCTATGGTCTTATTCTACATGCTACACATATATATGGATGGTATCAAAGAACTTGATTAATAACTGGAACAGATCTCCGATAAAGACAATAATTTCATACTTACTGGAGACTTTAACTGTCCAGATATTGATTGAAACATCATATCAGTAAACAATAACGCACAAGACAGGGAAATACAAAACACACTAATAGAAGTCCTAATATCACACTCAATAACTCAGATACATGAAACACCAACTAAAGGTGAAAACCTCCTAGAAATAGTGTAACCACCAACCCTTCACTTAACAAAACATAAACGCTTCAGGAATATCTGACCACGACATGATCAAAACAGACTGTGACACAAAACCAGAGTAAACGGCCAAGTTAATGCTACATATACTCAAAAAGGAAAATGAGAAAATCTCCATAAAGAACTGACTATACTATAAATCAAAATCATTGATGTAACAGTACAAGACTCATAAGGGAAAAAAACTCTATACAAATTTGGACAAAAACATACCGTCAAAACTCGTCCGCTCTTAAACAAGCTTACTCTGGTTAAATAACAAAATTAGGAATATGTTCAATTCGATAGATAGGCTATACAAACAAGCAAAGAGAACAAAAAAAACTGGTCAAACTACAAATATTTCCAAAAAGAATTCAAACAACAAGTTATAATGGCTGAATAGCAATGCATCAACAACACCTTAATGGACAAACTGGAAAACAACAAGACAAAAACTACTGATGCAACAATTCAAATCAGTATTAACTAGAGACAACGACAAAACACTGCCGTAAACATCAAAATACAATAAGAACTCAATCCCACCCCTTGAAATAAAACATGAAGGTGTTGAAATACTGCTTAGACAACTTAATTCATCAAAAGCATCAGGACCAGACGGTATTCCAAACAGAATCTTCAACAGGTTCTCCAACAACTAGCACAAAGACTATAATATACCAAAAGTCAATACAAATACTGGATCACTGTCCAGTGACTGGTTAAACACTTACATCTCGAACATTCAAGAGAATAAGCCAAAGCATTTCGGTAAAATAAAAAGTGGTTCAGGGTTTGGTCTCAACTATATAACCTGACGTTTTTTGGTTAAAAGCAAAACCAAAAGGATTATCAAGCCGAAATGCTTTGTAGAATTTGAGAACACTAATAAAGTAAACAAATCGGTTAAGAATACCTGATACAACAAACTGTAACACTGGGCAATTTAAAAACTCATTCTCGTTAAGAGTTTGTTTCATTGTAACTAACTGGGAGATATATTGTGCGTTAAGTCAGTTAACAGCTCTCATACTCCGTCAAAAAGCACTCTCTCTCTCTCGTCGAATTAAAGTCAGAATTGGTACTTTTGATGTAATAATAGAGATACAGATTTTAAACAATGTCGGCCATGTTTGTTATCATGCCCGATTATGGTTAATGGACGCCAAGTGATGAATAGCGACTTAGCTCCTTTGACGAGTCGAATTAAAAAAAGACTAAACAGAATAGTCGAAATCATCCAAGATCACGTTTACTTGTGTACTGAGCTGTAGTAATTTTAGACATTTTGGGTCCTCAATGCTTACAACTTTGTACTTGTTTGACTTTCTAAATATTTGATCGAAGCGTCACTGATGAGTCTTATGAAGACGAAACGCGCGTCTGCCGTATTCAATTATAAGCCTGGTACCTTTGATAACTAGTACAATCACGTAACTATTTAACTGAAAAAAAATACAATCAAATGTATCATTTAGATGTCAGTATTGGGTGGATTGTACCGTTGGGGAATGAGAGTCAACAAAAAGCGCCTTAACAAAATCATGTTTGATTAAATCATCAAGTTTATTAAAGTCGGTAACATGTAGTCAGTCATCCTATCCTTTATGTTCAATTGTCAATAAAATAAGCAATTCTAACATTGATGTGAATTTGTCTGTGTATTAACTGTCCGTGCGTGTTTATTTGGTGTACGTTACTACACATATGTCAATCATCAAAGAGAGTTGAAACAAGTTATAAGAAATGAAATTAGTAAATTCTTGTCAGACATTCATGCAGAAACTGTTAAAATCCATGTCATTTTTTATTATTTTTGACATGTCAGTTTGTTTATAGATTACATGAATTCAATTCACGATATTAACACAGAATTTACTATGACAATATCAATAAAGGGGAATTAATGTGTATGTCAATGAGACAGAAAAATCAAACGATACCAAACAAGCATTTAGATGCCTTTTCAGCACTGAAATAAAAACTTTGTTGCTTTGTTTGAAACTTTAGTAGTTTTAAATTAGCACTAGCAACGAGATATACAAAAAATGTGTTTTTCTTTGTTCAATCATTAATGAAAGTGATAAAGTAAAATACTTATTTACTTTTAGCAGCCATTTAGTTTAATTTTGTCAAACGAATATAAGTAACATCACTGATGAGTCATTCACTTGCAAGAAAAAAATTCGACCTCTTTCAGACGTTTTTATTTTATTGTAACCAATTTGCTGGAGATGGGTTACGCATGTATTCAGCTATTAAAAGGATAAGAATATCAACATAGAATGTGAAACAAAGAATTCATTTTGGTGACTGATTCGATCCACAAATAAAAATCATTCTTACACAGGAAAACACGATGACAAAAGTGTTTTTCAACCTACAATATGAAATCGAACAGACCTTGAACAGCCAAATTATACGTCTTCACTATTAGAACATGTTTATACTTATGTTTATATGAGGTTATTTGATCCTTTGCATTCTTCGGAGGTCAATCTCATCTCGATGATTATTGAGATGACGTTGAAACAAAAATACATACGAAATATTGATCACTGTGATATTGATACATATTATCGAGTCCATGCATTGTTAACTGTTTATTTTAGAGTTTTTTTGTAATTTATATACGTTTAAGTATGTTAAATGAAACATGAGAATTTAAGTCAAATCAATGAACATTAAGTTGACAGTTTGTGCCTATTCTAAGTATATACACGTATTAGAGGTCGGTCATTTTAAGACGTATCGACCGTATCGTTTTCGTTGACGTATCTGCATCAGCAGATTTATCAAAAAACAGTATGTGATTTTGAGCTTTAATTTTATGTACTTTCAATAATGCAAATGAGAAACTGATTAATTTCTAATACAAAAATTCACAAAACAATTAGGAAATATCGAGTTTTTGAGGAACATGTAATCTAACTTTTAAAGATATTCCGGAACAGCTTACAGGCATGATATGAGTGCATACGGTAAAATCGTTTATTTGTGTGCTAACTTGTGCTCACGTATAACCAAAATTGTTCTTTGATAAATAGAGTGGTACTCAGTACTGTTTTATTTAAAGTGCATGTATTTATATGACATCTGGAGGCAACTCGTGTTTCTATTTCGTTTTATGATAACATCGCAAATGAACAATATTCAAAGTTCCTTACATGTATATATAAGTAGTACATTTCATTTTTTGTGTGTGTTTATTCATGTAAGATCTTGAAATATTTCTTAACTAGATTATAAAAGGATTGTGTGCGATATTCGTGTACCTGCCCTACATAGGCTCCTCTTTTTGGGCATGTAAAAGTAGTTGATAAACCCCCTTATTATTATTTTTACAAAACACCACTATTGCAAATTTTGAAAGTGAATGTTTAATTGTAAAGTAAAGTGTTCTTAAGCTCGGGATCACATAATATTTTTTGATAAATCTGCAGATCTATGCGGATACGTCAACGTATACGATACGGTTGATACGTTTTTAAATGACCGACCTCTATTACAAATGACAGTTAATGGACATGCAGTGCAGTTATTTACCTTAGACATTTTAAATGATATCTGGAATGAAACAACGCTCTCACTGCAATGGAATATTCCAACTAATATTTTATGCAAGTGAATAAAACGTAACTTAGCATATGATAATAGGGAAATATACTCCGAATGTTATACAACCTCTGCTAGTTAAATGCTAGTAAAAGGATACAAGTGAATATGACTACATGGATCGCACGAGGGACAATGCCAGTACATACATTATGATTTAAACACATTCATGGCTCTAAAATATGTCGATTCCTGTATCTATGCATTGCACAAGGTCATGTTTTTATCTGGCTGTTATTGACATCTTAACACTAAACTGGAAGTTGGATGTGTTCTGAATTGTATTTTAGTATAAGGCGCATGATTTTTTTAATAGTTGTTATTGGAAATTGAACTAACTTGTGAGTATTCTCAATTCTGGATTCAGTGTCTTTTAATTGTGGGGATGTATAAGTACCTTGCCACATCATATTTTTGTTAGATGTGTTTCTGATTTGTATCAATCTGATGAGTTCAGCCTTTACAACAGATGTTGATAGTCTAATGTTGTACATTTGAAAATGCCTGTACCAAGTCCAAAATATGACAGTTGTTTTCCATTCGTTTGATGTAATTTATCATTTGATAAAAGACTTTCGGTTTTTTAATTTTCCTTAGAGATCAGTATTTTGTGCTTTTATTTTTTAGCACACCTTCAAACAAGTATAACCCCTACAACATCTTGTATATGCCTGTCCCAAGTCAGGAGCCTGTGATTTAGTGGTTGTTTTTTGTTGCTGTTTATCAAATTTGTTTTTTTCGTTCATTATTTTGTACATAAATCAGGCGTTTAGTATTTTCTTTTGAATTGTTTTACTTGGGGCCTTACATAGCTGACTGTATGGTATGGGTTATACTCATTGTTGAAGGTTGTAAAGTTACTTATAGTACTTTATGTTTTGTGTCATATGTTCTCTGGTGGACACATGTTCATTCATTCGTTCATAAATAATCATTTAAAGACACAATTATTCTGACATATTCTCTAAAAGCCATGTGAAGTGGTAATATATGACTATGAAGGCATGATGCTAAAGTTCAACAATAAGTGATTCTGATCTTGTTGGAATTTTTTACCTTCAAGAACCTTATAAGAAGAAAAATAGAAACACTGTTCGTATAATATATTGTTGCATTATACTTAATCTATATTTCTCATATATTTTTAGAAGTGATAAACACATATATCTAATTTAAAGCATGAAATCCTTTCCACTGCAAAGTAAAATGTATTGTCATCACTATAGCTACTTGTCAAATGGCTGTCTTTATCCAATTCTTTGTTGCTATACTTTTATAAGGCGTAATAACTAAGCATTCAACATATTTCAATAAATAATTTTATTCAACAATTGACGTATTAAATTAAATAGGGTTTATAAAAACAAATGCATATTGTATTTTAATTTGTACCATTCAATCATTTATGTAATGCGCTAAAAGTAAATACCTATAAATGTTTTTAAATTATGCAAATAAAAAGAACCTTTTATTATTTGAAATTTGGGGAACAATCACATACATAAACAAGTACATTGCACTAGTCAACTGCTAATTTAGGCAATAAAATATCAATAAAGGAGATGTAGTGTCATGGCAATGAATCAGTAACCCAACAACACAAACCCTATCCCCAAAATCAAAATATCTACAGGTCAACAGGAAGATGATTGTTTGAATATAAAATCAGGAGAAGTTGTGGTAGGTAAATATTTGTTTATGGAACATTAATAAATTATCCTGAAATTATATATACAACTTCCCAATAAGTAGTACTGGGTGTTTTATAACTATAAATGTTAAAGAAAATTAGAAAAATGAAAAATAAATTATCATCATTTCTGAAAATGCTGCATAAAGTCAAATGCTATCAAAATTTAAATGTGCACATTCGTTGTTATTTTAGGAATAATAAAATCATTAAAAATCCTCATTTAGCAGTAATTATATATTATCATATATATAATTATATATTATCATATATATAATTTATACTTAATATGAGGGTCTGGCTGAAGTTTTCAGAATTTAAATGTCATTAAATGTGAGTTAACATTCTTGGGTTAATCACTTTGGTGACAATGACATGATGCTGCAACACAGTGCTTTTATTGTTTTATTGGGTTGTCTCCTCATATAACATATATTTCATTGGATTTTTCATGTGCAAATGAATTTAAATACTATTTTAAAAGATTATTGTGAAAAAAAAATCATCTTCTATTTTGTGTAGCTTTGTCTAATCTTACAAGCAAATCACTGTATGAAGGATGTAAAAACAATTACCATTTACCTGAGAAAAAGTTTATAAGTAGATGTAAGAAGATGTGGTTTGAGACAAATCTCTATCCAAGTCACAATTTGTAAAAGAAAACCATTATAAGTAAGGATATATATACATCCATGAAATATGAATACTAAATTGTGGAGGTTGCATTCATATATGATAGTAAGATCAGGCTTTCTTGTACATACATTATATAATGTAACATATTTAGTTATGAAATGACATTTTACATGATTTATAATAAATCATACGCAAATAAAGTCATCATAGATACCAGAATTGAAATTTTGTATTTGCGCCAGACATGTGTTTCGTCTACAAAAGATTCATCAGTGACGCTTGAATCAAAAAAAGGTTAAAAAGGCCAAATAAAGTACAAGTTGAAGAGCATTGAGGACAAAAAATAGTTTTGCCCCATACAGCGAAGGTAATAATTATATATTGTGAAGATTTTAACTGTGTACTTGTTTCTATAGTACATGTTTGGGCGTATAACATGAATTAATCACACTTTTCTACATTTTGGGAATTAAACTACAAATGTTATGCATTTTTATTGGATATGCTCTGAAATGTCAGGGCAAAGAATTATTATCAATGAAAACCAATATTTTCTATTAACCAAAAGTTATATAACAACACAATAATAAACTTGATATAAATAATGAGATGGCATCTGTCTAATTATTGTGTTTTGAATAAGTGTTCATATATTCTGTATTAAAAAAAAATACCCTCAAGCTTGGGGCAATTGCTAAACATGAAAGTGGAAAATCACATTGTACGCTGAGATTCTTGCTACTAGTAAGATGTAAATATATACTACTCTGCAAAAACAAAATGTGTCATGAACAATGTTTCATGTACCACTTTAAAACATATGCCCTAATTTTACATAAGGGAAATAAACATTTGTTGCTTTAAATGAAATTTATCCATGCATATTATATTATAAATGTGTTCTGCAGTATAGTGAATTTAGACATAACATCAGTTGAATAAATAGATCTATTTGCATACAAATAATTACAAGACTATAAGTCAATTCAATTTTGTTTTAAATAAATATTTTGTATATTTTTTCTCAACTTTTATAAGTAAAATTAAATTTATCAACTCAATAACACAATTGGTCAAAATTCAAAATCACAACCATACAGAAAAGTATTATAAATATTAATTTTTTAAACTTAACTGTATATCAAAGAAACTATGAATTCATATAACTAAATCTGAAATCAAAACTAGATTCTTCAATTTACTTCCCCGTTCCTTCACAAAATGAAAAGTATAATGCATAAATCAAAAATCACATGACTAAATTCAATGTTATCCCTGAATATTATACATGTATGATAATAATAATGACTGATAACAAAAATAAATACATGTTCAGAAATATTCTTACACAATATTACAATAAGTAACAACAGCTTCCATCCAACCATGTGTCTACATACTAATTTAGCAGCTAAAAATACCCAGATATCTTTTATGTTCAGCAATACATTTTTATTGTTTAAGTTAACTGTTTGAGAAATTTTATAAAAGTATCTGCCTACCAAATGAGGCCAGAACAGTAAAAATATACACAAATTTGCTAGACAGTATTACTGGTGAATAAGTATACTCTAAGGATAGCAGTCCAGTGGCGGATCCAGAACTTTTCCTAAGGGGGGGCCCGCTGACTGACCTAAGGGGGGCCCGCTCCAGTCATTCTTCAATGATTCCCTATATAATCACCCAAATTTTTCCAACGAAAAGGGGGGGGTGGCCCCCAGGGCCCCCCTGGATCCGCCTATGCATTCAATACTCATTTATGCATATACAATGTACTACATTGGATGTATTTACAATTTTTGGGTATTTAGGTGAACTTGATCTGACTGACCATCAAACTAGTTCAGAATAACCTTCTGACATCACGTAACAATTACTTTTTGATTTGGACACCAAATGTTTTTATTTTGATACAAAATTTTGTGGGACAGACAGAGTCAGCACAACAGTTCAACACTTTCAGTCAGTTCTACAACATAAAAGTTCATCCTTACATTGTGTAAATGATCCAAGCCATACCAAGACATTTAGGCATAGGTACGGAATCTTTATTGCTTTTTTTTTTATGGTTCATTGATATTTCTATGGGATCATTTCCAGTCTAATGCTACTAGACTGAGATCATTTTTTCATTTGATAAGGGTGAGAACAGATTGATGTCATAAGCCAAAATTATTGATGATGCCTCAAGGGGAGATAACTTTATTGAATTTGATAGGACAATTTGTGTTTTGTTTTGTTTTGTTTTTTTTAATTAATTAATTAATTAAATTTTTAATAATATCAAGCAAGTGACCCTCTCTTGTTATTTCAAAGCATCTATGAGGTGCAATGTTCTCATTGAATATTAACCGATTCTATCCTTCAAACTTTCCTTATTATGTAAAATTGAAGTTCCCCTATATACATGATATAAGCAAAATGAAATAACTGTGATTTCTTTAATATCAATGTATTTAAACGAAAAAACAAGGTCAGTTACCCACAGTTTTTATATTTAAATTACAAAATCTATCATTGATAACACAAAAATGAATCAATCAACAGTAATCTTTTTATCCAGTTTGTATTCAGTTCTGTAACAAGCTTTCCAACGATCTTTACAACTGGTATTAGCTCTCCAATGACCTTGAAAATTTTTGTATCCAGTCAATGTATTTCTGTGCCAAAGTTTTATGAAATTTATCTTTACTGGTTAAATCACTTTTTGTAACCGTGTCTATTTCTTTAAGAAGAAGTACTTGTCTCTCATTTTCCAGTTTTGTTTTCTTTTGGCTAATGTTCAACACAATATCATCTTCATATTCATGTTGTGGATGAAATAATTCCAATAAGGTACCCGCTGAGTAACTCTGACAAAGATTCTGGAATATGTATCTCCTGAAAAAAAGGATCAAAATCCAGTAATGAGGCAAGAAACTATTATTTGTTGGATACAATTTTTTGTGGGTAAAAGTGAACAAAGGAGTAGGTCCGGTAAGGGCCGATTTTGGACTCAAATTTCAGGTTCATCTAACGAAAGATTTTAGACACTTTTTAAACACTTAAGTGTCTATTTCAATTGATTTGATTAGTTTAAGTGACAGATTTTAACTGATTTAGTCATTAAAAACACGCCGATTTCAGCTTAAATAGGAAAAATCTATTAAATATGCCAAAAAACGTCACTTTTCAGATGGTTTTTGTCAAAAATGAAAGTGGCCACATCCGTGTTCATCCTCAACCTTTATATATGTTATGTATTATCATCAAATACAACTTACATTTCAATATTATGAATGAACACAAATGCAGCCACTTTCATTTAAGATGGAAACCGTCTAAAATCTTACTAAAATTCTAAAATTGTGAAGATTTCAGTAATTTAGCATGACTTCATGATGCTAGTACCCGATATATGTGCATTGTATTGTCAAAAACAGTCCATATTTATGTAGCAGAAGCATTCTACTTTCCAATAAATAGCTAAAAGATTAAGTTTTCACAATTTTGTAAAACTGCTATATTTTGGGGCCAAAAAGGGGTCTTACTGAACCTACTCCTTTAAATTTTCAACAAAGTACGTATTTTCTTTGAAATTAAATAGCAATGAAAATACATTTTTTTTTCTTATTCCACAAAAATTGGTTCCAACAAAGTAAATGAATCCACAGTATCAAGGATATAGAAAAGAAGGCAAACATTTCCACTCTAGAAGTTAGTGTTTGCATGCAATTCTGTGAATTTTGTTGTCATCATTTTAACTTCTTATTTTTTAACATGCTCTAAATGAGCAAGTACAAGATTTGTCTTGTCTTACCATTCAACATTAAAATATTCATAAATTAATTCTGAAACCACTGCACACAAATAAATTGTACTTTTTTTTCGATTTTGTTTTGAAGAATTATTCAGATGTTGTTGAATGTTAAAGTTAGCTGGTGTTATATATTTTAGATTTATATTTATATTTTTTCAACAAACCTACCTATGATACCAGAGAGCCTCATGTCCCTCGTAACATTTGATCAGATCTATAGTTGTAGCAAGTTCTTTCTGTATTAAATTTTTATAACAGACAGAAAATTGTTCTTTCAGATCTATAGACTGTTTCTGTAAACTTGTCAATAAAAATTGTCTATAATGAAAGCCACTATGGTCAGAAATATGTTTAGATACCCAGTTCTCTGTCGTATGTAGCTCACCAAATAAAACCTGTAAAATAAAAGAAAAAATATTTGATAATTACAAATTATTTTCATTTTATCTATTTAAGGAATGACTGTAATATTTTTTCTGTCTATGAAGAAATAACATCAAAAATGTGGTGCACAATGAATAACCTGCATAGAAGGTTATTCTTAAGTGTGCACCACATTTTTTGTGTTATTTTGAATACCGGTTGGCAGAAAAAATGTTACAGTTATTTCTTATAATTTAATTCTTAATTCCAGAACGGAGTAAATCATGAAAAAACGGTGATATGTCATTTTCACATGACAAAATTATGTCTGAGCTGATAAACAAAATGACCTCAGCCAATCAGAAGACGCATTACATCCAAAATCAAATTATAAGAGAACGTTTCAAGTGTAAGGTGTTGGTATTTTGGTTAAATGAAGAACAACATAGGTTTGTGTATTTAAAAATTCAATGACTTGTGTTCTTTCAACCCATTGATATCGGTTCATGCATTTTGTGCAATGAATTGGTGTTTTTTTTACACATATGTTTATATATGTCATGCTATAAATTGTTTTCCTTTGATTCACAGGATCCAAAGTGATATGTATCATGTTAGAATCTCTTATCAAAATATACACAATAGAAAACAGTATCTTACCTGTAGTGAACAATTTAAGCAATGTTTAACAACCCATATCCTATGACTCCAAGCATTATAATTTGATGGGTATTTGTCACTAGCTTTTTGACAGTTTCTGAGTTCTTTAAATGCATGCTCCTGAAAGTCTGGTTGCTTTGATGAAGGCTCAACATTAAATCCATTCTGTACATTGGGATCTAAGTTGACATCTATAGCGTCCATATTAACGAAATTATTGTACATATTAACACTACTATTACTAACAGTACTCCCACTGCTGTTGGCTAGGCATGAATCTACTAAGGTCGTAAACAACCATTTCCTGTAAACAGAAATCACAAAAGGTCATCTACACAATCATTTACAAACAAATTGTATTATATTTTAACTATTTATACCACAAAGGTTTTTTTTATTTACAATTTAATTTCATGAACATTCTTTTGGCTTTACCAGTTTGGGATACTGTTGACGTTCTGTTTAATTTTTTGTTTTCTTTCAGAATTTTTTCAAATAACAAAGTCATACAATGTGTGTGATCTGCACCCCCTTTCTTAATCAGTTAATTTAAATTTTGCCCTTCTTTTATAAAAATTTCTTGAAAAAGCTGCATTGTGAGAGGGGAGATAACTCATGAAAATTCATTTATTTGGAAAGATACTTCCTGCAGATTAATGTTTTTACTTTTCACTAAATGAAAGTTTTTAATTTAAAACAGCTCAATGGAAAAACTTTAAAAAATATTATTTACATTTTTAAATTGATATTGTTATCTGTGACTGAAGTTTTCTGATCTTTTTGGATGTTATCGTTACTTGTGACAGGTTAATGGTTTTTAGGATGTTTTTTTTTACCTGTGACTGAAAGTTTCTGGACTTTTGGGGTGTTTTCCTAGTACCAATGCTCCAAGTTTCAAATCATCAGCAACTGATAGGTCACCACTCTCTATTAATTCTTTTCTGTAATACAAAAGTAAAGCTTCCATTCATAATACTGGTATAACTTTTCTCACCCGATAGATAATAATGAGTTCGTTCATTTTAATAAATATATTAAAAAAAAGATGTGTGATATGATTGCAAATAAGACATCTATCCACCAAAAATCATATGAAATGGATAAAAGCAATTATAGGCAATCTTTCCACCTTCAACAACGAGAATAACCGATACCGTATGGTTAGCTGTAAAAGTCCTTGACATGTAAAATATTAATTGTATGGAAAAAATTTGATAATACACTCCATTCTGAGGACATTATTTGTAGACAACAAAATCAAAGTGCATTAATGGAGGTCTCGTCTTAGTTATCCAGGCGGAAACCCATTTGAAATAGAACAAAAGAATTGAAGCTCTTTCTTAGAGAAGGCGTTAAATGCTTACTGTAATGTTTACTATAGTAACAAAAATTTTATAAGTTAATAGAAACAAATAAAATGACAATTTTCTTCTTAATTACAGAGTGTTTTATTTTAAAAACACAATATGCATAAGTTTTCAATTTATCTATTACTCGTGTTTGAGGTGTATATTTTGTCTTTAAAACGTACAAAGCAAGAGTATTTGATATATCATCTCGCTTCAGATTCTATCATTTTTTTTTATATCAAAGCAACAGCTTGCCTTTATAACATAAAAAAATCACAGTACGAAAAGATGTTATATATGGGTCAAGTGAAATACCTATCTATAAGGCCTAAATTAATATATTGTTTGTTTCCCAAATCCCGACCCTGCCAAGCCAGGTGTGGGTAGGTAGGTAGGGAAATAATTTTATTTTTCCAAAAAGCTTGAATATTATTGGATGATCCAGCAACCCTGAAAATCACAAATGAATAAAATAATATTTGACTTAGTTTTGACAATAAAATTTTATGAGTAGGACCATTTTTGCAAGGTCAGTCGGGATTGGAGAAACAAACAATATTTTATTTTAGGCCATATTGATCTGGTTATTGAGATTTAATATGAATGAATCAGCAAAAACAGAGAAGGTGTGTTCGAATAACTTTTTTTTTTTTACTAAAAGTAATTGATGACATCCTTTTAAGTTGGATGATGAAAATGCATATCTTCAAACATTTTAATTGTGTGTGTGTGATAACTAGGGTTTATAATTTTCAACCACTGAAAATTTTTAGTCTGCCCTTTCATAAAATCTTTAATTAGAATTTTTTTAAATGTTTAAGAATTTTCGTAAATTCCACCTGACAACCGTTCAGATAATAGTTTCAAGTTGAATCAATGCAGACAAGATCATTGGGCTGTTTTTTGACAATCCAATGCACATATATCAGGTACTACTATAATTAAGTCATGCTAAATTATTGAAATCTTCACAATTTTCGCATTTTAAGTTAAAATTCATAACATAAACAAAGGTTGAGGATGAACACGGATGCAGCCACTTTCATTTTTGACAAAAACCATCTGAAAAGTGACGATTTTTTGCATATTTGATAGATTTTTCATATGTAAGCTTGAATCAGAGCGTTTTTAATGACTTAATAGGTTAAAATATTTCACATAAACTAATTGAATCAATTGAAATAGACACTAAAGTGTTTAAAAATTGTCCAAAATATTTCGTTAGATAAACCTGAAATTTGAGGCCAAAATAGGCCCTTACCGGACCTACTCCTTTATCGGTTTTCAAGAGCAAAATTAGCAGCAGTTCATCCCTACAATGGCTTCTGTTTCTACGATTGTGAAAATGAACTGGCGTCATGGTGAGATAATTTTGACGAATTAGAATCCTGACTGTATTTATATATACAAATGTATGAAGGAATTTGAAATTTAAAGAAATATATATAAAATGATTATATTTAATTGCTTAATTAATTTAATGTTATTTTTAAACCATACCTGATGTTCCATGCAGTAGAACAATCTGGATTGACCAACACTATAGCTCTAGTTAAACATATTAAATCCAATTGACCTATAAAACATAATATAATATACACATTCATTTATGCGTGAAACCAAAGAAAGTGATATCAAGACATGCATGTAAAGAATGCATTTGGCATTGACTTTTATTCTGATTTGATATAATGTTGGATTTTCTACTTGCAAAAACTGAGTAGTTTTACCTAAGAATTTGGCATTAACTTCTTTCATCCTCCATGTCATCAGTGTATTGTAGGCATAATGATGAAGAATTTTGACACTCCACATCTCAAGTCCAAGTTTATGGTCTTGTAGAATTAGTGGACTTCGGTTGTGTTTGGGTTCCAGAACTGGTAAGAAGTCATACTCATCACTGTAAAATAATTCAAAATGTAAATGTTTGGAATATATTATATAATATACATGCATGGCTTCCACATTTGGTGTTCTAATGAAGGTTTATCCAGACCTAATCATTCATGATACTGAGTCACTCAGTGTTAATTTTCAATAACTTAATGGAAAGGTATATATATATGAAGTGACAGGCTTTGGTCTTCCTTTAATATTCTACTCTTTTAAGCATCAATCTGTCTTAAAGTTGTCTAGTTAAAAAAGTTTGCCCCCCTCCCCTTTTTCAAAATCCTGGATATGTATCCGAAGCAACTTTCTTGGCTTTTCCCTTTGAAGTTCAACATCTCAAGGAAAGAAAATGAATAGCTAAATCCACAAAAGTTTTTATTCTTTTAAAATATCAAATGAAGACAACTTGTATATATCTAGGTGCTGCCAGGATTTAAAACTTTTCAAGTTACACAGTATCGTCTTTACTCAAGAGTAATTTCCTAGTGTAAATACAGCCATTTCTGTCATGTAGTGATGAACCTTCTTCTTCTTTAGGTACATAAAACCATCAACATTTTGCCTGAGTGAGGTTGCTTTTAAAGTTTATTTCAATTTTTCTTTTATTTATTGAACTTTACAATTTTATTTAACTTTTTAATTTTTATATTTTTTTATATAAATTTTTATTTATTAAGATAACAGTAGGCACGTTTAGTTTAAGTGAGGAAATGTTTTGAGGAGTACTTCATGCATCCTTAAAATTGTCTGTAGAAGTTTTGTTTGAAAATTCAAGTGGTAATTTATTCCAATCTTTGATTGTTTGGCTGAAGAATGAGAATTTAAAACTGTCTTTGTTGCATTGGAGTTGTCTGCATGTTTGTTGATGGGTAGTTCTAGTTTTGGACTGGCTTTTTATGAGAATATCCCGAGATGGTATTGTAATTTCATTATTTATTACTTTGTGGAACATTTGAAGTCTGATTTTTGGCCTTTGTTCTTGTAGGGTTTGCCAGTTAAGGTTTTGAAGCATTTCAGATACACTGCTCGTGTTGTGAAATCTGTTGCAAGTATATCGTGCAGCTCTTCCTTGCATTTGCTCCAGTCTGTATAGTATTTTCTGAAGTGTGTGGATCCTGAACTGTACAGCAGTATTCTAGTTTAGGTCTTACTACATGTATTGTTTGATATGCTCTTTCCTTTACTAATTTGAACTAATTTTTAGATTGCGTCTGACGAATGATAAATATTGATTTGCTTTTGCTGCTGATTGTTGTATATATTTGTTCCATTTGAGATCTGAAGAGATTGTAATGCCTAGATATTTAGCTGATTGTACTTGTTCTAGGATATGACCGTGCATGTTGTAATAAAAATGTATTTGTTTTTTCTTTGTTGAGACTCTTAAGATATTACATTTGTCATGGTGGAATGACATGAGCCAGTCTTGCTCCCATTTTATAGCTGCTTCTATGTCTTCTTGAAGCTTAAGACAATCGCTTTGGCAGGTAATAGGCCGATAGATAATGCTGTCGTCTGCAAAGAGTTTTATTTTGCTGTGTTTAAGGTAGTCAGGTTAGTTAAATATGAAAGAGTATTGGTCCTAGTACAGTGCTATGAGGAACCCCTGATGTAACTGTATTTTTTTCAGATGTTCGAGAAGGACTGTTTAAGTTCTGTTAGATAAAAATGATTGGATCCAATTTTTTGCATGATCTTAGACGACATTACGTAAAATCACACAGGTTCCCGTAAACTCTGACAACATAATTTAAAATATTTGACGTCACAATTTAAAAGTGATTGTTGCTTGACGTCAAAAGGTGTTTCGGAGTAGATCTAAGGTCATTCGGAGGCAAGATTCAGCTAAATACCAAAAGTGTTAATATGTTTATAGTTGGAGCTGGACTGATTTTGGGGTCTTCTACTTCTACTTACGGTATACTATATAATGACTGCCTTCAACATGTTGAAGTTTACGTCACTTGTACTGCACATTGCTTTGAGAAGACATATATATATACAGTGAAATATAAATTTGTGATAATAAACAAAACAAAAATTTTTACATAGTGGTAGTGCATATTTTTAATTTATTATTTTTAAGTTAATGTTAAGATAAAACTATTTACACATGATGAATTTACTGACTGTAGGTGTAGGTTGAGACGGCTACTTTGAACGACTCTATAGAGTCGCTCATCACAATACTCAGGGGAAGGCTGTTCCAGATTTTAATTGTGCGTGGAAAAAATTATTGTTGTCTTATTTGTGTTCTGCAGGATGGAATTTGGTATGAGAGTGTGTGCATGTTTCTGGACTGTCTGAGCGGTTGAATTAGTCTGTCTGTTTTTGTGATTGCAATGAGATGATATGAAATTTTATAGAACATGACAAGACGTGCATCTGTTCTTCTGTGTGCGCGGTCTCTCCATTTTAAATGATCTATCATGTCACTAACGCTTGAGGTGTTTCTGTGTCGTATCTAGCAGCCCTTCTTCGTACTTTTTCTATTTTGTTAATATCCTCATTAAAGTAAGGGTCCCAAACTTAACAGACATTTTCTAGTGATGGTCTGACTAAAGATTTATATGCCTGTTCCTTTACTGAGGTGGAACTGATGTTAAGATTCCTTTGAAGAAAACCTAGTGTGTTGTTGGCTTTATTGCAGATGTTGTTTATGTGACATTTTAAGTCTGATTGAATTGTCACACCTAGGTATTTTGCCTTATCAACGTGGCCATGTAAAGTGTAATTATATACGAATGGATTTTTATTTCGGCTGATGGACATGACATTACACTTGTCAGGATAGAAAGCCATTTTCTATGTTTTTTCCCAAATGCCTAGTGTGTTGAGGTCTTTTTGAAGGGTTTCACAATCACTGTTTGATTTTATTACCAGATATGCAATAGTGTTGTCTGCAAATAGGCGTATGGTGGAATTTAGCCCAACTGGTATGTCGTTAACGTAAAATAAAAACAGACTTGGGGCCCAGAACAGATCCTTGAGGCACTCCAGACTTTACTGGGAAATAGCCTGAAGTCTCATCCTCTAGGATAACTGCTTGGGTACGACATGATAAGAAGCCCTGTATCCATGGATTTGTTTTCCCCTGTATCCCATAGTTATTTAATTTGTGTGTTAACAAGTTATGGCTGACTTTGTCATGTTTATCAAAAGCTTTGGAGAAGTCCATTATAAGTACATCTGTTTGTTTTGAGTTTTCCATATTTTTAGTGACATCATCTACAAGTTCCAGAACCAAACAAAATCCAAAAGTTGAGTTTCACAAGATCTGTTTTTTCGAAAGCTGTGTTGTAGGGGATACAGGATGTTATGTTTGTCTCCATGTGTCATGATTGCGCTAACTACAACATGTTCCGTAATTTTACAACATATGCATGTCAAAAAAATAGATCTATAATTCTCTGGATTATATTTGGAACCTTTCTTGTAGATGGGTGAAACATGTGCAGTACGCCAGTCAGTAAGGACTTCGCCAGTGTCTAATGATTTTTGGTATATAAGGCATAGTATTGGTGAAATTTCATGTGCTAACTCCCTAAGGAGACGTGGCTTAAGTTCGTCTGGTCCACTTGCCTTGGATGGATTTAAATTTAGAAGTGGTTTTGAGATACCTTGGATGGTTATATTTATGTCGGGCATGGTAGGGTAAGCTGTTTTCTGTTGCATGTATTGATTGTTTTCAAATTCAGTAGCAGTGATTTTGTTTTGTTCTGAGAAACCTGATTGAAACTGCCTGTTGAGTGCATCAGATTTTTGTTTGCTGTCAGTTATAAGTCTCCCATTCTGCTTAAGTGATGTTATTCCACTGTAGTCAGTTTTTTTTGCTTTTTATATAAGACCAAAATTTTTTCATGTTGGAAAATTTATTTTCATCTGGTTTTGGTGTTACAATATTAACATTTTCTATGTATTGCCAGTATGATTGTCTGAGTTGTTTTTGTACCTGATGTTGAATTTGCTTATACATGTACTTGTTTCTCATGTTGTCATTTCCAGACTTTTTCATCTTTTTATAGAGTCTGTCTCTCTTTTTCATTAATTTTCTTGTTTCAAATGGGGTTTTATTTTTTGTAGTTAGTTTTTTTGTGTGGAATATGCAGACTGACTAGTTCATTAAGTTTTGTTTTGAATTCTAGCCACAGTTCATCAATAGTATGTGTATTAACCTTTTCCTGTATAGTATGTTGTAAGTTAATAACTTCTTTTTTATTGTTTCCCAGTTTGCCTTGTTGTAAATCGGCACATTTCTTGGTGTTTGTTTTAGCTTAGATGGTGTTATTTTGAATTCCATGAAGACAATGTCATGATCTGCGATTCCCGGCATGATTTCAATTTGTGGAACCTGGTTTGGTAAATTTGTGATCATAAGATCTAATATATTGTCCTTTCTTGTGGGTCAGCTGGGATAAGCGATAAGGTGTATACAATCATATCAATAATTGAATCAAGGAAAATAAAAACGACTGTACAATATAATTGTATATATATGTTAAGAACAATTTTGATACAGTGTGACCGAAACGACCTAGTCAGAACTGGATATGTGGCCGAAACGTCTCACAAGACAAGACATGGGGTCTTTGTTTACATTTGTTTTTATGAAGAGTTCGGTTCAATTCAAGCATTCTACATAAAATTACATCGCCTTTTGAAATGTCAAACTGTTCGAGATGGGGACTAAATTTACAGTTTTAAATTACATCTCAGGGTCTTTGCGAAATACGCTGTTTAAGTCTGAAAGTAGGCGACAACCTCTGCTGTCAGACGACATTTTGGATTTTTTGTTATGATCACGTGATGTCGCACAAAAATGATAAGATATTACTATTCTTTTTATTATTATTATATATATTGACCGCCAAATTAAAATCTTTTTGTCTATTCTGAATCTCTTTTGGACAATAAAAGAATTTATTGCTGCAATTAACAATAAAAAGCAAGTCACGAACATTTGAGATTAAAGATGTCAGCGCACATGAAAATCACAAAAAAATATGAAAATTTGAATTAGAAACGGATAAGAAAGATGTACGGTCGAAATAACAACAGAAAGAACTTTCAACCTGCAAATCCTCGATTTGTTTCACGGGGTCAAAACCAGAGACATAATTTTCGTCCACGAACACCAGGACAGTACACGAATAACCAACCCAAAAGGTTTCAAAACACAACAATCAGGTCCAATTTTCAAAATAATGAACACGGGCAAAATCAGCGCTCATTTGAGGAAAGAGTTGATAATCGCAATGTTCAAAGTAGTAGACCACAAGGGCCTTCTTCATTTCCAATATACAACCAAAAACAAACCCAAGGCAGCCTACAAGACTTGTCACAACATTCAAGCTGGGAGCAAAACACTACTATGAGAGATCCAAATCTCAATAGGTCTGGCATGGTCACATACAGTTCTGACTCGAGAATTACAACTCAAACATCAAGTGATGGGTATCACCAGGCTCCACCTTTCAACATGTTGATGAACGATCAAAAACCTTTCAACATGTCAATGACTGATCAGAAGAATGAAATTCTTGATAGTAAAGGTAGTGGAAGCTTCTTTGCAAAAGTTGCACAAGAAGGAATACAGTCAAAACCAACTTTCAATTCACAGAATATGCAAATTCCAGGTCTTGATGTTATTCCTGATCAGGAGGATAGCAATACACTGGTGCACAGGCCAAACATAATATCACCCCAACAAAGTTCTGAACTGCTGGGTTCTATGAGTTTCACACAAACTGGAAAACCATTTGCCAATAGACAACAAGATCATACAAATCCTCAAATTCACCAATTTACAAAACCGCTGGAGTACCAAGGACTTAGTCATGTTAGTGTTCCTGAATCAGTTCAACCTGTTCAAATGATGATCCCAAATTGTCCACCTCCTCCCAATTCATTTTTACAAAATGATATGCAATTCAGAAATAATCAGCAGCTTGGACATGTTGGAATGCCACCACCAATGAACAGATCATTTCCTAATCCATTTCCACCACCTAATTTTCAACCAGAACCCTACTCAGGTTCAAATCAGTTTCCTCCAAATTCTCATCCTCCTCCACTCAAGCCAGTTATGAATCAGCAAATTCAGCAGCACCACCAGCAGCCGTTTCAACTTAAAGAAGAATTAATTCAGACAGAACATGCAACTGTACTGCCAGGGAAAGAAAAAGATACAGAGTGGATAAATTCATGGCTTGATAGAAAAGGAGTAAAATCTGATGATTGGAAGGTTCAGAAAAAAGAATGTGTCAAAACACCAGTTAATGTAAGAATTGGCTAGCAAAAATGTTGGACAGAAAGTCACAGGACAAAAAGTCACGGACAAAAAGTCACAATTCAGTTTTGAGACTATATTTCTTTGAACAAGAAAACACAAATTTAAAAACGAATATTTTGTTTTTTCTTGAACTATTATATAAAAAGCAACTTTCTAATTAAAATGTTTTCAATAAATATCAATAATGATCAAATAATTGTTATGAAAACAAAATGTCAAAGTTGCTTGGTACGTAAATGTCTTCATGGTGCTAAGAAATATATTCTTTGCATGATTAAAATGCGATGAATTTTCATTTATCAAAACCTGTGACCAATTTCCTTATCTAACAAATTAATATATGTAGTAAAAAGAAAATATTTCTGGATCTTTCTCTTATACATGTATATTCAAACAATTGTTGAAGAATTATATGTGACTTTTTGACCTATCAAATTTGTGACTTTATGTCCTGTGACTCTCTGTCTGTTTACCGGCTAGCAATACTCAATCTATATATCAATATATATAGATGAGCAGTGTCATAAATGATCTAGTGAAAATACGCTGAAGTACAATTCTAAAATACGTATTGCAACATTCCAATGATAGACAAACAAGATTCAATCAATTGAATTATTGAACTGTATTGTTATAATGTCATAAATGTTAAAAAAAAGTTTCATTCATGACATTGTACTTCATGACTCTGTACTTGTAGCTACATAATGTAGGGTACACATCAATTAGACAGCAACCTCAATTTTGTTCAAAGTACAAGACTCTATGGGTCAGGCCACAACGTATTATACGTGTAGGTTTCAAAGTTGCAAGTAAAGTTTTAACCCTTAACAGACATTAATTTACCTTTTTGTTGGACTATTGAATATATCACACAGGTTGAGACCATCAAACAAGTCAAAGCTAAGGATCTTTTCCCCTAAAAAATTGTTAAGTTAATGTAAATAAAACTGGACATGATTGAACCATCTACAGGTGTTAAGATATACATGTGTACACTTATTGATTGGTCATGTTGGTTATACAAATGTATGTAAGGGACCAGGCTAGGGTTACAGCAAGTCTGTTTTCCTTGAGATACCAACTAAGGGAAGCAGTAGTAGTTACAAAGTAAAGTCTCAAACATTTTGTCTTTACAATGTACAAACATTGTATGCAAAACATTTAAATGTGCATGTTGGAAGGAAAGTTGGAAAAACTTTTAATTCTTTATGCAAAAAGTATATTTCAGTTGAAATTTTGTAGGGTTTAATGCAAGATTGCTTTAAATATACAGATCTTCTTCAATTTTCATGATATGTTTCAGGTATATGATGTCCAAGAAAAAACAAAAAGAATGATGTTTCTGATGGCATCCCTTCAAAAACAGATCAAGATTTTAAAATCATGTGATCAACATCAGATTGAGGAAGAAATGAGAACAACAAATAAATTGAAGGTATGCAAGAATTAAAAAGATACATTGTATCATGGAAGAGAAATATTTAAACTATAAGTAGAATCCAGATGTTCCATGTTGTTAGTTGTAATGGAAATTTATTTTGTATGGGATGTGGTCATGTATGTTAAACATACATCTGTATCATGCATATAAAGAATTGTTTGTTTGCTGATTTTTTAATGCTTTGTGTAAGTAATTGAAACTTGAAAAAGATGGAATTCATTTAGATAAATTTACATATATACAATGTATACTGTGAATGATATTTATATATTACCAATACACTCGTACCTACAATGTACATGTGTATGGATCTGTACAGACATTACATACATATTGACATGATTGAAATGATTCATTGAAATTTCATCACTTGAATACCAATAATATCTTTATTTTATTTTTGAAAATGATTTTGAAATGTCTCCATTTGTACAGGATGAAATGGATGCCATAAGGAAATATTTGTCCACAGTAGATGTTCTGGATTTAAGAATGAAAGTTAAGAAGAGGATGCAAAAAAGGGTTTGTTGAAAGCTATTATTTTGATATGTCAAATTGTTACAAACTTTTAACAGCTCAGAATTTTCCTGAAATATCAAATGGTTATGAAAATAATAAAAGGCTTTAGTTATTCATGTACCATTAACACCAACCTTCTATTAAAAGACTCCTCAACCATAAGAATCCTCCTCCCTTTGTATTACAATACATGTAATATAATGTTATCATTCTCTTTGTCAGAAATTTTGTAGCTGATAGATGATATGGTTTTGAGCTTTGATCTTTCATGTCCTTTTGGAATCAAATTATCCCAGTTTATTTAGTTCCCTTATGAAGTTGTGATTTTCAATTTATTTCAAAAGTATCAATTATAAGGTTCATCAAAAAGAAGGTTAGTTTCAGGTTTAAATTATAATACATGTACAGTGCGTGTATAAGTAGAAACACATTCATTTGTTATTGATCTTTTTTTGACTTGAATAAGTAGATGAGATCGTGTGTTTAGGGTCGGCAAGGTAAATTTATTCAAAACATTTTAGGAAAACCTGAAAAGGCCAATGTTTTTTCTTTTATTTTGGCCTTATCTTAAGCCTTTATTAGCTACTTTGGGGACTCAAATAGCTGTATTAACTGTACTGTACTGACACATATAACATGTATGAAGATAGTTTTCATTAACTAAATGTATAAAGAAAACTTACTTTATACATTTGTACATAAAAAAACTAAAGTTAAATGTATGAATAAGCGGTGTTTGTACAAGAAGAGTTGACAAACAAATGAAGTCAGGTCCAGTAATTTGGTTCATCCAAAAATTGGTTAATTTGATAATGTTAGGATAATGAATGGTAAAAAGTTTTAACGCCTTGTGTATTGTTTGTAAAATGATTATGGAATGTAAAATAATTAGATGAATACTATGAACACAACATCATATAAAAAAATTAAATGAAATTTGGAAATAACTTTATTTTTTGTATTATTTTCAGTATGTGAACATTCTAGCTGGACAAAAAGAATACTATTAGCCTGTTTATACAAATATCCTTTTGCATCACTGTATTATATCCTTTCAGCTTCAATTACTGTTGACATTTCATTCTCTCTATGATCTGATTCAACAAATCTTTTAACTGCAAATTACTTTGTTTGCAGTTGAATTGATATCAGTTCAGACGTCCATGACCCTTGTTTTATCATAGTTATTATTTGGATGTTTTTCATAGTTTAGTTAAAGTATTTTTTTGAACTTTTTTTTTTATGGATAACATGATGTCAGCATTCTAAAAGTCTAAATTTTGAAAGAAAAAAATTATCACAGTACAGGAACACATAGATATGATTATATTCAAAGAGTCTAGAAACTGGTGATATCATGAACAGAGATGAAGTTGTACAACAAACATATCATAATTTTACATTACACAACAGAGTAAAGATTTTGAATACCTTAACACTAAAACTATGTCACTTAAGTTTAGGTCTGTCCATGGGTTGCAATACACTAAATATATATATATATCGCTAGATTAAAATTATTAGCATTCCATCAATTAAATTTAAATTTGTAAATGACAAAAAATTTCTGATTATGGAGATACTAATAATCAGGGGTATTGAAAAAAGATATTTCAAGCCAGTTAAAATTCAATTTTGTAGTTCAATTTTCTCAGTTTGGTGTAGTTTGTTTTTTACAAATAATTTAAGACAGGATAACACTATAAATCACACTGAATCTCACCACCAGCACCTTTGACATGAAATAGAAGTTCTGTAATAATGAAAGTCAAAAAAATATTCTGTAATATTATTGCCACTGGAACAAATATTACAGTATAAAGAGCAAATGAACAAATTTTATTGCATTGTTTATACAAAAAAGTATGTTGGATAGGAACTTCTGTTACGTGGAACAAATATATATTGACAACTGGACTATCATATATCTTCTGACAGATATTACAAAATTAATAAAAAAAAAAAAAACAACAGCTAACAAATACAAAACAATCTAAAAGATAAACAGAATATTAATTGTTATAAACATTAATTTATTTTGAAAGATTTTAGTAAAATACCATATGCATGTACAAATTTATTCTAACAAACAGCTAATATTAATCTCAAAATTGAAATATGATTTGGGTAATTCTCCATGAACAACAACACATCAAGAAAAGCAAAATGACCAACATTTTATTTTTCTCACTAGAATTTTTGTTTGCTTATAATTGAATGAACTTTCATTTTAGGAGAGGATTAAGAAACAAAGAGAAGAGAAATTTTTATCCAGACAGAGAGAATTAGAACAGAGAGAACAATTACACAAGGAAATAGATGGGAGGTTAAAGAAAGTCCATGATAAATACGGTAACAAAAGACAGGTAGTGTTTGTTAATGTATCTATGGGCTGTGATGTGAAAAAAACGTTAAAGCTTTACAAAGAAAGAATTTCATGATAATTTTTCCAACATAAAAATTAGATCTGTTCATTTTTTATGGATGACAAAATGTATTAAACATGTTAAATAACCAAGATAATTAATACATTTTATATGCTTATATCGACTGAAAACTTTTAAGAAAGAACTTTTAACTTTGTGCATTCCCGTTGAAGCTTAATCTAGAAAATAATTTTTAACACATTAAAATTTATGTATGACCTTGATTTTATACTGATAGCAGAATGCCTGTTTTATGTGGTTATTATTTACATGAATTGAGAAGCCCTATTTATATATTTCCGTTTTGGTGTATTATACAGCAAAAAGAGTTGAAGCAGATTGCAGACAAAGTTCTGGGTGAAATAAGAAAGAAAACGCAAGATATTACAAGAGCCACAGATTTACTGAAAAATCTGACTAAACTCAGAAAATTGAGGAAAGATAGATTATTACAGCAAGGTTTGTTACAAAAATGCTTCTCTTTACTCCTTACTTAGTAGAAATAATACCTGTATGATCTTGTATAAAATTAAAATAAATTAGTTTTTTTTTAATTAAACAGGTTATTTATGAGTGTCATTGACCAAATTCTGTAAATAATTGATCTTATATTGATACAAAGATTCTCTTCAAGATCTTATCAGGTGAAAATGATACAAAGATTCTCTTCAAGATCTTATCAGGTGAAAATGATACAAAGATTCTCTTCAAGATCTTACCGGGTGAAAAAAAGGGAGCTACAGTGACTCATAGTGTTAACACTCATTAAAAAGATACCTTATTGGAAATATCAGAGACCTACTAAACGAACATTTTTTTTATTTCTATAATAATGGCTGTATGATTTTGAAAGTTTAAATTACACCAGATTTTTTTCCACACTCATAATGGGGTGGGTATATTTTCTCTGATAAGATTTTGTTCATAGCAGGATGGGAATGTTTTCTTAGATTAGATTTATTCCCAGTCTGGTATAATTAAGTGTAAGTTTCTCTTCTTTTGATTTAAACTAAATATTTGACCATTTAAGGAGTAAACACCAAACCGGAGAGTGATGCAGATTTTGAGGATAAAGTTCAAGATTGTCTGGATGTTGTGAAAACACAAAAGAAAGTTTATACTGCTGAAAATAAAGCACTACAGGTTAGTGATGTCCCTATTAGTGGAATCATCTCATGGAGTTGACATTAATCTTACTGCCTTTAATTCATCTTACATTATATTTTAAAGCAACAAAAACAATTGATAAAGTCATATTGGTATAAATATGAGGTGACTTAAATAATGTTCATCTTTCCACTTGGTATGTATGATATATGAGAATGGACTTGGTGACAAATCCATTAAATATTTGGGAATAGTGTATTAAAAGGAAAATAGTTTATAATTAATGAGATCATTCATCTTGAAATTTCATTCATACATCTTGTGGCAATATAGGAGAAATATTATTGCACTAGTATTTATTCTCGATCAAGTATTAATTATAACATATTCCTTAATTATCTCCAACTTCAATTCCCAAAATATCTTTATAGAAAACAAATGTAAAACAAGGGTATGTGGTATGATGGGTAATTAGACAACTGTCTACCAGAGTCCTAATGCTGGGGATTTAAAGAAGTTCTCTATTGATAGTTCTCATGTATATAAATCCAAGGAAATGCCTTTCTTAAAATAAATATAAAAGTTCAACCATCAATTCTGAAGTAGTAGATATATGCTGGACTTTCAATTGGTATTTTAATTAAAGTTATCCATATAGTTCACAATTACCTTCAACATAAAAGTCCAGAGCTTCAAGTTAAAAACGCAGTAGTTGTCATGTAGCTTAATCAGAGTCACCATGTCAAATTTATTGTTAATAGGTGATGTTGGATATAGAACAGGAAGAAAACAAGGAGAAAGAAAGAGAGAAATTACAACAGATTTTACGTAGTCTTGAAATAAAAAGACAAAAGAAAGATGATCAATTATTATTTGGTGAATCAGGTAAATAAAATTTATATTTGTAATAACTTATATGTTTTCATTTAAACAGACAAGAAAAATCCCAAGAACTTCATGTAGGTTTATATATTTATTACCAGAGATATAAAGAGTTTATATAGTTATTACCAGAGATATAAAGAGTTTATATAGTTATTACCAGAGATATAAAGAGTTTATATAGTTATTACCAGAGATATAAAGGGTTTATATATTTATTACCAGAGATATAAAGAGTTTATATATTTATTACCAGAGATATAAAGAGTTTATATATTTATTACTTACCAGAGATATAAAGGGTTTATATATTTATTACCAGAGATATAAAGAGTTTATATATTTATTACCAGAGATATAAAGAGTTTATATATTTATTACCAGAGATATAAAGAGTTTATTACCAGAGATATAAAGAGTTTATATATTTATTACCAGAGATATAAAAGGTTTATATATTTATTACCAGAGATATAGAGTTTATATATTTATTACCAGAGATATAAAGAGTTTATATATTTATTACCAGAGATATAAAGAGTTTATTACCAGAGATATAAAGAGTTTATATATTTATTACCAGAGATATAAAGAGTTTATATATTTATTACCAGAGATATAAAGGGTTTATATATTTATTACCAGAGATATAAAAGGTTTATATATTTATTACCAGAGATATAAAGAGTTTATATATTTATTACCAGAGATATAAAGAGTTTATATACCAGAGATATAAAGAGTTTATATATTTATTACCAGAGATATAAAGGGTTTATATATTTATTACCAGAGATATAAAAGGTTTATATATTTATTACCAGAGATATAAAGAGTTTATATATTTATTACCAGAGATATAAAGAGTTTATATATTTATTACCAGAGATATAAAGGGTTTATATATTTATTACCAGAGATATAAAGAGTTTATATATTTATTACCAGAGTATAAAGAGTTTATATATTTATTACCAGAGATATAAAGAGTTTATATATTTATTACCAGAGATATAAAGGGTTTATATATTTATTACCAGAGATATAAAGGGTTTATATATTTATTACCAGAGATTTAAAGAGTTTATATATTTATTACCAGAGATATAAAGAGTTTATATATTTATTACCAGAGATATAAAGGGTTTATATATTTATTACCAGAGATATAAAGAGTTTATATATTTATTACCAGAGATGTAAAGGGTTTATATATTTATTACCAGAGATATAAAAGGTTTATATATTTATTACCAGAGATATAAAGAGTTTATATATTTATTACCAGAGATATAAAAGGTTTATATATAAGAGTTTATATATTTATTACCAGAGATATAAAAAGTTTATATATTTATTACCAGAGATATAAAGAGTTTATATATTTATTACCAGAGATATAAAGAGTTTATATAGTTATTACCAGAGATATAAAGCGTTTATATATTTATTACCAGAGATATAAAGAGTTTATATATTTATTACCAGAGATATAAAGGGTTTATATATTTATTACCAGAGATATAAAGAGTTTATATATTTATTACCAGAGATATAAAGAGTTTATATATTTATTACCAGAGATATAAAGGGTTTATATATTTATTACCAGAGATATAAAGGGTTTATATGTTTATTACCAGAGATATAAAGAGTTTATATATTTATTACCAGAGATATAAAGAGTTTATATATTTATTACCAGAGATATAAAGAGTTTATATAGTTTGATATTTCACATTTAATAAAATCTTGTTATTTTGCAAATTGAAGTAAATTTTTTAAAGATGGATCTTAATAAAGTATTGTCAAATCAGGTAAAATTTTAAAATAATATACAGGACATAATTGTTTCCAAATAACAAATTTTACACATTTTTAAAGTCAACTGATAAAATTGTTCAACATAGTTCAGGATTAAATGGGTGTCTTGGCTTGATAGGGTGGGATATTGAAAAACCCATATAATATTCTAAATGTAATTACCTGTGGATAATAATTTTCCAAATAAACAATGAATTTGAATAACCAATAAAACACATACTATTGTGAGATTCTGCATACAACAAATTACATGTGTTTATGGAAGTTATGGTTTCAATCAATTACCATTAATGAAAACACCCTTGAACATTATTTATTGATTGATTGATTGTTGGTTGCTTAACGTCCAGTGGCAAATATTTCATGCATATTCAGGACGAGAACAAGTTCACAATAAATACAATAGGTAGGTTGATACGATAGAGGCCATCTGGGATTATGGTCGGGGAAATTTGGACTGCCACTGGAAAATGAGGGTATCTTGGATAGGGACAGAAATTTTGCCTTACAACAGGCCACCTACGGACCCCTCAAAAGAGTTGTTGCAAGGGTTCTTACCGTGCAAAGAGCGTGTCGCTCTCTTTACATGAGGCATTGGATTTAACGTCCCCCTTCTGACCGGACGTGACTGCAAACTTGATACATCCCGCACAGCCAAAGGGACGCCCCACTTCGGCAAGCGTTTTACTGCCGGTCGGAAGAAGACCAAGTGACCATATTTCTATACCCCAGTCACCCTTGAACAGTATTTAAGATAGAGACATGTTGCTTATAATTTCTATTTCATATTTTTTAAAATGGCTGCTAATATACATGTATTCCTATGATTTGTATTACCAGAGCCAGTAGATTTGAATGATCCAATGTTAATGTTAAGTCAGTATTATAACCAAGCTCTTGATTTTACTTCCAGAGCCAGAAGTTATGAATGATCCAATGTTTATGTTTAGTCAGTATTATGATCAAGCTCTTGATTTTATTTCCAGAGCCAGTAAACATGAATGATCCAATGTTTATGTTTAGTCAGTATTATAACCAAGCTCTTGATTTATTTCCAGAGCCAGTAGATATGAATGATCCAATGTATATGTTTAGTCAGTATTATGACCAAGCTCAAGTATCTGTTGATTCCCTACTCCAAATCAGGTCAGTATTGTGTGTTTAACTGATATGCCAATAAAGGGATTTGGTATGTTTGCTAATAAGAAAGTTTTGAATAAAAGACAAAGATGTGAAGAGTAACTGGTCATTCTGATCCCCTACAAAAACATATTTTTCCTTTGAAGCACGAAAGTTCGGTCTAAACAACATCCTTCAACTTGGCATAATTCGGAGATGCAGCTAATTGTTGTTCATGTCAATCCTAGGTAGTAAAATTTGAGAGGGTCTGGCAACTGAAGTTTTTATGTCAGACCAAAAAGCTGGCAAACATTTTTACCACTTTGACCATAAAAAAAACCATAATAACCAGAAAAGAAATTTTCTGCTTTGACTGTAAACAAAAATTAAAGGAGTAGGGACGGTAAAGGCCGATTTTGGCCTCAAATATCAGGTTCATCCGAAGAAAGATTTTGGACACTTTTTAAACACTTAAGTGTATATTTCAGTTGATTTAATTAGTTGATGTGAAAGATATTAACTGATTTAGTTATTAAAAACGCTCCGATTCAAGCTTAAATATGAGAAATCTATCAAATATGCAAAAAAATGTATATTTTCAGATGGTTTTTGTCAAAAATTGCTAAAATTGTGACGATTTCAGTAATTTAGCATGACTTAATGATGTTAGTACCAGATTGAAGACCTGTTGGTGACCTTCTGCTGTTGTTTTTTTCTATGGTCGGGTTGTTGTCTCTTTGGCACATTCCCATTTCCATTCTCAATTTTATTTTTTACAGAGTTTGTCTTTAGTGCCGTGTGGAGGCAGTAGAGTGCCTCCCCGTGCTTCAGGTTTATGCTCTTATAATATACTAGATTATGGAGTGTGTGTCCGAGCGAGAACTGCTCTAGTTCATTACTTTAGGAATATTTATCAAAAAGTAGTATTTCAATATTCAGCCCCATTCTACTATTTAGTCAGCCATCAGTCCTACCCTGATATACCCTATCTTTTTCGGGTAATTAATACTGATAGCGTTTGACATTTTTAGCCGAACAGATTTATCAATTTTACATAACTTAAATTATTGTATGCTGGTTCATATTCTGGACGCCAGTCTTTGCTCCTTTATAACATGTATAATATAATTCACTAACAAAAAACAATTATGAAGCTTAGAAATGGAAAAATATTAAATACTAAACTTGTTCAAAGGGTATCTACACGTCTCAATCTTCAAAATCGGTTATCTAAAAATACTACCATCGCTAACATTTTTAACAATAAAAATCGTGGTTACCCTTCTATCGATAAGTGTCATGCCAAAAAATGACTTACATGTCCCCGTCTTTCCACCAACAATACGGTTAGGTCCACGTTTAATGGTCGCACATTTTCTTTGAATTTTGAAACTGATATAACTTGAAAACAAACAGTATTATTTATTTACTCACATGAAACAAACCGGGATGTGGTATTCAGTATGTAGGAGAAACTGGACGATATTTATCTAAACGCACTCAAGAACATCTGTATTGTTTTAAAAGACCCAATAAATTCAAAAGTATCATTTACCAACACCTTAAGAAGCACAACCATCCTTTTAAATATTTAGCAGTTCAACCTTTAGAAGTAGTAAATAAGCAGCCTGGTGAATCTCATTCAAAGTTTGTACGATCACGGACAATAATTGAATTAAATTGGATTAAAAAATTACAGACAGTCTACCCTCTCGTTCTTAATGATGATATCATGGGAATTGGTAATATATCTAGAACCGATTCCGTTAACATTTTGGATATAGTTTCTAAAACTGTTCATAAAAACCGTTCTCACGGTCGTAGGACAAATCGCAATCTAAGAAAATTTCGGACCAATCATACCAATATTTCGGACCTAATTTCTATTTCAAAAAACAACGGCAGACATTATCTGTTAACAAAACTCTGTTCATTACCGGTTAATAAGTTAAATAAAATTTTGGAGGATTGCAACACAATTTCATATAGCAGTCCTAAGTATGAAATTGTTCAAATTATTATGGCATATTGTTATTCTAAACTATTTCCCAAAATTGATCGCCCTGAAGATCATAAAAAACATTTTATTAAAATAAAGTATGTCAATAAAGGTTTTGATTTTGTAAATATTGCCGGTATATTTAACGACCATTCTGTTAAAGAACAAATTCCTGGATATTTTGACAATACTGAGCTACCTCTTATTTGTTATATTTACAAGAAATCTACCCGGAAATTTGTGTTTAATTATAGTCAACTGTGTAAAGATGTTAATATCAGTGAAAATACACCTACTTCATGTAATTGTAGTACCTCCGAATATATTTATGGACCCATTTCCCATGTTATAACAGGAGATCTTAACATCGTTCAAGACCGAGAGTTAAAATCATTCCTCAGTAAAGGACCTAAATATCGTCCCCCGTCAATTATTAATTGGAATGAGTGTCGTAATATCATCCAAGACTCACTCCATACTTACTGTATGAAATGGATAAAACGGGAAAAAGCTGACAAAAAATCTTTGGACTCTTTTTTTAATTCAGTAATGAAGATAGTTGATATACGTATTCAACATTTTAAAGAACATTTTACTGTTAACAATAACCACAAAAAACCTATTTCTCGTATCAAACATAAACTAAAAGAACTAGCCAAGAAATTTGTTTTTGTCCCGGCCGATAAAGCTGCTAATAATATTATTATTGTTTGACGTAAATTTTACATTGAGGTTCTGAAAAAAGAAATCACCAATTAACCAACATTCAAACTGACTCCATTTTCAGAAAACGACATCTGTAACAAACATAAACTTTTAGCTACCGCTTTACAAGCAGAGCCAAATACAATGAAAGTCCCAACTATGTACTGGCTTCCGAAGCTACACAAAACACCTTACAAATATAGATTTATTTCGTCTTCAAGCCATTGTTCCACTACTAAATTGTCTATTCTTCTTACCAGCACACTTGGTACAATTAAAAACCTGATAATAAATTGTTCAAATAAGGCCTTCGAAAATAGTGGAATTAATTACTTTTGGAGTGTCAAGAACTCGTTGGAAGTACTTGATAAATTGCATGCTTATATTGGTGATTTTAAATCTGTTCAAAGTTTTGATTTTTCTACCCTGTATACCACATTGCCTCACATTCTCATTAAGAAAAAATTCACACACCTAATTAAATGGGCATTTAAAAAGTCAGAATGTGAATATATATGTTCAAACTCTTTTAGGTCATTTTTTAGTAGCAATAAACAAAAAAACTATGTCAATTGGACATGCTTTGATACTATATATGCCCTTGAATTTTTACTAGATAACATTTTTGTTCGCTTTGGGGATTCCGTATATCATCAGATTATCGGAATTCCAATGGGGACTAACTGTGCACCACTTATTGCGGACCTGTTTTTGTATTGCTATGAGTTACAATTTATGACAAAAATAAGCAAAGACCCATCGAAACAACATCTGATAAACAAATTTAATAATACTTTTAGATATTTGGATGATATTTTGGCTCTCAATAATGACGACTTCAGTATGTATATTAAAGAAATTTATCCTGTTGAACTTACTTTGAATAAAGCTAATACTAACAATGACCACTGCCCTTTCCTCGATCTTGATATCTATATCACTAACGGAAAGCTGAATACTAAAATTTATGATAAAAGAGATGATTTTTCATTTCCTATCGTTAATTATCCATTTTTAGATGGTGACGTTCCCTTGTCACCATCTTACGGTGTTTATATATCTCAACTTGTACGATTCGCTCGTGTATGTAACAATGTTTTAGATTTTAACGAGAGAAATTTATGTATTACTGAAAAATTATTACACCAGGGTTTTCGATATCACAAACTAGTCAAAACATTTACTAAATTTTATCATCGGTATAAGGACATCATTCGTAAATATAGCTCAACATGCAGACTTCTTATACGTTCAGGTATTTCACATCCAATTTTTTATGGAAATATTCTTTATAAAGCACAAAGGTGTCAGTATTCACCTCAAAAACTAACAAAACCTTTGAATAGACTTATTAAGAAGGGATATAATTACGATACTGTTGTCAGGTCATTAAAGATTGCATATTTTGGCGTTAATATTGATTCACTTATAGGGTCTTTGCATCGGAACTAAACACATTTATTCAAAAACCAGTTGTTGGCATGACACGGGTTATGTTCTTCTCATATATGTTATGATGGTATGATACTAAACCCCTAACGGGAAGGATTGTGCCTGATGTTCATATGATGAAATCATAATCTTTCAGTCAGTTTAATTGAAGTCTGGAGCTGGCATGTCAGTTAACTGCTAGTAGTCTGTTGTTATTTATGTATTATTGTCATTTTGTTTATTTTCTTTGGTTACATCTTCTGACATCAGACTCGGACTTCTCTTGAACTGAATTTTAATGTGCGTATTGTTATGCGTTTACTTTTCTACATTGGCTAGAGGTATAGGGGGAGGGTTGAGATCTCACAAACATGTTTAACCCAGCCGCATTTTTGCGCCTGTCCCAAGTCAGGAGCCTCTGGCCTTTGTTAGTCTTGTATTATTAGGTCTTTCCACTTTTCTGTGGAAAGCCTATTGTATTTGTTCTGATTATTATTATTATTATTATTATTTTTTTTTTTTTTTTCTTCCGCCAAATTTTGTTCTTGCGATAAATGTTTGTTTCGCAATATGTCGCTTAGATTTTTTTCATATTGTATCGTATAGGTTATGCGCTTTTAAATTTCACCCTGCTAAGCCGAACCATTTTCTTTGTAAGAGTTATCTCCCTATTCACTGTTTGTCATGTGTGTGCATCTCCTTCGTAACAAAATAAGAAAGCGACAAAATTCTTTTTACAAATTGTTCGTTACATCCTCAGGAATTTTTGGCTAATTTGGATCGAAGCGATTCGATGAAATTTTATAGGAGTTATGTACCTTTACGGAATAAATTTGTCGGTATGTTTTTTTAACTCATAAACCGTTAACCGTATAACCCTGGAATGTTTTTATTTGAGTCCCCTGGGTCCTAACTTAGAAAATTAGGTCAAGGTCAAAGGTCAAGGTCATATTTTAGATTTTCATATGTCTTTGATTTCCCTATAATTCTTGAATGGTTATAGATACAGAAAATTTAAGCAGTGAAAAATGTTCAGTACTTCAAGGGGCAACTTTGTTACATTATGACTGTATTGGTTTTACCATTATGTAAGGGACATAACCCCCATTGATGGTTTATAAAAAGCCATTATTAGGCAAAACACTTAAACAAAAGGTCCTTGACCCATAGGGTCTTTTGCAATGACATTGTGAAGCAATGACCGTGACAAAGGTCACAAGGTCAAAGGTCAAGGTCATGTACATATGTGATTTGGGGCACGACTTGAAGAATTTTATGTGTGTTTGCCAACCAACCAACCAACCAACCAACCAACCAACCAACCAATCATGATCAATCAATAATGATCAATCAACAAATCATGATCATGATTAATCAACCAATCATGATCATGATTAATCAATCAATCAATCATGTTTCCGTCTCATGTGTTTAATATAGGGTTCAAGATCTCCTTTGTTTCTTTTTCGCTGTTTCAATTGACCCTTTCCAACGTGTTTAACCAACCAACCAACCAACCAACCAACCAACCAACCAACCAACCAATCAATCAATCAATCAATCAATCAATCAATCAATCAATCAATCAATCAATCAATCAATCAATCATGATCAATCAATCATGTTTCCGTCTCGTCTCGTGTGTTTAATATAGGGTCCAAGATCTTCTTTGTTTCTTTTTCGCTGTTTCAATTGGCCCTATCCAACGTGTTTAACCAACCAACCAACCAACCAACCAACCAATCAATCAATCAATCAATCAATCAATCAATCAATCAATCAATCAATCAATCAATCAATCAATCAATCAATCAATCATGATCAATCAATCATGTTTCCGTCTCGTCTCGTGTGTTTAATATAGGGTCCAAGATCTTCTTTGTTTCTTTTTCGCTGTTTCAATTGGCCCTATCCAACGTGTTTAACCAACCAACCAAACCAACCAACCAACCAACCAACCAACCAACTAACCAACCAACCAACCAACCAACCAACCAACCAATCAATCAATCAATTAATCAATCAATCAATCAATCATGATCAATCAATCAAGTTTCCGTCTCGTCTCGTGTGTTTAATATAGGGTCCAAGATCTTTTTTGTTTCTTTTTCGCGGTTTCAATTGGCCCTATCCAACGTGTTTAACCAACCAACCAACCAACCAACCAACCAACCAACCAATCAATCAATCATGTTTCCGTCTCGTGTGTTTAATATAGGGTCCAAGATCTTTTTTGTTTCTTTTTCGCTGTTTGAATTGGCCCTATCCAACGTGTTTTACCAACCAACCAACTAATCAATAAATCAATCAATCGATCATGATCATGATCATGATCAATCAATCATGATCATGATCAATCAATCATGTTTCATGATCAATCAATCATGTTTCATGAAAAATTGAAATTTAATATTGTTCTTGCGTCACTTCTGAAAAAAAAATCCACATTTACTCTGAAACTACAAATACAATCGACCTCAAAATTTGCAGTCAGCAGGGCATACATGTACTAAAAGTTTGTAAAAAAATTTGGTGCAGATATCTCTCAAAGCTTTTCCTAGAGAAAAAAAATTGCAATGCCGTAAAAATTGCTTGCTAGGTCCGTAAATTTCAGTAAAAGCCTACAATAAAATGTCCGCTCCGAGATTGAAATACTAATCTGTGTTACAAACAGGTGCTGAAAAATGTACATTATCAGAAAATAATCAATAAATGTGTTTTAAAGTTACACCGGATCAAATAAATCCAAATCATGCACTGTTTGTGAACTGCCATCAAAATGTCAATTTCCTACAATGACAAAAGAAATTACATTGTGTGCATTCCGTCTCTATACATGTTGTCTGTTCAAAGTCCCCACCTAAAAAGGAATAAAAAGACTATCTTTTCGTTATTATAAACCCGTGTCACGTGATGTGGCGCGCGCGCTGTACCTAAAATAAAAGAAAAACTTTCCAAACTAAACATGAAACTTCTCCGGTAACAATAATATAGACCCCATACAGAAACAAACAAACAAACAAACAAACACCCCCCACCCCCAATTCAATTAATTTTAAAGGGGGAAAGACCCCCTACAATTGCTTTTTTAAAGCAATTGATTTATATTTTTAATTTTAGTTTCTTGTGTACAATTTGGAAATTAGTATGGCGTTCATTATCACTGAACTAGTATATATTTGTTTAGGGGCCAGTTGAAGGACGCCTCTGGGTGCGGGAATTTCTCGCTACATTGAAGACCTGTTGGTTACCTTCTGCTGTTGTTTTTTTCTATGGTCAGGTTGTTGTCTCTTTGGCACATTCCCCATTTCCATTCTCAATTTTATTTTTATATGTGCATTGTATTGTCAAAAACAGCCCATATTTATGTAGCAGAAGCATTCTACTTTCCAATAAATAACTAAAACTTTACATTTTAACAATTTTGTAAAACTGCTATATTTTGGGGCCAAAAAGGGGTCTTACTGGACCTACTCCTTTCTGTTGATTCTATAATGATATTTGATTATCTTTACAAAGTCAAAAGAAATTGACTAATTGTTAAATATTTTTATTTCTATTGGTTATAAGCAAAATTTATGGAACTAATTCCCATTCTGTAGTTTATATTGTATCCTATTGGTAATGGTTGCTATTAGTTGATGGTTTATATAAAGTATCACAGCTTGATTATATGTAAACACAAGAAAGACATGTTGATTATCTTCAGATTTATATAACATGTGTAAATCGTTATAAAGGCAAAATGATTAAATTTATTATATTCATATATAAAAATAAGTAGAAAAGGTATGATTGTTAATCAGTTTCATTTACTTCAACTAGATTTTCATTTCAATAGTAAAATATGTTTAATTGCAATTTTTGTCTATAGTGGGTCTCATTGGGGTCTAAGCGTGACGCGGGATTGCCGATTTTTTGTAAGCGTGACACGTGAAAGTCAAATTATTGTGTCGTGAAAACGGGAAATGAGGTCTTACGGGACCCGGGAAATGACAAAAAAATAAGAATTGCTGACGTACATAATGTAAACAGGATATGGGAATCTGACAAAACAGTATGTGGGATCCGGGATCGGAACCCCCCAATGAGACCCCCCTATATGGCTTTAACAAATATGAAGCAAACACATTATATGTAGTCTTTAGATCAATGAAAGATTTAACCAAGAATTATCAAAAACATCCAGAATGCTAAACAGTTTGTTATGTTTATGGAAATACTTGTATATATAGTCTAATATAATGGATGTTGGTAGATAACTAAGGAAGTGTATATATTGTTGCCAACATTGATGTTACGTAATTCCTCCTATTAAACTGATTTTTTTTTTAATATTTATAGATGTGATTGGGACAGATTCAGTGTACCTGAGGGAACACCAGGGGGCAATAGAATTCCTGATGGCTTTATTCTTCCTGAGAAACCATCCAGCGATATATGGACTTCAGCACTAAAGGATGAAACATAAAACCCAGCATTATCAATTAAAATCATTATAAAATTGTTATTGTTTATATTTTCTTGGAGTATTAAGAGACAACTTTTTTTGTGAGCAACATGATGAGTGCCACATGGAGCAGATACATTTTACAATTCCAGAGCACATAGTTTCTCTTAGTTTTTTAGGGTTTTTTTTGGAGGGGGATTGTGTTGCTCAGTCTTTATAACATTTTTTGTCCATTTAAATTTTTACTTTGGCCTTTATGTTGTCTGTTTGTTTTGAACTCATGATTTGTGAATCACCCCTTAGTATCTTCCTTCTACAGTAAAATTAAGGATTTATTTAACAGATTTGCAAGATCACTTCTGAAATAAACCCATTTAAAAAGCAAACTCTTTCTGAAGACCATTTGTTCAACCATTAGGTTTGGTCATTGCTAGCATCACTAGTTATATTATAGAAAAAATCACAAAAATACTGAACTCCAAGAAGATTTCAAAACAGAAGGAACCTGAAGGCTTATCAAATGGCAAAATCAAATGATAAAGCACATCAAATGAATGGACAACAACTGTCATATTCCTGACTTAGTACAGGCATTTTCTAATGTAGAAAATTTTGGATTGAAACTGGTTTTATAGCACTAAACCTCTCACTTGTATGACAGTTTCGTCAAATTGACTGGTTATACCTAATGACAAATGACAAATTAAAGGTATTTTGATTTTTCCTTACTAGCAATTCCAGGATTTTGTGCATCTGATCATTTGACTTTGTGTATCCATACTATGAACAACCTGAATGTCTTTTTCAACAACTGTATGGATTTCAAACCAACTTCTTTATACAGTGTTAGCGTCATACATTGTTCTGCACTATGTGTTTTGGTCTGGTGTGATGCCTGTGATTTTTTGAGAAAGAAATATTTTGTTTCCTTATTTAGGGTTCCAGAGATCATATCTATTATAAATTAGATAGCAAAGAAATAAAAGATCAAGGATAAAGACAATTTATGGCCCTAAATTCTTGCAATGAAGACTGAAGTTTTGCATCATACTTACTAAAAGATATATTCATGCTCAACAGATGAAAACACGCAACAATATTGATTTTCAACTTTACAAAAATCATGCTGTATTCAAGGTTCAAGTAAGTGCATACAAAACACTTCTCACAGTTTTACATACGGAGTTATTTTAGTAAATAGTTCTAAAAAAAATATAGTATTAAATTGTGACTTGAAAACATGTCGTCTAAGAGGTTTTCATGAAGCAAGACTGAATTTCATTATTAAGTTTGTCAATTTTTGAAATGCACTTTTAAATTGTTAAAAAGGAAAATAACAGAGCAGAAAAATACATTTAAGGCTAAGATTCCCAATTCATCTACCTGGTATAATTACATATTACTTTCTAAGAGAAAACAAGATAAAAAAAAAAATCTAAGAAACGACTTTTTATCAATCTCAAGATTCAAAAGTTTTCACCACATAATTTCAGTAGAAAAATCATTGGAAAAAAGTATAATCACAAAATTACTGAAATCCGATGTCATATTCCTGAGTTTGTACAGGCATGCCTGTACCAAGTCAGGAATATGTCCATTTGATTAGGGACTTTCTGTTTTGAGTTTTCTTGGGAGTTCGGAATTCAGTTATTTAACTTTTAAGTTATAATTAATAAAAAAAAAAAATGAATGGGTCATAAATTGACATTCTACATCGATCTTCAAAGACCTGTATGACATATATGTTGTTGTCCTGTTCAACTAAAGACGAAGAACTTGATCTCATTGACCTATATTGGATACCTAAATAACAAATAGCTTACAAAACCTCTGAGTTGTATGACAGTCGCATAAGATTCCATTATATTGACAACAATGCGTGTTCAAAGCAAACAGACACAATAGGCAAAAATGTTAAAAAAAATGTGGTACAGCAGTAATCCCTATCACTATAAAAACAAACATACATGTTAACAAAGAAAACAAAAAGGCATACAAACAAAGCTCACCAGCCAGCAAAAACGAAAGAAAATAATACTAAAAAGTTGAAAACAACACGTTTAATAATTCTATGCGTCCGAAGCGCTTTTCTTGATTTACCTTCATCAGGAACGCTCAAAGCCAAACATTACTATCAGAGACGTAAGATACCAAGGGGATAATCGAAAAATGTAGTGAAAATGACACAGTCATAACAAAAGTGACACAAACCACTTCATTTAAAACTAAAGACTGAGCTACATGAAAATTAAACGAATATAAAACATGACTGACATCAACCAACGATTATGCAAATCAGGCATTTGAAAAACAAATAGGAATGTAGGAGACACATAGTTAACTTGTGAGTGCTCTATCCTGCCCTTGCCAATCAATGACAACAGTAGTTTACAGCCTTCAAACTGTATTGACTTGAGCGCCCCTTATGAGTCTGATGTAGACGAAACTATTCTCTGACGTACAAAATTAGCAATTAATTAATTGTTATTGAAAAAAAACCACTTACTTCGTGATACCAAAGCGCTTTTACCTTTAGTAGGTAAGCACAAAAATTTCGAAAGCCAAGGATTCACAAATACCCGAATTCGTGAGGAGCTACTATATAAAGGATCTAAAAAGGATAGCCAAATTCATCTAAAATAAATGATAGGTTCAGTAAGACCTTTTTTTGGCCCCAAAATATAGCAGTTTTACAAAATTGTTAAAATGTTAACTTTTAGTTATTCATTAGAAAGTAGAATGCTTCTGCTACATAAATATGGGCTGTTTTTGACAATACAATGCACATATATCGGGTACTAACCTCATTAAGTCATGCTAAATTACTGAAATCGTCACAATTTTAGCATTTTAGGTAAATTTTAGACGGTTTTCGTCTTAAATGAAAGTGGCCGCATTTGTGTTCATTCTTAATATTGAAATGTAAGTTGTATTTGATGATAATACATAGCATATATAAAGTTTGAGGATGAACACGGATGCGTCCACTTTCACTTTTAACAAAAACCACATGAAAAGTGACATTTTTTGGCATATTTGATAGATTTGTCATATTTAAGCTATACTCGGAGCGTTTTTAATTGAGTAAATCAGTTAATATCTTTCACATAAGCTTATTGAATCAACTGAAATAGACACTCAAGGGTTTAAAAAGTGTCTAAAATTTTTCGTCAGATGAACTTGAAATTTGCCAAAACTCGGCCCTTACCGGACCTACTCCTTTGTTCGTGGACATTTGGAACCTTGTTTTAAAGCCGTTCTCCCTCATAACTTATTTGTGCACACACCTCTTTATGATTCCGTACATTTGTGATCATAGCGTTTGGAATTTATAGGACATATGGTTTGTTACCGATTCTTTAATTTAAAACGATTTCCAAAGCAAAAAAAGAAGAACTTTCATTCAACCCAAATCGATATTTTCATGATAATAGATCATAATATGCAAGGATACGTTACTGCGCTGGTTATATCTTTAGGGACTAATTGTTTATGAGCAGAGGTAAATTAATAACGTGGGATTTGAACAGCGGTAAACTACTATTGCTTCTAATAAAGTAGATACACACAACTGTCAATGAAATGAGAGGTAAAGACATGATGAGGATTTTGAAAATAAATAACTCAGCCTTGATAATAACAAAAAGTAATGGTTTGTTCTGTCGAAGTTTGAAAATGAATAATCTGACTTACAATGTATTGAGCATGAATAACTCTGCAGGTCTTTTAAGCAATTCTATAAATGCTTTTCTCAAGTATTACTTTTTGTTATTATCAAGGCTGAGTTATTTATTTTCAAAATCCTCATCATGTCTTTACCTTTGATTTGGGTTGAATGAAAGTTCTTCTTTTTTTGCTTTGGAAATCGTTTTAAATTAAAGAATCGGTAACAAACCATATGTCCTATAAATTCCAAACGCTATGATCACAAATGTACGGAATCATAAAGAGGTGTGTGCACAAATAAGTTATGAGGGAGAACGGCTTTAAAACAAGGTTCCAAATGTCCACGAACAAAGAAGTAGGTCCGGTAAGGGCCGAGTTTTGGCAAATTTCAAGTTCATCTGACGAAAAATTTTAGACACTTTTTAAACCCTTGAGTGTCTATTTCAGTTGATTCAATAAGCTTATGTGAAAGATATTAACTGATTTACTCAATTAAAAACGCTCCGAGTATAGCTTAAATATGACAAATCTATCAAATATGCCAAAAAATGTCACTTTTCATGTGGTTTTTGTTAAAAGTGAAAGTGGACGCATCCGTGTTCATCCTCAAACTTTATATATGCTATGTATTATCATCAAATACAACTTACATTTCAATATTAAGAATGAACACAAATGCGGCCACTTTCATTTAAGACGAAAACCGTCTAAAATTTACCTAAAATGCTAAAATTGTGACGATTTCAGTAATTTAGCATGACTTAATGAGGTTAGTACCCGATATATGTGCATTGTATTGTCAAAAACAGCCCATATTTATGTAGCAGAAGCATTCTACTTTCTAATGAATAACTAAAAGTTAACATTTTAACAATTTTGTAAAACTGCTATATTTTGGGGCCAAAAAAAGGTCTTACTGAACCTATCATTTATTTTAGATGAATTTGGCTATCCTTTTTAGATCCTTTATATAGTAGCTCCTCACGAATTCGGGTATTTGTGAATCCTTGGCTTTCGAAATTTTTGTGCTTACCTACTAAAGGTAAAAGCGCTTTGGTATCACGAAGTAAGTGGTTTTTTTTCAATAACAATTAATTAATTGCTAATTTTGTACGTCAGAGAATAGTTTCGTCTACATCAGACTCATAAGGGGCGCTCAAGTCAATACAGTTTGAAGGCTGTAAACTACTGTTGTCATTGATTGGCAAGGGCAGGATAGAGCACTCACAAGTTAACTATGTGTCTCCTACATTCCTATTTGTTTTTCAAATGCCTGATTTGCATAATCGTTGGTTGATGTCAGTCATGTTTTATATTCGTTTAATTTTCATGTAGCTCAGTCTTTAGTTTTAAATGAAGTGGTTTGTGTCACTTTTGTTATGACTGTGTCATTTTCACTACATTTTTCGATTATCCCCTTGGTATCTTACGTCTCTGATAGTAATGTTTGGCTTTGAGCGTTCCTGATGAAGGTAAATCAAGAAAAGCGCTTCGGACGCATAGAATTATTAAACGTGTTGTTTTCAACTTTTTAGTATTATTTTCTTTCGTTTTTGCTGGCTGGTGAGCTTTGTTTGTATGCCTTTTTGTTTTCTTTGTTAACATGTATGTTTGTTTTTATAGTGATAGGGATTACTGCTGTACCACATTTTTTTTAACATTTTTGCCTATTGTGTCTGTTTGCTTTGAACACGCATTGTTGTCAATATAATGGAATCTTATGCGACTGTCATACAACTCAGAGGTTTTGTAAGCTATTTGTTATTTAGGTATCCAATATAGGTCAATGAGATCAAGTTCTTCGTCTTTAGTTGAACAGGACAACAACATATATGTCATACAGGTCTTTGAAGATCGATGTAGAATGTCAATTTATGACCCATTCATTTTTTTTTTTATTAATTATAACTTAAAAGTTAAATAACTGAATTCCGAACTCCCAAGAAAACTCAAAACAGAAAGTCCCTAATCAAATGGACATATTCCTGACTTGGTACAGGCATGCCTGTACAAACTCAGGAATATGACATCGGATTTCAGTAATTTTGTGATTATACTTTTTTCCAATGATTTTTCTACTGAAATTATGTGGTGAAAACTTTTGAATCTTGAGATTGATAAAAAGTCGTTTCTTAGATTTTTTTTTTTATCTTGTTTTCTCTTAGAAAGTAATATGTAATTATACCAGGTAGATGAATTGGGAATCTTAGCCTTAAATGTATTTTTCTGCTCTGTTATTTTCCTTTTTAACAATTTAAAAGTGCATTTCAAAAATTGACAAACTTAATAATGAAATTCAGTCTTGCTTCATGAAAACCTCTTAGACGACATGTTTTCAAGTCACAATTTAATACTATATTTTTTTTAGAACTATTTACTAAAATAACTCCGTATGTAAAACTGTGAGAAGTGTTTTGTATGCACTTACTTGAACCTTGAATACAGCATGATTTTTGTAAAGTTGAAAATCAATATTGTTGCGTGTTTTCATCTGTTGAGCATGAATATATCTTTTAGTAAGTATGATGCAAAACTTCAGTCTTCATTGCAAGAATTTAGGGCCATAAATTGTCTTTATCCTTGATCTTTTATTTCTTTGCTATCTAATTTATAATAGATATGATCTCTGGAACCCTAAATAAGGAAACAAAATATTTCTTTCTCAAAAAATCACAGGCATCACACCAGACCAAAACACATAGTGCAGAACAATGTATGACGCTAACACTGTATAAAGAAGTTGGTTTGAAATCCATACAGTTGTTGAAAAAGACATTCAGGTTGTTCATAGTATGGATACACAAAGTCAAATGATCAGATGCACAAAATCCTGGAATTGCTAGTAAGGAAAAATCAAAATACCTTTAATTTGTCATTTGTCATTAGGTATAACCAGTCAATTTGACGAAACTGTCATACAAGTGAGAGGTTTAGTGCTATAAAACCAGTTTCAATCCAAAATTTTCTACATTAGAAAATGCCTGTACTAAGTCAGGAATATGACAGTTGTTGTCCATTCATTTGATGTGCTTTATCATTTGATTTTGCCATTTGATAAGCCTTCAGGTTCCTTCTGTTTTGAAATCTTCTCGGAGTTCAGTATTTTTGTGATTTTTTCTATAATATAACTAGTGATGCTAGCAATGACCAAACCTAATGGTTGAACAAATGGTCTTCAGAAAGAGTTTGCTTTTTAAATGGGTTTATTTCAGAAGTGATCTTGCAAATCTGTTAAATAAATCCTTAATTTTACTGTAGAAGGAAGATACTAAGGGGTGATTCACAAATCATGAGTTCAAAACAAACAGACAACATAAAGGCCAAAGTAAAAATTTAAATGGACAAAAAATGTTATAAAGACTGAGCAACACAATCCCCCTCCAAAAAAAACCCCTAAAAAACTAAGAGAAACTATGTGCTCTGGAATTGTAAAATGTATCTGCTCCATGTGGCACTCATCATGTTGCTCACAAAAAAAGTTGTCTCTTAATACTCCAAGAAAATATAAACAATAACAATTTTATAATGATTTTAATTGATAATGCTGGGTTTTATGTTTCATCCTTTAGTGCTGAAGTCCATATATCGCTGGATGGTTTCTCAGGAAGAATAAAGCCATCAGGAATTCTATTGCCCCCTGGTGTTCCCTCAGGTACACTGAATCTGTCCCAATCACATCTATAAATATTAAAAAAAAATCAGTTTAATAGGAGGAATTACGTAACATCAATGTTGGCAACAATATATACACTTCCTTAGTTATCTACCAACATCCATTATATTAGACTATATATACAAGTATTTCCATAAACATAACAAACTGTTTAGCATTCTGGATGTTTTTGATAATTCTTGGTTAAATCTTTCATTGATCTAAAGACTACATATAATGTGTTTGCTTCATATTTGTTAAAGCCATATAGGGGGGTCTCATTGGGGGGTTCCGATCCCGGATCCCACATACTGTTTTGTCAGATTCCCGTATCCTGTTTACATTATGTACGTCAGCAATTCTTATTTTTTTGTCATTTCCCGGGTCCCGTAAGACCTCATTTCCCGTTTTCACGACACAATAATTTGACTTTCACGTGTCACGCTTACAAAAAATCGGCAATCCCGCGTCACGCTTAGACCCCAATGAGACCCACTATAGACAAAAATTGCAATTAAACATATTTTACTATTGAAATGAAAATCTAGTTGAAGTAAATGAAACTGATTAACAATCATACCTTTTCTACTTATTTTTATATATGAATATAATAAATTTAATCATTTTGCCTTTATAACGATTTACACATGTTATATAAATCTGAAGATAATCAACATGTCTTTCTTGTGTTTACATATAATCAAGCTGTGATACTTTATATAAACCATCAACTAATAGCAACCATTACCAATAGGATACAATATAAACTACAGAATGGGAATTAGTTCCATAAATTTTGCTTATAACCAATAGAAATAAAAATATTTAACAATTAGTCAATTTCTTTTGACTTTGTAAAGATAATCAAATATCATTATAGAATCAACAGAAAGGAGTAGGTCCAGTAAGACCCCTTTTTGGCCCCAAAATATAGCAGTTTTACAAAATTGTTAAAATGTAAAGTTTTAGTTATTTATTGGAAAGTAGAATGCTTCTGCTACATAAATATGGGCTGTTTTTGACAATACAATGCACATATAAAAATAAAATTGAGAATGGAAATGGGGAATGTGCCAAAGAGACAACAACCTGACCATAGAAAAAAACAACAGCAGAAGGTAACCAACAGGTCTTCAATGTAGCGAGAAATTCCCGCACCCAGAGGCGTCCTTCAACTGGCCCCTAAACAAATATATACTAGTTCAGTGATAATGAACGCCATACTAATTTCCAAATTGTACACAAGAAACTAAAATTAAAATAATACAAGACTAACAAAGGCCAGAGGCTCCTGACTTGGGACAGGCGCAAAAATGCGGCTGGGTTAAACATGTTTGTGAGATCTCAACCCTCCCCCTATACCTCTAGCCAATGTAGAAAAGTAAACGCATAACAATACGCACATTAAAATTCAGTTCAAGAGAAGTCCGAGTCTGATGTCAGAAGATGTAACCAAAGAAAATAAACAAAATGACAATAATACATAAATAACAACAGACTACTAGCAGTTAACTGACATGCCAGCTCCAGACTTCAATTAAACTGACTGAAAGATTATGATTTCATCATATGAACATCAGGCACAATCCTTCCCGTTAGGGGTTTAGTATCATACCATCATAACATATATGAGAAGAACATAACCCGTGTCATGCCAACAACTGGTTTTTGAATAAATGTGTTTAGTTCCGATGCAAAGACCCTATAAGTGAATCAATATTAACGCCAAAATATGCAATCTTTAATGACCTGACAACAGTATCGTAATTATATCCCTTCTTAATAAGTCTATTCAAAGGTTTTGTTAGTTTTTGAGGTGAATACTGACACCTTTGTGCTTTATAAAGAATATTTCCATAAAAAATTGGATGTGAAATACCTGAACGTATAAGAAGTCTGCATGTTGAGCTATATTTACGAATGATGTCCTTATACCGATGATAAAATTTAGTAAATGTTTTGACTAGTTTGTGATATCGAAAACCCTGGTGTAATAATTTTTCAGTAATACATAAATTTCTCTCGTTAAAATCTAAAACATTGTTACATACACGAGCGAATCGTACAAGTTGAGATATATAAACACCGTAAGATGGTGACAAGGGAACGTCACCATCTAAAAATGGATAATTAACGATAGGAAATGAAAAATCATCTCTTTTATCATAAATTTTAGTATTCAGCTTTCCGTTAGTGATATAGATATCAAGATCGAGGAAAGGGCAGTGGTCATTGTTAGTATTAGCTTTATTCAAAGTAAGTTCAACAGGATAAATTTCTTTAATATACATACTGAAGTCGTCATTATTGAGAGCCAAAATATCATCCAAATATCTAAAAGTATTATTAAATTTGTTTATCAGATGTTGTTTCGATGGGTCTTTGCTTATTTTTGTCATAAATTGTAACTCATAGCAATACAAAAACAGGTCCGCAATAAGTGGTGCACAGTTAGTCCCCATTGGAATTCCGATAATCTGATGATATACGGAATCCCCAAAGCGAACAAAAATGTTATCTAGTAAAAATTCAAGGGCATATATAGTATCAAAGCATGTCCAATTGACATAGTTTTTTTGTTTATTGCTACTAAAAAATGACCTAAAAGAGTTTGAACATATATATTCACATTCTGACTTTTTAAATGCCCATTTAATTAGGTGTGTGAATTTTTTCTTAATGAGAATGTGAGGCAATGTGGTATACAGGGTAGAAAAATCAAAACTTTGAACAGATTTAAAATCACCAATATAAGCATGCAATTTATCAAGTACTTCCAACGAGTTCTTGACACTCCAAAAGTAATTAATTCCACTATTTTCGAAGGCCTTATTTGAACAATTTATTATCAGGTTTTTAATTGTACCAAGTGTGCTGGTAAGAAGAATAGACAATTTAGTAGTGGAACAATGGCTTGAAGACGAAATAAATCTATATTTGTAAGGTGTTTTGTGTAGCTTCGGAAGCCAGTACATAGTTGGGACTTTCATTGTATTTGGCTATGCTTGTAAAGCGGTAGCTAAAAGTTTATGTTTGTTACAGATGTCGTTTTCTGAAAATGGAGTCAGTTTGAATGTTGGTTAATTGGTGATTTCTTTTTTCAGAACCTCAATGTAAAATTTACGTCAAACAATAATAATATTATTAGCAGCTTTATCGGCCGGGACAAAAACAAATTTCTTGGCTAGTTCTTTTAGTTTATGTTTGATACGAGAAATAGGTTTTTTGTGGTTATTGTTAACAGTAAAATGTTCTTTAAAATGTTGAATACGTATATCAACTATCTTCATTACTGAATTAAAAAAAGAGTCCAAAGATTTTTTGTCAGCTTTTTCCCGTTTTATCCATTTCATACAGTAAGTATGGAGTGAGTCTTGGATGATATTACGACACTCATTCCAATTAATAATTGACGGGGGACGATATTTAGGTCCTTTACTGAGGAATGATTTTAACTCTCGGTCTTGAACGATGTTAAGATCTCCTGTTATAACATGGGAAATGGGTCCATAAATATATTCGGAGGTACTACAATTACATGAAGTAGGTGTATTTTCACTGATATTAACATCTTTACACAGTTGACTATAATTAAACACAAATTTCCGGGTAGATTTCTTGTAAATATAACAAATAAGAGGTAGCTCAGTATTGTCAAAATATCCAGGAATTTGTTCTTTAACAGAATGGTCGTTAAATATACCGGCAATATTTACAAAATCAAAACCTTTATTGACATACTTTATTTTAATAAAATGTTTTTTTATGATCTTCAGGACGATCAATTTTGGGAAATAGTTTAGAATAACAATATGCCATAATAATTTGAACAATTTCATACTTTGTATTTGTTTGGCTTTTTAACTATTTTGATCTGAGCGTCACTGATGAGTCTTATGTAGACGAAACGCGCGTCTGGCGTATAAAATTATAATCCTGGTACTTTTGATAACTATTTACACCACTGGGTCGATGCCACTGCTGGTGGACGTTTCGTCCCCGAGGGTATCACCAGCCCAGTAGTCAGCACTTCGGTGTTGACATGTATATCAATTATATGGTCATTTTTATAAATTTTCTGTTTACAAAACTTTGAATTTTTCGAAAAACTAAGGATTTTCTTACCCCAGGAGTAGATTACCTTAGCCGTATTTGGCACAACTTTTTGGAATTTTGGGTCCTCAATGCTCTTCTACTTTGTATTTGTTTGGCTTTTTAACTATTTTGATCTGAGCGTCACTGATGAGTCTTATGTAGACGAAACGCGCGTCTGGCGTATAAAATTATAATCCTGGTACTTTTGATAACTATTAGGACTGCTATATGAAATTGTGTTGCAATCCTCCAAAATTTTATTTAACTTATTAACCGGTAATGAACAGAGTTTTGTTAACAGATAATGTCTGCCGTTGTTTTTTGAAATAGAAATTAGGTCCGAAATATTGGTATGATTGGTCCGAAATTTTCTTAGATTGCGATTTGTCCTACGACCGTGAGAACGGTTTTTATGAACAGTTTTAGAAACTATATCCAAAATGTTAACGGAATCGGTTCTAGATATATTACCAATTCCCATGATATCATCATTAAGAACGAGAGGGTAGACTGTCTGTAATTTTTTAATCCAATTTAATTCAATTATTGTCCGTGATCGTACAAACTTTGAATGAGATTCACCAGGCTGCTTATTTACTACTTCTAAAGGTTGAACTGCTAAATATTTAAAAGGATGGTTGTGCTTCTTAAGGTGTTGGTAAATGATACTTTTGAATTTATTGGGTCTTTTAAAACAATACAGATGTTCTTGAGTGCGTTTAGATAAATATCGTCCAGTTTCTCCTACATACTGAATACCACATCCCGGTTTGTTTCATGTGAGTAAATAAATAATACTGTTTGTTTTCAAGTTATATCAGTTTCAAAATTCAAAGAAAATGTGCGACCATTAAACGTGGACCTAACCGTATTGTTGGTGGAAAGACGGGGACATGTAAGTCATTTTTTGGCATGACACTTATCGATAGAAGGGTAACCACGATTTTTATTGTTAAAAATGTTAGCGATGGTAGTATTTTTAGATAACCGATTTTGAAGATTGAGACGTGTAGATACCCTTTGAACAAGTTTAGTATTTAATATTTTTCCATTTCTAAGCTTCATAATTGTTTTTTGTTAGTGAATTATATTATACATGTTATAAAGGAGCAAAGACTGGCGTCCAGAATATGAACCAGCATACAATAATTTAAGTTATGTAAAATTGATAAATCTGTTCGGCTAAAAATGTCAAACGCTATCAGTATTAATTACCCGAAAAAGATAGGGTATATCAGGGTAGGACTGATGGCTGACTAAATAGTAGAATGGGGCTGAATATTGAAATACTACTTTTTGATAAATATTCCTAAAGTAATGAACTAGAGCAGTTCTCGCTCGGACACACACTCCATAATCTAGTATATTATAAGAGCATAAACCTGAAGCACGGGGAGGCACTCTACTGCCTCCACACGGCACTAAAGACAAACTCTGTAAAAAATAAAATTGAGAATGGAAATGGGAATGTGCCAAAGAGACAACAACCCGACCATAGAAAAAAACAACAGCAGAAGGTCACCAACAGGTCTTCAATCTGGTACTAACATCATTAAGTCATGCTAAATTACTGAAATCGTCACAATTTTAGCAATTTTTGACAAAAACCATCTGAAAATATACATTTTTTGCATATTTGATAGATTTCTCATATTTAAGCTTGAATCGGAGCGTTTTTAATGACTAAATCAGTTAATATCTTTCACATCAACTAATTAAATCAACTGAAATATACACTTAAGTGTTTAAAAAGTGTCCAAAATCTTTCTTCGGATGAACCTGATATTTGAGGCCAAAATCGGCCTTTACCGTCCCTACTCCTTTAATTTTTGTTTACAATCAAAGCAGAAAATTTCTTTTCTGGTTATTATGGTTTTTTTTATGGTCAAAGTGGTAAAAATGTTTGCCAGCTTTTTGGTCTGACATAAAAACTTCAGTTGCCAGACCCTCTCAAATTTTACTACCTAGGATTGACATGAACAACAATTAGCTGCATCTCCGAATTATGCCAAGTTGAAGGATGTTGTTTAGACCGAACTTTCGTGCTTCAAAGGAAAAATATGTTTTTGTAGGGGATCAGAATGACCAGTTACTCTTCACATCTTTGTCTTTTATTCAAAACTTTCTTATTAGCAAACATACCAAATCCCTTTATTGGCATATCAGTTAAACACACAATACTGACCTGATTTGGAGTAGGGAATCAACAGATACTTGAGCTTGGTCATAATACTGACTAAACATATACATTGGATCATTCATATCTACTGGCTCTGGAAATAAATCAAGAGCTTGGTTATAATACTGACTAAACATAAACATTGGATCATTCATGTTTACTGGCTCTGGAAATAAAATCAAGAGCTTGATCATAATACTGACTAAACATAAACATTGGATCATTCATAACTTCTGGCTCTGGAAGTAAAATCAAGAGCTTGGTTATAATACTGACTTAACATTAACATTGGATCATTCAAATCTACTGGCTCTGGTAATACAAATCATAGGAATACATGTATATTAGCAGCCATTTTAAAAAATATGAAATAGAAATTATAAGCAACATGTCTCTATCTTAAATACTGTTCAAGGGTGACTGGGGTATAGAAATATGGTCACTTGGTCTTCTTCCGACCGGCAGTAAAACGCTTGCCGAAGTGGGGCGTCCGTTTGGCTGTGCGGGATGTATCAAGTTTGCAGTCACGTCCGGTCAGAAGGGGGACGTTAAATCCAATGCCTCGTGTAAAGAGAGCGACACGCTCTTTGCACGGTAAGAACCCTTGCAACAACTCTTTTGAGGGGTCCGTAGGTGGCCTGTTGTAAGGCAAAATTTCTGTCCCTATCCAAGATACCCTCATTTTCCAGTGGCAGTCCAAATTTCCCCGACCATAATCCCAGATGGCCTCTATCGTATCAACCTACCTATTGTATTTATTGTGAACTTGTTCTCGTCCTGAATATGCATGAAATATTTGCCACTGGACGTTAAGCAACCAACAATCAATCAATCAATAAATAATGTTCAAGGGTGTTTTCATTAATGGTAATTGATTGAAACCATAACTTCCATAAACACATGTAATTTGTTGTATGCAGAATCTCACAATAGTATGTGTTTTATTGGTTATTCAAATTCATTGCTTATTTGGAAAATTATTATCCACAGGTAATTACATTTAGAATATTATATGGGTTTTTCAATATCCCACCCTATCAAGCCAAGACACCCATTTAATCCTGAACTATGTTGAACAATTTTATCAGTTGACTTTAAAAATGTGTAAAATTTGTTATTTGGAAACAATTATGTCCTGTATATTATTTTAAAATTTTACCTGATTTGACAATACTTTATTAAGATCCATCTTTAAAAAATTTACTTCAATTTGCAAAATAACAAGATTTTATTAAATGTGAAATATCAAACTATATAAACTCTTTATATCTCTGGTAATAAATATATAAACTCTTTATATCTCTGGTAATAAATATATAAACTCTTTATATCTCTGGTAATAAATATATAAACCCTTTATATCTCTGGTAATAAATATATAAACCCTTTATATCTCTGGTAATAAATATATAAACTCTTTATATCTCTGGTAATAAATATATAAACTCTTTATATCTCTGGTAATAAATATATAAACTCTTTATATCTCTGGTAATAAATATATAAACCCTTTATATCTCTGGTAATAAATATATAAACCCTTTATATCTCTGGTAATAAATATATAAACCCTTTATATCTCTGGTAATAACTATATAAACTCTTTATATCTCTGGTAATAACTATATAAACTCTTTATATCTCTGGTAATAAATATATAAACTTTTTATATCTCTGGTAATAAATATATAAACTCTTATATATAAACCTTTTATATCTCTGGTAATAAATATATAAACTCTTTATATCTCTGGTAATAAATATATAAACCTGTTATATCTCTGGTAATAAATATATAAACCCTTTACATCTCTGGTAATAAATATATAAACTCTTTATATCTCTGGTAATAAATATATAAACCCTTTATATCTCTGGTAATAAATATATAAACTCTTTATATCTCTGGTAATAAATATATAAACTCTTTAAATCTCTGGTAATAAATATATAAACCCTTTAAATCTCTGGTAATAAATATATAAACCCTTTATATCTCTGGTAATAAATATATAAACTCTTTATATCTCTGGTAATAAATATATAAACTCTTTATATCTCTGGTAATAAATATATAAACCTTTTATATCTCTGGTAATAAATATATAAACCCTTTATATCTCTGGTAATAAATATATAAACTCTTTATATCTCTGGTAATAAATATATAAACTCTTTATATCTCTGGTAATAAACTCTTTATATCTCTGGTAATAAATATATAAACTCTTTATATCTCTGGTAATAAATATATAAACTCTATATCTCTGGTAATAAATATATAAACCTTTTATATCTCTGGTAATAAATATATAAACTCTTTATATCTCTGGTAATAAACTCTTTATATCGCTGGTAATAAATATATAAACTCTTTATATCTCTGGTAATAAATATATAAACTCTTTATATCTCTGGTAATAAATATATAAACTCTTTATATCTCTGGTAATAAATATATAAACCCTTTATATCTCTGGTAATAACTATATAAACTCTTTATATCTCTGGTAATAACTATATAAACTCTTTATATCTCTGGTAATAACTATATAAACTCTTTATATCTCTGGTAATAAATATATAAACCTACATGAAGTTCTTGGGATTTTTCTTGTCTGTTTAAATGAAAACATATAAGTTATTACAAATATAAATTTTATTTACCTGATTCACCAAATAATAATTGATCATCTTTCTTTTGTCTTTTTATTTCAAGACTACGTAAAATCTGTTGTAATTTCTCTCTTTCTTTCTCCTTGTTTTCTTCCTGTTCTATATCCAACATCACCTATTAACAATAAATTTGACATGGTGACTCTGATTAAGCTACATGACAACTACTGCGTTTTTAACTTGAAGCTCTGGACTTTTATGTTGAAGGTAATTGTGAACTATATGGATGACTTTAATTAAAATACCAATTGAAAGTCCAGCATATATCTACTACTTCAGAATTGATGGTTGAACTTTAATAATTATTTTAAGAAAGGCATTTCCTTGGCTTTATATACATGAGAACTATCAATAGAGAACTTCTTTAAATCCAAAACATTAGGACTCTGGTGGACAGACGTCTAATTACCAATCATACCACATACCCAAATTTTACATTAGTTTTTTATAGAGATATTTTGGGAATTGAAGTTGGAGATAATTAAGGAATATGTAACAATTTATACTTGATCGAGAATAAATCTTAGTGCAATAATGTTTCTTCTATATTGCCACAAGATGGATGAATGAAATTTCAAGATGAAATATCTTATTATAAACTTTCTCCCTATTATACACTATTCTCAAGTATTTAATGGATTTGCCACCAAGTAAGTACATTCTCATATATATCATACATACCAAGTGGAAAGATAACCCTTATTTAAGTATCCCCATATTTATACATATATGATTTTATCAATTGTTTTTGTTGCTTCCAAAAATAGTTTTGGATGAATTAAAGGCAGTAAGATTAATGTCAACTCCATGAGATGATTTAACTGATAGGGACATTACTAACCTGTAGTGCTTTATTTTCAGCAGTGTAAACTTTCTTTTGTGTTTTCACAACATCCAGACAATCTTGAACTTTATCCTCAAAATCTGCATCACTCTCAGGTTTGGTGTTTACTCCTTAAATAGTAAAATATTTAGTTTAAATCAAAAGAAAAGAAACTTACACTTAATTATAACAGACTGGGAAAAAATCTAATCTAAGAAAACGTTCCCATCCTGCTATGAACAAAATCTTATCAGAGAAAATATACCCTCCCCATTATGAGTGTGGAAAAATTCTGGTGTAATTCAACTTTCAAAATCATGCAGTCATTATTACAGAAATTAAAAAAAAAAATTCTTTTAGTAGGTCTCTGGTATTTCCAATAGTGTATATTTTTAATGAGTGTTAAAACTATGAGTCACTGTAGCTCCCTTTTTTCACCTGATAAGGTCTTGAAGAGAATATTTGTATCAAAATAAGATCAATTATTCACAGAATTTGGTGAATGACACTCATAAATAACCTGTTTAAAACAAAAACTGTTTTATTTTTATTTTATATAAGATCATACAGGTATTATTTCTACTAAGTAAGGAGTAAAGAGAAGCATTTTTGTAACAAACCTTGCTGTAATAATCTATCTTTCCTCAATTTTCTGAGTTTAGTCAGATTTTTCAGTAAATCTGTGGCTCTTGTAATATCTTGTGTTTTCTTTCTTATTTCACCCAGAACTTTGTCTGCAATTTTGTCTCACAAAATTGACTTTTGTGTTTTAATTTCCATATCAGGAAACAAAAGTCAATTTTGTATGCAAATATAACTATTTGATTTTGTCATGAAAAAAATGAATTTTGTCTACAAAAATGAATTCTGTCTACAAAAATGAATTTTGTCTACAAAAATGAATTTTGTCTACAAAAATGAATTTTGTCATGACAAAAATGAATTTTACGGACCTAATTTCTATTTCAAAAAACAACGGCAGACATTATCTGTTAACAAAACTCTGTTCATTACCGGTTAATAAGTTAAATAAAATTTTGGAGGATTGCAACACAATTTCATATAGCAGTCCTAAGTATGAAATTGTTCAAATTATTATGGCATATTGTTATTCTAAACTATTTCCCAAAATTGATCGCCCTGAAGATCATAAAAAACATTTTATTAAAATAAAGTATGCCAATAAAGATTTTGATTTTGTAAATATTGCCGGTATATTTAACGACCATTCTGTTAAAGAACAAATTCCTGGATATTTTGACAATACTGAGCTACCTCTTATTTGTTATATTTACAAGAAATCTACCCGAAAATTTGTATTTAATTATAGTCAATTGTGTAAAGATGTTAATATCAGTGAAAATACACCTACTTCATGTAATTGTAGTACCTCCGAATATATTTATGGACCCATTTCCCATGTTATAACAGGAGATCTTAACATCATCTTAACTTCAAGACCGAGAGTTAAAATCATTCCTCAGTAAAGGACCTAAAAATCGTCCCCGTCAATTATTAATTGGAATGAGTGTCGTTATATCATCCACGACTCACTCCATACTTACTGTATAAAATGGATAAAACGGGAAAAAGCTGACAAAAAATCTTTGGACTCTTTTTTTAATTCAGTAATGAAGATAGTTGATATACGTATTCAACATTTTAAAGAACATTTTACTGTTAACAATAACCACAAAAAACCTATTTCTCGTATCAAACATAAACTAAAAGAACTAGCCAAGAAATTTGTTTTTGTCCCGGCCGATAAATCTGCTAATAATATTATTATTATTTGACGTAAATTTTACATTGAGGTTCTGAAAAAAGAAATCACCAATTCACCAACATTCAAACTGACTCCATTTTCAGAAAACGACATCTGTAACAAACATAAACTTTTAGCTACCGCTTTACAAGCAGAGCCAAATACAATGAAAGTCCCAACTATGTATTGGCTTCCGAAGCTACACAAAACACCTTACAAATATAGATTTATTTCGTCTTCAAGCCATTGTTCCACTACTAAATTGTCTACTTGGTACAGTTAAAAACCTGATAATAAATTGTTCAAATAAGGCCTTCGAAAATAGTGAAATTAATTACTTTTGGAGTGTCAAGAACTCGTTGGAAGTACTTGATAAATTGCATGCATATATTGGTGATTTTGAATCTATTCAAAGTTTTGATTTTTCTACCCTGTATACCACATTTCTTCACATTCTCATTAAGAAAAAATTCACACACCTAACCAAATGGGCATTTAAAAAGTCAGAATGTGAATATATATGTTCAAACTCTTTTAGGTCATTTTTTAGAAGCAATAAACAAAAAAAAACTATGTCAATTGGACATGCTTTGATACTATATATGCCCTTGAATTTTTACTAGATAACATTTTTGTTTGCTTTGGGGATTCCGTATATAGTCAGATTATCGGAATTCCAATGGGGACTAAATGTGCACCACTTATTGCGGATCTGTTTTTGTATTGCTATGAGTTACAATTTATGACAAAAATAAGCAAAGACCCATCGAAACAACATCTGATAAACAAATTTAATAATACTTTTAGCTATTTAGATGATATTTTGGCTCTCAATAATGACGACTTCAGTATGTATATTAAAGAAATTTATCCTGTTGAACTTACTTTGAATAAAGCTAGTACTAACAATGACCACTGCCCTTTCCTCGATCTTGATATCTATATCACTAACGGAAAGTTGAATACTAAAATTTATGATAAAAGAGATGATTTTTCATTTCCTATCGTTAATTATCCATTTTTAGATGGCGACGTTCCCTTGTCACCATCTTACGGTGTTTATATATCTCAACTTGTACGATTCGCTCGTGTATGTAACAATGTTTTAGATTTTAACGAGAGAAATTTATGTATTACTGAAAAATTATTACACCAGGGTTTTCGATATCACAAACTAGTCAAAACATTTACTAAATTTTATCATCGGTATAAGGACATCATTCGTAAATATAGCTCAACATGCAGACTTCTTATACGTTCAGGTATTTCACATCCAATTTTTTATGGAAATATTCTTTATAAAGCACAAAGGTGTCAGTATTCACCTCAAAAACTAACAAAACCTTTGAATAGACTTATTAAGAAGGGATATAGTTACGATACTATTGTCAGGTCATTAAAGATTGCATATTTTGGCGTTAATATTGATTCACTTATAGGGTCTTTGCATCGGAACTAAACACATTTATTCAAAAACCAGTTGTTGGCATGGCACGGGTTATGTTCTTCTCATATATGTTATGATGGTATGATACTAAACCCCTAACGGGAAGGATTGTGCCTGATGTTCATATGATGAAATCATAATCTTTCAGTCAGCTTAATTGAAGTCTGGAGCTGGCATGTCAGTTAACTGCTAGTAGTCTGTTGTAATTTATGTATTATTGTCATTTTGTTTATTTTCTTTGGTTACATCTTCTGACATCTGACTCGGACTTCTCTTGAACTGAATTTTAATGTGCGTATTGTTATACGTTTACTTTTCTACATTGGCTAGAGGTATAGGGGAAGGGTTGAGATCTCACAAACATGTTTAACCCCGCCGCATTTTTGCGCCTGTCCCAAGTCAGGAGCCTCTGGCCTTTGTTAGTCTTGTATTATTTTAATTTTAGTTTCTTGTGTACATTTTGGAAATTAGTATGGCGTTCATTATCACTGAACTAGTATATATTTGTTTAGGGGCCAGCTAAAGGACGCCTCCGGGTGCGGGAATTTCTCGCTACATTGAAGACCTGTTGGTTACCTTCTGCTGTTGTTTTTTTTTTCTATGGTCGGGTTGTTGTCTTCTTGGCACATTCCCCATTTCCATTCTCAATTTTATTTGTCACTTCAAAATTGAAGTTCTCATAAAACAAGTCTGTATCACATAGTTTTGTAAGACAAAAATGATTTTGTTATGACAGAATTGAATTTTATGTACAAAAAATTGATTTTGATTACAAAAAGTGTAAGTCCCGTTCGGTGCCCCGTAGGCACTCAGGCTTCCTCCACCAATAAAAACTAGCCTCCACGAAGTACCACAAAAGCGGTACTTGAAAGTGGCGTTAAAAGATCAAAAATCAAATCAAAATCATGGATATAGAATTTGTCAATCCAAATGAATTTGACGTTGTCACAGCGTTTATTAAAAATAGCCTTTCAATACAATCATTATTTGATAACTGTTTACACTAGAATTGTGAAAATAATTGTATGCGTTTTAAGATTATCTATTAGTTACAAAAATAAGTCGGTTTCTGATGCCCTGTTGTGTCTGTTGTTCATGGAAGATGTTCGTTGTTATTCTGCGGTTCATTCAGGTTCAACCCACCATTTATTCTTAAAGTGTACTGTACCAAGTCAGGAATATGGCAGTCGTTATTAAATAGTTCGTTTGTATGTTTGTTGTTGTTTGTTTTTGTTGCACTTCAGTACTAGTGTTTCTGTTGTTCCTGTGTTTTCCTCTAATAGTTTATGTGTTTGCCTCTGTTTTACTTTGTTACCCGGATTTATTTTCTCTCAATCGATTTATGACTTTTTGACACCTGTATACTTCTATTGTCTTTATTCATCCTAGTCGAAGCTTGAAGACCTGAGTAGAATTTTTTTAGGTCAAATGTATAATTGCTTGTTCTAAACTATCTTATATGTTTTATTTTCTTTTTTTATTCCATCATTTGAAGACGGATGACGACCATTCTTTCTTCGTGAGCTGATCCCTGTAAGGTCGCAGTTTGTGACATGTTATCCCGGGTTCGTAATAAAATTGAAGACCAAATAAAAAAAAATAAGAACGTGTACACTTTTAGAAAGGTTCATTCATTTTCCCTCTAATTTTTTCTTTATCATTGAATTATACTAGAATACTTTCAATTTAAACCGAATAAAGTAGGCTCATTCTGCATCAAATATATGTATGTTTCTTAATCTTATAAATAATAATAAAAAAAAGTTAAAATGCTAGATTAAATATTCAATATGTAAACACATTTTTCAACCAGGTGTCGCTATATGTGATGTGACTTTGGACTTTTCACTTCCCTGTGTCACTTGTAAGATGTTAGAGTGTATTATAACAAACCAGTTGTGAATTAAAAAAAAAACTCGATATAGGTAAGGATACACTCACACAAACTACGACGACACATTTATAAATTATTAAGAATAAATATAGGAGTTTATTTATATTGATTAACCAATATCCGTTACGAAGATCTTCCAGTATCATGTTAATGTTCATCAACTACTAGACACTTATCGGATAATCTATGAAACATTACGAAGAATAAAATACCAAGCTAAAACAGAAATCCGTTAATGCAAGTTACAATTTTTTATATATATGTAGGACTCTAAAGCGCGATGGTACTCTAAAGTGCGATGGTCATGCTAAAGTGCGATGGTGTCAGACGCTAAAGTGCGATGGTTTTGTTTTTTTTTTTTAAGTACGATGGTATGACACGCTGAAGTGTGATGATATATGACACGCTAAAGTGTGTTGGTTGAACACGCTAAACCTGCGATTGTGTAACGGGAATGAAGTTCAGGCAATGGTTTTGTTTATAAATCATGCCGTTGTCTTGTCTTTCTCTTTTGACTTGTTTTACACTAGTCATTTAGTGATCATATATAGCTTGCTATTCGACGTAAGCCAAGGATCCACGTTGAAGTCATAGTGTTATTAGGTGCATACATCAATGACATTTGGTCTTTGGTGGATAGTTGTTTCATTGACAATTACACCACATCTTCTTATTTGTTTATTTTTTCAGTATATTGTATATAAATCAGTCCGTTATTTTTCTCGTTTGAATTGTTTTACACTGGTCGTTTAGATATCCTTTGGTCGTTATAGAGTACTTTCAGCGGGGTTATTCATACGATAACCTATAGTTAATTACATTAATGACATTTAGCCCTAGATAGAGACTTGTCTCATTGGTAATCATATTATGATACTACACCTCTGGTCGTTAGGTTACTGTCTCAAAGTTGTTGACGATTATCTGTCTCTTTCACAGACATGATGAACCATATTGAAAAAAATGTTTTATTAAATAGTGCAATTATAACTAGAAAGTTAGCTTTTATTTCATGCAAGTAAATGACATGGGATTAAAAACATAAATTTGGACATTTGGAGTATGTTTATGAGAATTAATTTTCCCCCAGTATCCTGACAGAAATTCGGTTTTTCCCGCCGACACAGCTGGGTCAAAGGTTTGCATTTCTTTTACAGAGGATGATTTTTTGGGGAAATGACTCCTCCGCATACAAACTCTGCTAGCACAGACCAATAATGTTCCGATTTGGGATCATTTGTTTCTCTTTTCTTGTCTAGTAAAAAACCTTCATCTGCACACACATTCTCGTTTGCCGGCATGTTCATTTTTGTTTGTACAAATGGCTTGCAGCGTCATAGTGCTATTTAACGTTTTCTGTGCCATGGGCCGATTTTAGGCCGATTTGTATATACTACGTTGACTGCCACGGGCCGATTTTCGGCCGATTTTTTTTTTTCTTGACGTCGAACAATAGGTTTCAGTGACGTCGCTTCTTTTGTGTACTGTGGGAGGGGCTATAGCACGTTGCGTTATGCATTCAAAGTGCTTTCAATTTTTCATTTAAGCCGCGTTGGCCATACTTTTATGCAATTTTTAATTTGTTTAAATTTGTGTGGATTTTGCGCTATTTACAGTTTTATAAAATTTGGTCGACATAATCTCCCTGCAAAATGAAACAAAATGTCGTTTTAAAAAATAGGGGTCCATGCACTCGTTTTTAGATTAAATCAGTTTGAAAGATAAAAATCAGTCGAAAATGCATCTTTTCCCGATATGTCACAGTTTGACGTCGCGAAAATAACATTTTACGTTAGCAACGTCATTACCTCTCCTGTAACTGTATCGTATGCCCTTAACGTTGCACATATCCATACTTTCGCGGAAAAACGCACTTTAGAGTATTGCGGCACCGCACTTTAGCATGTTTCATTAAATAGCGCATGCCATCGCACTTTAGCGTATCAAACCATCACACTTTAACGTGACCATCGCGTTTTTTAGCGTCCCCATCGCACTTTAGAGTCCTACATATATAAGTACGTTTAGTTCATTAGCAACTATACGACACATGTTATCCATCGGATCCCAAGACTGAAAACACATTTTCTATATGTAATTCGTCTAAAGAAAAGGCTAACGTTGTTAGATCTATCAATTTGTGGAAGGAAATTTGTGTCTTTCCCTGGTCGGGATTCGCACTCATGTTACTGAGATATCGTCACAAATCACCTTGCAATGTGCGCGCTAGACCAATCATTTTCCCCTAATTCTGTATATATATATATATACATGTCTAGGTTCGTCTATTAAAAGGTATAATTAGAGCGAGGGGTTGCCTAGAACGCTTTATTTCATATTAGTATACACCTTTCCATAGACTATATCTAAGTTAACACATGTTTTTTTAAGTACAGGTTCAACAGTAGTATTTTTGAATTTTCCTCGGAGTTTAATGGGGCTTTAATATTCTTTTGATTTTACTATATATGCCGCTGTTCAAAAGTGATAAATCGATTGAGAGAAAAACAAACTAAAACCGAGGGAAACACATCAAATATAAGAGGAAAACAACGAAACAACAGAAAACAAACGACAATGCAACATACATAGAAACGAACTATTAGAAAACAACTGCAATCGTTCTGACTTGGTACAGAAAATCGAGTAATCCATTTTTGATCATACATTGTATATATATATAGATGGCACATTCTCTTCAGACAATATCACGGTTTACATCGTCCTGAACATGCATGAAATATTTGCCTCTGGACATAAAGCAACCAAAAATCGATCAATCAATCACTCATGACGAAATAGATCAATTTAAGAAGAAGGAGTTTTAAATATCATCACCAAATTTACCACCATGTGCACGCGGTTTCATAGAACTTACTTTTTTGGGTACAAAGTAGTTGCATGGATGATAAATGATTACAATATATCGTACCAAGAACCATACTTGTTACTCTTTATTTAAATGACAAAAACCTTGCATTTGTCAAACTCATTTTTTAGATCAAAAGATTTTTATAACAGGATTTTAAAAATTCAATGTGAAAACTAAAAACTAAAAACTAAAAACAAACTATTTCATTTGATTTGAAACACAGAATTTTATTTCAAACAAACCAATGACAATTTTTGTATTTATATCTCAATTACGACACAATGACACCCTACCACTGTGGTCATTTATTCATAGTTACTTAATACATGCATGTAAAATGCATTTTCTATGAGAATTAGAAGACAAATTCAAGCAACTTGATTAGACGGGAAGTTGTGGTCTCTTAAGCAGGATTGACTGTATGTGGTAGATACATATTTTGTATAGACGCTGACCTAGTCGACTCACTCGGCACCTTTGAAGTCCATGCGATTCCTTCAGTTTTGTTTGTTGGTACCTTGATTTGTTCCTCTCTAATCGAAATACCTGATTTGAATACCAGTATAAAATTGAAAACAACAAGTTTAATAATTTCTTGCGTCCGAAGCTCTTTTCTGGTTACTACTGTGGCCTTATTTTTCCACTCCACATATTAACAGGCATATTTCATTAAAATCTATAACCTCACCATAGTAAAATGATTATGATGATTGAGTAAAAATAGAAATATATACAACAAATAAAACGAGACCATGTAATATATGGTACAGATCAGAAATAATATTCTTTGAGTACTGCACAATTGCAAATAATACAGACATATATACAAATACTAAATGTACAAAGGGCAAAATGAACTAAACTAATAACAAATGTTTATTTGATAGTTTTAATGTTGGAATATTTCAGAATGGCTACTTCAACTGGAGTGGTTTGTGAAATATGTGAAGCTCAACATATTACAAAATCTGCCATCTATTGGTGTCCCGAATGTGAAGAAGGTCTATGTTCAGAATGTCAAAAACACCATAGTTTGTCAAAAGGCACTCGAAACCACGAAATCATCTCTATTGAAAATTATCTAAGGTTGCCGTCATCAATCTCGAAAATAGCCACATATTGCAATGAACACAATTTTAAATATCAGAACTACTGTCCACAACACGATACAATCTGTTGCTCGGTTTGTATTTCAGAATACCACAAAAATTGCTGTGGACTAAAGTCTTTACAAGAGATTGTTAAAAAATTCAAAGCATCGGCTTCGATTGAAAACATTGAACAGATTCTGAGTGATATGAGGTCTAACTATGATAATATAATGAAAGACAGAAAACGAAATCTGGCTAAAGTAGAAAATCAGAGAAAGTGTTTTTACACTGAAATAAAACAACTACGAGAAAAGATTACTTCTTATTTAGATTCTCTAGAAGAGCAGATTATCGTAGATTTAAACGCAACTGAGCACAAAATAAAATCAAAGATAGAAAATGTAATGTCCAAACTGTCGGAAAAAATAAACACAGTGGAAACTTTACAAACTAGCATATCATCCGTTAAAAAATATGCGTCCGACCTACAAACCTTCATTGGAATTAAATCACTAGAGGAGGATGTTCAGAGAGAGGAAAAAGTCTTCCAGTCGTTAATTGATGATGGGAGTTTCCACCAAACCAACCTTAAATGTAGCATGAGTAAAAAGATTTCAGATATATTCACCACCATTACAGGGTATGGATCAGTCGATACAGAGACATCAAAGTCATGTATCGTTTTGAAAACAGACAAAGCTAAATACGCTCAAAATGCATCTGCTATACCACATCCATTGAAGTCAATAGATAATATAAGTATTTCTCTTAAATCCAAATTTCCCTTTTCTGCTGATCTGTATGGCCTTCGTGGGTTTACTGTTTCATCGAGTGGATTAATGGGGTTGTCGACCTATTATGGAAAACTCGTTATCTTCTACACCAATGCAACTTTTGATTTAATCAAGACATATCCAACTTCCTGCAACGATGTCGCCTTTATTGATGACAGAACAGTAGCTGCGTCTATCGAAGAAAGGATAGAAATAATTAAAATCGATTCGAAGGTGACAGAGAGAGTTTTTCGTACAAGTGGAACATGTAAGGGAATTTGTACCTACAATGGAACATTGATTTGCCATGTTTTATCTAAAGGAATTCAGCAGATACAGTTATCTAACGGAAATATTACTCATCTCGTTAGACAGAGGGATCCAGCCTTGTTGTCATATATAACAATACACAAAGATAAAATCTATCAAACATCGTCTGATGTGTTTTTCATGTGTTACACAATGAAAGGAGAGAAGTTATGGGAATTCAATTCTGAAACTATCGGAGGAATTGTACGTGACATAACTGTTGACAATAGCGGCAATGTGTATGTTTTATTCAATGCAAACTGCATTTTACTACTTTCACCAGATGGACAACGTAGCCGTGAATTAAAAATCAAGGAAATGGCGGAAACACGGAGGCTTCATATCAATGGGCTGACAAATTCACTTACAGTTGCCGGGTTGAACGGAACCGTTTTGTTTTATGATATTCTGTACACCAATTAAATGGACAACAATTAGTAGTCATACTACATCTTCTTTTTTTGGTTATTTAATAGACGGTTGATTATCATGTCTGAAATACATCGCAGTAAAATGTTGAGCAGTTACACGTTTAAAATGCAATAAGGCCTGCATACCAAAAGTCTTATAAATATAAAAAAAGAAGATGTGGTATGATTGCCAATATGTCATTTTATCCACAAGAGACTAATAAAATTGAGAATGGAAATGGGGAATGTGTCAAAGAGACAACAACCAGACCATAGAACAAACAACAGCAGAACGTCACCAATAGATATTCAATGCAGGGAGAAATTCCCGCACCCGGAGGCGTCTTTCAGCTGGCCCCTAAATAAATATATATACTAGTAGAGAGATAATGAACGCTATACTAAACTCCAAATTATACACAAGAAACTAAAATTAAAAATGTTACAAGACTAACAAAGGCCAGAGACAGGCGCAAAAATGCGGCGGGGTTAAACATGTTTATGAGATCTCAACCCTCCCCCTATACCTCTAGCCAATATAGAAAAGTAAATGAATAACAAGACGCACATTAAAATTCAGTTCAAGAGAAGTCCGAATGTGATGTCAAAAGATGTAATAAAAGAAAATAAACAAAATGACAATAATACATAAAATAACAACAGACTACTAACAGTTAACTGACATGCCAGCTCCAGACTTCAATTAAACTGTTTGAAAAGTTATGTCTTCATCATATGAATATCAGGCACAATCCCTCCGGTAAGGTGTTTAGTATCATACCATCATAACATATATTAAAAGAACACAACCCGTGCCATGCCAACAACTGGCTTTCAAATAAATGTGTTTAGTTCCGATGCAAAGACCCTATAAGTGAATCAATATTAAAGCCAAAATATGCAATCTTTAATGACCTGTCAACAGTATCGTAACTATATATAAAAAAGAAGATGTGGTACGATTGCCAATGAGACAACTATCCACAAGAGACCAAAATGACACAGACATTAACAACTATAGGTCACCGTATGGCCTTCGACAATGAGCAAAGCCCATACCGCATAGTCAGCTATAAAAGGCACCGGTATGACAATGTAAAACAATTCAAACGAGAAAAACTAACGGCCTTCTTTGTATAAATTTTTTTACGAAAAACAAATATGTAACATATAAACTAACGACAACCTCTGAATTACAGGCTCCTGACTTGGGACAGGCACATACATAAATCATGTGGCGGGGTTAAACATGTTAGCTGGATCCCAACCCTCCCCCTAACCTGGGACAGTGGTATAACAGTACAACATAGGAACGAACTATAAAAATCAGTTGAAAAAGGCTTAACTCATCAGATGGACAAAAAGTTGACGTGGCCGGGTACTTGAACATCCCGACAACAAAAAGACACTAGGAACAGATCTGAGAGTACTCACAGTTATCTGAAAGCTAGTTCAGAGCCACTATCCCTTCCAACAAGTCTATTTAAAGGTTTTGTTAGCTTCTGAGGTGAATACTGAAATTTTTGTGCTTTATACAAAATTTTCACCATAAAAGATTGGATGTGAAATACCTGAACGTATAAAAAGTCTGACTTTTGAGTTATATTTACGAATGATGTCCTTGTACCGATGAAAAAATTTAGTAAATGTTTTGACTAGTTTGTGATATCGAAAACCCTGGTGTAATAATTTTTCAGTAATACATAAATTTCTCTCGTTAAAATCTAAAATGTTGTTACATACACGAGCGAATCGTACAAGTTGAGATATATAAACACCGTAAGATGGTAACAAGGGAATGTCACCGTCTAAAAATGAATAATTAACGATAGGAAATGAAAATTCATCTCTTTTATCATAAATTTTAGTATTAAGCTTTCCGTTAATGATATAGAAATCAAGATCGAGAAAAGGGCAGTGGTCATTGTTAGTATTAGCTTTATTTAAAGTAAGTTCAACAGGATAAATTTCTTTAGTATACATACTGAAGTCGTCATCATTGAGAGCCAATATATATCATCCAAATATCTAAAAGTATTATTGATTTTTTGTATCAGATGTTGTTTCGATGTGTCTTTGCTGATTTGTGTCATAAATTGTAACTCATATCAATACAAAAACCGGTCCACAATAAGTGGTGCACAATTAGTTCCCATTGGAATTCCGATAACCTGACGATATACGGAATCTCCAAAGCGAACAAAAATGTTATCTAGTAAAAATTCAAGGGTAGATATAGTATCAAAGCATGTCCAAAAAGTAAAATCACAAAAATACTGAACTCAGAGGAAAATCCAATCGGAAAGTCCATAATCACATGGCAAAATCAAATGACAATACTCATCAAAAACAAATGGACAAGAACTGTCATATTCCTGACATATATTGACTATTTGACAAGGAAATTAACAACTATAGGTCACCGCACGGCCTTCCAATGAGAACAGCCCATTCCGCACAGTTAGCTTTAAAAGGCCCCGAAATTTCAAATGTAAAACAATTGAAACGATAAACTTAACGGCCTAATTTATGTACAAAAACATGATCGAAAAACAATTATGTTACACATCAAAAAACGACAACCACTGAATTACAGGCTCCTGGCTTGGGAAAGGCACATACATACATAATGTGGCGGGGTTAAACATGTTATCGGGATCCTAACCCTCCTCCAACCTGGGGCAGTGTTCTAACAATTCAAATTAAGAACGAACTATAAAAATCAGTTGAAAAATGCTTAACTCATCAGATGGATACACATAGAAATACATCTAACAAAAACACAGAGTGGAGGGGCGAATTTAAGATAGCAAAGGGACAGTGAAACTCATAGATCGACAATAAACTGTCAAAGCTAAGACATGGCTAAAAAAGAAAAAAAGACAAACAGACAAATAATAGTACACAAGACACAACATCGAAAAATAAAGACTAAGCAACACAAACCCGATGCATTTTCTGAATTGTATAACTTTTACCAATCTAATCTCACCTCCGGGTAGGCACACATACGGAGTCGTGTCTATTATAAATGTTTCAACAAATCAAGTGAAAAATTGATATTCAAAGTTTTAGATATCAATTTTATATCAATCAATATCTAAAAATACCACATTTCCAATACTAAATCAATAACCACATGCACACATATTACCTTAAAGTAGGATAGAGCTTTTTATAATGCTCAGACTTGGTTAAATCGTTTTCATTGATGCATTGTATGTTGTCTTTTCTCCAAAATTCCTTTATATTAAACCAATCAAGCTGGTCTAAGAACACAGTTATTTCTTAGTGCATTTCATTTAGTCAATACATTCAATTATTAAATGAAATGAATAAATCAGCCACGATACGGATAAATCATCATGTGCAACAGTGATGACTGTCTGATTTATTCTTTAAGATTTAGTACTTGGACGAGAAATCAGAAATAACATCAAAGTTGACAAATGTGTATTGTGACTGCGAAAAGACAATTTCAATTAGGAATTCCTGTATCTTTTTCACGTTTTTTTTAATCGAAGATCTTAAAATTTAATAAAAGTATTATGAACTGACTGTTTCTGTATTAGTCCTGTTATATATCCTCGTTCCGCTGCATTGGCTAAAACAATTAACCTCGAATTTATATTTAACAGTCAGTTGATAAATATTTTAAAAATAATCGCACATACTCTATCTCAAAATTATTTTCACATTGTAGTGTACCTACTACTACCAAATAACTTCTTTACCTAAAAATTCATCATCCTCCATCATATTTTATGCATATAATATAAAGAAATAGTTTAAGACAGTACAGGAAAAAAAGTTAAACACTGTTCACACAATGGACTATGTTTGTCGAAAATATATGTCCTCGGAACAGCTTATTGAGAAAAATACTTCAAAGTGGTTAATGTTGAAGACATTTTCTCAATCGATTTATGACATTTTGACACCGGTATACTACTGATGCGTTTATTAATAACAACAAAGATATGACTTTCTAAAAGTATCTTGAACAGTTATCAGTATGACGTCAAGGAGATACTATCTTTACATCGACTAGCAACAATCTAACATAATAAAAAAAACATGTCATGTATCAGGCCTTTTCAAGTCTTGATAATCCATAACTGTTTAATTCAATTCATAAACATATTTTTCCAGAATCTTTGCGATTAACCTGCATTGGATAGTTTTTTGTCTAGTGTTTTTACCTCTTGTTTTTGACATTGTTTTAGTTGTGCGATTCATATTTGAAAGTTTAAGCGATATCACTCAATCTTACAAAACAATTCGTTCTTTAGTAGCAGATGTGGATACTCAAAAACATACAATCTAAGATTCGTTCGTCTTGCAATAGTATTAAAACATTTGACTTTTAACAAGTATTTCCAATTACTAACTAAAAGACAAATTGAAAGAGTTGGTTATGTGTTACATTTAAATTTTGTGTTTCTGTTGTGTCGTAGTTCTCCTCTTATATTTGATGTGTTTCCCTCAGTTTTAGCTTGTAAACAGGATTTGTTTTCTTCTCAATCGATTTATGAATATCGAGCAGCGGTATACTACTGTTGCCTTTATTGCTTTGTTTCATAAAAAAATGGCCAATGAAGATACATGTATCTTGTCTTAGGGAGGGATAAATCCTACTTTGTAAAGAACACTTTGATTCAAACAAAAATTTCTCTGAAACTGACATGTTCAAGATGCTTGATTTCTTGATTGACAACGTATTTGTTACGTTTGGAGGACGTGTTTTTCAACAGACTGTCGGCTTTCTATTTAGAACCAATTGTGCCCCTCTTCTTGTCGATTTGTTCCTATATTATTAAGAGGCTGACTTCGTACTGGAAATTCTTAGGAAGAAAGATAGGAAGTAAGCAATATCCTTTAACTTTACTTTCTGCTATATAGATGATGTTCTCTCACTAAATAATTCAAAATTGGATGACTATGTTGAACGCATCGAACTAGAAATAAAGGATGCAACAGATAAGCTAATCTGCCTCATATCTTGACTTAAATCTGTAAATTGACAATAAGGATCGACCGAAAACAAAACTTTACGACAAAAGAGATGTATGATTTCAGCTTCCCAATTGTGAACTTTTTATTTCTATGTAGCAACATTCCAGCAGCGCCTGTATACAGAGTATATATCTTTCAATTGATACGATATTCCCGGGCTTGCATTTCCTATCATGATTTTACTTGATAGAGGGTTGCTGCTCACAAGCAAGCTATTAAACCAAGAGTTCCAAATGGTTCAGTTGAAATCATCCCTTCGTAAATTTTACGGACGCCATCACCAGTTGGTTGACCGTTATGGAATAACCGTTTCACAGATGATATTGGGTATGTTTATTATGTCGTAAATACAATCCCCTTCCCTTTTCACGAATGTGACCTACCCAATTACACTATTTGCTGGGTTTGTAATAACATAAGCAACACGACGGGTGCCAAATGTGGAGCAGGATCTGATTACCCCTTCCGGAGAACACTGAGATCACCCCCAGTTTTGGTGGGGTTCGTGTTGCTTAGTCTTTAGTTTTCTTTGTTGTGTCTTGTGTAATTTCGTTTGTCTGTTTGTCTTTTTCTTTTTAAGAGATGTCGTTGTCGGTTTATTTTCGATCTATGAGTTTGACTGTCCCTCTGTTATCTTTCGCCCCTCTTTCGTTAGGGTTCCACGGAACCCGGTGTCTCGCCTACTTTTGCTGTTGTTTCTGTTTTCAGTGTGATAGGGGAATGCACATAATAAATTTGCAGTTAAAGAAATAAAACGTTTGAATATGTGAAAAAAAGTTATGCTTGTTAAAACTGAATACAGTATGCAATTTTATAGATTCATAAAAGAGTTGAAACATAAATTAATTGAATGAACAAATGATAAACAAGATAATGTTTGCATTGATTGATGATTCATCCATCAATTAAATAATAAAAATGCATGCATGTAATTATAAAATTATAAAGGTCAAACATTTCCTCCAGATACTATCTTTTGATTGTTAGAAGCTTCTGTCCAAGTTTGGTAAAAATCCAGGATGGTTTATGAATCTTATAAATGTTTTAAAAACTTTAACGGTATAGTGTATGTAGTGTTAACTGGAAGAAACAAGTTCATTTATAAGTAATATTTTATATTTTTCTACACATTTCCTTTTTGGATACTATCTTATGATCGTAATCAAGCTTCTGTAAATATTTGTGGACGCCACCGAAGACGACGATGGAATGTAGGCTCGCTTATATATATTTGGCTCGACAAAAAACAAAAAAATCAACTTTAAAAATGATTTAATTAATTTAAAATTAATGTGACAGGAATAGTCTTTGAGGTTTAGAAAGCCATAAAACCAGGTTCAATCCACCATTTTCTACATAAGAAAATGCAATTTATATATTAGTTATTATTATCTTTGAATATGTGCCAGTAACTGCGAGTACTCTCAGATATGTACTTAGTGTCTATTTGTTGTTTGGATGTACAAGTACTCGGTCAACATTACCCTCCCGAAATTTAAGAGCTTCGTTTATATACATACTCAATCGTTTCAGATGTTTTTTTCAGAATTAGGGTTTGTCTTTTGGATAATTTTTCATTTGAAACATATATATATATTTATATATTTATTTATTAATTTCGTTGATTCCATAGTTAGATATTATTTAAGTTATATTAGACATATAATGTCTTCTAGACTGTGTGTTTTCAATAAAGAGTCAGTCCTTGGTTTGAAAAGTGCATTAAAAATTACAACGAAGGGACACGACATATTTCTACTTTATATAATGGTAGTTCTCATTAAGTAAAATAAGATTCGAATGCTCTTGCATTAGTTATAGTTAGAAAAATCACGTCCACTGAGGCTTACATAACATAACAATGACAAGAAGTCAAGAAGCCACCACAATTAAACAAATAGAGAGAGAAGATACCATTCAAGGGGAAAATACCAAAGACATGCGTCATATAAAGGGTCCGAGACCACAATTGTCGTCCCTTGATTTTCGTTTTTCGTTGTTCACAAATATAGTCCCTAGTGTTGACAGTGGGTTACTTGCCATTAATTTTTATACCCCTTCCAAATTTATTTCTCCATGTTTAATGCCTCAGATTGCAAGAAGAGGGGTGAAATTACACTGTAAAGAAACTTGGGTCCAGAATTTTTAAGGAAATTATTTCATATCGGTTGAGAATAAGAAAAGGGGTCACATGACATTCATTATTCTTCAGTAATAAATTCCATCAGTCATTAACAGAAAAAAACGGACCAGAAAACCGGTCGTTAACGAACTTTTACATGATAAGGATCGGTGGGGTGTGGTGTCGTCTGATAATGACCGTTGGGGCGTGGTTTCCGTCTGATAATGACCGTTGGGGCGTGGTTTTCGTCTGATAATGACCGCCAGGGCGTGATTTTTCTGTTAATGACCGGTGGGGCGTGGTTCTCTGTTTAGAGAGATGTACCTTTTATAAAGCATGTTCCTGTTTTTAATATTATATTTAAGTTGTTGAATTGTTTATTATATGTTTTCGTTAATTATAAAATTAAAGATAATTTGATTAAGTATTTATATACTGAAAAATTGCACTAAAATATATGGCAGTATTACTACGACTGGTCTTCACTCTTTGCCATAGAAATCGTACAACTACTCGAGTTCGCTGTAGGCATTTTGAATTTATAAGAATTTTCCAAAACATGGTTTCTCAATGAAATAAACATAATAGTTCTTCGGCTCAGTCATTATCACTATCTTAGTCAATACCACTATCCTGTGGGCAGTCAATATATCACGATGATGACCAGTTTTTCAAGAACTATTATATAAGTAGTGATTTGGTCCAGCTGAAAAAGGTTTAAAATTAGCACTTCGGAAGCTGTCAAAAGATTTCAAGACGCGTCCTTAACATAAAATTGTCCATATTTTGAGTTAGAGCCGATGAAGTTTTCTATAATTTCGATATAATTTGTCCCAAAAGTAGTAGAACACACTGTAAAAGTTTCATTTATGTTCTAAAAGAAATGCACTACGAAATAATTGTGGTCTCGGACCAAAGACGGCATAATGACCAAAATGAAAAACAACAAAAAGACAAACAACTAATACAAACCACCGCCAACACGAACCTAACCAAAACACGGAGATCAGGTACTCGGGAAGGGTCAGCGCGGTCTTTCAAAAATCATTATTTAGTCCGGTATCTCAGATTGGTATATCAGTATCTGTTGTTGTTTTTTGTTTGTTTGTTTTTTCTACATTTGTTGTTTTATTTGTTCGTTTATTTGTATTGTTTTGCTATTTTTGCTTTTTTCATGTATGTTTAGAAGGTTATGAATTTGGTTTGGTTTGTTGCTGTTTTTTTCGGGGGGTGGGGGGGGGGGGCAAATCCTAGGTAAAAAGACTTATAATTTCCAACGGTTCGATAGTATAGTGGGAAATTATTGTAATAACGGTACTAGTGAATACTATTGATACGGGTACTTCTTATGTACACGTATATACATACATGTATCACGTGATACTGATATTTAGCGGGAATATTTTCCCTTGTTGGTCACTTCTAGCCAAGCATCAGACTGGACAACAGTGAAATATGACGGACCCCGGTTTAGATAATTCCGTAAAGCAAGTAATTGTCCAAGAAGTACAAAACGCAGTATCTGCTTCACAACAAGATACCCTTAACCAAATCACAGCTTTGATAGATAACAGACTATCCACATTCCAGGGAAATATCCAGCAATCTCAGCGAGATATCAGTCAATCCCAGATGTCCAAGATTGAAGAGACTTTGTCGGAGAACTATACTTTCCAACGGAAAGGGAACGAAAACCAGTACAAGCATGAGGTTAAAGTCCTGACGAAGTTAACGGAAGCAAAAGCACAGTTAGACGGACCAGATTTATCCGTAGATTCTATTCATCAAGCTAGAGACAAGATTGTTGAAGGTATGACAATTGTAAGAGACAGACAGAAACTCATTAAACTCGCTGATTCATCCGAATTGGGTTGGAGAGTCGTGAAGGAGTACACAACTAATCCAATTGCCGACGACTCCGAAGATGAAAAGAAGATGATAAGAGCGCAAAATAGAGCTGAACGTAGGAACAAGTCAGATAAGATAAAGAAGTCAACGAAGACGGTCAGGAAAGTGCCCTATTCCACCAAAGAGAGAGATCCAACCCCTACTTGGAGAACAGGGAGATGTTTCAATTGTGGCAACAGGGGCCATTGGGCAAATGATTGTCCTGAAAAGAAAGATAAGATAAGTATATTTACAAATTTTGAATGTATTAATTTGTATAATAATATGAACAAATGTTATATTGGTCAAGCTGAAAATTCATTCAGTTCAAATGTAAACAAAGCAGAAGATAAACATACGATAGAAATTACTCAATCGAAACCAAGTGTTATTGGTGGTCACTTTTTACTAGAAGTTGATATACCTGTCTCACCTGTAGGTAAATTGAGGTCAAAATTACATGAATGGAAAGCTATTACTACTAGCACACATATTATTGATGTTATTGAAAACGGGTATAAGTTACCGTTAAAAACGGAACCAGAGGTTAAACATATGAAAAATAATAGATCATCTTTAAACAATGCAGAATTTGTTGTTGAAGAGATTTACAAACTTCTTCAAAAAAGGTGCATTTCTGAGGTTTATTCTAAACCAACTGTAGTAAATCCACTAACAGTAGCATTTAATAAAAATAAACCAAGATTAGTACTAGATTGTAGGCATTTGAATCCACATCTGTTTAAATTTAGGTACAAGTACGAGGATACTAAGATAGCAAGAGATCTCTTTCAAAAAGGAGATTATTTATTTAGTTTCGATATTCGATCTGCTTATCATCATTTGGAAATCTCAGATATACACAGAACTTTCTTAGGCTTTGCTTGGAATTTTGATGGGAATACGAGATATTTCGTTTTCAATGTTCTTCCTTTCGGTATATCAACTGCAGGGTATATATTTACAAAAGTACTTAGAGAAGTAGTTAAGCATTTGCGATCAGAAGGCAAAAGGATAATAATGTTTCTAGACGATGGGTTGGGTGGAGATAGCAATTTTGAAAGATGCATTGAGAGCAGTCAAATAGTTAAATTTAAACTAGAAAATTTAGGATTTTTGATAGCACATGAGAAGTGTTTTTGGTTACCAAGCCAGAGATTAAAATGGCTAGGGTATACTTGGGATACAAATATAGGTAAAATATTTGTTAATGAAGATAGAATTATGAAAACTGAGAAAAAGATTAGATTTTTAATAGAAGAAACAAACGAAGGGGTAGAATTTTTTGGATCTAGATTTTTAGCTAGCATTGTAGGTCAGTTGATATCTATGCAGATAGTCATTGGTGACTTAGTTAGATTGAACACTAGATACCTTTATGATTGTATCATGGGTAGAGCAAGTTGGGATGCACCAGTCAAAATTTGCAAAAAGGCAATTAATGAAATACATTTTTGGTCTATTTCATTGCAAAACCTCAATGATGCTGGAGTCGACATTTGTAAAGTCGATCAGCTTGATATTGTTGATATAGAAATGTTTTGTGACGCCTCAGATGTAGGCTTTGGTGGTTATTTAACCTCAGATTTGAATGCAAAACTTTTTTGCAAGGAAATGTCCGGTAACTGGACATTACGAGAAAGGAACGAAAGTTCCACATGGCGCGAATTAGAATGCGTCAATAGGTTTGTACAAACTTTTGATAATACATTTAGTGACAAAACCGTCAAAATTTATACAGACAATCAGAACGTACCTCACATATTGAAAGTAGGAAGTAAGAAACAGAAATTACAAGATATAGCTATCGACATTAAACAAACTTGTGTTGATAGCAATATAAACATTATTACACAATGGGTTCCGAGAGAGAACAACACACACGCAGACAAGCTCAGTAGACACACTGATCACGATGATTGGGCTATTCATTCTGATATATTTGATGAAATCAATAGCTTATGGGGTCCATATACAATAGACAGATTCGCCACACACTATAATACACAGTGTGAACGATTTAACTCTAAAATATGGTATCCCGGTACTGAAGCAGTTGACGCATTTAGTCAAAACTGGAACACAGAAACAAATTGGTTAGTTCCACCACCATCACTCATTTCCATGGTCGTACGTAAAGTAGAAAACGACAAAGCCAACAGCACGCTTGTTATACCGGAATGGAAATCAGCTCCATTCTGGCCGTTGCTTTTCGCATCTAACAACCTCACCAAATTTATTAAAGGTACAAAGTTTTTACCAAAAGAGCACTCAATCGTTAAAGGTTGTGGTAAAAATGGCGTATTTGGTGAACGTATTCTGAGATTTCATATGTTAGCAATCAAACTAGAATTTTAATGTAATCAATATTATTTGCAGGCTTAAGATTGGAAGAAAACGTCCAGGCTGCCATAGACAACAGTGGTATATCCCCGGACAACAAACTTAGGAATTTAGCCAACAAGATGTCCAGCTTTATTGTGGAATCCAAAGCCGAAAATACCAGTAAAAAGTACTTTTATGGTTTCAAACGATGGAAAACCTTTATTAATGAACACAACATGTCAGAATTACCTGCTAACCCAGTTCATGTTGCACTTTATTTGACATATCTTATTGACAAACATTGTTCTCCCAGTGTAATAGACTCCGCTGTATATTCTATCAAATGGGCCCATGAGCTTAATGGTTTCAATGATCCTACTAACAATTCGTATGTTAAATCACTGACTGAATCTGTAAAACGTTTGAACGGTAGACCAGTAGTCAAAAAGGATCCGATTAACAATACTATTCTTATTGATTTATGTTCATTGTACGAAAGTTCAGAAGATTTATTGATAGTTCGTGATTTGACCATGATTTTGATAGGTTATTCAGGTTTTTTGCGTTACGATGAGCTTAGCTCTTTAAAATGTAAAGATATCACAGTTTTCGATGATTATTTAGAGATACACATTTCACGTAGTAAAACTGATCAATACCGACAGGGTAATAAAATTTTGATTTCAAAAGGTAGCACTTTAGCTTGTCCATTCAATATGTACAATAGATATATTAAGTTAGCTAGTCTAGATGAGAAATCTGATTTATTTGTTTTTAGACCTATATTTAGATCTAAGGGTATAGCAAAATTGATACATAAGAATAAGAAGATGAGTTACACATCAGCTAAAGAGAATATTGTAAAAAGAATTAGAATTGTCGCCCCTAATCTTAATTTAGGTTTACATTCTCTTCGTTCAGGCGGTGCTACCGCTGCTGCCCAGTCTGATGTGAACGAAAGGTGCATTAAGAGACACGGGAGGTTGAAGTCCGACACAAGTAAGGACGGGTACATAGATGATACATTTGATAAGAGAATGTCAGTTTCAAAAACACTTGGGTTGTGAACTGAACTTTGCCCGCCCTTTCTTTGTGGTTCTAGTATTGCTGGGCTATCGGCTATATATAGTATTTTAGTATTTATTGATATGCCTAGAAATAGTATTTAGTAAAGTTGATACTTATAATTTCCAACGGTTCGATAGTATAGTGGGAAATTATTGTAATAACGGTACTAGTGAATACTATTGATACGGGTACTTCTTATGTACACGTATATACATACATGTATCACGTGATACTGATATTTAGCGGGAATATTTTCCCTTGTTGGTCACTTCTAGCCAAGCATCAGACTGGACAACAGTGAAATAAATTTCATTTTCTATTGAATTGTTATTCTAATTTGTATTTAGTAGGGATTTATATAGTAACTTGATTTATTATTTATTCCATATAGTATATTTATTCAGTTATACACAGTCCAAGTGTACCTCTCGAGACGGTCTTCCGAGCATTTGGGTTTGGACACAGGTTTCCAAAATTTTCCACTTTATTTAAAATGTAGTCTTTTGACTGCAGTTTAAATGGAGTTTGAACCGAGGTAACTCGTTTTTGTTGGTTTTTCCTGGCCGGCGGGATCGTTTATGACAGAGCCCATATTTTTGAACACAATTTACTCGTTTTTTCTAAAGAATTCCTTATGAAAGTTTATTTATAGTGCATTGATACTTATGCTTCATGTATATTGTGTATATATATATATCTATTATATTTATATTAATAAAATATGGGGTCCACCAGTATTGCTGGGCTATCGGCTATATATAGTATTTTAGTATTTATTGATATGCCTAGAAATAGTATTTAGTAAAGTTGATACATACATTTTCTTAAAGTTGTTGAATAGACTACCATAAAAATGTCATTGTGCAACCTCCCTGAACGTTATATTTTATTGTAACATTTATGCATTATCATTTTTGTCTTCAACTCCCGTTTTTATATTACTGAACCAGTGCATTCTTATAATATCCATACATACAGTTTTTTAACCTTCACTTTTTGTTTTTAAAACAAAAGATATCAGTGCTAGATTACGTATTTGATAACATGTTAGAATTTTACAACTAGGTGTCGCTAGTTTCCTTTGGACCTTGTATTTTCACCTCCTTTATCTCTTGTAAGAGACAATCAAGATTTAACCAATTGAACATGAAAATTGCTCTCAAAGGTATGTATAAAATCGCAAAAATCACGATTAATCTTAAATTATATAACGAATCTTGGAGGATATGGAAGGAGATAGTTTAAGATCTTATGAATATGCATAACAGATAAGACGTTTTTCAGATAAAAATTATCAATTGACCATAACCGAGAATAACACACATAGCGGAATAAATAGCAATCCTGTTTTCAACTTTAAAACAATGAAATCAAAACAAATTTCTTTAGTTTGCTGTTTATTTGTTTCGTTTCGTTCCACATTTTTTTTGTTGATATAACTATTTATCATCGCCATCGAAAATTTTGTACGAACGTCACGAATCGGAGAGAAAGATAAAAATTAAAAAAAACATAGTAAGATTCCTTTTATTTACACGATCTCTACCGTGTTGATGATTTTATCGGTAACTTTATGAAACCCTTTTCTGATATATAGGGCTGAAATGTTTTATTCCAACAAGCGGCAAACAAATACAAGATGTTGTATTAAACTCCAAAACTCTGCACTTGGCAACAGAAAATTTAAAGGTCGCCAGCCCTCCTTTGCTCCGCTAACCAGATACTGTTTTTCATTCTTTTTTCAGACACACAATAATAAAATGTGACTTCATATAGCAACTAATGTTTCTATATTCTTCCACATTCCTGATTTTCAAATGTTTTAGTTCCAACGTTCCTGGTGAAAGTTAAGTAAATCCAGAAAAGCGATCCGAACGCACAAAATTCATCATATTTAATTTTCATTTTCTGTTACTGGTTATCAATACGGCAGATACAGCAGGATATGTGTTCCCTATCGTGATTGTTTTTGTTACCGTACAGACTATCTTTTGTCTGCTGATGCAATACGTAACACAAATCAAAATATGATGTACTTTGATGTACATATAAGCTTGCAAAATGTTATAACCGATAATAGGTTGTGACAGTTAAACGAAATGTTCTTGATCTTTAAAAGATTTTTTGGTCACGAGTGTACCTGATCAAAGTTATTTTCGGAACATATATGACGCCCTTACAAAATAAGTATCATCAATTTTCTTACATATTAAGGAATAAACGGAAATGAAATGGCAGTGCAAGTAACAGATATATTCTACACAAATGTAACAGCGAAACTGTCTTTTGTTATAGCAGTTATAACAATAAAGAAATAGTCGTGTTAAATTTAAGTAAGGTAAAAAAAAAGTCGAGAAAAAACAAATATGCAAGACTCCACTGGCCCTTGATTTTAAACATATACACATGCTATGACCATTGAAATTGAAAAGGCCCAAAAGTAAAAGTTGATGAGTTAGTATAAATAATTTCAACCACTAATAAGTAGTCACGGACGGGGTTAATTGCAAAAAAAATACAGAGTACGCAAATGAACGCAGTTGAACATACGGCACACGATTGTTACAGTGCTTTTTTTTCGCAATTTGCTATTTGTCCGCTTTTGATGTTTGTCCGCTTTTGCTGTTTGTCCGCCTTTGCTTTTTGTCCGATAATTTTGATTTTTGTCTGACACTTTTGCTTTTCGTCCGTTTTGCTTTTTTAGCTCACCTGGACTAGAGGGCTAAGTGAGCTTTTCTCATCTAACAATAAAAGCTTGTTTGGTAAAATTCTATATAAATTATTTCAGTATGGCGACTTTCATTGGGGCGGTTTGTGAAATATGTGATGCTCAACTTATTACTAAATCTGCCAACTATTGGTGTCCAGAATGTAAAGAAGGTCTGTGTTCCGACTGTCAAAAGCACCACAGTCTCTCAAAGGGAACTAGAAAACATAAGATTATCTCTATGGAAAATTATTTAAAATTGCCGTCAGCTATCTCGAAAATAACTACATATTGCAATGAACATAATTTAGAATATCAAAACTACTGTCCACATCATGACACTGTATGTTGTCCAGTTTGTATTTCTACACACCACGAGAGTTGCTGTGGACTTATGTCTTTGCAAGAGGTCGCAAAAACTTCAAAAGCATCAGCATGGCTCGAAAACATTGAACAAAGTGTGAAGAATTTGAGGTTTGATTATGATAACATATTAGAAGATAGAAAGCAAAATCTGGCTACCATTAAAATCCAAAGAAAACAGATTCACGCCAAAATAAAACTAATCCGTAAAAAGGTTAGTTCCCATTTAGACTCACTAGAGCAACAGATTATACTAGAACTAGATACATCTGAACAAGAAGTAAAATCAAAGTTGGAAACTTTAACTTTAGAACTTCCTAAAAAAATAAAGAAAGTACAAACCTGGCATTTGGACACTACAGCAATTAAAGAATATGCGTCCGACCTTCAAATCTTCCTGTTTACTAAATCACTTCAGGGAAAGATAGAGAAAGAGAAAAAAAAATTACATTCGTTATTTGATGACAATAGTCTTCAGCAACACAGCCTTGAATGCAGAATCAATAATAAAATAATCGCCGAGTTAACTGGTATAGCTACCTTTGGATCAGTATACATAGAGACATCTCAACCATCAATCGTTATGAAGACTGAAAAGGAAAAAGAAGCTCAGACTTTATTTCCTGCCCAACATCGGTCAACGTTAAAAGATTATAATACATTATCTCTGAAAACTAAATCGTTTGTATCGCCAAAACAACCATTTTATATTCGTTACTTCTCGATCTCAGCAAGTGGTACAATAGTGTGCTCGGATTTTACTGGTAAACTCCATATCTCAAACGGAAATCGAAACTTTGGTTTACTAAAAATAAAGAAATCCTCGTTGTCGTACTGCGATGTAACTTTTATTGATAACACTACAATTGCTGCATCTACAGATACCAAGGTACACATCATTAACATTGACCAGAAAGTGGTTGTAAGAGTGCACAATATTTACGGACGATGTGAGGGATTACAGTACTACAATGGAAAGTTGCTTTGTAATGTTTTACATGTCGGAATTCGTGAGTTACATCTATCAAACGGAGTTATTACTGATGTGGTTAAACATAACAGTCTTGCCCATCGGTCAAATATAACAATACACGATGAAAAAATTTATCAAGCGGATGATAGTAATTTTGTCAGGTGTTATTCAATGAAAGGAGATAAGTTATGGGAATTCAGCTTTAAATCATCAGGCAAACTAGCGCATGGCATATCAGTTGACAAACGCGGTAATGTGTATATAATTTGTTATAATACAAACTACATTACATTGCTTTCTCCAGATGGACAACACTGTAGACAGTTGAGAATTAAGTATATTAATGAACCGTGGAGCCTTCATTTCAACCCTATTACGAATTCACTAGCAGTTGTCAGTATGGACGGAATAATTGTATTTTATTATATCTTGTACGTCAATTAAATGGACAACTTTATTTCCACTTATTCAAAGTTCATATAATTATTTGTGTTCATATACGTGAGGCTTGTTTTTCACTGTACATTAAAATAAATATATGTTATTGTTTCTACCTTTCATAGAATTTTGACTTTGAATAATTTGCTTAGTTAGAAACTCATGCTCTCCGGGGAATTTAACTCCCACGTTGTTAAGAATAGAGGCGAAAGATACCAAAAAGAATGCTCAAACACACAAGTGGAAATAAACTGACAATGCCTTGGCAAAATAAATAGAAAAAGACCAAAAGACATACAACAGTTAGCAAAACACATCAAAGACAACATCAGAGTGAGCAACACAAACCCCACTAGAAAGCGGGGTTATCTCATGTGCACCGGAAAGGTATGTAGATCATGTTCTGAATATGACACTCGTCATGTTTTTCGGGTAAGTACAAAGCCGTTGACAAGTGTAATTTGTTTACAGAAAAAAAAGCAATATAGTATCACATAACGATTATGCTTAATGTACTAGAGATAACACTTTCACGGGTCCATGAAATATGGTCAAGGTCGGGAAACCCTATACTAGTATGACAATATGGTTATTTTGTTTTAATTCTATACCTCGAATATAAATGACTGAAAGATAATCCTTTCTTTCCTAAACTGCAATATCCTGTAAGGAAGTGCGCTTCTAGTTTCATAGGAAGACTATATTAAAAACATAAATTGTTGTATGCAGTTGCTAATACAAAGTAAAAAATCTTCAAATGATCGCCATAGAGACAATTAAAAACAGCTCGACATCTTAAAATGGTCAAAGACATAAAAGAGGGACTTAATTTACCAGAAGAACGTTTAAACGCATAAGGAAGCAAATATGAGGTCTTTTATAATATCAAGTGTTTGTAACATGAGTGTTACTTTAAATAGCACCAAGTCTTCACATGTTGTAAAGTAATTTAACGTAGATAACAATATTTGATATTTGCATCCACATTGTTAAGACGACCACCGATAATTTTCTTGCCTGGGGACGGACACAATAATTGTTGGGGTTGTTCAGCTTTTCTTTTCTTTTTTTGGTGATTGGGTTTGGTTTTTTTGTTTGTAGCTTTTATTGTTGAACTATACTTCCAGGCAATTAGGGTAAAAGACTACATAAAATAAATTAGTAAACTTCCCTCCTGCAGTATGAATCTCACTGTTTAATCAATTTGAAATAATATGTTTTCCTCTAAAATGTATATCTTAAAGTTGAGATTAAATTATATAATAGAAATACGATACTGCTAGATTAGATATTCAAAAAGTAAATAAATTTTGTCAACTTTAGTTGTCGCAACCTGTAATTGGACTATGGACATTTCACATATCTGTATCACTTGTTAGATTTTAAAGACCCATTGTGAATTGTAAACAAATTGCGAAACTGATGTACAAACTTAATTAAGATCATTACAGATAAATTGAGTTGGTGTTACTAAAATACTATGAGAGCTCAACCCTCTTCTTGAATATAGATATTAGAAGATGTGGTATGCGTGCCAATGAGACAACTCTCCATCCAAGTCACAATTCTTAAAAGTAAACCGTTATAGGTCAAGGTACGGGTCTTCACTGAGCATTGGCTCACACCGAACAGCAAGCTATAAAGGGCCCCAAATATGACTAGTGTAAAACCTTTCAAACGGGAAAACCATTACGGTTTTAGCACTATATAAAAAACAAGAAACGAGAAACACTTATGAACCACATCAACAAACGACAACTACTGAACATCAGATTCCTTATCTAGTGATAGATTGTCAAAATATGTTTAGAAGAAAAAAAGGAAAACAAATACAAAAGAACAATTAGGTCTGTCCTCATGTAGGGGATAGACCCCCATTGATTCTAAATGATACTTCGATATTTTTATACTAGGGTGTGCCTTTCTTGCATCAAAACTGTTCCCATTTTAATATAACATTGAATGAAGTTCAGTACCTATATTTATATAATTATTTAAGAAAAAATTACCCATATTATACTTATATACAAATCAGGAGACAAAATTCCGGGGTTCATTTAGGAACTTATTTGAAAGGTGAACTTTCAAATTAAGTGGTGTAGTTTAGTAATATTGACCATTAATAATTTAAGATCCAGAATAGCTTATTTATATATGATATGAAAATCATACATACCCTAAATCATTATATAGTTATCAAACGTAAATGCATTTTTAATTTTTTTATATAGTATAAAATAAAATGGAGGGTCAATATATTTTCACATAAAGAGAAGGTACGCAAATATGTTTCATCGTAAGGGCTACCATACCAAAGTCGGCTAAAGGCATCGTCATGGCAAATAAGTAGCAATTCAAACAAACAAACCAATAAGCCGGATTTATAACTAAACAATAAACGTAAAGAAACCAACTAACGACAAGCACTGAAATATCGGGTAATAAAATATGTAGTTTTTGTCTCATAAAGTTTTAATTTTGAAATATTTCAGATGGCAACTTCTAGTGGAGTGGTCTGTGAAATATGTGAAGCTCAACATATTACAAAATCTGCCATCAATTGGTGTCCCGAATGTGAAGACGGTTTGTGTTCAGAATGTCAAAAACACCATAGTTTGTCAAAAGGAACTCGAAACCACAAGATTATATCTATTGAAAATTATCTTAAGTTACCGTCAGCAATCTTGAAAATAACATCATATTGCAAGGAACATAAATTAAAATATCAGAACTACTGTCCACATCATGACAAAATTTGTTGCTCGGTTTGTATTTCCGCATACCATAAGAATTGTTGTGGACTTAAGTCTTTACAAGAGTACGTAAAAAAATCCAAAGCATCAGCTCTGCTGGAAAGCATAGACCAAAGTCTTAAGGTTATGATGTCTAATTTTGACAGAATAATGAAAGATCGAGAACAAAATCTGACCGCCATTGAATTTGAAAGAAAACTGTTTCATGCTGAAATTAAACAAATACGTGAACGAATTAATTCCCACTTAGATTTATTAGAAGAACATATTTTGCTAGAATTCAATGCAGCTGAAAAAGTAATCAAGACAAAGGTGGAAACATTAATGTCGCAACTTACAGAAAAAAGAGAGCTCGTAGAAAGTTTGCAAACTAACATGTCAGCTATAAAAGAATATGCGTCTGACCTCCAGATCTTTTTTGGCAGTAAACAACTTAAGACGGAAGCAGAGACTGAAAGAAAATATTTAAAGTCGTTGTTTGAAGACGGAAGTCTGAACAAAAAATCCGTAAAATGTAGCATAAGTGAAAATATATCAGATATATTGACCACGGTTAAAGTCGTTGGAAATGTGTCTATAGAGACATTTCGATCACCAATCATTTTAAAAACAGCCTTGGAGAAACAAGCTCATAGTTTATCTACTGTATCAAATCCCCCAAAGGTGATAGAAATTATAAGATTTTCTTTAAAATCCAAATTTCCCTTTCCCAACAAACAACAGTTGCGCTTTCGAGGCTTTGCGGTCTCACCGAATGGATTAATGGTGTCGTCAGACACTTCTAGTTGTAGACTTGGTATGTTGAACACCAACGGAACATTTGATGTGATTAAGAAAGGTTCGAATTGTTATAACGATATAACCTTTGTTGACGACAGTACAGTCGCTGTATCTACAGAAAACGCGATAGAAATCTTTAACATCAATTATACGGTGATCGAGAGAAAAGTCGATATAAGAAATTGTTACGGAATACGATACAGCAATGGAAAATTGCTTTGTAATGTTTTATTTAAAGGAATTCAGGAGGTACTTTTATCGAACGGAAAAGTAACTGATCTTGTTATACAGAAGGAGCTTGGTCATTGGTCATATCTAGCAATAAACAATGAGAAAATTTATCAAACATCCAATTATTTTGTCAGGTGTTTTACAATTAAAGGAGAGAAGTTATGGGAACACAAACTTGATCCAAAACTCGGCAGGGCACGTGGCATCGCTGTTGATAATAACGGCATAGTATTTGTTGCACTATATTATGCAAACTCTATTGCTTTGCTTTCTCCAGATGGACAACGTTGTAGAGAGTTGCAAATCAAGGATACTATATCACCGTGGGGGCTTCACTTCAATGCGATTACGAACTCATTAACAGTTGTAGGTTCTCATGGAACAGTTTTGCTTTATGATATTTTGTAAATCGATAGGTTAAGCAACTATTCAATTTACATACTAGATAGCAGAACTGTACAAACAACATAACATAGTAAAGTATTGCGTCTGGCGTAAATACATTTTTTTTCATCCTGGTATCTGTGATGAGTTTGTTTTCAACCACTGGGTCTATGTCAATGCTGGTGGAGTTTTAATTCTCCGAGGGTATCACCAGCACAGTAGTCCGCACTTTTGTGCTGACATGAATTATCATTGATATGGTCATATTTATAAATTAACTGTTTACAAAACTTTTGATTTTTTTAAATACTAAGGCTTTTCTACCTCGGGAATAGATTATCTTAGCTGTATTTGGCAAAACTTTCAGGAATTTTGGTCCTCAGTGCTCTTCAACTTCGTACTTTATTGGCCTTTTTTACTTTTTTTTTGGATTCGAGCGTTACTGAGGAGTCTTTTGTAGACGAAACGCGTGTCTGGCGAATATACAAAATTTTTGTCCTGGTATCTGTAATGAGTTTGTTTACAACCACTAGGTCGATGCCGCTGCTGGTGGAGTTTTAATTTCCCGAGGGTATCACCAGCACAGTAGTCGGCACTTCTATGCTGACATAAATTATCATTGATATGGTCATATTTATAAATTAAATGTTTACAAAACTAATGATTTTTTTAAATACCTCAGGAATAGATTACCATAGTTGTATTTGGTAAAACTTTCAGGAATGTTGGTCCTCAGTGCTCTTCAACTGCGTACTTTATTTGTTTTTTTTTTAACTCTTTTTGGGGATTTGAGCGTCACTGATGAGTCTTTTGTAGACGAAAAGCGCGCCTGGCGTATATACAAAATTTTTATCCTGGTATCTGTGATGAGTTTGTTTTCGTACAAAAGCAGTACAATTTGATAAAAATTTAAAATATTAGATATACTATCACTATATATATCTAAAATTGCCGAAACTGTTGCATGGATTCGGATTGAGAATTTTTGATTGGTTGCTTGTCATGCATTTATTTGCAATGGGTTCTGTATGATCACTAAAATATTGTGTATAAGAAAATCGAACTCAAACATGGTAAAAATTGCACACATGAAATAAGTATTGAAATTTCGGACAATCTCTTGGCGAGAAGGGTTTTGTTTTTTGTTCGTGAAGTTAATATAAATTACGGGCGATCAGATATATCGCCAATAATTAGGAGTTAGAAAGCAACACAACGTAAAAAAACACAGATTTTTCATTTTCAGCTTGTAGTATTCATATCTGTCCATTTAAGCACCTCCTTCCAGACCTTGAGCGATCGCCATCTTTTTTTTATGGCACAGATTTATGTCTACTATTCTGACCAATTTTCATACAAATTTGGTTGCCATGTTATTTGTTATTCTACCATCATCACAGGCACTTGGGTCTATCTATAGGAAGTCGACTATCCATATAAATCTATTTATTTGGATAGACCTACCCGAGGATAGAAACAAATGGTCTGTGATGGTCATTCATGTTCAAAAGTATTCGCCCCTAACACCACATACATCCCCAACTGACGACATCTTTAAGTGGAAATAATATGACAAATTCACTAAATGTTGATAAAACCGTATTTATATTGGTTACCAAGAGACATTCATATGTTAACCTAATAGAAAATAATAGAGTCATCTTGAAAATTGATTAACTGACAATATATTTGACAGGAATTGTGGGAGGGAGTTTGAACCCCTCCTGTTTTTTTTGTGTTATGAACAATGCTTTTTAATGGGGACATTATGATTGGAACCACTTTTGAAAATGTCTGATTCTGCTCATGTACTTAGTTGGAGGATATATATTTGTTTAATCATTTCAATTTTATTTGTAATAAATTTTTAACAATGGCACAAAACATTTTTGTTTACTAGCAATGTGCAGTGAACTATTTTTTCTTTGAATTTGTATTTTGAAAAATATTAATATTGAAGAAAAAATGTATGACTCAACACCCCCCCCCCCCCAAAAAAAACAAAAAAAATATATAAAAAAAAATATCCCTCCCAAACTTTTTTACCCCCCCCCCCCATTTTTTTCTTATTTTTACTACTTTTTAAACAGTTGGTACCATAACCCCAAAATCAATCCTTACCTTCCTTTTTTTTGTATTGAACCTTCAGGTAAAATTGCATAGAGATGGATTCACTTAAACTAAAGTAATTGTCCAATTACAGTCACCTTGAATACAAGGAAAACCAAAAAAAAAAAGAATGAAATAGGTAAAATTGGTACTTTTAAAAACCATGTTAAAAATTACAAACACAACCAACAGTTTAAAAAAACTACACCAAAAATTTGGACACTACGAAGCAGAAGCAGTTCAATAGGTGCTCTGATAATCTTAGCTTATCATGTTCTTCTTTTGACTTTTGTTGTGTTATCAAAATAAGGAGATGTGGTATGATTGCCAATGAGACAACTATCCACCAACTTGGCACCAAGGTTCATATGATGTGAATGTAAGCAATTAAAGACAACACATTTTAAGTAAATAATCAGCGATGATTAGAGTTTTTTTTTAAGTGCCTCAGTCAATACAGGTAAAATGTATGCTACAATAGTTAAAATGAACTTTAAACTAAGTTCAAGGATTAAATGTACAAACCAATATAGCTCAACTGGAATGTGAAAGAAGTACATGTAGACATGATAAAATAAACTTTTTTTTTTTAAGGTTATTTTTCAGGTTTTATTTATTTTGATCTTTATTCATTTAAAAAATATGATATAACCAGCACTTGTTTCTTATGTTACATCTCCAATATCAAATATTTGCAAAAGCATGAAATGTACATATAGTAAACTAGATGTCTTCAAATATTATAACCCACAGTTGCTTTCTAGAGAATTATAAAAGGGAAATAGCAGTAATTTGTAAGATCATTTTACACAGTCATCTAAAATTAATATATAAATTCATTAGGCATGCTCAATTTGTTCATGCCATAATATGTCAGTGTTCTCCCCAGGACGTTTTAGCGTTGCGTGACGCTATATTTTTCCCCGTGATGCTATAATTATTTTGAAGATGCTATTTTTCTTGTTTCAATATCGTAAATCCATGTCCATAATTTTGAACTTTCATCTAATTACCTCTTATCATTATAAAAATTATCACCTTTAATTGTAGTCCCTTCAAGTCGGACAATAGAGGCAATTAAAAGTGATTAAATAGGTGTTAATTGCCCTTTGGGGGATAACTGTTTGGAGTGAATACCCCAAGCTGACACTTGTGCCATGACTAATACCACGTGGTCTGCACTTGTCAATTTTGACATGGAAAAAAATGCAATCACAAAATTATAAAACAATTCAAAATCTATGTTTTGCATAACGGAATTTCAAAGATGGAAACGATTTTTCACTGCGACGCTACAAATGACATTGAAAAAAATCCAGTTAATTTTTTTACATCAAATGTGATGCTATCCAAAATTTCTGGGGAGAACACTGTGTGCGATTCTAAAAACAAATCTAACCATGCATGTAGTGACCACATCATAACACAAATGTATTTTGAATTACTTTCCAAGGGAAATTAATATTGCATTCAATAAATAAACCTTATTTTCAGCTCTTGGAATATTAAACTAAACGAAAAAACTGTTATTGACATAAAAACAGATTTCAGTGGGTCAAAAAATCGTATAGACAGGATCATCCATGAGTATGCTGAACATTTTATTTACTTTAAAGGACTACAGCATTAAACTGGATACATTATAAAGGGACATAAGTCACATAACACAAGTGGTCAAGTGATGCTTAGTACCCAAATTCAAACTATGTCTATGTTTGTGGTAAAAAAAACCAATGTGTATAAGTTTCATAACATTGGTTGAGGCAAACTGAATGTCTTCCATATGAGTCTACGGTTTTGGTGCTTAGCAAGTATTGTAAACACTTGTCAATTGTTTTGTGTAACCTTTTCCAAATATTACTTAAGATGCGTTAAAATTCTCAAAAAATGAATAGCAACAGTTCATCAATGATATTAACAATTGTGTGTATTTTATATTTTTACTACAGTAACAGTATAATAACGAGCACTTTACATTTCATCACATTATGAGTTACAAAAACTACAAATACTACTTAGCTTGACACATTAACTCCATCAATATGAAGTTTACCACAAGAATTCATCCACATAGAATGGCTAACTCAAATATTACTTCACATCATGCTAAACAAGACATAACGGCATCAATATCAAGTTTAAAGTTCAGCCATGATTCTGAACCAAGCCCATCTGGGTCAGTTATAGGGACAAATTTCTTATCTTGAACATAAGGTTTTGTAAAAGTAGATCTATTTTTATCTGTATGATGAGGTTTCACCCTGGGACTATTGTGGGCTTGTCTCTGTCTATCCTGTAACGGATTCCCCGTCTTTTCATATAATTGTTTGTTATATGTTGGTCTATTCTGGTTAGCTCTGTCGTAACGTTTTTGATTATCTTTTGTAGGACGATTTGAGAATTCTGTTCTGTCCTGAGCTTCTAAAGGAGTTTCGGGATTCCCTGACATTCTGTTAAAAAAGTCAGATTTTTCTTGTGGCTGTCTATAGTCTGGTCTTTCTTTGGAAGTTGAACCTGTAAATATAACTCAAAATTACACTTCAAAACAAACCTGGTAAATACTTTTTTTTATTATTGTTTAATCCAGTAAATTCACCCATTTTCAGGAATATTGTGCCGTCATATATTTGTTCATCTTTATTTTGCATGAACCAGAATAACAGATATTTGTTTTTAAATTATTTTAAAAGCAGGTGTAGAAAATGTAACAAACATTCTTAGTTGCTTCAATAGTATTAAACAATCTGGGATAATCTGTATTTGTTCATCTTCTCCCTCATTCAGTTCGTCCGAATATAAAGTAATTATCTACTGGTCTTTACAAAGAACTAAGATCTTATGTAGGTGTTACTCCCTTTAACCTTAAATTATATCCATGTACCAAATACAACCCTTATAGATAAAGGTAGTATATATAAACAAATACAAATAGATATTAAATTATTAGTGAATAAGAGTGTCTCATCTTATATAGCAAGACTTTATGGTCAGAAAGTTGACAGCACAGGTTTAAAGTGCAAGAAAATGGTCACATGTCATAAATATTTTTACGATTTAGTGATTGTATTATTAAATTAATGGAACTCGTGCTGTCCATACATAGTCTATAGTAGTAATTTTACGAATCAGCTGTTTTTGTTTACGTTTTCGCATCGCTATTTTTACGATGGAATGTCACCTTGTACAGAATATTCATGGTTGGTTGGCATGTATTTTTATGATACATGAAGTGGTAATGTGTTTACCTTATTTGCTTATTTGTTTTCTTTATGTAATAACTAGTGTTTTAGCCGTAATCATCTAAATCCCAGCAGTGCCATAGTTTATTTACAAGAGAAGCATATTTATTTGTGTATTGGCGGTCTGTGACATGAGATTGCCTGTGAACATAACAAACCTTTTGATTGGTCGATCCATTGACCGGAAAATTATAAATAGAAGGCTGACGAAACGAACTTTAGATTTATTCTCACTGCCTGCAAGAGCAGTCGGAATTCAGCTGTCTTGATGTCCTTATAATTTAGTGTGAAGGTTTTGAATGTTTTTAAGAAAACTAAACCTTCTTACACATGGTAATTGTTTGTTTTGAAGAAGAAGAAGACGACCTTCAACTTATAGGAAAATCCCGTCAGCTTTCTTTCCACTAATTCAACTTTCTATAAATACGATATGAGAGAGGTTTTCTGGAAATCTACTTTCATTTTAGCAGAGATGAAATCATTATAGACTATTATGGCAAATCAACTCAAAGGATCCATGCAAATTATGTTCGATCGAGCCTCCTCATTCAATCAAACTTAACCACTCAGTTTAAGGGGTGAAATCGTTACAATATTCACGAACAGACAAGCAATTAAACTTTATGTAATATAGTGCCTTGTGTATATATAGCCAAATTTTCTTTCATACACTCAAAAGTCAATGCTGTTTTTTATTCACATTTCTTTTCAAGCATTATAGAAATAAAGATAATAGTTACCCTGATTATCAAACTGACTTGCTAAACTTCTTCTTGGTGTACCTCCTCCTCCTGATATTGTACCATCTCGGTTCTGGAAAAAATGTTTTATTTTATAATCTCTCATGAAGTGGATTCCATGACCTTGTTTCTGTAAACACTTGATGCAAACAAATGTTTGTGCTGTAACTTTGGTCTTTAAAATCCTTACCAATATATTAGCATTCTACATAATTTTAAGTAACTTGTGTAACAGGTATTTTCAACGATCTGCAGTCATAGGGCTGTTGTATTTATTGAGGGTTCCACAGATTTAATTTACACAAGTACAGGGGCTTAAATGACACCCCAAAAGCAATGGTCTTCTCTTGAGGATCCATAGTATACAATTTACAATATATAGACTAAAAGGTGTCCCATGAATCAATAATGTTCAATTCAATAAGGATTTCGTAGTATAGAACTACGGTACACTAGATGGACTTAACAAGAAGAATTGTGAGCTACTGTTTACAAATAATACCACTGAATTATTATGACCTCAGTTAACAATGGAAAAATTGCTTCAAATATAAGCATGATAACAGAATTCTGAATTTTTTTTACCTAAAAAATTGCATTGAAAATCTCATACAAGGCCATAATATTTTCGAAATAAATAAGTATTTATTGAATATGAAGATGATACAAGATGAATCTGAAAATTATCATACTGTATAGCTTGTTTACAATTTCAGGAATCTCTGATCTATGGTTCTTGAGAAAAATGGGACAAAATTACATGGGACAAATGGAGAAGGGGGCAAAACAGTATAACCATCTCCTTTAAAATTAAAATTAAAATGATGTTTTTTACATTAACATGATTAAGGGTTCTATTTCATACAACTACACAACAGGGATAAAAGGTTTCCCATGAATCAACAATGCTCTATTTATTGATGGTTTTTTAGTCAAGAACCACACTACAGGGACTAACATAGGTCCCAAACATCATTCAGTGGTTTTCTATTTATTCATGGTTCCATAGAATAGAATTTACACTATAGGCACTAAAAGGTGTCCAAAACAACTGTTCTATTCATTGCTACAATGACTGAAATGAGTCTCAAAAATCCACTTTTTGTGGATATAACACCATATACTATTAAAACCAATAATTTATAATTTTTCTGTTGAAAAGGTTATCTGTAAAAAGGTTATCTCTCTAAATTTAAAGAATTTATCTTTTATGCTGACAATCTTTTAGGGGATATAACTCTATTATATACTTCCCAAATATAATTTAATATACTAACCAATTGTTAAGGTGTTTTCAGTTGAAAAGGCGACCCTTGCTCTCTGGATTTATAAAATTTATCTTCACCTGTTCACCATCTTTTAGCAATATAACTCTAGTATATACTTCCCATTAATTTATGGTGTTTTAGTTGACCAGGTGACCCTTACTGTCTAGATTAATCAAATTTATCTTTCCTCATACTATTTTTGAGAAGATATATCTCCATATTCTTACTTATAATTCAGTTGTTTTCTGTTGAATAGGTGGCTTATTCTGTCCTTCCTGTTAACAATCTTAAGTAATATAGTGTTTATAGATGTTACGCTATATACTAACCAATAGTTTAGGTGTTTTTTGTTGAACAGGTGACAGTTGTTGTCTAGATTTATAAAATGTGTCTTTCCTAGGAGATACTGATCTTGTACTGTTCTGTGGACCCTCTTTCAGAGGATATAATTCTTGGTATTCCTGTTGGCACTGCTGAGCAAAATACTGCTGTAGTTTAAGTTTTTTATTCTCTCTTTCTTTGTTTTTCATCTGTTTTTGTAGATTGATATGGCCTTGTGGATCTGAATCTGTTTCTTGTGGGTACACTTTATTTCTGATCCATTTTCTTATATTTCTGAGGGAGGGAAATTAAACAAAATACAAAAATCATTGAAATAAGTTATGCAAACAATTAGGACTTTATATAAAGTATCACATCAAAAATGTGTTCTCTCTTTCTTAGGGTTTTACAAAATGCTGTTCATTTTCCTTTCAATCAGATCTAGCTTTACAAAAATAACAAGTTCAAGTACAACTAAATGTCAGATCCAAATGATTAATTACATTATAAATGAAATGCAAGAGATTATACATTCGTCATTTATTTCATATACATCGTAATTCAACCACTATAAATATATATATGTCTTAAAAAATTTCTTCAAGCATGAAAGTGGCTGAAATATTCAGTTTTTATAAAGTTTTTTTGATTTTATTAATTCAAAATTTATATCTTTTTATCATGTTCATAAGACACAGTCTTCAATATTTTTGGTCTCTTATATTCAATTGTATGTTAATAAAAGACCACAAGAATATCCAACTATAAAGCTACCAAAACTTACTTTACAAAAGGAATAACCATAAAGAAATTATTTGGTGTCATGTTTAACATCTTTGGTGTCATATCTCTTTTATGTGCAGGTAATGCATCCATAGGGAACCACTGTAAACTCTGAAATATAAACATGTTCAATGTTAGTATATAGGGAAACAGTGGAAACTCTGAAAAATAAACATGTTCAATGTTAACGAATTCTTTTAAGAACCACTGAAAGTCTGAAATGTCAACCCATTCAATGTCTACAAATTCACTGTAAAGCCTTAAATACTAATATGTTCAATGTTTACATTGTTTACAATGACTTCATATTTGCAGTATTTTTAATATTGCCATATAAGTGGGAGTTTCTTAAAATGTCCTGTACCAAATCAGGAATATTGCAGTTGTAATCAAATAGTTCGTTTTTATGTATGTTGGCATTTGTTTTTGTAGCACTTCAGTGTTCTGTTGTTTTCCTTGTATAGTTGATGTGTTTCTCTAGGTTTGGTTTGTGACCAAGTTTTGTGACCCAGTTAAATTGATTTATGACTATTGAACAGGGGCATACTACTGTTGCCTTTGTTTACAACTTCTAAAGAGAACCACTGCAAACTCTACTTTAACTGTAAAATAGGAAATTTCCACAAGAGGCTTTTTTGAAAATTTTGGAATTCAGATAAAATTGAGAAAATATCCCCTCATGTTAATTTTCTATAAATGGAAGATTTAAAACATGGACAAGAAAAGGGCAAAAGGTAAAAGCTTGTGACTAACTGGCGTAAGACAATTACGAAACTTAATCACAAAAATAGGTTCTAGAGTAAACTACACTCACCTTTATTTCCTTCCTGGTCTTTGGTTTAAATTTGGTATCAAGGGGAACTCCTGGTACTATATATAGTCTGGTCAGCTGATCGTTGAAATGATTTTCTAAATATTCATTTCTGTCTATCAATTTGGTGATGTCAAACCCTGTTTCCTCTAACACCTGAAAATCAAAAATAAATAAATAAATCTTCAGGCTTTGGAACCTGATGTTCAGTCATTTGTTGATGTGGTTCATAAGTGTTTCTTGTTGATCGTAATTTTTATATAGATTAGACTATTGTGTTTCCTGTTTTAATGGTTTTACAATAGTATTTTTTAAGTCCCTTTATAGCTTGCTGTTCAGTATGAGACACGGCTCTGTGTTGAAGAATTTTCAAGATTGTACTTTGACCTATAATGGTTAACTTTTATAAATTGTGACATGGATGGAGAGTTGTCTCATTGGCACTCATACCACACCTTTTTATATCTATTGATGACTGATTTGTATCAACAATCCCCTGAATATTACAGAACCACAGTTGATTATATGTAGAAAGTATTTCACAGCTGCATGCCATATGTACATGTGTACCAGAATGGATATAGCTATTACATGCTTAGTTTAAAGTTTTGAAAAGTTTCATTCATATCATCACAAAAACTGGACAACTCTATTTTATTTTATTTTATTGTATGTTTTTGTATTTTGTCCAAATCATTGTTTGTTATAATAAATTACATTTGCTGTAGACTACCCCAGACTACAATAGTTAGCATATTAATCTATTGTAATAAAAATTCATAATATCTAATAAAATTTGTAGATTTAGCTAACAAGGTCCTTATATTTGTATAAAGTAACATTTGTTTATAGTGGGAAGTTGTTTTAACGTTAAATAAGCTACAATTAAAAATTGCTTGCTAGTCCCTCTCTGTGATTACCTTTAGATAACTCTGGTTCATTTCCCAATCAATCTATCATGAAGGGAAGATAAATAATACAAATTTCAATCCTAGTCTTTTTAAAAAATGATGGACGGTTCTTTATATTGGTATGTAATCATTTTAAACGTTTCAAATTTATGAAATTATATTCGTACAACAATGTTTTTGATACACCAATAACAAAAACTGAAATATATTGAATTGATACATTTTGTAACTATTCAAATTTATATCAGAAACCTAAACTTAATTATAAAATAATGAACCTGTTAAAGGGAGACAATACTCGCATAACTTTTTCGAATTGGCACATAATACAACGGAATGTCTTGCATACAAATGGCACATCAATATAATTAATTAACTGTGCAATCGCGCTCCACCTTCAATGATGATTCTAAATTATAAATATAACCAAAAGTTGTTAATCTATAGATAGTAAAGACTAATGAAATCTAACCCACTGTTAAAATATTTTTTTGCATTTTTTTAAAACTTCCTCAGTAAAATGCTTGAGCCACTTGACTTTCATAGCTCATAATTAACGTTTTTACACAATATCTAAATAAAGTAGCTAAAGATTATTGGCTTCTCAAAGTGTAAGACGCAATAAAAATCGTATGCTTGCACCATCTTACCCCAAAACAGATTTAATTAAGTTCTGAACATTTCGACATTTCTTCGTTAAAACCGGTTTTAAACAATTCACAAGTACGTGTTAAGATCCGACTAAATACCCATATCCCGATATCGTAAGGTAAATTTGCTACAATAGTATCTATATTTAACCTGGTATATATATTTAAATGTCTTTTGTAATTTATGTGTTCACATATAATTTGTTTTACCAATGTTTCTTATATCTGATTTTCAGATGATTCTCCAGATTGAAACAAATAATTTGGAACGCTCCTATCATATGGTGGTTCATTCTTGTTTACCTTGCAATTGTCTATAGGTTGCATTATGTAAATACAGCTGTTTCACAGGCCATGCCTCTTTTAAGGGTATATATAATATTCATAGATATTTTCTTTTGTTTACATACTGGTTCCCAAATTTGATCTTTATGTTTATCTCACAGACACATCACTTGGAAATGTTATTAGTATGAAAACACATGGTAGCGGTGACAATTGAATTCTGAGGAAGGCCCAAAATGTAGATAGGGGTAGTACAGAATTTTAATTTAGAATTTCAAAAATGTTGAAAATGTAATGCACAGCCCTCTGTTTTGACCTTTGAATAAAATAGTAGTACAGATCAACTTTCTGTTTTTTTTTAATTAAATTTCATAGTTAAAGTGGCACAGAAGTGCAACCTTTAGGGAGTTTTACATACCTCCCTACAAGCCCAATCATATGGTTGTCCTTCTTGATTACCTTGGCTTCAGGTATTTTTACATACCTCTCTACAAGCACAATCATATGGTGGTTCATTCTTGTTTACCTGGTCTTTAGGTATTGATACATACCTCTCTACAAGCACAATCATATGGTGGTTCATTCTTGTTTACCTGGTCTTTAGGTATTGATACATACCTCTCTACAAGCACAATCATATGGTGGTTCATTCTTGTTTACCTTGGCTTTAGGGAGTTATACATACCTCCCTACAAGCCCAATCGTATGGTGGTCATTCTTGATTACCTTGGCTTTAGGTATTGATACATACCTCTCTACAAGCACAATCATATGGTGGTTCATTCTCATTTACTTTCCCTTTAGGAAATCCCCAACTTGATTTGGTCCAAAATCCTTGTACTAATAAAACCTAAAAAAAGTAAAATTGTTTCTGAGAGATAATACACATATTAAATACTAGTTCTTAATACTGATTAGTTGTCAACTTTGTAAAGATGTAGTGTATAGATGCACAGAGATTTGAATGAACAAATAATGAAGTTGAACAAGTATTTGCTTGTGGACTGTATTTATATATTTCTAATGCAAACACAAAGCGAAGTTATCATCATGGCTACATTTTAGTGAGTAACTGACCAATTGTATTACTGAATAAGTTTTAATGAATGACTGACCCCTTTATTGTTGAGTAATTTTCTGAAAAGTTTTTGACAAACTCTATTACTGATTAAGTTTTATGAGCATGATGAATAGTTGACAAGTTCATCTCTGAGTAAATTTTTGAAAAGATCTTGACAAACTCTATTATATGTAATGAGTGAGTTCTATATATGACTGACAACTTTATCTCTGAGTAACTTTCTGCAAAGTTCTGACAAACTCAATTATCGAATAAGTTCTATGAGCAACCAACAACTCTATCTCCAAGTAACTGTCTGAAAAGTTCTGACAAACATTACGAGCACATTCTATGACCAACAGCTGACACCTCAACCACTGAGTAGCTTCCTACAAAGTACTTGAAAGCTCTAAACTCAGTAACTCTTGCCAAGATCATGGCTCCATAAGTTAACACACTCATCTTCTAGGATAATAATTTGTATACTATGTGACTATGTGATACTTACATGCTTTATTTCTGGATCTAAGATAATGGCTCCATAGGTTGGCACACTCATTTTGTAGGATTTCCAGTTCTCCAAAATCTTATCCACTTCTCCAGCATGTCCACTCAAAAAAGGACAGTGATTAAATAGTGCAGGTAGTTAAAGAAGATATAAAGCATCACAATTTACACTTTAATATAAATGTTTATAGAAAGTTAATAAAAATTTCATATCTAAATTGTGTAACTGAGTTGTTCTGTATTAATTAGTGTGTTTGAATGTTTAAAATTATCAAGTATAAAGTTTTTGTAAGATTAACTTTTTTCCTTGTAAAGATACCATTGTACAAATATCACGGATATGCAGGCCTTATTACATGTATTATGTATATATTTTTACAGCAGACTTTTTGACAGACCTCAATGTCATATTTGTAACAGTTGTACCTTTGCTCTTGCTAATTCACTAAATTAGCAATTAGCCAACTACTTCTGATTCTTTTATTTTCAATAAACCAATTTTAATGGATTCAGGAAAAATTGTATTGTTGTGTTTATAAGATTTTGTGGTTTTCAAAAAATTCTCCTAACAAATCTTCAAGGTATTTGTTTTTCACTGTTCTTTTTTTTTTAAATGAATATTTCATATACTATTACATATACAATATACATGTACACTATAATCGGACTTGTTTCTAGTTTAAGATGTTATTTTCTGAAACTTAGTATAAGGATATCTTGAGATGAGAAATCTTTGATTCCACAAGTTTTAAGTTCAGAATTCTCAGCACAGTAGAAGTCTAAGTAAAACCAATGAGCTAACTCAATCTGGAAGAAAATACGAATCAAATCCTGTCTTTCTTCTTCTGGTATGTTGATGATGAAACGACTGAAAAAAAAGAAAAATTATGATTATTTTATAACAAGAAATATATATCATGTATATAATGATTATTTTTGTAAACATCTTTGTCTAAATCATCAGTTATTGATTGATTGTATTCACTCTCTATACGTACATAAAGCCAAATAAAAAAGTATGTGTGGTTCCAGTTACATCTGAAAAAAAGTTAGGGTAGGTAGGTAGGGATTTTTTTTTTACATTGAGTCTATGGAAGCAACATTCTGACTTTAACAGTGCTTAATGAAAAATGACAATAAAATCTTTAGGGTAGGCTATTTTTAAGCCGAAAAAGTAGGGACGGTAGGGTTACTGGAACCACACATATATTTTTATTTGGCCTAAGGTGTACATAAATAAATCTATGTATGAAGATACTACATCAGTATCTATTCTAGTGATTCTGACCAGTAGGCATGATTAACAATAAAAATGTGTAGGGTTCCGTGGACCCCTGTGTCTCACCTACTTTTGCTGTTGTCTATATTATCAGTGTGATAGGGGAATGTGCATTAAAGATTTTCAATTAATGAAATAAAACGTTTGAAATGTATGAAAAAAGTTGTGCTTGAAAAAAATGAATACAATATGCAAACAAATCTATAGATTATGAATTGTAATTAATGAATTTAATAAATGTTTTAAAAACTTCAATTGTAGACTATATAATGTTTAACTGGAAGAAAACTAAGTCCATTTATAAGTATTATATAAACATGATAAATGGAAAACAGGAAATAAATTTTTACAAAATTTCCTATTAGATATATTTTTTGTACCAGCTTTTGATCATAAACAAGCTTCGAATCTGTCCAAGTTTGGTACAAATCCAGAATAGTTTAAGAAATTTATTATAGCTTTTTGAAACTTTAACCATGTTAACCACAGAGTGCCATATTTTGAGTAAGGATTTCAATATTGCTATCTATTTTTTTTTTTTCTTTCCATAATGTTAAATCAGATTTTATATAACATGTATAAGTCTCATTAATTAGACACTATTTGGAGACATTTAAACTTTTAAATAAACTCATACAATATGCTGTTTTGTGGAAATACAGATGCTTTGTTTTAATCTGTACAATGAAATACTGACAAAGAAAAATAAAAGTATACATCATGACATGTTTTGTTCATGTACAATGATGTCCATGCATATAAACCATATATGCAACATGTGCATAACTACCTTAGTGTATCATTTTATATGATTGGAGTGCATAAGAAATTCAAATTGAACATGGTTTCGATTTTGACAGAGAATCAAGACTCTAGCTGGCTCTAAAGTTGGCTCCCAGGTTCTCAAAACAAAAAGGCAGCTGGCAATTTTTGTTAACCATTAACAAAATGTAATAATCCTTGCTCAATTTTTCTTATTATTTTCTTCTTCACATTAAATAGACCTTGTCACTTTTTAGAGCTCTGATACACTTGACCCATGAAATTGCAACTTGAATAATTTATGTCATGCAACAATCACTTTTCTTTTTGTAACGTTAAACATTTTCCATGTTTTCTCTTAATTTAACAGCTTGCTAGCTAGTTATAAGAACTTACTTGATGTCAAGTAAATATTATGGCAGACAAATATAAAGATCAAAAACTACAAATGTAGGATCTTATTTGACTAGGTCCCAAAACTTTTGTCCTGATGCCAAAATGGTGTCGTTCTCTCTTAAAACAAGTAGTCTGAGATTACTCTGACGTCCATTGGCTGTTTTGCCAGACAATCTGGGGCCGTGGGATGTCAGAGCTTGTCCCATATCAAAAAGTGGATATTGGCCCTTCCAAAATAGATGTGCTGCTCCGTCCCTTCTGATGCCAACGGACGGCCTTGGAATTATATAAATATAGGTCACTGTGAAAACTGTCTAAATATGAGAAAATAAAGGGTGGCAGGTACATGTAGGTGAAACTTACATGTACATAAATGAAGAGATAAATGAAAAATGAACAAATTGATACCTGATTTATACAATTCCAAGGACAGCCGTTGGCACCAGAAGCGACGAAGCAGCCCATCTATTTTGGACAGGCCAATATCCACTTTGTGATATGGGATAGCCCCAGCTTGTCTGGCAAAACAGCTGTTAAACGTCAGAGTAATCTCGCACTAAATACAAGGTGCCAAAGTGTCTTATAATTATTACCCATGGCCACATTACCAATCAGACAGGACAGGGTCAAATTCAACCTTACATACAATGTATTTTGTACTCTGTTTTGGTATATATGCTTAGTTAACTGTACATGAATATTTTCTGAGAACTATTGCATAACATCCTGAATCTTAATATCAACAATGATTTGGATCTGCCAATTTAAGTATATATAGCACAGGCACGTTTATCACTCCATGGGAAGGTCGACTTTCCATATATACTTCTAATGAATGGATAGTTAATCTTCCCATGGATAGAAACAAGTGCCTGTGTTTATTTAATCATTATTTTTTTTGGAATGCAAACATGGACATAAGCTTTTCACCATGTTCACCGAATAATAAGAATGTGATTTCTATTTTTTCTCTTGGAAAAATCTAGCTTGCTGACTGACCTACATAGGTCGTCAAGAACATATTCTGGAATCGGACAAGAACTTATTATTGGAGTGTTACTAAGAGCTGTTTGATTTTCCATCTCAGTCTGCATCAAATTCCGGAAGTGAACAATTGTTGTAGTAAAGTGCAGATTTCATATTATCATCTCCATATTTAATCAGTTCATAATAATTTTTGTGATATGTATTTCTTTAAAATGAGTATGATTATCTCTTAATGATTTAAATATGTTCTTTTTTTATATTTTTCTGTTCACAACTTATAATAATTATATAAACAAATTCATATACATTAAATTAGCACTTTATTGTAAATTATAAACATTGACATGCTGTCATTTCAGTATGACTTTACAAACACTCTGCAAAGCAACAAAGTCTGCAGTGACAGCTATTTATAGACCATCCTTTTTGTCATTTAGTGTGAGACATCTTAGAAACAGAGGAAACTCAAAAAGACCAAGTCTTTCAGCCACAGAGTTCAAAGAGTTTTTGGATGTTGATGATGAAGACCCTTCAGAGGATGTCTCACTTGATGATCTTGTTGGAGGATCAGACAGAAGACATTTTGAAGAATTTATCACCAATGTAGATTTCAGGGATCCAGATATAAGGAGAGATTTAGAAAGGTATAGATAGGGTGCCAAAAATTAAATTTACATGAAGAGGAAAAGTCCATTACATTTTTATGTTGCTCCTGTTATAAGAATCCAGGTTCGTTTGAGGTCATTTACACTTTCTCCCTAGTACCTGTTCGCACTGATACTTGTTCGCCCAGGGTCCATTCGCCCTGATACCCGTTCACCCAGGGTCCATTCGCACTGATACCCGTTCGCCCAGGGTCCATCATTGTCCATTCGCCCTGATACCTGTTCGCCCAGGGTCCATTCTATTGATCTACAATAAAATTGCAGAACAACATCATAAAAAAAAAGATCAATACCCAGCCTATAAATATAAAAAAAGATGTGGTATGATTGCCAATGATACCAGAATTACACAGAAATTAACACCTTTAGGTTATTATATGGCCTTTAACAATGTCATTATGAGCAAAGCCCAGGGGCAGATTCAGCCATTTTAAAAAGGGTTGGTTCCTTTTAATTTTTATGTTTTACAATTCGTATATCATGTATATGTACATCATTGTTTTTACTCAAATTGCAAGACTAGTTTATCAAAACAAAACGTTTATATTATTAATCCACCAAAGACAAGTATTACAACATGATGACAACTATTGGTGAGAATTAATATTATGTCATTGATCTATTTTAAATGCTCCAAAACATGCCATTAACTTTTAATTATTCCATGTTTTTTTCATGAATTGATAGAGTTTACGCTATATAACCATGATAACTATTTGAATAAGTTTATAACTTTCATTTGACTTTAATTCCCTTAATATGAATATTTTTTGATAAAAGAAGGGAGAATTTTCGAACCAACCTAGGGTGTACAGACTCTTAGGGCGAACAAACTCCGGGAGAACAGCCACAGGGTCAATGCAATCAGGGCGAATGGACCTGATACCATGTTATAGTCATGATAGTAGTCTCAGGTTGCTCTAACAATATTTCATGGGAGACAATATTTTATAGTTTACATGTGTAACCTAGAATATTATTCCACTGTTTATACATATTGATAGTTTGATCATAGACCAGATTCTTCTGTCCCTATAATATAAAAAATATGATTGCCAATGAGAGAACTCTACACAAGAGAATATATTTCCTAATTTTATTTTGATCAACGACCTTTCTGTCTCCTTATTGCAAAACAGTATTTTTTTTTAAAGACAAAAATAGGAAAAGCAATAAAAAGCAAATGTATATATTAGGAAATATATGCATTATTGGGACAGAAGAATTTTGTCTAGTTTAATAAATATTTGATTAGTTGAGACTATTCCAAGTGTCATCAAGGTCATTGAACAAATCTTCATATTCTCCTCTGAGTATCATATTCCCTTCTAAAATGTCAGGACTGCATCATGCGACGTTGAGTGGTTTATGTATATATAACATTTCAAACTTCTTTTTTTTTGTCTCCTACCTACAAAGTCGAAGGGGACTTAAGTTTGCACTCTGTCCATCTGTCTGTCTATCCGGCAAATCAGTTTTCCAGACTTTTTTTTTTTCATGCATGAAGATATTGATTTGATATTTGGTGTATTGTTTCACCATGACAAGTTATAGGTCAAATTCGATTTTCACGAGTTTAGCTATTCTCCTTGTTCAGTCAAAGCCCTTTCCTTTAAATTAAATTTTTGATGCATGTACTTATTAATTACTAGATTTCTGTTCAAAGAAAAATAACTTATTTTTTAAAAGATTTGTAGAAGACATTTTATTAAGATAAATGGCATTGTGGATTTTTTCCTTTTCTTTAGAAAATTGTTTGAAGAATTTAGTTGTAGGTTTGTTTGTTATGTCATGTAGTTAACACCATGACAAGTTAGAGATCAAGTTAGAATTTCATTCCATTACAATAAATTTTTAACCGATAGGGGACTTTAAATTGCTATGCAATACTCACAGAATGCTTGTATAAATAGTGATAGCAAAAATCATGATCGTGTTCAAACTTATTTTGATGTTGAACAAAAAGACTGACAGTAAATTAACTTTTGATCTGTCCTGTTTATCAAAGCGAATGTCGTGTATTATAAGTTATAAAAACAAGTGGATAAGAAAAAAAAGCAAAGTAATATTTTATGTTCATATGTTTTATGTAAGCAAAGCATAGACGTGAGTTGAATAAAACATTCATTTCCTATTGCTTGATGGGAGATATGAAGATTTGCTGACCCTCGTAAAAATCATATTTCCCTCAAGCAAAGCCCATGTGAAATATAGAGTCTTACATTGATACAAGTGGATTATCGGATTTATCCAATCAAGATAGTTAAATTATCAATTTTAAAATCCGAGCCTCGGCGAGGACTTTATAAAATTCATAATTTAACAATCGAGATTGAATAAATCCAATAATGCACGAGTAACTATGTAAGAATCTGTTTCTCTGATGATTAAAAAATCTAAATTTTCTTTTTTGTTAAACAAAAATCCCTTCGAGTGCCTGTCACATTCCATGAATTGTCCATTTCATTAACACCTCTTAGCATATTTTGATTGATTCAGTTAGCTTAAAAGGTTATGACCCTTAAAATCATCCAATGATCTTTCGAGATCACCGGCAACCACACATTGATTATATTTTTTTATACAATGGGTTCGGGAAGGGATAAATTTCCATAGATTTAGAGAAAAATGAATATTCTTGAGTGTTTTTACCTGAGCCGGATTATTTTTGCCAATGCATTTAATAAATGCAATAAAATTTTGTTGCAATACAATTTTGTTGGGATAATCTTTTTTTTAAAGATTTATTTTATGGCAAAAAAGAAACGGAATATTTTGTTCTAAAAATTCACAGGCCCCAAAAAAATCAAATTGTATGTGCCTTAGAGTGTCACAGAGTATAAGTTTCGTCATAATATTTGTTCCAAAGATAATTTATTATGTAACAAAAGTTCCAATTGGAATTATTGTTATGGGATATTTATTCCATCAGCATAATAAAAGGACTGATGCCTCAGAATTTTTATCACTTAGCACAAATTCCAATAGGATGTTTTATTACATAATAATTATCTTTGGAATAAACATTATGGTAGAAATTTTATCTTATGACTGGTATAACATTTTGACTTTTATCATCTAGACATTGAAGACCTGTTGGTGACCTTCTGCTGTTGTCTGCTCTATGGTCGGGTTGTTGTCTCTTTGGCACATTTCCCATTTCCATTCTCAATTTTATATCACTCATTAAAATGAAAAAAATGGAAAAAATGTTATGTAATATATAGTTATTCTGATTGAAAAAAATATTATATATCTTTTTTCCGACCCAAAAATATTATTATATTCTTTTAGACTTGTAAACAAAAAAAGTAACCCTGTTTTGATTTAGAATATAATCAGCATTTAATATCTGTTTTGATTTATATAATAATCAATCAGGTGTAAACTAAACTTCAGCATAATATAGGAACATTTATTATACTCATCAACATATAAGATAAGTTCCAAATACCAGTGGAACAAATATAATACAGAAGGAAAAAGTATTCCATGACACAATTTCTGCAGAACAAATATTATTACAATATTGTTTCCCTCAGGTACAAATATACATTGACAAGAAGAGCCTGAGTCGCTCAATTCAGAAAAAGAACTTTTTGTCATGACTGGTGTGCCGTATTCCTAACTGGATCGATTTTCTCGTGCACGAGCTAAGCAGCGGGCTGAAACGACTCTCCCACTGGGTTTTTATTGATAAAAAATCACCTGGCCACTTTTGAATGATGTTACAAAACATATCAACCTGCACCCCTTACTCATTAATATATTTAAACTCATCCAGTGGATTCATTGTTTAAATAAGCGTGGTATATGTATAATACTTATCATTCAAATAATACACTTAAGTGGTATCAATATGTAACATGATATATGTTGATAACCTCCCCTTCATGAGACAAAATTTCATGACAGTCTTATCTTTTGTAAGACTTAGAGAAATGATATCAAGGCAGTATTTTTATATTCCACAGATTAGAAAAATTGGAGAGGAATAAACTGAAGAAAAAAATCATAGAAAGGAAATACTTTAAAAAGACTCCAGAGAAAAATGTACTAACATGGCAAGCTAAAGAACAAATGAGATATCTAAACCAGGAGTATCCAGAGGAGTGGACAGTTGACAAACTCATTGAGAGTTTCCCTGTGAGTAGGGAAGGAGTCATTGGCATCTTAAAATCAACATATATTCCTTCAGATGAAAGGGAGATTAGGAAGCATGATGATAAAGCCCTTTTGAATATTAATGATATTAAGAAAATGTTAGCAGTGGACACTGAAACAATAGATAGTGAAGAAAGAGAGGAATTGGAAGACAAAATCTTAAAAATTGGAAGTGCTGCTGGGATTAAAGACCTACCATTGACAAAAGTAGTGACCAGAAGAACAATAGCTGCAGAGAGTAAACTATTGAAACCTCCTAAAAAAATTGGACCCTTCACATCCATGTTAATGTATTATGATAGAGTGGTAGATGGTGATACCCAGATTCAAGATCACAAATATGTGTTATTGCCTGAACCAGTCAATGCCGAAGACAGACAAAGTATGGAAGTGAAGGGTCAAGAAAATGAACAAGTTGAGAAAGTTGTCAATCAAACTGGCAATATTGAATTAAATTTGTCAGATCAAAAAAAGTCTTATAAGAAAGAACAGAAGCCTAGATTGATATCTAATTCTAAAGAACAGAAGCCTAGATTGATATCTAATTCTAAAGATGATTTATTTGTCAATAAAAACAATAAACTGAGTCGAGCAAGGCAGAATAGGGCTGCAGATTCGTTTGAGGAATTTCAAGAAAAAAATAACATGAAAACTAACACGATCAACAAGTATAGAAAACAAAAAACTGATGATAGTTTTTCAAATTTCAATTTTGATACAAAGCCAGAATATAAAGAGCGTCAGAACAGATTTAATAAACAACCAAAAGATGACTCGTCGTTCAACTTTAACTTTGATATAAAACCAAAAAATAAATTTGCAGGTGAACGTTTACAACAGAGCAATAAATCCGAACCTGTTAATTCAGAGTTAAAAAATTTGCAGAAAGAAAATATGAAATTTGCTGACAATTACCATGGTAAAAAAAGTTTTCAAAAATGGAATCCAAAGTTAGAACAATACAGTCAAGATTCCTTTGGGAAAGTTGTGACTGAAAAAGTTCCTTATACTAACAGAGCTTTTACTGAGTCAAATGAGGAAATGTTACCAGGCAGAATTTCAAGGAGACGTCAAACATCATTTTACCAGAAAGGAAAAACTGTTTATGATGAACAAGGAGACTTTTTGTACAAAGTCCCATAAAATACAATCTGAATGAATATTCTATAGAATTAGACAAGTTTCATTTTTTTATTTTGTTTAATTCACAGTTCTCCATGGCACAAAAAGCATGATGAAAACATGTACTTGTTTCTGCTGTTTCCCATGACCTTGTAGACTGCTGTCTATTAACTGAGATAAATATATATATTGTATTACTTATTTAATTCATTTACATGGTGGCTCAATTTCCCATCTTAGCTTCTTTCAAGTAGTACATATTGTACCGCTGGAAACCATTCATACAACATGATTTATATAAAAGTAAAGAGATGTAGTAGGATTGCCAATTAGACAACAGAGTTCAAAGGATGAAGATTAAAAAGTTTATAGCCTTATAGGTCACCTTTAAGGCCTTCAACAATGAAAAAATTCCATACCATATAGTCGGGTATAAAAGGCCCCAACATGAAAAAATGTAAATCAATCTGAACAAGAAACTAATGAAAAACAAATATGACAGACATGAACCAATGACTTGGTGCAGGCAGAAAAAGAATGTTAGGGACGTGACTCCACTTCTAACCTTGTATGAAATAAGTCCCGCCTCCCTTCTTACCTAATATGGAATATAAAGGGACGTAACTCCACTACTTACCATGTATAAAACAAGCCCTGCCTCCCTACTAACCTAATATCAAATATACACTGTCTCCAAGCGGACGCTTTTAACCAATTAAATTTCTAGAAATGTATAGGAGGTAAGATTAAGATTGATATTGTTTAGATCATGATGTAGAGATGGTTAACTCCTCAGATTATAGATTGCTGTTGTTAGAATGATGGTGTAAAGATGGTTAACATCGCAGAGCATAAATTGATATTCTTATGATTATGGTTAACACATCAGGGCATAGATTAAGATTATGGTGAAGAGATGGTTAACACCTTCGAGCATAGAGTGATATTGTTAAGATTATGGTTTAGAAATGGTTAACACCTCACATTATTGTTAAGATTATGGTGTAAAGATAGTTGATACTTCAGAGCAAAGATTATTATTGTTAAGATTATGATGTAGAGATCGTTAACACCTCAGAGCATAGATTAATATTGTGATGATTATGATGAAGAGATGGTTAACACCTTAGAGCATAGATCATCATTGTTAGGATTATGGTGTAGAGATTATTTACACCTCAGAGCATATATATGTATTAATATTAATAGGATTATGGTGTAAATATGGTAAACATCCCAGAGCATTGATTTATATTGTAAAGATGTTGGTGTAGACATGTTTAACTCCTCAGAACATAGATTGATATTGTTAAGATTATGGTGTATAGATAGTTAACACCTAAGCACATACAGTAATAAATGTATTGTTTAGATCATGATGTAGAGATGGTTATGTCCTCAGACTATAGATTGATATTGTCGTTATTATGGTATAGAGATGGTTAATACATCGAAGCATAGATAAATATTGTTATGATCTTGGTGTAGAGATGGTTTACTCCTCAGAGCACAGATTAATATTGTTAAGATGTTGGTGTAAAGATGGTTTACTCCTCAGAGCACAGATTATTATTTTAATATTGTTACGATTTTTGTGTAGAGATTTAAACACCTCAGAGCATAGATTAATATTGTTAAGATGTTGGTGTAGAGATGGTTATATTACACCTCAGAGCACATATTAATATTGTTACGATTTTTGTGTAGAGATTTAAACACCTCAGAGCATAGATTAATGTTGTTAAGATGTTGGTGTAGAGATGGTTAACACCTCAGAGCATAGATTAATTTGTTATGATTTTGGTGTAAAGATGGTTTACTCCTCAGAGCATAGATTAATATTGTTATGATTTTGGTGTAGAAATGGTTTTACTCCCCAGAGCATAGATTAATATTGTTAAGAATATGATGTAGGAATGGTTAACACCTCAGAGTATAAATTACTATTGTGAAGATTATGGTGAAGAGATGGTTAACTCCTCAGAGCATAGATCAATATTGTTGAGATTATGGTATAGAGATGGTTAACTCCTCAGAGCAAAGATTTATATTATTAAAATTATGATGTAGAGATGGTTAACACCCCCAGAGTATAGATTAATATTATTACAATTATGATGTCGAGATGGTTAACACCTCAGAACATAGATTAATATTGTAGGGGTGGTTAACTCTTCAGAGCAGAGATTAACATTGTTAAGATTCTGGTGTTTAGATGGTTAAAACCTAAGAGCATAGATTAATATTATTTAAATTATGATGTAGAGATGGTTAACACCCCCGGAGTATAGATTAATATTATTTAAAGTATGATGTCGAGATGGTTAACACCTCAGAGCATAGATTAATATTGTAGAGGTGGTTTACTCTTCAGAGCATACATGTAGATTAATATTGTTAAAATTATGGTGTAGAGATGGTTAATACACAAGAGCATAGATTAATATTGTTAAAATTATGGTGTTGAGATGGTTAATTCACAAGAGCATAGATTAATGTTGTAGAGGTGGTTAACTCTTCAGAGCATAGACTAATATTGTTAAGATAAGGATGAAGAGATGGTTAATACACAAGAGCATAGATTAATATTGTTAAGATTATGGTGTAGAGATGGTCAACACCTCAGAGCAAAGATTAATATTGTAGAGATGGTTAACAACTCAGGGCATAGATTAATATTGATAATAATTTGGTGTAGAGATGGTTTAGACTTTATAAGAGCTAAGATTACAGTCCCAAACGTTCCAAAGCACTTGTCTTCGCAAACAACATCGATTATGTGTAAATCACATTGCATGCACTGCTTGATAAATGAAGTAGATATTGACAATTCACTTGGAAACTCTACATATATCCCCAAAGACTCTTACTAGAGAGGAAATCCTGGAAAATCATAATTATGTTCTATGTTTGGCCTTTGGAATTTCGAAAAAAGATGAAGAACTGAAACTTCCATCACTTCATTGGAAACCTAAACCACTGTTGTTAAAATTGAGACTGGAAATGGGGAATATGTCAAAGAGACAATCTGCAACCCGACCAAATAGCACATAACAGCCGAGGGCCTTCAAAGCAGCGAAAAATAATCCCGCACCCAGGGGTGGGCCTCACGAGCTGGCATTTAATAAAAATGTACTGGTTTAGTGAAAATGCTGTATTCCGTGTGAAACTACCTACTACTATTCTAGAAGTTGCGCGAGTCTGATGTAGATACTCGTAAATTCAAAAGATATCTTAGAGTACATAAAATCAAGGATTTGTATAGTGATACTATACAAATCCTTGTTAAAATCTAACTCTCTTTCATCTTGCAATAGTATTAAAACATTAGTATTGTTATGGATATGGTGTAGATGTCGTAGATTAGCACCTGAGATCACCCCTAGTTTTTTGGTGGGGTTCGTGTGGTTTATTCTTTAGTTTTCTATGTTGTGTCATGTGTGCTGTTGTTTGTTTGTCTTTTTCATTTTTAGTCATGGCGTTGTCAGTTTGTTTTAGATTTATGAGTTTGACTGTCCCTTTGGTATCTTTCGTCCCTCTTTTAATATATGCAGTGATGTCTTACCCATCTCTACACCATAACCATAAGTTTTTTTTACAATTTTATAGTAATTTATGCCGCTGTAAAGACACAGATAATTGGCAATTGAAACTTTAAACATCGTTGAAATCTTAATTAGCATTTTTCTGTTTTTCATGATATATTAAATTTTTAAAAAATTGTAGATTTTCCTTCAGATATAATCACTTGAGATGCGGAAAATTCACTAATTAAAAATCAACGTTTTGGTAAAAAAAAAAAGTTATAGATTTGCAGCTGCTGTTTAGTGGAACTGACGATTTTACCATTTCACGGCTGAATCCAAAAGGTTGCCAGTCCACATAATGATATTTTTTTGTTATAGTCTTTGCATTTAAACCTATATGCTTAATTTTGCAGTATGCGTTTAACTTTCCTCGTGTGCTTTATTCAAAGTTAGTTTTTCTTTAAATTACGAGTTTTGCTTAATTATTCGTTATGCTTTAATTTACATCGGAATGTTAGACAGAATTTCACACAACAAATGGGTCACAGACATTACATTATAAAACAATTTCCTAAACTGTGAAATGAATATTATGTAAAAAAAAAAGTAAAAAAAATCAATATCTAGTCTTTGGTCGGGTTGTATGTCCCCATTTCTCAATTTTATTGCTTTAAGGGCTGATATCATAGAAAACCATGAAAAATGGTCCAGAAACACAGTTGTCAAAATTTTATATAACTTGGACAGTAAGTTAAAATACATGGGCAATAATTATCAAATTATTTGTAAATGTTTGTCCAGTGTCTCGTCCGCTCCCTCCTATCAAGGTTGCTACTCTCGTCATGTCCTGAGACTTTCTGACTTCTTAACTATTTTAGTTTGCTGTGTCAGTTCAAATTACGCATTTTGATATATATTTCACTGCGACTACTATGTGTTATAGTAGTCTCAGATATTTCATGATATTCTGCATAAATATCCGTTCTCTGCATGCTTGGGTTTTATGTCATTTGTATGTTATTTATAACATATTTGCGATCTCGTGAGCTAATGTTTGTACTGTTATATCATGTGAACCGAAAACAAAACATTAGAACTTATGTCATTGTATAATATGGAAAATTAACAATAGGGATCTCTTAGAGTAGTAAAATTTTATATCGAGTTTTTATACGCCCGTGAAAATTTTGACAAATTTTGACGGGACGTATTATGGTATACAAATGTCTGGTGTCTGTCTGTCTGTCTGTCTGTCTGTCTGTCCGTGTGTCCGTCTGTCTGTCCGTCTGTCCGTCTGTCTGTCCGGCGTAAACCGTAACTTGAGAACGACTTATCCAAATTTCATGAAACTTTATATAGTTGTTTCTTATGATGGTCAAATGATCTGTATACTTTTTGGTGAAAATAAGATTTTAACTTTTTGAGTTACGGCACTTTGTAACTAAATTAGGGGTGTGTTTTTTAGCTCACCTGGCCCAAAGGGCCAAGTGAGCTTTTCTCATCACTTGGCGTCCGTCGTCCGTCGTCGTTAACTTTTACAAAAATCTTCTCCTCTGAAACTACTGGGCCAAATTTAACAAAACTTGGCCACAATCATCATTGGGGTATCTAGTTTAAAAAATGTGTGGCGTGACCCCGTCAACCAACCAAGATGGCTGCCATGGCTAAAAATAGAACATAGGGGTAAAATGCAGTTTTTGGCTTATAACTCAAAAACCAAAGCATTTAGAGCAAATATGACAGGTGTAAAATTGTTTATCAGGTCAAGATCTATCTGCCCTGAAATTTTCAGATGAATCGAACAACCGGTTGTTGGGTTGCTGCCCCTGAATTGGTAATTTTAAGGAAATTTTGCTGTTTTTGGTTATTATCTTGAATGATATTACAGATAGAGATAAACTGTAAACAGCAATAATGTTCAGCAAAGTAAGATTTACAAATAAGTCAACATGACCGATATGGTCAGTTGACCCCTTTAGGAGTTATTGCCCTTTATAGTCAATTTTTAACCATTTTTTCATAAATCTTAGTAATCTATTACAAAAATCTTCTCCTCTGAAACTACTGGGCCAAATTAATTTAAACTTGGCCACAATCATCTTTGGGGTATCTAGTTTAAAAAATGTGTGGCGTGACCCGGCCAACCAACCAAGATGGCCGCCATGGCTAAAAATAGAACATAGGGGTGAAATGTAGATTTTGGCTTATATCTCTGAAACCAAAGCAGATATGGAGTAAATTTGTTCATCAAGTGAAAATCTATCTGCCCTAAAACTTTCAAATGAATTGGACAACGGGTTGTTGGGTTGCTGCCGCGAAATCAGTAATTTGAAGGAAATTTTGCAGATTTTGGTTATTATCTTGAATATTATTATAGAAAGAGATACAATGTAATCAGCAATAATGTTCAGCAAAGTAAGATCTACAAATAAGTTATTATGACTAAAATGGTCAGTTGACCCCTTAAGGAGTTATTGCCCTTTATAGTCAATTTTGACCAATTTGTAAATTTTTGTTATCTTTTACAAAAATCTTCTCCTCTGAAACTACTGGGCCAAATTAAACCAAACTTGGCCACAATCATCATTGGGGTATATAGTTAAAAAAATGTGTGGCGTGACCCCGCCAACCAATTAAGATGGCTGCCATGGCTAAAAATCGAACATAGGGGTAAAATGCAGTTTTTGGCTTATAACTCAAAAACCAAAGCATTTAGAGCAAATCTGACAAGGGATAAAATTGTTTATCAGGTCAAGATCTATCTGCCCTGAAATTTTCAGACAAATCGGACAACCTGTTGTTGGGTTGCTGCCCCCGAATTAGTAATTTTAAGGAAATTTTGCAGATTTTGGTTATTATCTTGAATATTATTATAGATAGAGATAAACTGTAAACAGCAATAATGTTCAGCAAAATAAGATCTACAATAAGTCAACATGACCAAAATTGTCAATTGACCCCTTAAGGAGTTATTGCTCTTTATAGTCAATTGTTAACAATTTTTATAAATTTTTGTAAATTTTTGTAAATTTTTAGGAAATATTTTCCACTGTAATTACTGGGCTAAGTTCATTATAGATAGAGATAATTGTAGCAACAAAAATGTTCAGTAAAGAAAGATCTACAAACACATCACCATCACCAAAACACAATTTTGTCATGAATTTATCTGTGTCCATTGTTACTATGCAAATACTGAAATAGACCAAGGTGAGCGGCACAGGCTCTTGAGAGCCTCTAGTTCGTAAATCTTAGTAATCTTTTACAAAAATCTTCTCCTCTGAAACTACTGGGCCAAATTAATCCAAACTTGGCCACAATCATCTTTGGGGTATCTAGTTTAAAAAATGTGTCCTGTGACCCGGCCATCCAACCAAGATGGCCGCCATGGCTAAAAATAGAACATAGGGGTAAAATGCAGTTTTTGGCTTATAACTCAAAAACCAAAGCATTTAGAGCAAATCTGACATGAGTAAAATTGTTTATCAGGTCAAAATCTACCTGCCCTGAAATTTTCAGATGAATCCGACAACCTGTTGTTGGGTTGCTGTCCCTAAATTGGTAATTTTAAGGAAATTTTACTGTTTTTGGTTATTATCTTGAATATTATTATAGATAGAGATAAACTTTAAACAGCAATAATGTACAGCAAAGTAAGATTTACAAATAAGTCAACATGACTGAAATGGTCAATTGACACCCTAAGGAGTTATTGTCCTTTATAGTCAATTTTTAACAATTTTTATAAAATTTGTAAATTTTTACTAACATTTTCCACTGAAACTACTGGGCCAAGTTCATTATAGATAGAGATAACTGTAAGCAGCAAGAATGTTCAGTAAAGTAAGACGAACAAACACATCACCATCACCAAAAACACAATTTTGTAATAGATCCATCTGCTTCCTTTGTTTAATATTCACATAGACCGAGGTGAGCGACACAGGCTCTTTAGAGCCTCTAGTTTCACATGTCGCACCGTATCTCAAAAACGATTCTTGATTATGGCTTAAAACTTTAAAGACTTCTTAGTTATATTAATCTTAATATCTGTATACTTTTGGTGATGATTCAAAATTTCATTTTTGAGTTATTGAGTATTTTGTAAAAAGGGGGAGTTTTTTTTTTACATGTCGAGCCATATCTCAAAAACGATTTATGATTATTGCTTAAAACTTTACACATGTCTTTGATATATTAATCTAAAGATCTGTATACCTTTTGGTGATGATTCAAAATTTCATTTTTGAGTTATTGAGTATTTTGTAAAAAAAGGGGGAGGTTTTTTTACATGTACCGTTTCTCAAAAACAATTTATGATTATTGCTTAAAACTTTACACACTTCTTTGTTATATTAATTTTAAGATCTGTATACTTTTTGGTGACAGTGATTCAAAATTGTTATTTTTGAGTTATTGAGTATTTTGTTAAACAGGGGAGGTTTTTTTCACATGTTACGCCGTATCTCAAAAATAATTTATGATTTTTGCTTAAAACTTTACACACTTTTTTGTTATATTAATCTAAAGATCTGTATACTTTTTGGTTTAGATTCAAAATTTTATTTTAGTGATATTTAGTTTTTTTGTGAAAAAAAAACAGGGTTGGGGGTTTCACATGTCCCCCCCCCCCACCCCGTGTCTAAAAAAACAATATATGGTTATTGCTTAAAACTTTCTCAGAAACTATTTATGATTATTGCATAAAATTTCCACACAAGACAAGCAACCAACAATCAATCAATTCCACACAAGACGTCGGGCTTATCATGCGCTCATGGCGCAGCTGTTTATTTTTTACATGTGAAACTGAAATTTTAAAATCTAGAAAAGGACAATTATTAGAATAAATATCATCAGAAAATTTAGGATATATATAACATATGCAACTAATCACCTTTGCACGGATCGCAGATTTCTCCAAGACATACACGGGATTGTGCTCACTAATTTATAATATCCTTAATGGCGGCCCCCATGGAAATGTGAAAAAAATCCTTTCGACCTTTAGAATAGCAAAATATGGCAGTTTTAAAGCTTGCTCAGTCTCAAATACTGAAGCTGATGACTATAAAACCAACAGCAAGTGTTCTGCCTTGTTTAAATTCCGTTCGTTATAGAAAACCAAGATGGGTACCGAAAGCAGCTAGCAAAGAGTTTTATGTTAGAGAACCAACGCCCATAGATCCAGTTGAATATGAAGAACTGAAATGGAGATACCAAGAATATAGAAACACTGTTGAAGCGATAAGGTTATTTGTTTGTCTTTCAACTGTGAGGTTGTCCTGAACATGCATGAAATATTTGTCGCTGGACATTTAGTAAACATCAGTCAATCAGGGGTGGATCCAGCCATTTTAAAAAGGGGGGGGTCCCAATCCAGGACAGAAGGGGGGGTGTTCCAACTATATGTCCCCATTCAAATGCATTGATCGTCCAAAAAAAAGGGGGTTGCAACCCCGGGAACCCTCCTCCTGGATCTGCCACTGATCAATTATCTGTGAAACCCCCATGCAGGTGGTATCATATTACTGTATATGTCTTGTGTACAGAATTCGAAGGATGTACAGTGTATGTGCAGACTATGACCTGTTTTATAATGATCATCTGTAGATTATCTATTGCATGTATTTAATTAAAGGGAAACTTCGCAAAAAAATCAAAAATTGATATTATGTTTATTCTGTGTAAAAATGCTCAAATTCATAGATATTAAAGTTTTATTCTGCTAGATAAGAGATCACCATCGATTTTAAATTTAGAGTATCAATTCTCTGCTGTCAGCCATTTTGTCACCTTCTCCGATTTGCAGTCACGATATGTCTAAGGACCAAAACTACAGTAACCCGATGTAGTCGTAATTGAGTGTCGATATCTCGTCAATTGTACGGTTGTTTTATCCGACTAGTTAACTAGTTAACTTACTTGATACGGAAAATTTTCTTCTTTTCTTTTTAAATAACCATGATCTGTTATTTTTAGACTGATAATATAGGAATTTAATAGTGAAAAAGTCAAAATTTCAAATCATAAATAAGTCTTCCGTGAAACTTGAATTGTTTTCGGAAATCTAATTAGTTCATAATTCTTTTATGTAATAAACTTTATTCAAATAAATTAGGATCTTCGCTCCACTGATCACCCGCATGGCTAAAGGTATTACTCCCAAAGATATTGTAGGGGGTGTGAGGTGACACGTCCAGGTATTCAAGCGATTTCCTCTCGAGTTTGCAAATTCATGCATCGTTTCACTTCTTAGTGTATTGATAAGTGTACACGGCCGATAACTTATAACTTTCCATTTTGAACTATTAGGTGTATAATATACATCTCTATCTTGCGTGTCCGAAAGTGATATTACTAAACTCATACGCTTGTTTATGAATAACATTTCTGGTGAAAAGAAAATTATTTATAAAAATATAAATAATACCAAAAAAAACCCAAACAGATTTGATGAAATAAAAATCTATATACGTATTTTTTCCAAGGGTAAATTTGGTAAAATGTAATATATACCCGTTGTCAATGGTGAAGGCCAGAAATATTGATTTAAAAAAATGTACGCACTTGTCGACCATTCGTATATACGCCTGGATTATAAGTTACGGACCTATAGAGCAAATTAAAACATATACATGTATACATAGAACATAAGAAAGAAACATACATTTTGCGTAAATTGGGGTAAAAGTTTTGTAAAATGACAAGTCCACGTATGCCAACAGTATGTAATCATCAAATGACGATCTAGACTATAGTATACCCAAGGATTTGTATAGTACAAATCCTTGGTATACCAAAAGAAGAAGAAGAAGAGATTTAAATACAGGTCGATATATAACTTTATTTGGCTCATCGAAGTTATGGACATTTATATATCAATTAGATTGTTCTCGAAAAAAGGAAGAAATTCGCCATCATCACAATTGCTCCGACATGCATGTAATATATACGCAACTGGAAGTACACTAATACCGAGGGATGTGAATATTTTCCAGGAAAACTATAGAGTATCAAAGTTTCAAATCAATTTCGGGATTTATTTTCTCTCTTGATATTCAATGACAGCAATTTAAAGAATAAACTGCTTGTCCGTTTTAGTGGTATTCTTGCCAGTTGAAACAGACTTATAATTACATTAAAAAATAGGGAAAGATGACATTTAATTCGTTCATTTTTTTTTAATACATCGTTGGTCAAATAGCTAAAGTATTATATATAGTTACGGTGTGAGACAAAGAGTATTTTAAGAAGGACATTCCCGATTATGTATAAATTTTGTTGATGTTTTTCACACTTGAAAAGCATATCTGTTCGTAATTTGTTGATTCCATTCCAATTAGATCCTTTAATTTCCTGTCAATCTTTTAAAACATCTTTTTTCAAATATCTGAAGTATTCATGTGTTGTGAGATTTAAAATATTTTGATGAGCAGTTTAATTCCTAAATAGGTAATTAAAGATCACTTTGGATGGACTAAATTATATAATTGCAATTGTTAATGATCTGTTTGAAATATTTAAGGCTGCCGTTCCTAATTTGAAATAGTACAATTTTTAGTTCATAAACTCGTGTTTAGAAGGCTATTTTTATTTATAAATTCTTCAATTAAAATAATTCAGTATTTTATCGTTACTAAAGTAATCAAAAGTCATAATTCATTAAAAGTGATCTTATGCAAAATATAAAAATATACAGCTATTCAGTTATTGTGCGATCTTATTATTCCCGTTAATTAATTTTAATTTTTTTTTTTACATTCATGTGTCTGAAACTTTGTCTGACTCCCGTTTACAATTGATACGAAATGTTGTTCACACCTGAAATGCCAGTGAACCGTGACGCCTAGAATTCACTGAATGAGGATCAAAAGATTAGAATTACATAATGCTAATCTTTTAATTACCTTGAGTTAAACTACGCATTTCACATTCTTTAGGTGTCACAAAACAATACACATTTTATTGTTTCCACCGTACAAGCAAGTGAAAATGATTGCTGGAATGAAGCAAAAAGGTCAGAATACAAACATGTATTTTTAATACACTATCGATCATGTCAGTTTCGTATGTTTGTTTAAAGTATTTTTAGAAAAAAAATCATAAAAATGTTCTATTGTATGATTTACTTTTTTTATTAAAATTCGTTTTAAAAAATCCACACGATCTTATTTTAAAAGTTGCATGGCTATCACTTATTTTTCGTTGGTTAATAGCTACACCAAAAGTCGTCGATGCGCTTTAAATCGCGTTATTAGATGGTTAACGAACAAGACTTAAATGAGATATTTTCACTCCCGGCATGCATCAAAGACTTAAACTACGTCACATAAGTCAGGAAGTTTCAAAAAATAAAATTAATAATTCCCAATTTTCTTCTTTATTAGATTTCATATCAAAATAAAACTTGGTGAATATGTTTTTTATGGTATTATGAACATAATAAGATGAAAAGTGAAAAATCGCGAATTATCCCTTTAAGTACCACAGATTGGGCCTCTATGCTAAATATTTTCCCACTGATAGTAATGTATTATTGACTTCTTTTATTAGCAAAACAATTCATATAACCATGATGTGTACTCACAGAGTTTGAAGAAGGCTTATATTAGAAAAAAAACAATATATCATGTACATGTACATCTGACAGCCTATAAAATAAAATTACATTTGTAATTCTGATCATTGCATTCAGATATTGGGACTTGTCCTGGTGAAAGTTTCTACATGGCTAGATTTTCAGCCATTGAAGTCCCTGTAATATTGTCTTAAAATTGTTTTTTGCTGGTTGTATGTTCGAGTCAAAATATGCTTTGGTCTTGGAAGAATGACTTTCTTACAGACTGTAACCTTAAGACCACCTTCAAGTGACCTTATATTTTGACTCAGCATGTAGGACAATACAAAAGAAGATTATTAGTTACATTGTGTGTTAGTGACCTAATATGATATATACAGGGTCAGTAAATTCGATATGGGGTGAGAGCGTACACTATGTAACGAATTTATCTTGCCGACTATCTTTATTTGTTGAATTTAAACTAAAGTTGTCTTATTTGCGATCATAACAAATCTTCTTATTTCTGTATTAAAGTGTTGAAGTGTTCAATTTTAAGAACCTTCTTCAATTTGTCTGCACTAAAAAACTGAAGTAAATAATAAATATTTATTACAACCCTGATATAACAATATTAAACAGAACTTTCAATACTTTTAAATAATCAAACAGTGCCTAAGTCGTAAATCCACTATTAACTGTGTATTGAAATAAGCCCTGCCTCCATACTAACCTAATATGGAATATACAGGGTCTCCACGAGGTTGCTTTTAACCAACCATATTCCTAGAAATGTATGGGAGGTAAGATAAATATTCATATTGGGTTTGTGTGTGATCGTCATTAATTTAATATTCATGTTATAAATTTGTTTACCATGTTTACCTGGTACTTGCTTGCCTGCATCATCTTGTTATAATAGCATTTTTCTGTCAACACATATTGGGGGTCATGCTACTGGCCATGGGCAATTATGTTTGTGGAAGAAATTGCTTTCCAATCTGTCACTTAGCTATCCCTGACTTCCAAAATGATATTTAGTTTCTTGAATGTTCTTTAAAGTTTTCAAAGTTTAAGGCAATAATTGTAATAATTGCATTTTACATATTTTAGAATGCACTTGGCAGCTGAGATTGACAAGAAAGAAGCTGTAGAAATGTCTAAGCAAGTAGACACAGAAGCAGGATGGGACAAGATGGTTAAATTGACAGAAGAGTGGAATAAAGAGACAGCTGTTAAAAGGTAGCAGTATTAATATTACATTTGTACAATAAGTGATAAATTTTACCATTTTACCTGAGTTCAAAGGAATTGATGACAACTTTATTCAGGCTGGTGCAACTTGGAGCTTGACCTACTAACTCTATCATGCTCAACATTCTACAGATCTGTTAGTAAGTTGGAGCTTGACCTACTAACTCTATCATGCTCAACATTCTAAAGATCTGTTAGTAAGTTGGAGCTTGACCTACTAACTCTATCATGCTCAACATTCTAAAGATCTGTTAGTAAGTTGGAGCTTGACCTACTAACTCTATCATGCTCAACATTCTAAAGATCTGTTAGTAAGTTGAAGCTTGACCTACTAACTCTATCATGCTCAACATTCTAAAGATCTGTTAGTAAGTTGGAGCTTGACCTACTAACTCTATCATGCTCAACATTCTAAAGATCTGTTAGTAAGTTGGAGCTTGACCTTCTAACTCTATCATGCTCAACATTCTAAAGATCTGTTAGTAAGTTGGAGCTTGACCTACTAACTCTATCATGCTCAACATTCTAAAGATCTGTTAGTAAGTTGGAGCTTGACCTACTAACTCTATCATACTCAACATTCTAAAGATCTGTTAGTAAGTTGAACCTTTAAAAAATGTTATCTGTAAATGGCATACAATTTACACCTTGGTCCTGTCTTTCTCATACAATTTACACCTTGGTCCTGTCGTTCTCATACAATTTACACCTTGGTCCTGTCGTTCTCATACAATTTACACCTTGGTCCTGTCGTTCTCATACAATTTACACCTTGGTCCTGTCGTTCTCATACAATTTACACCTTGGTCCTGTCTTTCTCATACAATTTACACCTTGGTCCTGTCTTTCTCATACAATTTACACCTTGGTCCTGTCGTTCTCATACAATTTACACCTTGGTCCTGTCTTTCTCATACAATTTACACCTTGGTCCTGTCTTTCTCATTTCAAAATAAAACTAATAAAACACTTTAGAGATGGAAACTCATGATCACATAATCTTGAGTTTACCTAGTGACTAGTCTACTAATTAATTTTCATTTACTAAAGCTAGTACATGTAGCTATAAGAAGATGTGGTATGAGTGCCAATGAGACAACTCTCCATCCAAGTCACAATTTGTAAAAGTATGGTCTTCAACACAGAGCCTTGGCTCTCACTGAACAGCAAGATATAAAGGGTCCAAAAATTGACTAGTGTTAAACCATTCAAACAGGAAAAACTGAGGGTCTAATCCATATAAAGAAACGAGAAACACTTATGAACCACATCAAACATTATCCACTGAACATCAGGTTCCTGACTCATACTCACTGTGGTACACTAAAACACAAACTTGAGGTTTTGCAAATGAGGCAAGAGTTTTTACACGTGTTGCTATTGACCATTTTGGTACATTAAAGGAGGCTTGCGGGTATAAGATTTTTAGAAAAAAATCAAACATTTATTTTTCATTACAAATTTTATTAATTACCTTTAGTAGTTGTTACTTTATCATATGGTACAAAAATCATTTCGTGATTGCCCCCCGTGACTTTTAAAATGTAGATATCATTGAAAAAGCTCCAAATTATCTCCCTTTGGTGCAAAAATGCAATTTTGTGGCATTAAATTGAAATATCTTTTTTAACTCATCGGTGACCTATATTTTTTATTGTTGTTTTTGAATAAGCTGTACATAAACTAAATAATTGTAAAATTTTAGTGATTTCTGTAATTTAGTTCTTTTTTTATTTCGATATTACCTCTTTTTCTCCTATCAGTTCAACAGAAAATAAGTACTTTTACAAAAAATGTATGCTTCTTTCGAAGGCAGATTGTGAGCGTAAATGAACGGTGACCCTATTTTTTATTTCATTTTTCTATTAAGTATAAGATAAAGTTCTTTTATAGAAAAATATAGCGAAATCCTATATTAAATTAAAAAAAATGTTTTAGACCCACAAGCCCCCTTAATAAAGATAGTTATCTTAAGGCTTGTTAGCACATGTAGCACAATGTACAGTTCTGCCGCTGTTGATTTTCCACATATTTCATTATGTGATTTTAAGGCTTATAACACAATGCACATTTCTTCCCTAAAAGATATTCCTGCTTTTCGTTATGTGATTTTAAAATCTTGTTCTGCAGAGAAAAACGTCAGGCTGAAGAAGATTTGATAGAGTTAGAAACCCAAAAACAAATAGATAAGGAAAAAGAAGAAGAAATGATGAAAATGCTGACAAAAGCAGAACAGAGACTACAGTTTGAAAAGGTTTGATAAAATACTACAATCTTACAATATTTAATTTACTTGTCCCCTTGTATTTTCTTATAAGGATGTCATAAGATAATCAGTATGTCTGCAGGGGTGTGGAAATATTTGTTGTGAGCACTTGTCCCTGGGCAAGTAAAACTGTAAATTTCACTTGTCCGGAAAAAAAGTTACTTGCCCTGATGGTCCAAATTAATATTGTAGTATTTAAAGAATTGTTAGCTAATATATGATTCTTAGCACGGTTTTGCATCCCAAACAAATCAGTGAAATCAATTGGTTTATATACATGTGTAAAAATTTAGGAATGTTGGAAATGGGTTTATTACATCAATGGGACAGAAACTCAAAAGCAAATCAACTGAATGAAATGACATGTAAAGGACAAGTTTGCAGCATTGTTTTTTAATAAAAATTGTAGCCAGTAGGTACACTACATATACTAAATTTAGAGGATAGTGAGTGAAGAAATGGAAACTAAATAATAGATTAACTAATTATTTCTATCAACTAACACACTTGTTTTTTTTCTTGGTAGTTGAACACTTCTATTTACCACTTAGACAACACATAAGGTTGACTTTGATCTATAAAAAAGACAAAAACAAAACTTATTATCTGAATTTCTTTCCAAGGGGTAATCTGATATTCACGATGTCTGATATTCTCGCTTCCGTATTTTTTTTATATACACCTTGACCATCTCCGTTTGCGTTTCATGCTTTCGACTAGACTCGTCATTCTTTTTGTCTTGCTTGCCCGATGTTTTATTTTAAAAATATTCATCAATCTGAATCTCGATTCAAAATCATAAGAAATGACACTTCCGGTGAATAGTAGATAAAACATAATCGACGATCCCGGGTCAATGGACAAAACCAATGCAATATTACGCGACTCGGGTTTTCATACTTATTTTTACTCATTTTGGTAATCGATCTATTTCCGGAGTTATGTAATATTTATCGTCATGAACATTGATGTTTATACTTAAAAATATGTTTTTACTCGCTGATTATTGGTTTCTTTTACATAAATTAAACATCTTTATACGTTTTGAAATTAATCCTATATTTTTGCTGAATTTGAACTTTGTCTTGTATATTATTTTACTTGTCCACGGGCAACCAAGACAGAAATAATTACTTGTCCGGGTGTTAAAATGTACGAGTCGGGCGAGTCAGGCATAGCATTTCCACACCCCTGGTCTGTAAATCCATCAACACTTTTATATCCTAGATTAAGTCAATATTGCCTATACTGATATCCAAAATTTGTATGCAATGTGTTAATTCCTATCAAAAGAAGGTTCTTTATGTTTTGTTTGGAGTATTTAATTTGTAACTCTATATTTGTTGAACATGTTGAAATTCTAGCATAAAAATATGTTTCTCAAAAAAACATTTTGAACAAGTTAAAAAAGTCAGTATTTTACCACAATTTTTGTGATATATATGTTTATTTGTATATATATTTTTTTACAATTAAGCACATGAACTGGTATTGTGTAATTTCTGTATAGATTTAATCAAAGAATACATTTTAACCGAAAGTTCTATTTTATTGAACATTAAATTCTTGAACAAAGTAAAGAAACCCTCTCGATTCGTTATCATTTGCTAGGAACTTTTGAAATGAATGGAAGTTTGAATTAATCTTAATTTTCTTTTTGTCATGTGATGTGCAATTTTAAATCATACAGTATTATTCTTTTACTCAGGATTTCACTATACTATTTTTATTTTGTCATTACAGAAACAGACATTTATAACCATGGAGAATCTCGATGAAGAAATAGAAAAAATATTAGATGTGCGAATGGACTATGAATATTCTATTGACCGCAGTGGCAATGTTCTAAAGGGAAATCAAACGGCTAAATTTAGACCACGAAGATATGATAAATAATACTGTATATTCATTATAAATGTAAAATAAAGCTTGTACATTTTGCTATTCTTTTTTTTAGAGGAAAATGTGATGATACAACTTGACAGTTTTATATTTATTACTAGCTCTCCTATTATTTAAGGTATATCCATCTTTAAAAAAAAGTAACAATACTGACGTTTGTCAACATAAAACTTTTACACAATCATCCTCAAAACAACTATACAAATGTCAGCCAAACTTAATTATCCATAAGATTTCACATCAGTGCTAAATGCATGTAACTTCCTAATATTTAGCACAGGTGGATTAAGGGGGAGGCCCAGTCCTCTGGGAAATATTTGGTTGATTATATAGGAAATCACTGAAGCATGACCTGAACCGGCCCCCCCTTAGGCAGTCAGTGGGCACCTACTTATGAAAATTTCTTGATCCACCACTATTTAGGAAGTGGAAAAGAAAGGATACAGTGTATTGATCATGACACAAAAAAACTACTGTACATGAACATCAAAGTCCCAAAAAAAACCAAAGTAAAACTAGAGGCTCTAAAGAGCCTGTGTCGCTCACCTTGGTCTATGTGCATATTAAACAAAGTACACAAATGGATTCATGACAAAATTGTATTTTGGTGATGGTGATGTGTTTGAAGTTCTTACTTTACTGAACGTTCTTGCTTCTTACAATTATATCTATAATGAACTTTGCCCATTAGTAATAGAGAAAAATATTTGGTAAAAATTTACATAAATTTACCAAATTAATGAAAATTGTTAAAAATTGACTATAAAGGTAAATAACTCCTTAAGGGGTCAATTGACCATTAAGGTCATGTTGACTTATTTGTAGATCTTACTTTGCTGAACATTATCGCTGTTTACAGTTTATCACTATCTATAATAGTATTCAAGATAATAACCAAAAACGGCAAAATTTCTTTAAAAATTACCAATTGGAGGGCAGCAACCCAACAACCGGTTGTCCAATTCATTTGAATATTTCAGGGCAGATATATATTGACTTGATTAACAATTTAACTCCTTGTCAGATTTGCTCTAAATGATTTGGTTTCAGAGTTATAAGCCAAAATCTACATTTTACCCCTGTTCTATTTTTAGCCGTGGTGGCCATCTTGGTTGGATGGCCAGGTCATCGGACACATTTTTCAAACAAGATACCCTAAAGATGATTGTGGCCAAGTTTGAATTAATATAGCCCAGTAGTTTCAGAGGAGAAGATTTTTGTAAAAGGTAACTAAGATTTATTAAAAATGGTTAAAAAATTTACTATAAAGGGCAATAACTCCTAAAGGGGTCAACTGATCATTTCGGTCATGTTGACTTATTTGTAAATCTTACTTTGATGAACATTATTGCTGTTTACAGTTTATCTTTATCTATAATAATATTCAAGATAATAACCAAAAACAGCAAAATTTCCTCAAAATTACCAATTCAGGGGCAGCAACCCAACAACGGGGTTGACCGATTCATTTGAAAATTTCAGGGCAGATAGATCTTGACCTGATAAAAATTTTACCTCATGTCAGATTTCCTCTAAATGTTTTGGTTTTTGAGTTATAAGCCAAAAACTGCATTTTACCCCTATAATCTATTTTTAGCCGTGATGGCCATATTGGTTGGTTGACCGGGTCAAGCCACACATTTTTAAAACTAGATACCCCAAAGATGATTGTGGCCAAGTTTGGATTAATTTGGCCCATTAGTTTCAGAGGAGAAGATTTTTGTAAAAGATTACTTAGATTTTTAAAAATTGTTAAAAATTGACTATAAAGGGCAATAACTCTTAAAGGGGTCAACTGACCATTTCGGTCATGTTGACTTATTTGTAAATCTAACTTTGCCGAACATTATTGCTGTTTCAATTTATCTCTATCTATATTAATATTCAAGATAATAACCAAAAACAGCAAAATTTCCTCAAAATTACCAATTCAGGGGCAGCAACCCAACAACGGGTTGACCGATTCATCTGAAAATTTCAGGGCAGATAGATCTTGACCTAATAAACATTTTTACTCCTGTCAGATTTCCTCTAAATGCTTTGGTTTTTGAGTAATAAGCCAAAAACTGCATTTTACTCCTATGTTCTATTTTTAGCCGTGGCGGCCATCTTGGTTGGTTGGCCGGGTCACGCCACACCATTTTTAAACTAGATACCCCAATGATGATTTTGGGTAAGTTTGGTTAAATTTGGCCCAGTAGTTTCAGAGGAGAAGATTTTTGTAAAAGTTAATGACAACGCCGGACGACGCCGGACGCCAAGTGATGAGAAAAGCTCACTTGGCCCTTTGGGCCAGATGAGCTAAAAAACAGTTGCTATTTTATCAGTAAATTCTTCAAATTGGACTCTACACAAATTTGTCAAACTGCTGCCTCCTGATTTCAAACTTTTTCTTTTTGGTTTGTCTTTTTAGAGTTACAAGACTTAAACAGTCAAATTAAAATTCATTTTTCAAAGGTTGTTCACTAATTTGAATGTATGAATTGGTAAAAGTGAGGTACTTGAAAGTTACCTTGACACAGTTCCTGGAATTGTCTACAGTGAGTTACTTGTAAAGTACCTTTCATTTGGAATAAAATCAGGTTTAAATGTCCTAAATCTTTCGGAATTTTATAAGCCATATTTTAGGCAATATTTATATGACATGTATTTTTTTTTTGAAGGAGCATTTTATTTATTTGATTCTTATTAAAAACCTTCTTAAAGTTTCATTTTATTCTACAACAATCTCTTATCCATTAGAAAGGCTACTTGTGTGCGCCTGGTCAATTTTAAACTAGTTTTTGTCAAGCCTTTGACTTTTGTCGCAGAAAGCTCAACATAGGAATAGGGATCCAGTGGTGGTGTTAGCTAAAATTTGATTTTAGAAGTTGGAAGACCTGTATGCTTCATACTTTGTATATAGATGACTTATGTTATGAAGTTTCTGTTCCTGTCATATGTCCATTGTCCTTAACCTCATTTTCATGGTTCAATGACTACTTCGAAAAAAGTTTTTCAAAATTTTTGTAGTATTAATTTTTAGCTCACCTAAATGCATTGACAATATAAAATCATTAATCAATCAATCTCAGGGCACCAATTAAAATACAGGATTCATGAAGTTTTTAATAGTGTATGGAAATCAGGCCCTCGCAAGTAGGAGAGTTTGATTACAAGTAGGGACTGAATTATTCTGATTCAGTTTTAGTACTTTATGCAATAGGTCAAATATATTTGGTGTATGGAAATATTTTATGATGTATATGTCAGTCTCACAGGTTTTATTTGACCTGGACCTCATTTTTCACAGTTCCTTGCTCAGTGTTAAGTTTTGGTGTTTTTGTCTGTTTCTCTAACTATAAGCAAAAGGTCAACTATATATGTTGTATGGCAGGATTGTTAGGTGTAAATGTCTGTCTGGCAGGTATCAACTGACCTTCATGGTTGATAGGCCAATCTTTAGTTTTCATGTTTAAGTTTTTTTCTTAGATACTATAAGCAATAGGCCAAATATATTCAGTGTAATGAATGATTGTAATGTGTACTTTTCTGCATTGGATAGAGGTATAAGGAGAGGGTTGAGATCTCACAAACATGTTTAACCCCGACGCAATTTTGCACCTGTCCCAAGTCAGAAGCCTCTGGCCTTTGTTAGTCTTGTATTATTTTAACTTTTAGTTTCTTGTGTACAATTCGGAGTTTAGTATGGTGTTCATTATTACTGAACCAGTATATATTTGTTTAGGGGCCAGCTGAAGGACACCTCCAGGTGCGAGAATTTCTCGTTGCATTGAAGACCTGTTGGTGACCTTCTGCCGTTGTCTGCTCTATGGTCGGGTTGTTGTCTCTTTGGCACATTCCCCATTTCCATTCTCAATTTTATTATGCATTTCTTGTTTGGTTAAAACTGACGTTGACTTAATTTTAATGGATCAAGTTAAGTTTTTTTATACTTGTAGTAATTCATACTGTTAGCAATTACAGTGGAAGAAGGAAATCATTTCTAATGATGTTCTTTTATTAATGAGTGTAGATATATAAATATAAAAGTATGAAAACAGATATAAAAAACAACTATAAAACAGACCCTGTTTAAATGTTTTGAATTCCACATGACTGCAAGATAAATAAAAACATAAAATGACTTTATATATCATTTTTCTTCAAAAGAAAAAAAACAAAATACATTTTATAAAATGAGAAAATTTGAAACAATATTTACCCTTTTAAAAAAAAAAAAAAACTTCAATTAGAAAGCACCAATTTGATGTACAAATATATGCTATACGAAGTTTATTGAAAATTTTGCCTTTTACAATCTCATAACCTTTTTCTAATTTTTCAATTCCATATAAAGAAAGCAAGTAAAAAATGATGTGATATATATAAGCTGACCTGAGGATTGAAGTACAGAAAATATCATTCAGGGATTACAAGTTAGAGACATTACTTATATAAACAAATGTCTTGTAAGGGGAGACAAACCCTGCTCAGCAGGAGGAATGTACATGTTTTAAAATTTGGTAAAATGAACATGAATATAATAGTATTATGCATGGATATATAATTCTATGGTACATATAAAGCATTATGGAAAATGAATATTTTTCTTTGATTTTCTTTAGGGATTTTCTCGTTTTTGATTTATATAATACATGTATAAATATAATGTCAAGTCATTTATACAAAACTTAACAGTTTAACAAAATATACAAATATTTACCCAACTCATAAATAACATTTTTTCATGTTGATTTACAAATACTTTTAGTTTTACAAACAAATAAAACTGTAATTATTCTGATTAATATTATGTATTATATACAGTATACAAATCAAATCTTTATTTAAATTTAGGGCTAAAAATTTTGTAAGCCTTAGTGGATAAGACTTAAAAGATCCTCTCGAAAGACATTTAATTATTTTTTGACAAGAAATGTAATAATACAATCATTTGCTTCATGGGGCAACACAACGTCTGCTGTAAAAATAAGATTTAAAATTTAATTGGTTAAATTTTAATCAAATATGTCATTCATTTGAATATGTAAGTATTCAGCAGTTATTGGATAGCAATCCACAATATGTCTGTAAATCAACAAAAAAACATAAATAATGAACATTAATTAAACACTGGAAAATATAGAAAAGTATTCATTTTCTTGTATATACAATTATTAAGTAGATTCTGGTTTAGTATCATCGATCACTATGGAAACATCTTTGTTGACATCAACTGTTTTTAGGTCAGTGGATTTAACATTCTCTCCTGTGAAGGTCGTGTCCTTGGCAGCTGCCCCTTGATTTATATCTGTAGGAGAGAAAGCCTGATCCAATCTGTCCACACGTTTTGCAGCTGGATCAACAAATGTATAGTCATCGTCTCCATATTTAGATGTAGAAGTTGGATATGAATCACTTGATCTGTTTGATTTTGTTAAACTGTTAATGTCTGAATTTCTAAAAAATGCAAAAATAAATGAATTTGAATGAAAAAAATATACAAATTACACCATATCTTTATTTCATGCATATACAACTCTGTTTTGTCCAAAAAAAAGTATGTTTTCTGTAAATTAAATTTTTTAATTTCAGTTTTTTTACATGTAAATTTTCTATTACCTTGTTGTGTATGTTACTTGGTGTCAAACTACAAATGGGTCGTGAAACATGAAATTTCATGCAAATGGTGAATCAGTGGCTCCATCTATGTACAAAATCTTAATAATGGTCCATGGTAATATATTGATGAACAATGAAGGTGTGTGTATTCTATAGTACAACATTAACATGATAAGGGTCAATTATTATACTAATGAGCAATGATAGGGAGTGCACAACTATGAGAGTGTTCAGGCATATATACAAAGTGAACAAACACTACAGTGAATACTAGAACAAAGTGGCAGTAATAAGAGGGAAAGCAGAATTTTCTTGGTTTGTTTTCGAGATGGGTTTTCTATTTGATATTCATTGTATTTATTGTTGTTTTTCCATTTTTTTCCATTAAGACAGTGTTATATTTCTAAATTTTGATACAAATATATATGTAGTCTATACAAATAAACCTACACCCAAAATCAAGTATATCTACAGAAAACAGATCGGGAAATTAAATGATGAAGGTTTTATAGTTCCAATAAAATGTTTGCTTGCAAAAAACACTCCAGTGGGGAAGAATTCTGATAATTTAATTATATCATGACTTTCTTTCCCAACATTGAACAGGTGCTCTTGAAAATCATAATTTTTTGTTTCCATAATTTCATTTTAATATTTCACCTTAAAAATAAAAGGAAAACAAATTATACTTGTTAGTATGCAAGTATGATAAATTGCTAGTAAGATACAAGATTGCTTAAGTTCCATTTTTTTTTCTTTATGTGCACTGAAACTATTTTTTTGTTTGTGGAAAGACATCAAAATGAGGGTCAGAAATAAATACTTGATTCTGGAATATAAGAATATAAGATGTAATAATTTATTTACATTTTATAAATGTGACCGTTCTTCATCGACAATGATATTAGTGGGTGGCGGTAAATCGTCTACTGCTGGTTGTTTCTCAGCGTAAGGCTGAGAGTAACTGTACCCCAGGTTATCAAAAGCACGAGCATTGTCATAGTCTTTGTTACTAGCAGAATCGGAGGCAGAAGGTGAGTAGCTCGGAGATTTTCTCTTAATTTCTGCCCTAGAAAAAAATAAGATAATACAGAAAAAGGCGCAATTTTGAAATAATAAAAAGTAATATAATAAATATGAAGTGAAGCACGCAAAGAGAGAGAGGGTATAGAGATAATGAAGCACACATGTATGACATGCCATTTTACTATTATAATACTGTTAAAGCTCTGCCCATAGTGATAAATTAAAAAGCCATTACATGATTTTGTAATATATCAAATTTTATAAAGGACCATTGGTGCACCTCCTTTCTATAAAGCTATTAAAAAGCAATTGGTAAGTATATAGTTTTGTAATCAAAGCAAATGTACTAGCATAAGTTTATCCTAGGGTACTTTGTGTTTTTTGGACAACTAACAAAGGCGTAGGTCCGGTAAGACCCCTTTTTGGCCCCAAAATATAGCAGTTTTACAAAATTGTTAAAATGTAAACGTTTAGTTATTTATTGGACAGTAGAAAGCTTCTGCTACATAAATATGGGCTGTTTTTGACAATACAATGCACATATATCGGGTACTAGCACCATTAAGTCATGCTAAATTACTGAAATCTTCACAATTCTAGCATTTTAGTTAAATTTTAGACGGTTTTCGTGTAAAACAAAAGTGGCCGCATTCGAGTTCATCCTTAATATTGAAATGTAAGTTGTATTTTATGATAATACATAACATATATAAAGGTTGAGGATGAACACGGATGCGGCCACTTTCATTTTTGACAAAAACCATCTGGAAAGTGACATTTTGCGGCATATTTGGTAGATTTTTCATATTTAAGCTTGAATCGGATCGTTTTTAATGACTAAATCAGTTAAAATCTTTCACATAAACTAATTGATTCAAATGAAATAGACACTTAAGTGTTTAAAAAGTGGTCAAAATCTTTCGTCAGATGAACCTGAAATTTGAGGACAAAATCGGTCCTTACCGGACCTACTCCTTTCCCCCAAGAAATAGACATCTAAAGGTTTCATTGAATGCGTTTTTAATAGTTTTTTGGAGAACCAATAAATTTCCCCCAAGAAATAGACATCTAAAGGTTTCATTGAATGCGTTTTTAATAGTTTTTTGGAGAACCAATAAATTTCCCCTAAGAAATAGACATCTAAAGGTTTCATTGAATGCGTTTTTAATAGTTTTTTGGACAACCAATAAATTTCCCCTAAGAAATAGACATCTAGAAGTTTCATTGAATGCATTTTTTAATGGAGAAAACACAAAGTTATAAAACAACTTCTAATTGAACTGAGGATTAAAGATCTGACATTGACACTAGGGGAGATAACTATCATTGATCAGATTTAATTTCATAAAAGGAAATCAAAATAAGCTCCAAGAAAAACAAATTAGTCACACAAATTTCTGTCAAGTAAAATGGCAATGTACATGTGTATATGATATGACTGCATGAATCCCTCATAAAAAAAGCTCTGTTTGTGCTGACTATTGATAAATTTGATTTTCTGCAGTATAACAGGATTTTTTTTGCTATAAATAAATATAATGCAATGATTGTCTGCCATATGTTAATGTAGTGTGAAAGTAAATAACCTATGTAACATATGTTAATATCATTCACCAATCATGCAATTTTAATCAAATATTGTTTGTTTAATCATGCAATTCTATAATTATATATACAACATATTAATATTCATACAAACATTTAATAAGAACCGTAAATCTTATCGATATCAATATTTTTGATAAAACCAGAATTTCATTATATTCTGTTTAGATGTATGTGTGTGTGTGCATGTTCAAGTTTCTGTTTTCATAATTTAGTTTCTAAAACAGGCAACTTGTTCTTTGTTCTGAAAAGTATCCTTGGCTCTTTCTATATTTTTTCACTTATGAAAAAGAATTGACAATTTTGATGTGGTATGGTAAAAAATTGTATTTGTCATTAAACTATGACTTTCATCCTGTTCTCTTATAATATTGATCAAAGTTCAGTCATCATCTCCACTACATGTAAATGGAGTGTCAGACAATTCTGCTTATTTTAAATGGCAGTATGGTGTCCTTTCATATCATCAGGTCTTTCAATCTTTTGTGGATAGTTGGATAGTTGTCTAATTCACCTTTTCAGAATCTAAAGGAATGTTGGTAATTTCATTGTTCTAACACCAAAATGAAAAATATGTTGTGACGTTTCAAACCAATCTCATGTACGGTTTTGAAAATATTACCCAGAATGCATTAGATTCTGAAATGGTGAATTGGCTATTAAAACACATCTCCTTATTTTTAAACATAAATTATAAGCCTTTTGATAAATATCCAGGGGATAATAAAGCATAAATAATGGTATATTACGGAAAATAATAATATATATATATATATATATTTAAATACATAAGTTTTATAGGTTTTATTACATATTTCAAGTCATGCATAACAACATTATAATATTATCACAAGATATATGTGTTTTACCTTACCTTAAATCTTGAATCAGAAGAAAAGACTATACTTTTGATATAATTTTTCATTTGATTTGAACTTCTTCAACAATAAACAAACTACAGTTTTAAAAGGGCCTGTATGGCTGGTATAAATATGACTCAATTTGAACAAATGTAAAACAGCAATAATTAAAGGAAACTATCGTGCACCATTTTGTAAGAGTACTCTAAACAACGATTTATTTAAGCCTCATTTGATCAAGGTTTAGTAGATTAAAGATTCCCATACTAAGCATGGACAAAACAATTTCTGTTTGTTTATTTGAAACTTCTTGAAAACAGCTTTCAACCAAACTTACAAAGATAATTCAACTGGACATGAAGATACACACCTGCAAATTTAAATTTTTCTTTTATGTGATACTGGGGGTTTCCCAAACCAAAACCTTGACAATATTAGCTGATAGTAGTTGGCAAAACTTGCCTGTTCAGTACACTAAGTTAATCTTTTTTCACTAACTAATTCAAAATAAATATAATTCAAAGTTTAGTATGACGTCCATTATCATTGAACTAGTAACATATTTGTTTAGGGGCCAGCCAAAGAACTCCTCTGGGTGCGGGAGTTTCTCACTGCATTGAAGATCCATTGGTGGCCTTCGGCTGTTGTCTGCTCTATGATTGGATTGTTGTCCCTTTGACACATTCCCCATTTCCATTCTCAATGTTATATACTGAATTGTGAGAGAAATTGTGAAAAAAGGTGACATTTGTAGTCCTCCATATGATCTATTGGACTTTAGAAATTAAACAATGATTTAAGCCAATGCTTAAAGCCAAAATCAAAGCAAAAAATGTAGAAGAAACATCCTGATTCATAGCTCTGACTCTGATCTATAATATGAAAATAAATGTTTTGTCAAGACAAGTTGCTTAATACTTACTCTTTACTGGTACAGACTTTACAGGCTAGGAAGAGTGAGATGAGAGCAAATCCTCCGGCTAGACAACCAAGTACAATGTATACCACTCTGTCATTCTCATCATCAGCTGTATCTTCCTCCTTATTACCTGCTGGGGCCTGGGTACTACCTCCAGCTGAAGGTGTAGTTGGTGGTGTAGTTGGAGGTTCTGGTGTACTAAGGTAACCTACACAGCTACCGCCTACAATATACAATGAATATATTATGTCCTCTATAATTAAGTTTGACAGTTATACTTGCAACAGGTCAGTGTTTCAACATACATACTACAGTTATTGTCTACCTTAAAAATCATCATCAGAAATTTGTCTGAACACACAGGAATGAAACCTTAGTAAATAGAGATGTAAGGTTTACACAAATAATGAGATAGCAACCCACAAACAAAAACAAGCAAAGAAATCAAGTGGTCAACATCAAGTCCATACACTTGATCACATTTTGATGTAGATGTATATTATAAAATTTTAATATCATAACACTGGTTTAATAGCAATTATCTGTGCTTTTACCAAAAAAACAGCAAACATTGTATACGGAAACGCAAGTCTTTACTCTTATTGTATTCTTTACTATTATTGTAATCATTCATTATGTACTGTGGATTCAGTTATTTTAGTGGGTACCAATTTTAATGGTATGAGGAATATGTCATTTTTTGTGGATATATGATTTCATGGTTTTGCACATATTTATAAACAAGTTAAAGAAAATTGATATTCCTTAAACATGTAAATTTGTGGTTTTTCTTTACCAAAAACAAAGAAGATTGATACCATAGGAATAATAATGAATCAAATGGAAATGTTAAATGTTTATTATAAAATAAACATTGACACCTATATTATAAGAAATTATCTCCCTTTAATAAACTCAAAATATATTTCTTCACAATTAATGTTCTAAATATTTCTTTTCTTCTTATTGTTCAGGAAACTTTAACAGAGAAGGTGACACGATTCTTAAATGTATGAAATTTACCTATAACATTTGTCCATGCGTTAACGGATATTTCTGGTATACATCTCTGACAAGAGTTCCCTGGATTCACAGAATTTCCATGATAACAGACACCACCTAACATACAACCAGTAGTCTGCAAATTCAAATTATGTAAATTACTTTAATCAATCAAAGGGCTGGTAATTTTGTTTTCAGGAGTAGTTTATGAATTATGAAAAAAGACATTTTGCATATTCTTTAGAATCTTCTGCATTTTTAGTTGCATTCTCTCTTTTTAAATATGATTTAACTGAGAGAAAAATCAGATACAATATATATTTTTTTAACAGAACTGAATTATTAAAAACATTGTTTATTTTCTTCATCCATGCCAGAGCTATCTGACCTCTCTACACATATCACTGTTCTGAGGTTCTCATTTATTCTAATCAATCAAGCTTTAAAGAAAATTCATTTAAAAAGTAGATTTTTTTTCTTTTAGATTTTTAGAGATAGGAACAACAAAAATATATAAATATATAGTAAGGGTCCACTCCAGCGAAAAGTGACCATTACAAGGATGAGCAAGCTCCTTCAAATACCCTATGTCAAGGTGAGCAGAAACCTACCAATTGTTGACAAGTTGAATAGCTAGCACAGCTGTAACATCCTGGATGATACACAGCTAGTCCAAGGGTACCAGTAGCTTTCTGAAGGTCACCACTGTTAGTTACAGAGATGGTCATTTGCTTGTATGCTGACACTACTGGCAAAGCTTGACACTGTACCATAGAACTGGTTATAAACTGGGCTGAAACTTTTATTGGTTGATCACCTTGTGACTGAAAGCAAAATGAAAAAGAAAATTTAATTTAATTCTCTATGCTAACAACATGTCAAACAGTAGATGGAGTATAAATAGTTTAGACTAGCTGTCTGATTTCGAAACAAATGTATTAATGTAAATTGTAATACATGTAACTCTATATATGATTGCCTTAGAAATTTATATAAATGCGGCATATTTTAAAAGTAAAAAGCTATCATATTAAACAAAACCTTTTTTTTTCACTCATTTTGAATAAACAATAAATACAAAGGGAGATAATTCCTCATCATACCTGGTAATGACAAGACAGTGAAGCCTGCTCGATGAAATTTTGTCCCAGTACAAATACACTGTTGCAAGAATTGGAATCACATACATCCCCATCTCTAAGGGAGATAAGTGTTGGTTCAGCATATCTACTGACAGAACAATCTGCTGATACCCAATCACCATAGCAGGTACAAGTTCCTAAAAAGAAAAAAAGAAGATAACTCATGGTTTAGCATTTCCATTAACTAAACAGTCTGCTGTTATCCAATCATCGTAGCAGGTATAAAAGTTTCTAAAGAGAAAGAATTTGAAGTGAGAATGTTTTATCAATAGAGTTTCCATTTAAGTAACGTGTTTTCGAAAATTCTAATTTATTTTCAAAAAATAATTTAAAAACAAGAATGTGTCCATAGTACACTGATGCCCCACTCACACTATAATTTTCCATGTTCAGTGGACCGTGAAATTGGGGTCAAAACTTTAATTTGGAATTAAAATTAGAAAGATCATATCATAGGGAACATGTGTACTAAGTTTCAAGTAGTTGTGACATTAACTTCATCAAAAACTACCTTGACCAAAAACTTTAACCTGAACTTCGCATTTTCATTTTCTATGTTCAGTTGACCATGAAATTGGGGTCAAAACTATAATTTGGCATTAAAATTAGAAAGATCATATCATGGGGAACATGTGTACTAAGTTTCAAGTGGATTGGACTTCAACTTCATCAAAAACTACCTTGACCAAAAACTTTAACCTGAAGTCGGTCGAATGAACGAACGGACGAACGAACGGAGGCACAGACCAGAAAACATAATGCCCCTCTACTATCGTAGGTGGGGCATAAAAAGGTTTCAAGAATGTTTTTATTTCAAAATGATTTCTTTCATAGAAAACCAAATTTTTTAACACAACATAATGGAACATCCTCTTCCATTTTGACAAGTTTAATTGACAGTTGAGGCCAGTATAGCTTAATTTTTAAACATACCCCACTCAAGTTACCCTACCCCTATAACAACATACCTTGATCTGTACATGTTCCCTGAGTTGAACAATCATTTGGACAGGTATGACTGAGGATAGTAGCCAGTAATGCTGGATCTGTTGACAGACTTGGTAGGTTCTTATCAACCTCAGCTACACATTTAGATTTCATGGCTTCTACATATGACCCTAAGGAATTGGTGTGGCCATTTATCTGTAAATAATCATACATTAATCTATACAGCATCTATCCAATTTGAAAATGAAGCTGATAACACATGGTTTAAAACAGTATCAAAGTTAATAACCAGGCAAATTTTTTCCCCACAAATTTAAAATTAAGAAACAATTCTTTCATGCTGTACTCTATGTTCATTCTAACATGGGTAGGCATTATATTTGTCAATATACTGAGCAAAAACAAGGTGTAAAATGTAAACAAATGTAATGTTTACTCATGTCAAAATAATATTGCTAACTTTAATTTGTTTTATTGATACCATAAAAGGGCAAACAAAATTAATACATTTTGAAAATTTCATTCTAACTGTACCTTCAGTTACAAATGAAAGAAATAGTACCTTGATATTTTGAGTACAAGCCTCAACTTCTGCTTGGAAGATGTATCCTGTGGCAGCAGTACAGAGCTGTCCAAGATCTGACCCGGTCAATAGGTTCTGACAATGCTGTCTGGCTGAAGTCTCATTCCAGTTGTTAGACCATGTAGCCTAAAAATAGAATAAAGTTTGATTCTATAGTCATTATCCTTTATGTGGAATATATGTCTTCAAATTATTTCGTAGAAGGTGTTTTCAACAGGTATAGACTATTATATAGTGAGAGTATATTAGATAAAATATACACCAGTCTTTTTAATATTAACACTTGCAATGACATGACTAAATAATTAGTGATTTTTTTTGTAAGAATATCTAATTGCATTAAGCCAATGATAAAGATATCATTATAAACTTTAGATACTAACCTCTGGAACGATGTAAGTATAATCAACATCTAGACCTGACAACGGGTCAATAGCTTGTCTCTTCTTCCTTGTCTGAGAGTTGTCTTGATTTACAGCTGTTCCTTCAATAGTTGATGTTACATCGACACCTGAAATATTAAATATCCAATATTAAACAGATATCTTTTATGTGAATGATTATGTCTTCATGGACTTTTTATTGATTCTATTTTTATTCTCTTAAGAGTATCTAGTATCTTTTCTTTACATAGTGATTTTATATTTCAAATTGAACATCTTCTACTTTTTTAGAGGTTGCAAGTTTCCACTACTATATAATGAAAAGTGACAATAGAATATTGAAAAAATCTCTTCATGACACTAATATAAATGAAATCAACAATCCATCCTATGGAGTGTGAAAACAATCAGACAAATAGTCACAGAGTATCTGCGTTCACAAAGTGATATGGATGCAAAGACAAACAAAAACTATTACACCTTCCTCAATAACTCCAGCTTCTGTTTACAGCTTCAATTAATCGAAATTGTATTCATAATATTTCTGCAGAATAACATACATACCTGAGACCAGGTCACATGACTCGACTATCCCCATTTCTTTACAAACAGGAGCAGAACTATCTGCTGGGCAGGTGCAGTAACTCTTGTAGGCTGATGTAGAAACAGTTCTTACTCCAGAAAACAAACTTTCATATACTGAAACTCTGTTGAAAGATGAAACAAATGTGTTATTTCAAACCAGAGGCGGATTTAGGGGGGGGGGGCCCAGGGGGCCCGGGACCCTCCTTTTTGGGAAAAAAATTGGTTGCTTATATAGGGAATCACTGAAGCGTGACTGGAGCGGGCCCCCTCTTAGGTCAGTCAGTGGGCCCCCACTTATGAAAATTTCTGGATCCGCCACTGCAAACAACATCAGAAATGTATATATATATCATGCATGTAACTTTTGTTTTACATTTGTGAAAAGAAAACTAAGGAAATGTATGCGACAAGTAAGTCTTTATTAAGTTAAAAAGGAATTTCAAGTCAAAACAAAATAAATTCTTTCATTATTAAGTTTATCACATAACCAAATTGATACTTCATTTTATCCTGAAATCTAAATTCTAAGATAACTACAACAAAATTAAATCTTTGTTTATTAAATTGTATATGACAATTATTAATTCAGAATAGAAATTCAAAATTGGACTGATTTATCAAATATAAATCTTGTCATATATAAATTTTACCTCCAAGATGAGGCAAATTGGTCAGGAGCAGCGTTATTAACCAGACTCATAACAGTTCCGTCTTTAGACATGGCATCGTTAAATTTATTGGCATCATAACTTCCACACAAACCTGTAAAATTAGGAAAATGCAGTCATGTTTTAGAATATTGCTTCAGAGAGTTATCATCTGGACAGAAATTATTGCCCATAATATCTGATTAAAGATTTTTTTTTCTACACAATATGTCCTTGCAATTATTATAAGCCATCAAATTGACAGATACATAAACTGTTTCTAATCAAAATATATAATATGCTATTTTATAATAAGATAAGGATATAATTTTCAGTTTTCAAAAATGAAGAATTTCCAAAATAACTTAATCACGAGTCGAACATTCAATTATTTTTGCATTACAAATTAAACAGTTGGTTACAACATCATTTATCTTGTTGTAAAAGTAGGTGGAATTATTTACCTTCTGATCTTAGCCAATCCAATGAAGAAGGTAAAATAGACAGCTGCATGTCACTAATGTCAACACTAACAATAGTTCCTGTTGGCAACATAAGCTGAAATGGAAATATAATATTATGCATAAAAATTCTTAAAAAAAATCTAACAATGGTTGAACTCAATTTTGATAACAGACATTTTATCTTATACATTGGACAATAAATACTTCTGTTTTGGAAATTAAATATTTTCCAATATTTTATTAAGAGGCACCAAATCACATATGCAACTTTTCTAAGAATTGTTTTTGGGCTTTTGATTTTGCCATTTGATTATGGACTTTGGGTTTTTAAATTTTCCTCAGAGTTTTTTGTTGTTGCTATTTTACATTTTTCTACACAGGAAATAATATGTCAAATGTTTTAAAAAGTACTTACTCTGACAATTTGTCCATCATTGGCCACATAGATCCTGAATCCTTCTGCTATTTGTCCTGACTTGTAGAATAAGGCAGATGGAGCTACGGCCCCTGTCTGACCTGATCGTCTACACTTGTCAATTGTGAGAGAATCATCACCAACTCTCACCATAACAGCACAGATACACAAGTTAGAGTCAGATGGTGAACAAGTCTGGTATAATGTGTGAACCTGAAAGAGAAATGTTTGTCAATGGTGAGAGAATCATCACACACTATCACTATTATAGCACATATACACAAGTTGAATCATAAAGAAACTTGTATTTAAAATTAAAAACATCAGCAAAAGCAAACAAAATTTTTTCCACAATCAACATAAAAACAGATTTTTCTTTACCCTGTTACTGTCAGTATTCAAATTTTTGATAATTTAAGGTAAACATTGCATTTGAAAGTTTAAAAAAAAAATACCCCCTCAAGTGTATGAATATGTTAATCAACTGGGTTTCAAGATCCCTGCCTTTAATGTGACTGAACTTTATTTTTGCTTAACATGTACCGTAGTCGGGTTAAAACACTTTTTTTCTTTTAAACAGATTTATTTTCTGGGCATAACATGTCATTTTCCAAGATAACATCTACTGTAAGCTGAACTGTTAAATATTCTCCCTAACAATTTACCTCTTGTGGGAATTCCTTGTTTTTGTATACAATAAATTCTCCCTGGTATATGACAGTCTCAAACCTGTAAATATAAAAGTCAAACGGAGTTACAACAGTCAAGATAGGACACTGTTTTGCTGAGGGCGGTTTCAGAAATAAATGTATGGTTGACTGATCATTGGTTGCTTAATGTCCAGTGGCAAAACTATGTATGTTCAGAACAATGAAAGTTAGGGTTGTAAAAGCACTTTTTATTCTATCCAATCATGCATAATATTTTAATATTTTATCCTAAAATTTTTCATGCTATCTTTCTTAATAACCATCATCCATCATATTTTAATAGATGTGCGGTAAGTTTGCCTATAATTGCTTACATCCACTTCCTTTGAACACTTCAGTGATGCATATTATTCAAAAGAGAATTTTTCTCTCATATTTATTTGAAACTAATTCTCTTCTTATGACAATATACTTAAGTAACTTTTTCACTTTATCTTTTATATATCCTAACTGCTTACAAACCAATATGCCATGAATGATTATGCCCTTACTATATACTTTTTGTACACATCATAGAATGCACATTTTTTTTATGGTTGAAGGCCATATGGTGGACTATAATTGCTAACATCCACTTCTCTTCGACTTTGGTGGATAGGTGTCTCATTAGCAATCATACAAAATCTTTTAATTTTTATTAAGAAATGAGATGTCACATCGTTTTCAAAAACCTTAACTTGTGTATTTGATTGTGTATACTTACAGTCCATCAAATGATGACAGCTGGTTTCCACCCATGGATGTACACATAGCTTGTTGGTCAGTGTTTACAACAACAACCTACAAAACACATATTTTTTCTATATGTTCAGGTCATCCATTAATATTTAGCAAATAATTCAAATAAATCCTATAAATTGTTACAAACTTGGTCTTTTAATATTCAATATATTTCAGAAAAACACCTGAACCTTAAAACAATCAATAGTAATTTATTACATATATGTCTACAAAGATATACAAACATTAATATTTTAAGACTACAAAACAATTTTAATAGTTTTTGAATATGTAGAAAAATACGTTTTACATAAAATTCCTTGAAATGATTGCTTAACACTGGAAGTTCATTAGAAAGATTTCATCAAAATTGAAATCAGCGATTTTGATACAAATGTCTTGAATTTTTCCTCTTAAATTAAATATTAATTGAACTGTAATGTGCTTACCTCTAATCGTGAGATAACTCTGGTCAACACTTTAGTTCCATCAACAAACTTGTGAGCAGTTATGTTGATGTTCAGGTTATGAGAGTCGTCATATCTGTTATCTACTCTAGCAAACAGTGTGTATGATACTGGTGTGTTCCAGTTCTGGGTAGTGATAGTTCTCTGACATGATCCAGTGTCGTCTGCTACCACAATCTGGGGTATGTTGCTACCATCTTTACATCTGTAAAAATACAAGATGAAAATTAAATCACTTAAAGAGGGTATGAAGTGTATTAAAGCCTCAATTCAAAATTAAAATATAATTTATTTTTTCTCTAAAATATATGTTTGCATACTATAAAGAAAAAATTCAAATGAAGATAACATTACGTCACAGAAATAGGGTTGTTTAAAAAAAAACCATGATGACTATAGTATTCAACCATAATTCTTAAAAAAGTTTATGATGTATCATTATATAAAAGTTTGGTGGCACTTTACAGGTTTATTATGCAAAAATTTGTCTCCACAACTTTGCCAGTAGCTTATAAGATCAATCTTCATATGTAGTATATGCCCAAATTCAGTGAATAAAAATAAAAAGATTTGAAATAAAGAATAACATGCATGTTGATCAACACTGTATGTCTGTATCATGACTTACCTGTCATTGCCAGACTCTATGTCAAGGTCAAACTTAATTTCACATGTCTGTCCATTAGCACACCAAAGTGCTGGATCTTCTTCTACAGTAATATCTAATGTCGTTGGTGTTCCTCCTTCTAATAAACGTAATACAGATGTTGGTACCTTAAAAACAAAGCATAAAGTTATAATTAACACCTACCATCAAAGAAGTTTATAAGAAAAGGGTTAAAAAGAACAGTTCAGTTTATAATAAAATATTGTCCTTGTAAGTAAATCCACTTCAGTATAGAAATATAAAAACTTATTAATTTATTACTATAAACATTGTACAAATAATCCAGTGCAAAATGTAGTCAGATTCCAGTTATGAGTAATACAATACAAGCTATTATATATTTTTTTATGTGTCAACTTTTAACATGCATTCCATTCTGAAGTAAAAATATATATTGTCATTAAATATACCAAGGGAACCAAATTTGACAGAACAAACTATATTTCTGGATTCTACAAAACTGTATATCTAACAAAAATAGTACATGTACTATTATTATGTATATTAAGAGTAAAAATTCTTTAAACACCAACCTTGATAGCTGGGAATTTCTCACAGGATAGTGTTGTATACAACTGCTGGAGTTCTTGTCTTATAGGATTAGACACACTAGCATTACAATTCTTCAGCTCTACTTCCACACAAGCATGGGTTGTTTCATATGTACTGAAATATACAAAAACAAAAAATGATTTGATTCTTTATGGATCCCTTAAAAGAGTGGAGTTTTGCTGGTTTTTTTTAATTCAAATATTTAGAAGGTAAACAGACTTACAAAACTGATTGTATCCAAAAAATAACCAATGCACCACTTCATCTTGAAAAAAATGAATGTGTTAAAAGTATGTAGAAACTGATATATTGATGGAAACCATTTAGTCTACAGAAATACTGACTATAATATAAATGCAAGAGAACATTTTTAATTGATCCAAGAGATTTTTTTTCCTTAAGAAAGTTTAAAAATCCTGTCAGAGGACCTTATATCTACTAGTAATACAAAAATGATGTCCTGTACCTGCAATCTGTTTGTGATTTCAATGTGTTAACACATGCCTGAGCTTGGCTAGACATACAGTCTCCTTGGGCTCTACAAAGTGTGTCCCTGGCAACTTCAACATCAGCATTCAATTTATCGAACTGTCCCCTAATCTCACCAGAGCAGGAATCTGAGTATTCCTTCACTTTATCTATAGCTGCTGACAATTCATTGGTTCTGAAAACAGAAAGTCTTAATGTAGATGAGTCTGAAGAATAATATCAAATAGCTAAAATGATATTAGTTCTGATAAGATAAATATATGGGTAGATGAGTTCTTATCTTTTATAGCTTGGTATGTAATATTGGTCATCCTAGACTTACAATAAAATCAAACCTAACCACAGGATAATTCTTTACTTTCAAACACAAAAATCTCAATTGTGGAAAGGTCAGTTTAAATTTTTTTTTCTTAAATTTTTTTTTCTCAAGGATATTCAACTATACTTACGAACAGAAAAGAGGCAGTCCATAGTCTGGAATGGTCAGTTTTTGGATCTGATTCATGAATGTCATGGCTGCAGGCAATATCTGACATGTTTCTGGTTCTGAAATATATCAAATTCATCTTTTCATCAATCACAAACAAATCCTATACAATGTAATTTAATAACCTTGAGCATAAAATATATCATTTGATCTTTTCCAGATGATCAAAAATCATCTTTTTGAGATAAAAGTTTATAATTGAAACCAGAATGAAATTAGAAATCAATGTAATTGATATAATAATCATATACTGTAAGTTAAAAAATATGTTTATTTGACATATTGAAAGCTTTTTGAGAAAAATATAGGGAGTATCATAAGAGCAATTATTTAATGGCACTATCAGTTCATGTTGCAATTAATTTATTTGAATTAAAATGGCTATTCCACACATAGGGTTTTGTCATCATTACTTACCTTCCATCAAGTATAGAACAGAAACTCTGCTACACATGCCACTGACCATATTGTAAAACATTCCCATTGTTTCATTCAACACTTGTACAACCTCTGGTGACAAACCAGCCTCGTCACCCTTGTCCAATAAACATGACCATGCCTCGTTAAAGGCAACACACTGTAACATCTTGACTTTAGTGTACATAGCAATTGGATCATCCATTTCTGACAAACTAGCAAGACTTTCAATGTGACTCTTCATCAATTGAAGTGTTTTATTGTCTGCATATTTGGACAGTGTGCTGAAGTTAAAGAAAGCAGCTGCCATTGTTTTCTCATCAATGGACATCATTCTAGTAGCATTGTCCATCATTTCACCCATATTGTCTTTGTTCATCATCATGTCAGCAATTCTCAAGGTCATCTGCTCTTTCTTCTTTGCCATGGCAGCCATTGTAAGGTCACCATGGATAATGCCCATAGCTGAGATTTGATATTTGTGTAGACATGTTTCTGCACTTGGGCTACAGTCTATATGTCTTGATTTTAAGTGTTCGTCGATCATTTGTGGGAATGTACTTTGAGAGAAAATAGAACATTGTTTTGTTTGTTCCATGGAACAATACTTGGCAACTTCACTAGATCTGGAAAAAAATAATCATGCATGAATGAATTTGACTACTTCTAAACAAAACTACTGTAAATATTTTTTCCAGCATGGTAAAATATTTCATAAGTTACTAAAAAGAGGTTCATCAAATTTAAATGAAAGGGATTTCTGAATTATTTTTTAGTTCTAAGGTTACCATCTGTACCCCTTATTCCTTTTTATCCAAATATATAACTGCCTGATTACTATGGTTACTAATTACACACATTAAATCAAAGTTTACACTCACCAGTGAAGTCTTCATCAATTTTTCAATACATATGTTAAATATTATATAAAGTCTAGCAGAAAATTTAACTTTTATAGCTCATTCTGTCAACATTTGCAATATTAATGCCATAGTGAGGTCCAGTGGTCTTAAGAACAAAATTATCAATCAATCATTACATGAAAACATGTATGTGCCATCTATTAATGCCCCATGATCATCCACAAATATTTGATCTACAATACAAATAATAGTGTGTACTCATACACATTGTAATGTTTTGTGTCTTTCCTTTCACCAGAGCACTGCATGGAGCACCTGATTTCACCCAAGTATTTATGGGATTGCATTGCTCAATTCATATTGTTTTGTGTAACTAGTGTGGACTGATGATTTTGTTTTTTTTCATAAAGCCATTATGTTTTCTATTTTTCTTTTATTGTCCCCTTGGTACTTCTCCCTTTTTTATCAATCTACTTACAGACATAATTCCTCCCCTCCTATCTGTGTGTTATTGAAGTGTTGTTGGAACCTCCAGTAACAGGCACCAGCTTTCTCAAAGGCACAATTATCTGGTTCCCTGCATGGTGTCATGACAACACCTGGACACTTCATGTACACTTGTTGTATGGTCATGTTACTGATAGCATGAGTTAACATGGCAGCTGATGGATTCATCTTCATGCAATCTTTTGTACTTTCATGTACACACTTCATTGTCTTCACATAGGTTCTACAAAATTAATAAGAAATTTGTATTATCACATTGATAGTGAAGTCAAGATCAATGAAAGTCAGCTTAGGTTTGATAATCTTGGTGAATTTAAATCTTTGATCATCTTACTAGGAAAATAATGACCTAAGTTTAAGCTTGACATCTGTAGGCATTATCTTACATAGAACAAATGGTGGGGTAGTGTTGGAGAATTTATTCAAGCCTGGTAATATACCTATGAAATCAGCTGCAATCTAAGAAAGAACAAATGATGGAAGATATGTCAGAGATGTAGTCACGTCTGGTAACATACCTATGGAAGATATGTCAGAGAATGTAGTCACATCTGGTAACATACCTATGGAAGATATGTCAGAGAATGTAGTCACGTCTGGTAACATACCTATGGAAGATATGTCAGAGAATGTAGTCACATCTGGTAACATACCTATGGAAGATATGTCAGAGAATGTAGTCACGTCTGGTAACATACCTATGGAAGATATGTCAGAGAATGTAGTCACATCTGGTAACATACCTATGGAAGATATGTCAGAGAATGTAGTCACGTCTGGTAACATACCTATGGAAGATATGTCAGAGAATGTAGTCACGTCTGGTAACATACCTATGGAAGATATGTCAGAGAATGTAGTCACGTCTGGTAACATACCTATGGAAGAAATGTCAGAGATGTAGTCACGTCTGGTAACATACCTATGGAAGATATGTCAGAGAATGTAGTCACGTCTGGTAACATACCTATGGAAGATATGTCAGAGAATGTAGTCACATCTGGTAACATACCTATGGAATCTTAAAAAGAACTAATGTTGGGGGTGAGTGGGAGAATGTATTTAAGCCCTTTTTAAAAAAAAAATTAAATTAAATACGAAAAATAAAAAAAGAAAAAAAAACTGAATATAAAAAAATGTATTTAAGCCTGATAACATACCTATGAAATCGACTACAATCCAAGAAAGGACCAAGTAATTCATAATACATCATTCCAACACATTCCATGGCTCTGTCTAATGAACACATTGAATCATCTTCTTCCTTTTCCATCATGTGAGCATCTCTTTTCTTTCTTGTTCTTCTTTCATCTGTTATCATGTTGTCATTCTCTTTCATCTCATCCTTTCTGTCATCATCCATTTCCTTATCATCATCACTCATGCACTTTGGAAGGTCAACTGATGTTACTGTGGTTACAGAAGGACAGTATTTGAAAAGGTCGTAACCAAGACAAACTGAGGTTGCTACACTCTGTTTTACATGTGAAGCCACTTCTGAACTGCAGGCAAATGTAAAACGTTGTGTACAGTGCATAGTTTCATCGAATATTCTGAAAATAAACAACTATATTTGTCAGGATACATGAAATGTTTTGATTAATTTAGACATTTTTGCGATGGAATAATCATCACATTAAAATTTTATTAGTGTTTGTATGCAGTGTTTACTAATATTGCTTTAAGTAATCTCAGATGTTTGTCCAATCTTCAAAATTGCAATACTCATTAAGCAAACAAAATTACTGGTAATTAAATGGAATACTGCTTTGCAAGTTTAAAGCAATATGAACGAAAGTAAAGTAGCAGAACTTATATTTGGTACTGTTGAATTTCAAAATAAAAATTATTAACTGCCAAATTTGTAATGGTTAACAAAAGCAATACAAGGAATTTCCTAGTAGTTTCCTTTGTTGTAATTACAAACTCTATTACAATTATTGAATTGATGTCATTACTCTTTAGAATCTGACAACCTTGTTCATGACTGAAATACAACACTTTAAATGAAAATAAAATTAAACTTTAAATTTAAACTTTTGTCCAACCGAGTTTTGTATCCAATAAATGCAGTTCTACCAATTGTTCTTCAAATAATATTTTCAAAACTGTTCAGGTTTTGGTTGAAATAACTTATGATTTACTACAAGATATTTAAGTTTCACTGGTTTTGTTTGAGCTCTGTGACAACATATTGTTACGGTTTAGGGTATAAGCTGTAGGTTTGTACATACGACTCTATCGGGCTACTCAGTAAACACTCATTTCTATTTTTGCGTTCGTCGTTTATTGTTAGCCAACGCGTATACAAAGACATTTGATGAACATTGTATATACCTTTATTGTTATTGTATGTAAATATTGTTAGTCAGGTCTCTGGGAATAATACTATAGAGTTCGTCTTCACTGTTTGACCACGGGGGGTCCCCCGACTGAATGACTGTTCCAACCTTCTGTTTACTCCTATTTCACACGTTCCTGCTTTATTAACTTGTTATTTTATTAGCGTTAGGCATATATATTGAAACCGGGGCCCATACATGCTAAGAGTAAGCTTAGATAGGTCCCGTTTGTCCATTTCCCGACTCGACAGAATGTCAACATTCCGATCGCCGCCATTTGCATCACTATGTTTATTGACGTCAGTGACCTAATGACCTGAGATCAGCATCCAATCAGCATAACGTAATTTGCCCACCATCTCCATAGGGGCACGTGACGTTGGTGGGGCAGAGATATAAAAGCAAGTGCACAACAGTCTTCAGATAGACTGCGTCCCGCTACCAGGACAGTCACTCCTGATACCAAGGAACTTACCAAGGCAAACCAAAAGTGCCGCAGTCGATGCAATGCTTGTACCTTGCTATTGTATGCATCCCCGTTGAATAAATGGACCAAACCATAATTGACCTAGATGTTTTACTACGTTTACTACGATGTTGACGAACGATTAACATACCGAAAAGGGGGGTCTCTGTATATTTTATTAAGTGTTCTGGTGGGTTTTCATGTAATTTATACTTGGAATAGTATTGAATGTTTTGTATATAATAAATTGTGAAGCTTTATTAATCTTGTTATCTGTTGTACATGTAGTTAGTAAGTCAATGTAAATGAGCTTCTGTGCTACCATATTTAGACCAGTGCCTTAACTGTTTTGCCTGTTACGCTACCATTGCATTAACCTTTTTGCCTGCTACGCTACCATAGCCTTGACCATTTTGCCAGCTACGCTACCAGTATAACTTAGTCTGTAACTCGACACCAGAGTTGACAGTTCTATATCAGAATTTACCAGAAATATAGTAACCAGTGTGTTAACCTTGTGTAGAAATACCTTTACTTATGGGACAACCCCCCCGTACACAGTAATTTTTTTCAGAGCCACACATTTGTTCATACTTGTCTAAAGTTTTATTTATGCGCATACCCACACAGTATCTCACACCTAACTGTTGTTTTTACCTGCAGAGTTCCTCATGCATTCTTTCATCAACCATGTCTGTAGAATTCATTCCTCTAGGTGACATATCAGCCATCATGGCAATTCTCTCATTCATGTATGTCCCACAAAACATTGCATCTTCTGGGGAACATATCCAAAGTTCATCTGAACAGACACCAGAAAACATTTTGACATAGTCCTGAATAGCATGTGCTGACCTGACAGCATTACTTGTAGTATTTGCACAACCCATTAATGTAGTGGCACAGTTTACCATTGGACTGATGGATCTGAAAAAAAAATTATCAACTTATAATTTGAATTTGTTTTTTAAATCTAGAAATTTATTTTGACATTAAATTAAGCAGCTCACCAAAAAAGAAAATTCTAAGAAATTAAAGATAAACAAAATATTGAATAAAGAAATACAATATTGAACTATTTTTTGTTGTTTCATTTACCATTAAAAAAGAAAATAAATTAACTACTGCCAGAAGTTTTGATCCACGATTTTCAATTGCTGTAAAAATATGAAACTGTCATTACACTGGACAGCATAAAATGTAAACTGGACATTGTCAGAGCAATACTGACAGACAGGAAGAATATACTTACTTTGAACAGAGAGCTTTCTTATCTGAAATGGTCATTACACTGGACAGCATAACATGTAAGCTAGACATGGTCAAGCACTGACCAGCCATGTTCCTATCACATTTATCAGCTGCAAAAAGATATAATACAGTTTTGCTACACATATGTATCAGCCATTTTAATTTATTACATAGTCATTAAAAATATAGCAAATAATTTGAATTTTCAATTAACATTTTTAAACAATCATTGGGTGGTATACATTATTACATATTTAAAAAACATAAAATGTAATCCATATAATAATTGATAAATATGAGAATTGACCATTAAATAAAACCATTTGTTTTTTCCAAATACAAATCATATCTTGCTATGTACAAGTACCCTGCCACGTTCACTTGTATATTTGTCCATCTCATGATCTAATGAGTTAAGCCTTTTTCAACTGATTTTTACAATTTGTTCTTATGTTGTACTGTTATACCACTGGCCCAGGATAGGGGAAGGGTTTGGATCCCGCTAATGTTTAACCCCGCCACATTCTGTATGTATGAGCCTGTCCCAAGTCAGGAGCCTGTAATTCTTCTTTTTTTTATATTTGAAAGCTTACTAAAAAGAATGTTTTGGTAATAGGCTAAAGAAATTATTTTCTTTGAAATTGCTGCAAATTAAAGATGTAACCATGACTAGTGATCATTACCTGGGTCAGCGACCTCAGCTTCATCCATGATTGGAAGAGAACAGAATCTCATCATAAATTCAACAGTGGTGTTAAAGGCTTGACCAGCAAATATTCCAGCCCAGGCAGCTTCATCTGCAGTCACACCTGTACCCATGCAGGTAAGGAACTCCCAGAATGCATCACATCCATTTTTGAAGGGCATGGTTGACATCATAGCAACAGGTGAACCTTTCACATACTTGTCCACACATTGATAAATACGGTTGAAATCAGTTACATCTCCAGCATATGCAGAAACTGTTGGAGTAATCGCAGTGCATAGAGGGTATTTTGTTCTCTGGTAGAAATCCAGAGTTGCCTTGCCCATCATGAACTGTAGATTACTACATCCTCTTGTGTGTTGTTCAAAGCAGGTTTTTATATTTGCCATATGACTACAAAGTAATGTTTTTTTAAAATGAGTTAATTTTAATTATTGATATCATTAGTTTAATTCAAGAAAATAAAAATAAAAACAGATAATAAAAACAATGAACAAATATAAAATTATGGAAGCAGCTCTCACACTCAAGCCAAATTAAATATATAAATTAAACTCAAGCATAACGGATGACTGCATGCACTAATTGTTCAAATGATGGCAAAAGAGACAAAATGCATTTTTAAAATTCATCAAACAAATTCAGTAACATTTGATTTGCCAAATAAACTTCATTAAAAATTGTAGTCAAATTGATTGTTATTTGATAAATGTCAAATGGCAAATATTTCATTCGCGCTTGACAATCATGTTCATCTTATTAAAAAATTCTTATATTTTCTTTAAATATATGTTATATGATAACCAAAATTCTTTATTTTGAAAAAGTGTTACAAAGTCTAATAGTACTTTTAGTTGTTGTTTATAGTAAGACATGTCAATCTTTAGTATGTGACGTGCAATATGTAATTTCAAGTATTTTCATATTGAGAACCATATATAAGTTGGTGAATAAAGAAAAATGTTCAAACTAAAAACCTGAATTTATCTTTATCATAACAACTTATTCAATAAATCAATAAAAATTAAACACAAACCTGCAATCAGAGCTGTCATATCTCATGGAACAGTTGTAAGCTTCAGCCAGTGAACAGGTAGGAGGTGCGGAGCAGGATCCCTTGGAGTAAGCCTCTGCTACAATGTCTTTCTCTGGACACACCTTTAATATGTTCATCCAGGTCATCTCCACAAAGCCTGTGATCTGCTTCATTTCATAGGCAGAACAGTTGTAGGAATTCCTATTGATACACTCAGTTGTGGTTTTCACATCACTATAACAAACCATGACAAAATTATTAATAAATAAAAACATGAACACACATATTTCTGTTCTGCTAACTGTCTGTTCAGCTCATTTGCAGATCAGTAGTGAAAATTTCAAACCACTATCAAGTTACTTGTGTCTTGGTCCACTAAACACTTTTTTTCAAGCAAAACAATCTTGCATTTTATAGTATATGGGTAAAGATTTGGTAAAAATAAAAAAAAAATTGATATTACTTTCCATTATATAGAGTACATGTATAACAATAAGTCAGACTAACAATAGAAGAAATTGTATGTATCCTTATTTTTCAGATGGCAGGTTTTCAAATTCACAAGGGAGGGTCTTATAATAGAATTATTTTTATTGACGTGTACGTTTTCCTGACATATAAAATGAGGACGATAAACTGATCTTCAGCAGAGAAGTTCTCATGTTTAAAAATTACTATTGACCTTGATCTTTTTCAAGGTTACCTACCTGCAAGTTTCCCAGGCATCAACACACATATGAACATCCTTGGAACTACATTTAGCTCCAACCATAGAAGTTGAGTCACTACATGCCACCAAAGAGGTCAGTAAGGGGCACCTGTTTCCAACAATTGTCTGGATATAGGACAATAGTCCATTAAAGTAAGTCTTTTCTCCATCAGAGCAGTGCTCGGTAGAGTGATGTACACATGTAACAGCCCTAGACAAATGCCTACAATACAAATAAAGATGATTATGTTGGATGTGTGATATGACAATAAATAACAACAACAACAACAACAACAACAACAATACTTTATTTTAAGAGGGTTACACAGTTAGCTATATAACTAATCTTCCCTGAGGCCCTCGACATGAGAAATCAAACAAAATGCAAACATATACATTGCATACATTAGTATAAAAAGTCAAGTATGATAATAATGTTCAATACAACTTGATAAAATGTGATGAAAAAAATAAACATGATGACATGATCAGTTTTTTTATATTATTGATACAGCTAGGTTGATTTCAATAAATGATCTGTTATTTTGTATTTGAAAGAATTAACATTTGTAATATTTCTTAATATAAGGCTACAGTGTTGTGTTATTACATACAATAACGTGATGCTGATATTCTAGTGTTGCTTAATAGAGAAAGCAAAAGTATTGCATTACTATATCATGATCTCCCAATTTAGTAAAAGGAATTTGAAAATTATGTATCTATGATTGTAACCAGATGTTTCTATACATACCAGCAGAGCTGATAGTCTGGGGTAGCCTGTGATGACAGCCATGGCATGGCAGAAGCTATACAATATCCAGCACTTTCTAGTTGACATGTTGTTGGTTTGGTGATGTTCATAACAGGATTGTGACAGACAGGATTTGTCATTTTCAAACCTTCTATAATACCATAATATACCATTCTATGGTCTTCTGAGCATTGGTCAATCTTATCTTTCAAAGTGGCATTAAGGTTGTCCATTATTCTGTAAATAAAATAAAACAATAACTATAAACATTTATCCTATTTTCCTTTGATAAACATGTAGTTGTTTTTATGAAGTTGTATACATTTCAATAAAATTTGCTGTTTTTATGGGTGAAAAAAAAGGTATTTATTGTTTTGCATTTAAAATAACTCAATCTTACTGGAATGTGAACTTTCATCCTTTCCATTTACATGTTATATTTACAGATGTTATTTAGATTTTTCACTTTCAGAACCATTTGGTATATATAGCAGCTATAATGTTTAATTGGTGAAAGAAGCTGTAGTGTCCTGAGAAAAACACAGACTTTTAGCAGGAAAACTGAAAATCCTAGTCAATTAAGATTGGAGGTGACTGCACCTACCATGTGCATGGTTCAAACTGACAACCTGAGTGTTAAAAGGCAAGGAATATAAAGTAGATGAACTACTTAGACCACTTGGCCACAAAGGCCTTAAGTAGTACCTTAGGATAGTTGATTACATCAGTCATACTATATACTTACAAACACATTATAGCATAGGTATCCTTAGTCTTGAATGGTCCGGAGAGAGCGTAAGAAGCAACATTAGACAAATAAGCAGCAATGTACCATGTGTCACACTGGTCACCTTCTGTAATATAAAAACAGATGTGGTTGAATAAATTGTAATTCTAATTATAAAATGGCCATTGAAGAAACATTTGATTTTATTCTGTTACCTCAATGATTCTGTACAAACAGTATTACATAAGGGTAAAGAAGAAGAATTAAGTTATAAAAATAATGTATTGAAGAGCAAGGTTATTAGGAGGAAATAGAAGGAAAATACCAATTGCCTCATTCCTTTACATAAATTCCTACCTTTCTGAAGATGTCCAAGGAGTTCTGTCCACTGACCATCAGAAATCATGGACATATCCATCTCTGTTGAATTTTCATTGTAACCAAGAGTTCCCATAATAGTCTTGCTAATGTCTACCATTTTATCCATATAGTTATGGCATACTCCTTCCATGTACCCAGCAAACTGGTCCCTCATAGACATGGCAAACATCATGGGAACAGTTTGACCTTCAGATTTACTCAGACATTTTACAAATTGATGAAGACTTTCACAATAAATAGCATCAAACATGGATGGGAATGCCATGGCAACTGTTGTTTGTGTCTCAAACTGTAAAGCACACATAGTAATCTCTCCTGTGTCGTCCTGAATACCCATTCTGTAAATATTACATTACATTGATTGTTGTTTGCCTAACACCACCTTAGCATATAATACACAAGAGTGAATGTTTAATAGAAGTTCATTAAATATTATTACTTGTAAAATTTCTACCAGATATGATGATTTTAAACCTCTTAAATAACATAACATGCACACTCAGGAATCAGGAACAAGAATAACCAAAGTTGCTGTGGCATTACAAGAGATCAAAGAGAGAAACTAAAACTAAGAAATCAAAATTTTCTGACTTCTGTTTGTTTTTCTGTCTAAGTTCCATTATTAAAAGTAACACACTTTATCATAGTTACAGGAGTATTTTTCAAAATATTAAAGGATGACTGATTCTTAATTGAATATCACAAGTATTCTTTCATTTAAATTTATTTCAATACTTGTCAGGAACCTTTTTTTCCTTGAAAAAGCTTTAAAAAGTTTCAAAAACACAAATGCTTTCAATCAACTAATTTCACAACCTGTAGCTAAAGCCATTTTATGGTCTGATATTTTCAAACAATCGAAATAATATCTGACTATGCCTACCTTTTGTCAGTCAATTCTTTGAATAGTGTCTTAGATTTCATGTATATATTACTGCTCATATTACTTAATGGTCCCATTGCACCAGTAACATTCAATCGTAAAGTCAACAGTTTATAGAACATACTGGACACAGCCATATCACTGGTTGGTTCATCCACCTTCATAATCATTGACCTTGTCATTACTAAGGCTGCCATTCTAGCCATGGCATGATCTACACGTGTTGCCCTGCTTGTCATCAGTACTTCAGTTACTGAATGGTTTCCACAACCCATTAGGTATTCTGTTACTGCGAAGTGTATAGAGTTGTAGACTGGTAAATTTTGCATGTGAGAGCAGCCCGTTGTCAGATCAGAGATACAGTTCACCATTGTTTTTCTTTTATTATCATCTTCTAAAGCACTATATTGGAAAAAAAGAAAGTTGATTAAAACAATACAAAACAATATTAGTAACATATAATTGCTCAATTCTAAGTTTTTTTTAACTCTTTTGGATAGTTGTCTTAATGACGCTCATATCACATCTCCATATTTCATAAAAGTACCATAAAAATATAAAACCTTATAAAGAAATATTCCTATTTGTTGACTAACTTACAAGAAATATAAATGGCATTAGCTTTAGGAAAAGTAGTCCCACACAAATGTGCAGCATGGAAAACAACGTTAAAAAAATCCAGTAAAAGTCACAAAATTATTGGTTTTACTTCAATCAAACCAAATTCAGGATTTTAATGTAAGATGGTCTATTTTTCAAGGTTTCTAATTGAAAATTAACCGTTAAGCTATTATACACTAAACGAAAACACATATTTCTAAATTCTTTAATATGAGTTAGTAACAAAACCAAAGATGCAGAAACATTTGTCAAACAAACATATATCCTTATCACACAGACAACTAAATAGAATGTATGTATGTGACACATTTAACTCACACCTAAAAAGTGTATTACTAACCTGCACCCATCATCTGTCAGTGGTTGAATACACATGGTATACACAAGCGCTGGCTGACATACAGAGGGTTTCTTCAGCTCGGGGTAACAAATATCTAAATTCATCTGTAGAATTGGACAATGGCTAATAGCATAGCCAACCTTGTCTTTGAAAGCATTGAAGACTTCAGTCACATCATCAGTGGGTTTACATCCGGCTGTGGCCTCACCCATACATACCAACAATTCTGTCATTTTCCTGTCAACAGAATTATACATTATGTAAAGAAGAAAAATAAATCCAAAATAAAATGTGTTGGAAATATGTTAAAAAACAAATGCTTCATAGATCTTCATAGTGTTGGTACAGGGCTCAAGTTTCTCATTCATATTTTCTTCTAGTTTGTTAACCAGACGAGTCTTAGTTGTTAAAGTTACATGTTATCAATCATATGTTTACTTAAATAAAAATATAGACTTTTTATTGAACCTTCATTATTTCTATCATTTTCTATCTAAAATAAATAAAAAATAGTATCAGTTTGAAAGATTCATGTTTTTAAATCTTAGACTATCCTATTGTTTTGTAAAATAATGTAAAAGTCAATTTCAAATACATACATCCAAAAGTGAGGTTTTGGAAAGTATTTTACAAATGACCTTTTTGACCTTGACTTACCAGCATAGATTTGTGTTTTCCATGTCGGTCATCATGTCCTTCACATGACCCATGACCTTGTATTTAGTAAAACATTGTAGTGCAGCAGTTTTATTACAAACAGTAGAGGTCACGTTCTCACAGAAGATCTTTCTGCTTGGCATCACTCCTGGACAATAGTCTGGCCCTATAGTCTGCATAATGGACTTAATTCCTTTAAAGGCAGCTGCTTTTTCATAGTCTGAACACTTTTTGTGTTCTACAGCCTTGTCTAACATATGGAAAGTATCATTCAGTTGGCTGGAAAACAAATATATAAAATATTTTTACCGTTTCAAGAAATAATTCTAATGTTAAATTGTTTTAGTAACAGACCAGTAAAGATCAAATTGAAAATCATGTTTTTCTTATAACTTTGACCCAGAATTAACTGTGCATTTTTTATCCCGTTAATTTCAGAATACATGCCTTTTAAATTTAAAAATAGATGTTTTGTAATAAAAAAAAATTTCTTTATAATATATATGAGATATATTATGTTTTTAAAAAAACCCAGAACAATTGACAACATTTAGGTTTAATTTAGATAACTGACCTACAAACAATGTTGTGAACAGAAGTTTTATCAGCTTTATTTTAGGTAAAGATTGAAGATTTTGAAGACTGACCTGCAAACACTCTTTAATTGCAGTCTGGATTAATTTTGGTATAGATATTATTACTGACCTAATAGCACCTTTAAATTAGAAGTCAAGATTAATTTTGGTAAAGATATTATTACTGACCTGCAAACACCCATACGATCTGCAGCAGGGTCCATTACAGTCATGCCTAATCCTATAATACTTCTACTTCCACACTCGTATCCTGCTTTATCTCCTGAGCATTGGCTCTCATACAGTCCATGTTTAAGCATGGGAACCAGATCTGCCATCATACGGGTATTTGACATACTACATGTTGATGTGTGTTTCTCAATGCAGGCAAACTTTGAATACATCATTCTGTAAGAAAAAGTAATCAGTCATGGGTACCAGTTGAAGTTGTAAAATGTGAATCATTTAACAACTTGTCAAACTAAGATTCTCAATACAGATTAATCATTAAGATCATCCATTTGAATAAAAAGATTTAATAAGTTTTGATTTTCTCATTAATCTTATAATTGGAAATATGAATCATCTTCCTATGAAGAACACAACAACAGAATGACATATTTCTGATTTAAATATTTTGTCTTAAAAGACAGCTTAACCAAATATATCCAACATAATATTGAATGATGCACTACTGATGTCACTGATTTACAGTATTTTTTCCTTGAACATGACAACTTAACATAACAAGAAACAGCAGTAATGCCAAGAGCATCAAATGTCAATACAATTCTTACCTCTCATCCAGTGGACCTTCAGCAGCAATAATAGGCACCATTCCTGCTAGACACATCAAAGCAGCCATAGGCTTGCAATTCATGTCTTTTTCTAAAAAATGTAAAAATATTTCATTCTTTATCTATGAATATGGAAGTCAAACAAGAGAAATTTGTATATTTCAAAGTTTGTGCAATGTACATTTTTATAGACTCTTTTATTTTGTAATGTTTATGATGACTTGGGTCTGTGGTTGCAAAATTATATATTATAAAATACACTACTATTTTATGCAAATGCTATAAAATAAAATTGAGAATCCAAATAGGGAATGTGTCAAAAAGACAACAACCCAATCAAAGAGCAGAAATCAGCCAAAGGCCACCAATGGGTTTCCAATACAACAAGAAAATCCCTCAGCCTGAGCTTCAGATGGCCCCTAAATGAAAATATGTACTAGTTCAGTGATAGTATAACTATTCTCTGTTAAGAATTTGTTGTCAGATTACCAGTCATTTCTACATCTTACATATTCCTTCACAACTTATAAATGAACGCTTGCAATAAAGTGTTAAGACTTATTTAGCTTGAAGACCTTATGGGTTTCTCTTGGTCTATTTTGCTGTGTTTAAATAGTGTTGGGTTGGTGTATTTCGTTTCACTATACACTTACCTTCTTCAACCATGTATTTGTGTTTATTACACATAGATCCCTGACAGAATTTCCAATCTTCTCCAAATGTATTACCATACAATGGGTACATACAGCCCTTGTGGAGTGTGTCGTCCTTCAGTAAAGTGAAACATCCCTGAAAACAAATGACATAATAAATAGAAAATAAGAACAAAATTTATAAAAAAAAACTAACTATTACAATTAATGTCATTGCTTTTTGGTTGATTTTCTTATGTATCAGTTTTTAAACAAGCTATGTTTGTTAATTTAACAATCATATCTTGCGGTTTCATTACTATTTGTGGAGACATTTTGTTCATAATGATCATACGGGCTTTTAGTCAACGATAAAGGAAAAGACGATCACTTAAAACCTTAAAATTACAAACATCATACCTGCTTTTTCCGCCTTAAAAATAAAGACCTATACAATTGTACTAGAAAAATCTAAACATTTTTTTACCTCTTGTTTCTCAATGTCCTAACTGTCCAGCCTAATAATTCTTGACATTTTGTTTGTTGCATTCTAAAATGACCTACCTGTCCAGCTTCACACATCTTGACCCCTTGTTTGTTACATTCCATATTATCTTTAACACCTTTGCACTCATAACATTTTTGACCTGTAAAAAAAATTGTTAATTATGTTAGCCCTTTGTGATCTTCAGATATTCTTCAATGTGCAAGAGTAGATTTTTTCTTAATAATGTTTGTACTAGTGACTCTTAAATTAATGCTTTCAATGATAGAAAAAATTAAAACCCTGTTACTGCCTGTCTATATAAATTCCATGTTTAATAAATCACGAGGCTCCCTTTTTGGGGTGAGCAAAATAATAATCATAAATCCCTTACAAACCTGGAAACACTTAATTAACAGATAAAGAGATAAATCAGAATGTATTTTGTTTTTGTTTTGTCAGCCTTTCTTTGTTAAAATCACAATTAGGACAATAAATCTTTACAGAGACACCTATGACTTACCCATACAAACTTCTGTAGCAACAGCAGCCAGAGCCTGGAGAGTGGCATTCATCAGGAACCTTTTATCCTTGGGTAAGAGTGGTAAATGAGACATAGCACATTGGGCTACCTCCATCATATCAGCACAGGTTGTCAATTTCTTCACCTTCATCATCATCATTAATCCTTCCAAGTTTTGTGAGTTATTTGGCTCCATGTAAATGTCCATCAAGCCCATTGCTGCTTTTGTTAATTCCTTCTGTGACCTTTCCTTCATATTTTCGACTAGACCTTTGTTTAAGTAGTCCCAACGGTTGAAGTATTCCATCTCCTCTTCTTTCATCACCATAGCGTTTATCTGGTCCATCATTTCACCAATTTTCATGTACGCCAGGGTGTGATAAGCAGAGGACACGATTTCATGCCCGTTACCCATTCCTACGATGATCTTAATTACCTCATTCATCACCTCAACAACAGAGATATTCATTTTCTTCATAGTTTTGTCGTCATACCTTTCATGGATTTCTTTAATAATGTGTGCGGATTGATCTATTAAGTCTTGCATGCTTTGATCTTTATTCAAATTCAGCATCATTATTCTCATCATTTTGATCATTTGTTCATCCTTTTCAATGACATCATCGTTCATCATGGCATATTTAACCATCTGTAACAAGCCATCCATTAAAGATCCTTCCATCTTACCCATGTCCATCATCATGTCGTCTTTCTTGTCTTTGTCGCCCATCAATTCAGCATAACTACAATTGTTCTTGTTCATCTCCATCATTTTATGAAGTAATGTTATGGTTTTCAGATATTCCTCGCTGACATTGACCTGGTTCTTCTTCATCATCCAACCAGACATGTCAATGGTCTTATTATACATTTTGGCGACCTCTAACATTGTATGCATAGCACCAGTTTTGTGGATGTTAGCATCTAGCAGTACCAATGATCCTAGGTTCCATACCATTGAGGTGAAGCATGCTTGGCCGGGGAGAGTCATACACATTGACCCCAGCATACCAAGTGATGGTTTCAAGGATTCATGGACTTTAAATATGACTTCTTCTGGACATTTCTCTACTTTCTCCATAATACATTCAGCAGCAATTTCAATGTAGCTAAAAGAAAAAAGTAATGGAAGTTTTACAGCATGTTAAATTACCTTTCGATACTCGAAATAAGTATGTTGCTTTTCCAATGTATAATATAGATATTTTGTGTGTTGGTGCTCATTTTCTTTTGTTTCATAAAATTTAAATTTTGTGAACTTCATAAAATATTGAACTGAAAATTATTGATGTGTCCAAGATTTGGCAATATACTAGTATGCAGATTTTTTTCTCAGTAAATATTGCAATAAACAAGAACAACAATATTTTTTCCTTCCCCTCCCCCCTTTTTCTCCCCTCTTTACCAGTTTAACAACGATGATAGTTCTTACCTACAAAGTTGTACTGTAGAAGTGGTGGGTAATTGTAAGGATGCCATTATCTTACTATGGAGGGGTGTGATACAAGATGGCAGTTCCTTGGCTTTACATTCTGTCTTTACTTCACATGACTCCTTGACAACAGTGGGACACATATTACCCACATGTCCCATTACCTCATGGAACCTCATATGCAGATGTGATGTGGTCATGTGATCACAGCCCTGTGATGTCATCATAGCACACCTTACAGCCAGAGAAAATTTCCTAAAAAATCATATTTAGATACCAAGTTGTAAAATTTTATGTTGATGTGTTTATTCTATTAACAATCATTTCCATAATAATTTGGCCTATGAAAATTAATGTATTTACATCTTACTATTTGTGAATTTATTGTAATATTTTCCTTTATAATAATTGCGTTTAAATAAATTCTTTAAAATAAGAACACAAGAACTGCATTAAAAGATAAAGCAAATATATTATAACAATGTCTTTCCTCCATGCATCTTACAATGAATAAAAAGTTAATATTTTCTAATGAATCCTTACAATATGTTTTTTCTTCATAGTTTTTATTTGACCGTTATTTTAAAAAGAACTAACAATTAAATGTCTGTAATGTTAAATGACAAAAACTTATTTTGTAAAGTTTAACAGAAAGGCCAATTCATAAGTATTGATTTAATTCCAATACTTACAAACAAATTCTATGTTTAGTAGCCCATGGGGACATCAGTTCCTCTTCTACTGCTCTTGCACATTCAAGGGCCATAGATGGACTACAGTGACCTTGACCTTCCAATGAACCTTCCTTAATACAATCCATATCATTGGTTGACATTTGACTGATTTTCTTAATCATCTCCATCAGATCAGCTGATTCAGAGTTCATCATTTCAAATGGATTGTCAGCTGCTCGTATAAAGTTCACTATCTGACGAATTTTGTTCATCTTAGAGAATATTTCATCAACCTCAGATTGACGTTTCTGCTTCATTTCGTCTGAGCTCATTTCTTTTTCCATGGACATTTCCATTGCATTTCTTCTCTCTACTTCCATATCGTTGTCCATCTTTTGGTCTCCTCCAAGGTAATTGGCCCACCAATTATAGGTCTGACAAGATTTTCTGAATAGAACCATCATTCTGTCTACACTGTAATGGACCATCATCTTAGTTGTGTCGTCACATGGTTCTACATGTGGTTGAATACATTCCTGTAAATGTTTGCTGTTCGGTCTGGAAATGGAGAAACAATAAATGATTCATTATGTTTGTTGATTATTGGCCTGATGTAAAATTCTTGTCAAATATCTCTCGTAAAAGATAAATTGCAGACACACCTTCTCTCGTAAAAGATAAATTGCAGACACACCTTCTCTCGTAAAAGATAAATTGCAGACACACCTTCCATGAGATATACAGACATAAACAGACATAAAATTCATTAAAATCTAAACTATTTGCCTTTTGTAAATGCTTAGAAATAAAATAGAGCACAAAATTCCTAAAAAAATGATATTTAAACAGTAAGACTGTATCTTTTGCCAGAGTTTATATTCTTGTAAAGCGTGTTTTGAAGTGTTCAGATATTTAGTACATCAAATATCATAGATTGATTAGCCTTAAAGACTCTTAAGACAACTCACCTACAAATTTTAGGGGCATACATATCAAAGTGAGCCAAGGCAGACATCAGACACTCATTAGCCATGTAGATATTACACATTGGTTTGTCCATATCATCTCTTCTCTCCATATTATCTTCATCATCATCGTCATCATCGTCATCATCCTCTTCTTCGCTACTTTCACCTGAATCCTCTTCTTCGCTACTTTCACCTGAATCATCTTCATCGCTTTCATCTGAATCATCTTCACCACTTTCATCATCATCTTCATTCATTCTGTCCTCGTTACTTTCATCATCATTCATCATATTATTCCTTTCCATGTCCATATCTTTTTTGTCTGATTCATCTGTAATAAATACATATTCCATTCTCAATCTTATAAATAGAAAAGTTTATTACTTTGTACAGCAATGGCTATACAAAGTTTATTAATTTGTACAGCAATGACTATACAAGTTCTGTGGTTGATAATAAAAAAAAAAAAATTCTGGTTTTGTAATTATTTGGATTATATTTTTGATCAATATTGTAGAATAAACTAAAAAGGAAAGTAACAGAATTTTTAACAGGATTGTTTCGAGGACAAAAATAGTTTTGAAAGGGGGAAGTGTAACATACCCATTCTGTTTTCTCCCATCAACATGATCTCTACAAGTTTACTGTACATTTCTCTGGCCTTGTCCTTGGGAGTTTCGTCTGTCATGTTTAGTCTGCATTTATCTCCAATCATCTGGAGATTGAGACTAAATACTGATACCAGTTGTGACTTCAGAACAGGGGAACAGGCTTGTATATTGTCTTCAACACACTCATGCAACATCTGCACATCCCTAAAATATCAAAATCAATGTCCATGACAGTTTTAAAATACGCTACTTTTTGTTCAATAATAATTAATCATGACTGAATGCTTGGAGACTACTTCGAGAATAATATATCATAGGAAACTGTCGAATCATACAGAGCAGTATTTCTTTCAAAAGCAGTTTTGCAATATTAAATTAAGTAAAAAGAAATGCACTTTTTTTTAAATTGTAATCATAAAATCTTTTGTTTCTTTGATCATATGATGAGTTCCTAGTACATTGTTAATGACCACTATCATCAATCTACTCTTTGATCATATGATGAGTTCCTAGTACATTGTTAATGACCACTATCATCAATCTACTCTTTGATCATATGATGAGTTCCTAGTACATTGTTAATGACCACTATCATCAATCTACTCTTTGATCATATGATGAGTTCCTAGTACATTGTTAATGACCACTATCATCAATCTTTGATATCTAACACCATCTTACCTGCAGAACATGTCTTTGTTTTCCATCAACACTGGACCTGCTAAATTTTTAACGGTCAGCAGTTTAACACAATTCATTGCTGTGTCTACCTTACACTCAGGTGATTCTGAAAGTAATAAAGTATTGGTTCATATATTCTGGAGTTAGCTGTTTTCCTATTTTTCAATACATGTACATGTATACAATGTGAATATTTTTTTACTTATTCTTCTGTTTGTTGCTTATCTATTTTTCTTTCTAAGACAAATAAAGATGTATCCAAAACTTGACGATGTTGGATAGTTTGTAGAATATATTTTTCTTGAGTCATTTAGAATAAAGACTAAATAATTGCTTTTCATGCACATTCTATAAGCCAATGTCCAGTCAATATTTTTTCTAAATGAAATGCCATAACATGATGGGTGCCACTAGTGAAGCAGGATCTGCCTCCCCTTCTGGAGCTACTCAAGTTTCTGGTGACTTTGTGTTCCTCAGTCTTTATTTTTCTATATTGTATACTGTTGTTTGCAACCTTTTGTTTTTTTTGGTTTTTTTTACCATGGCCTTGACAGTTTTTTTTAACCATGGCCTTGACAGTTTTTTTACCATGGCCTTGACAGTTTTATTACCATGGCCTTGACAGTTTTTTTTACCATGGCCTTGACAGTTTTTTTACCATGGCCTTGACAGTTTTATTACCATGGCTTTGACAGTTTTTTTTTACCATGGCCTTGACAGTTTTTTTTACCATGGCCTTGACAGTTTTTTCAACTAAGTTTGAATGTCCCTTTGGTATCCTTTATCTCTCTTCTACAATTCTTAATAATAATCATTACTGCAAAGGGGTCAATTGTTTACCTCTACAATGCATCTAAATCTGAGGAAAATCTATATATTTAACTAAATTATTAAATTCAAAGTTTTTCGATACTTATACATCTTTGGTTTTCAAATGTTTGGCTTGGAGAGTTCCTGATGAAGTTAAATCCAGAAAAGCACTTGGACGCATGAAATTATTTAACATGTTTTTTTCAATTCATGTTGCCATGACAACCAAAGTACACTTACCTGCAGGTAAACCTGTTAACTCCACCATCATGCTGACATCTGTTAAAAAAGAAGGTAAAAAGAAATTAAAAAGTTATATATAATGAAAATTTTTTTTTGTATTTTAAGCATTTTCTAGCCAACATATAAGTGCCATTTATTATCTTGAATTTCTCACTTTGTTGCTGTATTCATATAAGTGAAAATCTCATACTTTTAGTAGACAATTTATAAACACATGACTTTTCTTCCTTCAAAGTGCCATAAATAGTTTGTAAACAGTATATAATCTATTACTAGACAAAACCAATTTCTGAGTTATTAGAATGGAAACACATTGTAGCAAATCTTAATGAAAATATATAAACATGGAAAGTTATGAGTAAATTTTCCATCTTAAGTTATTGATCTTTATTAACCAACTAAGTACATTATTGCCAAAAATGACTGGTTATTAAAAATAACATTATTTTCTGTAATGGTCCTGTTTTTCTGTAATGGCCCTGTTTTTTTCTGTAATGGCCCTGTTTTTCTGTAATGGCCCTGTTTTTCTGTAATGGCCCTGTTATTTCTGTAATGGCCCTGTTTTTCTGTAATGGCCCTGTATTAATGCCCAGCTTGTCTGTATTAAGCCCAGTTAGGGTTTTTAATAAAGTTAATAAAATTAAACTGTAAAGAGTATAATATCTTTTTGTATTTTATTTAATTTAGTAACCAGCAACAAACATTTAAAGAGGCATATAAAGGGATCACTGTTCATCCTGTTTTTCAACACATAACTTCTTTCAACTTAATATCTTGGATATTCGGTATATTTAAAGCTTGATCATGGTGAAGTACACATTATTTTTTTTTTTTCAAACTGAACTGTCATTAAAAGAGTAAGAGAGTACATCAAGTTTGCAGCAACACATACACTTTTTTCAGTTGGTTAATAAATGTATTAAGAAATGGGTGTTTTTATAATGGCCCTGTTATATGTCCTTGGTAAGTAATAATGGCCTCGGTTGTCAGTAATGGCCCTCGGCGTTGCCTCGGGCCATTACAGACTTCCTCGACCATTATTACAGACCTTGGACATATAACAGGGCCATTATAAAAATACCCATTCATTAATACTATAGTAATAAATTATTTGTTACTTTTATCATCTATAAGACATATAAGTGATTGTTAATAATGGGATAGATTTTGATAGCTATTTATTGACCCTGATTTCATGCAGTCCTATCAATCAAAGCAGGATGCTATAACTTACTAAAAGAACTACACTGGTCAACTAGAAATTCTGTAATGGAATTAGCTGTGTGGTTTAACATAATCAATGCAGTGTCTAATACTGGACTGGTACCCATGTCAGCATATGCTCCATCAAGACATCTGTGCATGCCATACATTACTTGACAAATGTCCAAAAATCCATACTTAGGAGATTTGATAGCTGTTCCCATACTAGTATCCAGGTCACTAAAGCATGTTTGAAGTTTTGTAACATCGTCAACAGCTGGTGCTGGAAGATCAACCACAATGTTCGCTGGACAATTAACTAAGTACTGGTCAAGAGCTTTGTCCTTAATATTTTGTAAGAGATAGGATTGTAGACTGTTACATCCTGCAACCATTTCTAGATGTGATGTTATTACACCAGAAACATAGCTGAAATAAAATAAAATTAGTTTATCAGAGTTAATGTGTTTTGATACTCATAGGATATCAGACCATATAGGGTATTGGTTATAAATCTTGACCTATAAGTCATACCCTAAATGCAGCAACATATAAGGATATATCGAAAGGGTAGCTTTGACCCTTACTCTAAGCACCCTATAGCGATATACTGAAATGGTAGCTTCGACTCTAACATAAGCACCCTATAGCGATATACTGAAATGGTAGCTTAGACTCTAATATAAGCATCCTTTAGGGATATACCAAAATTCAAGCTATTTTCCTTTCTTCTAGCCCAATATACCTTCATCATATTCAATCTTTACCAAAATCTGAACCATAAATGTATTAAACATCTCAGTACTTTTCTGTTTTTACTTTTATCAGGAATGGTGTGACCTAAACAAATTAAAAGACCAGATTGTGAAAATATTTGAACACATAAGGATCTTTATGAACAAAAGGGAACAAAAATGCATAGCCAAATTAATCTTATATCAACTTGCCTGAGTCAGTTGGAACCTAATTTCTAAATAATTTCTAAACTGATCAACAGTGGATCAAAATTAGTATGTTATAAATCATGTCAGTACAGACACACTCACTATTGACCTGATGAAGTCCACAAGCAGTGGTATCAACCTAGTGATAGAAATAATATTTTTTTGGCACTTACTTGCAGATCTCTAATGTAGATTTTTGTTCCTCTGTCATCCTTGTGACATTCTCCTTTAGTTCCATAATACCATACATAATATACTGTACGTTACACTGCTTCACTTCACAACGTGGCATCTGTGACAGGGCATAGGCATTCACGCTGGTACAGTTTACATAGTGTGACCTCAATCCAGGCAGAATTAGCTCATTTATTTCTCTTACTTTTTGTGATGGACAATTCTTGACATTTTCAAAAATACATTTAGAAACTGTCATGAGTTGGCTGAAAATAAATATTAGGAATGAAGAATTATACAATGTAGACATAATTATCTAAGACATATAATAACAATGTAATACAAATTTGATAAACGATCCATAGATATGTGTGAATTTAAATCTGTTACTCTTTCAAATATTCTGATTTGAAAGATGGGACATGGTATTTACTAAATTTCTTTGAAAAAAAAGACAAAATGAATAGTTTGACACATATTTGTAAATGGGATACATGAATTTCATCAAGTGTTGTCTAAGATAGAAAGTTTACCTGCAGTAAGTGTTTTCTTGTAATTCCATTCCATAGGTTGTGTCATAGTAAGTTTGAATACATGTTAACATGGTAGCCTCATCACAGGTCTTGGTTATGTCCCTTGCTTCCCTTCTGGTTATTTCACAGATCCTCTCCTCTTGTTCGGGACACCAATCATGGGATCCATTACCCAGTAAATACATAGATTTCTGTATATATGACATCTCAGGAGCTGTACAGTTATACACATGATGATCTACACATTCTACAGTCTTACTCAGTTGTCTAGAAAAAAAAGATTTGTCAATGATTTAGACTGGGTTTTTTTCATCTGAAGTTAATGTGATAAATGAATATTGAAGTAGGTTCTTTAAATAAGGTTAAATTTCTAGTGTACTATAAATTTGTCTGGTAAATAAATTAAAACTGAGGAGATGGTCTGCTTTTAATCTCTCAGAGTATACCAATCTCTAATGAAGATTTTACAGTAAAATTAAAGATTTCTACAAAATTAGACAATTTCATGATTTGATAAGCATCAGTGATTTAGATAAACAGTTCAAAACCACCATCAAGATGATAGTGAAATGGTAACAAAAACTTTCTCTACATCTGCCAAATCAGCACAATTTTCTCCACTAAACATAAGTAACCAATTTTTCCCCAAAAAACATTTAGTTTAATGCTAGCATACCTGCAGAAATCTTTCTGTTCCAATTTTTCAGCTCTCATGCTATACTGACCAAACTTCTCTAAACATTGACCAGCTTTCATACATGAAGATTCTGAAAGGTCAAAGTGTGCAGAGCAAGCAGGGCGAACCATGTAATCCATCCAAGCGTAACCCATCTGAAACATCTGTTTTGTAGGTTCTGAACATGTCGGCACAGATGAATCTATACACATCTTTATAGAATTCAGATCTCTGAAATCAAATAACACACATATATGTGATAAATATTCTTTGTTGAGCATAGATACTTCAGTCTTGTTCAATTAGTAAAAATCAGGAAGTTTATTGGAATGCAAATTTGTATATGTTAAAATACATCAGCAAATAGTACAATCTTTTTCAGGAATAGATGGATTTGTGTTTTACCAGTGGCAAATATCACATGCATTTTAAATTCTGAAAATTTTGATTAAATATGAATATGACCACTGCTCGATGAATTATTAAAAAATCTAAAAAGAAGTTACAACTTAGACCAAAAAAAACTGTTAAGATGAATCGATCAAAGAATTCATAAAATAAGTAAGAAAGAAAGAACAAGTACAAAATTAAAAATTATGGTTTACATTTAGAACATACCTGCATGTATACTGGTGATCATGGATTGGCATAAATGGTGAGACAAACATACGAGACATATAATTAGCCATGCAGAAAGCTGCCAGATCTTTGTTACAGGTTGGTGGATCTACTGCAGGTGTACTACTGGCGGGCTGCATATTCTTGCTCATGTTCAATAACATCTGACACAAAATGTCCTCTTTCTCACATTTAACTTCAGATGTATCTGTCAAAGCAAATAGGATTCAATCAAAAAACATTATTACTTATATCAGTATTTTCCCATAAAATATGTTAGAATATCATTTCTTATTTTTTACAATCAAATAATAAGCTATAGATATAAAAGTTAGGATGGTAATATGTATGTTAACAATAAGAAAAGACTGGAAATCACTATTTGAATGCTTGAAAGAAATATAAGGTAAGAAGAATATTTACTAAAAATTTGAATTTTTATAAAATAATTACCATATATATACATGTGCCTTAAAAAATACTTATATAATATATGTGGATAACTTGTTTTTTTTATAATTCTTTACTCTGATTTTTCTTTTAAATCTGATGAAAATAATGTTTTTCTACATACTTGTTGGTATTGCCATGCAGGCTACTCGTTTCACTTCTGCTGTCATTTCAGCAAACTGTTGCCGTGCCACTTTAGCCATAGGAGACCAGTCAGCTTGGTGGAAAACACAATTATCAAGTTCTACAGCTGCCTTGCAGTCTTTAGCCATATTTTCTGGTGTTGGATGGAGCCAGGCCTCATGTTGAGCCTTTATGACCTCTCCAACACAGACAGACAAATTGTAGTATGGTGACATCATTAGGTACTCAAGCTGGTCCTTGGTTGGTTCTAAAGGATATCCACAATATTTGCTGTCCTTGGCAGCAAAGCTATAAAAAGCATGCATGACTGGATAGTGCTGAAGTGGTGTACACTGACTTGTCATCACAGCTTGGCAGTCCCATGCTTTCTTAGCAATACTGAAATGAAAAAGAAATTTGAAAATAGTATTTATGTATGTCAATAGAACCTTGCTTGCGTGAAATGTTGAAATGTTTATGTAATATTTCTTTAAATGTGAGTTAGTTTTAATTTGGTTTGCCTTCATCCTTATTTCCAGAAAAAACTGCAGCGATCATAGAAAATTTAATTATTCAGTTCTGTGTTTCATTTAAATGATTGGATGCCCTCAAGGATTGGCTGATGAACACATGTAAGACAGTAATTCTTAGTGGTATGATTTTAGTTTCCTTACCTACAAAAGTTTGGATCAGTACCAGCAGTCATGAACATGTCTGTGAAGCAGTTATTGAGTGCTATACTTGGTTTACAGTTAGCCTGTTCACCCTTCACTCCACTCTTCATTACACTATTGATAACACTCATTTTCAATGACAACATCTCTTGTTTATCTACAAATACAATTTATCTTAGATTTATAATGAAGTTCACTTACATTAGTCTATACAATTAATGTCTACTAGTAAACAAATGAGAATCAGAAGTAATCAATTCAGTACCAAAATTAAAACAAAATGAGAAAAATGAGAAAAACCATTATTTGTAAAATCTATAACAATACCTTACCTATATAATTAAATTTAATACGGTTAACATTAAAATTAATAAAGCCAATACATTTCACACATCATCAGTACTACTTGCAAAGTCAGGATTGTATGAATAATTGAGTTCTTAACAGGATGCATGTATTCATAGAAAACAATCTTTCTCATATGTTAAAGCCACTATCCTATTTAAATGGAATAATATTTTTTTCTTTGTGAAGACCTACTAACCTCCAATAGCCTCCAACATACGTCCTCGGATGGCATCAGTTTCTTCCTGGGATAAAACTGCAGGATTCATCAGTTCTTTGACTAATGTCATATTACACATACTGGACACATTGCTTAGTATGGAAAATATAGTGCTATTTAAAGTTTCCAAGCCCATTGAAGCACAATTTTCTGTGGCAATTTGAACACAACCCATCATCTTGTACACCGAGCTGTGAAAAATTAAGAAAACATTTTAATAAAACAGAATAAATTGACAACACAAATAAATTAAAGCATTGGCCACATTGTTGTCAGTTTTTATGTGACATACAACTGCCCCCTTGGTGTCTTCTTTTTCTTTCTTGGTTTGCTGTCTTATTTATGTACACCCAACTTTACTTTTAATCATACCCTTCATATAATCAATACCTAAAATACGCTTCTGAAGTAATATTGCTAGTACTGTAAATTCAGAAATTATTGCATGCATTGATTATTGTGATTTTGTCATTTTGAACTTAAATGCAATTTAAATTTTACGATTTTGAGAAAAGTCCTGCTTCATCCAGATAAAATATTACAAATTGCGAGTTTTAATTATTGTGTTTAAAACTCTATTGCATTATTCACAATAATAACAAGAGGATGTCACAACAACAGCAAACCGGATTTATTTACATTTATTTGTGTCCTGGCAATATCACAAGAACCATTACTGATGAATGGTGAAAGTGAAAATCATCAATATCAAATTTGACCTCCATTTTGTCATCAGTATCAACATTTTGAAATAATGATATTTGAAAAGCTTAGATTGAATGGTTCATGAGTAAATGCAACAACGTGAATGGAAACGCCATTTTACGATCTTTCAAGAACCATAACTCCTGAACAGTAAAAGTCAAAATCGTCATTATGGAACTTGACCTCTATTTTTTCATCAGTAACATCATATTAAAATTTCGGAAGCTTTGGTAGAACAGTTCATGCATAAATACACGGACACGACTGGAAACTCCATTTTTCAATCTTTCAAGAACCATAACTCCTGAACTGTAAATGTCAAAATCGTCATTATTGAACTTGACCTCCATTTTGTCATCAGTAACAACATATTAAAATTTGGGAAGCTTTGGTAGAACAGTTCATGAGTAAATGCACGAACACGACTGAAAACTCCATTTTTCAATCTTTCAAGAACCATAACTCCTGAACGGTAAAAGTCAAAATCACCATTATTGAACTTGACCTCTGTATAGTTGTCAGTAATAACATATTGAAATTTTAAAAGCTTTGGTTGAACGGTTCATGAGTTAATGCACAGACAACATTTGATTGCCGCCTTTCAAGACCCATAACTCCTGAACGGTAAAAGTCAAAATCGCCATTATTGAACTTGACCTTCGTATAGTTGTCAGTAATAACATATTAAAATTTTAAAAGCTTTGGTTGAACGGTTCATGAGTAAATGCACGGACAACATTTGATTGTCGCCCGCCCGGCCGCCCACCGTACATCCCCAAATCAATAACTGACATTTTTGTCACAAAAATCCGGTTAAAAACCTTGCAATGATTTTTGAATTTACAGTGATCGAAAAATAAAGTTAATATAGCCATGAAAATAAAAATGACAGACACTTACCCACAGATTGCCTGTTTGCCTAATTTCTCACGATGCTCTAACATCCAGCGGAGGTCTACGGCCTTCATACACATCCTGGCTTTTTCTAGGTCACAGTTTTCATCGTATTTCACAGGTACCATCCTTTCATATTCACTGTTGCAGGCATCTCCAAGTACGGTCTTAGCAAACATGACAGATTCTGACAAGTCTTTAAGTTCCCCCATAGTACACTGGTCTGCTAGAACAGCGCTAATGACAGACTTCTGTGTGGTTTCTGCCATTCTGGTAGAGATATATTTCAATTTACTATTATTTTTTTACTTGGCATGACAAATTTGAAAGATTAATTTGTCAGCAAAAACATTTAAGTATTATATTTTTTCTCTTTTATTAAATTATTCTATTAGCAGCAATATCTGTTAAATTATATTGTTAAATTCAAACCATGATCTCAATAATTCCCTAAAAAACGTAAAAATCAGATTTTGTTTAAATTACACAAGAAATGTTCATTATACACAAAAAAAGTCATACTAATTTTATATGTCAGTATGAAGAAGGTATGGAAAATGTGTGTGACTTTGCACATGGCTAACATAATGTTTATAGCAGACCTTTACTATGGACATTACATAATCAGAAGAATATTATTTTAATATTACCTGCAGACATCGCTGGCAGATGTAAATGGACTGTACATGACTTTCCCGAGAGCCACAGCGACACATCTACCACAGTTGCAGTAGTGTGGCTTGACGTGACATTTCATCATCATTGGGGTGAGGAACAAGCTGGCGACCATCTTTGACATCTCGTCATCTTTGTGTGACATACATTCCTTAGTGTGTGCATGCATACACATCAGTCCTTCACCAAGAGTGCTATAAAACAAAGAATATTTTTCATTGGTATGGTTGAAATTCTCATTTAAAATACCTAACAAATAGTGGAATATTATTACAACTTCTACTATATATGGATTAAACTATGTAGAATGTCTATTCATCTGTAGTAAATCCTATAAACCTCCTTCAAACAACCACTATCCTTTATTCTTTAAAAGTACACAAAAAGTAGTCCAAATACTGTAAATTCAGAAATTATTGTGAGGTTGTTATTATTGCGAAAAACCCGACAGAGTTGTTAACACAATAATTTAAACTCGCATTTTGAAATATTTCATATGAATTAAACAAAATTTTTCTTAAAATCATAAAAATTAAAATCACATTTAAGTCTAAACTGACAAAAACATCAATAATACATGCATGCAATAATTTCTGAATTTACAGTAACCCAGTGTTCATACATGTAACCAGCTGGATCCAATGCTAAACAATTTATTTTCAGTGTGAAACTATCATGTACATATTTTGGAACTTCTTTTGACTAAAGATACAGAATTTAAGAATAAAATTAAAAAAAAATAAATAGATTAGAAAAGCTCATAAAGTTCTGCTGAAATCGTTCAAGTTACATGAATATCAACGAGCTCCTATACATTTAAGAATAACATAGTTTATTCAACAACAAAACACTATTATATGGTATATGATATCATATGGTAATCCATGAAGTACATAAAAACCACCAAAATTATTTGATAAATTAGATATAATCACCTGCAGTCTGGCTCTTCCATGGTAACCATATTATGTATCATATGCATCCCACAAGTCATTGCAGCTTTTCTGTCACAAGATGGTGGATCTGTAATGAAATTAAAATATTAGTGATATTTTAGTACTAGCTTTATACTGAAATATTCAAATTCATATATTCCAGCACTGATATTGATTTAAAAAGTTAAAATTCAATCCAAGAAAATAAGCTGACAGTTTGATTTATATCTGAGTAACAAAGGAAGGTAAGAAAATGTACAGGTATAATTGAGATTTAGATCTCAGACTACAGAAACTTACCCGCTAATCAAGTCTTTTTCTTTAATTTACTGCACATCATTTAATTATACATTAGAATCCATACTATAAACAATGTACAGTATGTACCAGTTTCACCAGAAGAAAACCAAGAATATTTCAAGAAATGGATACAGTTGTATAAGATAAGACAAAGCTATCAATAACAGCCTGTAACATCCTGCATAATAATTACAATTTGTTCTTTTACTCACCTACGACAGGTTTGTGTTTCATCATGTTACAGTCGTTTGTATGACACATGTACACACACTTGGTACCATTTTTCACACACTGTTGTTGTTCCACATATGGTATTTTAGGTCCACACCCTTTAGTGATCATACCCTCATCCACCATTGTGTAGCACATCTGAAAATATATTAAAACATGAGGATTTGTTTTTCATTACCAAAGCACTACTACTTATCCTTGCTTTATTCATTACATGACAATATAAAGATTCACATAGTGACAAACTTTTGTTGAATATCTGGCCTCACGGTCATAAAACTTTTGAGCATGATTTTTGTACTCAGACTCGAAAATCAACTTATCAAATTGCTGGATTTCATGTTTCGAGCATGATTTTTGTGCTCAGAGCACTGAGCAAAGTTTTATGCCTCCAACTCACCAGGTACTTCTTTCTGGGACAATTTGACGTCACAAAGCAATTGTCTTCACTTTACAATGTCCCATGACGTGTCTTCCTACTAATGACCAATGTTAACTCACCACCACCATATTATGTATTATTTTGTGGATCTTTTTTTGCATGTTATTCTCTGTACCTTTTTAAAATTGTATATATTTTTGAGAATAAATTATTGTAGTTGTTATAAACTAGGGCAGTTCATTCATAAAATTGAAATTTTAAACTTTTCTATTGATGGTAAAAAATATGCAATTTGTTGTTAGATTCATTTTTATCCATAGCTGCCTTCTTTCATATCAATAACAAGTCAAATTGGTGCTTCAAAAAAGGTCATTTCTAAACTAACCTGTGAATGTCTATCACAATGTTGCTGAGGTAACATATTACACTCTTCATCACTCTTTGCATTTCTACATTTGAAGCAGCTTAAATCCTTCTCTACAAAAATATATATTATAAATTAGTTCTTTGACTAAATATCAAAGGATTGAATCATACATTGCATAAGGAGTGGTATATGTTAATAAAGAATCAGTCATCTGACTGAAGCAACTAAAAACACAGAATCGCTTTTGTCAGATTTCTTCTCTTATCAAGACCTCCAAATTGGACATAGCATTTAACAAATGTTATATTTCCATTGACGATGATATCAAATATTTCTTTCATCCCAATATGAAGTTCACAATAATATTGAAAACAATTTTAACTGAAGAAAATTTCTGAAAGCGAGAATCTACAGGTTATAATAGGTTCATTAAAGAGAATTTAAGTGGTGATTTTGTCCTTTATTTCTTAAAAAAAAAGTAAACATTCCTTAATGAATTAATAAAGTATTATCTGTCCCCCTAGATCTCTTCAACATACCATAACATGCACTTTCTACAGCCATTCCGACAATCTTCATTACTCCCATTGCTAAGTCTCTGGAATTCATGGGAAGACCATTGACCATCCTCTCTACACATTGCCATGACAATGTAGCACGTTTACATAAGGTCTCTTTATCATCTCCCATTAGGGGTCCAAGGCACTGGCTCTTGTTTGATAGAAGGTGTTTAATAACCATATCAACGGTAAGATTGCCCATCATGGTATTGTCAGGGTCACGCATATTTTTATCAGAGGTCATGTTTCGGTCTTTATGCATGTTGTCTTCCATGTCATCGTCTTCTATAAAAGTAATAAAAAATTGAAAAATCAGAAAGAGAAAATAAACGAAGTCTGTATCAAGACATATTTTATTCTACTGTACACTTGGCTTTCAAATTAATTATAATACAAATTATGATATTTTAGTAATTTGAAATATTGATTAAAAGACTTAAAAACAAATCTGAGTTTCATAATTACAATATTAACTTATATTCCAATTTTAAAGAGAGTACCACAACGTGTTACAGTAATTTATCTTTCCTTTATGAGGAAATCTTAAAACTCTTCAAACAAAAATAATGCTAACATATATATTAAACTGATGATCGTAAAGTTTAAAGTGTCTTTAAAATCAAGGCCTAAGGAAAACAAATTTTATACTTTATGCCAACTTAAAAGACTGAAACTGCAAATTACAAACAGAACTATGAACCAGCAGGTGAATGAAAATTTAAATTCTTCTAGGAGAGAATAATTTCTCATTTTATCTGTAAACAGAACATAATACAAACCTTCCATTCCCCAATCCAATTTCATATCTAGACCCAATAATTTCTTGGTTATGTCCTTGAACTCTAGAGCACACATGTCCAATGCCTTTTTGTCTTTACAAGTTTCTGGTATATTTTTGAATTTTTCCATCATTTCTGACATCATATGATTTTTCTCTTCCTCACCACAAGATGTCACATGATTATTTACACATTCTTTGACTTTCCATCCATCGCTGAAAATAACAATGAAATCATAACACATTCTTGAAGGTCAAGAATACAAATATACAGTTTAAACTGCATTTGAAGACATCAATAAAGGGATACAAAATCAACTTAACTGTTAAAAAAGTGTATAATTTTAATAAATCTAAAACGTTCGAAAGAAAACAATATTAATGTTATTTCTTTCAGCGATTATCTGATACTTTATAGAGGTATTCCTTGTATTGTTGGGCTGCTGTTTCATTGAACTTATTATATGATCAATATCCTATTAGAATTTTTATTGCATGGGTTTATTTCAGATTTTACATTTTTTTGTTATATCATATTACATTCATATACTACAGACTACATAAATTCTTATCCACACTATATTTAGACTTCTTTACAAGTTCTATGATTTGTAATCCTTAACATTTTTCAAAGATGTTTGAGTCATGAATATTCCAAATTATGTGTAGAATGGTCTAACTGTGACTTTGTTAAAACTTAAAGAAACTAAGGAATAGTTTCTTTTGCTTCAATTTTTGTAAAGAACCTGTAAGAATTGTGTGCCATGAATTAATATATATCTATCATTTATTTTCATTGCATTCATTTTCAAAGTATCATGAACTATAATGATGTTGCACCTCTACCATGTTAATTCCACTTTTCAATAACACAAACAATTGTATTTAATTTACTTACAAACAAGTCATGTCTTCTTTTGTAGCATTAAACATCATTAGACATTGGCGTGCTCCACAAATATCACAATTGGCCTTAGGACAATGGTCAGATATTCTCTTGTGTACTTTAGCAACTAGGACTTTCATAGCCTCCTGGTGAGTAGGTTCACAACCAGACAAAGATTTATATATACAAGATCTGAAATCTGGTACCCCACTGTAAACAGAATAACAATGAAATATCAATATAGTAAGAAGTCTGATGCAAACATCAAATATGTCTCATTCTAAAATCAGCTTCAGTGTCACAATAATATTCTATCATTGATGAAAAAATGTACATAGAAAAAATAAAAATTTCCAAAATAATAAAAATCGGTACATTAAATTTAACCCTTGACATTTAAAAAAGTACCTGTGATATTTTAAAAGGTCAAAAGTATCCTGAAGATAAGCTTGACTTCAATGATGTCTGTCCTTACTAACCTGCACAAATCGTCATCCCCTTTCATCATCTTTGACTGCAAGGATGTGATACACATCAAAGCCTGCGGCATATCACATGACCATTTGACCTTAGGGTTCATTGCATCACATGACATTTTTGGTGATTCCTTGTGTGTTCCCATCATGCATGTTGTCATGGCAACTGGATACAGATCGTTCCATTGTCTTTCTATAGTTTCACGTTTTTCTTTTTCACACGTCCATGTTTGTTCCACAACACAAGAAAGAACAGGGCCAATAGAACTGAAATTTTTAATACAATGTTTTATTTTAACCAATAATATTAAAATGTTTAATTATGCATGTTTGTTATACATAAGTCACTGTAATGAAATTTAGAAATTATTGCATACACTTATTTTAAATACTTGCAATAGTTGAAAAATTGACAAAAATGCAAGATTAATTGTTGCAATATTAGGAAATGCTGCATAATTTTTTTTTAATGCAAGTTTTCACTTGTGCAAAACCTACCCCATTGGCAAATTTAAATCATAAAAGCATAGGAATAATTTCCATATTTATGTCCTATCATCTTTTTTACTAAGAAAGTCTTGTGCTAAGCAAAATAAACTCTGCTACAAATCTCTATATGAGTATTCAATTAAAATCTGCCATGGAACAGATTTTTTTCAGCAATTGCAATATATTCAGGAAAGTATCCTTTAATGAAATAAAAATTTAACTTACGAACAAATTAATGCAGAAGTCTCCTTCCCAACATTTCCAATGATAGCACCACTGAGCATGCCCATACATTTAGCAGCTTCCCGTGGCTGACATTTACCCATCATATCATTGTTCATATCCATTTCCATTTGTTCTTTTTCTGGGCACATTCCAATGGCTAGCTCCATTCTACGGGTAACCTCATACATTTTAATGAACTTTTGGCGAGTACGAGCTGAACATGACATTGTATGATTAGAAATACAAGGTAAAGTCACATGCTTTTTCCACCTGCAAATTAAAGGATTAAATTTCATTAACAAATTAATAGCTAACAAAATCTCATATAAACGATAACCCGTTTTAAATTGCCATATGAAAAATATAAGATGTGTGGTATAAGTTAATAGGGCAGCAGCTTAAAGGGAAACTTCGCAAAAAAATCAAAAATTGATATTATGTCCATTCTGTATAAAAATGCTCAAATTTATAAATATTACAGTTTTATTCCGCTAGATAAGAGATCACCATCGATTTTAAATTTTGAGTATCAGTTCTCTGCGTTCCACCATTTTGTTATCGTGTACGAATAAAAATCACGATATGTCTATAAACCACAAAGAAACAAAACTACAGTAACCGATGTAGTCGTAATTACGTGTCGATATCTTGTCAATCGTACGGTTGTTTTATCTGACTAACTAACTTTAATAATACGGAAAATGTTCTTATTTTGTTTTTAATAACCATATAGTCATGGTCATGTTTATTTTTAAACTGTTGATATTGGAATTAGTTAAAAAGTCAAAGTCATAAATAAATGTTCCGTGAAAATTGTTTTCGAAAATCTAATTCGTTCATAATTCTTTAAAGTAATACACTTAATTAAAAAAAATAGGATCTTCGCTCCACTGATCACCCGCATGGCTAAAGGTAATTACTCCCAAAGGTATTGTGAGGGGTGTAAGGTGACACGTCCAGGTATTCAAGCGATTTCCTATATGGCTTGCAAGTTCATGCCGGCCCGTTCATGCATCGTTTCACTTCTGTAGGTGTTGATCAGTGTACACGGCCGATAACTTATAACTTTCCATTTTGAACTATCAGGTGCATGTGTAATATACATCTCTGTCTTGCGTGTCCGAAAGTGATATAATATACTAGTCATGTAAATGTAATATATACTCATTGTCAAAAGTGAAGGACAGATTGGAACATACCAGAAAGATTGATTTAAAAAAATGTACGCACTTGCCGACGATTCGTTTATACGACTGGATAGAAAGTTACGGAACTATAGCGCAATTTAAAATATATACATGTATACATTGAACATAAGAAAAAAACATAATTTTATATTTTGAATAAATAGGGGTAAAAGTTAAATAGACTAGTCCACGTATGCCAACAGTATGTAATCATCGAATGTCGATAGACTATTGTATACCAGAAGAAGAAGAGAACCAATTTGATTTAAATACAGGTCGATGTATAACTTTTGCTTTGGTTCATTGAAGTTGTGGACATAGTAAAATCACAGATTTATATTTCAATAAGATTGTTCTCGAACAAAGGAAGGAATTCGTCATCACAATTGTTATATATGCCACTGGACGAACATTAATTATCCCGAAGGGATGTGAATATTTTGCTGGGAAACTTTTGAGTATCAAAGTTTCAAATTAATTTCGGAATTATTTTTTTCTTTCTTGGTATTCAATAACAGAAAAAAGAATACATTACTTGTCCGCTAAATAGGGATATTCTTGTCAGATTAAAGACTTTTAGTTATATTTAAAAAATAGGGAAATATGACATTAAATTGGTTCTGCCTTTTTTTAAACATCGTTAAAAAGATGTGTGTCTAGGGTGAACACCACAAGAACCCTGTAATACTAGTACGAGAGTATAGCATGTAAACATTCCTTCTCAATAATATGGTGGTATTGGAAATCTTTTCATACAGATTGACAACTCATTGTCCGATATGCATGTAATATTTGCCACATGACGCCCATAGTTCTTTCTACCATCATTATCTTATTCTTTGATATTGCTGTCAACATCGATGGTTCACACCCAAACAAAATGGGAGTAATGGACCTTCAGAGCTTCTCCGTGTTATACACTTGTGAAATATATAGACGAAATTTCTGTATTGAAATGAATATACATCTCACAAACATGATTTTCAAATAACGATTTTGAGTAATTACATTACAAACCAATATAAACGTATGGCAAGATATAACCATGAAGGAATTTAGTTTTTGTCAGACACAAGAAGTCATCACTATCATAAACGTATACGTATATATGCATACAATTTCAAATATCAAGAACAAGCGGTCGATGTCGATAGTCCGTTTTCTAACTGTTCGAGTTAGACATGTCACTTGTTCATTCTTGAAAGCCTTCATATTTCCCGTCTAACGATGGGAACTGTTTCTGATTGTGTTGACTATAAATGCTTGTATGGTAATTCAGTCGTTTATCTGTACAAGCGGTTGCATTTCCTCTCCTTTCCCAACAAACAAACGAACGAAACGCTACTAGTCTGCTTTCTCTGGAGCTCATCCTGAATGGCTCTTATACGTCAGGAAACTTACATGTATACTAATAATGATTGTTTCAAGAACAACGATGTATGGACGAACTATTCCAAATTCGTCAATATCAGTTATGCATGACTAAAATATAACTTTTATTACAACTACTGTATGACTTATTTGGATTAATGACGGCTATAATGTTCAACATTGCACAAATATTATCATAGAATTAAAAAAAAAATCCTCAAAAATCATGAAAAAAAAATAATGCCTTAGCTTAGATAGTTGGTATTTTTTCACAAAAAGTTCGTGTAAATGATTGTCAAATGAATTTAATTATGTAAGAATAAAATGTTAAAAAGAAACTAAAAAAAACCAAACATGTATGTTGTATTTTTTTGTCAATTAAAAACTTTAAAATTGCAATAGTTTTATTAGCATTTAAACACAGCCAGATTTGAATACAAGTTAAGAAGTTCAGGTAAAGTCAATGATACCAAACAGATGTACAATGGTATATCAAATAGGGTAATATTGCATTTAGTTTTTATTAAAGATTAAAACTACTATTTTTTACTTCATATTTGAATCTTTACGCCAATTGCCGCTAAAAAAAAGTAATTAAAAATTGTTTCCTTTTATTTTTATACATTTTCGGATTTACGAATCTGAATTTTATTTTCAATTAATTTACACAATTTAATTATTGAATCTTTATTCTCATCGTGTATTAAATCTTAGTGTATTAACATCGTGACATCATACTCTTTCTAATCTTTTCTGTTTATCCTTTCCAAATAACAACATTTATACCTGTGTACGCTTGAACTCACACCTGCGGCTAAATAGCTACAAGGTAAACGAATTGACCTCAAGCCGAGAAATATACAGTGACCTTTACAAAATAATATATACACTCTGCTCACACATTAGTTGCATTGAAATGATTATCAAAACAATAACGGTAAATAGAACTGAAATATTTTCAGTTCAATATCAGTAAAAATGTTCAATAAATATTTTATGAATAAAATCTCAACAATAATTAATTAAATTTATTCAAAAACATTTAATAGAGATAATTTTATAGGAGTTTAATTCAATCAATACAAAACGGTATATGCACATTCATTTTCGTTCATTATTATATTGTGGTTAATAACTACGACCATTCGTCAGCTGTGCGCTTTTAATTACGTATATTGTCGATAAGCTATAAGAGTTAAACAGATTTTATTTTTTCCCAGAATTCAATAAATCGGGCTAATACGTCACGACCCACTCGAGAATTCAACCAAAAAAGTAACAGATACTTGATTTTCTCCGTTATTAGAAGGAATATAAATTTAAAACTTTGCAAATGTGTTTTTTATGTTAAGATGAACATAATTAGATGATAAGTAAAAAATCGCGGAATTTCCCTTTAATGATGCAAACAATTACAAGCCATCTTAAGGAAAATGTCTTCAACAAGAAATAAGTTTCTATAAAATATGTCAATCCAGCTTGCAATTATCTGAGTCTAATATAAATGATTTAAATAAACAGAAATAACCAAAAATTCACAGCTTATGTTCAGATAAGGTCGAGAACAGCTATCTCAACAACTCATAGCCTTGGTGTTTTTAATTTTTATTGACCTTTAAATTTTTCATTGCCTCCTTATTATAATCTCACCCCCCTTTTTTTTAACATTTAGAACCTGAATACCTACCAACAAGTTCCGGGTCTGTCCATCAACGGTATATAACTGGAAAATGCTGTCATTCCAATATATTCAAACATACACTTGGCTGCTTCCATAGGTTTACAGTCTTCTGGTTCTGTTAAACAATTCAAATGATTAGTGATTAATAGGGTCTTTTACCCATGTTCTATTTAAAGCCATGGTGGCCATCTTGGATGATTGGCAGTGTCATCAGATACATTTTTAAACTAAATACCCTAAGGATTGTTTAGGCCAAGTATGGTTTAATTTGGCCCAGTAGTTTCAGAGGAGAAGATCTTTGCAAAAATTAACAAATGATGAAAACGAGGGACAATGGATGACAGATGCAAAGTGATGAGAAAAGCTCACTTGGCCCTTTGGGCCAGGTGAGGTAAAAAGTTAAAAACAAAACAAAACAATTTTGAGTTCATTAATTCATTGGAATTTTTTTTTTTTTATTTTGAATTGATTTTTCTACTGTTATAGGGGACTTTCTACTGTTATAGAGGACTTTGTCCCCATATTAATTTTGTGTAACTAGCTTTCTTGGAGAGCAAAGGTCAACCATGAATTACCAATTTAAATTACTGAAATTCAGAAACTATTGTGATGTTTTATGATTGTGAGGAATAGGACAGGGTTATAATCCCAATAATTTAAACTGGCATTTTATTTTTTTTATATGAATTGAACAGGATTTTTCACAATATTGCAAATGTTTAAATCGCATTCTAGTCTAAAATGATAAAATCAAAATAATAAACGCACACAATAATTTCTAAATTTACAGTCATCTTAACATAGTCTTCTGGATAAAAAAATTTAAATGTAAAAGATACAATGGCTTATGTTTAATAAAATTTGTGATTTTTTGGAAAAAATGTATAATTTATAAAATTTTCACATTAAATCAATTTTTTGGATGACAAGTGACTCATAATTCATAAAAAGATGATAAACAGAGATTTATATTTCATTTATATTTGATATGGACAAGTTTGTACCTGCATTTTGATTACAGACTTTCTGTTATTTTTGTAACTTTTCAAATTCATGAGTATAAACAAATTTATTCCTACATGTCTAATTTGTAATTTATTCCTACATGTATAATATGTAATTTATTCATACCTGTATAATTTGTAATTTATTCCTACATGTATAATGTGTAATTTATTCCTACATGTATAATTTGTAATTTATTCCTACCTGTATCATTTGTAATTTATTCCTACATGTATAATGTTTAATTTATTTCTACCTGTATAATTTGTAATTATTCCTTCCTGTATAATTTGTAATTTATTCCTACCTGTATAATTTTTAATTTATTCGTACCTGTATAATTCATTGCCATCATTCTAGAGTTATCTCCCATATCCCCATTATCTCTCATCTCACCGCTGTCATCACGATCGTTTTCGTCTGTATCATTTCTCATCATCTCCATCATCATACGTTCTGAAACAAAGAAAACAAATGTTTTTTTCTAATTCTTGTAAAAAGAAAAACAATTTTATGATGGATATCATGAAAATAAGAGGACAAATATGTTCATTTAAAATGTGCTTATCAATGATTAAACTCACCATAAAATTTACAGTTAGTCATAGTAGCCTGTTTCATCATGGTTGATGTCTGTCTCCAAATGCCTTTCCACAGTGGATGTAAATTCTCTGAACTTGTCTCCACACAGTGATGGTAATTCTCTAATCCATAACAAATATCAACGTGACCTGGATTGTCACTCATGAAATACATGTCAGTCAGATTTTTCAGATCAAGATAACATTGCCCGATAATGTTTGGACTTGCAATTGGTGGACTTCCTTTCACGTTCATGACATCACATGACACGTTTCTCATTGTAAGGAAATCTCGGATTAGACCAGCTCTAATTAGTTTGAAATCCTGGTTGCAACTTTCCTCTTGTTTTGACAAACATGCTTCTATCTTAGTTACATTGCTGAAATATAATGTAACATTACAATAACCATAAAAATCCAATCATTTGTTGCATAAGCTGACAACAAGAAATATAGCAATTAGGGGTTCTGGTACTTTTGGACTGACCTTAAATTTGAGCTTATTACTAAATTAAGTTAGAAAAACAATAACTTTTGTGGATGTCCAATGTTTAATGTAATATGGCATTGGAAAATTATGAGTTAACGTTTCACTTTTTCTTTTGAATGATTGAAAAAATACTAACTAGTGCATTTCATGCAATTCAAACATTTTTTAAGAACCAAGTCAAACCTTTGACTGAAAAAAATATTGACATAAATAATTTTTCATAAAGGACAAGGCTTGAAAAACTTCATACCTGCAGATTTCATCAGATTTCTCTGGAATACAGTTTTCAATCCACATTGTACAAGGTTCTTTCATCCAACATTTCTCCTCCTCTGTCATTCCATATTTCTCCATGCAACGTTCTCCATAGGTTGCCATGGCAACATACATTGATTGATTCACCATTGCAGCTTGTGAGTTGCTATGGTCACATGATAAGGTATGAAGAGCAGCACATTCTGATGCTTTTTTATACATACTTCAAAATAAAACAAAATGAACATTAGTTTTTATCAACAAAACAAGATCTGCAAAGTTGTAGGTTAATAAAATTTTAAAGACCTGATGAAGATAACTTGAATATTTGACCAACGGTAAATTGTCCCTGTTCCCCCTGAAAATGAGGGGGAGGACAGGGGTAAGGGAGACAGGGAGAAAGGGGGTAGGAGAAAGGAGAAAGGGGGTGGGAGAAAGGAGAAAGGGGGTAGGAGAAAGGAGAGGAAGGCTGGGAGAAAGGAGAAAAAGTTGGAGAAAAAAATAAAATATGAAAAAATAAAATATCTCTCTTTTTTCCGGTAAATTAAAAAAAAGAAAATAAGGAGAAGAGGGGTAGGAGAAAGGAGAAGAGGGATGGGAGAAGGGAGAAGGGTACCCCCCTGTCCTCCCCCTCGAAAATGGTCACCAATTTTAGATTATCAATATCAAAAAGGTTTTAAAGAATATAAACTTCATATAAATTTCAAGAATTTCAAATAAAAAAAAAATGAATAAACTATTGATAACCTTTGACAAGAATAAACATGGAATATTTTTACAACTCTCCTCCAAAATAATGTTTACTTAGTTCAATTATTAGCTAACTGAACTCATACTTTGTTGTGTGGAAACCCTCATTTAAATTTGAAAAGGATTCAACAAAAATGAATATGCTGTCATACTGACAAAAACAGAATGACTGACTGACATATGCACTTCGCAACATGGGGTTTACAAAAGACAAGTAGACCTTATTAATACAATGGAATGTTTCAGCCATATGATATTTCTAGCAATCACAACTAGAGGCTCTAAAGAGCCTGTGTCGCTCACCTTGGTCTATGTGCATATTAAACAAAGGACACAAATGGATTCATGACAAAATTGTATTTTGGTGATGGTGATGTGTTTGAAGTTCTTACTTTACTGAACGATTTTGCTTCTTACAATTATATCTATAATGAACTTTGCCCATTAGTAACAGAGAACTATATTTGGTAAAAATTTACATAAATTTACCAAATTAATGAAAATTGTTAAAAATTGACTATAAAGGGCAATAACTCCTTAAGGGGTCAATTGACCATTTAGGTCATGTTGACTTATTTGTAGATCTTACTTTGCTGAACATTATTGCTGTTTACAGTTTATCGCTATCTATAATAGTATTCAAGATAACCAAAAACGGCAAAATTTCTTTAAAAATTACCAATTGGAGGGCAGCAACCCAACAACCAGTTGTCCAATTCATCTGAAAAATTCAGGGCAGATAGATATTGACTTGATTAACAATTTAACTTCTTGTCAGATTTGCTCTAGATGCTTTGGTTTCATAGTTATAAGCCAAAAACTGCATTTTACCCCTTTGTTCTATTTTTAGCCGTGGTGGCCATCTTGGTTGGTTGACCAGGTCACGCCACACATTTTTTAAACTAGATACCCCAAAGATGATTGTGGCCAAGTTTGGATTAATTTGGCCCAGTAGTTTCAGAGGAGAAGATTTTTCTAAAAGATTACTTTAACGAAAAATGGTTAAAAATTGACTATAAAGGGCAATAACTCCTAAACGGGTCAACTGACCATTTTGGTCATGTTGACTTATTTGTAGATCTTACTTTACTGAACATTATTGCTGTTTACAGTTTATCTCTATCTATAATAATATTCAAGATAATAACCAAAAACAGCAAAATTTCCTCAAAATTACCAATTCAGGGGCAGCAACTCAACAACCGATTGACCGATTCATCTGAAAATTTTAGGGCAGATAGATCTTGACCTGATAAACATTTTTATCCCATGTCAGATTTCCTCAAAATGCTTTGGTTTTTGAGTTATAAGCCAAAAACTGCATTTCACCCCTATGTTCTATTTTTAGCCGTGGCGGCCATCTTGGTTGGTTGACCAAGTCACGCCACACATTTTTTAAACTAGATACCCCAAAGATGATTGTGGCCAAGTTTGGATTAATTTGGCCCAGTAGTTTCAGAGGAGAAGATTTTTGTAAAAGATTACTTTAATTTACGAAAAATGGTTAAAAATTGACTATAAAGGGCAATAACTCCTAAACGGGTCAACTGACCATTTTGGTCATGTTGACTTATTTGTAGATCTTACTTTGTTGAACATTATTGCTGTTTACAGTTTATCTCTATCTATAATAATATTCAAGATAATAACCAAAAACAGCAAAATTTCCTCAAAATTACCAATTGGAGGGCAGCAACCCAACAACCGATTGACCAATTCATCTGAAAATTTCAGGGCAGATAGATCTTGACCTGATAAACATTTTTATCCCATGTCAGATTTCCTCAAAATGCTTTGGTTTTTGAGTTATAAGCCAAAAATTGCATTTTACCCCTTTGTTCTATTTTTAGCCGTGGCGGCCATCTTGGTTGGTTGACCAGGTCACACCACACATTTTTTAAACTAGATACCCCAAAGATGATTGTGGCCAAGTTTGGATTAATTTGGCCCAGTAGTTTCAGAGGAGAAGATTTTTGTAAAAGATTTCTTTAATTAACGAAAAATGGTTAAAAATTGACTATAAAGGGCAATAACTCCTAAACGGGTCAACTGACCATTTTGGTCATGTTGACTTATTTGTAGATCTTACTTTGCTGAACATAATTGCTGGTTACAGTTTATCTCTATCTATAATAATATTCAAGATAATAACCAAAAACAGCAAAATTTCCTCAAAATTACCAATTCAGGGGCAGCAACCCAACAACCGATTGACCAATTCATCTGAAAATTTCAGGGCAGATAGATCTTGACCTGATAAACATTTTTATTCCAGTCAGATTTCCTCAAAATGCTTTGGTTTTCGAGTTATAAGCCAAAAACTGCATTTTACCCCTTTGTTCTATTTTTAGCCGTGGCGGCCATCTTGGTTGGTTGACCAGGTCACGCCACACATTTTTTAAACTAGATACCCCAAAGATGATTGTGGCCAAGTCTGGATTAATTTGGCCCAGTAGTTTCAGAGGAGAAGATTTTTGTAAAAGATTACTTTAATTAACGAAAAATGGTTAAAAATTGACTATAAAGGGCAATAACTCCTAAACGGGTCAACTGACCATTTTGGTCATGTTGACTTATTTGTAGATCTTACTTTACTGAACATTATTGCTGTTTACAGTTTATCTCTATCTATAATAATATTCAAGATAATAACCAAAAACAGCAAAATTTCCTCAAAATTACCAATTCAGGGGCAGCAACCCAACAACCAATTGACCGATTCATCTGAAAATTTCAGGGCAGATAGATCTTGACCTGATAAACATTTTTACCCCATGTCAGATTTGCTCTAAATGCTTTGGTTTTTGAGTTATAGGCCAAAAACTGCATTTTACCCCTATGTTCTATTTTTAGCCGTGGCGGCCATCTTGGTTGGTTGACCGGGTCACGCCACACATTTTTTAAACTAGATACCCCAATGATGATTGTGGCCAAGTTTGGTTTGATTTGGCCCAGTAGTTTCAGAGGAGAAGATTTTTGTAAAAGTTAACGACGACGGACGACGACGACGGACGACGGACGACGACGACGGACGCCGGACGCAAAGTGATGGGAATAGCTCACTTGGCCCTTCGGGCCAGGTGAGCTAAAAATAAGTTTGTAATATTTTTGCATTTTTACCATTGCCAATTCTTATTATTCCTGCCATTGTTGAAAAATAAATTGCTTAAAGAGGTATTCCACTTGTTTTGAACTTATTTTTTTCAAATTACACATTTCTACAATATTTCCCTTTACCTGCACATAGCTGTATCATTGTCCATGTTCTCAGGAAGTGACATACTGAATCCCATCATGCATTTCTCAGCAGCCTTAGGATCACATGACGCTCTTTGTACAATTTCTCTCCAGTTTTTAGTATCACATGCCACAGCTGTCATCAATGGACATGTAGTACCCATAATGCTGTTGGCAGAGTTAACAATGGACACAATATTGTCATATTCAGCATCACTATATGTACAATTCTTAGTGCTGTAGTGGAGGCATTTAATCATTTCTCCAAAATGTCTGAAATGAAGAAATTTGTTTTATGGCCCCAAAAAATATTTCAAATTAAATATAACATACATTTTAGTCATAGTCTTCTGTGTCGTCAATTTTGATAAAATATTAAAGAACCTTAGTGAGCACGCTCACATACCCCACGTCCCCACATTGTCATTGGAGAAATTAAATAAGTATAAGAAAAAAAAATTGTATAAGAAAAAATACTGAATAATAATTTCCTGTCAATATACACATCTACATAGTATGTCCTTATTATCTACAAAATTTCATGAAATTCTGTTGTGTTTTCAGAGGAGTTGAGATGACAAACTGTTGCAGAAGTACATTGAAGCAAATAAGTTCAAAGGGGCATAACTCCTAGAAAAAAAATTGAATCGTAATTTCCTGTTGATATGCACATCTACGTAGTATGTCCTTATTATCTACAAAGTTTCATGAAATTCTGTTGTGTGGTTTCAGAGGAGTTGAGATGACAAACTGTTGAAGTAGTACCTTAAAGCAAATAAGTTCAAAGAGGTGTAACTCCTAGAAAAAAAATTGAATCGTGATTTCCTGTCGATATGCACATCTACATAGTATGTCCTTTTCATATAAAAAGATTTCTTGAAATTCTGTTGTGTGGTTTGAGAGGAGTTGCGATGACAAACTGTTGCAGTAGTACATTAAAGTAAATAAGTTCAAAGGGGCGTAACTCCTAGAAAAAAAATTGAATCGTAATTTCCTGTCGATATGCACATCTACATAGTATGTCCTTATTATCTGAAAAGGTTTCATGAAATTCTGTTGTGTGGTTTGAGAGGAGTTGTGATGACAAACTGTTGCAGTAGTACATTAAAGTAAATAAGTTCAAAGGGGCGTAACTCCTAGAAAAAAAATTGAATCGTAATTTCCTGTCGATATGCACATCTACATAGTATGTCCTTATTATCTGAAAAGGTTTCATGAAATTCTGTTGTGTGGTTTGAGAGGAGTTGCGATGACAAACTGTTGCAGTAGTACATTGAAGCAAATAAGTTCAAAGGGTTGTAACTCCTAGAAAAAAAATTGAATCGTAATTTCCTGTCGATATGCACAACTACATAATATGTCCTTTTCATATAAAAAGGTTTTGTGAAATTCTGTTGTGTGGTTTGAGAGAAGTTGCGATGACAAGAAACAGGACGGACGGACGGACGGATGGACGGGTCAAAAACATTATACCCTCCGCAACCTGTTGCGTGGGGTATAATAAGCAGCAAAGTTACCTTCCGTACCAAACTTCTTAAATTAACAGGGACTATCATTTTTTCTTTATTAATGACACAAATAATGGTCAAAACCAACTTTAGAGTAGAAAAAAAAGATGATCTTCTTTTTTCTTTTAACAAACTAGAGGGTGACTTCTAGTCAACCTCAAATGTTAAAAATTTCTGTTAAATTTTACATTGAAAAAGTGTAAAAAATCTGTAGCTTCTGTGTCCTATCTCCATCCCCTTCCCTTATCTCATAAAATAAATGTTTTACCTGCAGGATTCTTGTTTATTATGTCCAGAAGTAGTAGAAAGATATTTTCCAAATCCCTCAGCACACATAGCTGCTGTTTCTTGATAGCAGACATCATCCTGGTATAATAAAAGTTGTTGATATGGCATAGTGGGACACGCTTTTTCATGGTAGAAATAAATCATTTCCATTACGTTACGGTACATTTGTTGTCTTTCCGTAGAACAGGATGCTAATGCATCTTTAACACAAGTTTCAACAGTTACCAGTTCCCTGTGATAATATAATAATACAAATATAATTCATAATCTGTTAAGACATGAATTCATAAACAATCATAGCATAGAACACACGACAACAACAGATACAACATTAACAATCAAAACAAATAGAAAATGAGATAATGCAACATTGATATTTTTATAAATAGGTGTGTATATATAAAGGTGTGTGTGTATACATAAAGGTGTGTATAAAGGTGTGTATATATAAATAGGTGTGTATATATAAAGTTGTGAATGAAAGCCAAAACTTTTGATGAATTACACAATTCCAGATAAGATATCCTTTCTTCACAATCGAATGATAACTTTGTATTTTAAAATCATGTTTGACTGTCCATTACTTTCTAACAAATGGACCATGAGACAGTCTAAAGTTCTAAAATAATCAAACTTAAGGATGAAGTCAGGAGAAATTGAAAAAAATCTGAAATTCAAAATTAGTACTATAAATCAGAAGAGCATTAGTAAAGGAACAAAATCAGCTAAAATATTAAAAGGTTATGGAAATCCTTTTTGAGAGATATGATTTAAAAAAAAATGGTGGGAGAAGGCTGACTCAAACTTTTACCATATATTTAGCATTGGCATTATTTGGGTCTCAAATTGTCAAAAATATCTTGAATCTGCTTTAATTTTGGTAAAGACCTTTTATGAGTTATTGAAGTCTTCTGTGAAAAGAAAAATGGCTGTGATGGGGCAAAATATTTTCCCCTGTATTGTAGGAAAAAACACAAGGAGTCTGAACATCTGAAAAAAAATCTTATATCTAACCTGACTACTTCCTTAAAAACCCAATCTATTATGAATTATATTAAAAGTAAAACAATTTCTTACATGCAAACATTTTCTCTATCTTGCACAGGAGTGACCATCCATGTAGTCAGTCTGGTAAAGTATGATGTAACACACATAGAGGCCACCTCTGTCATACAAAAATACTGCTCTGCCACAGGTACAGTGGATGGTTCAGCTGAAACATACACATAAGATCTGTAGGACTGTCAATTGACAATTTTACAGTCGCAAATGTAGTTTTACTGGTGACCCATAGATTCATCTTTAATCAAACTTTCAAATTTCATAATTCAAAGTAATTCATATATATGCTCAATGAACAGGCATTGCAAAATTCTAAAATCAAAAATAAAACTTTTCCTTTAATACAAAATACAATATTCTTATCCTACATATGCATCATTTTGTTTTGTAACCTGTAAATGTGAACCCTAATAATTCATTTGCCATTAATTATTTATATAACTAGAAACTATGTTTTAACTTAATGCAAGAAAATAAAAATATAGGATATGACAGTTGTTTTTCATTCATTTAATGTATATATAAGCTTTTGATTGTGCCATTTGATAAAGGACTTTGAATTTTCTTTTGAGGTCAGTATTTTTGTTATTTTACTTTTTAAACAGATATTCTTTATGTTTAAAATAGCTATACATCAACTCACCTTTACTACAGAAAGTTTTGTAGAAATTTTGATAATTTTGACTTCCTGTACTGGTCATATATGTATACATGGGCGGTGGGTTCTCCCATCGGGCTTTACAGGCTGAGAAAGAGGATACAGCTTCACACACAGTCTTACTAGCCGATGTTTCCTTCAGGAAACCCTGGCTCATGTCTTCCATCATTCCCATCAAGCACTTGGTGGAGCCAACAACTTGGTCTTCATGTACGAAACTACTGGTATCAGCTTGGGAATTACACAAGGAGTGGTAGGTCTTTAGGATATTAGCATGAGGCGCCACCTGTGCAGACATGCAGCCTCTGAGATGTCTTTGGAAACAGTGATCTATTTCTGTCAAATTTCTGTTTAAAAAAAAAAATTTAAAGATATTTGCTGCAAGCTTTTAAAAGTAAGTTCAATTATTATCAATGAAAAGGTAACAGATAGTCCATGCTGGGTGCTTATAACAATGGGAAATGATTCGTTTGAATAGGAAAAAACAAATCAGAACCTGAGACGAAGCAAGTATACAAATCCCAGAAAAAAAATTTGAAATACTTTTTTAATAAGATGGGATATTTCTTTCACACAGGAAAAAGACTAATCTAAGGGAGATTAATGGTCAGCAAAATACTTCATCAGCTTTACATAGCAGTGTTCATTTGCTTTATGCATGTTTTTAGCTGTGTGTGTACTGATTTTTTGTCAAGGATGAATACTCCATATCCTTTGATTTTCTATCAAATAAAAAGATCTACATAAGTTACAATCTACTGTTTTGGCTATTTGATATAGAGTGCTGAATTGAGTGGATCAATTTAATCTTCATTTGAAATTTTGTATTTAATTTTCATTTGAAATTTTGTTGAAGTGTTTATTTAATACTTTTGTCAAATTGAAATTGAAAATAATATTATTTAACCAACTTTTTTATTAAGTCAATAGATACAATTAAATGTAATATTTTCAAACATGATAAAGGAATTTCTAAAAGATATTTGAAGCTGATTTATTTTTTGTTTGGTCAGAACTTTGCAATCAATTAAAAAGTTCTATGAACTTACTGACAAAGTTGTGTAACATCACTCCTAGTTTTGAGTGGCATATAACACTCTGCTAAAGCTTGATGTGTGTTGCAAGGTTGTGGGCGGGGTGTACACTTCATGGATCTGGTTTGCATCTCCTCTAGTGGACAATGGTCACCAACCATAGACATCACATCAGCACCAAGCTGGATCATGGCATAGACATCTTTATGGTCAAAACACGAACTGGACATGTTGTGCATACAGCAAAGAAGTTTCTCTGTGGCTCTGTTGAAAAGTAATAAAAATAATACATTGTGTACAAGGTGTGTTTTATAGGTTTGAAAGAAGTTTGGCACGTTTACTTACTTAGCACACATATAATCGACACTTAAAAACATTATTTGATTATTCAACAGGATGCTAAATTTAAATCTAGTTAATAAAGTTTGTATGTTTATATGAAAATACATACATTTGTGTAACTAAGTAAAATTCATTGAACCATGAAGACTTTCTTAAGCATGACTACTTACTCACAAACTGGTTTCCAACCATTGAAAACTGATGTTGATATTTTACTTGGGATATCAACTTCCTTCGCACATTGCATCACCATGGAAACATTACAAGACTGGTGCCCTGTTTGATCTTTCCACATGTCTTCATCATAACAGTAAGTGCCAACAATTTTTTCCATGACGTAGGAATTGACTCGAGCATGTGCTAACTGAGATACATTCATGTACCACATCATCTCGGCAAATCTTCCCATGGCAATCTTTGCTTGTCTGAAAGGATAATATCAATAATGACGAACAGAATAAATTATCATCATCTTTGTGACTGAAGAATAAATATTCCATCTACATTGATCTATGATTTCAAAATATTTACACAACAGTTATCTTCTTCATTTCAAGAAAATGTTAAATTCTTTTAAAAAAATCTTTTAAGAATTATGACGGCTATATACGAATGAAAATCTTGGCTTGACTGGAAAAAAATAAATCATCAATGAATTGATATATTATATGATATAGACAAATGTTAAATCATCAATGAATTGATAAATTATACGATATAGACAAATGTTAAATCATCAATGAATTGATATATTATACGATATAGACAAATGTTAAATCATCAATGAATTGATATATTATACGATATAGACAAATGTCCTAAAAGATACGTTCAACACCCACTGTTTGAGTGAGGCTTTAAATATTCCATCAAATATAATTCTTTTTCATTCGAACAGTTTTTGATTCAATAATTTAAAAAAGCTTACATAAGAGGCAAATAAATAAATAAAATGTACCAATGTTATTAAGAATGCAGCAATCTGAAAAATGGTACAAATAGATGACAATTATGGTCAGATCATATGTGTTCCTATGTCATATGGATTCATACTATACATGCTTTTTGAAGCATGTGACTCACAATGCATTCTTAATACTGCCGGACACCCATAACACCAGGATGCTATAGAAACAAATCATACTTACGGACAAAGGGTTTCCTTATTGATTTGGGGCAGTCCAAGAAGAATTTGTATTGGTAATATAGCCTCAACAGCTGTAGTGTTTTGTCCAACACTAATAGCTTCATTGTATTGACTTTTGGGACACATGTCCATCATAACCTTTAAACTCCAGATACTCATTTCAAGGAAAGGGTTGTCTCCCTTCTCACAATGAACAGTATGGTTCACTGCACACATCAGAGATCCCATCACGGCTCTGAAATGTAAATTTATAAAAAATTATACCTAACTAAATATATATCTAATATGATGTAATGTTTACCTAATCAAATCCATTTAAACTATTCAACCATAATTATAACTCATTAATTAAATTATCCATGAAAAGTGCATTGATTGCTGTGTTCCATCTCAAGGCTTTATTTTTATCTTTTTGATTTATATTCCTTTTTGCCATTGCTATTGGTAAATTTAATTGCAGGATTGCATGTTTGGACAGTTAATATTAAGCTGAGAAGACTTTTTTACTTACCCACAAGTCATTGGAGATTCCAACATTTTAGAACCAGCTGCCTTGATGTACTTGTCTGCATCCTCAATACAATGCCATGCCATATCTGAATTACATCCCCTTGATCCACACATCTCCATGGAGACAGTTGCTAGGTGCTTTGTTGCTTTGGCAACAACATATTTATACGGTGAAGGACATATTTCTGTAGCTGTTCTCAAACATGCTAGCGATGGTATTGCTTGGCTAAATAAAAAATATCAAAAGTTTTAAATCCTTACAGAAATTATTTTTTACTCAAACTTTGTATCATTATATATTCATTGAAAATGTTAGAACCATGTTTTCTTTACACTATAAATATTGTTAAATATTTCAAAATCATTAATAAATATTCCAAAATCCTTTAGATGTCAAACCTGACAGTCAATTTTCTTTGGATGTAAAATACATTTAAAAAAGTGTTCAGATGACGGGGAAATCTCTTTTTAATCATATAAAAAAGTAGACCAAAAACAAACATTCATTTACCTGCACATCCCAGTATATGATCCCATAGCTAGATATAGATATTGTGTCAAACAAGCACCAGCCATCATGCTACAAGTCTTCATTTCTAAAGAGATAAAATATGTTGTCAAAACATTATATGATCCCATAGCTAACCAGAGATATTGGCCTGTGACCAAGCTACAAAGCTATACATCAAAACAGATAAAATATACAACATGCATTTAGTTCATACGTGTTGATGTGATCTTAAAAACACTGGTAAAACCCTATGGCTGTTAAATTACCTTATATCCCAATTCTTGGTAAAAAGAAAACGCTTTCTGTAAAATAATTCAAAGTTAAACTTGAAATATCATAATCTGCAATGTGTACTTTTTAAAAATAGTGCATAACAAAGATTTCCATTAATGACATTACCTTTACTGTTTTCTTCCATATCTGCAAAATAAAAAATAAATTTAGTTTTTATTTTATATAAATGGATGTCCTTCCAAAAAATGTTTGATAACATGATTTCCTGTAGATTGTTCTCAGCTTATTAACTCTATCTCCATTAAAGCGTTAATTTACCCAGAAAAAGATATAAAAGATAATATCCTTTCTGCAGCTGCAGTCAAGTTTAAAAACTGTGTTAAAAAAATGCACGAAACTTCCACTGGCAGAATTTTCTCATTTGCTTCTATAATTACTTTTATCCTTAAAGAAATGAGAATGTTGTCGCTGAATGTAAATTAGAATGTAAAATAAGAGCTGGTCAAACATATCCATGAATATCTAAATCATGATAAAATAATCTGTTTCTAAAAAAAGTTTTACCTGGAGAACAAGCGCCCTCTACCAGTAATTTAAGCAGAGGTCTATTAGCATCTATCTTTTTTCCTTGGTCTCCGGGGCAGTTCATAGACATCATATCTGCACATTCTAATAATTCTGTCATCTCACTGTAAATGAAAAAAAATCTTTAATACATGAAAATTTAAATAAATTTTTCTCTTTCAATCATGTGTATTCTCTACATGTATAATCCATTATACATTTAATACAAGTGAAACTGCGAGCTACTGCTCACTGATGATACCCCCGCCGCAAGTGGATAATATTAATAGTGTAAAAATATGCAAGTGTTCGGTTAACAGGAAGTTGTCGAGTGATGAATTTGAAAACGCATCACACGGTATGGCTGACATATATAAATGTTGATACCAAATTACAGAAAGGGTGGATGTGTAGTTCCTGAGAAAAATGTGACGAAAGTTTCATGGGACGGACTGACTGACGGACGGACTGATGGACGGACGGACTGATGGACGGACTGACGGACGGACTGACAGACAGAGGTAAAACAGTATACCCCCCCTTTTTTAAAGCGGGGGTATAATAAGGAAGAATAAAATTCAACACTATCAATTTATATAAATATACCCCCCTAAATTCTATTTTGTATTGTTAACACTTCCAGGGCTTTAATAGGGGTGAATATCAATAGTACACTTCTCAATTTGGGGCATTTGCTGTAATAACAGCATATAATTCATGTTTTAAACCAAAACAATACACATACATCTTCCAAATTTTACTATATACATAACAATCTTACCCACAAGTTCTTCTTTTGTTCCCTTTGCCTTCTAACAACATTGATGTTTTGTTGAGAAGCTGTGAAGTACACCAACCAGCCTTCTCCATATTACATTCACCTATAAGAGAGGAAATCATCAATCAGTGAAAGCAACCAATTGCTTATTCTAAACTTCTTTGCCTAGGCAATTTATCAATAGTCTATGACAAAAATATAGAACAAGTCGTTATATGCAGAGATGAATGATTCATTGAAATATATGGCATTGTAAAGTTATATGAGACTCTGATCTCACTGAATACTTTTAATCAACAATAAAAACACCAGAATATAAGCTCACAATAAAAACTTTAAAAAAAATAATAGTTGTAACAGGAGATGTAGTGTAAACCTTAAGACAGCAAACAAACAACACAAAACAAGATTATCCTAGATTATTACCTTTCTTCTTATCTTCGTCTTCCATATCTGATTTCATTTCAGGACATACACTTCGTGCCATTGAGGACACTTGTACTAACGACTGTTCAATGCTTGCTCTGATATTCATAGGACAAGATGAAGCCTTTTCTACAACACATTTCTCTACTGGTGCAATGGCTCTGTAGGAAAAAAACAAGAATATCAACACAGCTGCATCTTTGACATGAATTAAATCATATTTCCTATACACTGTAGAAATATTAATTTTTCGTGGGGTTAAAATTTCGTGGTTTTGTCTCTATAAAAGGTTTCATGGGGATTTAATTTTGTGGTTTCCAGTAAATGGAAATGATGTTATATGAAGGTTAAATTTTCATGTTTTTTTTAATTTTGTGGATAAATTCTTTCCACAAAATAAACGAAATTAAAACTTCCACAAAATTTCTGCTTTTACAGTATTTGTTTCTTTTTAATGAAGGCAATTCTCCAACGTACAATTGAAATCAACACTGCTTTTTGTAGACACATAATACTTACGCACATATAGCTGGTTCCATTTCTGTCCCACTGCTCAACACATGACCTGCTGAGAGTTGACTGATGCAATCCAGTGCACCCTTGGGATCACACACAAAAGGTTTCTCTTCAGAACATACACCAATGGTTTGCATCATGCCTTCAACCCAGTCTAATTCATGCAAGATTCTGGCTTTCACCACTTCAGAGCAGCCAGAGACTACATTCTGGACACACTGTATGGAGGTTAATCTATTGCTGTAATATAAACAAATTATCTATCAAGTCAAATTCTGTTAAAATCCTCAACTCTTTTTACAAATAAAGGTGGTCCTATCAATTGTTAAACATAAGAATACAATTGAATTGTCAAATAATGTTTTGGCTTTAACCATTACAGATCACCATAAGATAATAATATTTTTTAATATATAATAAAAACAATTCAAATTTAATGAATTCTGGCCTTGATCACTGCAAGTCAAGAGTAAGAAGAAAATAGTGGACTTGACTTAAAATGTAACCAAAAAATACCATTTAAATGTAAAAATCCCATACAGATATAAATGTAATTGAACCATTTTTCTTTTTGTAAAATTTTGAACACAATTAGTGTAGTCAGACTCAGAAATCAAGCAATCAACATACAATATTTAGCGTTTCCAACACTAATTTTGTACTCTGAGTGTATAGTTATTTTACAGAGAACTAAGGAGATATTTATGGTTATAAACATGATAGTGTAGATTATTGGGTTTTCTCTATATTGAAACAGTAAAGTATCATGTCACAATATGAATTTTTCATCGAGTGAACCCAGAAAGGTAAGTAAAAAAGGCTCCATATTTTTTTACACAGCTGATAATTTGCAATATCAAAACATGTATGATGAGAAATTGAATATCAATTAGGGTTTCATTTGTGAATTTTTTTTATGAAAGAAACAATAGCTTTTCTTTGTTTCATCTGAAACTGAAGGGGACTTGAACATTTTGGGTTAAAATTATCAAAGCTGGTATAAATGCTTTCACTTTGATGATAAAACCTGGACAACATATTTGACATTACAAAGCAGTGAAATGCCATTTTATGAAGAGTTAAGCAATTCATTCATAGGGAAGACCAATAAGATGTGTAAATCTTATATTACAGTGAGTGTTTTGTATTGACAGTAATTGTGAAAGAGGCACTTTTGGGATATTGTAACTGATTTTTATTAACCAACTAAGTACATTATTGCCAAAATGACTGGTTATTAAAAATAACATATTTTCTGTAATGGCCCTGTTTTTCTGTAATGGCCCTGTTTTTTTCTGTAATGGCCCTGTTTTTCTGTAATGGCCCTGTTTTTCTGTAATGGCCCTGTTTTTTTCTGTAATGGCCCTGTTTTTCTGTAATGGCCCTGTTTTTCTGTAATGGCCCTGTTTTTTTCTGTAATGGCCCTGTTTTTCTGTAATGGCCCTGTATTAATGCCCGGTTTGTCTGTATAAAGCACAGTTAGGGTTTTTAATAAAGTTAACAAAATTAAGTTGTAAAGAGTATAATACTTTTTTGTATTTTATTTAATTTAGTAACCAGCAACTAACATTAAAGAACCATATATAGGGATCACTGTTCCTCCTGTTTTTCAACACATAACTTCTGTCAACTTAATATCTTGGATATTTGGTATATTAACACATACACTTTTATTCAGTTGGTTAATAAATGTATTAAGAAATGGGTGTTTTTATAATGTTTCTGTTATATGTCCTCGGTCAGTAATAATGGCCTCGGATGTCTGTAATGGCCCTTGGCGTTGCCTCGGGCCATTACAGACTTCCTCGACCATTATAACAGACCTTGGACATATAACAGGCCATTATAAAAACACCCATTCATTAATACTATAATATTGAGGCACCCTTGGGATATTTGTAACTGATTTATATTGAGGCACCCTTGGGATATTTGTAACTGATTTATATTGAGGCACCCTTGGGATATTTGTAACTGATTTATATAGTGTACCTGCATATCATTTCTCTGTCAGCAAGTGGTGAAGCTATGCCGAAGTAATTATTAACACTAACACCCAGCATACAGGTGGCAGCATAGTCTATGTTACAATATCCTGTTGCAGTATCTGTTAACAAACAAATATAGCAAATATTCAGTTGTTTAAAAGTAACTTTCTACATAAATAACAAGCTGTTCATGACATAGGTCTTAATTTTGGTTCTCATTAGAATTAATCTTGTGAGCTGTAATATTATCAATTATTTAGAATTAAATCGCAAATACCATTTTTAGAGTCCTTTATTCATGAATAACATGTTAAAACAGTAATACAGCCTTTTTTGGATATGGGTAAAATGACCTTTCTTTTGTGTTTTTTTATTGGTTAATTTTACTATGTTTGTCTCTTTTCTTGATGGAATTACTTTCAAACGATGTGCTTCAATTATCCCAAGTGTAAATTGGCTTTTTGAAGATGTGAGCCTGAAAAATAAGGAGAGTTGGCAACTATAATTCCATACATACATGTGTCAATTACCGTTATATTATATCACATCTATATGGTGACTAATAGGTTGTTGTTTTTGTCTGCTTTGTATTGTTGAGTGGCTATTTCATTGTAAACACTTAATATTCATTGCTGGGTATTAGAAAATAACACCAATCAGTCTTTCAAAATCAAATAAAGAAGACAAATACAAAAGCTACTATAGCAAAAATTTACGTACCATTCAACATTTCCATTTTGTTAAGAATTTTATCTGTAAAATAAATGAGATCATTGATAATTTCTGTGGTGGAAATAAAATCTGGTAAAAAGCAATTGATAAGACTAGTTTTTCTTGTCCTTTAAGCATTCCATGCTATATCAATGTATTTATAATTCCACAGTCCATACTTCAATCTCTGAATATGTTTTGTTTTTTTTTCCCAAGTCTTTGCATTGCCATGGACCAGATGCCCTTAATGTTCTTATATAATACTACTCATTATCAATATGCTCCATGTTTATCATTTACATCAGATGTTCACCTCCATCTTAAAATAACAATGAATTGATACTTAGATGACAAAACAATTACCAACATGATTAACTGTACTAACTACATCAAATTACTATGATCAAAACTACTATGTAATCATATATTGTCAAGGGCACAAATTTTTCATGGATTGAGGAAAACTTTTCATTGATTTCCTTGTTTTGCCATTGACTACATAAAAGTTTTTAGAAAATTTGTAATTGATTGAACATGATTGAATCTTGTATCAAGGAGTCCTCAATAATTGGTACCCAACATATAATAATGATTCCACAGTAGTGAGGTATACCATTTATGTTTGTGTCTTAGCTTTTATAGGTTACAAATTAAGATTTCCCATTGCACATCAGAACAATTTCCCATTGCACATCAGAACAGACTACATTTAAAAAATAAAGCACATTTTCAGGCGGACATCTGAACTTATGTCTTAAATGTTCGGGCCAGTTTTTGTGTCAAGAAACTTTTAACTTCTTATTATTACCATGATAAGATATAAACAATAGTAGCATACCTTCGGCAGCACATTTAATGAATGTATGTTGTCTAATAGTATTAGCCAATCTGTGTGCCATAAATATATCAGCTTTCATAGAACCTTTAACCCCTTCTACTAAGCAGTCAGCCATTACTGGAAGCATTTCACAGGCTTCTTTTTTATCATTCTTCATTACTGGATCTTTAAAGTATTCTCTTAAGACTGAAACATTTAAAGTATGCTTTTAAGACTGAAATTATCAAAGTATTCTTTTAAGACTGAAATATTTAAAGTACACTCTTTCAAAGTATGCTCTTAAGACTGAAATGTTAAAAGTTTGCCCTTAAGACTGAAATGATAAAAGTATGCTCTTAAGACTGAAATATTCAAGACATGCTCTTAAAACTGAAATATTTCAAGTATGCTTTTAAGATTTAAATGTTAAAAGTATGCTCTTAACACTGAAATGTTCAAAGTATACTCGTAAGACTGAAATGTTCAAAGTATACTCTTAAGACTGAAATGTTCAAAGTATACTCGTAAGACTGAAATGTTCAAAGTATACTCGTAAGACTGAAATGTTCAAGGTATTCTCTAAATATTGAAATCAAAGTATTCTCTAAAGATTGAAATCAAAGTATTCTTTTAAGACTAAGACATTCAAAGTATTCTCTTAAGACTGAAACATTTATAGTATACTTTTAAGGCTGATATATTAAAATTATGCTCTTAAAACTGATATAATCAAATCATGTTTGCTACTTTAGAGCTCATACACCAATCAGCACATTTCAAATTACCTGTTATATTAGAGTTCAAGCATTCTACAGGTAACATGACACCAGGTGCTTTATAGGTTGATGGCAGATCTGGTAAAATATCACATGACAAGCTCCCTAATACTTCATCCTCTTGTGCATACTTTCGTACTACAGTCAATATTTCATCATTACAGCCAACCATAGCCAGGTTTATACAAGCTTTGATAGCAACAGCATTACTAAAAATAATTATAAAAAATAATAGCGAGTCATTATAGTTTCTACAGAGTTTCTTTAAAACTATGCGTTCTACTACAGTAGAATTACTTAGTTAATAATAATGACTGATTTGAAAGAAGCATTTTATAAATAATTTTTTTTCAAAAACGTTTTGAAGCTTAATGATGCATCCTTAGACTATCTGTAGGGCAAAGATCCTACCAAGAAACTAATTCTAATTTGATGTAGCTTAATATACAAACCTGCATAAAGATGATGGTGTGTAAGAATTATTGAAACATGGAGTAATGACGGTGGTACATGGAGCCATAGGTTCCAAAAGGTGGCATTGTTTTTCTGTGGAGAGTTTCATTTCTTCTTTGTCTTCCATGCCTTCCATTTCCGCCATGATAGAGTCCTCCATGTCGGGACAGTAAGCACTCAGTTCGTCCATAATCTGGCTCACATTTTTGCCTCCAGAGATATTGTCTAAATTGGTACAGTTATTTGTTTTAGCCATTACACACATTGTGGTTCCCTTAGCAGCTCTGAAAAAATACAAATACAAAATTGTAAAATAAAAATAACCTGCTATTACAAATGGATGAAAAAAGGGGAGAATATGCATAAATGAGACAAACACCACACTAAATAAACACACAAAAAGATATATGGTCTGTCAACAATAGCCCTGTATCTAAACTAACCATCATAAAGCTGTTTGACTATGTTCTAGCATGGGTTTAGTTGTGGTGAACAGACTGACAGACATTAATGTCAATAATAGCCCTGTATCTAAACTAACCATCATAAAGCTGTTTGACTATGTTCTAGCATGGGTTTAGTTGTGGTGAACAGACTGACAGACATTAATGTCAACAATAGCCCTGTATCTAAACTAACCATCATAAAGCTGTTTGACTATGTTCTAGCATGGGTTTAGTTGTGGTGAACAGACTGACAGACATTAATGTCAACAATAGCCCTGTATCTAAACTAACCTTCATAAAGCTGTTTGACTATGTTCTAGCTTGGGTTTAGTTGTGGTGAACAGACTGACAGATATTAATGTCAATAATAGCCCTGTATCTAAATCAGCCAGCATAAAACTTTTCCACTATGTTCAAGCATGAGTTTAGTTGTGGTGAACAGACAGACAGACATAACTTTCAATAATAACTCATCTAAATTAACCATCATAAAGCTTATTCACTATGTTCCAGCATTGATTTAGTTTTGGTGAACAGACTGACAGACATACCTGATATAGTAGCCTTGTATCTAAACTAGTCTGCATAAATCTTTTTCACTATGTTCTAGCATAAGTTTAGTTTTGGTGAACAGACTGACAGACATAGCCTCAACAATAGCCTTGTATCTTAAATTACCTGCATAAATTTTTTCCACTATGTTCTAGCATAGGTTTAGTTGTGGTGAACAGACCGACAGACATAACTGTCAACAATAGCCTTGTACATTAACTAGCCTGCATAAAGCTTTTTCACTAAGTTCTAGCATGGGTTAAGTTTGGTGAACAGACTGACAGTCATAACTAGCAACAATAACCCTGTATCTTATCTTACCTGCATAATGCTTTTCCATCATGTTCTAGCATGGGTTTAGCTGTGGTGAATAGATTGTAACACCTTTCTGCTTCTGTTTTACTACACACCATGTCGTTCATCATTTTAACAACATTATTTTCTCTCATGGCACAGAATTTTTCTCCATGGAAGTGTTTCCTGCATTGATTTCCAATCATAGATTTAAGGAATGGAAGTTCTATCTTAATGTAATCCATTTCAGGTATATCCATTGAACAGTTACCGACTGCATGCTCCATACATTTAAAGGTTTTTACAAGTTCCCTGAAAATATATTATTACCAGTATATAAATATATTTACATGGCCAGAAAAAAAATATTTATAAGAACAATGAAACTTTTTGTTTTTTAAAATTCAAATGTTTTTTTTTGACTTCAACATGCTATAAAATATGTACTTGGAGGCACTTTAAGCCGATTAATTGCAATGTCATAAGAAAAGGAGCTGCTTTTTGAAAACAAATTAGACCATCACAGTTATTGTTTTATTTTTATTATTATTCTATGTTTTCTTCATAATTTTGTCTTTTTTAAACAGAATAAAGACATTTTTTTTATACAATGATCTTGCTTTAAACAACATTATTATTACTGTTAGTATGGGAGTCTTGTGTATAAGAAATAAAAGCAAACAAACAGACCATCTTTTTAATGATAAGCAGATTGCAATTTTAATAAGAGCAATCTATTCTCATTGTTACATTTTAGAAAACTTGTTTGATATAAACTACATTTGACAAAGTATGAACCTTATTTTGTCCTTATTGTTTTCATCAAATACTACCCTGTATTGATTTCCTCTTTACTTTAAAGAATCCATAGACCTATAAAGTGTTGTTTTTTTGGGTTTTTTTTTTAATTTTTATTATAACTGTCTTACATGCAAGTGTGATCTGTATGGTAAGCATTGGTTTTAAGCAGGACATCCATAAAGTGATCATAACACATATCTGCAGCTTCCAGGTTACACATAGGTTGGTCCATTTCCTGGTCATTATAGGTTATAATCATCTTAACTGGACACACATTTTTATGGATTTTTTCGATCATTCCCCAGGTTTCATTGAATGCCATCTCTCTCTCTGTTGAACATCCAATTAAATTGGCTTTCGCATACTCGTGGAACCAACTTAAAGATCTGAAATATACAGTATTATAATTAAAGGGAAATAAGGATAGGTAGGATACAACAAATAATCAGGACAAAAAGCAAAAGTAAACTTACAAACATAAGAAATCAAGATGTATGGACAATTGCTAAAAGTCACATGAAAAATTAAATGCCTATATTCAAGACTAAAATATGTTGACTTGATATAAATATGCAACCAAGTTATTTAACATGCTAGTTCACAAGGTTATTGTCTGCTGGAAGACAAGTCACCCTGCTACATTACTCTGACTCCAGGTTGACCAGCTTCTACTTCTGAATAATGCAGAACACACAACACGACAAAAATAAATAATGACCAAATTTATCTCTAGAATAGATATTCTACAATTACTGTCTTTTGATGAGGTAAATATTTAGTTTTATTGACTTTTAAAAAAACTGATATTCACTAAGGCCAACGACCGAAGTTAATATCTGTTTTTCAAGGGTCAATTAAACAACATATTTACCGAAACAAAACGACAGTAATTGTTTTATTCCATGTTCAGAGAGAAACGTATGTAATGGCAATTATTTATCAAAATCAATTGTACACCAAACGTTTTTTTTAACAAAATTATACATGTAAACGCACACGGCGTTTGCGTGGTGAATATACTTTTTTATTCAAAATCCCATTCATATAGGAAACCTACTAAAGTTTTAGCAATATGGAATAATATCTTTTATCCACTTTTCAGATATTCAACCAAGATGTGGCAGTGTTGCCTTTTTATCTAAAAAATCAATTAACCAAAAAGTTTTGTTATCTTAAAGGATATATTTTCTAGTGACTATAATAATAGATATACAAAAACAAAGATATATACCCGCATAGTTCATCCATTTCATTAATTGGTGTAAAAGCTATTTGCATCAGTCTTAACCAATAGTTACTGAAATAGCTGGCAACTTCATCTGCTTTACAGGATGCACTTTCTGAAATTTATTAATAACACAAAATCAAAATTCACTTATTAACACAAAACAGTTTTAATTTAAGGTGGTACCCAACACTTTCACTAAAATTAATTTGGCTCGTTTAATTTTCATAAAATTTTGACAAAGTATTTACTTTGACCCTTTTACAAAAATATAAAAAATTAAAATAATTTGAACCAAGCGTTTTATCAGAAAAATTACACTGGTTATATAGCAGTTTGACAAACACTAATTTTGATCATTGAGAAGCTTTATATTGCCTTCACAACGCAACGTATTAAAACGTTTAGCTGATATTACAGAGTTATCTCCCTGTAGTGTTAGGTACCACCTTAAACAACATAGAAATATAATTCTTCTAATATAAAAAAAAAAAGTTTTCTAAATTACACAAATGTGGATTTTTCTAATTTACATAAATCCATGTAATGTTTAGTCCTTCAGATGAATTTTTAATATTCTAAAAAAAAAAAATCTAATTCAAATAAGAATATCCATATTTCCGATTTAATAAATGTCCTACCTTGCACTGTGGACATGAGTTCTTTCAGTGAATCCATATCTAAAACAGAGTTCAAATAAATAAAAATTGGTTAACTTCATGACAACTATTACCGGTATTCTATATGCTACTTACCACATCTCAAATCTCAAATTCATTTTCTATAGTGTTAAATGAAACAACTAGTATAGAAAAGTTAAAAAAAGTTACTCAATTTCTTTTTCAAAAGTTATATTTATTATATGCAAACATGCTAATTGTTTTACAATTGTAATTTCGAGGTCTTCTTTTGCTGACTATGCAATATGGGCTTTGCTCATTGTTGAAGGCTTTACAGTGACCTACAGTCGCTAATTTCTGTATATTTGGTCTGTTTTGAAGAGTTGTCTAATTGGAAATCATACCACATCTTCTTTTCTATTAACCTATCAGCCATGTAGTTTAATACAAACTATCATTTAAATTTCCTGTATAATCCTATGAATATTTTAGAATTATCTTGTTCTTTTTAGAAGTAATGTGTTTCAATGTTTTGATAAGACCTTTTTCCTAATATTACAAGAAACATTAATATTTCCAACAAAAACTGAACAATGATGCTGTTTGAAATCTTTAAATTTTCAGAAAGAATAATCTAAAACATAGATATTGCTACATACCAACGACTGGCTCCACACATGTATGACCACATCCATTACTGCAGCATTTCTTTCCTTCGGGACATTTTTTCATTGCAGAACACTGCTCAACACATGTTCCAGCCTGGTCTTTAGCTATCTCTGGACAATTACCAGGCAATTCTGTGCAATACATTAAAAACTTCTAAATACATTTATTGATTTATAGTAGCTTTCTCTTGACAGATAGAGCCACTGCACAATTAATATGGCACCATGTGTGTTAAGAAAACAATCCATTGCTTGCTTAACATCTACTTGCAAATACATGTAACTTCAATAGTGAATGAGAATTTGTATAACATGTCTATAAAACATAACATTGTCATTGCGATTTCATATTGCTTTTATTTAATCAGTGTTTAGATTTGGTATTTCTAAAAGTATTGAATATGTTAATAAATATTCACAGCTATGAAATGCAAGAAAATGCTTAACTTTGTATTTTTAATATATATATATTTCATAATACAAATACATGTAGCAAGTGGTTACAGGTAAATGAAGTAATGTCACAATAATCTTTATGGGCTATTCGTTATTCTGCTTCTTCAAAATATTTCAGTATTTTTTAAAACATTCTTTTCCAGGGGATACAATTCTGCAGTTCCATGGATAAAATTGATTATGTGGGGATATAGCTATAGGTATATCATTTCATGTTTTCTTCCAGTTTTATTCTTGAAATCGACAACATCTAAAAACTCCAGCTAAAAATTTCTACTGAATAAAAAGATATACATCATCATTCAAACTGTTAAATCAGTATACATATATATCAAAACATACCTTTCATTTGAGAACAGTGATACTCAACCATTCCAGTCCAAATCATTTCTTGATGTTTCATTCCTGGCTGTAATACTGAAGGTAGATCATCCATCTTGCCACATTCCTTGTCCATACTCATATACAGATGGCACATGGCTTGACTGAAGTTCTTACTGTGAGACATTACAGTCTCAAATCCGCCCATAAACTTAAACCAACATCTTGTCATACGTGACAGTGCATCCTTTCCGTCCATTTCCATGGGGGGAGTGTAGGCATATGGTCTCAAGTAATCAAGATATTTCTTCTTACTGTAACCCAGAGATAACAGAGAGGGTGACATTGGACACCCTGCAGTATGTTGTTTTATACAGTGTAAAGTCTCATTAACCATCCTGGAAATACAAATACAACTTGCAGATGTTGAAGAAAAAATAAAATATAAAAGATTAAAAAGTCTTCAAACAATGTTGTTTTATGAAAAATTTATAGTTGAAATTCATCAGTTAGACTATCATAAAAACACTTTTAACCAAAGACTGTAGTAATTAAATCATTAACAGAGATAATGAAAGAATACAGTGTCTGTACCTAGAATTCACTATCCATTTACAATAAATAGTATTGTTTCTCATTCTTGCTTACTGCTTAAGTTCTTTTATCATATTCATAATGATAGTTAAAATAATGTTTCTTCGTACTTATATGGTCCTAAAACCAGTGTCTTTTCATTGGGTGTTTAAAACAATACATCAATACAGACTTACACAGGAGCTTGACCTGCAGCCAGTGTTGTTACATTAGGCATCTTAAAGCAATTACTCATTGCTGCTGTGGCATCACATTTTGGTTGTAAACAATTTATTTTGGCCAGGATTGGTTCTACTGGACAATGGCTAGCTACCATCATTAAAGTACGGTGGATGGTTTTATTGGTTTCCTCCATCTTTTTCATAGCAGACATGTCACAACCAGAAGTACTATGAGTAACGCATTCCATCATCTTCAAGGTCTCACTGCAAACAAAAAATAAACAGTTGATATAACATATATTCATGCAAAATTGTCTTCAAATTTGAAAGTAAGTAGACATTAAAATGGGAAATCAATTAGTTCTTTAACATAATCAAATGACGATATACATTTCTCTCATTTTACAATTTAAAATGTTAAGATCCTCAAATATATGATGTAACACCAAATATAATGATGTTAATGTACATACTGGCAGACCACTTCCCATCCAAGAACATCTACGCTAGCTACTAGTGACATAATGTCACCATATTTAACACAATCTTCAGCCATCTGTGTCTCACAACGTGACTCCATCATCATCTTCATGTTCATATCTCCACACATTCTTTTATCGTCACACATTCCTCCAGTAGTGTGTTGTGCCATACTTATGGCGTACCATATATCCATTGCGTTTCCTTCCCCTTCCCTCAACATACCCATCATTTTGTGAACTGAGCTGTAATACAATCTGTAAAATAACAGTAAAATGCATCACTTTTTTTTTTAATCTTAACTCATGGAAAATCAAATATGCTAAAGTTGGGAAAATATTAGTATAAACTTCTTCTACTGGTAACAGCTTTCAGACATACTGATTTTTTTCTCCCTTTTATCAAGGCTTGTCTGCTCCAGCCTGCCTTTCCCTGCTGACAAACTGCTGCCAAAAGGACATAGAAATCTTAAAAACTGAATATTGTCAAAATGTGAAGAACATAGATTTTTCCAAATTTAACTTCTTCATAAGTAATCATGTAAGATTTAACAAAGGTGGTTGCACACAATTGATTCATAGCATAGCCTTAAATTCCGACAATTAAGACAAAAATTTAAAATGTGTTGTTTTCTTTGATTCTATCTAAAAATGAAGTGATAACATGGTTAATATTACTAAATTCTGAATCCTTTTCTGCATTATTTGACAAAATGTCTTGCCTTGATAGTAAAACTGCTTTGCATTATAATTATTTACACTGTATTTCTTTCAAAATTGAATACTTTGAGTGCCGGAGCAAATTACATTGCATATTTTATTGGTTACACTGTAATTCTATCAAAACTGGGCACTTTGAGTACCAAAGCTAGTTACACTGCATTTATATTTCTTTACACTTTTATTTCTATCAGAACCAGACACTTTGTGTACAATAGAAGACTCTTATTTTTATAATACATACGGGCAAACTATTTCTTTACTGGCAAATGGACTAGTTGCCACAGCATAAAATGAGGCAATATGCCCAACAAAAGGCTGAGTCATGGACATAGTAATAGTGTTATTTTGGCAGGTCTTGTTGGTAATTTCATGTAAATGTATCATATGATCTCCCCATTCTTGATAAACTTCATATTCACAGTTCTTTGTGTTCTTAGATACGCAGGACCTCATTTCCTTCATGGCTCTGAAAAATAAATACAAAAAATGATTGATAGTGAGCCTGAAACATGTTTGAGTTGTTATTATATAACAGGGACATATATAAAAGATATAGATGTTGTATACATTTATCAAAAAGATTGATTTTCTCTATTGAGCAGGTATGGAGGAAGTGAGAAAAGCAATTAGTAAGATGAAAGGAAACTTTCGTAAAATAGCAACAATTGTATTTATCAGTGATGAAATCAATTAAACTAAAGTCAATGTTGTTTTTTAAAACAATATTTAAAATTTTAAAGAATTTAGAACTATTTGTTTCTAAAAAAAAGTTTTTAATTTGTTTCTTTAAAAATTACAAATTACAAATATTTCACTATTCCAAAGCAAATCAAAATGGTATGTGTATTTGTTTTCCAAAAATTTTGTTCATAACAATATCATTATGTAAATCAAAATACAAATAAATTTCATTTTGCAACTGTAAATTTAGTAATTTATTTTTGAATATTTTTACGTTTTGTAATTTAAATCTCACTCAATATAGTTTTAAGTACTGTTGTTTTTTTACTTCATTTGGAAAAAACTTAAGCAGGAAAAGTTTTTGACTGCTAATTGAATCATGATTTTTCACAACCTTGACCATAAGGTAAACCTCTAACACTTTTGCAGTACATTTGAACTAGCTTATTTGTATAGGTAAAACCATTAAACATTTTATTTATTCAAATATAATACATATTCAATGAAAGTCCATATTAACTTGGTAGCCCCAAGCTATTCAGTATTTTAAATGAATTTCAAACAATTTTGAGCATGAATACAATATGTTATACCTAAAGTAAACATGTTTCCTTTACTAAATGATTAAAAGATACCTAAAATATATAATAAAAAATTTCTAATGGGTTTTTGATGTTGAAAACTTAATTATGTTTTTTCCAAATGACTTAATATTTAAATAGTATCAATCTTAATAAAGAGTTCTATCTGTGTAATTTTCTACTCATTGACATTATCTCTATTTTATTATTAGATTTATGATTGTGATAGCAGTAAAGGGTTATTTCAGAAATAATACATAAAGTGTGAAAAAAAACTTCAAAGACTTTTGAAAAACTAAAGGCTCTAAAGAGCCTGTGTCGCTCACCTTGGTCTATGTGAATATTAAACATAGGAAGCAGATGGATTCATGACAAAATTGTGTTTTGGTGATGTGTTTGTACATCTAATTTTACTAAACAGTCTTGCTGCTTACAATTATCTCTATCTATGATGAACTTGGCCCAGTAGTTTCAGTGGAAAATGTTAATAAAAATTTACAAATTTTATGAAAATTGTTAAAAATTGACTATAGAGGACAATAACTCCTTAGGGGGTCAATTGACCATTTCAGTCATGTTGACTTACTTGTAAATCTTACTTTGCTGAACATTACTGCTGTTTACAGTTTATCTCTATCTATAATAATATTCAAGATAATAACCAAAAACCACAAAATTTCCTTAAAATTATCAATTCAGGGGCAGCAACCCAACAACGGGTTGGCGATTCATCTGAAAATTTTAGGGCAGATAGATCTTGACCTGATAAACAATTTTACCACATGTCAGATTTGCTCTAAATGCTTTGGTTTTTTGAGTTATAAGCCAAAAACTGCATTTTACCCCTATGTTCTATTTTTAGCCATGGCGGCCATCTTGGTTGGTTGACCAGGTGACCGGACACATTTTTTAAACTAGATACCCCAATGATGATTGTTGCCAAGTTTGGTTTAATTTGGCCCAGTAGTTTCAGAGGAGATTTTTGTAAAAGTTAACAATGACGGATGAGGGACGACGGAATGCAAAGTGATGGGAAAAGCTCACTTGGCCCTTTGGGCCAGGTAAGCTAAAAAGGTAACCATGAAATATTTGCAAAGCTTTAACATTAAATGAGAAATGAGACATGTTATGGAACAGTAAATTTATGTCTTAAAACATTTTATGCTTTTTATAGTTTCATAACAGGCTTAAACAGCCAAAAAAAACATTTTGATTGGCTAAAATCTTTTTATAAAAATACAACTTAAATTGTTATTATCATAACTAATGTTTAACCATTTCTCTACCAAATCAAACAAGATTTCCCCTGTATTAAACATACGTACCCACATAGAACTGGAGATTTTTCAAAACCACCGACAGGAGAAAGTAAAATGGCTTTTGTTGCCTCAAAACATTCTTTGGCTATTGGAACATTACATCCTGGTTCTACACAAGATTCTCTCGCTGTTTGTGACAAAAGTCCATTCACCATGGAAACCATATTTTTAATCTGTAGACTTTCACAATGTTGTGTGGCTGTAGACAGACATTTGTAGGTCTGCTTTGCTTGCCTAAAATATACATGTATGATATTTCAGTCATTTATTAATTTTCTTCAGCTTATATGACTTGTGAGGCAACATTTCAGGAAAATCTTTTGGGCCTCACAACATTTTTACTAGCCTATGCCGTAGAATTGTGGTTTATCATGGATACTGTTTTATAGTACAATGGTTATCATCCAATATATTCTGCTTGGAGAAAGTTTTTGTAAGATAAAAATATTAAATTTGTCATCACGGCCAATGGCTGTGTGTAGTAGTTTCCATCATTTGATTGACTGATTGCTTCGATTGTATGACATTTTCTTTCCTTTTTCAACTTTGCAACTTTGAAAATAATATATGTATAATATATAAATATATATTTGAAGTTAAATTCGATAATTCAAACAAATTAATAATAAACAATAATTGTACCTTTTATTTTACCACTGGATTTTTATCTGAACTGAACAACACAACTGGTGTCACAAGTGGGGCAGAATTTATTACCCTTCTTCTCAGAAGACCAAGAATTCAACACTAGTTTTTTAAGGCATTAATTTAGTTTTCTGTCTCATATTTTGTGGACTACTTTTTGTCTGTTCATTTTTTTTCATTTGGTTATCTCTGTTTTTAATCATTGAAGACTTGCTACCTTGTGTTAAATTGAGGTTGATAGACTAATTCAACCATAAGTTAACAGGTTTGCCATCTTGTTTTGAAGGTCACAGATTTGCCATTATATTGTTGACAGTTCAGGTTTATAAACTTACCAGCATGTGTTAACTGTAGAGGTGTCAGCAGCAATGTACACAAATCCCACAATGCATTGGGATATGGTATCCATATTACACTTTTTGTCATCGTCCTCTTTGTCATTTCGAAAACCTTCAAAAAATATAAATAATTGAATAAAAAGTCAATCAGTTAATGGAACTGTAGATCAGACTGAAATACACAGGTCATAAGTAAAGGTTGAACTCCAAACTTTCAAACTTAAGGCTGTGTCTGTGTGACTCTGTAGAAAGGTATGAATGCCCATTTACCTTCTGACGTCAAACAGTAATTTTTGGCTACCATTAGTGTCAAATTGGTTAAAATTTTACTGTGATTCATCAAAGTTTCAAATAATTATCATTTACTTTATTTTTGGATTAAAAAAGTGAACATGTTATTGTCAGGCACTAAAATTAACTGTTAACATCATTTTGTAAGAATTTTTACTACAACATTATTGGTCATGAAAGTACCAAATACCCACCCTCATGCAGAGACAAGTAGCCAAGTTGGTCTTCCTAGGCTATGAGTACCCTATTTTCTAGTTTGTATACTTAAATGTCTTCAGTTAGGGAATAAAAGGTGAGATGATCATAAACACAGAAAATTATTTTCACACTCAAGACTTTAAATAGCTTTTTTTCAAATTCAGTGTAATTATATTCTTTTAAATTGTGTATTTACATTTAATTTCTGATCATTTAGGAGATATATATATATATAAATGTAGAGTATGTTAAGCTCTGCCTGCATCAATTGGTGACACATTAGCGAAGCCAGTAAACAAGTATTTGCGACCATCAAATCACCAATTGATGCCATCGGAGCTTAAAATACAATATTGTTATCTCCATTCTAATGAAACTGACAGAAAATGTAACACAGTGGTTTGATTCCACCAGTGTACTTTATCCGGATGATGAAAATCCCTAGTGTTTTTTATCCACCAACAGATATTCACTAGGTTTTTAAGTGTCCAGTGAAAAATATCTACCACACATCATTAGATTCTAGAGGGTCTTTTAAAGGGGAATTATATATAAAAAAAAAATGAGCATGGTATTTTTTGGCAGTATTTGCATTAATTACAACTTTCACTTTGTTTATATGTCATGTATGTAAAAAATGGACAATGTAATATAGTGTTTTTCATCTTAGGAATGTTCACACTAGTGTTTTGAACAAGGAATGATTACACCAGTGCTTTTGTTCCAGGAATGATAACACTAGTGCATTTGTACTAGGAATAACTGCATTCGTTATTTTGAACTGGGATTGTTTACATTAGTATTTTAGATCCACACATTAACAAAGTGTTAAAGTACTCATTTTGAACAAATGAAAAGATAACACAATAATTGAGGCTTTATAATATTGAATTAGATGTTTTTACAAAAAGTGAAAAAAAAAAAAATACCGAACTCTGATGAAAATCCAAAACAAAAAATCATGCAATCAAATCACAATTAAGCTCAAACACATCAAACAAATGGATACCATTGTCCAACTGTCACATTGCAAATTTAAGTACTAGAGAATTGTTCCATAATCCTTTTCATCCATTTCGAAAGTTGTATATTTTATGATGTTCGCTAACTTATTATAATATAGTCCTAGTTTTAACCCATTAATTGGTAAACAATAAACAAGTTTTATATAAACAAAACAACTGTATCAAGATCCACGCTTTTACATCCTATATTCTCTAGTGAAAAAAGTCAAAAATCAATACACAGTGGAATGAAATTACACTTACAAAAACAATGTCAACATATATATTTACAATCTGTCATACTATGTATCATTGTCTGTGCTTGAATTTATATTTTCATAAAAAAAATTGTGGCTTTATCTTATAAATCAAAATGAATGTTACAAATGATGTCACAATTCTGATTTTATCATGTTTTTATTACACTTACATGGACTGTAGTTTTATTTCTGTAGTGTGCATCTAATTTGTAATGTTTATTATTAATTTATACGGCATATGACTGCACTTTTAAATAACTGTCTACCAGGCATTATAAAAATCACCATAAAGTATATATTAAACATGTAACATGTTAATGATTGTTTTTTATTGAGAAGTTTTTTGTTTGTTCATGAACATTAATAATGTGTTAACTGTCAATATTTATAGTCTTTTTTTTTCTTCGCTGTGAATACCACTGTCACTCTAATATAATCAATTTAACTATTGTAAGTTTATTGTCTTAATTTTGTATGCCAATTCAGGGCTGCCAAGTCTCAAGCATTTAGCGTGAGACTCATGCATGTTCATGCTTTTTCTATTGTTTTTTCTCTTTGATCTTTTCAATTTTGGCCAAATCTCACGCTCTCTGCTTCATGAAAAGTTGGCAGAACTGTCAGTCTGTGCCATAACCAACACTTAGGCATTTAATGTAAATGTGTTTGTGCTAATAAATATTGTCCATTGTCTATTCTAACAAAATACAAGTTTAAGAAATCTGAATTGCCTTATCATCCAATATAACTTGGTAAAACCCTTTTATCAGAGAACACCAAAATAAGCCCCAAAATAGTTTATAAACAAAATGGAGTTATCTTTCTTTGCTATAAAATTTTGGGTGAACGTGAGCTAAATAGTATTTTGATTTTCATTACTCTGGCTTGTCTTTAAAGCTTATTACTATTTAACAGAATCAACCAATACTATCTACCAGTCTACCAAAAGGAGACTACAGCCATACATTAAGTGTCAAGTCGAACAGTTAAAGTTTTAGCCAGCTAGCCGGAGGCTATATCAGTGATCTTCAGTATCTAAATCTCCTGGTACTTGAGCTGGTACCAAAATTAGAATTTTGCCATCTTCCAAAGCTGTCGTGTAGTCCCGTCCTTCATGCTGGGAAATACTTGACCCAAGCGGATTCTTACAGCATATATCCTTGTTTTCTTTTCTTTGAAGGAACTTACAATTTCCTTTATTAAATACTATTAAATTAGGAAGCGACCATTAAACTTTTTTTTAAAAGGGGGTATTTTTCTGAGTCAGATTGATCATCAAAATAAATCTGAATAAATACGTATCAGGGCCAGTATATGGCATCAAAATTTAACACCGTACAAGGTTTGGGGAAAATTTGGCCTGATTCAGATTTTTTGTGCCACGGTGTCTACTTTATCAGACTGATGTTTCGGATAAACCAATCATGACCCCCCCCCCCCCCTCTAATTAGGGATCGGGCACCTCAGGCACCAAATAATCCACCTCTGTTGTCTCAATTGACTCAACAGACACAATTGTTACTTATTCAACATATAAAAAGACTCCGTCGCGACGTAATATTGTTAGGTTACATATCATGAGTGTATATATATATATATATATATCATAGTGCAAATTGAGAAGAATATAAAGAGTTATACTGAGACGAATTTACTTGTCACTAAACTCAAGATTTGTATCCAATCCATCCTTATATTTTATGATGTCTTGGTTGTTGTCTCATTGACTGATACCTATAAAATGGGGGATTTTACTAGCTTCGGAACCGTGGCTCTCAGTACCTTAATTATGATATTGTTTGACTATATGAAGACTATATATGGTCCGCAAATAGTCAAACATATCATGAGGACATTTATATATATAAGAGCTAAAGTTCCGCTGCTAGGGTTTACTCAAAGGTGGTTTCACTTTAAAAATCATACTGTTTTTATAAGAATTGATAACAACTAAACAAAAATAACATAATGTTCGGCTCTTTTAAATAGAATTTGAGTCAAGAATGATTGTGGTGATTAAGGGTAGAAAGGGATTGAAACAACAGACTTTCATGATCCTATTATACCTGTTCTTTTTGTAATACCACCGTGAATATGAATCGGTATCTAGATTTGACATTTAAAAAATTTTGAAAACTACTGCACTGAGATTCGCACTGGCCTTCACATGTTTTCACGGTCTACTATTTAAACTTTATTATAAAACCCGATACCGTTTTTTTTGTAAATGTTTGACACATATCGTACTTCTCATCGGAAAAGTATTTATAGCTCAAAAAAGTTCTATATTCAATACAGTGTCATTATATTCACAATGTAGTTTCACAGTTACTTTGAAAATTGTAGAATACATGTTGTCATTACATATCCCATTATGTTATGAAATTATGTATTTTTTGGCTAATAATTGACTAAATAGCATGATTTATACGTTTCGTAAGATCTTTTAATTTCTCACCAGAAGAGATTTTTGTTCTATCACTTATATATATATTATTATAGACCATTGAAATTTTTAACGTCTTTATAAAAGATTTTATTTATTTCAAACATTGGTATTAATATTTTTTTTTTAATTTTTGTAGAAGTGCAGTTGTAGGCTGAATAGCTTCTCTGAGAATAGATGCCTTGATCAGTGCCTAATCAGTTTGTAGAAATCTGAGATGAATTTATTTGAATAACTGATTTGTTTGGGTTTCCTTCATTGAGATAAAAACAGACAAAAAACAAAACAAAAACACAAAAAGACATCTTACGGCTTTGTTCATTGTCGAAGACCGTACGGTGATCTATAGTTGTTAATTTCTGTGTCATTTGGTCTCTTGTGAAGACTGTAAGTTGTCTCATTGGCAATCATATCATATCTTCTTTTTTATATATCTAACGGTCAATCTGATAAAATTTCAGATCCATCTTAAGTCGTCGTGTACAAGTGGCGATTTCGTACATATTTAACAGATCTTTTAACATGTAAATATATATTATACATGCATGTTATAACTTGACTCAGTTGTACTATACCAAAAAAAATGCACACATGCACAATTTAAAAGATTCATGTTGTAAGATGTACAAAATTTTGCCCAAAAATGGTTTTATCTTGTACAAAATTTGAAACTGAATTTAATTAAAACAAAAGCTCGGAATGTTTTTTCTTTAGAGCACAGTGATCACAAAGTTTCAAAAATGTTTATTATTGCTTCATGGTTTATGTTGGATGGCTCAACAATATGCCGAGCCTTTGATTAAACGGTTACACGAGAATCCTGCGGAATTAGATAAATTTTGAACAGTTATCCCCATTTTTTTTATTTTGATAAACAAAACAGAGCTTATAAATACAAATTAATGAAATAATGCAAAATGATGCCGTTGGAAAAAGTGTCCAAAGTTGTTGAAAGCAAGTTCTATCATGGTAGACATGGTAGATTGTGTATAGAGCTTGAGATGTTGTATATACAGTTGTCTATTGCCGAAGACTTTTTAAAAAAAGTCTATGTCATACAGCTACAGCACGAGTCTTGTAGGAAAACATAATCATGTGCATGCCCAAAGAAAATGTATATATGGTTTTAATTATATATACAAAATATTTATCAAAAGTGAGTTGTCAACAACGGGTTGGCCAATCTGGCCAATAAGTATAGCTTTTAATATGTTGAAAAGTTACACCAGTCGTGGAAATAAAAGGATGTCAGGGGTAAAAAAGTCAGTGCGACTTCAACCAAACAACATATTTGACAGATTAGAGGCCACAATACTGATGGTCTGTCACTTAACTAGATGAAAATGTGAAGCTTTAAGTTTAAGATCTTTAAGCAGAGAAGTTACTGGTTCGCGAAGTGGAAAGTAAGAATCCGAAAGATTTTTTTTAAATTTTTTGAAGATTGATTGTTCCCTAATTGCACCACTTTGAAGCCATAATCGCCGTATCGAGTCGACAAAAACTCATAGCAGTTTAATCCCGTCTCACAAGAAGGAAAGCAAGATACTTTTAATTTTTTTACAAATTTTGATATGAGCGTCACTGTTGAGTCTTATGTAGACGAAACGCGCGTCTGGCGTACTAAATTATAATCCTGGTACCTTTGATAACTAATTAAAGATCAAGTTATAGACTTTTAACAGGTCAAATGTTTTTAACATATTTCTATATACCGGTTATGAATAGATGGTGTTTGCACATGGTTTTTATTTACAATAAAAAAGTAAACACTCGATTTTAAATAGAAAAATAAGCTGTCAATATTGGATTAACATGACCAAACCTGAGAGGTATATACACATATGACATTTATATAAAAAAAATGCCGACGACGTTTATGAAACACATATTTTTCTGTAGAGTATTATTGCACCCGAATATTGAAATTTCTTATGATTTTCATCACTTTAAATCTGATTTGTCATTTCTTTCTATTTTTCTCCATATATGCTCACTACATTAATACAGAACAAGGTTTATACCAACGGGTGCGTCTTCAGGCGCGGATCCAGAGGGGGGGTTCCGGGGGTTGGAACCCCCCTTTTTTTTGGACGATCAATGCATTTGAATGGGGGCATGTAGTTGGAACCCCCCCCCCCCTTTGTCCTGGGTTAGGAACCCCCCCCTTTTTTAAAATGGCTGGATCCGCCCCTGGTCTTTTGATGTAAATTTTCATCTAGTAAATTCTATTGCAGATTCAACTATACATACATATTTATAATTCACATTATATACCATTCAAATAATAGATGCTCACTTCCCCAACAAATGGGATATTACGAAAGGGCTATCATGAGCAGTATATGAAACCAGGAACCTATATATTGACAGATATACTGTTCCCAGATGAAACAACAACGTAAATTGGTACTTATATTAGTCTCATTTGAGAGTATCATTCCTATAAAAACAATGTACACAATTCTAGATAAGAACAAATTGATGCGCATTTATGTTAACGGATCACAAAAACTGAAAAGAGGACTGTACATACCCGGTGAACATACAGTTGATTTTATTGCCTTCAGTAAACTGACAAATGGATGGACGACTCGTAGACCTGGCCATGAATATTCCGATGGACAGTCGGACATACTCCATTCTACACAAGACGACATTCTATCAACTTCGCTGAAGAAAAAAACATATGTCAGTTATAATGGCCTTTTTGTTTTGGTCATTTCCTTCAAATTTCCTCATTATTTTGATTTAATTATTACACAAGTACTTATAAAAACATAATATGTGGTATGATTGCAAATGATACAACTCCCCACAAGAGACCAAATGACATAGATATTACTAAATATAGGTCACCGTACGACCTTCAACGACGAACAAAGTCCATACCGCATAGTCAGCTATAAAAGGTCCCGAAATGAAAACTATTTAACAATTCAAACGAAAAATCTAACGGCTTAATTTATAAACAAAATAATGAACGAAAAACAAATGTGGCGGCAACCCTACACCTCACTTTTATATATGTATATATCATTTTCAATATGTTTTTATCTTGTCCGTTTCTGCTCTGAACACATCCTCGTTATGTCTGTTATGTCTTTATCACGTACTTGGTGGATATATATATAAATCAACTTTAATTATTAAATTGTCAAATCGTCAAAACATAAATCCCACTTACCGACAGTAGTCGTCCTTTTCGTCTTCTTTTGTGACGGCGTCCATAGTCGCATTTGCCATCTTCATGAAACACATTCTGGCAATGTAAAAATTGCATTGTGGCGCTGAAAGAAAAACAAATATATAGTTTAAAAAACTACGACACATGATGGTACTTATCGTACCTTATGGCACCGTGCAGCTAAGAAATACAGTTGAGATTATAAATATTTGACGGCGCAGTTGACTCATTTGGGGATATGAGAAACACAATATTGCATTGTGCCACTGACGGACTGAGGTGGCCGAATTTTGATAATTTTAGTGTTGTAAATATTGAACTATGATACAGAAATATAATAGGGATAATAGGGATTGTAAGTACTTATATAATTGATATGCATATATGATGTTTAGCATTGCACTGTAGAAATATATTATACCACGGTCACATGGCAAAATAAAAACAAAATTCATTATTGACACTATAGAAAGAATTTGTCGAATTGAAAGGGCATATATGTGGTGGATATTTGTTCCTCTTTTTAATTTTGCGTGTCTACCTTTTTAGGAACTTGTGTTCGTGGATTGATGTTTCACTAATATTTAAAATAATTTAACTTCTTTTGAAATTATTCACTCAACTTTATCATTCAGCATCTCCATAATTTATTGCCGCTTTTCTTCTAAAACAGGGGTCGACATAGAGGACATTACAATCAATGTCAAATGATTTCTTTAAGTATTCGGTGGTGCATTGCATTCCGCATTTTATTGACATATGATGGCGTTTCGTCAAAGAAGGAGAGAAGGAGTTTGTAGAAAAAGGCGATAACCTTGATCGAGGGGAGAGTTGTTAACAAAGAAAAATAAATCGAAGATAAGTGAGGTCAAGCGTACAGCATGCAGATACACAACAAACCGGGACCAGTGCATTGATTGTTGTTGTGTTTTCAAGATATTGTTGTTTTAATCGCAGTGTACCAATTTTGTGTGATTTCATGGTAATATAAATCAATACGACGAAAAAAAATAATAAGAGTACAAAAGTACTTCAAAGCGAACTATATGGTTTTTTTCGACAGTTGTCAAAGGCAGTACGCCCTGATGAAATATGTGTCTTTTTATGTTGTGATGAAACACTATTGTCTTAGGTAAGGGTTGAGGTTGGTACCTAACAAAACATGTAAACTCGCTGCATTTGTGTGTACCTGTCCTAAGTCAGGAACCTGGTGTTTAGTGGTTGTCGTTTGTTGATGTTCTCGTTTCTTTATATATATATATATATATATATATATATATATATATATATATATATATATATAGATTAGACCGTCGGTTAGGCAGCAACCATTTGATTTTCTGGGGGGGGGGGGGGGGGGGCTATGGTTTTTTTTTCGCCCGTGGCGAAAAACAATCTATTTTTTCGCGACAAGTCGAAAACAATTTTTTTCTTTCAATTTTAGCATTATAGTGGCAGCTGGGGGTGAAACAAACAATTTTTTTTTCTCAGAATCAAAAACAAATTATTTTTTTCTCCAAAAACTGGAAACAAACTTTTTTTTCCAAAAAAAAAAACATAGCCCCCCCCCCCCCCCCCCCCCCCCCCCCCCCCAGAAAATCAAATGGTTGCTGCCTTACCTCGTTTGAATGGTTTCACTCTAGTAAATTTTTGGGGCCCTTTAAATAGTTTACTGTTCGGTGTGAGCCAAGGCTCCGTATTGAAGACCGTACTTTGAACTATAATGGTTTACTTTTACAACTTTTGAGAGTTGTCTCGTTGGTATTCATACCATATCGTCTTATATCTACGTATTCTTGTTACAATCTATTTCATTTATTTCTGGTTGATAGTTGTCTCAGTAAAAATATTCTTATTTTTTTTAAAGTTTTATATCATATTTGAATGTGATATTTGATACAAGATCATATATTACCAATATTTCAATAGAACTGTTACAATAAGTACCAAGACATAATGTATTGCGAATTAAGAAAGCAGAATATTCTTAATAAACCGTGAAAAATAAGCAGAGTGGTAAGCCACTAAAGGTCAGTAAACTTTAAACACCATCCATCAAAGTTTACGGGTAATAGATTAACCACACCCATTGATAGAATAAGTGTCAATGAAAAGTAGTTATTACATTGTGTAATCACGTCCCACATTTTGACGTTCTCGTGACTTTGAGGTATTGCTTAACTCTCAATGGAAACCTTTTGGCCTTGTTATGTCCATTTAACTGAATTGTGTACATAATTAAACAGCGAAACTAGTGAACGTCTACATTGTGTGAAAAAAAGTCTTTAGAATTTGTGTTCAGATTTAATTGATCGTTCAAAACAATTTTACTATATAAACCTAATATATTTACCATTGGGATTTATAAAACTGGCATATTTAAAGATAATTTGTTTGAAGGACTTCAATGTTGATTCTGATATACATTATGAAAGAAAAGGGCACTGGTCATCGACTACATATAACTTTGATTATGAAAGCCGAGAACCCCCATCAATCCACTGTTATATAGTTTTGGTTATGAAGGACACGGACAATGGTCAAGCCACTTCAATCATTATGAAAGACACGGACAAAATAACCATAGCACTCCGTGACACCTAATTCTATCAAAAAAGATAGGGATAAGATATATCACAAGAATATATTCATTATTAGAACTTGATCCCAGTTGTGTCACACCAAAGTTTTTTTTTTCTGCAGACATTTATTTACTAACATTGCAAAGGTGTTTTAATGTATAAACCTTAGTAATAGTAGTCTAGTATAATTTTAATAAAGCTGCATGGGGAAATGTGCAGAATTTCTTCTCCAATAGAGCCAGAGACGTATATTAAATTAGCCCTTGTTAATTGTGTTCACTTTACAATTTGCTTTACACTTTTATGTTTTCTTATTTATGGATGGAGATTAAAAGGGGAGATTTAAAAATTCGATAAACCGGTTTAACCACACCACATTTCGCGACATACACCTGTATGATACAATTATGGATTGTTATAGAAGAGAAGCGAAAGTTACCAAGAATATAACCAAACTCATAAGTTGAAAACAAGCGTGCAAAGCCATGGCAGAAAACCGAAAACGACGATAAAAACACAAAACATACACAACACAGCAAAGAAAACTAAAGACTGAGCAACACTGGCGATGCCCGCCAAAAATCGGGACAACTTAGGTACCCGTCGTGTTGCTCATGTGAGTAAAAATTAACCCCGCTGATAATTCTTATCGGTAGGTCACACTCGAAGATAGCTTAGATGTTGTTTTTTTACTTGTGGGAAATGTGGTGTTGGAGACACATTTGTGAGTTTCTGTAAAATGTATTAATATTTGATTAGGCTAGGAGCGATTTTGAGCTTATACTATATAGGCACATTATTTATGTATGTGCCTGTCCCAAGTAGAGCCTGTAATTCAGTGGTTGTCGTTTGTTTATGTGTTACATATTTGTTTTTCGTTCATTTTTTTTACATAGATGAGGTCGTTAGTTTTCTCGTTTGAATTGTTTTACATTGTCTTATCGGGGCCTTTTATAGCTGACTAAGCGGTATGGGCTTTGCTTTGTTGAAGGCCGTACGGTAACCTATAGTTGTTAATGTCTGTGTCATTTTGGTCTTTTGTGGATAGTTGTCTCATTGGCAATCATACCACATCTTCTTTTTTATACATGTTTATTTTTAACGACAATATGTTGACTTTAAAATATCTATTTGTTTCTCTGTGTCGTTGAGTTGCTGTCGGATATCCATATATCTCCTTTTTATGCGTACTATGCACAATTGACACAAATTATTCAAGAACATTCATTGGATTGGGACATCTAATGTAAGTTGATGGTTCACATTAGCATTGAACTCCGTTAAATGCATGGCTACTTAACTCTTTCTTTTCATTATACCACAGTGATGAATGACCGGCCATCTAATCATCACAGAAATTCATAACACCTTGAAGATATAATGATGTCTACCAACAACTCGAGCTGGAGTTGAAAAATATGATTTTTTTTTCACTAATTAAAATACAATTTATTTGTCAAAAGTACAAATGTAAAATGTGGAGTACATGTCCGAGACAATAAAGCCAGCAACCAAACGACACAAATATACATTTCAGGCTTATTACATTCAAGTTACAATTTCTCAAATGAAAACTACATATAACAGTGTTGTTCGTCCGTATTATGTGGTTTATTGGCATAATAGTTCATTGAGCATCCTCAGGGTTCGATTTATATAGCAATACTACGCGTAAAGTATCATTTTAAATGTTACTGAATGGAAGGTAATTGTATATATATAGTTGAATAAGCGAAATATGAGATATTGGGTAGAAAACCGTATATCGCTATAAAGTGAGAAGTAACGGAATGTTTAGACATAGGGACATGTCTTGTCATGTAACCGTTTATAGGTTGCACTTTGTAAATACAGTTATTTCACAAACCACGCCTATTTCGGGAAAATCATACAATAGTCATAGTGTTTTTGTTTGGTGTACCTACTGGTTCCCAATTATAATCGCTATGTTTTATCTCATAGAAAAAGAACTTGAGAATTTTAATTACCAAAAAGTTCATTAATAATTTCACATGGATAGCGATCACATTCTAATCTGAGGAAGACCCAAAGTGAAAGGAAGGGTAGTAAAGATCTTGAAAATATGCCGTACAGCCCTAAGTTTTGACCTTTTAAAACAATAGTAGTGCATATGAAATTTCCATTTTAGGATATCTTTTTTTTATGAAAGGTCATAGGAAAAGGGACTCAGTTTTAGCCGTAAAAGCATAGTTTCTTTTGTGAAATTACATTGTCTATATTTAGCGGAATAAGTTAATGGATATTAGATATAGGGATATGACTTGTCATTGAGTCGTTTATCGCTTTAGAGTGATAAGTTCGAACTATTAGATTTTTTTTTTTTTTTTTTTTTTTTTTTTTTTTTTTTTTTTTTTATCTCATTGTTTGTATTGTATTATGAAAAAATTATTGATGTTGTAATGTTTATGCCCTTTGGGGCCCATAATTGGAAATAAAAATATCTTATCTTATCTTATCTTATCTTATAGGGCTGTGTCTCAGTTGCTCACAGGGCCGTTTATCGCTTTTGTGTGATAAGGTACGAAATGTAAGTTTTAAGGCTAGGCCTTGTTTTCGAGCAGCTTATCACAATGGCGTGATAGCTCTGTCTAGTCATGGAGCCGTTTATCACTTTAATAAAAGTGATGAAGTACTTTTAACATTAACGAAGAGGTCCATTTAAGCAATAAGATATGTATCCGACTTGAACAATATGACTAAGTGAGTTGTAGGTATCCTGCTGGATTAATATCAAAACAGGAGCCTCAAATGTTACTAAATATAATAAGATCGGCCAAATCTAGCATATTCTTCATTGCTATTTATATTTAGACGGAAACCAATCTTTTTCACCCAATTATGTTGACTGTCGTGGGTCTAACACCAAATAGATTAATTTTGACAAGAAAAGACAGTGGCATATCCACACACACAAGCACACACGTGCCAGACGACATAGAAATTGTGTTACGAAGTAACTTAATCTGACCTTTTAAACGGATCAGTTGAAATAAATAACTTCTGTTATTAACAAAGTCAATATGATTTGATTTAATTTTTGACGCATTGATTTGTATTAATAATGATAGTTTCACTGATTTTTTTCAATGTTTTGTAGGAAACAAATTTCAATTTATTCCGCTAATTACCAATAATATATACTTACAACTTTTGTTGGCGGCGTAGATAAGCTCATTAAGCTTGTTCGTAAATTGTTCCTTAATTTCAGACACTTCGTTCCCATTAGTTCGAGCAGGAGCAATAAAACAGCACAAAAGTATAAAAGTCCAAAGAGTATGATGTTGGGGTTGATGTGTCCCCATGATGGAAATGTGCCTGTCTGTCTTAGTGAAATCGACGGCACTGGGTTTTAAATAGCCGAACAAACCCGTTATATAGTCATAAGATATATTTACACGGGAGTTTAAATTTTCTATATTTACACTGATCCATGATTTTCAATCAATATAATTTGTCTTTCAGCCACTGGTTACGGATCATCGCATAGCTAGGACGAAAGGTGCTAACTTAACCGTAAAATAAGTGAAAGCATGAGGCATGGGGGCCGGAAACAATGGGTAAGGTTAATAAATAAATATAACGAATGGAATGTGTTCCAATTTTTTTGGGGTGAAATCCTTTAGTTTGTAGTTAAATTAGTATCTGCAGACATTTGTAATACAAGAGGGGGTGTACATAATCAAAAGAAAGGGATCAAATGATAGTTACGGGTCACAAATAGCTAGAACGACATATAATATAGTACGACCAAACATGCTTTTGTATCCTTAGATACAATTATTTTGCATAATTGGAGGCGACAAATTTGGTGGATATAATTCATAAAGAAGCTATAGAACGACATTGGTGTTACAAGATTGCAATGGAGTCTGCGAACTGTGGGTGGATAGAGTTCATATGGAAGCTAGTATACGACAATAATTTGATATCATAGGAATTTGCGATTGAGATTTACAGTAACACCGTTCAATCCTAAATTAAAAAAAACAATATTCTGAAGATCCGTACAGTGGCACATTGAAAGGTTAAGAGAACTGTTAAGCAAAACTAATCCGGAAAATGAAGACACGTGCTTTATAGATTTTAATATCATAATACACATTAGTTAACACAAACAAATCCGAAAAAAACACACATTAAAGACGTAGTTGAATATGAAAATAACATCTTCCCGTAGTCGAACAGTATGAGATAAATACGATGGAAAAGTTATCAGATAGTCTATGGTACAGATTCTTTATTATATTTTATTAGCTATTGACCATAGTTTTATTGTTAAGAAAGATGAAGACTCAGTCGACATTGCATCTGAAATTTTTAAACACAAACACCCGCCAGAAACTAAGGATCTAAGTTGCTCCGGAAGGGGAGGAGCTACACATGGTGTTGTCCATTCATGTACAAACCTGGTTATACGTATTGTTCGGTGGGTCACATTCTGGGAAGAGGGACTGGGATTATAGTGACGACAATTTAAACATATCCGTCGTCATAGGTGACATAAATTTTGACGATATTTCAAATTTTTACGAACTTTTTGTATGCATTTAGAATAGTGCAACTCAAGCTTTGATGGCAAAATCAGGGTTTTAGCTGTAAATTGAATAGATGGTTAATCAAAGCTTTAACCACACAATGGAAAATTGATCTAGAAAGGTTTAACTGTTTTGCTTATGGTCCTTTTGGTTTTGCGGCAATGCTCTGTCTTTAGCACAAATGATATTAGAATGAAATTCAAAACAGTGTAGCTGTGGCCATTGATTGACACATTAAAATCATCCATTGACTGGGACAATTTAGGTGAACGTTTGTATGTAACGACCAATGCTCACTATGTACTTTTTAAAGACACTTAAACTATGGGGTCACCAAAGGTTCTCAACACCTAAATAAAGTAATTCGAAAAATTAATCAGAAAAAACACGATATTTTGATTTATATCAATTATATAAATCAAAACACAAAGGTTATTCCTGATTAATTTTTCGAATTATTTTATAATTAAAGGCGTTAAGAAACCTTTGGTGACCCCACAGTTTAAATGTCTATCGTAGGTACGTCGTGAACAGTGGTCGTTACAGACAAACGTTCACCTAAATTGTCCCAGTCAATGGATGAATTTAATGTGTCAATCAATGGCCACAGCCACACTGTTTTGAATTTCATTCTATTAGTTATTTGAACTTATTTCTGAAACACGTTTGTCAATTTGTACTCTCTTTATCGACAGCAAATAAACAAAACAAACGAAAAACATCTGAAAAAATAAAAAATGAATAAACAAAACTAGTCCAACATAAGTTGTCAACATGTTCGAATGTTGCTTACTTCTAGTTATAAACCCGGTCCAGTGAAACCTATACGTATCTGTTGAGTCATAGAACAAATCAGATACTCATATCTCACATTTAAAGATGTTAATTCCTTTGTCTTGGTTTCATTAAATGTCTGCCTCATGATCCAAGACTAATACAAGTCATAAGTATTAGATTTTTAGCGATTTGTAATAGGGAAAACCATTAGATAGGGGATATCCATCCATGACACAAACATCATTACATGCACCGCAAACAAAATGGCCTAAAGTTGACAAAATGATGTGGCACACATAAGGGAAGTTATCTCCAGAACAAATATATCATAACTTAAATACTTAACAGCATACAACTCAGGCACTGGGAAACATCATGCTACGGCCTACACAGAACACGAGAGACAAACTCTGTGAATATATAAGTGTTTATGTCATAAAAGGTTACGCATTTTTAACCAAATAAGTTTCGTGTTTCTAGTTGGAAAAAAAGTGTCATTGCATGCAAACGACAATTAAAAAGAACTAAAAATTACTTAAGTTCCATAGAAGACTGAGTCAATCAAAATATATTTTGTATTTTTTTTTATTTTTTTTTTGTAAAAATAAATGGGATTATTTTTTTTTATAAATCAGCTTAAAAAAACAGACTTCACAAAATATACTTTTAGTCCTAGTACAACCGGCCATAATGGTTAAACGCCCAAACCATATGTCAACAGAACCGGTCTTATAGACAAACACCAAATTAAATTATGTGACAACCCGAAATCTGAAAGGAGCTCAGTTATGATGTAAACAAATTATGCATAGACATCTAAAAATCTAAAGCAAAACCTAAAATTTCTAACTTTTTCTTTCTTGATTTTTTTTTCAAACTGCCCTATTTTTGTCATTAATTGGAACATTACCTCATTGCGGCGGAATTTTAAAGAAAACAGAGAACACATACATTTGAAAAGTCGTGATAAACTACAATGCATAAGTATGCCGATACTATTTATGTATTTAATCTTTTACAATTTAACTCACATGACCGTTTCAGTTCAAGTATTATACTGAGCGGACTTAAACGCATCAAAAATATGAAATATATTTTTTTAATTTGTAGTACTGTTTAATACCACTGTATATATTACTTCGGAGGATGCAATACATAATTTGCAATTATAGTTATTAAAAAAGTCACAATTATATTGAAATCAAAGCCAAAAAGATATTCTGTTAAAATAAAACATACTAGTAGAATTGTGTTTAAAAAGTTGCATCACTATGGAGTTTCAGTATACATAGTACTTTTGAGGACAAAATATAGAACTTTGAATTTGTAAGAATAAAAATGATTCAATGAATATATGAAAAACTATTTTAAAACGTTCATGAATCTCTTTGTATCCGATATTTGATTTTGTAGAACATCCACCTATGCGTTTGAGAGAGAATTGTATGGTTATAGTAAAAACTGACAAATTATAATAGAAATTAGCTTAATATTGAAATTGTATTAACCTTTCACATGAGGTTATTGCCAGTCTATATGGTGGTGTAGATGCTATTGATTAGCTTATATAACTTTTTTTAGGGAGTCACGTGCATGTTGAGTGACCGCATTATGAATTTAAAAGTTAGTATATATGAACTGGAAATATAGGACCAAGTTGATGTGGTCATGTTTCATAAATGCATTTACGGCTGTATTTATTAACTAGCTCATAAATAAAATTTCCCTTCGTCTAGCCTTCTTACTCTATATAAACACTATAGTTGACCTAGTACTTAGTGTAAATGATTTTTTTTGAACGAATACCATCTATACCATTCCACAGACCTAACAAAAATCAAAAGTTTAATCTAGCAGTATTCAGAAAAACGTGAACACACTATTCATAACTTATTTAATTAAATGTATGAATGTTATATATATGTATATTCGAATATCACGTTTCGATAATAATTTAGATATTAATAAAAGGATTACTAATATGTCTATATTTAAGAAAGGATATAACATGCTAGTTCTCGCAAAGCGTTTTGTGTTTGCACCTGCAGACAAAGCATTTAACAAGGTGGTGGTGGTGGTAGGACTACTCGGAAGTTTTATATATTTTCTACTGCCAAAGCCGTGCGCACCTCAACACAATTCAAATAGTAGACAATCATATCATTACTACATTTCAGCCTAAGGCCTTCTCAGAAAAATTGGAAATCCTAATCATGCATGTGCAACCTATACTATATACTAGTTTTCTGTAATATAGCATACAATTTGGTTATTATTTTTTTAGTGTAAAGAGCTATTTAGATGTTTAAGATAAATTGCATGTTTTTCGTGGGCAGTTTTATTTGGTTAACAGTTGTGACTGTCGACTCTCTGTTCCCCACTTCCACATAACCCCAATATACAACATTGGTTTTTTTCAACAAGAGGACAAACAAGACATCGTAAAGCAGATTTATTTTCCGCAACTTATGCCTCGTTCACACCTACATTTAGTTCGAATTGAATTAGTTAATGCGAGTCGAATTCGAATTACGTGTGAACTCAGCATCATATAAAGTCTTCTTATGCTATGAAAAAGGTAAACACTCTTAGGATTAAACGCCTTTTTCAAGGAATTTATTCTTATATGTACATCTATTGACGTTTAGGCAACTAAGTTCATCGACATATTGTGGATATTCATATTGGCACACATGGTGCCCCTTTAACAGCAAACTTGATATCTGTTTAATTCATCAGTTTAGGATTAAACTCACTAAAGATCAGCCTAAATTTATACTTACTGATAAATTTTAAAAAAACACTTATCGTTACCATGATAGAATTGTTCCTTAAAGTAAGCAATCATTATCTAATCAAAATGCAGAAATTTACGCAAGTGAACTACTTTTGGAAACATACAAAATTGAAAACAGAAAGATTGCTTCATCGTAGCGAAATAACCATCAGGCGCTGTATAAATGAGAGGTTTAGAAGGTGACACGATTGCAACTTACTCTTAAAATGTCAAAGTTTCACCACTCCTCCGGTAAGAATGGTCGGATCAAAATGATGGTATCATATGGTCAACTACACAGCATGGCAAACATAAAAAAGTATGAGAACTTGTTGTAAAGTTGTCTCAGAGGAGTTGCATTCATAAGGTGACATATTTACAAAATCCAACGAATGGTCAAAGTCTTACAACTTCCGTATAAATGATTTATTCAGATAAAAAAGAAGGTAGTATAATAGGTCAACTACACATGATGCATGGCAACCATTGCTAACAAATGTGAGTGGTTTCTGTAAAACTGTCTCAAGAGTATTTGTGTTGACACAATTACAAATCTAAAAAAAATCCCATTACTCCGGTAAAAATTGTCGGTATTATTTGGACTGTATAATATAGTGAGCTACGCAAAATGGAACTATACAACCAAGTATTAGATATTTCTGTTAAAACTCTAAAACTGTCAAATAGGAAGTCGCAAAGTGTACTAGTAATTGTCACAAAACTCCGATCAATAGTCAGATCACATAACTCAAGCACAAAATGTTCGGATCAAATTGACCAATACAGTCGATGGCAACCAATATTACCAAGCATGGAGGCTTTCTGTAAAACAGTCTACGGAGACCTACAGTTGTTAATTTCTGTGTCATCTTGGTCTCTTGTGAAGAGTTGTCTCATTGGCAATCATACTAACTCTTCTTTTTTTATAAGATAAGTTGATTAGTTGCGTTTTGTTATACAAGGTGTTATTGTCACAATACTAAAATATTGTCACAGTGAAAACTCCATATCCTGTAAAAGTAGTCGAATCAAATTTGTGGTACAATATCTTGAACCACACATGTTGACAAAAAATCCTACTGAGTATAATAGCTTTCTAAGCACAGGACAGAGGCGGATTTATGGGTGGTGGCAGGGGGCCCGCCCCCTTTGTTGGAAAAGTTTGTTTGATAATACAGGGAGTAACTGAATCACAGCTGGAGCGGGCCCCTCTTAGGCATTCAGTGCCCCCCCCCCCCCCCCCCCCCCCACACACACACAGTAATTAACATTTCTGGATCCGTCACTGCTGGACTCAGATAAATTGCATTCCCAAAGACTTTAAGTGTCAATGTAACACTGCTAATAGGATGTTCAAAGTCCAATGACTCTCATACAATTGTCCAATCGAGCTGACGATACAGTACGGTCGAGGTAATGTGACGACGAACAATCCTACTAATTATAAACTTGCTATATCAGAAACGATCTCGGAGTATTTGTGTTTTGGACGGGCGGACGGAGACCACCACGATATCCTTTACGGTGCAAAGCGTGGTGGAATTGTTTGGTCTTTTTTTATATCTGGATATTTCTGTTTCTTACGGCCTGCCCTCTATACAAAAACGTACCTCAAAAGACCATTTTTCTCTTTGTGTGACTTTTTTTTTGGACGTACGGTAATGTTTTTATGACCCTTAATTCGGTGTGTATATATCTTTCCCCGATATGTTCGTTATGACAGTGTCTTAAGAGAAATTTTAGATTTCAATGAACGTGATCTTTGTGTAAATCATGAATTTAATGCAGGGATTTCATTACCACAAACTACTAAAAATCTGACCAAATTCTTTCATTGACACAAAGATATTGTTTGGAAGTTAGGTTATACCTGTAAAAATCTATATAAAAAAACATAATTTTCGGTAATTTTGTTTATATAGCATGCAAACTTTAAAATATGTTTTTTTTAATCGATTTTTACAGGTACAGCCTCACTTCCAAACAATATATTTATATGTGGTTCACGAAAATGATGTCAATGTTGTGACTTCGATAAGAGAGCATTAAGATTTGTGTATGACGACTACTTATCATTCTCTGAAACTCTTCTTCAGAACGCAAAGGTTCCAACCCTACAAGTAAGACGCACCAGGACAATGGCACTTGAGACTTATAAAATTTTAAATAATTTGGCTCCTGTATGTTTACAAAATTTACTTCAAATTAAACACACTAAATATTCTTTTAGATACAGTAATATTTTGGAAATACCACAGGTAAGAACTACCTCATATGGAAAAAAATCTTTTAGTTTTAAATTTGCTGCTGCTTCTTTGTGGAATAGCTTACCAGACCATTTCAGGACTGTTAACAGCTTCTCACATTTTAAGAGTCCTGTTCAGTCCTGGAGTGGAACAGAATGTTTTTGCTCTGCCTGTAGATAATTTGTGTTACAATATTTTATGCTTTTTATGCTGCATTTACAGCTTGCATTGCAACTGAAATTTTGTTTTTTACATTTTAAAAATTCGAAAGATTTGAAATTTTTACTTTATAAATCATAAATTTAAAAAAAAAAATTTTAAACTGCAATTTATTATATTAACTCCAAATGGTTAAAAAATATTCTCGAATCATGATTATTTCCCCTGGAAGAAATATAACAGTATATATATTCTTTACGGAATAGAGGGTGTATAATATTTGTTCTAACAAGAACATAACATATATCATAGCACTGCTTATAATAAAGTTTCCAGAGGATTTTTTTTTTGTTTGCAGCACACTTCTGCATTCATAATAAGAGGTATCATACTAACTGTATTCACTGTGAAATAAACTTATAGTAATCATGAAAACTTCAGTTTGATAGACGATTTATGCCATGTTGACTTACCGGTATTTGTAGGTCTTGTTGTTCTGCACATGTTTTGCTGTTTACAGTTTTTCAATTTATCATCATTTTTGTAATTTACTTCTATGTTCTTATTTAGCAACCAAAACCTTGTTATTGATGACTCAAATACCTGGATACGATATTCAAAGTAGATTCCCTGAGAAACATTCAGGTAAAGTGTGGTTACATTTTCCCCAGTAGTTTGAGAGATTTTTTTTTAATAAATTTACGACAATGATGGACACCCAGTCATTGTAATAGCTGAAAAAGAGGGACGAAAGATACCAAAGGGACAGTCAAACTCATAAATCTAAAACAAACTGACAACGCCATGGGTAACCAGGTGCTCCGCAGGGCGCAGCTTTATACGACCGCAGAGGTCGAACCCTGAACAGTTGGGGCAAGTATGGACAAAACATTCAAGCATGATACAGCTCTGAATTTGGATTGTGATCAAATTTTTGACATTACATGGTTTTTTTTTACACAAAACAAATGCCAAGATTTTACAAATCAATTAAAGATTTCTTCTTCAAACTTTTTAAATCTAAAATTAAATAGTTGACACAGCATAGGTTTCTGACACAGAATGAATGTGGTCTAATGAACTTAAAAGGTTTTTTTTGCCTTTGAGCAAATCACTATGCTGTTGAATATTAATCCTCTCAAAAAAATGTTTGAAGAAATTTTCTTTTTATTTATGAAATCTGAAATGAGAAAAATTTAACCCCCCCCTTTTTTTTCACATCCCCGTTTCCCTTTTTCAAAACTGATATCAATTCAAATTTCTAATGGAGTTTGCAACAATAACTACTCATTTAAATACATCATAAAATATTAAGATGTAAAAAACTGCTTGTTATCACTGAATGGTAAAGATTATTTAAATTTATCAGTTGGTAGTAAAAAGTGTATATACATTGTATATTGTATATAACAAAGATTTAAGTTGATTCTGGACAAAGAAAGATAACTCCAATTAAAAAAAATTCTTGCTATTGCACAAATAGGATATTTCTTGCTTACTATTCTGGACAAAGAAAGATAACTCTAATTAAAAAAAAATTTGCTATTTCACAATATTGTGCAATTAGATATTTCTTGCCATTGCACAATACTGTGCAATTGAAAAGACTTGCTATTGCACAATACTTAATATAATAATTTTAGATCCTGATTTGGACCAACTTGAAAACTGGGCCCATAATCAAAAATCTAAGTACATGTTTAGATTCAGCATATCAAAGAGGCCCAAGAATTCAATTTTTGTTAAAATCAAACTTAGTTTAATTTTGGACCCTTTGGACTTTAATGTAGAATTTGAAATTTGAAAACAGGACCAAAAATGAAGAATCTACATACACAGTTAGATTTGGCATATCAAAGAACCCCAAGGATTCAATTTTTGATGAAATCAAACAAAGTTTAATTTTGGACCCTTTGGACCTTAATGTAGACCAATTTGAAAACTGGACCAAAAAAACTTCAATAATCAAGAATCTAAGTACATTTTTAGATTCAACATATCAAAGAACCCAACCGATTCATTTTTTGTCAAAATCAAACTAAGTTTAATTTTGGACCCTTTGGACCTTAATGTAGACCAATTTGAAAACGGGACCAAAAGTTGAGAATCTACATATACAGTTAGATTCGGCATATCAAAGAACCCCAATTATTCAATTTTGATGAAATCAAACAAAGTTTAATTTTGGACCCTTTGGGCCCCTTTTTCCTAAACTGTTGGGACCAAAACTCCCAAAATCAATACCAACCTTCCTTTTATGGTCATAAGCCTTGTGTTTAAATTTCATAGATTTGTATTTACTTATACTAACATTATAGTGCGAAAACCAAGAAAAATGCTTATTTGGGTCCCTTTTTGGCCCCTAATTCCTAATCTGTTGGGTCCTAAACTCCCAAAATAAATACCAACCTTCCTTTTGTGGTCATAAACATTGTGTTTAAATTTCATAGATTTCCATTTACTTAACCTAAGGTTATTGTGCAAAAACCAAGAAAAATGCTTATTTGGGCCCTTTATTGGCCCCTTATTCCTAAACTATTGAAACCAAAACTCCCAAAATCAATCCCAATCTTTCTTTTGTGGTCATAAACCTTGTGTCAAAATTTCATAGATTTCTATTAACTTAAACTAAAGTTATGGTGCGAAAACCAAGAAAATGCTTATTTGGGCCCTTTTTGGCCCCTTATTCCTAAAATGTTGGGACCAAAACTCCCAAAATCAATACCAACCTTCCTTTTATGGTCATAAACCTTGTGTTAAAATTTCATAGATTTCTATTCACTTTTACTAAAGTTAGAGTGCGAAAACTAAAAGTATTCGGACGCCGGACGACGACGACGACGACAACGACGCAGACGCCAACGTGATAGCAATATACGACGAAAATTTTTTCAAAATTTGCGGTCGTATAAAAATGAAAAAGACAAACAAACAACAGCACATATGACACAACATAGAAAACTAAAGATGGTGATTTGAGCCAGTTTACCTAACAAAAAGCCTTTTAGACTTTAACTGGCATGATGTGACATACATGTAAGATGGTCGAAAACTCGATCTTTGACAGTCATGATCGACAATTTATGTTGTGGCTAGAACTTTTCTTTAGATGTCTAAACTCAAATTTGAGAAACATATGATTGAGATAAAGCAGTGCACTTGTGTCATAAAATCTCTTAAACTGTTGATTCTGTAAGGCTTTGTGTATGACCCCGACTGAGTCTTCTTATAGCCTACTTCTAGTAAAGAAATTAAGTTGCAGATCTGAGAGAGAGCTTACATTTATGGGGACAGTTTGTCCCTTTGACCTGGTTCTCACTTGAAATACCTAGAATGGCCTTTTATAAAACAGTGTGGGGCAATTTTAAACCCTAGTTTAGATGGATCACACTGCATCCCTTGATTTGTAACCTATATCTATGGGGACAGTTTGTTCCTCTGACCTTGTTATCTCTTCTAATAAGTTGTGATCTCTGAGTATACGTTATATTCTCATTGGTTTTTAATTGTTGTTTTGTGACTGATATTAAGTACAAACATTTTGTAAGACCCAGATTGCCCCTATTATTATCCAATGTGGGGACAGTTTTACTACATGTACTAATAGTTTTCAGTTATAAATATTACCAGACCATTGGTTGATGATAGCGATTTGTGGCCATAACAGTCAGAACCGTAAGAAAACTTAATTGCTTTTAATGGATTCTTTTTAACAAATGAAGTTAAAAGGTGTCTGATGGATAAAAAAAACCACACCAAATTTAAGGGCATTTGATTATGTGTCTGACCAGTTTCGGTCAATCAAAGGCTTACTAATCATTGGTTGTGCCTTATATAAATTGTTTTATTATTTGTATTCTGTTATAAATAGCTACTAATCTTTCTAGCAATTAAATGAACCTTTAGAAGTAATACTGTAAATTCAGAAATTAATGCGAGGTTTTTATTATTGCGAAAAATGCGAACGAGTTGTAAACGCAAAAATTTAAACTCGCATTTTGAAATATTTTATATGAATTTAACAGTATTTTTCTCAAACTCGTAAAAATTAAAATCGCATTTAAGTCTAAAATGACAAAATCGCAATAATAAATGCACGCAATAATTTCTGAATTTACAGTACTCTATTATTTTGAAACCTCAGATAACTTTACTTAGAATTGTCAACAGAGTAGTTATCCTCTAAAGAAGGGGTCAATTCATGGGAATTTGCAACTAACTCAATATACATAAACCTTGGGAAGTTGTCCACTGATTAATTATATAGGAAGTAATCTGACAGTCTTCACTTATAATTATTAGAACCTTGGATGTAATTGTTTCGTTTAGTGGTGTAAGAAATGATCCTAATCATGACTGTTTGAACATTTGAATGCAAGATGTAATATTAATTTGAATTTTTAAACACAATTCTCTGGATCAGGCTTTAAGGAGCCATCTCTATGGCTAACAGACACATGGAAAGACAATGGTTGATAAATAAATAAGTAGCCAGTGACCATGAGTAATTACTACTCCCAAAATCAGCTTTCTGTGAGTTTGACTAGGTATGTAAACGCACTAAAAAGAAGTGGCAGAGTAAATAGCTTAAAGACACAGAATGTTTTGTTCATAAAAATGACATTTATTTTCTTCAAAAAATGACATTTCAAATTTTGTTGACAATACTAAACTTTTATGATTACAAAACAGAATATGACTGACTACCTCTACACAATAATGATTACAATATAAAATACACATTAAATAAATGATTGAGTCAGATCTTTATATAGAAAGTTAAAACAACTTTATACATAGATCAGATCTGGGAAAAAAATGGTTTAACATATTAATTTCATATGATTGTTTACAAATAAGAATTGTCAAAAGAGAAACCTGTTTTTTTTTATTATTACTGGTAATCATTATATATTTTTCATAGATTTCTTTTGCAATCTAAATAACATCTTATACAAAAATACAGGAGAAGTCACTTTATTTATAACTTCAAGTTTTAAGCAACTAAAAAATTAGCATGTTGGAACCAATTCACTGTATACAAAACTTAGTACTGGTGAAAACCTCAAAGTTCTTAAAAAAAACAAAGAATTCACAGTAAAGGTGGGTATACAACCAGTGTCAATGAAAAGTGTTTGTGGTATGATATTAGTTTCAGGTGTACGAGAGAAAAAGAAAAAAAATCCAGCAATATCTGGGGTACAGACAGGAGAGGGATATTTTATATTATAGTTAGCTATCAGCAAAAGAATTTCCAACAAAATCTGATATGGTTAAGACATTTCAATATACAATATTGCTGGACATGAAAAGATAAACAAATCCTTTTTCACCATGAATATGTCTAATATAGACAATAACTGAAACATATACATTCAAATCAGTGGGATATAAAGGTGGCTCTAGTGGTGTCATTTCTCCTATGGATTTGTCTTATTTTTTTAAATACAAATAAATAAAGGAAATAAAGGATGAAAAAAAAAAAAAGCTTGAATCCACACCCAGAACCAGTATTTCCAAACTAAATTGATAACCGTTGTAAAACATACAACCTAAGTAGCATCTCATAATACTCAAAATATATAAATATTTTGTAAATTTGTTCAAAGGAAAGCACAGTAATGTAGGTTTTGTACATTTCAGCACTCAAATAAAGTTAATCAAATATTCTATCAAGATAGAAATTTTACAGGTTGTCAAATTGTCAAAGTAAAAATGCCAAAATAATGAAAATATCAACCCAAAATGCATTTTTTTTATCTTGATATATATAGTATGAGAACTAAGTATGAAACAGTTTAATCTGTCTCATTTTAGCCATGACAATTGTATAATAATTGACAACTTTTATGTTTTATATGTGTAATGTTAAAACAAATTAAGTGGGGTGCTTAATCAAAATACAAAGAGTTATCCCCCATTGCACAACCTGCTTTTTATCATCAATAAATCCACATTGTTCATTGAAGAATTCAATCACTAATTTGTTTTACGGGTAAGTAGATGTATTTATCAGATAGCAAACATTTTAACTCTTCATTTCAACAATCATTTTACAAAATTCAAACTGATTTACAAGGTTTCACCTATAATAATTTCTGTACAAAACTAGTCTGAGGAACAAACAGGATAGGCAAAAAGCTAAATGTAGTAATTAAAATGATTGAAGTCTGGAATTCAATTCCAATCCATACAATTAGACTGATTGATTCTACTAGGATAACTGATGTATGTAATATTTCAACAAAGATTTGAAATGTATTCTTCTCAAAGAAATAACTGTTGAGCAAAAAAACGTTGGAGAACAATAACATAATAAATATTTAGAGGAGATATCAAACTCTATTATAATTTTACACTGTAATCTATGATATTATCTACAAATATGTGAAAATCTTGTCGTTATTTTGAACATTTTGCTGTTGTTCCTTTAGAAAATCTACATATACATGTATGTCACTACTGCCTTGTTTGATACAAAAAGTATATCTATATACAGCCAAAAAACTTTCATGAAAGAAAGATCATTTATAATTTTTTAAAAATAATAACCTCTTAATTATAATAGCAAATTCCTAATGTTTTGATCATCAAATCTTTCTTTATTCCAAGCAATTTATTATTTAACAAAAAGCTATAAAGTGATTCAAGGCTACAAAATACCCTGTTAGTCAGTATTCAAATATAAAAAAAAATCTTAATTTTCTATTATCAAAAGAAGCCCTTCATTCATATTCAATCCTGCAAATTTTATCTGATCAACAGATGTTTTTTTTAAACATCATTATTATAATAATAAAACTGATTTATATTTCATAATGCAATTTTTGTTTATAAAAAGCCTTTTTAAAAAATATAATAATCAAATTTTAATATGATCCTTCTTCTTTAGAGTTTTTATTTACTCGATTTTTCCTTCTTCTGGTTGACTCGCGACAGGGGGAGGAATACTAGCCCCTGGGGTGCTGCTGCCTGTGGGGGTTTTCTTGTCCTGACCCCAGGGACTATGAGCTACAGAAGGGGAATTCTGAAAGTCTTTGCTATCTTCTTCTGGATTGTTGGTTTCAAACTGTGAATTTTCCAATCGTGTAATTAACCTTTCATCTTCATCACCAAACTCTCCTCCCATCAAAGTAGGTTCTCCAACAACCATTACATCCTGTTAATCAAAAGATAATGTAAAAGTGTAAACATCTGGTCAAATTTTAATATTCATAACAATATTTGTATTAAATGTTCAATAACAAAATGAAGAAGAGGAAGAGAATCATTTGTTATTCTTATGTTGAATGCATACACCGGAAAGAAATAACTCACTGTAAATTCTAAATTTTTTGTGATGTTCTTATTCATGCAAGGGATAGGTTTTTTGCTAAATAAAAATTATCATTTTAATTTTGATACATTATATCAGCCTTGAGCTGTTTTATGCTCTTTGCTTGGGTTTTTGTCTGTTTGACATAATCCCCATTTCAATTCTCAGTTATTGCTTAGTTTATGACAGAACATTATTGAAAACTCCAGAAAAATATGCAATGTTCAGTATATTGTCAATTGTGTTAACATCCATTGCTTAAGATTTTAAGTGGTTTAACGAAAGGATTGAATCAGGAAATTCATCACTGTTTATTGAACTATCTCAAAGCGGTCCATCTGCCTAGAAGTCAGGGAGATTTTTGTTGTTGTACTGCCAGTCCTCTACCATAGCTGATGAACTTTCCCAAAGAAAAGGCTTGTAATATGTTAAACTCCAGGAGATTACAACATATAACTCTACTTATTAAACTTACCCCAGGGACAGAGCTCCCAATGCCTTGAGGTCCAGGGGATCGTTTCTTTGTTGGACCTCCGCCACTATTCAGATTTCCAGCAGCATTTCCTGTTGAAGATTTCCTTTTCCGCCTTTTACCTGGCTGTCTCGTTGGTTCTGTAAAATCAGCAAACATTCCAGCTTTAACAACAGAACAATACACCAGGTTTTATTTTTCTTGTTCTTTAAAAACAAATCTTGCCAGAAGCAAAAAGACTACAACTCAGCTAAGCACATATACATTATACATATATGTAGAATTTTACAATGAGAAAACTTTATATCTCTTTTCAGAACTCCTATGCGTAGGATAAAAGTTATCATCCTTATTGGGAATGTGTAGGAAAACTGTTAAAACTTTATATTTAGTCATATCTTCTATAAAAGTCTGACACCACTAATCAACATGGCAAACCTTTATTTTCAAAAAGGTCACATCTCCAATAAGGTCAGTTTTTCTGGTCTCAAGGATGACCTTTAAATACAGGTTTTACTGTAAACACCTATGAAATTTTGATAATTTTGAAATATTTTTGTAGAAGCTCCCAACAATACCAGTATCATTTAAACAAGACTTAGGCATATATTATTCGAACATTAAGCATAAGTATATGGTTGTAACATTAATTATACAGTATTCTATAATTAGACATATAGTAATCAATCAAGTACTGACCTTGCTTGCCTTTGCCTGGAGGAGCTACCATTCTCTGCCATTTTTGGAACAATGTTGTTTTGAGACAATCCCTTGGATTTAACCCGTATGCTTTATGTCTAGACATTAACTCCTGCATTGGTTCCAAGATCACACAAAGCTGAAATATGAAGTTTGCTGATGAGTTTCAAAATAAGGAAAGTTCAATAATTGTTGATAAATTTTGAAATACATTCACTTAAATCAAGGAGTTATATAAAGTCCAAAAAAAATATTTCTCTATGTGTTTTTTTTTTAAAGATTTCATTACAAACTGTGCTCTTTTAATTTTTTCCATTTGTCATATAAAGAAATATTTTCACTGTCAAAACATGGGGTTTCATGAGAAGAATTAAAATAGATTTTTCAGCAATGCAGTTTAAGGTATATGTAATGAAATTGTGAACGAAAAGTGGGGATTTGAGAGCATCTTTTTAAAATGCTATTTCATTGAAAAACCCCAAGAACCTCATGATAATAAAAAAATGTTAATATTTAAGCAGACCTAACCACTGAAAAATCTTCAAAATAAATGTTTCAGAAAACAGGTAATCTATTATTTTCCTTCAACTTTTGCATACACAAATCATATGTAATCCTTTTGATCCATTATGATACCATTCATAATCTCTTATCTTCCAATTTGGTTTGATGACTGCCATTATCAAAATAAATAACAGGGACAATACATGAAAATACAAATGAGAAATAGCTGTGTAGGAAGATATTCATTCAGCATGTAAAATAAAAGAAACTTCATAGACAACTCTGAACAGACAAAAGTGGAATACAATCGTCACTTAAATAAGCTGTAGTGTAGACAACTCTGAACAGACAAAAGTGGAATACAATCGTCACTTAAATAAGCTGTAGTGTAGACAACTCTGAACAGACAAAAGTGGAATACAATCGTCACTTAAATAAGCTGTAGTGTAGACAACTCTGAACAGACAAAAGTGGAATACAATCGTCACTTAAATAAGCTGTAGTGTAGACAACTCTGAACAGACAAAAGTGGAATACAATCGTCACTTAAATAAGCTGTAGTGTAGACAACCCTGAACAGACAAAAGTGGAATACAATCGTCACTTAAATAAGCTGTAGTGTAGACAACTCTGAACAGACAAAAGTGGAATACAATCGTCACTTAAATAAGCTGTAGTGTAGTTATCTATTTGACAATAGAATTTTCAGTTTGGATTCTCTGTCAATTGACCCCAAGGTTTAGCAACCTTTGACCTATTGATGTGATACAAATCACTTCTGCTTTGCAGCATTGGAAATTTATGTTTGTGTTTTCAAAAGTGTGATATAAAAAGTTGATAATCTGATTCAGACAAATTCATCTACTTCATCTAAAAAAGACATTTGAAATTTTAACAATATTGTAACTTACCCGTAAGAAGTTGAGCGTGTAGTTAGTTAGTCCCTGTCTTGTTATATTTTTTGATAACTGTTCAACCATTGAAGGATCCTGGAAAAAAAAAATAACATTAAAAGATTCACATTATCATATTGCTTTGTGTGTCTTATTAAATAATTATACTTTTTTTTTGTAATTGGTGGGTATCATGTTCAATTTGGTTCTGACAAGATCAGGGTCATAAAAAGAATTGTTCTCACACCAACATAGATATTAGTGTCATATATTTTACTACAAATGCATCCAGTTCATCAATTGAGTAATTGCAGTAAACTATAAGGGTTATCTACTGTTGTTTTATTGGTTATATTGCAACAGGTTTTAATGTTTGATGACATTCCAGGCACAGATGAAAATATCATCAAGACATATCTCAAAGTCTTAATAGAGCCCAAACACATATAGCTCACATCTCACTACAAGTTGAAGGCAGTTCACCATGACAAATAGACCATGTTGTGAGCTTTACCTGTTAAGTATCACTGAAATATTTGGTATATTAACTCTTAACAGTCACCATATATGTTTTTGATTGTTTTTATAGTTGAGAATAACTCTAACATGTACAGTCACCATATATGTTTTTGATTGTTTTTATACTTGAAAATAACTCTAACATGTACAGTCACCATATATGTTTTTGATTGTTTTTATACTTGAGAATAACTCTAACATGTACAGTCACCATATAGGTTTTTGATTGTTTTTATACTTGAAAACAACTCTAACATGTACAGTCACCATATATGTTTTTGATTGTTTTTATACTTGAGAATAACTCTAACATGTACAGTCACCATATATGTTTTTGATTGTTTTTATACTTCAGTATAACTCTAACATGTACAGTCACCATATAGGTTTTTGATTGTTTTTATACTTGAGAATAACTCTAACATGTACAGTCACCATATATGTTTTTGATTGTTTTTATACTTGAGAATAACTCTAACATGTACAGTCACCATATAGGTTTTTGATTGTTTTTATACTTGAGAATAACTCTAACATGTACAGTCACCATATATGTTTTAGATTGTTTTTATACTTGAGAATAACTCTAACATGTACAGTCACCATACAGGTTTTAGATTGTTTTTATACTTGAGAATAACTCTAACATGTACAGTCACCATATAGGTTTTTGATTGTTTTTATACTTGAGAATAATGAACAATGAAATTCAGTATATCTTCAAGTTATCTATTATTTGCTTTCTCAGGAAATTCATATAAATATTCTTTTAAAATCTCCAAATTTCACTCATTCTAAATTTCATAATCTTATTATTTCAGCTTTGGTTATTTTTTTTGTTATGATATTTATACATATGAGGAGCTTTAATTATCACCATTAATGAGGGAGGAGCTTTAATTATCAGCATTAATGAGGTAGTAGCTCTTTTTATTTAGTTGTTAACACCTACATAGTTATGACACTATGCTTGGTAGCTCTATTTACCTAAACTGCTGACATTTGAAATATATTCTATAAAAACATTGCCATGGCATTACTTGGGATGAGATCTTGATGTTTAGTTCTTATTAAGTACATTGTTATGACACGAGATAGAATGTGCTTTAATTACCTGCATTGCTATAACACTCCGTGGGATAAGCTCTCTGTGTTGGCGAACTTGAAAATGCCATGATCTAATTCTCATCAAATCGTCAAACGTAAATTCTAATATCAATCTGCCTTCTGTTACAACCTACAAAACATATACTATATACAGTCAAGGGTACTACTTAAACAAGTGATTTCAGAATCACTACTTTAAGTGATTTTGGCTGTGAAATATTTTTAAACCAGGTGCTCCGCAGGGCGCAGCTTTATACGACCGCAGAGGTCGAACCAAGAACAGTTGGGGCAAGTATGGACAAAACATTCAAGCGTGATACAGCTCTGAATTTGGATTGTGATCAAATTTTTGACATTACATGGTTTTTTTTACACAAAACAAATGTCAAGATTTTACAAATCAATTAAAGATTTCTTCTTCAAACTTATTTAAATCTAAAATTAAATAGTTGACACAGCATAGGTTTCTGATACAGAATGAATGTGGTCTAATGAACTTAAAAATTTTTTTTTGCCTTTGAGCAATTCACTATGCTATTTTTTTTTCACATCCCCGTTTCCCTTTTTCCAAAACTGATATCAATTCAAATTTCTAATGGAGTTTGCAACAATAACTACTCTTTTAAATACATCATAAAATATTAAAATGTAAAATAAAGTGCTTGTTATCACTGAATGGTAAAGATTGGTTGGTAGTAAAAGTGAATATAAATTGTTTATTGTATAAAACAATAAAAAAACTTCATCAGAAACATTTTATATTGGCAAATTTCCAATGAAGTTATTTACATAAAGTTATTGGCAAATAAAAATAGAAAATGACATCATAGTCATGTCTGGCAAATGTCCAACATACATTATCTAAAAACATTTTAGATAAGATAAGGGAAAAAAGCTTCATCAGCAACATTTTATATTGGCAAATTTCCAATGAAGTTATTTACATAAAGTTATTGGCAAATAAAAATAGAAAATGACATCATAGTCATGTCTGGCAAATTTCCAACATATATTATCAACTACTATTCTATACAAAGAAAGATAACTCCAATTGAAAATTAATTGCTATTGCACAATATTGTGCAATTAGATATTCCTTGCTATTGTGCAATACTGTGCAATTGAAAATTTTTTGCTATTGCACAATACTTGATATGGAATCCTGATTTGGACCAACTTGAAAACTGGGCCCATAATCAAAAATCAAAGTACATGTTTAGATAAAGCATATCAAATAAGCCCAAGAATTTAATTTTTGTTAAAATCAAACTTAGTTTAATTTTGGACCCTTTGGACCTTAATGTAGACCAATTTGAAAACTGGACCAAAAATTAAGAATCTACATACACAGTTAGATTTGGCATATGAAAGAACCCATTTATTCAATTTTTGATGAAATCAAACAAAGTTTAATTTTGGACCCCCATTTGGACCAACTTGAAAACTAGGCCAATAATCAATCAAAGCGCGAAAGCGCTGTAAAGGCAGTTAATTACAGGTTGTGTGTATTTCTAGTCCAGTTATATCATTATCTTCCATAGAACAGAGGTGGTTTGTAGAATTTAAGATTTAGAGTTCTTTTGTACCTAGTTCACCTATATCTATAGTCTACTGTTTACAGTATATTTTCTGTGCCTCGCCATGAAAGGCATTTTTAGCCATGGCCTTGTCAGTTTGCTTTAAATTTATGAGTTTGACTGTCCCTTTGGTGTCTTTCGTCCCTCTTCTTTAGACATATAAGAACTTTTCCTTTTCAATATAAATAGACTATTTTTAATTATTGATTGTATACGCATATTCTATGACTCCCATAAAAAATAGTTCACAAAGATTGACTAGTCTCTGTACTGTGTGTATAGCAAGAACATCAAGTAACATAATGGTAAATGTACATAGTAACACATCAACTTTTTTGATGACCATACCTGCCAACTGTCAGTATTTGCAGAGTATTTCCCCCATCGAGCTCGAGGCTCTCAAATGGAAATTTTGTAAGAGCAATTTTGTCGAATATTTTAAAGAAAACAATTAATTCAACAATGGCAATGAGCTTGTTTATGCACGAAGAAGCCAAAAACCACATTAGAATATATTTGAAGGGAATCCATGACAAATCGCCCCATTAGCAAATAGCCCCACTTTTTCACTAACTCACCCCACTTTAAAAAAAAAAACTGCCCCAACCTGGATAACCATATCGCCCCACTTGTGAAATGTGTTATATCCCTTAATATTACTCCTGCCAACTTGCCCCACCTAATAGAAAACGATAATATCTAGATAAATATATTATTAACCAGGAAGAATTTACTAATGCCAACTCGCCCCACTCATGTAAAAAGATGTTATCCCGTTGTATATAAGTTAAATTCCGTTAATATTACTCCTGCTAACTGGTCCCACCTAATGGAAATCGGTGAAATCTAGATAAATATATTATTAACCAGGATGAATTTAGTAATGCCAACTCTCCCCACTTATGGAAAAAGATGTTATCCCGTTGAATATAAGTTAAATTCCTTATATTGCATTATGATACAATTAACAGGTTTCTTTTCAATTGTTATGCAAATAACTAAGCTTCAAAACTTAGTTATTCTTCAACAATACATTTTTTTTTTAGAATTATAATTTCAGTATATCAATAATAGTAATTAAATAAATTTTCGGTTTGTTTGTATTCTGTGTAGATTAGTTTTCATTAAAGTGGTGCGAGTTTTTATTTTTAATTATATATATATATATATTAATCTAAATATTACCGTTTTTTTATAAGTAGGGCGGGTTGGCAGGAGTAATATTTAACATGATTTAACCAATTTCACATGTGGGGCGATTGATAAATCAGTTTGTGGTGGTTTTTTTAAAAGTGGGCGATTAGCCAGTGGGGCGACTTGTCCTGCTTCCATTTGAAGGCCCCCTTGAAGGTTTTGTATGACTATATGAACCATCTTCCACGTAAAACCCCCATGTGCATTTTGAAAAGTTGGCAGATATGTTTCTAACTCCAGGCAAAATCTACCGGTATGAATGAAAAATAAGTTTTCAATTAAGGCTCTGTGGCCATAACAGCTGTCTCATTAGCATTTTAACCACTTCCCATATTTGCAATTAAAACAATAGAAGAAAATTATTCAACGCAAAAACAAAACTTACTTGTAAATATGAAATTCTCTTTACGGTATGAGTTTTTCTCATTGTTTGAGATTGTACAGTAGTACCTGTAACTGCTTATACCTATTTCTTATTCACTTTTGCTTGATAAACTCACTAAATATCATGTATATACATTGTACCACATCTCCTTATTTTTATATGCATTCCTATAACATGAACAATTGTAATTCAATTCTATATACCAAAGCAAAATGAACTGCACCACTTTCATTCACTAGTATGCATCTTTTGGCAAAATACAAGTTCTTAAATGACACAAGATATATTTATTGATAAAAAAATAAAATTTAGTATACAACTCTTTAACAGGTATAAAAAAAAAAAAAGCACAGCTGTGTCATAACTTGTGAAATCTGTGCTGAAAACATAGACATTGATGGTATTTGAGTAATTCCATATGTGAAGCTCAACATTAGCTCGTCAGTTGGTGGTGGACAGTTATAGTTCCTTTCTGCAGGCTAGGATGAATGACTTTTCAGGAAAACCAATTTCACAAATCAAAACTTTCCTCTAGATTTCTCCTACAATATTCATCCAGTTTAGTTCTTTTGGTTTAATTGGACACCGTCCTGATTTTTAATTTTGCAAACCATTCAGTCTCTTGCTTGCAAATGGTGCATGAAAATAGGATGGGTATGGCAGTAGACAAGTCTCTTTAAAGTGGGTTTGTGCCCTGAAAAAAAGTTTTATAACTTAAGTTTTTTTGAAACTTGTGCAACACACATACCTAAATAACTATAACATAGAAGAGAGCATCATTCGTGTCAATGTTTTGTTCCTGTTTACATTGTCATTGATATTTTTTCAGAAAGCCTGAGGCATAGCTCATGAATTCCTGTCATTACATCCTAAATTAACATAATTACTGCTAGAATAATTATCAGTATGATATACGTACACTATCATTGTACAGCCCAAGTCTTCAGTATATATAATTGTTGCATTCATTCACTCCTGTGTTCAGTCGTTCAAAAATATTTAAACATCAACAAATGAACTTTAATAAGGACAAGAAAACACTAGAAAAGATACGTACATACAACCCGTGTTTAAGTGTATTTGAAAGAGAAATATATCTGGTTAAACGATGTATAAAGGAGGAAAAAATTGTAGATATTGCATTACGATGCTTTCTACCTAATAGCACGTGGATATGTTTACATATTTAGACTTGACCCAGTATGACCCGTACCTTGTAGGTCACCGCCGTCGTTTAAACACTAGACTACAGTCGTGTATAAGACAATAAAATGCTTAAGCCTGTACTATTTGTGTGAAGTAAATGTGTTTTTTCTGTACATTTAAATTGTTTTACCTGATAGCAAGGACGTATATCTATCCGTTTCCTTCTCAATTCACTTTGTCAATTTCTTCGAGCTTCTTCAAAACATACGTATTACTGCGCCCGGAAGTGAAAAAAATATTAGAAATCCTCGTAAAATAATGCTATTTTCAATTTTGTGGAATCCATTTTGTTATATTTATTATATAAAGATAAAAAAAGTTACGATTAATTATGAATTTGCATATCATTATACGGAACGTCTATGGACTATTTTTCCATAGCTGTAAGTCGGTCATTTTGGCGGGAAATCATGTACACATACACACGTAGATTGGCTGGTACCTGATCGTAATGTTACACATCAGATATATCAAATAGCTAATACCCGGAACGTAGTACCGGGAACCAGGATAATACGTAGACAACATACATAACTAATACCGAAATTGAAAACGCTTTACGGTTTCTCGTTTATAAACCGAATTCCGCTTTGAATTATAGAAGATGCAATATTAATCATGTTCAGTCGACTTTTCATTGTTATATCAACGTCTGAACTAATTAAAAAATCTTTAGATGTCAGATAACACTCGAAATTGACCCGACCTCTTTCCACACCGAATACAAATAATGATAGTTTGTAGTCAGGTTGACTGCTTATAATGCAAAATACACATTAATAACAAGTTCTATAAAACGAACAATACACACTGATCGTTTCTTTAGTCCCCAATGTAAATGAAAGAAACAAAAACCATATCATACCATAACCAGATGCTCCGCAGGGCGTAGCTTTATACGACCACAGAGGTTGAACCCTGAACGGTTGGGGCAAGTATGGACACAACATTCAAGCTGGATTCAGCTCTAAATTTGGATTGTGATTAAATAGTTGACACAGCATAGGTTTCTGACACAGAATGAATGTGTTCTAATGAACTTAAAATTTTTGTTTTCTCTTAGAGCAATTCACTATGCTGTTGAATATTAATCCTCTCAAAAAAATGTTTGAAGAAATTTTCTTTTTTATTTATGAAATTTCAAATGAGAAAAATTGAACCCAATTTTTTTAATCACATCCCCCTTTCCCTTATTCCAAAACCAATCTCAATTAAAATTTCTAATGGAGTTTGCAACAATAACTACTCATTTAAATACATCATAAAATATTAAGATGTAAAAAAAACTGCTTGTTATCACTGAATGGTAAAGATTATTTTAATTTATCAGTTGGTAGTAAAAAGTGAATATACATTGTATATTGTATATAACAAAGATTTAAGTTGATTCTGGACAAAGAAAGATAACTCCAATTAAAAAAAAATCTTGCTATTGCACAATATTTTGCAATTAGATATTTCTTGCTTACTATTCTGGACAAAGAAAGATAACTCTAATTAAAAAAAATTTGCTATTTCACAATATTGTGCAATTAGATATTTCTTGCCATTGCGCAATACTGTGCAATTGAAAAGACTTGCTATTGCACAATACTTAATATAATAATTTTAGATCCTGATTTGGACCAACTTGAAAACTGGGCCCATAATAAAAAATCTAAGTACATTTTTGGATTCAGCATATCAAAGAACCCCAATATTTCAATTTTTGTTAAAATCAGACTAAGTTTAATTTTGGACCCTTTGGACTTTAGTGTAGACCAATTTGAAAACAGGACCAAAAATGAAGAATCTACATACACAGTTAGATTTGGTATATCAAAGAACCCCATTTATTCAATTTTTGATGAAATCAAACAAAGTTTAATTTTGGACCCCGATTTGGACCAACTTGAAAACTGGGCCAATAATCAAGAATCTAAGTACATTTTTAGATTCAGCTTATCAAAGAACCTAACTGATTCATTTTTTGTCAAAACCAAACTAAGTTTAATTTTGGACCCTTTGGACCTTAATGTAGACCAATTTGAAAACGGGACCAAAAGTTAAGAATCTACATACACAGTCATGTTAGATTGGGCATATCAAAGAACCCCAATTATTCAATTTTGATGAAATCAAACAAAGTTTAATTTTGGACCCTTTGGGCCCCTTATTCTGTTGGGACCAAAACTCCCAAAATCAATACCAACCTTCCTTTTATGGTCATAAACCTTGTGTTTAAATTTCATAGATTTCTATTTACTTATACTAACGTTATGGTGCGAAAACCAAGAAAAATGCTTATTTGTTTCCCTTTTTGGCCCCTAATTCCTAAACTGTTGAGACCTAAACTCCCAAAATCAATACCAACCTTCCTTTTGTAGTCATTAACATTGTGTTTAAATTTCATTGATTTCTATTTACTTAAACTAAAGTAATTGTGCGAAAACCAAGAATAATGCTTATTTGGGCCCTTTTTTGGCCCCTAATTCCTAAACTGTTGAAACCAAAACTCCCAAAATCAATCCCAACCGTTCTTTTGTGGTCATAAACCTTGTGTCAAAATTTCATAGATTTCTATTAACTTAAACTAAAGTTATAGTGCGAAAACCAAGAAAATGCTTATTTGGGCCCTTTTTGGCCCCTAATTCCTAAAATGTTGGGACCAAAACTCCCAAAATCAATACCAACCTTCCTTTTGTGGTCATAAACCTTGTGTTAAAATTTCATAGATTTCCATTCACTTTTACTAAAGTTAGAGTGCGAAAACTAAAAGTATTCGGACGACGACGACGACGACGACGACGCCAACGTGATAGCAATATACGACGAAAATTTTTTCAAATTTTGCGGTCGTATAAAAAGAAGAGGAGAAATTCGAACATTTCCGGATCTATTTCTGGCCAAAAGACCCCCTGCATAGATTGCGTATGAAAAGATGAACCTCATGACTTGAAAGTCAGGCCTTAAAGCACTGCCTTTAAAAATCTAAGTACATTTTTAAATTCAGCATATCAAAGAACCCCAAGGATTCAATTTTTGTTAAAATCAAACTAAGTTTAATTTTGGACCCTTTGGAGATTAATGTACACCAATTTGAAAACATGACCAAAAATTAAGAATCTACATACATAGTTAGATTCGGCATATCAAAGAACCCCAATTATTCAATTTTTGATGAAATCACACAAAGTTCAATTTTGGACCCTTTGGGCCCCTTATTCCTAAACTGTTGGGACCAAAACTCCCAAAATCAAACCCAACCTTCCTTTTATGGTCATAAACCTTGTGTTTAAATTTCATAGATTTCTATTTACTTATACTAAAGTTATGGTGCAAAAAACAAAAATAATGCTTATTTGGGCCCCTTTTTGGCCCCTAATTCATAAACTGTTGTGACCTCAACTCCAAAAATCAATCCCAACCTTCCTTTTGTGGTCATAAACCTTGTGTTTAAATTTCATTGATTTCTATTTACTTATACTAAAGTTATTGTGCGAAAACCAAGAATAATGCTTATTTGGGCCCTTTTTTGGCCCTTAATTCCTAAACTGTTGGAACCAAACCTCCCAAAATCAATCCCAACTGTCCTTTTGTGGTCATAAACCTTGTGTCAAAATTTCATAGATTTCTATTCACTTAAACTAAAGTTATAGTGCGAAAACCAAGAAAATGCTTAGTTGGGCCCTTTTTGGCCCCTAATTTCTAAAATGTTGGGACCAAAACTCCCAAAATCAATCCCAACCTTCCTTTTGTGGTCATAAACTTTGTGTTAAAATTTCATTGATTTCTATTCACTTTTACTAAAATTAGAGTGCGAAAACTAAAAGTATTCGGACGATGACGACGACGACGCCAACGTGATAGCAATATACGACCAAAAAATTAAAATTTTTGCGGTCGTATAAAAATCTATAAATAGACACAGACTTTTTAAAATCACTGAAACAAGTAATTGGAGAAGATCACTTCAATAAGTGTTTATAACTTTTTCTTGATATTTTTCTCACAAGCTTGATTTTTTTATTGGTAAAAAGACAAGAATTCCATTGAAAAAACAACTATGTACATTTAGAAATTGTCTTTTGCTTGATAAGCCTGTCAATTTTTACAATTTCTTGTAGATCAGGACATAACCTTGAAGTGTATCATTTAAACTCTAAAGAAAACCAATCAGGTTACCTAATGTTGTTGACCTTTGTCTGATAGTCAGAGTAGTTAATGTATATTTGATTACAGAACAATTCCCAAGGGTACTTTTAAAAGCTTTAGCGCACTAACTTACTGCCCAAGCGCACTGGTGAAGTTAATATCCATAGAAAAAGGGATAATTAATCTATGTAGGAAAATTATAGAAAAGTTTGTGAAAATATGGAAAATCAATGAAATTAGCATTTGAAGATCAAAGGAAACACCAAAATCACTTAAATAGGTGATAACTGAATATATCAAATCACTGAAATAGGTGATAATGAAATCGCTTGTTTAAGTAGCACCCCTGACTGATATATATCAACATCCTAGTAAATGTGTCATGTATTTAAATATCCTAAACTATAGACTCAAAATAGCCTGTATCCCTAGCATGGAATTTTCTCATATTGTCTTATTTATTTTTTTTTTTTTTCAAAAAGATAGCTTGCATTTGGATGATTGACCTGGAAATAATTTTTACTTGTGTAGGTTTTCTCTATTTTACTCTTTTAGTTGAGCAACAGGGGCCATATTTGTTTATCAATTAAAATCCTTTGATAAATCAAAGAGCAGATTGCTCTGAGGGATACGATTGCCATTGTTTTCATTGATACATGTATTCGTATTATTTTCCAAAATAATTCAACTGCACGTGTAAAATACTCGTAAAATGTAATTTATGTAATCTAAATAGTTATTTAACTTTAAAAATAGCCAATCCTTGATATAAGTATATGAACAATGTACTTATTGTGTTTTATTTTTGATCTATCAATTCCAAGTTGACTTTCCTCAGCAGTCACTGAGAGTGAGAGAAGGTATTTCACTTCGTACCTTATCACCTATTTTCCTACGTGAAGTCTAGGTGGAACCCCCATTCCTAACTCTTTAAATATTTAATTTCCTTTGGGTCAGTGGGCATGACTCCTTTCCATACACATTCCTCTGTTTAAATTGCGAACGGTTCTAATCTAATACGACGTCTATCGACAGAACGAGTTAATTTTTTTTGATGTATCGTCGTTTAACGAGATTTACTTACGGAAGGGAGACAACTCGAAGTAATAATATGGAAGACTCCATTTTGGCTGAAGGGGTGTTCTAGTTGCACCTTTACCTTGTGGACTACATTTATTTTAATTTAAATGATGCATATGATTTAAAATTTACAACAACAATAACCCTCAATAGCAGACAGGCATAGAAAGGATCTCGTGAGTTTCAAATTAATCAATGGAGTGGGGAATCCAGAGCAACCATTCAATCTGATACCCCTTCAAGTCAAGAAAACTATATGCATGCGCATAATTACCTAAACAAACCCTAGATTTGTGATTTGTAGCTAGGACGTATACTAAATGTTAATTAAACGACCTCCATTTCTTTATGGAAGTACAATATCAAATATCAGTTTCACAATGGTGACATATATGAAAACTCCACTTCAGTTCTTATATGAAAGAAATAGATTTATCGATCGGAATTCAGAGAACTCTCACATGTTATCAAAACTGGGGAATTCCCTCTGACGTGTTTCTAAATTTATAAAAACACTTAATATAAATACTGCTTAATTCTGATTTTCCGTGTTGTTAAAAACACGCATACAAATCAAGGGAAATATCAAACATGAAGATTATGAGAAGAACATTATAGGACAGTTGTTACAATTCAATCCTTTTGTTTTTTTATACCATTTAAAGCAACACAATCTCAAGAATCTGAGATGTTCCTTGATGTTTAGAATAAAACGGTTGACATGAGGGCATGGCCCTGACTAAATGGTATAAGTCTACAGATTGCTTAAAAGAAATCGTATCCCAAAAATTATTAAACTAAATTCCATAATTAACATTAAGTTAAGAATTGGTAACATAATGGAGAGTATTCTCAGCAGAGAAGACTGCTGGACTGCTGACATATATGTTTTCTTATAATTTAATAAGAATGTTTGTATGAGTTAATGATGAAGAACTAAATTTAATATTCATTTAAAGCTTATGTGTTATGTTTAATTTTGTGTATGATGGCCACACTAGAGGGTAATGGATGTTTTATAAGCGACAATGGCTTTGCCCTGTGAAGGTCACTTACCTTAGTAAACATTGGTTTGCCATGATGTGTTACCATAGTAGCATGGTCACAGTCTAAGGTGATTGATGTATTATGAAATGATTCTTTAGTATGCTTCAATATGTAGTAGAGATCTGTCACTCCTCCCTCAAATATACTTCTGAAATACCGAGGTATCAGTGTTCTTCCAATCGCTGTAATAGAAATATCACAATTATTATACATACCCTTAGTCGAATATAATCTAAATATACCAGGAGTCAATTACACAAAAGTACTAACTACTTTGACTGATTGTTAGTATACAGAATTGTTCATGACTTACTATAAATCTTGATCGTAAGTTTTTTTGTTAAACTGACTCTTTTGTTTTACAGTGTCATTTACGGGCCTTTAATAGCCAACTATGCAGTATGGGCTTTGCTCATTGTTGAAAGAACCACATGTCCTTTTCTATATCCAGATAATAAAGATTTTCCATGAGTCCTGCTCCAGTTATTTATACATAATGTAAAGTACACTTGCTGTACAAGTTAGAGACAGAGTTTTTCATTTACTTAAGGAGAAAACCTAACATTGAAAATTGGTATTTAACTAAAAGTCATTAAAGCATGAGCAGAGAGCAGAACCTAGAAATAGCCATCAAACTGAGAAGTACTGATAGAAATGCAACTTTAAAGAAAATATCATTAACCTTTCACAAGTATTTCCTATCAAACTGACTTAAACAGAAAACTTAACAATTATTGCGGTCTCCGACATAAAAGCAATACCGTCACCGATATAACCATATAGACTAAAATCTGTAGGGATTTCAGAGAAATTCATTGGGTACACTTATACAGGTGAACATCATTCAAGCACTATCCTATTTCCATATTAAGAAAACCATGAACTATTGGACAAACCCCTACTATAACATATATATGTACAAATGTTTATTTATCAGTTCTTGTCAAACTGAACATGTGTATAAAGTTGTATATCAATGTGACCACAAACTACTCTAAACCTAAACTTTAACTGAAGACATGCATGTGTAACGGTTTAATTCTTCCTCTGTGATATTTTATCCTGAGGATAATTTGTCCCGGTAATTTTTTCCCAGGCATGGTATTGCACAGGTTGATTTTTTCCAGAGGAGTGAATATATATCTGTGTTATGCGGATAGTATGTACCGGTATATATTTGCCGTACTATATTTCACAGAACCGTGTGAAATAGAGTCCCATTAACTACTATGTAAGTTACTCACAATCAATATATACCTGACTATAATTATAAAATGTTTCACAAAGGTAGACCAAATTTGCATAATTTATCAAAGGGAGGTAATTATGAGCAATTTATATTTTAAAGATACTAATATAATATATTTCTGAATCTATTTTATAGTGAAATTTTTCCTTGAATCTTGTTTTTTTTATATATTCCATTTATATAAAAAAATGACTTACAACTTGTTTTAATAAGACAGATAACATTTCACAGGTAAAAACTATCCAGTTGTTAAACATGCTTTTGTTCCAATATATTGTTATGCTATGATTTATCTGATTTCCATATAATCAACAGCTACATCTCTGTCCCCAGACAAAACTATTTATATAGTTAAAAATATCATCATAATCAAATTCTTCTGTTACTGTTAACAGTAGTAATGCAACTATATTTCTACCTTACTTTTAAATTTATATTTGTATTGAGATCTGAAAACAACTCACTTTTACATGTATTTCACTAACCTTATTTAATCATGATATATATTATTTTCACAATTACGACCTTTGAAATTACTTTTGGTTTTTCTTCCCTATGTTTCATGATAATTTTCTTTTTAAAAGGATGATATTGACTTGAATATTTCAGGAAATTTTTTCAAGGATAATTTGTGAAATTATTTCCCATTATAAGACATTTTTTTTTAACAATTTCGCTTTATTTCAAATACACTATTATTATTTCATAGTATTTTTAAAGGATAAGTTTTTTCTAATAACTATTCAATAAGTTAACTACCCAGATAGAATTTCACGGCAAAGGAAAAAATATCCCAGGGAAATATTTTCCTCCGGATAAAAAAATAACAACAACTACTGTGACATTTTTTCCTCCCGATCAAATTTCACCCGGATATAATTTTGCTTTACACATGCATGCATTACATTCCTCAATTATCGTAGGACAGGCATACCAATACAACCCATAGAAAGATCATACTAACTGTAACGTTTAGGTCCATCTTCTAAATAAAATGACAAGGTCATACTGGCGTCATCTTCAAAGAATTCTGTGGCAAACGATTCCCACCATAAGATATCACTCTCCTGAAAAATAAGGAATATACAGTCAAAACTTATCAAACCAGTGGTATGCCATTAAACATGGTGGCAAACCACACATTCACTAGATGCCATCATGATAATCGCATTACCACTACCAGTTAAATAAATAAGTTTATAACCATACATATCTGTACTGAGTGTCTTTTTGTTGGGAAGAACAAGTACCCGGGCATGTCTTCTCAGTGTTTTTGTTAGATGTATTTTCTATTTGTATCTAACTGATGAGATAATATAAAAAAGAAGATGTGGTATGATTGCCAATGAGACAACTATCCACAAGAGACCAAAATGACAGCTATAAAAGGCCCCGATATGACAATGTAAAACAATTCAAAGGAGAAAACTAATTTTCAACTGATTTTTATAGTTCGTTTATATGTTGTACTGTTACACCACTGTCCACGTTGGGGGAGGGTTGGGATCCTGCTAATTCGAAACATGTTAAACCATGCCACATTCTGTATGAATAAACCTGTTTTTTGTCTGTAATTCAGTGGTTGTTCACAGTTGTTTGTTGCTGTGTTACCATACTTAATTGTTTTTCAATATTTTTTTGTACATCACTTAGGCCGCTAGTTTTCTCATACATATTCAATGTAAAATATAATTTAACAGCTGCCACAGGATTAAAATAGAAATTTAAATGAAAAGGTCATGAAGGTAGGGACTGCGTGTCTTGCTTAAAATCCATTTTAAAACATATAATACATCAAACCTTTTCAACATAATAAAATCACTTTAGGCCAAAAAAATAAACATCCTAATTTTACAGGAAAATGTATGACATATTTGATGTCCCCCAGTCCACAATGGTCTAAATGCAGAATCAAGGTCTTTGAACAAAGTTAACGAAAAAATTATTTTGTAAAACAAACAATCTCAGAACACATTAAGGTTGTTACTATTTTTACATTTTCTTTCTGTTTATCACTTGATACATGGATCAGAAATAGATGGGTGTTGTAAATATGATATGAATAACAATAGGATACACACATATAAAGTAAGCTTAATGACAAGCTTTGTTTAAATCCTATGTGAAGGAAATAAATAAGTTAACAGGAAATAACTAGTAACAAATTTATCTTTGAAACATAATGTGACTTATACAGGCAGCAAAATTAAATCAATCAAAATGCTGCATAGTTTAGGCAGAACAGCAAAGATCCTTTCAAATTCTTTAGCAGTAAATTATGAGAGTTTGAAGTTGCAAGGTAATAATTGGTAGACATGTCCATAAATAGAAAGAAAGAATGTCAAATAAAATCTACCATCCTGCAGATTATGAATTTTTCTAATGCATGACATTTTATAAATTTGAAAAACCTAGGATTCCCTTAATTAGCACTTATTATATAATCTCATGATAAAATTTGAGAGAATAGTGTAAAGTGTAAACTGTGGTCTCAGTATGTACAATACCCCTACAGAGCCTCAGTAAATAATACACTGTATATGGTATCAAGTTACCTTGATCAAATTTAATGTATTTCCTTCAGCATCTTGTCTTATATAATTAATTGTACACAACACCTTAAAACAAAACAACTTCTTTGTTGTTATATAGATAGTGAAAATATATGTATATAATATCCCTTAGTTAATAATACAATTGTAGATACTCAGGTGTATTACATAATACATGTATTACTAAGCTTCAAAATTGCCAGAGATTATCTTCAAATGAAGATTGGCCATGGGATTTACATCTTGTAAAAAACCTCAGATATGAAAACAAGTATGTATGTATTTCAATGAGACAGCTACCAAACATTGTCTGTACACATTATTTTAACTATGAGGCCAAACTCTGACAATTGAATCTCTAGATCAATGGTTTTATGAATAAAATAAGATGTGGCAAATAAGTAAATGAGACAGCAACTCAACACTATGAAGTCAGCTTTAATTTCTTTTACCATCAACCCCCCCTCCCCCCCCCAAAAAAAAAGAAAGAAAAAAGACAACCCTCCCCTTATTTTTCAAATAATATCACTTTCTAGCTTATTTTCAACCAATTTTACTTTATAGATTATATAATTTTGGGAAATAGGTTAATGCTCAACAGCAACTTCTGTTGAAATACATGTATGTACATGTCACATGTGAATTGCACATCAAATTAAAAATTTATTTTCTTTGGCAAAGAAATATTCTTTAATGAGAATCCAAATTATTAATTATAAGATGTCAGTAACACTTTTTATGCAAGTTTTTTTTCCCTTGTGGATGTGTTTTGAGTAAGTTTAGCGCATGGGATTTGGTATGGACACTTGTCAATTGTTGAACACCTTGAAATTTTTAGTGAATTATTTTGTGTTGATGAATCTCATTAAATTGTACACAACAATTCCTTTTATTCAAATCAGAAATCAATTGCATAAATTCAGAACTATGATTTTTTGTTGTAAACAGAACAAAAGAAAATCCTAAAAAGATCATTCCTTACATTTTCATGTCCAGTCTCATTTAATTTGAATTATGCAGTAATTTAGGCAAGGTGAGATGTAAAATATTACTGACTCACACTAACATGGTTCAAAATATCATCCTTTTGAAAGAAATGAATGAAATACTAAAAATGTTAGTCACTTAATTAAGCATGAAATGTAACTGTAAGGCAAGATAACCGCAAATGTTGTTGATTTTCAGTGCAACTATTTCATTCATAGAAATAACATTCATAGCAGTGAAACATAGCTTTCTGAAGAAAAAAACCCAGGCTCAAACTAAAAACTTAAATAGCCAAATCAGGTTCTAAGAATAATTGCTAAGAAAAATACCATGTAAACACTGTAAAACAGTCCAAGTAATGGCACCCTAATTAACTAGCTATATATATAGTTTCACAAACTAGGAACCAATTTACCTCAAAAAAAGCGAATTGTTTAAAATCATTTTAGCACATAAATTTAAAAGCCAATTAAAAACGATGACAAATTTTTGTTGCTTGTCATAATAAATCATATAATGTGCTGAAACAAGCAGAGAAGGTAATAATTATAATGTAACATAACAGGAAACATGGCCTGGTTTCCTGTTGTTATCTGGTAACCTTTCATCATACTTCACATAACTTTATTTTATTTAAAAATATGTTAAGTTCATTCACTAAATGCAAATACACAATACACTTATGTTTAACTTGTTGAATATTTGAATGCAAATACTATATTCGAAATGAAAAAAAAAAGGTCTTATTAAAACAAATGATATTTCATAATCTTTTATCAAAATCAAATTCCTATTACTACATTTAGTCAAAAATACAGAAAGCAAAACAAAAAATAGTCCCTTCAAAGCTATCAATTCCTTAATGACTGACATCAAGTCAGGAACCATATATATCAGTGAATAGTCCACAACAACTAACCAGACCTTATCTTCAACCAAAGAATCCATCATAAGTAGTTGGTAGGTCCACTATAATTAACAGGATATCATTTTGTGGTTAAAAGTCCATTAAAATTTACAGGACCTCATAAATATTAAAAAGTTCATTGTAACTGACAAGACCTCATTTCCTGTAAGTAGTACTTAATAAATATAACAGGACCTCATTTATCAGTAAATAGTCAAAGGTCCACTGTAGCAGTTGACAGGACAGTAAATAGTCCCTAATATATAACTGGACCTCATTTATCAGCAAATAGTCCACTACAGCAGTTGACAGGACCGTGGTTTACTTCATTACCAAATAGTTCGTTTCTATGTATATTGGCATTTGTTTTGTTGAACTTCAGTGTTTCTGTTTTTTAGTTGTTTTCCTATTATACATGTGTTATAGTTGATGTGTTTCCCTTGGTTTTAGTTTGTTACCCAGATTTGTTTTCTTTCAATAAATTCATGACTTTTGAACAGCAGTATACTACGTTGTACTGTTGCCTTTATCTAATATTTCCAAATTATTTTCCAAATTAAATCTTAATAATAAATGGTTCACTACAGCTGCTGACTTCATGTTTTTTACAGTAAAATACCTACATGTACATTGTATTACAAATGTATATTTGATAGGGCCTTATAAAGTGCAGTAAATAGTCAATTATAACAAACAGGGCCTTTTTCTGGCAGCAAATAGTCCATTTTAAAATTGGTCATGTTCCCCATGCCTGATGGCTTAATAAGACTAACAATTCTAAATTTTCTAGTCAAAAAAGATAATTATTATCAATTTTATAGTGTGTAACTGAAAATTCTCAGTAAATAACATCTCTGCCGGATCTTAATTTTCTCTATAAAAGTCTTCCTCGAATGATTTTTCATTGTTCAACAAACATAAAATTGGACTAATCACATATACAAAAGTAACACTTAAATCTTATCTTCAAAGCATGCACAAATGAGTGGCAGACCAATGCAATGTTTTGAAAAAAGACTCAATTCGTTAGTCACAGAAAGCCAAAATTTGGTTTGAACTTTTAAATACTTATTCCTTGAAAAGCATTTCAAACAAAGGATCACTTTCTCTACCATTGGAGTCGCCCAGTTCATTTTTCACTGCTTCTGAATGAGACCCTTCTCCTTAGAAGTCACAGAATGTTACTTACTAGAAATAAATCCAGCTTACCTCACTTCGTTGTTGTAGTCTTTTATTCAGCTCATGAATCCTATAGTCTGGCTGTCCCATGTACGGAGTATGTCTCCTATATAACATAGAAAATGGTGACAAATAAAAAGGATCATAGTTTAAACAATTCATTGTATGTACATCGTCAAAAAAACCACTTTCCCACGTAAATATCAATTATCTGTAGTATCTTCCTCTCGCATGTGTGTAGTATAATTTAATCAGGACACCAGGTGCCCCACTATAAAACAATAAGTGTTGTTAGGGGGTGTCCATAGGAAATTGTCCTACTTTATCTAACTCAGGACCTAAATCATCTTACATTTCCTTAGAGGCACAAGATGGGGACAATAGTATAATTTCTTGGTCGTTAACACCATTTGATATATAATCTAAATATGGGAAATTTTAAAATGATTTTCCCCTGTTTTTTATACATGAACTTTTTTGTAATGTTAATATATTATAACAGTTAATTAAATAATGAAACAAATTAACACTTCTTGTGTTTATAATTCTTTTTTTTTTGAAGATTATTTTACAAGAAATAAATTAAGCTGATGTTATATGGTAAAACATAAGGTAATTATGACATTATGATAATACAATACAAAAGAATATGATTTTATTTCCAAACCAAAATTCATGTACATTGTATAGTGATCTTCCTGTTTTGTATAAAAGAGATTCCTAGGAATAAACTAAAATTGGAACAAAAAGGGGGGCTAGATTTCAAGTACAAAGACGGGGAATAAAGATATAATAATTTTAAAATTTAATGACACTTGTGCACAATTAGATTGAAAATATTTCAGGATACACAAATTTATAGCTAACTTTTAGTGAAAGGGGCCTTGGATTATGAATTGAAATCTGAAAACATTTAGTATTTATCTGTGTAATGGCCATGAATAAACCATGACCTGTGAATTCTTTATATATATATATATATATATATATATATATAAATCCTGACAAGATATACAGGAATTTTTTATAAAGTTTTATTTCCAGCTTGTATGTTATTCAAAGGTACATTACGCAAGGCCACATGTTTATTCTTTAAGAATTGTATTCCAATATTTAGTCCCCTTGATGTTAGTCATGGTTAATTTACAGACAGATTTCTATTTGAAAATAAAAGTACTCTAATCAAGTGTTAACAAAATCATTGAAAGAAGCTCCACAGGAGGTTCTTCTATTCAGGACACATATTTGTGCAAATAAATACTTATACATGTAAAAAGAAATGTTAAAATATGGAACAGTGGTGTATCCTGAAATTTTCATAAGTGGGGGCTCTCTGACTGACTGAGAGGGGGCCTGCTGTGGTCATGCTTCAATGATTCCCTATATAATTAACCATTTTTTTTTCCAGTCAAAGGGGAGGGGAGGACCCCTGGCCCCTCAAAATCTGCCTCTGAGGAAAAGATTTTTTGCAAAATGTGGTAAAATTCTATAGGAATTAAAATAAACAACATTGACTCTAGAAAACTTTTAAAACACAGTGTAAAATGTACATGGAAATAATAGGAAACATGTACTTGTTGCAATATGATTTAAAAAAAGTACAGCAGTTACTTTGAAATTTTTTTCTATTAAATAGAAAAAAATTTCAAAGTAACTGCTGTACTTTTTTTTAAATCATATACTGACACACCTAAATATTAATACTATAATGGAATGTTCAATGACATACCAAAACAAAATGGGAAGTTTATAAAACAAGGAGATGTACAAGATGAGAAGGGCTAACTAAGAAATCAGGATAGTTAAGGATCCTAGTAATATTTTGATACATCATGTTTTGTCACATTTTTAAATACACTAAAATTATACAATGAGGTATATATGTAAATGGTAAGTACATTTGTACTTCTAAAGGTCATTTGACCACATATATATATAAGGAGTGAATATTCTTGACCATGTTAAAATATAGGACCACAGTTTATTACTATTATTGTATTTGACTTGGACATATTTGTCTTCCAAATATTTTATATAAATATATATGTCAAAGTGTGTTATATATAACAAAAATGGATTCAGGTGGGGGCATAGACAGTGTATGTAACCACCCTGACCCTCTTAAAGGCCATTCCCTCACCCTCCTCAATAGAGAATCCCTCTCCACAACTTTAATCTGAATAATTTTTCATTATTTAAATCTTTCACCAATGGAGAGTTATCCAGAGGAAATAATGTACAATTACAAAAATAAAGAATGGAAATAGGGAATCTATGATTGGGTTGGATAAAAACCGCAATTTTTATATGTGTGCATGTAAAACTAATTTCGTTGTAATAGGGTCTAAAAACACCACAAACAACATTTTCCGAAAAGACCAAAAAAGTGAAAAAGTATATTTAACAAAACGCATTTGACTAACATGTCAAACAACTGATGTTCTTAAACCCTGCTGACTGCCATTGGCGATTGCCTAATAAATTGATCACAAGATGTAACAAAATGGATCTTAATATTAATTTATTACAAAACAGAAAACAATAAACTTTCGGCAAAGATGTCATACCACAAACATGAGGTGCAAAAATTTGTAAACCCGATCCCAGTTTTGACAATAAATGTCTCTACAGTGATATTAGGGATTGAAAACGGTATTTGGAAGGCCATGTAATTTACCACAATTTAGGAAAGACTCTTGAATTTTAAAGAGTCAAAACAGGATGAACGGATCATATAAACCAGAGGGAAAATATGATACAAGCCCAAACGAAAAAATATAAACAAGTCTATAATTAATAGAAATGAAGGCTTGAGAGCAAATACATTGCAATTTCCAATATAATTAATATATCCAAAGGGGTATAACTCTTTTGATTTTTTTGGATCCGTCACTGATTTACGAACTTGTGATAGACATTGCTTATAGAAGCGTTTCATAAAAATCTGTCAAGAACTGTACACATGAGAGCACAAACAACTTCTGATGGACAGCATTTCTAAGTTGCAGGGGCTACAATAGGTTACTTATAAGGGTATGTAACTAATAAAACCATTCAATAATGTCATAGCGAGTAGGTCCCTATATATATGATACATATAAATTGATAGTTTGATGTACAACCATACTATATCAGATTAGCCTCCCTTGATTTTTGCTAACTTGAATATTCTATTACCATCAAGTTCTTGCAATAACAAAACAAAAGAATGTTAAAATACCCCAGTATCAAGTTTAGGAACTTTTGTAGAACATTTGGGTTGAAATACATAGAGATAGATTTGAAATTAATTATTGCAATTCATCAAAACTATTGGCACATGTAGCAATTCAGAAGTTTTATCTTTTGGTTACTGGAATATGCATGATTTTCAAAACATATAAAGGGTTCATTATCACTGAACCAGTATATATTTGTTTAGGGGCCAGCTGAAGGACGCCTCCGGGTGCGAGAATTTCTCATTGCATTGAAGACCTGTTGGTGACCTTCTGCTGTTGTCTGCTCTATGGTCGGGTTGTTGTCTCTTTGGCACATTCCCCATTTCCATTCTCAATTTTATTTGAATCATTTTGGTTTTTTTCCCCCAGAAATGAAAACATTGCATTTAGCTCTGAGATAATACTAAAAAAATTTAATGTAAAAAGTATACAATGGGAGATAACTCAAAATTCTCATATACATGTACAACAATTACAAAATTCAAATTAATAGCAAAATCAAAGATAATTTTTTTATTTATACTTAAAAAAAAAAGTTATAATTATGAGGGTTCACAAGAGTTTCATGTTGTACACGTATTGGTGAATAATTTGGGATCTGAATTTCTGATATCAATGGAATAAGATAAACGGTACCAATTTTCCTGCACCAGATGCGCATTTCGACAATACATGTCACTTCAGTGATGCTCGTGGCCAAAATATTTGAAATCCAAAGCTTATATAAAAGATGAAGAGCTATAATCCAAAAGGTCCAAAAAGTATAGCCAAATCTGTGAAAGAATCAGAGCTTTGCATGAGGGAGATACATTCCTTAATTTATAATAATTTCTAACATTTTGTAACAGCAAATTTTAATAACACAAAAAAATCTGTATTTTCATGCCAGTACCGAAGTACAGGCTACTGGGCTGGTGATACCCTCGGGGACTAACAGTCCACCAGCAGAGGCATATATAGCATAGCAAAAAACATAATGCATTAGAGATGACAAAAATGTACAAAATTAAAATAAAATTCTGTAAAATTCTAACAATGCTTTTGGCGCATTAAAGTTACTTCAAAACTTGACATACCAAAGAAACATCAAAAACTGAAGGTTTTTCGGATGTGTTAACTCTCCAAATTCAGAAAAAATATTGCATTAAAACGAAGTTTTGAGGTAGGTGTTGTTTCATTGTCTATCTATTGCATTATTTGCACATTTACTTATTTCAGCAAGTCAACATGGCAGTTCCTTAGTTATGAAATTTCAACAGTCAGTGGATTTAGCAGTAGCTTACAAGAAAAAAAAGTTAATCAAAAATGGCAAATGTTGAAGTTGAGAATCAAAGGAATTAAAACACATTTTTTCTGGCATTTATTAAGAAATAATTTGTGCAAGTTATAGATTTATCATATTTGTCTAGCTTTATATACATTTAACAGGGGGTAAAATAGAACTATCACAAACACAGCATATCCAACCTCACTTCAGTTTTTAATGACCATATTTGTCCTTTTAGAATTGAAATAATCCATGGAAGCCATAGATTTGTTGTAAATTTACACATGGTCTGAGCCGTGATACTCGTTAATTTTATCCCTCACTAATGCTCAGGATAAAATTTGAATATCACTGTCAAGGCCATGTTTAACTTTCAAACAAATCTATGGCTTCCATTGATTATTTCTAAAATAAATCTCAGTTCAACATGTTCACAAACACAAACAATATCTTAAATAAATGGAGACTGTGTCCCCATGGAAACAGATGATGCCTCCGCTTGCATACAACACTATAAAGGGATATAACTAACGAACAATAAAAGTGATGCTACCAAAATTCAACTTGATCTGTGTTTTGTGGTAGTAAGCATTGTGTATACGTTGCATAACATTTGGTAGAGAACGAAAAACTAAATATTTTACCTTTTTTTCCCTGTTTATTAAGGAGCATAACTAAAGAATTAATAGTTAAAGTGACCCCACCAAATTCAAACTTGATCTGCATTTTGTGGTATTAAGCATTTTTTATTAAGTTTTATAACATTTAGTTGAGGCAAACTCAAGTTAGAGAACTGAAACTAAAAAATTCATAACTTTTCCATTTGTAAATGGGGATACATGTAGCTCTAGAACGGTTAAAGTGATGCCATCAAAATTCAAACTTGATCTGTGTTTTGTGGTACAATGTAATGAGCATTGAGTATAAGTTTCATAACGTACAATGTATGGTTGAGGCAAACTCAAGTTAGAGAACGGAAACCAATTTTGGGATGCATACTGATGGACAAGCGTAAAACTTAATGCCCCCTCCGCTACGGCTGGGGCATTATAAGACTTTTTTTTGGCAAAATTTGAGAATCAATGACATCATTTATTTACAACATAGGTATGGACAGATTTGGTGCAGATGAGAAAGAGGTGGTGAGGCGAGAGGGTCAAAAGAACAGAAGAGAATCCAAAATAGCAAAGATGAGGAAAGACCTAAGGCAACTTAAGAAAAGATATAATCAGGCATCAGAGGATGAAAAACCAGCATTATCTGAGCTGAGGGACACCATCAGGAAGAAACTCAAGATCACAAGGAGAGCAGAGAGAACTAGGAAAAGGAGGAAAAAGAGAGAGAAAGCAAGAGCTCAATTTACATCAGATCCTTTCCAATTTTATACATCAAGATTGTTGGGGAAGAAAGGATCAGGACAACTAAAAGCTAGTAAAGAGGAAGTAGAAGAATATTTAAGAGAAATGCACAGTGATCCAAAAAGGGAAGACGAACTCCCAGATATAGAACAACTTATACGCCCGGAGGATCCAGAGCAGGTTTTTGATGAATCACCACCAAAGTTAAAAGAGGTAGTAGATGTTATCAAGAAAGGAAGGGCAGCATCAGCACCAGGTCCAAATGGAGTACCATATAAGGTATACAAGAACTGTCAGAGAATTACAAGACGTCTATGGAAGTTAATAAGAGTCATCTGGAGAAGAGGTCGACTAGCAGAGAGTTGGCACAAGGCAGAAGGGTGCTTTATACCAAAGGAAGAGAAGTCAGAAACATTAAAACAGTTTAGAACCATCTCACTGTTAAATGTAGAAGGAAAGATATTTCTTGCTATTCTTGCTAAAAGGATGACAAACTACATGCTGAGCAACGAGTACATTGACATTGCAGTACAGAAAGGAGGGGTACCAGGTGTATCAGGCTGCATTGAACACACAAGCGTATTATCACAGATAATCCGAGAAGCGAAATATTCAAAGGGAGAGCTCGCAGTTGTCTGGCTGGATTTAGCGAATGCATATGGGACAGTAACACACAAGTTAGTTGAGTTGATGCTGGAGAGATACCATGTACCTGACGGTGTAAGAGAGCTGATAAGAGAGTACTTCAACCATCTGCAGCTGAGATTTACCGTTGGGGATTTTACAACATCATGGCAACGTTTAGAAGTGGGAATAGTGACAGGATGCACGATATCTGTCATCCTTTTCTCCGCAGCAATGAATATGATTGTGAAGTCAGTAGAGAAGAAGAGCAGAGGTCCATGGATGAAGTCAGGAGTACGGCAACCACCAGGAAGAGCATTCATGGATGATATGACAATAAGCACAAAGACAGTTATCGAAGCCAGGTGGACACTACAAGAGCTTGATAAGATGATCACCTGGGCAAGAATGAAAGTGAAGCCTAGCAAATCCAGAAGTTTGGTAGTGAAGAATGGTAAAGTCAAGGAGGAAAGGTTTAAAATAGGAGACGAAATAATACCAACAGTCTCAGAGAAGCCAGTTAAGTGTCTCGGAAAATGGTTCAACAACACCTTGTCAGATAAGTTGAATGTGGAAGATACATATAAGCAGTTGGACGACTGGTTAAAGGCAGTAGATAAGAGTGGACTACCAGGAAAGTACAAGGCATGGATTTACCAGCATGGGATATTGCCTCGGCTGCTGTGGCCACTTCTTGTGTATGATGTACCAATGACAACGGTAGAGGGAATGGAAAGAATATCAAACAGTAACTTACGTAGATGGCTTGGAGTACCACGCAGTTTCAGCAGTGTGGGCCTATACAGTTTAGGAACCAAGTTACAGCTACCACTCAAGTCAATCACTGAGGAATTCAAGGTGACCAAGGTTAGACAACATCTGACGTTAAAAAACAGCAGGGATGAGAAAGTACGATCAGCAAAAGTAGAAATAAGAACTGGAAGGAAGTGGTCAACAAAGAAGACGATAGAAGATGCTGAGTCACGATTAAAACACAGTGAGATAGTGGGCAGAGTTGCAGTTGGAAGACAGGGGCTGGATGTTACACCTACAGCAAAATGGAGAACAGCAACAGTGGAAGAAAAAAGACATCTGGTACAGAAAGAGGTACGATCAATGGAAGAAGATAGTAGAATGGTAAAGGCAGTGAGCATGAAGAAGCAGGGAAGCTGGTTAAACTGGGAGGGAGCAAGACAGCAGAAGTTAGGATGGAATGAGATCTGGAAGATGGAGCCACATAGGTTGCAATTTAAGCTGAAGTCAGTATATGATGTATTGCCAAGCCCAACAAATCTAGCAACATGGGGATTGATAGACGACCCAAAGTGTGTTCTTTGTGGTAAGCCAGCAAACTTGGAGCACATATTATCATCATGCTCGAGTGCTTTGAAAGACGGGAGGTATACATGGCGACACGACAAGGTATTAGGGACACTAGCAGACACCCTAGAGAGAAACATCAGGAAGCCAAGGAAAAACAAGGAAGGACTTACTTTTGTCAATTTTGTTAAGGAAGGAGAGAAAGGTCAGAAGAAGAAGGTGGAAGGAAGTGGTTTATTGGTAACAGCAACTGATTGGCAAATGTTGGTAGATCTTAAACAGAAGTTACAATTCCCTCCACAGATTGCAGTAACAAACCAGAGACCTGACATCGTCATTTGGTCAGCCTCAACAAAACAGGCAATCCTGCTGGAACTAACCGTACCATGGGAAGAAAGAATAGAAGATGCCTACGAAAGAAAGAGACTGAAGTACCAAGATCTACTTGCAGAATGTAGAGACAATGGATGGAGGGTATGGTTATTTCCAGTGGAAGTGGGAAGCAGAGGGTTTGTTGGACAGTCTATGTGGCGAGCATTGAGAGCACTTGGTATTGTTGGAGGGGAAAGAAGTAAACTGATAGGGAACTTGTGTAAAGAGGCAGAGACAGCATCAATGTGGTTATGGAGGAAAAGGTCAGAACAGTGGAAGCAGTAAAGTGTAGAGGCAGGGATGGATAGCCAAGTGGTTTCGGGCTGGGACTTGATCACCCCAGTCGGCGCACCTCTGGAGGTTGTAGTGGACAGCGCCGAAACAGCCGAGGAAGGAGGATTCACCTGAAGACGGAACCACGCATCTTTCCAACAGGATGTATTAAGGTAATATATGCATATTGGTAAGGCCATGTATAAATGTATCAATTCAAGATTTGTACAATTAGCTTCCTTTACTAGAAGAGAATCCTTCATGATGATCTAAGATCTTGATCATGACATTTTTATACATGTATATCTATCTATCTTATGCTTATTCTGACTGTTTAAACTATTTGTTGTAACACATGCAATATCATAAAATAAAAATAATTGACAACTGCAATGAATAAAAAGATCTGTCAAATTCAAATAATAGTTTCAAATCTCAATATTTTTGCAACTTACGCCATTCCATGATCTGGCCGGTCCATAGGGTGCTGCATAGGCTGCCCTGAAGGCATCCTGGGATTGATAAATTGACCTCTGTCCAGTATGGCAAAATTGTAGATGTCCTGCAAGAAAATATAAACATGAATTTAATTTATTTCACCTGTTTTAAAATTCATTTTCATTCACTATTTGTTTAGTATCAGATCTACTCAAGGATCCGGAAATTTTTTCACCTAATTTCGGTCATTTTCATATAACATAAAAGTTGGTGCCCCTTTTCAAAAACAGATTGTCAAAATCTCATTACTGCACGAGTATGCTCATACTCGTAGCATCAACGAACTTGTTTCACTGTTGCATCGCGTTTACTTCATGATTTATCCTACCATTTTCCTAAAATCGATCAAAAGCAATTAAGGCAAGGCAACAGTTTAAGAATAAAATGATTTTAATGACTCAAAATCGTAATTTTCTCAGTCATCGCTTACGTTTCTTTCGATTCTGAAGTCGAAATTCAAACCGGATGTAATGCGACAATACTAAAACGAACAATTCCGGACATATTTCCGGGATTAGTTTTGTTTATCAAATTCACAGGAAAACATCGTTTTTTTAATATTTACCTTTAATAGTGTAAGAATATTAATGAAAATAGTTGCACTTGCTTTATTTAGCAAGAAATCATTTTAAATTTACGATTTAGTGTCAAATCTGCGGAAGAGAATTTCAGGCATGCGTATCATAGTAAACAAAGCACGTGTTAGTAGTGAAAAAAATCCGTAAATTAAATCAAGTTTTAATTTAATTTTAAATCATTATTGACAATTGTCTTAGCTGAAAAGTAATTAAATAATGAAGACAGTTGGTATAGAATTTTAATTTCTTTATAATATTAGTTTGGAGCTTGTGATTAAAATAGCCAGGTGTGAACTGAAAACACAGGTAAAGAGATTAGCGATCATTAGCCAATAGCTCCCCGAGGCATTAATATAGTTATTAGGAGGGCCCTCAGGATTATAACACTTTACTGGAGTGGCAGTTTAATTACATAAAATCGATAACAAAACAAAAATATGTTTAAAATGGCGATTTGAAACTCAATCTCAACGAAATGACCGAAATTATTTCTGTTGAAAAATAAAATTTGACCTAAATCCCAATAAATGATTTAGGACTTTTGAGTGTCCGAATCGGTCATGTCTGGCATATATGACTGTTTCCGGACCCTTGGATCTACTTATGATACAATGTACCTGGCTACAAAGTAGTTAAAAATGTTCATTTTTTTTACATGTTTTATTTTGTTCAGTAAATTCTTTCCTGAACATTCCTTCTAATTAGACACATGTAGAATTTTCTACAGGAAGATTTGGCATATGGCATTCATTTTTTGAATTGTATTGCCATATTTGATAGGAAAATATGGTGCATGGCCATTTTACATTGTATTTTGAAGTACCCAGCCGCATTTTCATTAAATTTGTTGTAAAAATTTAAAAACAAAATTTGTTAACAATCAAATATTGTCTAAGTCATGTAAGGTATAAAGTTTAAGAACTTGAAACTTTTTTTATAAGGCCTTTTATTTTTCATAAGTTAGTTTACCAATTTACTGACCTGAATTTGTTTAAAAGTGTTTTGATTTTTGATTTTTGGTGTTTCAAGCCACTTTAAAGCACTGCTTTTAGGCTACTTTGTGGCAGCCAGTTTTTATTGGTGGGTGAGCCAGAGTGCTGGGAGAAAACAAAACAACTAACCTTCAATAGGAAAACTGACAATCCTAGTCAATTAAGATTGTAGTCGAGTGCAACCGCATAAGCAGCAATCGAAGTCACAACCTCAGTGTTGTTAAAATGAGAAATAAAATAAAAAAAATTATTTAGTGTAGCTTTTATTCCACCGATCAAATTTTCTGAGTGCTGTAAAAAAAAAAATCTGAGACATTCCAAAAGACTTTGCTCGGTGTCAAGAAATGGTCAAGATCAGTGCATTTTGAAAAGCTTAGAAATGATACAGACAAATTGAATAAATGTGTGTTTCCCTCCCCTACGTTGTGTATATCCCAATAAGACCCAAGAGCATATGCATGGTGTCTGACAACTTCAATGAATCATTTATTTTCAGCTAAACATAAACTATGATATTGATGCATGGCAAAAATGCAAACCCAAACCAAATCAAACAAAAAGAGATGCCATTTTTAATAATATAGCTGATGAGTTCTAGAAGGAAATGCATTCAAGATTCATGAAACTACAGAAAAGAGGAAAAACTATTACTTTAGCAGGGTTCTCGCTAAGGCGAGTCCATGAGGCTTGGACTCATCAAAATCTGTCTGGACTCACCATTTTCAAAACTGGTGAGTCCACAGATGCATCGTTTGAAATATTTTGTATAAACTGAACACAGTTAAACACAAAATATCATCATTTTATAGCAAAAATTTAAAAGTGATCTGAATTAAATGTCATTTCAATGCTCTGTTAGCAATGGTAAGGAAATCTAGACTAAAATATTACATTGTATTGCAATAAAATATTTCTTCTTTCTGTTAGACTCATCATGGCTAAAATTGACGAGTCCCTGGACTCGCCTTCAAAAATCCTTAGCGAGAACCCTGCTTTAGTAACAAGATGACAAGTTTGCAGTGTTACGAATTAGCAATTGTATGCAAGGTTGGCAAAAGAGCGGTCAATACTAGTATTGACCATGCCAGTGGTAAATACCGGTAAATACCGGGAAATACTGGGAAATACCGGCAAATACTGGTCGATTGAAATTTTAAGTGGTCATTACTATAAAAACCACTATCTACTTGGTCATTTATAATTACTATTAATAATTAATTTATAAAGAAAGTGTTTAAAATCATTTTAAATGCTTTCATTTCTAATTCTATTGTAAATTCAAACAGGGATCTACATTGATTAATACGTACATAATATTATAGTAAAAGATAAAAACTTTTTGTCCCTGCTTCTAATTTCCATTTCCAGCATGAAGAAGGGGATTATCTCACAGTTAAATAGACAGGAAATAATTTATTGTTTAAGGAGTCTTCATATATCAATTTTATTACTTTCAACCCATGTACTGTCAACTTTTATTGGAGGCTGTTGTTTTAGTAATTAGATTTTCACACCTAGCAATGCCAGGTGATAGGTAAAAAGACCCATGTAACTTCATTTACCTGTAGTTTCATTTACTTTTAATTTTAATTACCTGTAAACTCATACATTTTGAATAAAAATATATTGATTTAAAAATGTTGAAATAAAATGTAAATTTGTATATATCTTAAGTATGCAATATCATAATTCATGATAACTAAATTTTAAATCAGTAAGAATGAAACATATCAAATTCATTAATTTTATAAGCTGACACATGCATAAAGATTAAAGTTTAAGTATATTTGACTTTTTATCAAGTTTTTACTTCAATTAATAGTAGAAACAACCATGAAAATTTCAATTGACCAGTATTTGCCAGTATTGACCACTTGGGGAGTATTGTCCGGGGCGGTAAATACCGGTAAATACCACTGGTAAATACCGGGGGTGGTATTTACCGCCCAACCTTGATTGTATGACTTCACAGTAGTATGAGTTGACTTGGTACCAGTTGACTTGCTTCCTGGCGTTACAACTTGACTCTTGAGCATTGTGACATGGGAAATTTACAGGAAAGTTCATTATTTACAAGTTAACTTGTCAATTCTTCTGCATGTCCAGGGTACCAAAAACTTTTACATCTACTAGTCCAGACACTAAATATCAAAACTTGTCCCTATATAACTATAGAAAATTTTGAAATTTTTCACCAGTCCGAATTAATATTTACTAGTCTGGGCATCAGACTGGAGGATTGGTACATTTGAATGTTAAACTGTTAAAGAATGTGAAGCGTGAATTATCATCTTTTATTGCACATTAAACATACAGTGGGCATCAGTTTACAAAAATAATGTAAACCTACCATACCTGCCAACTTTCACGATTTAGGCGTGTACTACACGATTTTGACCCTCTGTCCCGATTACACGATCGTGATCGTGAAAATAGCCAAAAAACACGATTTTAGTAAAATTTACACGAAAAATATTTTTGTTCCCGATTTTGAACTTTTGAAAGTTTTCCCAAGGGAGACAAATCGTGTCTGACAAATTTCATCCAATCAAAATTTAGTGATCACGCATTCACCAGTTGATTAATGTCGGCATAGTAAACAATCAAAGAATCGAAATTTTGAGTTGTTTTTTTTTTAGCTTGGGTGTTAAATTTATAAAAATTGGAATCATGATGGGCGAGTTATCACTTGCAAAATAGTTCTGTCATCGCCTTAGAAAAAAAAGCGTGTTGCTTCGTGCAAATACTTAGAGAAATGGGAGAATGTCAAGTACAGGGGCTGGTTGTCTAAATCAACGTTAGGATTGTCACATGCCTTTTGTAAAGTTTGCAACAGAGACTTTAAAGTTGACCACGGTGGCCTTAATGATGTCTCCAAACATTCTAGTACTGCTTGTGATATTGATCTATATAATATATGAGGGTTTGGATGGGGTTAAATGATTAGACAATTAGACAATATTAGACAATATTTTATTGGCACAAACGCATTTACAATAAATGGTAATGACCGAATGGATAAACAATTTGCTATACATGGTAGTAAAATACAAACAATTATAATGATTAAAGAATATAATGCCCTTAAAAAATGAAGATAAGGGAATAACGGGCAAAAAAAATGAAAATTGGAGAAATGCGTGGTCAAATCTTTTGAAGATTAGAAAAAAAAGAGGTTAATTTTTTGAAGATTAAAGAAAAAAGGGGTGAAAATTAAATGTTTACAGAACAACAGACCCCCCCCCCCCCCATTTCCAGACCCTCATATATTGTTGGTTTTTTTTGTTATTAAATTATTAAAATTATTACTTTTTTTTTATTTCTTGACAATGTATCAGACAAACATAAAGTCATCTTACTGGTGTTTATCTCAACAAAAAGAATACAACAATCAAACAATTTAAAAAAAGATAGGTTATAATAGCATCTTCAACTATCACCCCCCAAAAAAGAAGTATGTCAGACACTTTTAGGAGCCAAATCATCACACGAAAAAATGCCGCGAAAAATTCTACCCTCAAAAATGGTGCCGCGCACAAAAACCCCCATGGCCATTTTCAAAAGTTGGCAGGTATGACCTACATCAATGTAATCTATAGTGTACATTGTACTTGTAGCCTGTAGACCTGTAAAAAAAACCCACTCAAAACAACTAATTCAAGATGCCAGCTGAGCTTATGACGAGATGTTTGGCAGCTCATGACAAATTTAAGTGTATGTTGGTCACAGACACTCTGTGATTGCATCTTTGACTTTCCCTAAAAGCTATATATGGACTCTTTTTTATAGAGATAATCCGATAACCATGTCGCAGCCAGGTGCTCTGCAGTATTATGCTATTTTTTGCGTTAAATTGACCTTAAAATTGTAAATTATTGTGGTAAACGTAAAGAGGTAGATCTTTTACCTGCTAAGCAAAATATCTGTACTAATATACGTGAATGAAATTAATTAATATCATTGATTTTTAAAGACAATGCAAATGAAACTTCTTTATGTTGACATTTTAAATGGTGCATGATGGGATTTTTATTTTTTGTCTGTAGTAAAGTGTTCATTTTCAAGTTGTAATACAATGGGCAATTAAGTATATTTTCTACTGTCGACAATAAAGTCTATAAGATACAGCATTTCAATGTTGTTATTAGAAATTATAAGACATGTAAGTGGAAGTCAGAATAGAAAAATAATCTTCCAGGATTTTGATTGAACTTAAAGTATCACTTTAGTGTAGAAACTGAAACTATGCAAACCATAGAATTCTGAAAAATAAATCACAATATGAAAACAGGTTAATATATCTTCAATACAAATTGAAATGGTATAGCAACTTTATAATTTATCAAGCACATAATTAAATATAACATTGAGAGGTTAGATTCAAGTTTTTCACAATAAAATGTCAATGAACAAATGTTGAAATGATGACGATAACAAAACATGAAAGTGGCTTAAGTGTATAGCTATACGGGTCTTTTATTCAAAGTAATAATGCATTAAAGCTCTGATGCCTTAGAGACATCCATAACATGTGTTGTCCATATCGCCACAGTGTCCATGTTCATATTGTCAATACACCTTATGGCTAATCCTGGCTGACCCGGCCGCTTGAACTTTTGACGTCAACAACAATCACTTTTCCATTGTGGCATCAGATATTTTGTTTTAGGATGTCAAAATTTTGCGGGAACCTGTTTAATATCCAGTAATGGCAGACAAATAGCGATAAGGTGTATACCTACAATTAAAAATGTATCAAAGAGTTGTCTAAGCTTGTCTCATACACCTTATTGATTAGATATGGCACAAAATGTGCACCCGAATATAGGTATCTTGTTTTGTTACCCCCATTGAAGCAATGGTTACATTGGTTACATTGGTTACACACATGGACCTTAAGTAAATGATATGCAATAGTGACTTTATCTGTTGCAAACTGTACATGCATGGCTGTCCATGGGGAATCCAGTAAAAATTTGTAACAAGCCTGGGAAAGTCGGGTTACAATGGTTATATGCATGGGAAATCAGGTTACAATGGTTACATACATGAAGAATAGGGTAACAATGTAACATGCATGGAGAAATCGGTTACAATGGTTACATGCATTGGGAAGTCATGTAACAATGGTTACATACATGGGAAAGTCAGGTTACAATGGTTACACGCATGGAGAATCAGGTTACAATGGTTACACGCATGGAGAATCAGGTTACAATGGTTACATACATGGGAAAGTCAGGTTACAATGGTTACACGCATGGAGAATCAGGTTACAATGGTTACATACATGGGAAAGTCGGGTTACAATGGTTACAAACATTGGAAAGTCGGGTTACAATGGTTACATACATGGGAAAGTCAGGTTACAATGGTTACATACATGGGAAAGTCAGGTTACAATGGTTACACACATGGAAAATCAGGTTACAATGGTTACATACATGGGAAAGTCAGGTTACAATGGTTACACGCATGGAGAATCAGGTTACAATGGTTACACGCATGGAGAATCAGGTTACAATGGTTACATACATGGGAAAGTCAGGTTACAATGGTTACATACATGGGAAAGTCAGGTTACAATGGTTACATGCATGGAGAATCAGGTTACAATGGTTACCTACATGGGAAAGTCGGGTTACAATGGTTACATGCATGGGTTATTAGTCAGGTTACAATGGTTACATACATGGGAAAGTCAGGTTACAATGGTTACATGCATGGAGAATCAGGTTACAATGGTTACATACATGGAAAAGTCGGGTTACAATGGTTACATACATGGGAAAGTCAGAGTACAATGGTTACATGCATGGAGAATCAGGTTACAATGGTAACACGCATGGAGAATCAGGTTACAATGGTTACACGCATGGAGAATCAGGTTACAATGGTTACATACATGGGAAAGTCAGGTTACAATGGTTACATACATGGGAAAGTCAGGTTACAATGGTTACATGCATGGAGAATCAGGTTACAATGGTTACATACATGGGAAAGTCAGGTTACAATGGTTACATGCATGGAGAATCAGGTTACAATGGTTACATACATGGGAAAGTCAGGTTACAATGGTTACATACATGGGAAAGTCAGGTTACAATGGTTACATACATGGGGATTCAGGTTACAATGGTTACATACATGGGGATACAGGTTACAATGGTTACATACATGGGGATACAGGTTACAATGGTTACATACATGGAGAATTTGGTTACAATGGTTACATACATGGAGAATTTGGTTACAATGGTTACATACATGGAGAATTTGGTTACAATGGTTACATACATGGGGAATCAGGTTACAATTGTTACATACATGGAGAATTTGGTTACAATGGTTACATACATGGAGAATTTGGTTACAATGGTTACATACATGGGGAATCAGGTTACAATGGTTACATACATGGAGAATTTGGTTACAATGGTTACATACATGGAGAAATAGGTTACAATGGTTACATACACGGGGATTCAGGTTACAATGGTTACATGCATGGAGAAATAGGTTACAATGGTTACATGTATGGAGAATCAGTTTACAATGGTTACATACATGGGGAATCAGGTTACAATGGTTACATACATGGGAAAGTCGGGTTACAATGGTTACATACATGGGAAAGTCGGGTTACAATGGTTACATACATGGGAAAGTCAGGTTACAATGGTTACATACATGGAGTATGAGGGTTACAATGGTTACATACATGGGGATTCAGGTTACAATGGTTACATACATGGAGAATGAGGGTTACAATGGTTACATACATGGGGAATCGGGTTACAATGGTTACATGCATGGAGAAATAGGTTACAATGGTTACATGTATGGAGAATCAGTTTACAATGGTTACATACATGGGGAATCAGGTTACAATGGTTACATACATGGAGAATTTGGTTACAATGGTTACATACATGGAGAATTTGGTTACAATGGTTACATACATGGAGAATTTGGTTACAATGGTTACATACATGGGGAATCAGGTTACAATGGTTACATACATGGAGAATTTGGTTACAATGGTTACATACATGGGGATTCAGGTTACAATGGTTACATACATTGGGATTCAGGTTACAATGGTTACATACATGGAGAATGAGGGTTACAATGATTAATTACATGGTGATTTGTTTATCTTTTGATGTGAACTTCCTTTCATATGAAATAAATTTTAGATTTTGTTTCTGAGTTATGGGGTTAAATTATCATTAAAAAAAGAGGGATCTTCAAGTTTTCGAACAATAACTCAAGAATGCTATCATTGACTTGCAAGAACTTCTGCTGAATTGTTTATATCAGAGACATATAATATAGAATTATATGTATCAGTTCATTTCTGCATGAACTCCCTTTAGATTTTCATAAATTTTAAATTTTACGTTTATTGAGTTTCTTCAGGGTTAATTAACCGTCATAATAATTAAAAAAAGGATGATTTCCAAGATTTCGACAAAAACTCAAAAATGCTTTCAGCAGTTCTCACAAAACTTTGGTGAATTGTTTATCATCTATTGATGTAAGCTCCTTTTAGAATTGTTTTAATTTAAGATTTTACATATCTATTCATTGAAAAAAGGGGAATTTCCCAGTTTTAGGACAATAACTCAAAAGAATTTAAGGGTTCCATGGAACATAGTGTCTCGCCTACTTTATGAATGTAATAATGTTTAGAGAACTTTATCTGCAGATTTTATGTGCTGTTAACTGGAAGAATATATAGAAAAACTGGAAATATATTTTTACAAAATTTCCTTCTGCATACTATAGCTATTAATCATAAATAAGCTTCTGTCCAAGTTTGGTACCTTAGAAATCCAGGATAGTTAAAGAAAGTTATTAAAATTTTAAAAACTTTAACCACTGATTGAATATTTGTGGACGCCCTTGATGCACCCGATGGAATGTAGAATCGCAATGTATTGCTTTTTTCGACAAAAGTCAAAGGCTTGACAAAAATGATTTAAGGAATTGTCATGAAATTGTAAATTGTTTATATTTATTTATGTGAACCCCTTTTGATTTTCAGAAATTTCAAGTATGCCATTGAGAAGTAATTGAACATTATTCTTTGCAAATTTGACTGGCGTATCATGGCTCATGGTGCAGATGTTTATTTTATTTGGCCCTAGCCATATTTGATGACTGTCATTTGACACTTGTGATGTATTTTATCAATTGTAGATTAAATTTTATGTAACATATGTTCATTTCTCTGTTTAGAAAATTGTTCATAAGCCTTGTCAAAAGTAAATCTATTAAATTTTAATCATATATTTCTTAAAATACAAACTTTTTTTAAAACAAGTTTGTATACGACCGCAAAAAAATATTTTGCGTCCTATATCACTGTATATTGGGTGATTTTGTTGTCGTCTGCGTCGTACAAAGACACATTTGGTTTCCGGACAAAAACTTAAGTTTAATGAATGCATCTCTATGAAATTTTACCAGAAGGTTCAATACCACAAAGAAAAAGTTGGGATTGATTTCGGGGTTTATGGTACCAAAGGTTTAGAAATAAGGGGGGGGGGGGAAGCAATTTTGTAGTGTCTGGACCATAACTTGTGTGTTATTGTATGGATCTCTCTGAAATTGTACCACAAGATTCCATATCACAATGGGAAGACTGGGTATGAGTTTGTCTCAACATACTATAAATGTGCTTTTCAAGGTCATAACTTAAAAGTCTGTTATTGTCCCGACATATTTTATACTTTATGATAAATCTGTTTGAAAATGTCTCATGCACGTACAATCTGAACTGACTTGGTGTCTTCTGTGAGTAAAATATAAAAAAAAATCTGCGACAGACCTCAGAGACTAAGTATAGCACAGTAGTCTCAGGACCAACTTAGTCAAGTTGTTAAACTCCCTTAGTAGAAGGACTTTGTTAATGTTCATGTCAAGACCAATTACGGAATCACATTTAGCCTGGGAACATTCTTTTGAATAATTCAGTGTTTTATCTGAATTCATAAATGTTAATTGATTATGATGGTGTTTTTTTTGTGTTGACAATGATCATCCAAAAAAAATTAACAATATACTGGTTGTTAATCTTGAACAGTAAAAAAACCTGAAACAACATCTTTTACTCATTATTTTAGTCTAACTTTTTTTAAATAATGCTATTCAATTTTTAAACTTGCCTTAAAATTAATGAATTAATAAACATCTTCCCCAATGTAACATTATATCAATTTGTTTATTACTTATAATTTAAACTCTGTTTATAACCTACAGTCCACACTCTGTTTATTACATATTATTTAAACCCTGGGTATAACTTACAATCTTAACCTTGTTTATTACTTATAATTCAAACTCAGATTAATACCTAATTTATAAATGTTTACATCTTACATATTGTCTATTCTAGAGACATATAATATATGCATTATATGTTTCTGTCATTTGATATTTCATATTTGCATGGCATATATATCTATATAATTATTTGTTTCAAATGGAAAGTTGTAAATTTCTTCAACATGCATGACATGTTCAAATGTAAATCAAATAGGTTAGAAAAATAAATATAATTAATATCAAAATTATTGAATTAAAATTAGAGTGTGTCCTTGTATTCATGTACGTATTTATTGAAAAAAAAACTTTGTATTAAAATAAACCCTAAAAAAAGGTTAGTCCTAAAATAAAACCATTCCCTTTAAATTGAAAGGTTTAAAGACATTATAATGAAATTTTAAATTTGTTTAACTTATATCAAAACTATAAATATGTTATACACATGTGAAATTCAACAAGAATAAACAGATTGTTGAAGAAGTGGTTGATAAGATAATCAATGTCTTTGCCTCTCTGTAATTGTTAATTTTTATAGGGATAGTGATCCGGCGGCGGCGGCGTTAGCTAAGTGCTTAAAAGCTTAATATTTTAGAAGGTGGAAGACCTGGAAGCGTCATACTTGGTATATAGATGCCTCATGTTAGGAAGTTTCCGTCAGTCACATGTCCAATGTTCTTGACCTCATTTTCATGGTTCAGTGGTTATAGTTAAGTTGTTGTGTTTTGGTCTGTATTACTTATGCTGTATGTATTAGGTCTACTATTTGGTGTATAGAATGATTGTATAGTGTACATGTCTAGCTGACAGGTGTCATCTGACCTTGACCTCATTTTCATGGCTCAGTGGTCAAAGTTAAAGTTTTTAATTGAGTTTTGGTATTTTTTTTTCTAATGCTATATGCAATAGATTAACTAGATTTGGTGTATGAAATATTTTATGATTTATATGTCAGTAGCGCAGGTTTTATTTGACCTTGACCTTATTTTCACAGTTCATTGCTCAGTGTTAAGTTTTTGTGTTTTGGTCTGTTTTTCTTTAAATATAAGCAATAGGTCAACTATATTTGTTGTATGGTAGAATTGTTAGCTGTAAGCTGAAAGTTAAGAAGACCGCATTAAATAATTTTAATTTATAGCATTATGAATGCAATCTCCTTTAAGAATGCAGGAAAGAAAGTCACAGGATTCTATTTTGGAAATTTTAGAAGAAACTGGGACTTCAGAGGCGGATTTAGAGGGGTTTTCAGGGGCCAGGGCCCCACTTTTCTGGGATAAAAATGGTTGATGATATAGGGAATCACTGAAGCATGACTGGAGTGGGCCCATCTTAGGCAGTCAGTGGGCCCCACTTATGAAAATGTCTGAATCCGACATTTTTAAACATAGCTGATTAAACATGATGGGACTTGAGAATGTTTTGGTAGTAATTGGTGCTTACAAATACAGCAAAGGACTTGTCTTGTTGCACTAGAAACAAAGTTTTAAAACTAATTACCATAAATCAGTGTTTTAGAAGCACAGAGTGCATATATGAAAACATTTGAGAAAGATCTGAGAGTCTTTGTTCAAATTGCTCAATTGGTGAAGTTGAAGATGAGCTTTATTTTTTGTTAGAATGCCCTCTTTTTGATATTCAAAGGGAAGATTTTTTTTAAATACATTTCTCACAATTGTTATAATTTTAAAAATTTAAATAAATCTTATAAATTGTTATGGCTCTTACCCAAGAAAATTTAACTCTTATGGAAAAATTATATTTGTGACCGTTTTGATCAGGTATACATATTGAATATAAGTCAAGTACTAGTAAATGATTTGAGAATGAATGCATATAATGTAATTTCATTCTTTTAATTATTCACAATATATATGTGGTTTTGGTTCTGCTTCTGCCCAATGCTTATATATATACTAAATATATATTTACATTGGACTATTATTGTTGTTGTTACCAATTATGTAAATCAATTGTATCTGATTTTATGCCCTTAATGGGCCCTGTAATTTGGGAAATAAAAATATTCTATACTATATTCTATTCTATTATATTCTATTCTATGATGTAAGAAAAGATAAGCATATAAAACCATAAATAAAAAGTTTGGTATTTACAGATATTATGACTTTGTAATTAAATTACTTTATAATCAGCACATTACACATGACTGATGACTTTGTGCAAATTGCAAATTATCATGTTCAATCAACCATATCAGAGACATAAATACACACTGACCATATCCAATAAACAATTGAAAATTTAATGGTAGTTATTTACTTCACTGAATGGCTTGGGGTTACAAATAAGGCATCCCCCTAAAGTAACATTAAATCCAAATTTGTTAGCATTTAATTGCAAGTTTTTTCCGTTCTCTAACATTAGTTTGCCTCAACCAAATGTTATGAAACTTATACACAATGCTTATTACCACATAATACAGGCTTGGGCACAGGACATTTTAGCGAGAGAAAAAAAAGACTACTAGGGAATATTTTAGCGCCTACATAGAGCCCATTTTCGCGTGTGATTACTCTGTTCTCCTGTATTTTGGATAGTCCATTTTAGCGAAAGCTGACCCAGGTTGAATAATACTAGCCTCACTATAACCATGAACAATAATTTATACTGGTTTAATGTTTAAGTTGTTTATATGTTCATCATGGAAATACAATAAGAGATGTATCGAATTCGCAGATTATCTCTTAGAAGAAACTGGGAAGAACTGAAGATTCTATATTCCCACTTAAGCTTTGGGCAGTGTAATTCAAAGCAACCAATTAATGGTCCAGAGTCTTTCCATGCCCATTATAATGAGCAATTTTATAGTTGTCACCCAGCTATTTACATTTTCCTTGATACTATTATTAAATTTCAAACAACAACATATTTAAAATTACAAAGTATACAGGAATGTGCACCACATTCTAGACAAGATAAAGAGAAAGAACAGTTCCGTATGCAATTCTATGAATAGTATTGTACAGGGAGTATATTCATGCAGAGCCCATTATGTACTTTCTCATAGGATATATAAATATCAGGGTAGAACAGACTTTAAACATTTGATTTAACCTTTTAGACTTTTAGTGCTGTATTTAATCTGGAATATAAATTACAGACTAGAACAGACTTTTAACATTTGAATTAATCTTTTAGACTATTAGTGCTGTATTTTAATGGACAAGATATGTTTTATAGTGCTGTCTTGAGTCTATTCAAGTTTTTTATTGATCATACATTATTTATTAGAATGGGTTAAAATATTTCTCTAAAATGGTCATTGACATTTTTAATTTTCACTAAAATGGGTTAAACATCTGGTGCTTAAAAGGCTTCTTCTTTGGCGCTAAAACATCAGATTCCCTGTGCTGTGGTTTCATATATATGTTTTCAACCTGTATACATGGTATACATGTATTGGTCTTAAGACACATCTTAATTAGTCTTAAGAAAGTCTTCTAAGATAAGATATGTTTGAATTTTGGGGTCTTAGGATAGTTGTAACAGTTACGATATCCCAAGTCAAAATAAAAACAACAAATGAGGCATAAACTAAATAATAAAAAAACTAAAACAATATTAAACTATTATAACAAATGAATTAAATAAACAAAGTATTCCTCAATTTTTGTTAAAGATTTAATTGTGTTAAATTATTTCAGTAAATTTCAGACAAATTTGATGAATAAGAGACTTCTAGCTGTCAACAAAGATTGTATATATCAGTAATTAGTTTGAGTTTGGGGAATAATAAGGAATATTACTAGGACTTTGTCACCAACCTAATGCACATATCTAAATATATTGATCACATGGTTATTTAAACTTTACAGATTGCACAGACATTTTGCGATCTGGTCAAAAGATTTAGTATATATTTTGTTTTGTTAAAAAAATATATTTACTGTTTCATTTTATGTATTCTACTCATTTCGCTATCTATGTTATTTGTAAATTTATGTGTATTTGTCTCAGTAAACGGACAGAAAGTCACAGAACAAAATGTCACAGGACAACAAGTCACAAAGATAGGACAACAAGTCACATGACAAAAGGTCACAAATAATTTGTTGCCAATTGTTTGAATATGTAAGTGATGTATTCACTTTTTAATTCATATATTCATATTAAAGTTTAGGAAATGTGTCATTATACTTGAAAAAGGATTATTTATTTAATAAAAATCATGCAAAGGATATATTTATTGCCACAATGAAGCCACTTTCACATTTTGTTTTTTTTAACAATTATTTAATCATCTTTGATATTTTTTTGATAAATTTTGTTTACAAAGTTGGTTTATATACAGTAGTTAAAAAAAATACCAAAATATTTTTGTAGAAATAAGCATTTTTTGTTCAAAGAAAATAGCCAGAAAAAAATAATTGTGACTTTTTGTCCTGTCACTTATTGTCCGTGACTTTTTGTCTATTACTTTTTGTCCTGTGACTTTCTGTCCTACATTCTTTGTCGCTCCTGTTATGCAGGAAATCTGTGTCTGAGTGTATTTTGAATAAACAGTTTAAACAGTACATAGATATTGTGGTGGAATATCAAATTTGTATAAATGCTCATTAATTTTTGTTATCGCTCATTATTTTTTTTTTATCATATTGAAAAATTTTCTTAGCTCTCAGAATAAAGTGAATCTTAAATGTATTATGAAAAGAAACTAGTTAATGAAAAATTTTCTTGCTTTTTAAAACAATTGAAAATCAAGTATGTTATCGTCAGTTTCAAGCTAATATCTGTCAGTTAATAACCAAAATTTGTCTTTAGAAAAAATAAATACACTTCTACCATGTCTATAGATTGTGACATTTTTATGGTCTATTAATAAAATCATTTTTTTTTCTCTGTGTATTATATTGTCGAAACTGCTGGACTGGCATGATACATTGATAATGAAAATGTATTAAATTTTAAACATGCAAAGGATATATTTATTGGCAAAATGAACCAATTTAAGTACCAAGTCACTTTGGCATTTTTTTTTCATATAAACAATTATTTGATAATTATTAATGACATTTCTTAAATACATTTTAATTACAAAGTTGCTTCATATATTAAACTTCAAGGCAAATACAAATTTTTTTTTTGAAGTGTTTTCTTATTCAAAGAAAAATAATCTCAAAACTGAATTGTGACTTTTTGTCCTGTGATTTTTTTGTCCGTGAAATTTTGAGCTGTGACTCTCTGTCCTACATTCATATAATCTTTATACATTTGCCAAGAATATTTCACTTAAAACCAGACGTTTTAGATAAAGTTAATACATTTTAATAACTGCAGGGACTTGAATGAATTAGACTATTTAAAGATACTTGTCTAGTAGTCTCAGATATATGACAATACAAAATATTATCAAATTTTGCTGTAATAAATATATGTTGAATATATTTATTCAATAGAGAAATAATGAATTGCCTAAATTATATTTAAAATAAGTCCTAAAGATATTATCTTAAACATTTGTTAAACAATGTTAAATGCAGATCCGTCTCTCTTAGTATAAACAATTTTGAATTTAGAAAATTGATTTTGGAAACACCTTTTCAATAGAAAAAGACAGGTATTGTGAAAGTTTGCATTATATATGAAGATGACATTCATTTAATCTTCAGTTGTCAAAAAGTACTTGTAAAAAATAACATAAATTGATAGAAGTTAAAAAAAAAAATTAACATCAAAACAAAGTCACAAGACATTTAAAAAAAAAATGTTATAAGGCTATATGTGTTTTATATGTCTCTGGTTCAACTAGTTGTATTATTTCATTTTATTTTTAGAATTTTCTGGTCATAATCACAGTAATTAAATTTGACAAACACATATTTTACCTGAGACACTTTACCTGTAGGTTATGTAATTTTAACACTTCAATGCAGTCATGATTTCCTTTATCCTTGACTAGTTTTTGATTAATACCTTGTGTATTAATTAGCAACAGGGAGTATAATGATGGACACATAAGGCCATCATGGTGGACATAGTTTTATAGCCACCGATAAAAAGATAAAGTCACAAGTATTTTAACCATTGTAACCTGACTTCCTAATTAATGTAACCATTGTAACCTGATTCCCCAGGCATGTATGTAACCATTGTAACCTGATTCTCCATGCATGTAACCATTGTAACCCGACTTTCCCATGTATGTAACCATTGTAACTTGATTCTCCATGCATGTAACCATTGCAACCTGATTTTCCCATACATGTAACCATTGTAACCTATTTCTCCATGTATGTAACCATTGTAACCAAATTCTCCATGTATGTAACCATTGTAACCCGATTCCCCATGTATGTAACCATTGTAACCTGATTCTCCATGCATGTAACCATTGTAAACTGATTTTCCCATACATGTAACCATTGTAACCTATTTCTCCATGCATGTAACCATTGTAACAAAATTCTCCAAGTATGTAACCATTGTAACCCGATTCCCCATGTATGTAACCATTGTAACCTGATTCTCCATGCATGTAACCATTGTAACCTGATTTTCCCATACATGTAACCATTGTAACCTATTTCTCCATGCATGTAACCATTGCAACCTGATTTTCCCATACATGTAACCATTGTAACCTATTTCTCCATGTATGTAACCATTGTAACCAAATTCTCCATGTATGTAACCATTGTAACCCGATTCCCCATGTATGTAACCATTGTAACCTGATTCTCCATGCATGTAACCATTGTAAACTGATTTTCCCATACATGTAACCATTGTAACCTATTTCTCCATGCATGTAACCATTGTAACAAAATTCTCCAAGTATGTAACCATTGTAACCCGATTCCCCATGTATGTAACCATTGTAACCTGATTCTCCATGCATGTAACCATTGTAACCTGATTTTCCCATACATGTAACCATTGTAACCTATTTCTCCATGCATGTAACCATTGTAACCTATTTCTCCATGCATGTAACCATTGTAACCAAATTCTCCATATATGTAACCATTGTAACCCGATTCCCCATGTATGTAACCATTGTAACCTGATTCTCCATGCATGTAACCATTGCAACCTGATTTTCCCATACATGTAACCATTGTAACCTATTTCTCCATGTATGTAACCATTGTAACCCGATTCCCCATGTATGTAACCATTGTAACCTGATTCTCCATGCATGTAACAATTGTAAACTGATTTTCCCATACATGTAACCATTGCAACCTATTTCTCCATGCATGTAACCATTGTAACCAAATTCTCCATGTATGTAACCATTGTAACCCGATTCCCCACGTATGTAACCATTGTAACCTGATTCTCCATGCATGTAACCATTGTAACCTGATTTTCCCATACATGTAACCATTGTAACCTATTTCTCATGTAACCATTGTAACCTATTTCTCCATGCATGTAACCATTGTAACAAAATTCTCCATGCATGTAACCATTGTAACCAAATTCTCCATGTATGTAACCATTGTAACCCGATTCCCCATGTATGTAACCATTGTAACCCGATTCTCCATGCATGTAACCATTGTAACCTGATTTTCCCATACATGTAACCATTGTAACCTATTTCTCCATGCATGTAACCATTGTAACAAAATTCTCCATGTATGTAACCATTGTAACCCGACTTTCCCATGTATGTAACCATTGTAACCCGACTTCCCTATGCATGTAACCATTGTAACCTGATTCCCTATACATGTAACCATTGTAACCTGATTCTCCATGCATGTAACCATTGTAACCCTAAATCATTGTAACCTAAATAACTTATGTAACCTCACAGCCATGAATAATGGGGTTGCCATGGTAACAAGATGGCTAAAAGAGATTCTTGCATGTGTGTAACCAGTGTAACCAATGTAACCATTAGGTCAATGGAGGTTACAAATGTACCAGGATTTGAGAATTTCTGAATATGATGATTTATGATAGTTTGTATGAGTGTAACCAATGTAACCAATGTAACCATTATGTCAATGGGGGTTACAAAACAAGGTAACTGAATTATGGTGCACATTTTGTGCCTTATATGTTATTGATAATCCGGGCTGACCTAGCCGCTTGAACTTTTGGTGCATACAACAATCACTTTTCCATTGTGGCGTCAGATATTTTGTCTTATGACGTTAAAATTTTACGGGAACCTGTGTGATATCCAGTAGTGGCGGACAAATAGCAATAAGGTGTATTGAAACCTGAGACTACTAGGGTATATATAACCTAGTAGTCTCAGTTGGCACTCATTATCATACAACATCTTGCTATATGTATTTTATATCTATTATATATACACTTTAGGATTATGAGTTTTATAAATTCAATAACCAGCAAACTTCATTTTTTCCTCTTTAAATCATTTGTAAATTATTGAATTCTATAATTTTTCCAAATTAAAGGGCCCATTAAGAGCATAACATTAATAACTATGTGACTTAACATTACAGAGTGATTAAAGAAACATAAGATAATAGTTCAATGCATGAGGAAAGGATCAGTGGTCAAGGGGAGATAATTTTGCTGTCTATTAGAGTAGTTTACTAATTTTCTGATGTTCTAAGTTGCAGGCCTTTAGCAAGGTATGCACATAAAATAGATAAAAAACTGCTATCTTAACTACTTATTATCCATATAAAAAGATCATTTCTGATTAAATTACCAAACTGGGGTATTTTTTTTATATAATTGGTCATATCTCTTCTGAGGTTATTGTAAAGAAGGCATTCCAGAAGAAAGTGCATTTTATTTTCAATAGAATTTGAATTACAATATAAACATATCCTCTCATGTCAAGGTAATATTTCATATTTACCACATACATTGATAAATCGTTCATGTCTGCCAGTTTCTATTCAATCTTTACCTAAAAAAAAAATTATTTATAATACAACATGCTTTCTTAATCATGTTAATGAAAATACATTGTATTAAAAACAATATGGAAAAATCACATAATCTAAGGACTTAGTTATAATATTACAAATGTCAATATGAAATTTGCAATATTTAGGAATTCTGATAACTTACTTATAATGTATTATAATCATGATAATGTTTATTTCTCAAATATATATCTCAATTTATTTGGTGAGTCAAAGTTGATGTCTTTATATGAAAATTTGTTAATGATTGCATGACCATCAGAAGACAGCTATCATTGGTTCTATATTAGAAAAACAAGAAAACTTGCATTGTTTTTCTTATCTTGACTACAACACAGAAAAGGTTTATACTAAATCTTATATTACCAAAACTTTAATTTCCTGTCTCAAATTAAAACTCAGGACTATACTGAATTCACTTGCCTGTTGATCTCAAACTGGTAGATAGAATCTTCATTAAATCTTGCTAAACTGTCTCAAAACACAGGAAAAGACAAAAAGTTAAAAACAGCCTTGTATAATACAATAATACTATGTCTTGATTTTTTCAGCTTTAGCATGCTATGATAAGTAATGTGCTATGGCAGGAGTAAGAGTTTCACAGATTTCTCGTGACCTAGATGTTGAAGACCTAAAGATATACTTTAGCAATTCTAAACATGCTGGTGGAAAAATAGAAAAGATTTACTTCCCTTTACTCAACAATGATGCAGTCATATTTTTTCGAAATCAAGAAGGTAATTTGTTTTTACCTGATTTTATATATTATCATAATCATGATAATAAAAAGGTCTGTTACTACAAATCTCTTAAAAAGGAGGAAATTGAAATACAATTTAAAAAAAAACAAACAAATAAAAGGGATTTATAATTGCAATTAAGGACCAATGTCACTTGCCCTAAATAATTGATTTAAACATTTATATATATTTTTGCAAATTAAGATTTTTTTTTAGCAACAATGTTCTATTTATTTCTCACTGTGTCTGAAAAATAAACATGTATGTTAATTATGCCAGTTTTAAGAAAAATACATGACTATGTATGCTATGCCAGACTGCCAGTTAACAAAAATACATGGACATTATGCCAGTTAACAAAAATACATGGACATTATGCCAGTTAACAAAAATACATGGACATTATGCCAGTTAACAAAAATACATGGACATTATGCCAGTTAACAAAAATACATGGACATTATGCCAGTTAACAAAAATACATGTATGTTTTGCCAGTTTAGCATACTAAGTACAAAACAAATGTATATAATTCCACTTTAGAATATGTAAATGTATATGATGCAAGTTAAGACTACATGTATATGTAATATGAATGTAATATCAGTTTACTTACTTTTGTCAATCTACATGTGTATCTGTTTATAATTCAGTTGTTGACTTACTCCTATCCAGAGATCACAACATTGATGGACATGATGTACATGTTGTCAGAACAGAACAAATGGTAAATAATTTATACTGTGGATTCATTTATTTTCGTGGGTACCAATTTTCATGGTTTAAAGAATTCTTACATTTTAGTGGATATTTAATTTCATGGTTTTGCCAAGGTCTGCATACAATCCTATACAAAATTTGTTATTCATTGAACATTTAATTTCCAGGTTCACCTGAACCCACTAAGTCCAAGAAAATTGGTATCAAATGAATAATAATGAACCCGCAGTATGTTGATTAAATGAAGGGATGTATGACAAAAAATCCCTTAAGAGCAGTTGACAAAACCCAATACTAAGGAACTTTATATGCTGTTCTGCATTTAAAAGTCACATTGTTTTATAGATGCTAAAATCAAGCATGAAAAAGTAATCAAATCAAGCATGAAAAAGTAATAGAATCAAGCATGAAAGAGTAAAAACAAATTTTTTGGGGGTATAAAATAAGTGGATGTAGTATGATTCTTAATTTCGCAATAATCCACTATAGAGCAAAATATCAACATGTTTTTAGACACTTCTTCAACATAGAACATGGGTTAATATTTTAATGATATAAGTGATTTTCAATGTCAGTTGTTAAACCCCTACCTTACCAAAGTTATGTTATGTAATAGCAAGGTAGAATAAATACATTTAACTATAATTTTACAGATATTCTCAGAAATATCAGCCAAACTCAACCCAGAAATATCATCTTTAGTAGCAGTATCAAATAGAATCAAAGATCGTTTAGAATATGTCATCGAAGTTCAATTGGAAGAAAATCCTGAAGATCACTGTTTAGTGCTGACAGGAAACATTTTTCAAATTGAACTGGCATGGAATGCTATTAACCATTCCCTTAAAACACAACGTAAAATCCACTCTAAAATCTACCAAAGGCAAGAATCTAAGGATGGAGACAGAGAAAGGTCAAAATTGAGGACAGATGAAGATAACGATGCTGGAGAGTCTAGTTTTACTGTAAGTCATGATTCTCTGTCTCACAAGTTTAGAGAACGGACACCTGGGAAAATGACAAGAAATGTGTCACAAGAGATTCCTTTTGCTGACCTTGATTCTGACCCTTATACATCTCATGGTTATCAGAAAAGATCTACAGCTAGATTTGTAGAGGAATCTGCCAACAGGAGACCAACATCTTCCCACGGGAAGGAATCAGTCTTAAAGGAAGTTGACAATATGCCAAGTTATTTATCGTCACATTATGACTCCAGTCATACTGATCCTCAGGTACGACCAAAGACTGTCTCCATTACTCAGCCAAACCATACTGATAATGATAGTACTATTCCAAAATTTTCCTGTTTTGACCAGTTGGAACCTGATTTATCTGGTACATTGAAAAAGAGCGATAGAACCCAATCACAACAAAAAAAGTCATTGAGCTCAAATCCTGACTATAGGAATGTGCATCCGTCTGATTCAATAACTTTACTTGGTAGTGAGACATACCAAGTTACTGAGCCAAAAATTCAGATAACCAACATCGGTGACATATCAGATGACACTGATGAAGATGAAGTTCAGAGGCTATTTAAAAGTTCAAAAGGGTCATCTGATAGTGAAAGGTCTCGACAGGCCAATGACACATTTAGAGAATTCTCTGCTACCAGTCCACATAGAACTTTTCCTGAGGAGAAACCAACCGGGAACCAGTCCATGTTTTCTACTGATTTTTCTCTATCATCTTACCAAGAATTTACTGTAGGAAATCTTAAAGTTGTTGTGACTCTCCAAAACATAACTGCAGTTGAAACAGATGGATTAGTGAATGCAGCAAATGGGAGTTTGTTTAATGGTGCTGGTGTTGCAGGGGCCATCTCTAAAGCTGCTGGTTATCGTTTGGACACAGAGTGTGAAGAGTTCATTAGAAATCATGGGAATATGGGTACGTCACAGGTGATGCACACAAGTGCTGGAGGTCGATTGAAGGTCCGTCATATTCTACATGCTGTTGGCCCAATCTGGCTGGAACAAAGGCAAGAAAGATGTACTTATGAATTGATACAGACTTATATGAATTGTTTTGAGTATGCTGATTCAAAATTAAAGATATCATCTGTCAGCGTCCCTTGTATAAGCTCAGGTAAGTACATACAAACACAAAAGTATAATATCAATAGTATTGTTAGCTGTTGTAAAAGTGTGCACTGGAAAAAGTGCATTATTCATAATGCATTCAAAACATGTATAGAAGGTTAACACTTGGGATCAGAAAAAAACTTACCACACAAGAGATATGACCAATACAATTTCTTTTAGTTTCTGTAGATGTAATTATTTTTATATGATTTTTTAGTGTTATTAAAGAAGAAACAGGTTATGTGTGGATGAAACAGCTACCCGACAACAACAATAGCCAAACAACATGTTTGCTGCCTCTTTGGATACTGTTTATATATTTTCTTAGTTCTTTAAGTGTTTTAAAATATGGCATGTTGTTTAATATTGTATTAAGGTACATTTTATACCTTTATAAATACTAAATATTTAGTATATATTTTTAGGTATATTTGGTGCCCCTTTGGATACCTCAGTTCAGTGCTTTTTAGATGCAGTTTTGTTATATTATGACAAGAGCAAGTCAAATCTGAGGCAAAACTTGAGAGAAATTCACATGGTAAACAACGATGAAGATGCTGTGGTTACAACAATAGTTATCATACATTCTCTTCTGGAAGGAGGAGTACCAAAGGCTGTCCAGACAGCAAAGGTCAAGTGCCTAGAACTGAAGGAGAAGGTGGATATAAGTACTCCAAGGTACTACTCTCATACAGACGATTGGGGCCCTCAGACCCTGCCTGTCCAGGGAAAGAGTTTACGACGAAGTTCATCACTGGATCGGACTCCAAGATCTAAATCAGACAGACATGAGTTGAAAACAACAGTTTATAATCCCAGTAATGTTAATTCTTCTGCAGTGCCAAAGTTTTCTTCCCCAAGAATGACCAATAGTAAGACATCTGGTATTGGTTCTAAATCCCCAGGGAAGTCTCCAGTTCTAAAACAAACTCTGACCAACCCCTCCTCACTGAGACCAAAGACAGCACCAAGTAAAATCAAATCCTCAAGGTCAAGGACCGATGAAAATGGACAGAACAGTGATTACAAGTTAACAAGTGATTTAAGAATGAATGGAGACTTTGATGGAACAGCTAGTCTCCCAGCACATTTAGTTTATCAAAATCACATTGAAGAATGCCCTATCTGTTATGAGAGAATGAAAAATCCCAAAACTCTGGACAAGTGTGGCCATTCATTCTGTCAGAAGTGTGTCGACAGACATTTTGCTAGTGGTAAACCTGTTTGTCCGACCTGTGGTACTCTGTATGGGATTGTCAGAGGAGATCAACCATTAGCCTCAATGACATATAAGATAGACAGATTGTTGAAGATACCAGGTTATGAGGATTGTGATGGAGCCATTGTTATACAGTATGATGTTCCAGCAGGGGTACAAATGGTAAGGTTTATATTTGAATCACATTTGTCACTTTTAAACAGTTATTTCCAGACCCAAGCCAAATGATGAAGAAATCAGAGTGCTTAGTTGATATACAACAGCTGTGTTAGGTTTGAATTAGTCTTGAGTTGAATTCTTAAGTAAGTAAAAAGGTTGCAGTAGAAGTTTTCCAACTATTGGATAATTAAGTCTTTAAAGCTGCCTTAATTAGTTACAGTAAGTGTTTATGTAAGGTATAAGTGTCTCCCAGATGTTCATTCAAAGTATGATATTGCTTTCAACATTTTATGGTATGAAGCCACCAAAACTTGAAAGCACTACACAACTTTTTCCTATGTAACAAAAAAAAAACCTATCATACATGTATGTGACATCATTATTTAGGACATTGAACCATACTTGAATAGGTTATACTATATATTTTAATATTAGAATGAAATCTGTAGAACATGACAATGACCCAAACCCCCAGTCTATAAACTATCCTACAGTGACAATTCTCATATACATGTAATTCTACTGCAAGGAAAATAGATCAATGTGTATCAATTTGTCAATGTTTTTAAATTTATTGTCATTAATCTAACTTCTTGGCACATCAAAGTTTCTTTTTTTTCAAGAGAAATCATCCAACTCCAGGGAGAAGATACAAAGCTTTAAAGAGGACGGCTTATTTACCGAATAACAGTGAGGGAAAGCAGGTCTACAAACTTCTAAAGAGAGCTTTTGATAACAAGTTGATCTTCACCATCGGAGCATCACGGACAACAGGGAAGGAAGATGTCCTAACTTGGAATGATATCCACCACAAAACCAGTGTGGACGGGGGACCAACCAAGTAAGTTATATCAAGCTTAAAACCAATGAGGATTGGGCACCTAGAGTAAGTTATTTCCACCATACAATTTGTGTGGATGGGGGACCAATCAAGTAAGTTATATCCACCATACAAACTGTGTGGATGGGGGACCAATCAAGTAAGTTATTTGCACCATACAATCTGTGTGGATGGGGGACCAATCAAGTAAGTTATATTCACCATACAAACTGTGTGGATGGGGGACCAATCAAGTAAGTTATATCCACCATACAAACTGTGTGGATAGGGGACCAACCAAGTAAGTTATATCCACCATACAAACTGTGTGAATGGGGGACCAACCAAGTAAGTTATATCCACCATACAAACTGTGAATGGGGGACCACCCAAGTAAGTTATATCCACCCTACAATCTGTGTGGATGGGGAACCAATCAAGTAAGTTATATCTACCATACAAACTGTGTGAATGGGGGACCAACCAAGTAAGTTATATCCACCATACAAACTGTGTGGATAGGGGACCAATCAAGTAAGTTATATCCACCATACAAACTGTGTGGATAGGGGACCAACCAAGTAAGTTATATTCAACAAAAAACCAATGTAGATGTTGGGCGGGGGTGTCAACCAAGTAAGTTATATCCACCACAAAACCAATGTTGATGGGGGACCAACCAAGTAAGTTATATCCACAATAAAACCAATGTGGATAAGGGACCAATCAAGTAAGTTATATCCACCAAACAAACTGTGTGGATAGGGGACCAACCAAATAAGTTATATCCAACACAAAACCAATGTGGATGGTGGGACCAACCAAGTAAGTTATATCCACAATAAAACCAATGTGGATGAGGGACCAATCAAGTAAGTTATATCCACCATACAAACTGTGTGGATAGGGGACCAACCAAGTAAGTTATATCCAACACAAAACAAATGTGGATGGTGGGACCAACCAAGTAAGTTATATCCACCATAAAACCAATGTGGATGGGGTACCAACCAAATAAGTTATATCCACCATAAAACCAATGTGGATGGGTGACCAACCAAGTAAGTTGTATCCACCACAAAACCAGTGTAGATGGGGTACCAACCAAGTAAGTTATATCTACCACAAAACCAATGTGGATTGGGGACCAATCAAGTAAGTTATATCCAACACAAAATCAATGTGGATGGTGGGACCAACCAAGTAAGTTATATCCACCATAAAACCAATGTGGATGGGGTACCAACCAAATAAGTTATATCATGTATATCCACCATAAAACCAATGTGAATGGGGGCACAATCAACTAAGTTATATCCACCACTAAACCAATGTGGATGGGGACAAACCAAGTAAGTTATTCCCACCATAAAACCAATGTGGATGGGGGGACCAACCAAGTAAGTTATATCCAACACAAAACCAATGTGGATGGGTGACCAACCAAGTAAGTTGTATCCACCACAAAACCAGTGTAGATGGGGTACCAACCAAGTAAGTTATATCTACCACAAAACCAATGTGGATTGGGGACCAATCAAGTAAGTTATACCCACCTCAAAACCAATGTGGAATGGGGACCAACCAAGTAAATTATATCCACCATAAAACCAATGTGGACGGGCGACCAACCAAGTACGTTTTATCCACCACAAAAACAATGTGGAAGGAAGACCAATCAAGTAAGTTATGTCCACCATAAAACCAATGTAGATGAGGGACCACCCAAAGTAGGTTATATTCACCACAAAACCAATGTGGATGGGGGACCAACCAAGTAAGCTATATCCCCTACAAAACCAATGCGGATTGGGAATAAACCTAGTAAGTTATATCCACCTTAAAAACAATATGGATGGGGGACCAATCAACTAAGTTACATCCACCATCAAACCAATGTGGATGGGGGACCAACCAAGTAAGTTATATCCACCATAAACCAATGTGAATGGGGGACCAACCAAGTAAGTTATATCCACCACAACCAATGTGGATGGGGGACCAACCAAGTAAGTTATATCCAACACAAAACCAATGTGGATTGGGGACCAACCAAGTAATTTTCATCCACCATAAAACCAATATGGATGGGGGACCAACCAAGTAAGTTATATCCACCATAAAACCAATGTGAATGGGAGACCAACCAGGTAAGTTATATCAACAGTAAAACCAATGTGGATGGTGACCAACCAACTTAGTTATATCCACCATAAAACCAATGTGGATGGGGGAACAACCAACTAAGTTATATCCACCACAAAATCAATGTGGATTTTGGACCAACCAAGTAAGTTATATCCACCATAAAACCAATATGGATAGGGGACTAAGCAAGCAAGTTATATCCACCATAAAACCAATGTGGATTTGGGACCAATAAAGTAAGTTATATCCAACACAAAACCAATGTGGATTGGGGACCAACTAAGTAAGTTATATCCAACACAAAACCAATGTGGATTGGGGACTAACCAAGTATATTATATCCACCACAAAACCAATGTGGATTGGGGACCAACCAAGTAAGCTATATCCACCACAAAACCAATGTGGATTGGGGACCAACCAAGTAAGTTATATCCACAACAAAACCAATGTGGATTGGGGACTAACTGAATAAGCTATATCCCTACAAAACCAATGCAGATGGGGAATAAACCTAGTAAATTATATCCAACACAAAAATAATATGAATGGGGACCTACCAAGTAAGTTATATCCACTACAGAACCAATGTATACGGGGGACCAACCAAGAAAGTTATATCCACCATAAAACCAATGTGGACGGACGACCAACCAAGTACATTTTATCCACCATAAAACCTATGTGGATTGGGAACCAACCAAGTACATATTATCCACCAAAAAACCAATGTGGACAGGCGACCAACCAAGTACGTTTTATCCACAATAAAACCAATATGGAAGGGGGACCAACCAAGTAATTTCTATCCACCATAAAACCAATATGGATGGGGGACCAACCAAGTATATTTTATCCACCATTAAACCAATGTGGATGGGGGACCAACCAAGTAAGTTATATCCAACACAAAACCAATGTGGATTGGGGACCAACCAAGTAAGTTATATCCACCACAAAACCAATGTGGATTTGGGACCAACCAAACTATATCCACCACAAAACCAATGTGGATTGGGAACCAATCAAGTACGTTTTTTCCACCACAAAAACAATGTGGAAGGAAGACCAACCAAGTAAGTTATGTCCACCATAAAACCAATGTGGATGAGGGACCACCCAAAGTTAGTTATATATCTTCCACAAAACCAATGTGGATTGGGGACCAACCAAGTAAGTTATTTCCACCACAAAACCAATGTGGATGGGGGACCAACCAAGTAGGCTATATCCCCTACAAAACCAATTCGGATTGGGACCAATCAAGTAAGTTATATCCATCATAAAACCAATGTGGACGAGCAACCAACCTAGTACGTTTTATCCACCACAAAAACAATGTGGAAGGAAGACCAACCAAGTAAGTTTTGTCCACCATAAAACCAATGTGGATGAGGGACCACCCAAAGTAGGTTATATCCACAACAAAACCAATGTGGATGGGGGAGCAACCAAGTAATCTATATCCCCTACAAAACCAATGCGGATGGGGAATAAACCTAGTAAGTTATATCCACCACAAAATCAATATAGATGGGGACCAACCAAGTAAGTTATATCCACCATCAAACCAATGTGAACAAGGAACCAACCAAGTTAGTTTTATCCACCATAAAACTAATGTGGACAAGGGACCAATCAAGATAGTTTTATCCACCATAAAACTAATGTGGATAGGGGACTTACCAAGCAAGTTATATCCACCATAAAACCAATGTGGATTTGGGACCAATAAAGTAAGTTATATCCAACACAAAACCAATGTGAATTGGGGACCAACTAAGTAAGTTATATCCGACACAAAACCAATGTGGATTGTGGACTAACCAAGTATATTATATCCACCACAAAACCAATGTGGATTGGGGACCAACCAAGTAAGCTATATCCACCACAAAACCAATGTGGATTGGGGACCAACCAAGTAAGTTATATCCACCATAAAACCAATGTGGACGGGTGACCAACCAAGTACGTTTTATCCACCACAAAAACAATGTGGAAGGAAGACCAACCAAGTAAGTTATGTCCACCATAAAACCAATGTGTATGAGGGACCACCCAAAGTAGGTAATATCCACCACAAAACCAATGTGGATTGGGGACTAACTGAATAAGCTATATCCCTACAAAACCAATGCAGATGGGGAATAAACCTAGTAAATTATATCCAACACAAAAATAATATGAATGGGGGACCTACCAAGTAAGTTGTTTCCACTACAGAAAAAATGTATACGGGGGACCAACCAAGAAAGTTATATCCACCATAAAACCAATGTGGACGGACGACCAACCAAGTACATTTTATCCACCATAAAACCTATGTGGATTGGGAACCAACCAAGTACGTATTACCCACCTTAAAACCAATGTGGACAGGCGACCAACCAAGTACGTTTTATCCACAATAAAACCAATTTGGAAGGGGGACCAACCAAGTAATTTCTATCCACCATAAAACCAATATGGATGGGGGACCAACCAAGTTTATTTTATCCACCATTAAACCAATGTGGATGGGGGACCAACCAAGTAAGTTAAATCCAACACAAAACCAATGTGGATTGGGGACCAACCAAGTAAGTTATATCCACCACAAAACCAATGTGGATTGGGGACCAACCAAACTATATCCACCACAAAACCAATGTGGATTGGGAACCAATCAAGTACGTTTTTTCCACCACAAAAACAATGTGGAAGGAAGACCAACCAAGTAAGTTATGTCCACCATAAAACCAATGTGGATGAGGGACCACCCAAAGTTAGTTATATATCTTCCACAAAACCAATTTGGATTGGGGACCAACCAAGTAAGTTATTTCCACCACAAAACCAATGTGGATGGGGGACCAACCAAGTAGGCTATATCCCCTACAAAACCAATTCGGATTGGGACCAATCAAGTAAGTTATATCCATCATAAAACCAATGTGGACGAGCAACCAACCTAGTACGTTTTATCCACCACAAAAACAATGTGGAAGGAAGACCAACCAAGTAAGTTTTGTCCACCATAAAACCAATGTGGATGAGGGACCACCCAAAGTAGGTTATATCCACAACAAAACCAATGTGGATGGGGGAGCAACCAAGTAATCTATATCCCCTACAAAACCAATGCGGATGGGGAATAAACCTAGTAAGTTATATCCACCACAAAATCAATATAGATGGGGACCAACCAAGTAAGTTATATCCACCATCAAACCAATGTGAACAAGGAACCAACCAAGTTAGTTTTATCCACCATAAAACTAATGTGGACAAGGGACCAATCAAGATAGTTTTATCCACCATAAAACTAATGTGGATAGGGGACTTACCAAGCAAGTTATATCCACCATAAAACCAATGTGGATTTGGGACCAATAAAGTAAGTTATATCCAACACAAAACCAATGTGAATTGGGGACCAACTAAGTAAGTTATATCCGACACAAAACCAATGTGGATTGTGGACTAACCAAGTATATTATATCCACCACAAAACCAATGTGGATTGGGGACCAACCAAGTAAGCTATATCCACCACAAAACCAATGTGGATTGGGGACCAACCAAGTAAGTTATATCCACCATAAAACCAATGTGGACGGGTGACCAACCAAGTACGTTTTATCCACCACAAAAACAATGTGGAAGGAAGACCAACCAAGTAAGTTATGTCCACCATAAAACCAATGTGTATGAGGGACCACCCAAAGTAGGTAATATCCACCACAAAACCAATGTGGATTGGGGACTAACTGAATAAGCTATATCCCTAGAAAACCAATGCAGATGGGGAATAAACCTAGTAAATTATATCCAACACAAAAATAATATGAATGGGGGACCTACCAAGTAAGTTGTTTCCACTACAGAAAAAATGTATACGGGGGACCAACCAAGAAAGTTATATCCACCATAAAACCAATGTGGACGGACGACCAACCAAGTACATTTTATCCACCATAAAACCTATGTGGATTGGGAACCAACCAAGTACGTATTACCCACCTTAAAACCAATGTGGACAGGCGACCAACCAAGTACGTTTTATCCACAATAAAACCAATTTGGAAGGGGGACCAACCAAGTAATTTCTATCCACCATAAAACCAATATGGATGGGGGACCAACCAAGTTTATTTTATCCACCATTAAACCAATGTGGATGGGGGACCAACCAAGTAAGTTAAATCCAACACAAAACCAATGTGGATTGGGGACCAACCAAGTAAGTTATATCCACCACAAAACCAATGTGGATTGGGGACCAACCAAACTATATCCACCACAAAACCAATGTGGATTGGGAACCAATCAAGTACGTTTTTTCCACCACAAAAACAATGTGGAAGGAAGACCAACCAAGTAAGTTATGTCCACCATAAAACCAATGTGGATGAGGGACCACCCAAAGTTAGTTATATATCTTCCACAAAACCAATGTGGATTGGGGACCAACCAAGTAAGTTATTTCCACCACAAAACCAATGTGGATGGGGGACCAACCAAGTAGGCTATATCCCCTACAAAACCAATTCGGATTGGGACCAATCAAGTAAGTTATATCCATCATAAAACCAATGTGGACGAGCAACCAACCTAGTACGTTTTATCCACCACAAAAACAATGTGGAAGGAAGACCAACCAAGTAAGTTTTGTCCACCATAAAACCAATGTGGATGAGGGACCACCCAAAGTAGGTTATATCCACAACAAAACCAATGTGGATGGGGGAGCAACCAAGTAATCTATATCCCTACAAAACCAATGCGGATGGGGAATAAACCTAGTAAGTTATATCCACCACAAAAACAATATAGATGGGGACCAACCAAGTAAGTTATATCCACCATCAAACCAATGTGAACAAGGAACCAACCAAGTTAGTTTTATCCACCATAAAACTAATGTGGACAAGGGACCAATCAAGTTAGTTTTATCCACCATAAAACTAATGTGGACAAGGGACCAACCAAGTTAGTTTTATCCACCATAAAACCAATGTGGACAAGGGACCAACCAAGAAAGTTATATCCACCATAAAACCAATGTGGACAAGGGACCAACCAAGAAAGTTATATCCACCATAAAACCAATGTGGACAAGGGACCAACCAAGTAAGTTTTATCCACCATAAAACCAATGTGGACGGATGACCAACCAAGTACGTTTTATCCACCATACAACCAATGTGGACGGGCGACCCAACTGAGTACGTTTTATCCACAAGAAAACCAATATGGAAGGGGGACCAATCAAGTAATTTTTATCCACCAATAAACTAATATGGTTGGGGGACCAACCAAGTATATTTTATCCACCATAAAACCAATGTGGACGGATGACCAACCAAGTACGTTTTATCCACCATACAACCAATGTGGACGGGCGACCCAACTGAGTATGTTTTATCCACAATAAAACCGATATGGAAGGGGGACCAATCAAGTAATTTTTATCCACCATAAAACTAATATGGATGGGGGACCAACCAAGTATATTTTATCCACCATTAAACCAATGTGGATGGGGGACCAACCAAGTAAGTTACATCTTCCACAAAACCAATGTGGATGGGGGTAAAACCAAGTAAGTTTTATCCACAATAAAAACCAATATGGAAGGGAGACCAACCAATTAAGTTGTATCTACCATAAAACCAATGTGGATGGTGGACCAACCAAGTAAGTTATATCCTCAATTAAACTAGTTTTGATTTGTAGATTAGGGACTGACAAAGTAAATGATAGCATTCATAAAATTCAGGATTAAGAAGGAAAAAGTTATGTCATGGCAAATAAAGAAAGAAAAAAAAACCTTAATTTTTTTTTACACTTATAGCAGATTTTTCCTGTAGCATTATCTGAGTATTCAAGTACTTACTATTATTGGAACTGAGAACCCTATTCTACAAAAAATTGCCATCCTATTTGTTTACATCTTCCACATTGGAAAGGATGTTTTACCTCCTTCTGTCCTTCTATCTGTCTCTCCCTAACACATTGATGAAGAATTTTTCAAAGTCAGAGCTTCTTCATGTTCAAATGTATAGTGAAACTGAACATTAAACTAGTAAAGTTTTATCGACCAATCTTGATGCACTGTAAATTAAGATAATAATCTTATCACATCAATATATGGCACCAAACTTAACCATGTGACATCTTGTTATATATGTTTTTATTTTTTTCCAGATTTGGCTATCCAGATTCTACTTATATGAACAGAGTGAGAGAAGAACTTGCAGCTAAAGGCATCATATAATAACATTTTTAGGATTGACAGATCTTGTTAATTATGCTATTTTGATTACTGAACTCTTTGGATAAGGCAATTTCTTCAGATTTGAATTGATATCAATCATCTGTATTGTGGATAGCTTTTTATTGCCCTGTCCATGAGAGTAGACAGGAATTCTGATTCCAGTCTATGTGTCCATTGGCCCATTAGTCTGTCAGTTAAATAATCCATCTTTCTCCAAGTTCTGTATCAGATTTTAGTTTTGATTTAAGATTTGTTAAAATTTTGGTCAAGTGTAGTTTGTGGTCACATCAGCCATGAATTTACTTCACATATTCATAATGAAGTTAACCAATTAATGTATGAAAAAAAGTAAAATAACAAAAGTACCAAACTTTAAAGAAAATTTAAAACTTTAACAATGGCAAAATCAAAAGCTCAAACACATCAAAATAATGGAAAACAACTGTTTTATTCCTGACTTGATACAGGCATTTTCTTAAGGTGGTACCCAACACTTTCACTAAAATTGATTTGGCTCGTTTAATTTTCATAAAATTTTGTCAACCCTTTAAACAAAAATATAAAAATTTCAAAAATTTTGAAACCAACCGTTTTTGTCAGAAAAATTACACTGGTAATATAGCAGTTTGACAAACACCAATTTTGATCATTGAGAAGCTTAATATTCCTTTTACAACACAACGTAATTAAAATGTTTAGCTGACCTTACAGAGTTATCTCCCTGTAGTGTTAGGTACCACCTTAAATGCAGAAATCAGTTGACTAAACAATGCTCAGTGAGCATGAAAATGTTATAGCTAATAGTGCTTTAGTTTCATACTAGATATGAAACCAATATGTTAAGTGTTATTTTTAACAGGAGTAGTATTTTAGTTTTTTTATGTGTTTAGTTGTGGAAAAAACTTTGATCTGATAAAAAATTAAACAATGGAGTTGTTTGCTATCTAAAAATTATTGAGATAAAAATATATTATCATATCATCAAATAATACATGTCACAGTTTGATTTAAATTCTCATTATAAAAGTCTGAAATAAAGTGCTGAAATGGTCTGTCCTGTGAGATTATATTTCTAATAAAAGATCTGAATTAATATTTTGAGGAAATTTCCCGAAAAAATTGTTATGTGTAGAGATTTTCTCATATATTTATTTTGTTATGTGTAGTTTACAAAGATATTTTTGTCTGCATATTTTGTTATGTACAGTGTACAGATATTTCTGATGTATATTGTTATGGTAACTTGTAAAGGCAGCATGTACAAACATTTATTTATGTTGTAAAATTTATTGATGTATATAATTGTTATTATAATTTGATATTTGGACCAGACACAATCTTTGTCAAGACTTTTACTCAGTCTTAATCTTTAGTGCTGTAAAATCTTTTTATGATTTCTTGAATTTTGCACAAACAAATTAATTATGAATTGTGCAAAAATCATCTGATTTTGTCATTCTTTGGTTTTATGCCTGAGTTTGTATCATCTGATTTTGTCATTCTTTGGTTTTATGCCTGAGTTTGTATCATCTGATTTTGTCATTCTTTGGTTTTATGCCTGAGTTTGTATCATCTGATTTTGTCATTCTTTGGTTTTATGCCTGAGTTTGTATCATCTGATTTTGTCATTCTTTGGTTTTATGCCTGAGTTTGTATCATCTGATTTTGTCATTCTTTGGTTTTATGCCTGAGTTTGTATCATCTGATTTTGTCATTCTTTGGTTTTATGCCTGAGTTTGCACTTGTCTCTCTTATCTCTTTTTCATTCATTTACATCCTATATTCTGATATGTCTCCAATCTGAAGGGGGACAGTTTTTCAGCTGAAAAATGCAGAAAAATATAAAGTTTCTCTTGATGTGCAGTGTTTATACTGCAGAGAGATCTTCTGTGGATTCAGTTATTTTCGGGGGTATCAATTTTCGTGGATTGAGGAAAACTAGGAGTTACATGGATGTTTGATTTCGTGGTTTTGTCAATCTCTGCATACAAACACTATGGAAAATTGAAAATTTGTTGAACATTTGAATCTGTGGTTCATCTGTACCAAAAAAACACATGAAAACTGGTATCTAATGAATTATACTGAATCCACACTAACTTTTGTTTTGTCTCATATTTCTTTGAAGAATGCTGTTTGTAACAGTATTTTCAAAAAGATAATTTTGATTGATTGCCTTATAGTTATAATTTGGGTTCAAAATTCATAAAGGTAAGATGGTCAAAATCACTAGCAATACTTTATAGAATTAATATAGAATTTATAAAAATAAAAGTAAAACGAGTAATATTAAGGGAACCTTTATTAATTGATATATTTGTTCTGAATGTACCTAAACTTTATACTACACTAAAGATCTGCCCAATATATTTTTTTTATGTTTTTGTCTCTAGTACATATTTTGCAACAAGTTTGACTTCAAGGATCTTTTGAGTTTGCTCTTCCATGTGGGTTTTGATTAACATTTGCAAAACAGACATATTTACTTTTTGGGGGAATAATAATTTTATTTTTTATTATTATCAAATTTTTTATGAACATTTATTTTTTAGAGTGTTTTTAAGTTGGTTATATTTTTTTAATGGTAAAAGTTTTGTTTGTTTGATGACTTATCTTACATCACTCATTCATTATAAATGGCTTACTTTTTACGGAAAAAAATCAGTTAAATATATTTTTTCAAAACATTTGAAATGATTAGATTGGTAACTTTGTGCATCACATATTACTTATTGAACTTTAAATAAGGAATACATCATACCTTACTTTGTACTTTTGAATCCCTTATATGAATAGAAAAGATGACTTAATATTTCCTGCTTGAAAATCTAAAGACTAACAATAGGAGTCCCATTAAAACAGTGGGAAATTCAGGTGATCTTGAAGGTTTAGAAATCCCAATTGCTGACTCAAAAAATTGTGCTAAGTCTGTTTATCTTTAATTTTTTCAATATATACGTATTGAAGTAATAAAAACCCTGAAAATTTCCTTTTTCTCAGAAACTACATCTATCTTTAAATTCATAATATCTTTTTTTTTATTTCAAAGATATATTTTAGAATGATTAACTAGCTTGATTTAAAGAGAATTGTTATTGTGTGTGTACATAACGATTTATATACATTTTTTTAAATGATATAGTTGACGTATATCCATCCAGTTGTTGATATTAGTAAAGATTGTTATAAAATATAGCAAAAGTTTTCTAGTCTCTTTTCTTTATAGCTCAAGATGTGGTACAATTGCCAATGAGACAACTCTTCACCAGAGACCAAATGACACAGAAATTAAGAACTTTTGGTCACTGTTTTTTAAGAGTCACTGTGGGCTGTTGTAATTGTTTGATGACTGTTATCATTTGTTAACATTTACACACAATCTTCATTAAAAGGCTTAGGTGAAATTGTCAACAAGAAAACTTTAAAGCCAATTATGCATCTCTATCACTATCGACATACAAGGCCTAATTATTTTAAATATAATCATGATAATATTGGGAAATGATCGGATAGTTGGGCTAGGTTTAACAGGAAAATCTTTTTTGATGCTGATTTTTAGGTCAATGTGCAAAGGTTTGTCAGATATACAACCTGCAAACGTTGGGTAAAACGCATCAGGTAGAGACTTACAGTCAGAAGATAACATTTCTATCAGGTCCTTTAGCATGGTGGTGACCTTGACCTAACAGGATCCTCTGGACTTATCCTAGAAGTGTAAGCATGATTCAGTGAGTGGATGTTTTACATTGTTTTAAACTTATTAGTTGGTGTTTACTTTGCCAGGAAATTATTTCATTACATCTGATTGCATAGAGTGAAGGGAAAGGTAGAATCTGTGACCTGTTTAAGAGTTGTTGCACCAATACAAGATCTATCTTCCCTGAAAATTTCAGAAAAAAAGACTTATTTCTTAGTAATTTTTCTTGAAATATACAGTTTTCAATCTATCACATTGGATTTCTGTTGTCTTGAAAGTTACAGGAGCAAGGTTTAAAGTATCCTCTGCAGAAATGATAAGCATGACAAAATCTATATTCGCTAATTTTGACAAGTCGTTTGGAGTTTTTGCCCTTAAATTGTAATTTTAACTGTTTTTGTTGTTTTGTCTGTTTAATTAAAAACATATAAGACCTAGGTCACACATTTAAATAACAAAAGAATCAGCCACACAAAGAGCTACTATGTGTGTATGTAAGTCATAAGCAAACTGGCGATTTTTTTTCTAACAAGGTGAGCTATTCAGACACAGGCGTGCCTTTTATTATGTTTTCTGACCAGCAGATGTGATTCCTTGAATACCTTTTTCTTTCGTGTTCATGTTTGATGACCTGTCTACTGTTTGATTAGAATGCCATTAATTAGTATTATGAAGATGGAAAAAATAGATAACAAAAATACCGAAATCCGAAGGAAATTCAAAACAGGAAGTCCTTTATAAAATGACAAAATCAAAAGCTCAAACACATCAAACGAATGGGTAACAACTGTCATATTCCTGACTTGGTACAGGCATTTTCTTATGTAGAAAATGATATAAAGAATGAAATTCAAAACAGTGTGGCTGTGGCCATTGATTGACACATTAAATTTATCCATTGACTGGGACAATTTAGGTGAACGTTTGTATGTAACGACCACTGCTCACTATGTACTTTTTAAAGAAACTTAAACTATGGGGTCACTAAAGGTTCTCAACACCTTAATAAAGTAATTCGAAAAATTAATCAGAAATAACACGATGTTTTGATTTATATCAATTATATAAATCAAAACATAAAGGTTATTCCTGATTAATTTTTCGAATTATTTTATAATTAAAGGCGTTAAGAAACCTTTGGTGACCCCACAGTTTAAATGTCTATAGTTGGTACGTCGTGAACAGTGGTCGTTACAGACAAACGTTCACGTAAATTGTCCCAGTCAATGGATGAATTTAATGTGTCAATCAATGGCCACAGCCACACTGTTTTGAATTTCATTCTAAAACCTGGTTATATAGATAGATATATCTCACCTGTATGACAGTCGCATAGAATTCCAATATATTGACAAGGTACAATTGTTTGCTGTAAATCATATTTAAGCCCGATATCCTTGTAAAGGTTAACACGATGCCACTGCTTGTGGAAGTTTCGTACGAGTTGGAATCACTTGTCGAGTAGATACGAAATATCATTATCAGAATGATCTGTTTATTTCATTGGATTACTCCAAACATTAAGGTTATTACACTCCGACATATATGCTTTAACGGTTGTTGGAACGACTTTAATTTTTGATTGACATACTCTTCAGCTTCGTGCCTAGTTGGTCTTTCAACTCTTTTAATCAAGCTCCACTGATGAGTGACAAGTAGACAAACAGTACGTCTGGTTTGACAAATTGCAATCCTGGAATCTTTGTTGAGTATAAACAACAGATGGAGCTATATATCTGAAAGTTCTTGTTTAGTCCCAATGCATATCACCAGCCTAGTAGTCATCACTTTTGTGTTGGCATGAACTATTTTTATGATTTTCATTTTCTGTAAATTTTCTGTTTATAAAAATAATAATTACTCGAAGCACTGATTGATCAATGTCATAATGTTTATTTTAATTGTTTTCTTTACCCTTTATTATGAAGAGTCTTATAAAGACAATATGTGCGTCAAGTGTACAAACTTGTAAACCTGTTATTGTTCATAGCATTGTTCTGTTAGAACATAATTATTGAAATTGAATTAAAAATAGATGGGAGTAGAACAACTTCGTGTTTCGAATAATATTTACATTTACATGACAAGTGAATGATTCGAAAATTACTTTACCAATGTCCTCATAGCAGCATATGAGTGCTGAGTAATGAGCTGGTGACATATAAAGGCAACAGTAGTAACCGCTGTTCAAAAGTCATAAATAGATTGAGAGAAAACAAATCTGGGTTACAAACTAAAACCGAGGGAAACACATCAACTGTAAGAAGAAAACAACGAAATAACAGAACACAGAAAAAAAAACAACAAAAAAAAAAAACACACACAGAAGTTTACCGATGTTCAAATCGCGTAAATGGAGTAGAAAGAGACACATCAAGATACCAATACAAAACAACTCCGAAAGGAGCGAGGCCTGATGCGTCAACGGTGTAAGCGTCTCTTTCTATTCATACACCACCCGATATACGAGTTAATATTCAGTCAAAATGTAACAATCATTGGACACAATCGGTCAAATTACAGATCAGACGACTGACCGGTATTTTAAGTCATACAAGTGATGTATTAAGGGCATACGATACAGTAACAGGGGAGGTAATGACGTTGCTAACGTAAAATGTTATTTTCGCGACGTCAAACTTTGACATATTGGGAAAAGATGCATTTTTCGACTGATTTTTATCATTCAAACTGATTTAATTTTAAAACGAGTCCATGGACCCCTATTTTTTAAAACAACATTTTGGTTCATTTTGCAGGGAGATTATGTGGACCAAATTTTATAAACCTGTAAATAGTGCATTTTTTAAAATTTTGATATATATACAGCAAAAAATGACTTTTTTTTCTCAATTCATGACCATTTGATAAATATGAGTTATTACTGAATAAAAAATGCATATTTTTTTATGATACTTATAAAATACAGATATTACAAATTATTTAACAAAAAACAATTTGTGCTTATCTTTTAAAACAAAAAAGTTATGTCTTTCTTTCGAGAGAAAAAATACGGCCACAAATCCGAATTTTGAGCAAATATACGAAATTTCGACCTCATTTAACTCAAAAAGTAGCACATGAAGGTATATTTTCTATTACATATTTGATTTAATCAGGCAAAATATAGCCTACATGGAAATTTTCATCAAACTGTAAATACAGGATCAAAACTGTATCGTATGCCCTTAAGCGCTTTAAAACCAGGTTTAATCAACCATTTATTCATTTAAAAATGTCTGTACCAAGTCAGGAATATGACAGTTGTTGTCCATTCGTTTGATGTGTTTTGTCATTTGATTTTTCCATTTGATTAGGGACTTTCCGTTTTGAATTTTCATCGGAGTTCAGTATTTTTGTGATTTTACCGCAAAATATTTTTGCGGTCGTATATTGGTATGACGTTGGTGTCGTCGTCGTCGTCTTCCGAAGGCACATTGGTTTTCGCACTATAACTTTAGTTTAAGTTAATAGAAATCTATGAGATTTAAAAACAAGGTTTATGACCACAAAAGGAAGGTTGGGATTGATTTTGGGAGTTTTGGTTACAACAGTTTAGGAATTAGGGGCAAAAAAGGGCCCAAATAAGCATTTTTCTTGGTTTTCGCACAATAACTTTAGTATAAGTAAATAGAAATCTATGAAATTTAAACACAAGGTTTATGACCATAAAAGGAAGGTTGGGATTGATTTTGGGAGTTTTGTCCCAACAGTTTAGGAATTAGGGGCCCAAAGGGTCTAAAATTAAACTTTGTTTGAATTCACCAAAAAATGAATAATTGGGGTTCTTTGATATGCCGAATCTAACTGTGTAGATTCTTAATTTTTGGCCCCGTTTTCAAATTGGTCTTTATTAAGGTCCAAAGGGTCAAAAATTAAACTTAGTTTGATTTTAATAAAATTGAATTCTTGGGGTTCTTTGATATACTGAATCTAAACATGTACTTAGATTTTTGATTATGGGCCCAGTTTTCAAGTTGGTCCAAATCTGGGTCCCAAATTAAACTTTGTTTGATTTCAACAAAAATTGAATCATTGGGGTTCTTTGATATGCTAAATTTAAACATGCATTTAGATTTTTGATTATAGACCCAGTTTTCAAGTTGGTCGAAATCGGGGTCCAAAATTAAACTTTGTTTGATTTCACCAAAAATTGAATATATGGGGTTCTTTGATATATGCTGAATCTAACCATGTATTTGGATTTTTGATATTTGGGCCCGATTATCAAATTGGTCCACATTGAGATCTAAAGGGTCCAAAATTGAACTTTATTTGATTTCATCAAAAATTGAATTCTTGGGGTTCTTTGATATGCTGAATCTAACCATGTATTTAGATTTTGGATATTGGATCGTAATAGGTAAATGTCCAATTTTAAAATTTTAAGTTTTTAAGTTTAAGTTTCATTCTGTGTCAGAAACCTATGTTGTGTCAACTATTTAATCACAATTCAAATTCAGAGCTGTATCAAGCTTGAATGTAGTGTCCATACTTGTCCCCCAACTTTTAAAGGTTCGAACTCTGCGGTCGTATAAAGTTCAATCAATAAGAGTGATACGTTTTCTGAAAGCATAGACATTTATCTATGGAGAGGTAAAAACATCACTTGCATTTCGACTCATTTTTCCATAAAATTGTATTGAAAAGTTCGATGGTCAAATCTTTGTTGAAAAAACATTGCAATAATTTCTAGATCAATGGGCGGTACGAATAAGAAAATACTGACTGTCAAACAGAAAGATGGCCTATAAAACATGCAAAAACCAATCTTAATGTTCATTCAAACCCACTAAGAATGCTATATTGTTCATAGCTATCTAAAAATCGATTTCATTGTTACAGTACAAACACATTCATATTTGAAAAATTCACCATAGCGTAAAATGCGAAACTAAACTTCTAACTTGTTTTGCTATCTAAGGTGCTCACCGCTGTTAATGAAGTCCGAATAGTGTGAACATTCACGATTTTACTGATCATGTGATATGTAAACGCCATCATTGAGATCGAAACCTCCACAAGAAATGGCATTCAACAGTGATTGTAAAAATTCATTAAAGATATCCGGTAACGTTCATAATTTACATACTAACTCTCCTTGAAGTTCAGGGTCTAAATATATTCATTTCCTTCAGTTCATATTCAAAGAAATTCATTTTTATTGGGCTCAATTTTGAAGTGATCTTGGAGTTTTTAGAGTGTGTCGGTTTAGTATTCCTTGTCTCTATAAATTTGGTATTTATTTACCATATTTAACATAACAATCAGATTAATTATGAAAGAAAAGAACTGATTTTTCAAGTATATAAAGTAGCAACATACTAATATTATCTTGGCATATTAAATAATCTGTAGACTTTATTGACATATTTATATATAAAAAAACATAATCATGTATTTACAAAGTTAATATGTATTTATATAAACTTTTCTAAATATGAAAACATAAACTTCCAATATGTATAATCACCAAATGTGTTGTAGTAGTTATTATCACAATCAATACATTGTATACACATACGGGTATCAAGTCCTCACTGGTAACATAAGAAAAGAAGTGAGAAGAAAATTTTGTTGTTGTCAAATCTTGATTAATTGAAAGATGATTTTTTTTCGTATTCATAATTAGTGTACCAACAAAAAACTAACCAAAGCAACACTAAGTCATGATTAGTATCAAGTAGTGTGATGAGTAAATCCGACAGTTATCTAGATTATTCTAACGAAATGAATATGTGTTAAGAATTGGATTGATAATACCTCTACTAGTGTTATCATGTGAATGTTAACGAAATTAAAACGGTATAAGTCTAATAACACTGATGTTTTTCTTTTTCATTTATCCCCTAGAAATTCACCCTAACGACATATTCATATAGGGCTGTTCTCGTAAACCGTCCCCTTTCATGAAGGACAATAATGAACTATGATTTTTCCAGAATCAGATTAGGATTTATATTTTATAAATGGTACCAATATACCACCAGTTATAAGTATACTATGGCCTGATATGGCATTACTTTCATCTCTTGATGATGTTGTACGAGGGCTTGCAGATTAATTAATTATAAATGTTGCAATTCTTAGTTATACACATTTTTAAGTGATTACATCGTGTAATATTAGTTTGTTTAACGTTCCACACCTGATAAAAAATAAAAGACGACTTCACCTAGAGTTTCGTATTTGACGAATGAGAAAAATCCCACAGGAGCATAAAAACAGATAACGCAAGGGTCAAATAGAAAGACACAACACGAAAAAACAAAATAACATAGAAAAACATATCATAGAAACCTAAAAATTGAGCAACCAGGTTGTTAATTTAGGTATTTCCTAAGGGTAAGCTATTTCTGCTACATTGAAGGCACTTGTGAGATATAACACTTTACAGCCCCTTATCACCGGTATAAAAGTACGAATACGTTTGCATCTAGATACAATCTGATCTAAAATGAGGAATCAAATATTTCGCAACAGCTTAAGCAGTGATTGAAGCTTCACATCGGATCTTTAATTAAAAAAAAAAATCATAAAAAAGTCTAGGTACATAATATGTATTTAAAAAATTATAAAAAAGATTTCACGCCACAACAAGTGCAACAATCACTGGAGATTACAAAGCAATGAGACAAAAGCTATAAATCAATATCACTTTTGGCTGTTTTCAGTACTTCTGACATCCCTCCATGTTCCTGGTTAGAGGTATTTTACATAAGGTAGATGTTTCGAAGTTACAAATTAAACAGAAAAAAATGAGTGAAGATTTCCTATAGAAAAGTACAATATATTTTTTACTTAATCGGAATCTAGATGTTGTAATACAAAACAGGTACTTTGTGCTCACTGCTCGTAAATAATCAATTTCACTTATACAAAAACGAAATAAATAAGACAAACATATGACAGATGAAATATACAATGCAGTAATTATCAAACATGAATATCTTTGGCATACAAAATACATAATAGCATGATAAACAAAGGCATAAATGTATTACACACTAAAATGATTGACAAAATAAGTAAACATTTGCAATTTAAATTATACTAGATAAGTGTTTCATATAATCCTTATCCATGTACTGGCTTGTACAAATATCAATAAAATATGGAAAGGATGATCACAGATATTTGTAAAATGACAAGCTTAGTTACAAGTATATGTGGAGACCGTTATACACAAGGAAGCCATAATTAAATCAAGCAATAATAATGGTTTATAAAAAAGGGTTTCATTGCAGTATCAATTCACCGAACTTATAGGGATATCACTTAAAGGCTATGCTCACCATTATCTTAATGTTAACTTTCGTAGTTGAGTTAAAATCTCTTTGACAATTATATTTTTCTTCAAATGATTAAAGTTGATTTTAAAATAACATACGTTACAAAATAGTGTTCATGACTTCTATGGAAATAAGAGGATTATTTCATTAACAAATTTGAAATATATCATCGAAATTTTAAAGATATTTTCTAAGCTCAGTATTTTAGAATTTCGTTGAGGTAGGTTAAAATATCTAAAAATCGAGTACTTTCTAGTTTAAAAAAAATCATTGTATGTTTTGAATGGATTCACCAAAAAAGTAATAACGGCGAAAAAAAATATAACAATTCCACAGAAAGTGAACAATTCTATCTCATTTATTTTTTTCAAGTTATAAGCGTATCTAAGAAAATGTGAAGAAACTTATAAAAAGCTCGGGAAATGACAGGAAATAAAATCTTTCTGAATAACTGTTTTCAGAACTAAGGTCAAGCAAAGCACAATTTATCAATCTACCCATAATACTGTTTGTTATATACTTTTTGCTGCATACAACACATCGTTTATGTATCTTTTCTCATACAAACTGAGCTGTGTCATTGCTGGCTAGGATGTAGTTGAAAAGGCGTTGTTAATTTTACGGTTGTGTTAGGCAAGTCTGTCATAAAATATTCAAATAACATTTCTTCCAAAGTTTCTGCATGTGGTCCTGCTGTTGCAATGAAGTACTCATTATCCTTCAAAATAAAATACATAATTTTTATTTACTAAAAATCTGGTATTGTAACAGTAACATTTATTTTGTGAATTAAGCATATAATTTGTTAGTAATATGTAATAATTTTGATATAAAGTGTTAAAACGTTATCAGACATATGGGACACCATTAAAATAACTATATACAAGAGTGAAATGATTCGAATGAAAGCAAGTATATGTCACTGTATGACTTTTGAAAAATCTACGGTAACATGAGTGTTTATGACAAATTTTTTGTTTTATGAATGATTTAGGCAAATTTATGTTTAAATGATTGATTTACTAATGCATTACCGTTTAAAAAAAAATGGCGATACATATGGCTTAAACCCAAATATTTTCATATTAACCTAATACATTGTATGTCTGATTGGGTTGCTCACCTAATTTTGTCACTATAATGAAACTATAAACACCTGTCATACAAGTGGGATGTTTAGCTAGCTATAGAACAAGACCATACTTTAAACTTATGGTTTACTTTTAAACACTGTGTATTAGAGGGAGAATTGTCTCATTGGAACTTAAACCACATCTTGTTATATCTACTTATTCCACCATTTCATTAGAGAAATGACTGTATTGAGTCCTGAATATGGTATTTTTTCACTTGATCTGTTGATTCATAGCGTTTAATTTCGACAGTTTTGATTGACTTTTCCTTATTGAATATGCCTTGGAGCTGGATATTTTTGTACTGATGTTTATGGTAAATCAAATTTTATAACAAGAATATGTAGATCCGAAAATCGTTTATGCAATCAGGAATCTAAAATCAGCACCAACTTTTTCTAATAACAAAAACTTAGCACATATCAATGTTTTAAAACTTACCTTGCAATTAATTTTATACTTTTTTGGCATATTGTCTGCAAAAACTACTAATACCTGAAAGTGTCAAAGTGTTGAAAATGTCAAACAAATATTGAGTAGGTGGAGAACCTCCACGGAATAACATATAATGTAATATTTATGATGTTTGATAAAAATAAAAATAGAGTGAAAAAGCAAAAAGTTGTTGGGGTTTTTGACTAGAGAATCTACGTTACATAGAAAATAGGTTTTTAGTTGCAAATAAGAACAATTTCTAAGAAAAATTAGGAAAAGTAATAGATTTTGTCAGATAATGTTTAATTTTGATATTAATTTTTCTTCTTGTATATTATACTGTATACTAATTTAATTACTGGAACATGTCGGCTATCAGATTCATTTTATCAAATCAACGAAATACCGACTGTCTAATGAAATATCAATTTACTAAAACCAATTATAATCATGCGGTCGATAAAAAGGTTTTTTTTGTTCTTGGAAAATTACAATAATCTTTAACCTGCCTAAGTACCGTTTCGCATCGTAGAGCTCTTATTCCTATTCTATCTAGATTTGGTTTATTTGGATATTATTCTGGTCCTTCTTAGATTTATAATCTTAGAAAATTTGTTTTGGGAATTTAATTTTAAAATTTTTTGTCCTCGACTGATCATCACTGTAGATACATTAATTGTAAATATTTTTTTTTATTTTCCCCCTTTTTTGATTTTTAATCGTGAAGATGGATTGTCACCCTATCAAAAAAAAAATAATGCTGATAAAATACCTTTCCGCCGTCATCACCATTTCGCACTAAGAAAACACCATTTTCGCCAATATCTCGAATAATTCTAAAAATAGACGATACAAGATAACATGTGCAAATATTTATGTGGTAGAATGAAAAAGAACTTCTCGTTGGCAGTATGACTCCTCAAGCAAATTTTGTGTATAAAGTAGACAACTGAGTGAAAAAAACTTTAATCATTATTCTTGCACTTCCGCACGAAAATCAGATTCATACGTAATCGGTAGCCCCTTATGTTTGATTAAATCGTTGGTTGCCTTATCTATAGTACAGCTGAACATTTAAACGTTGGGATAATAGGTTGTCTTGTCGTAAATTTATGCAGAATTTATGAAATGAACCACAAATTGTTATATTTTCCAAACATTTGTTCTCTAACCTACTAAAATCTGTACATGGTACTTATTTGGCATACTGAAATAAGCAGCAAAGGTTTAAATAAGCATTGAAATGTAATCATCTGAGAATATTATTGGTAGGTACTATAAATGTTTGGATACCAACAGTAATTAATTCAACTAATAAAACAGGTGTTATCTCTTTGTTCATACAAAACAAAAATCTGTGATGTTCCTGCAATACAAGTGACAGACTGCATGTATTTGCATCATATATTCATTCTAGTCATACTACTTTTGAAAGGGAGGTAACACTTACTCGCTAGCCTTCTCCTTTTCTCCTTCAAAATGAATGGATTGCCAATACTTATCTCCATCATCCTCTTCCTCTTCCTCCTTATTGGAAATAATAAACAAAATGTCATTTTGAAGAAAATTGTGTTATAAAATATTCTTTAAGATATCATCAAAGATAATATTTTAATATGACAATGTTTATATTGTCAACAAGTATATCTACTATTAGTGTTAAACACCACCAGTAGTAGCATTGGTCTTGATAGTGACCGTAATATTATGTAATAATTTAATTTTGGATGTAACGTGTCTTCTGATTGGCAGACGTTATTTTGTTGTCAGCCCATATACATAATTTAGTCATCATCAACGGTTTTTCATGGTTTTCTACGGTTTAAAATGGAATTTAGAATTAAATTATAAGAAATAACTGTAATATTTTTTCTGTCTATTCGAAATAGCATAAAAAATGTGGTGCGCACTGTTAAATAACCCGCTACGCGCGTTATTCAGTGTGCACCAAATTTTTTATGTTATTTCTTCAAAGACAGAAAACATATTACAGTCATTCTTTAATTGTTGAATTCAGTCGTTCGCATTTTATGTCAGAGACACCCTTTTGTAAACGAAGGTTGAATAATCTGAACTTGCACTAACGTTACGTGTCAACTGAGACATGTGTCAATATCCAGTAATAGACCCAGATTTGAAGTATACCTTGTTAAAGCTAACCTTTATTTCACTTCGATATTTTTTCACATTAAGTATCGATCTTCTTTGCTCACCTTTTTCATTTTCATTGGATAATACCTAACGATTTTCTTAAAGATTCTAAATAAGAATTTATTTAAGAATACTTTACAATATGCAGTAAAACTACCAAGCCGACATCGGCTGCGATATATATATTCAACAAATAAAACTGCTTGATAACGGACAAGTGTGGTTTATTTGCAATCAGTTGACCTGTTGATATCAAGTTATACTGAATTAAAAGATACCGAAAATATGTGTCCATATGAGACTGTGGGAAATTAACCTATCTGAGCCCTTCAAATACAGACAAACCAAAATAGAAACAACAAAACTTGTAGGGTTGGTTAACAACCAAAGCCAAACATTTGATTAGGTCGGAAATATTGCAGCATATCATATAGGAAATCAAATTGGATAATACACTACTAAATACTCAATAACTGAAAAATTAACCTGCTCTATATCTCCTACTATTGCTACAAACGAAGCTTTCACACTTCATAAATTGACTCAGTCAAAATATTTGATTGCATAAATAGCTCATGTAGCCAAAGTAAATCACGTTAATAAACAACATAATATTACCTCATCAACATCCTCAACTTCCGGTGGTTCTAAACTCGGCTGTTTCTTGTTTCGACTCGTCGTCGAGGAAGGTTCAGATTCTGTGCTTTTTTGTTTTCTATTTAAATACAATTTGTTTTGTTTAAAGATAGTTGGTCATAAACCACAATTCACTTAACTTTTCTTCACATTTAATTTTTACAAAATCAAAATCTAACTAACATTTTGAACATCGGTATACTACTGTTGCTTTTATTTAGAAAAAAAAAGTTTTACAGTTTATAAATGTTGCCAGTCCGTACACTTCCTTATCGTTAGTTCAAATCAAGACGTATTTCGAAAAAAATATTTTTGGCATCTCACTTGACCGCTCCTTCATGCAACTTAACAGTAAAAATGAAACAACCATAAATTTATCTAAAATCACTTCTACTATTTCACTAGCACCAACACTAAGAAATTAATTAGAAAAGGAAAAAAGTTACGAAAAAGTACACTACAACTTATATTTATCGACAATGAAAATAAGGACCATTAATTGTGGCATTAGACCAATTATACACTCTACATTTATTCTTTAAAAATGACACAAGATATCAAACAAACATCCCAAACTCAAACAAAGAGAAATAAATGACAACACAAACCCAGAAAAAGGACAAAAGTTCACAAAATACCTAACAAATTTAAGACTAAGCAACACGAAGCTCATCCAAAAGATATGATCTCTGGTTCCCGGAATGATAAGCATATCATGCTGAATTAGTGGCTTAATCACAACTTTTGACATTTCAACTGTCAAAACTTATTGACGAGTCTCGTGGTTTTGTTTGATAACACACATATTGGAGAATAGATATTCAATATGAGTGATAATTAATGTAATTGTATGGGGAGAATGACTGCAACAGAAATAACTTCACATGAGGAAGTACAAAAGACCGAGATTTAAACTATTGTAAGTTAATTAGTTCCGGAATGCAAACCATAGGTCATTTAAGTATGTTTATTAGCAACTTTTTCTGTTGCTCAATTTGCTCAAAAACATTTGATTTTGTCTGCTTTTTGTGGACTTTCACCTTTTGAATTTATATTTAAGTTTTGTATTCTAGTTATACGTTTTTCTGTTAGATTCTTTTTATTCGAAAGTGTGTGCTGATGTTTTTCAAAACTGGACAATTTTTGACAATTTCCGTTAAATTTAGTACAATACAAATAACAAAACACAATAAATATACATAACCCATACTCTTGTATTGTCTGATTTTAATTTCCCACTTTAAAGATTTGTTGAAATGATTCTGATAACATTATTTTGAGTATCCAGACTAAATTTTATGTTTAACTAAAAGGTGTTAAAAAAATGCAAATATGCTACAGAAGATTTATTGATTAGGTACAATAATGACTTACTCCTTTCCGAACATATTCTTCATTTCTGCCTGCAATTTAAAAAAAATCAAATGACAAGTTAAATATATTAACTAATTATCAAGGTATCAGACTTATAAATTAATACATCAGACGCGCGTTTCGTCTATATTAGACTCATCAATGACGCTCAGACCAAAATAGTTAAAAAGCCAAATAGTTGACCCTTTACAGTTAGAGTTAGACTTGAGTGCACTTAAAGATGTGTTTGCATTAGGTGATTTAAGGAGCGCGTTTTTGACGTAATGAATTTTAAACCTGATGCCTTTTGTTATCTAACATTCATGTGTTTCTTTGCCTAATACGTTCTCCTATTTATTTGTATTGTAGTCCTGTATTATTATGTTGTCATTTTAATGTTATATTTAACAATGCCATCAAAGTGCGAGGTTTGGCATGCCACAAAACCAGGTTCAACCCACCATTTTTTTTCTTTAAAAATGTCCTGTACCAAGTCAGGAAAATGGCCATTGTTATATCATAGTTCGTTTCTGTGTGTGTAACATTTTTACGTTGTGTTTCCGTTGTGTCGTTTGTTTTCCCCTATATTTGAGTGTGAAATCACATTACTATAAGACGTGTCACGGTACTTTTCTATCCCAAATTAATGTATTTGGTTTTGATGTTATATTGGTTATTCTCATCGGATTTTGTTTAATGCTTAGTCCGTTGCTGTGTGTGTTACATTTTAATGTTGTGTCGTTGTTCTCCTCTAATATCTAATGCGTTTCCCTCAGTTTTAGTTTGTTACCCCGATTTTATTTTTTGTCCATAGATTTATGAGTTTTGAACAGCGGTATACTACTGTTGCCTTTATTCTATGTCCCTTCAAAGTTTTGTAAAAGTAGAGTTTCGATCGGTATACAACGTAACTAAGTCTCAATATATCACTTGTATTTTTCACTTAAAACTGACCAGCGTTTTCTAGCTTCACATCTTACCCATCAAAGCATTTACATTTTTGCGTCATCCATTCAATGGATTTTCACATATTTTTGCCACGAGAGTCACTGAAGAGACATTGATTGTCGAAATACGATTCTGGTGCATTAAACTTGATACCGTCAATATTGTAACTATTAAGGGGGATTGTGAGGAGGTTAGATGCTAAGAGAATACCCAAAGAATACGTAAAAGATGTTTTCAACCAATTTCATTGTTTCACTAATATATATTTGATACACTTTCATTGTAGAATTTTGGTTAATAAACTATGCAATTGTGCTGGTAAGTCCTAAAGTTGGATTATTTCAGGCATTTCAGGCGAGTTGGAGTAGGGCTCACTTTCAACCCAAAACATCAATCATGGTGTCGGGTTTGGGTCATGGTTGCTTAGTCAGCTATTTAGTGTTGTTTAAACAATTTATTTTCTCTTCATCATTTTTCTTTTTAGACTTTATATCGTCAGTTTTCTTCTTCTTATTTTTGGTCCCTTTTGTATTTTTTTATTCTTCTTTATAGCTATCTTATTTATGTCCTTCTTTATAATGATGTTTTTTTTATATTTAGACATCATCTAACTCGAGCTCTGTCTATCAAGAATACCTGATGACAGTCAACGCGTTTCATGCACATTGATTATACTCACAGAGATGGCATCTGCCTGCAGTTTTGCTGCACTCTCAGTGCGTGAAACTGCAACTTTTGATATATCTGAAAGTTAGAAGAAAAATGTAAATCCGACAGTGATAAGTTTGAAATTATATGATATTAAGGTTTCAACTTCCTCAGGCAAAGTTGACCTTAGACGCATTTGGCTATTTTTAAAATCCTTTTTGGTAAAGCTCTTCATTTTTTTTATCTTAGAAATCCTTGACTTTTTAAGATTCGACTTTGAGCATTTCTGAGGGAGGTAAATCGAGAAAAGTGCTTCGAACAACTAAAATTTATAACGCATTATTTTCACCTTTTTTGTTACTACTGTATATTATTTTCAGTAAAAATTAATGCAATAAAACGGTTCTCAAACATCTCAATAATTGAATACTATTCAGCACAGTTTTGGTGAGTGGTATTAAAAACAAAAGGAAACTAGAAAAACAATTTAAATTCAATTGAAGAAGAACCGACAGAAAAAACTATGACAAACGACGAAAATATAAACAGAATTCTACATCATATAACACAATTCTAAGATAAACAACATGAGCCCCATAGTAACCATGGGATATATCAGGTGTTCCTCATGAACATGGCACCCAACAGCTTAGTGAAGGTTTTAAATAAGAATGAAACATAATAATGCAGAACCAGCTTGAAGGTTTATCAATGTATTAATCTAACGATAAAACAACGAATTCGTATAGCTTTAGAGATTAGAAAAAAAGTGGGCTTTCTATAGTATTTCCTTATATTTAAAGTCATATGAAACGAGTGACTGGTGAAAAATAATGTTTATTCAATTCTTAACCAATGCATGAATGTATCACAAACGTAGTTTCTGTGCACGATTTTATCATTTTTACGCATCCATATCGTATAATAGTATTTTTTTCTTCTCTTGGTCTGTTGTGAAAATGTGGCAGCTTATTAATTGTCGTATTGCAATCACCAGAATTTTACGATAAAAGTCAAGTTGAGTTCACTGCATACAGAAAACATATCGGCGAAGCAAACAATTTAAAAAGTAACGTTTTTCAAAATTTGGACAAATTATAGAATTTTCTTTAGAAAAAAAGTATATGTACATAAATTTTATTATATAAACTAGCCATATAGTTATAAAAAACCTATTCATAATTTTGTTCTTAATTTGAAGTTTCATATGACTTTAAGTAATATAAAAGATGGTTGTTCATCCCTAATATTTCCCTTTTCCATGTTTTACCCAACAACATGTCGTGTTTTTTTTTAATTTGAAGTTCTGATAGCCCGATATTTCATTTTTAGTTTACTTATCTTTGTTTGTTAGGTTAAAAACTACAATACCTGGTAATTGGTCTAGTTCATCCATCTTTTCCTTTTTCTTCTTTCTCTTCTTCTTTCTCTTAGTCTTTGGGTTTGGATCCGCATTCGCTAATCTTGGTGGCACAGGCGGTGGTTCATTAGGTATATCTTCATCATCGGATGCTTAAATAGACATAATAAGTTCATTTCGTAGTTGCATTTTATTTACATATTGTGTATGCTATCTTAAGCCGTTTTATTTCATTCACAGATAAAGTGGACCGGTACATAGAAGTTTATTCCTGTCATATATCTATGTCCCTGTCCTATACCAGGTATTCCCGAAGTTGTGTCGGTCTCTTAGAAATTTGTTTATTTATGCATTAAACTTCAATATCATTAATGTGTCAAACTAAGAATACATTTTATTTTTTATAACCTGATGTATAGGGCATGTGGGTGAACACATATTTATTTATCAAAAAATATTATTTTATTGAGGAAGAAGCAATTGTTTGAATGTAAATTTTGAAGTATGATTAAAGATATGAATTTTCCCATCTAGGTGCTTTAGGTTAGGTAAAGATTGTAAAACCAGTACATTGACTATTAAGGTTGTATAATATGAAAACATATTTGATTGTAAAATGATAAATTAATAAAAAGACCCTTTAAAAAACTATATACGCCCGAATATTTTTCCTGTATTTACTTTCATACAGAACGCCCAAATCCGAAATTCTAAAAAGACTAGGTTGTGTAAAAACAGAACAAGTTGAAGAACTCTTTGACCAAAAGGATCTAATATTATAACAAAAAAATATACCAAAGTTTAACTTCGCCCAAATCAATTTAAACCTTAGTTACTCGAAATCGTATTAATCTAAAAATTAAAAAAGGTATGTTTTGAATCATGTTATTTCTTTATTGTTTGCTTAAATCTAAGTACATGTTTAGTGAAACAGAATTTTACCAAATTTCTTCAAACCGTTAAGATATAGTTTATGTTTGATTGTTAACGCCAAACTTCTGGGAGATAGATATACGAAGATGTGTTATGAGTGCCATTGAGAAAACTCTCCACTTAAGTCACAATTGATAAAAAGAAAAACCATTATAGGTCAAAGTACGGTCTTCAACAAGGAGCCTTGGCTCAACCGAACTGCAATCTATAAAGGGCCCAAAACATAACTAGTGTAAAACCAATCAAACGGGAAAACCAATGGTCCATCGATACAAGAAATACTTATGAAACACATCAACAAACGACAACTACTGGACATCGTGGTGTAAATAAAAAAATTCTGCATTATAAATCATCAAACAAATATGTGAAATTGTGGTCTTGTTATCAAATCTGTTCGGAATGAGGATTACCTTCATCCGCCTTTTTAGCATATAAGCCATAGTCTGACGGCGGTTGAAAAGACGTTGGATCATCGTATATACTTTCTTCTATATCTTTGTACGAGATACTGGTTGTATCACCATCAGCAGATGGACCAAATCCACTATCAGCAGAAGATCCTTGCGCTTCCGGAGTTTGTTTATGCCTACAATATAAATACTATGAAAGCACAGGGTTAATAGGAACGTGAAGGTGATATTTAATTGTTTCAATTCCAACCGAGACCAGATGGTCCGAAAGGGTCAGATTCTTCTGTGATGCTTAATTAGTAATTCGATACTAATTGTTAAGTTTTGTTTGCTTCGCATCTGTTGAAAACAATATGAAAACAGAAAAAAATATACCAAGACTGGTTATCAAAGACGGAAAACACCAAGATCAAAAATAAAAATGACGGAAAGACAAAATTAAAACCAAAGACTGAACAGGAACTCCTAAACAACTTCGCTCAGGAAGGTTTTGCGGTTCTTGCTTTACATATGACACCCCTCACGTTGATATTGCAGTAACAGATAATGATATGGAGCATTCGGTAATGGCACAATCTTGGAAAACTGGACGGAATAGTGGTTACGACAAGTGTAATATGTCCGTGTTCCACTGCGAACATAATTTGCCACAATGGATTGACAAAATCATAAATGCGTTTGATGTATCTTCCTTGTAAGTAGTAATTCGCTATCAGAAAAATTATGATGTGAAAAGAAACGTAGGCAATCGACCTCAAGTACCGGTAGCAGAAACATTAGTAATTTCACCATGATATCTTATAATATGCCATATCACAAATTTCAATAATTTGTTGCAGGGTTGTCTTTAGCAGACGCACAATTTTTTAAAGACAATGATTGAGAAATGCAGGATATCTAACAACATTGATACATCATGTTGTAAATAAAAAAAACTTACATAAAACCGTCCGTATAATAATAATCTCCATCTCTTTTGCCTGAATCGTTGGCTATTTTCAATTCTTCTTTGATACACTTCATCCATTCCTGAAGAATAAAAAGATATATAGCTTTAAGACACTTAGGGTACAATTTCCAAGTTTCAAACTGGTTCTTCTGAACTGCTGTTTTTGGTTATATATATATATCCATCGAAAATAAATCTTGCCGGATTAATTTGGATCAAAGGTTAAATATTTCTAAATCTATTAACATCAATATAATAAAGGTAATCTTTCAACGTAGTATTTTGAAATATTCGCTGAGGAGAGAAGGTAAATCAAATCATAAAAACAGCAACTTAAATTACGAGTTATCAAATATGATATGTTCATGACTAACACGACGGGATGCCACACGAGGTGCACTCTCAGAGTTTCCTTAAGTTTTTAGTTGGTTTTCGCCAGTCAAGAGTATTTTTTATTTTTTTTAGTATACTTTTACCCCTTTATGTTTGGTCTCTTCATGTTTTTTTCCCCTTTTTTTACTATAGTATTGTCGGTTTTTCTTCCGAATTATGAGTTTTTATCATCCATATTGTATCTTCCACGTCTTTTTTGACAGAACTTATTGATGAAAATTAATATATATTGAATATAGTCCTTTCTGTAGAACTTGAAGTGTTTGAAACCGTTAAAAAGTGTAAAACTATTAAGTCAAAAAATGATCATCGAAATCATATGAAAAAATATGCATAGTTTAACAACTCGCAATGACCCCAGTGGTGTTGTTTACTTTAACGTACAAATATATAAGCAAAGGTGAAAGTATTGCTGGAAATAAAATTAATTTGAATTTTGTTAAACTCGAATTCACATGTCAATGATTTTGCACTTCAATTAAAGGCAACTTAGCTATAGTGACAAAATTACCACATTGCTTTGTTTAATTCTCTTCTAAACATGCTGATAGTAATAAGTCATAAGATAATTACCTTCATCTCTTTTTCCGATGAGCAGGCAAATAAGTAAGATTTAAACTCTTCAGGGTGGGTGTGGTTTATTTTGAAAGCATACATTGCCTCCCCATCACTAACTTCTGTAGCTCTTGCAACCCTGAAATCACCAACATGTCATTAATAATCAAATTTTGTCAATAAAAAGGAAAGAAGTTATAAAGTCATACGTGAACGTGATGAATACATGCTAAATAAATAAAACGATCGTTGACCTGATCAGTAACAAAACAACTGTCTAAAATTATAAAAGACAAACAGCAACCTACGATCACCAATGCACTACAGGCTCACGATTTAGAACACGCCCATTAATAATCTGACTGTTTTAAACATATGAGTAAGCGTCCAACCCTCCCCTTAGCTATATCAATTTTTATAACTACTACCATTACTTGTCAATATATACAATTTGGTTGCTGATGTTTTGAAATGGTAGAGGAATTTTAGAGTAAGTATCTCTTGTTTGCAGCTCAATTTAGTTAAACTTGGAAAATAGAAATTGTATACTAATTTGTTTTTTAAAAATCCAAACAACAAAGACACAAGACCAATAATTCAGTTCGCAAGTCGCGGAATACTCATTTACATCAGCCACATTAATCACATACAAATCAAAAACAGTTGGAAAAAATCAATCACGAAGTTGGGCATCGAAAAACAAAAATCATGGTCACTGTCTTTGCCCAGGGTAAGACTCAATTTGTTGTACTTCACACAAACAATACATTTACAGTAATATTTCTTTTTGTTAGAGTTATGCATTTTTAATTGATATTTCATAGTGTGTAAAGAGTAAAATAACAAAAATACCGAGCTCCAAATTCAACACGGAAAGTCTGTAGAAAAATGGCAAAAATCAAAAGCTCAAACACATCAAACGAATGGATAACAACTGTTTTATTCCTGACAAGGTACAGGCATTTTCTTATGTAAAATATGGTGATATGGGTTAGGTAAACCTTTCATTTTTATGACAGTCGCATAAATTCAATATATAGACAACGATGTGTGAACAAAACAAACAACATAATAGGTAAAAATTCCAAAAAAGGAATACAGCAGTCAACATTGTGTTATACTCTTAATCACTATAAAAAAAACACGTAACAAAGAAACACAAAAGGCATATAGACACATTACATAATCAAAAATGAAAGACAAGAATACAAAAATTTACCATAGCACAATAAAACAATGACGGGATCCATAAGTACAGAGCCACGTCAAATGGATATCATCAAAAACAGACTAAAGAGTGAAAATAATATTCATAAAAACAAATAAAAGAATACTATAACACGTTATTAAGATGATAAACAATGTCAGTACCCAGAATCTATACTTCAAGACCGTCGTGTACAGAATTGTAATTTGAAAAATTCATCAGAGATCCCACAATTATTCAATTTATTTCTTTTCTTTATTACAAAGAATAAATGTGCTGTCGTTAGTCCAAGGCGAGTAGACAATATTATAAATTGATAATTTCTTGAAAATATGTATTACCATACATTTTACGTTATTGTTCGAATGCCATTTAATAATAATAAAATTTGTGTAAGTTAAATCATAAATTTCTGTCGATATCGGTGATACAGACTTTCAGTTTGATATGCTTCATTACAAATCTTTTAAGAAATATCTCAGTACTTACGTATTGAATCCAAATAAGGAAAACTTTCCTGAAGCAGTTTTGCAGTATTCATTTCGAAAGTAATATATACACCCTCTGCTCAGGATCATGTATACTTTAGGCCCTGGAATGAACAGAACAGAAGGAATGTCACATTAGAGTGGATACAAATATACATTTAGTTATACTTGCAAAATTAGCCAAGCAGAATGAATAAAAAAAAACCCTAATCAACATAGAATTAATCCTACAGCAACTAAACAACACCAGAAAGGAACTGCATGAAACCATTTTAAAGATAAATAGGTTCCAGAAAGGAACGGCATCAAAACATTCTAACGCTAGAGTTATACAGAAAGTACTACAGGAAAAACATTTTAGAGCTAAATTAGTCCAGAAAGGAACAGCATACAAACATTTGAAAGCTGAATGAATCCAGAAAGGAACGGCACGAGAATATTTTAAAGCTAGATTAATCCAGAAAGATACTGCATTAAAACATATCCACACTAACTGAAACCAGATGGAAAGTACCTATAAAACATATCAAAGCTAAATGTAACTGTAAAGGAATCAGTTGTTGAAAACCACGTAGAAACTAGATGAATAGTCATAGAAACTAAATAAAGAAATCATAAAGGAACGACAATTTGTAGACACATATGGGAATGTGATGAACCCAAAAGAAATATCATACAATAATTTTTTAATACGATTAGCATGATCTGTTGCATTTTCGAATATATTTTGAAATACATTGTATTCTTTTATGTCTTATAACAGATACTGTTTAGATGAAACTAACTCTTTATTTGTTTGAAATGTTATCTTGACTGAGGGCAAACAATCATTTAGACTATATCGAATAGTTGTATCACTGGCATTCATACCACATGGCTTTATTTCATACAAACTGTCAAGTTTGCAAATAAAAATGCACAAATTGCGTTCATTTTTAATCTAAAGAACTGACTACCAATATGTCAACTGATTTGTAGACTTACATCTGAATAATTTAAGTTTACTGGCAAAATGTTGTTTTCGTACCCAACCGCAATTTGAAATGGCTTCCTTCAACAAGTCTTGACAACCTATGATATAAGACAAAATACACAATATTTCCTGATTTAAATCCAACAAAAAGTGAAATGTTCATGAAAGTTTTTTTTCCAGAACAAAACGTTATTTAAATCAATTCATCAATTGACTTTCATATACGATATTAATCTGAAACCTGGAATGTTAAAAGTTGATTTGAAAGATATTTTCTTCGTTTTATCATCTTTTGGCATTTTAGGAAAAACATTTGATTTTTATTACCACTACCTATACTTTAAAATATAAATAAAATTTTATTACCTATATTTTGAAATGGCTGTGGGATTTTAGCGTAAGTATCACTCATTCTCAGCTCAATTAAGTAAACTGCTGTCGCCTGAATTTACATAATGTAGTTGTGTATAACTATTTTATCTGAAAAAAAAAGAAACAAAATGTCTTTGAGTGAAAAATGTTGTTATATTGTAACTTAATAAAAGGAATACTTAAAAAGACAAACATACAATAATCTTTTCTGCAGTTGAGGTTTGAAGAAAATATGCGTCTAACCTAGACTTGGGACGAAAAAAAAAGGTAAAAACACAGGTTAACAAATACATACAAATTACATAAAAGAAGGGCAAAAGATACCAGAGGGACAATCAAACTCACAAATTGAAAACAAACTGACAACTACATGGCTTAAAAAGAAAAAGACAAATATACAAACAACAGTACACAAGACACACATAGAAAACTGGGGGTGATCTCAGGTGCTCTGGAAGGGTAAGCAGATCCTGCGCATGTGGCAACCGTCTTGGTGCTCATGTTATTACAAACCTGGTAAATAGTCTAATTCGGTAGGTCAAATTCGTTAAAAGGGAACGAGGTTGTAGTTACGACATAAGAAAATCAATTATGCAAATAAAACTCCCGTCTGGCGTACAACATTTTAATCCTGCTATCAATGAGCAGTCTATAAATTGTGACTTGAATGGAGAGTTGTCTTATTGGCACTTATACCACATCTTCCTATATCTATATATGACATTACAATTTATTGACTGTAATGATATCAAGAGTCTCCAAGGAGCCTATATTGCTAACCAGAATTGCATGCAGTACACGGTAATTTACAGCAACAATCAAGGGAATCCATGAAATGTATTAAAAGCATTGTAACACTTTCAGGCGAATGATCTCATACAGAGGTGTTGGTGTTTTTTTTGTGTAAATAACTTATGCTCGTTTGGATTTATAACTAAAACACAAATAAAAATAATTAAATAATTAACAGTAGGAGTCATGTTTATTTGCATTTGGAATACACAAGCATACTCTTGACCTTTTTTGTCGTTAGGTTGCTGCCTCCATGACATTTAACGCATATATTTTTTTGGTTTTGGTATTCTCAAAGTGGCGAACTTTTTAGTTTGATATAATCTTTGAATTATAATCATGGAATATTTGATGAGTCGATTATCATACCACTGTCGGGGTTCAGTATTATGTGATTTTATTTTTCCTTTTGGTTTGTTTTGCCATGTCTTTGTCGGTTTGTTTTCCAATAATTGGTTTGAGTGTCCCTTTTATAGCTTACTCCTTTCTTTCACGTGATTTGGTTTTTCGTTTTAAAAATATTATAATGAAAGGTTTTTGAAACAAACGGTTATTTTAAATATCAATTGAAACTGCTTCCTTTCTTTTCGATATTTGCCTCCAATCTTTATAGCAATACTCGTTTACTGACAATTTTAAAACACATTACAACTTTTGGCATGCATCTATTCTTAAACATTCTACCTCAAGGTACATTCACATCTTTGTTCAATTTCAAAGGATCGTACACTGAGTATTTAAACTTTCTATGACTTTATCAACTACTCAGTTGTTATAGTGTTTCTTATCTGATGCTAAAATTTACAAACTTTAAAATTATTAAATCGCTTAAAAACCGGAAGATCATTCAAGTTTTAACATTCAAAGTTCAAAATTTACTATTCAAAAACAATTTTATACATTGAAATTATGCAGTAAATATGTTTTTTTTTTTCAAGACTAACAAAAAATATTTAGAAAAAATCAAACTTAGTCGTGATCAATAATGCTTTAAAGATTGAATCAATAATAAAACAAATTATTTGTCGACTACAGTTCAATGTTTATACATTTGTATGAATGATGTAACATAAATATATAAATATAAAAGAAAGACTTGATGTCTACTGTAAGGAAACTCATTATAGATACCAGGATAAACATTGTGTACACCATACGCGCATTTTGTATACAAAAGAATCAACAGTGACGCTCGAATAAAAAAAAAGTTAACAAGGCTTAATAAAGAATGAAATTGTAGAGCATTGCGGACTCAATATCCGAGCAATTGAAAGCCACTGCAACTATTCATGCAGTAATAAATTGAATGAAAACGAATCACAATAACAATGTTTCTAGGCAGCAAAAACGTATACAGTCGTTGTGCTTTTAGTGTAACTTTATCGTTAAGCTTACAAACATTAGCGGTGTAAGTATGTCATATAACAAAGTGTTTTTGTTTTTACAAAAATACTGGATAAGTATTATCACCGAGTGAGCTTAATTAAATTTTTTCCAGGCATTAAAGAAATGTTTTATCATATTATTTTCAAATTAGGCGGAACAATATATAAGGTTTGAAAATAATGTATTGCATTAAATCTTGGTTGTAATATTGATCTTTTTATCCTATTATTTCTTTAGATGCAGATTATAAATTGTAGTACTTTTTAATTTGCGACTTAACCAACAAAAATCTATTACGACGACTCCAAGAAATACAGCTCACCATAAAATTACTGAAGAAGTACATTTTTATTAAATTTTCATCTTAAAAAAGTGCAAATTAGATGTCTGCTTTAATTTCTATGCATATGATCTTTTACAATTACTGCAATTCAGCTATACAGTTTTGTGCCGTCACTGATGTATACCTCTTACATATATTTGTATTCATTTATCCTTGAAATGAGTCTTTGAGCTTACTTGGCATGTTAATTTTCTTTCATTATTATGCAACCGAAATCAGACAGCTTTTATTGTTTACTTTTTTAATGAATTATGATCAAAATCCATTCTATCGTCCTTAATAACACTGAAGCATATCCCATGAATATTGAGATCAAACATATTGAATGAAAACTGAGAAGTTAATAGATAACAATTGAATAATTTCAATATTTCTATCATATAATATAACCAATAAATGTATAAGCACACTACCCAAATTGCACAGAGTACCGAATTTGTACATATTTTGAGAAACAAAACTCAGTATAAATCTGACAGATTCTTTTAAAAATTAAACAACTTGTATATGTTTTTATAATTTGCCATTTTGCACGTCTTTCAAAATACAAGTAACTTAATATACACCAAAAATGCTAATCAAGTAAAATTTACGGAAAAGTCTCGTGCGACGTCAACAAAATATCAACCTTTTAACATATTATTGAGCAATTTATAACAAATATTTGTTGAGCGCTAAAACATGTTTAACATCGCCACATTCTTTATGTGTCTCTCTTTAGCCTAGAGCCTGTAGTACAGTGGTTGTCATTGGTTCATGTCTGTCACATTTGTTTTTCGAAAACTGTTTTGTGATTATTTAGTTTTCTTAATTGTTTGTTTCATATTTGTCATGTCATGCCTTTAATAGCCGTACTTATATAACCTTTTTTTGATGAATAGTTGTCCTATTGACAATAATCTACTTATTTTTAATATATGTAAAAAAATGTAAAATCCCCCCAAAAATGAACACCGAGGAAAATTCAAAATTGACAGTCTCTGATCAAATGGCAAAATTAAAGGCTCAAACACATCACACTAACGAGTAAAAACTGTCATATTCCTGATTTGGTACAGGCATTTTCTTATGTAGAAATTTTGTTTGATTAAACCTAAGAGAATTTTTACAAAATGCACAGTATGCAGGGGCTATTCTCAAATTGTCTTCAAAATGGTGTTGAGAAATAGTACAAAACATCACTTTTTAGATTGAACAGGTGTAAAGTGAAGCATGTAATCCTCATTACAGAACAAACTTGAGTCGCACGTTTGTCGGCTCAACACAATTGTTTTATAATAAAGTATGATTTCAAAATTAAATATATGGAATTCTATAGTGAAAACCTAAAGAATAAAGACAGGATGAAAACTTTTGTTTGTTATTTAAATAAACGTAAGTGAAACAAAAACGTCAAAATATATGTAATTGGTATTCCCTCACGTTACATACCCTCTGACAGTACCAATAGTGGTATTTTCCAGTGGAAATACCAATAGAGGTAACTACCCAGTGACTGTATCAATAGATATATACACCTTGTGATAATAGTGCTATCTACATCGTGACAGCAACAATAGAAGTAAATACTTCAGACAGAAATCATAGAGGTATTCATCCTGTGATAGAAGGAACAGTGGTATGCGAAACTGCCGCACACACGCCTATTGCAGAGAACTACACACTAAAAATCATATAATTGTATCACTTTTATCATCACACCGTTAATATACATATTCTTGCACTGCTAGTATTACTTTTTGTGAGATTTATGAGATTTGAATATCAGTAAACTAACGTGTCACTTTATTTGAAAGATTACAAATTTTCATATACTAGTAACTAACCTTGGCAATTCCTCTAATGGACCTTAATTGTTTACTTTTTATAACAATATTCATGTTTCCACCTAAACATGACTATGGTCATTCAGCGATAGAAGTAGAAGTAGAAGAGATGGAAATAACACACATTGTATTGCATACCATAAGTGATATTTATATTTCGTGCTGTGTTTACAGTTTCAGTACTTTTTTGTTGTGTTGTATATGTTGTGTACAAGTTATTATTGTGTACAAATTATAATTTGTACAAAAAAATGAACTAATCATAATTTGTATTTTGAATTTATACAAATTGAAATTTGTACAAAAAGTGCCTGTACAAATTACAATTTGAACAAAATTTAACGAAAATTGACTTGTAGCTTGTACAATAAATAATATGTATTTTGGTGGAAAAGGCTTTGATACAAAAAACAGAATTGTTATAAAATGATATTAAGTAGTTCTTTGTGATTTCGTTTGAGCAGGTGAGTTAATAATGGCATCGGGAATTGCACAATATCTTTTGACAATCACATTTACATTCAGAAGTGCTGTTCCCGCCTATGCATTTACACGAAAGAAACCCTGGACAACCTGTGTGTTAAGGCTGTTAAATTTTGTTACGAAATTTGTGTACAAATATTAATTTGTACAAAGTCAAAATGATAACTTGTACACAACATATACAAATAATAAACTCATCACAGATACCATGATTGATATTTTGTATCCGTGCTATACGCGCTTGTCGTCTACAAATGACTTACACGTGACGCTCGAATGATAAATGTTACAAAGGCAAAATAATGTACAAAGTTGAAAAGCATAGGGCACAAAATTCCGAAAAGTTTTTCCAAATACAGCTCATGTAATCTATACCCGAGGCATAGAAGCCCGAGTATCAAATTTGGTTAACAAGTGACAGTACAAATATAAGAATATATCAAACGAGAGTGCTAAAACTGGTTACCAAGTACAAGTATAAGTAACGATAGAGGTATCGATCCAGTGCTAGAACTAAAAGCCTTCAAGATAGAAAAATACACCTTATACAAATTCATGTACATACAGAGAGAGAGAGAGAGAGAGAGAGAGAGAGAGAGAGAGAGAGAGAGAGAGAGAGAGAGAGAGAGGAATTATATAATGATTTATTTTCGAAAAAAAAGGGGAATGATATGTTTCCCCTCTCCGTTTTAGGACTGATGAAATACTACAATAATTTAGGTTTTGACGGAATGGTACAGTGGAACCCTTTATAGTCAAGAATATAAGAAAGTTGTACCTCAGTTTTGTAGTACATGTAATAATTGAACATAATGTTGATATTGTATTGACTTATTTTCCATTAAGTTTTATATGTACATGAAGATAAGCTTTATATTCAATTTATTATTTATTTTTAGATTAAAATGTATGGTATATAAAGGCAACAGTAGTATACCGCTGTTCAAAACTCATAAATCCATGGACAAAAACAAAATCGGGATAACAAACTAAAACCGAGGGAAACGCATTAAATATAAGAGGAGAACAACGACATAACACTAAAATGTAACACATATAGACAAAATCCCACGAGAATAACAAATATAACATATATATATAACATCAAAACCAAATACATGAATTTGGGATAGACAAGTACCGTGACACGTCTTATCGCATATGACTTAAATATGGTATAAAATGTTCACTCTTATCTTAAATATTAAGATTATTAGTTTGTTTCATTTTGTTAAAGTGTTCATTACAAAGTACAAATTTGGAGACACAATTGATTCATTCATGAACGTGAATGTCAATTGTTGATGCAATAGGGTTCAACCATTTTTTACTGGACCATTGATGAATATGCTTTATAGAACACCGTTTGTTTGTCATCCAATATGTGTCTGTTTTATACCTGTTTTTTAAAAGTTCTTCTATAAAATAATTTCATAATACTTCAACTGACATTTTCTAAATATGTTTAAGGAGGTATTTCGCGCCATTATACATCTTTTACAATAGATTTATCCTTGGTTAAAATGTGCTACCAACGTTTGTCAAAAGTATAAACACATGGCAAGTGCGAATATATGCAGGAAATATGTACAGACTAATACACCTGCATAAAACTAGAGCGAATAGTTGTTTTAAGAAATGACATGACATACTCCAATTTAAGGGTAAAACTTATACCTTCTTGACCTAATTCTTTTCCTTTCAGTGTTGTATTGTTTATCTTAATGCAAATATTGAAAAAAATAATTACATGTATAAGTTTTGAACATCAATATATGCCATTTCTTAAAGGACTTTCCGTGTTGTGTTGAATTTCCTTTAACATTCGTTATTTTTGTTATTTTACTTTTTTCGTATCTAGTTAAAATGTTCTAATGTTTTTTTTTTGTTTTGCGATTTTGTTTGTAAGAACACAAACATCATGCCTTTAGTAGAAGTTTTATTAAAATATTGATAAAGATAAAAAGAATAATCGTTTCGACAACTCATTATAATTTTATATAATTAGCTTCAACCTAAACTATATCTGATTTTATTCGACTTTGTGTTTTTGTTTGCCCAAATGGTAACTTCTCACTTTGTGTTAGTAAACAAATATTTTGCAATGTTGAGTGACGCTTAAGTTTTCTATGTTGTGTCATGTGTACTATTGTTTGTCTGTTTGTCTTTTTCATTTTTAGCCATGGCGTTTTCAGTTTATTTTCGATTTATGAGTTTGACTGTCCCTTTGGTATCTTTCGTCCCTCTTTTAAGTAAAAATCACGTTAAGTGAAACTTCGTTTTCTCTCTGAAAAGCACACATGTATCTAGCTTAGATTGAAATTAACAAGGCTTATCGAAAACCACAACTAGAAAATCAGAAACACTGTGGGAATACGAAAAAGTCTAAGAGAAAAGAAAACAACTGATAACATAACTATTACACAGATAGTTGCAGAAGGAGCGACGTCAATCCTATGAAATCACAGAAAAAAGATAAAAAAAAACTGTTAACAAAACAGGAGCTTCTTAAGGAATACAAAAATTGAAGAGAAACTGGCAGAAAACTGATAAGTCAACAAAAACTACCAATGAAACTGGCAGAAAAACTGATAAGTCAACAAAAACTGCCAATGAAACTTTAGATTGGGTATAACCAATCATACCAAGCTGAGGAGGATCTCAGGTGTATCAGAAGGATAAGCAAATCATGTAAATGACCGAATAAAATATTTTTGGATGTACATGTAAAAAAAAACCGTGAGAACAGACGAAAGATCAGTTTTCATAATCCTTCCTTCTTTCATATCGTATCATGTCGATACAATATTTAAAAGGTTGCCAAAATTACAAAATATGTATATACACACAAATAATACATAAACTTGTAAACACCAATTTGTGTGTTTTGTTCAGTCAAATCATCTTCTGTTTAATAAGTACATGTAAAGATCTCTCATCAAATTTTACTGTTCTAAAAATATAACTAGATGACTAATTGCGCATAAGTACTTCAATACTTAATGACTATCTTAATAGTACTTGAGAGACTGTATCCAACTTCTATGTTGAACAAATAAAATTTAATTCTTGATAAGGAAGTTGTTTATTGAAATAACCAGCATAAATATTGTAAATAAGCAAAAAATACAATTTCAAACGTAGATTAATAAATTATTTACTATTATCATTGAAAATGAAAATTATAATCTATTTATAGTGTATGATCATTGTGTTATCACAGTTGTTTTGTTAAAGTCCCTATAGTCAATACTAAATCATATGGTATAGTTTTGTTTAGGTACTGTAGAAACAAGACATGACTGAAAATATGTGACCTTTGTTCAACAAGGAAATGGTAAAAGTTATTTCTTTTAAACAAATCTTCTCAAATCTTCGAAATAATTGAAATTTTCTTACCATTGACTAAAGGGTAAAAACCACATTCTTTTCGTATAAGGAAGTATAAATCCTAGCATTTCGGTATACCTTGGACTGTTTTGTTTAATTTAAATCTAAGTACAAATGTTGTTACCTGTTATCACATTACAGGTAAAGTTTGTGTCAGGTCATACCTACACTTTTAACAAAAACTTAAATGTTGGTATATCAATAACTTGCATGTGATACAGTTTAATATCCAATCAAATCCAAAATGCTAACTTCCTTGTCATGAAAATTTGCATGAAGAAAAGCTTAATTTAGACGTTTTGTTTTAAGTGAAATGTTTGGCTGCAGTGACTGAAATAAATCAATAATGAAAAGTTTACATTATCGTTATTTCTACGAAGAATAATACACATAAAACAACTTATAAAAACTACTTAGAACGTTCTTCCCCAGAAAAAAGTTTGGCAATATCTTTCGGAACACTGGGTTCTCGATGTTCTCCAGCTTCGTACTGTATACGGTCTTTTTAACTTTACTTATTCTGGTATCATTGTTGTATCTTTTGTAGGAGGAAAAATAGAGAAAACAGACAAAGTAGTAATGAATAGAAAATGATTTGTTTTGGGTGCAAAAATATGACGGAATCTCCGTTTTGAATTTTCCTTGGAGTTCGGTATTTTTGTTATTTTACTTTTTTTAAGACGAACCACCCATCTTGCGTACAAAATTATAAATATGGTGTATATGATGAGTTTATTGTTTGCACCAATGACTCATGATTCTCGTCCATGTCATGTATAGGTCCCTGTAGGACAAAAGTCATTGAATTATATAATTCGTTTGATTGCGTATATAATGTATAGTATCTAATGATGATATATGATAGAAGGTCAATTATTAATGTCTTTTACAATTTATAAAGACAACAACAAAAAATGGTCATTCAAAATAACCAACCGAAGGTATATCTAAAACTAAAACACCGTGTTTGTACCGCTCTTGCATCGTAGATTAATCAATTTTTTTTGATAGAAGCGCGTTTCGTCTTCATAAGACCCATCAGTGCCACTCGAATAGAATAAAGTTATGAAGGCAAAAGCAAGCCGTGGGTCGAAAAATTGTCTAGTATGGAGGATTTGAAAACTTTTCAAAACAATACTAAAAATATACAAAAAAACGTCCCTAACTGTTGTTATCAATGTCAATACCAATTGCTGACTACTGGATGGAGAAAATGGACACCAACCACAGGCACTCGTCTCAGATGTTTTTCTCCTATATACCTTTATATAGGATTTTTTTTTCTGAGAAAAGTGCCTGTGACACCAACCTAGTGATATCGACCCAGTGATTGTAAAATTTCGTCAAAAGTACCAGGCTTATAATTGTTTTACTCTAGACGATCGGTTTGTCTACATAAAACATAATCAGTGACGTTCCGAATAAAAATAGCCGAAAGGTCTAATCGAAGTTTGAGAGCATTACAAGTCAAAACTTAAGAAAATATGCCATATTCGGTTTATAAAGGCAACAGAAGTATATCGCTGTCCAAAAGTCTCAATGCGATTAAGCATGTTACTAGTAAGTGAAAACAAACCCGGGTAACAAACAGTAAAACCGAAAAAAGCACATGCACTATAAGAACAACAACAGAACAACATAAACACTGAACTACAACAAAAGCCAATGCCAACATACATAAAAACGGACTGTCTGTGTCGGGCAAAGCCATCCTTGCCTACTGAAGAATATTCTTTAGTAATTGTTATACTTAAATCAAAAATTGAGAGCAGAAAATTTACAGATTGTATCCATACCAATGATTACTACTGACAACTGGAAAAGTAATATGCTCGTGGACCCCCGCGGCGTCCACCATGCAGCAGTGATATCAGAGACCAAACATGCAACACAACATGATTATCTGCTATTTTAATCCACTTATAGTTTCTAAAATTTTCACTCACGTAATATAATTTTATGTTTCTTCGACATTTCTACCTTTCAAGGAACACTAAGCAAATACATCTTTTACGCAATGGTCACAAATTCTTTAAAAGAAAGAAAGATTTATTTTGATACAGATACATATATGCACCACTATACAAGACACTTGACTCTAAGAACACATGTAGAGTTTGTAAGCTCAGTATTGCATCCATATACAATAAAATATATTTACATGCATATGATTGAGAAAGTGCATCGACGGGCAACGAAACAACTACCAAGATTAAATAACTTCACTTCGAAGAAAAAATACAGAAATTTAATCTATCATTCCTTAATTTTAAAAGGATCGGACGTGACATGATCAAACTATACAAAATACTAAACGTAAAAATGTAACAGAGGCGGCAGAGTTTGTAAAATTATGGAAGGTTATTATTTACCACAAAAGATAAGAGGCAACGGTCTAAAAATATTACCACGTTTACTATCATCTTAATAACGTATTATTATATTCTTTTATTTGTCTTTATGGATATTAAAGTAATCATTCCTTTCGCTGGTTAGTCTGTTTTGGGTAATATCCATTTGACAGGGCTCTGTACTTATACATCCCGTCATTGATTGTGTTATTGTGCTATAGTAAATTTTTGTATTCTTGTCTTTCGTTTTTGCTATAAATGTGTTTTGTCTATATTTGCCTTTTGTGTTTTCTTTATTACATTTTATATATATATAGAGATTATGATCATTATAACACCATGTTGACTGCTGCAAGTACCCTTTTTTTGACATTTTTACCTTTTATGTTTATTTGTTTTGTTCACAAATCGATGTCAATATAGTGAAATTTAATGCGACTGTCATACAAGTGAGAGGTTAAGTCCTCCATTTCCTACATAAGAAAAAGCCGGTACGCAGTCAGGACTCATTATGATATGCCAGTTTGATGTGTTTGAGCTTTTGATTTTGCCATTTGATTACGGACTTTCCGTTTTGAATTTTCCTCGGAGTTTTGTATTTTTCTTATTTTACTTTTCAACTATTTGACCTCATTTCACATTTGTTTTGATAATTTGTTATCAGCCTTATCGGATAAGATAAGATAAGATAACTTATTAGCACTAACACATTGACAATAAATGGTTATGGCAACAAATTAAAGACAAACTACAATAACATATATACAATGAAGGAGTGACAGTGGATAATTATGACAGAAATATATAAAAATAAAATAGAAGCATATACATTATTACAGAAATCAAGTACCTTTTAATAATGAGTTTCTCACCAACAAGCATTCATTCAAATAGTTGACAACAATTTTTAATATTGTTTGGGAATTACTATTTAGAATTGATATAAGCAAGTTATGTGATAAAGAAGGTATAAAAAAGAAGATGTGGTATGATTGCCAATGAGACAACTATCCACAAAAGACCAAAATGACACAGACATTAACAACTATAGGTCACCGTACGGCCTTCAACAATGAGCAAAGCCCATACCGCATAGTCAGCTATAATAGGCCCCAATAAGACAATGTAAAACAATTCAAACGAGAAAACCAATTTGTTGTTCAATAGGACATTATTTAATTTTTTAATGAGGTTATCTCTCACATAGTTATAATAGGAACATTTTAAAAGAAAATGTCGTTCATCTTCAATGTCTCCATTGTTGCAGCAAAGACATACCCTACTCTGCTTTGGTATTTTTAGATATCGCCCTCTTTCAATAGATAAAGTATACAGATGTAAGATTTTTAATATTTTTTTATCAATTGTTATTTATTTTTAGATGGTTAGAACTGGGACTATTACACTGATTGGTGTAACGGTTTCCAGTCCAGTTAGTATAATAGTCCCAGGTTAGAAGAAAATCAGTCTATCAGAGCCAAATAATCTCAAGTGTAGAAATACTATGATTAATATCCATAAGACTGAGATTCGTCAAGGTTATCTTTATAATTATATAATTGTATATTGAACTTGATAAAGTTAAGCGGAATTTAAGATTTATTGATTATGTAATTACTTTGCCGTTTCTATATAGTGATACTGACTAGTATTTGATTACCAGACAAAATATTTCATGATTATTTGATTAATTAATCATCTTGGTCTGTTTTTGATTACTTGAATATATTGATTAAAAACTTATTAATGATTATGTGATTACTTTGACACCATGCCCCCCACCCCCCATGGTGGGTCTCATTTAAGATCATTACATAAGAAAATATTAAAAAGCATAGGACCAAGCACAGAACCTTGTGAAACACCTATCATGTTAGTTGTTTTAAACCTCTTACAAACTGTTACCTGTTAGATGCGTAATTCTCAATCAGTTTTAGTGCAGAATAAGAATTGCATAGTTCAAAGACCATATAGACCTATATATACTTTGTCAAATATTTTTGTGTTTTTATTTTATCATTGTAGGTTATTTCCCTTGTTTTTAAGTCTTTTGTGTTACTATAAACAATATGGCGACCACATGGATCGAGAAACTTCGAAGTGCACAAAAAACTTGTCTCCTACAAGATGGTAAGCTCGGAAACTTGCAACATGGAAGAATATCATAGGACATACATTTTTCTTTTCCTATAACTTGTTACAATTAACATTAAGGAAATGACCAACTTTGATAATGCTTTTGTTTACCTGCAGTTGTGTTCAAATGTACATGTAAATTCAGTAAAAAAGATCTCCCATTGACTTTAATGCTAATCTATGTCCTGAATTAAATTTATAGCCTGATTTACCTTCAGAAATTAGAAAATTTCATATATCATTCATGAAAGTACAAATGTAGCCCTATCTTTTGCAAAAATAAAAATATAGGGTCATGCCACATATTTTTTTTGGGCATTCACATGGCCTTGTTTACAAACACTAGTTTGCACTTAATTCCTTCACTGACCCCCATTACTTTTCAACCCTGTAGTAAAAAATTTTAGTCCATTCAGCATTTATTTTTTATTTTTTCAACTCTAGAGTTTTGATTCGTGCATCAAAAAATATTTGTTACAAACATCATCTATCAATCAGAAGAGCACATGACTTCAGTTTTATACAGAAAGCTCTTCCCCAAATGGGCGGTCTCTGATGACATATATTTATTTACTGAATTTACCCCGTCTAGACTAGTTCAAATCATTATATGTCGTCTTGAAAGGGTATTACATATTTTTTTACGCCTTACTTTGACATCAAGGAGTCAAAGTAAAAAAATATAATAGCCTTTCAAGACCTCATAATTATTTGGACTATTTACATCATGCAACAGTTTTGGAAACCACAAAGTGGCTTGGAAGTCCATTTATATTTACAAATGTATGCCTGGTACAATGGCATCTATGTACACTCCCTATCGGGATTAATGTGTCACTAACGTCTATAAATTTATACGACAATTATTTTTACAAGGACAATCAGTCCCCACCCAACACAAAAGGAGTGCTGGGACACTGGGAAGTCTGTTATTATGATGGAGGAAGCCAAAGTACTCAGGGAGAACCGCTGGGCCACTCGAGGGAAACAGACAAACCAGAGAGATATCAGATGATTGATCTTCAGGTCAAAGTAGGGGACAACTAATTTTGACCTACAGATGCCCAAAGTACCTATTCTAGTTTAAACTCCGGTTTGGGTACCAGAGATGAAGAGTTTCTGTGTCATAGCAAACAACACGCAAAGATTCAAATTTTGATTGAATGACTGAAATGACATGGTTGACCTTTGGAAATATTTAGGAGGAATACTGGTAGAATATACATGTACACCTTATTGCTATTTGACAAGACAAGACAATATTTTATTTGTCTGCCATTACTTGACTTCACAAAGGTTCTCGTAAAATTTTGACATTTTTATACAAAATATCTTACACTACAAAATGTACATTTGTACAATGGAAAAGTGATAGTTGTATGACGTCAATTGTTCAAGCCTGGCAGATTCTTGGGTCAACAGGGACAGATTTCCAAATAGGGATAAGGTGAATTTGTCCCCCATTACTGGTATGGACTTCAAAAAGATTCACAAACATTTTTTGACTTCACAATAGAAATACAATAGAACTTGTCTATTGCCAAACTAGTTATTTAGTTCTTTTTTATTTTGATATGACCTCTATTTCTCCTATTATTCAAACAGAAAAAAGTACAAAATTTTTTGCTTCTTTCGACCCCCCTCAAGTCACTAATTCATTGCCCTTTTGCTTTCTATGTCAAATTCCTCAATTTCAAGCATGTACAGCTAAATAAAGGGACAATCATTGCATGTCAACAGTCACATTGAACCACTAAATAACAGATTCCTGACTTAGGACAGGTGCAAACAAATGCAGTAGGTTTAAACATTTTAACAGGCACAAACCTTCTTGCATGCACCCTAACCTGAAATAATACTTGTAGATTGTTTTGGTAATTTTTCAGTAATTTGGTGTGTAGGGTTTTTTAAGAATTGAATGCTCCATTATAAAATTTGCTCTTTCAAAGTAAAAAGACGCAGATATATAAAACATATGAGACGACTGGATGCAAAGCAACACTAAATAAATGCTCAGTAAGAATTAAAACGAATTAAAATAAAACATTTAATCTTGGCAAATTATTACAATTTCATATGAAAAAACATTAATAGACGTTAAAGTTAATTCAACCAATGTTCAACACCAAAACCCGAACGGCCAAACAGTAACCAAAGCACATTGATTGATGTTAAACAAAATTTTAAAGCTATTTAAGTTACAGGGCTCATCTAAAGCCATGTTTCACCTTATACACAAATAAGAATGAAGACAAAAATAATGAAAATACTGACTTGAATGGTCAGAAATAAAAAAATATCACTGACATGATTGGTCAGATATTTCTAACAAATACCAAATATAATAATACCGACATGAATGGTCAGATATCAAACAATACCACTGACATGAATGGTCAGATCTTTCTGACAAGATTGGCCAGAAAACAAAATGTTCCCTTAAGGATACATTGTATATACAATCACCCACTACTGTAAGACAATTGGACAAAAAAGGCACAGAATAAGATTGCTCCTTCTGTTTTACAGTGACAAGATGAGACTTAACGTCCTCTTGTTTAACAATCATAGACAATACTTGAACAAAAAGATTTGTCAACTTTAAATTACCAAAATAATTCAAATGTAACTTACAGATGGGTCAAGAAAGTTCACAAACTGGCATCCCAAACTTCAAAAAAGGTTTAAAAGTAGCTACAAACTAGACACCACGTTTAAAGCATAAACTTCTTAATCTAGAATTAATAGTGGTGACAAAATAACATGTATTCTGAAAATCAAGTAAACGAGGAATAATTGCTGACATAACTATTACAGTATGTGGCTTAACTAATTTCTTAATTGTAGAGATAAGCACATTATAGGCTATATCAAAATCAGCAACCTCATAGGTACCAACATTATTGGTTCTTACAGGCATCAGAATTATATCATAATTTACCTGAATTGTTCCACAATTAAGCAAATTGATCATGTCCCAAATATTTGCTCCAGGAAAGGCTTGCAAGTGACACCTTCTAATAGTTTTAACATACTTGGCTATGGAATCGCACACCAGAGTAGACCTAAAATCTATAAAGAGCAAATTTTATTATAAAACAAAGTTTTTAATTTGTTCCACTACATTGATTTTATCAGACAAAGAACTGACAATATATTTAGTATAGCAATTGCTTTTCCAATCATCCATCAATTGAATAGAACTAGGACTCCTAGTCTAGGAGAAACCCCTGCTTTCGATGCCAACGTTGCTCCACCTCTTTGGAAACTATGGGAAGAAAATAATTTTGGATTCAACCCAATTTTACAAAGTAATTCTCTCAGTTTATACTGAAACCAGTTATAAGTAATTGGTATGCATTAGTTTTCGGCTATTGACGGCAGAATGAAAAACTTAAAATTCTTAAATCTCAAGTATATAAAGGAACCAATCAAAATGCATTGTTATGTTATAAAATTCTTAACAAGTTGTATCATTAGCTGTATGTAAAGAACCAAAATAATTCAAACAATATAATGCTCTATTCCTTATATCTCCAGTCGCCAATTATATATTTTTTTTAAATTAATTTAAAATAGCACAATTATTATTTTATTTGAGTGTAAAAGAGTTGACCACTGTTGTAATACTGTGGAATGCATTTTCAGATTCCTTCCCATTCTCTTCCTGTTTACTAAAAACTTATTCTTTTACATAAAGGTCATACATGATACATGAAATGTATGTAGCATTTTCTCAGGAACTCCATTATAAGCCGTTTTGAAATTTTGAATCAACCATCATGTGATCATGATATTTCAGGACCATGTTATATCAACCCAAATTGACCCTCTTGCAATGTGTACATGTACCATTTATGGTCAACTTAAGAGCATATTATCTAATGAATAATCATGCAATCTTTATGACTTGATGTTACTCAGAAATTGCCTATAAAAGATTTTCTTCTCTTAATTTTGAACACAAATCATGAAAATTTAGAGTTATCTTTCTTTGTTTTTCATTATCCTATCATTTACAGTCTACAAATATTTTTCTGATTTGAGTATGATTTTTAATTTTTCCTTTTATCACTCATATTTTTGTAAAAAATGAACTATTTTTAGGGGCTTTGATTTTTTAAATGGTTGATTGTAAGCTTTATGACACCAAAAAAATGAATTCAGAAGGAAAGTGAAAAAAAATCAAAAAATATTTTACTTGCTTCTAAAGGTGAGTTTGTGTTCATGTGTTTCACTGTGACTTGATTTCTCATTCCAAGTAATAGAGGACTTTCCAGTTTATTTCTATATTCTCAATTTTAACATTGTATAAGACATGTACAGTCATCTATAGTAAGGTATATACATGTATATGTGTACATGTATATAGTTACACTACAAAGAATATTGGATGACGATTCATGACATAATCATCATATAAATGTAATTTCAGCATAATGATATCTCTGTATACATACTCTTATAACTATTGCAGGAAGAAAAAAGGTGCATTTTACATTTTCTGATGGTGGTGAGATGGCTGAGGAGTATGATGTCAGAACAGATGAATTATTAGGTACATGTATTGCAGGGAACATGAAACTTATTTCTTATTATTATACCCTGCTCTGACAGAGAGGTTCATGTATACTGAACATGATGATAATGATTTTTTTTTTATCCACATCCTGTTCCCAAGTGCTTGCGTTAATAGTCTTTTACAATAATTTTTCTTTTTTTGTCATGATTATGTCAAATTTTATACTGAACCATTTTGGGTTGTTAGGAATTTTTTCTATCATTTGGAGGTCAAAAGATGGCAAAATGATGAAGCCAATATCCCTATACATGCATGGGTGGGGTGTTAATGAGTTATTCGTTTTAAGTCATGGATCATTGAATTTGAATATTTTGAATTGTTTACATGTTAATGTATGTGTACCTGTATTACCATTTTAATTTCTACATTTGTATTATAAACTATCAAATAATTATATAAAGGCAAACATAACTCTGTGTCAATAGTTTATGAATGTTTGTTGTTGGCCATTGAAAAGAAAGATTTTTTTTATGAACCACAACATAAATCACAGACCTAATTGTTTTTTCTCATAGTAATTTGACTATCTAGATCTGTCTTCAATAAATGCCCCATAACTAAATAACAAAATATGACAATTAGAATTCATCTGAAAAATCTAAAAAATACTATAAAAGTCAAGTTGTTTTGAAACATAAATGCCCCACATCTTCTTTTATTTATAATATGAATCAACTAGAGCCATTTTACAAAGAGTTTTGCATATTTTTACTGTTTCTGGAGATTTATAGAAAAACACATGATCCTGTTATCACTTTTGTGTATCATACAATAATATGATTTGCATATCAGGAAATGCGTTGATATTATTGGTCGAGAGGACTTCCTGAAGTTGTTGTTGACTTATATTTTTTGATAGACGCCTTTGACCAAAATTCTTTTGTAAGCATGGTAAACAAGATTGTGGCGATAATGACACAATACGGATTGACGTTAAGAAAATTTATTTTCACTTTGCGTTTATCGTTTAATTGAAATATTTGTTTGAATGATTTAAAGAGTTTTTATATGACCGCAAAAATTGAAAATTTTTTGGTCTTAAATTGGTATCACGTTGGCGTCATCTTCGTCGTTGTCGTCGTCCAAAGACATTTGGTTTTCGCACTCTAACTTTTGGTCCTGTTTTCAAATTGGTCTACATTGAGGTCCAAAGGGTCCAAAATTAAACTTAGCTTGATTTTAACAAAAATTAGATCTTGGGGTTCTTTGATATGCTGAATGTACTTAGATATTTGATGATGGGCCCAGTTTTCAAGTTGGTCCAAATCGGGGTCCAAAATTATTATATTAAATTTTCAGTTGCACAATTTTGCGCAATAGCAAGAAATCTTCAATTGCACAGTATTGGGCAATAGCAAGAAATTTTTATGTCATTATTATGGGCCCAGTTTTCAAGTTGGTCCAAATCGGGGTCCAAAATTATTATATTAAATTTTCAGTTGCACAATTTTGCGCAATAGCAAGAAATCTTCAATTGCACAGTATTGGGCAATAGCAAGAAATTTTCAATTGAATAGTATTGCGCAATAGCAAAAAATCTTCAATTGCACAGTATTGTGCAATAGCAAGAAATCTTCAATTGCACAGTATTGTGCAATAGCAAGAAATATCTAATTGCACAATATTGCGCAATAGCAAGAAATTTTCAATTGCACAGTTTAGCACAATAGCAAGAAATATTCAATTGCACAGTATTGTCCCGTTTTCAAATTGGTCTACATTAAGGTCCAAAGGGTCAAAAATTAAACTTTGTTTGATTTCAACAAAATTGAATCTATGCATGGGGTTCTTCAATATGCTGAATCTAACCATGTATTTAGATTTTTATACGCCCAAAATTTTGACGGGACTTATTATGGTATACAAATGTCCGATGTCCGTCCGTCTGTCCGTCTGTCTGTCCATCTGTCTGTCCAGCGTAAACATGTCGCACCATAACTTGAGAACGACTTGTCCAAATTTTATGAAACTTTATATAGTTGTTTCTTATGATGGTCAAATGATCTGTATACTTTTTGGTGAAAATAAGATTAAAACTTTTTGAGTTACGGCACTTTGTAACTAAAACAGGGGTGTGTTTTTTTCACATGTCACACCGCATCTCAAAAACGATTCTTGATTATGGCTTAAAACTTTAAACACTTCTTAGTTATATTAATCTTAATATCTGTGTACTTTTTGGTGATGATTCAAAATTTCATTTTTGAGTTATTGAGTATTTTGTAAAAAAGAGGGAGGGGGTTTTTACATATGTCGTGCCATATCTCAAAAACCATTTATGATTATTGCTTAAAACTTTACACATGTCTTTGTTATATTAATCTAAAGATCTGTATACTTTCTGGTGATGATTCAAGATTTCATTTTTGAGTTATTGAGTATTTTGTAAAAATGGGGGAGGGGTTTTTTACATGTTGTGCCGTATCTCAAAAAAAATTTATGATTATTGCTTAAAACTTTACACAAGTCTTTGTTATATTAATCTAAAGATCTGTATACTTTTTGGTGATGATTCAAAACATTTTTTTTGAGTTATTGAGTATTTTGTAAAACAGGGGAGGGTTTTTTACATGTCACACCGTATCTCAAAAATAATTTATGATTATTGCTTTAACCTTTACACACTTCTTTGTTATATTAATCTAAAGATCTGTATCCTTTTTGGTGATGATTCAAAATTTTATGTTTGAGTTCTTGAGTATTTTGTATAACAGGGGAGGTTTGTTTTACATGTCACGACGTATCTCAAAAATAATTTATGATTATTGCTTAAAACTTTACACACTTCTTTGTTATATTAATCTTAAGATCTGTATACTTTTTGGTTTTGATTCAAAGTTTTATTTTAATGATATTTAGTTTAAAAAAAAAAAGCAGGGTGGAGGATTTCACATGTCCCGCCTTGTCTCAAAAACAATATATGGTTATTGCATAAAACTTCTACACAAGACGTCGGGCGTATCCCTACTGTAGACCTTGAATGTCAAAATTTCTAGCTATTCTAACTCTTAAACATAGTGATAGTACTCCAATTAGTAGTTTGTATGTATTTAACATGAAGGAAAAGATATTTTGAAAATTTTACTTTGCCATGGTATTTTGACCCCCTGCGGTATATATTGAACCCCTACTCTAGACCTTTAATTAAAAAAATTCTGGCAATTTTAACTCTTTTATGTAGTGATAATACACCAATATGTAGTTTGTATACATTAAACTTGCTGGAAAAGATATTTTGAAAATTTTACTTTGCCATGGTATTTTGACCCCCCTGCGGTATATTGAACCCCCCTTCTATAGACCTTGAATTTCAAAAATTCAAGCTATTCTAACCCCTTTATATATTAATAATACTGTAATAAGTTGTTTATATGTATTTAACATGCTGGAAAAGATATTTTGAAAATTTTTCTTTGCCATGGTATTTTTCCCCCCCTGTGGTATATTGAACCCCCTACTATAGAAAAGATATTTTGAAAATTTTACTTTGCCATGGTATTTTGACCCCCCTGCGGTATATTGAACCCCCCTTCTATAGACCTTGAATTTCAAAAATTCAAGCTATTCTAACCCCTTAACATATTAATAATACTGTAATAAGTTGTTTATATGTATTTAACATGCTGGAAAAGATATTTTGAAAATTTTACTTTGCCATGGTATTTTGACCCCCCTGTGGTATATTGAACCCCCTACTATAGACCTTGAATTTCAAAAATTAAAGCTATTCTAACTCCTTAACATAGTAATTATACTCAAATAAGTAGTTTGTATGTATTTAACATGATGAAAAAGATATTTTGAAAATTTTACTTAGCCATGGTATTTTGACCCCCCTGCGGTATATTGAACCCCCTACTATAGATGCTATAGACCTTGAATTTCAAAAATGCAAGCTATTCTAACACGTTTACATAGAAATAATACTCTAATAAGTAGTTTGTATGTATTTAACATGAAGGAAAAGATATTTTGAAAACTTTACTTTGCCATGGTATTTTGACCCCCCTGCGGTATATTGAACCCCTACTATAGACCTTGAATTTCAAAAATTAAAGCTATTCTAACTCCTTAACATAGTAATTATACTCTAATAAGTAGTTTGTATGTATTTAACATGATGAAAAAGATGTTTTGAAAATTTTACTTTACCATGGTATTTTGACCCCCCTGCGGTATATTGAACCCCCTACTATAGACCTTGAATTTCAAAAATTAAAGCTATTCTAACTCCTTAACATAGTAATTACACTCTAATAAGTAGTTTGTATGTATTTAACATGATGAAAAAGATATTTTGAAAATTTTACTTTGCCATGGTATTTTGACCCCCCTGCGGTATATTGAACCCCCTACTATAGACCTTGAATTTCAAAAATGCAAGCTATTCTAACACCTTTACATAGAAATAATACTGTAATAAGTTGTTTATATGTATTTAACATGCTGGAAAAGATATTTTGAAAATTTTACTTTGCCATGGTATTTTGACCCCCCAGCGGTATATTGAACCTCCTACTAAAAACCTCAAATGAAAAAAAATAATAGCCAACTAATTGAAAATAAGATTATCTGCAATACTATTTATCTAAAACAGGGGGTTCAATATACCGCATGGGGGTTCAAAATACCATATTTAAAAAATGACCCTGGGGTCAAAATACCATGCGGTATAATGACCGCAGGGTCATTTTACCGCATGGTAATTTGACCCTGGGTTCACTTTTTAGGGGGTTCAAAATACCATATGACACTGGTTATCAAATTGGTCCACATTGAGGTCTAAAGGGTATAAAATTGACATTATTTGATTTCATCAAAAATTGAATTCTTGGGGTTCTATGATATGCTAAATCTAACCATGTATTTAGATTCTGGATATAGGATAATAATACAAAATGTAGGTAAATGTCCAATTTATAATTTTTAAGTTTTTAAGTTTAAGTTCTTAGACCACATTCATTCTGTGTCAGAAACCTACGTTGTATCAACTATTTAATCACAATCCAAATTCAGAGCTGTATCAAGCTTAAATATTGTGTCCATACTTGCCCCAACTGTTCAGGGTTCGACCTCTACGTTATATACAGCTGCGCCCTGTGCCTAACCAATGACACAAAAATACAATTGACACATGATAGAGATTAAGAGTATGTAAAAATAAATTCCTTATCTCCAATTTTAAAGAATTATAAGGATAAAATGCCTTTTTGAAGGAATTCATTGGTGTATAAACTGTACCAAATCACTCACAAACATATCATAAAAGTCCTTTGGACTTATTTGTTTTTGAGTGAATTGGTTTAGTTTTTACACCAATAAATTCCTTGAAAAAGGCATTTAATCCTATAATAGAATTCTATAAATTCTTAGAAATAAGCCTGAATAAAACTTTTCTTTCAATAACAGTTAGAAAATGGAGAAAGAAGCTGAACAACAGTTTTGCCACTAAACAGACCTCTGAACAATGGGAGTATGAAATAGGTGAACAGTTAGCTCCAAGGAATCTAGAATCTGCTGGCCTCATTGAAAGTCTCTCTAATGTAAGTAGGTTGAGCTGTTGAATTTCTTAAATCTGTTGGACTCTAAGATAATTCATTTAAAGGTGAGAGGATAAAGCTGATTTAAGAAATCTATCTGCTGGTATTATTAATACTTTTATTAATTAATACCTGTCATGAATTACTTGATTAAAAAAACTAAGTGATGAAAACTAAAAAGAAAAAAAAATTGCAACAACAATACTGGCAGATCATAGAACTCTTTAAAACCTGTCATGATGGAAATTCTGCTGCTTGAAAAAAGTTAAAGATTCCATAAATAATATACAAATTTTAACAAGAATAAGAAAATAATATTAGGTAGTGCAATATATGTTCAATTTCAAAAGATAAACAGATTTTTTTTTATGAAATAAATTCACCTAGTTAAAATTTGTATATCCTTTATGGAATCTTTAACTGTTTTTATACGACCGCAAAATTTGAAAAATTTTTCGTCGTATATTGCTATCACGTTGGCGTCGTCGTCTGCGTCATCGTCGTCGTCGTCGTCCGAATACTTTTAGTTTTCGCACTCTAACTTTAGTAAAAGTGAATGGAAATCTATGAAATTTTAACACAAGGTTTATGACCACAAAAGGAAGGTTGGTATTGATTTTGGGAGTTTTGGTCCCAACATTTTAGGAATTAGGGGCCAAAAAGGGCCCAAATAAGCATTTTCTTGGTTTTCGCACTATAACTTTAGTTTAAGTTAATAGAAATCTATGAAATTTTGACACAAGGTTTATGACCACAAAAGAACGGTTGGGATTGATTTTGGGAGTTTTGGTTTCAACAGTTTAGGAATTAGGGGCCAAAAAAGGGCCCAAATAAGCATTATTCTTGGTTTTCGCACAATAACTTTAGTTTAAGTAAATAGAAATCAATGAAATTTAAACACAATGTTAATGACTACAAAAGGAAGGTTGGTATTGATTTTGGGAGTTTAGGTCATGACTGTGTATGTAGATTCTTAACTTTTGGTCCCGTTTTCAAATTGGTCTACATTAAGGTCCAAAGGGTCCAAAATTAAACTTAGTTAGATTTTGAAAAAAAAATGAATCAGTTAGGTTCTTTGATATGCTGAATCTAAAAATGTACTTAGATTCTTGATTATTGGCCCAGTTTTCAAGTTGGTCCAAATCGGGGTCCAAAATTAAACTTTGTTTGATTTCATCAAAAATTGAATAAATGGGGTTCTTTGATATACCAAATCTAACTGTGTATGTAGATTCTTCATTTTTGGTCCTGTTTTCAAATTGGTCTACACTAAAGTCCAAAGGGTCCAAAATTAAACTTAGTCTGATTTTAACAAAAATTGAAATCTTGGGGTTCTTTGATATGCTGAATCCAAAAATGTACTTAGATTTTTTATTATGGGCCCAGTTTTCAAGTTGGTCCAAATCAGGATCTAAAATTATTATATTAAGTATTGTGCAATAGCAAGTCTTTTCAATTGCACAGTATTGCGCAATGGCAAGAAATATCTTATTGCACAATATTGTGAAATAGCAAATTTTTTTTTAATTAGAGTTATCTTTCTTTGTCCAGAATTAGTAAGCAAGAAATATCTAATTGCAAAATATTGTGCAATAGCAAGATTTTTTTTTTATTGGAGTTATCTTTCTTTGTCCAGAATCAACTTAAATCTTTGTTATATACAATATACAATGTATATTCACTTTTTACTACCAACTGATAAATTAAAATAATCTTTACCATTCAGTGATAACAAGCAGTTTTTTTACATCTTACAGAGATGCAAACAGTTTTTTTTTCCTGTCAGACATTGGGGCCTTCAGGGTACCAAGTTTTGCCAGACCCATCACATTTCTGCCAGACCTATATTTTCACTCAAAATTATCTATTTTTGTAATATTATGAAAAAAAAAAACAGCCCCCCCCTTTTTTCCATTTTACCATCCCTTTAGTAGATGTAGAGTATAAAAAGTATTATCAGTTTCACCTGAAGAATTTTTTTATTTTTCATGAATAAATGTTAGCAGTTAATAAAAATGAAATTATTACTGTTTATAAATAACAATGAAATGTAACTGTTTTCTGTTAAGGGGTTTCCCGAATTTTCCCGCCAAAAAGCACATGGCTTTCAACAATTGTAAACAAAGCATTCAATTTGTGATCATGGATTACAGCTTTAATTAATTGAATTTGGATATAGATATTCAACTTAAGGTACAGTCAGGCAATGTTTTTAATTTTTTTATGGATTAAAACTAATTTGAAAGAAAAGTTTAAAAAATAAAACAATTTTTGACATCAAAACAACAGACGATCTGAAATATATTATGAATATTCAGTGACCTATATATTTTTGGAACTCTGCTAGGGGTCAAAGTTACATCATTTTTCAAGCCAATGGTGTGTATTCTCTGTTACAACTAATCAACTGCGTTTGATATAAATATTTCAATAAATTGAGATGTCAAAACTTACCATTTCAAAACAGAAATTTATACTGCAAAAGGTTTATTTTTTTATTTTTTAAGGAGGGATATTTGGAAGTTGTGTCAGGCTATAATATTTATCATTAAAACAGTTTGAACTCCCGATTTCTATTATGTAATCGAAGCCTTGCATGTTGTTCTATCTAATCACGCAACATGGTTGTAAAATCACAATTTTATAAACAAAATACTCTGCTGGGACCGACAGGGAAATCAGTTTTGGCTGACCCAGGCAGACTAAAATATTGCCGGCCATCAGGTCCTGCAGAGCAACTAGTTTTGCCGGACCTGCATAAATTCTGCCCCTTAGGTCCGACAGGTCCGACGATTAGTTGCATCTCTGATCTTAATATTTTATGATGTATTTAAATGAGTAGTTATTGTTGCAAACTCCATTAGAAATTTTAATTGAGATTAGTTTTGGAATAAGGGAAAGGGGGATGTGATTAAAAAAATTGGGTTCAATTTTTCTCATTTGAAATTTCATAAATAAAAAAGAAAATTTCTTCAAACATTTTTTTGAGAGGATTAATATTCAACAGCATAGTGAATTGCTCTAAGAGAAAACAAAAATTTTAAGTTCATTAGAACACATTCATTCTGTGTCAGAAACCTATGCTGTGTCAACTATTTAATCACAATCCAAATTTAGAGCTGAATCCAGCTTGAATGTTGTGTCCATACTTGCCCCAACCGTTCAGGGTTCAACCTCTGCGGTCGTATAAAGCTACGCCCTGCGGAGCATCTGGTTTCTTCTTCAAATATATGTCTGTTCAAAGTGTGCAACCTGTAACTCAGTGTGTGGTAGGCTGCTGTCTGTCATATTTTACTTTTTCAAATTTTGTTAAAATCAGGTCGTCTGCTTTTGAATTATTTTACATTTTGTAATGTTTTGGTCTTTTATAGCTTAAGGTGCATTCACACGATACGATTTTCCGTTCGATTTTCCATTCGACTTGACACCGTCGCACAGGTAAATCGTACAGCGTTCTGTTCACACGATACGATTTTCCATTCGATTTTAATCAGATTTGAACAAGTGCTTTTTTATAGTTTTAAACGCACCAACTTCCGAAATTATCTTTATACGCAAGTATTATTAAAGTTTAAACAAATATTATTGAGTTATTTATTGAATGGTGATTTGATAATGAATTTCCAAGGACTATAATAATATTCCTAAATTCTCCAAAATATTTGTTTCGTCTAGCCAGTTTTTTTTTATGTATACGTATACCTGTAGCTTTTACTACTTTATCAGATATTTTATATTTCTTAAATATTATTATCTTTAATACATATTGCACTACCCTTAATTGAGACTATCATAGTGATCGTACTGGCCGTAATAAATGTTTCTTCGCAAACCTGTAATTTCCGTTACGACTAATAAGAGATAAAAGACCCAAGCTTGGCGAAATATTTAGCACAATAAAGAGTGTAGTATGAGTTATAAGGTTCCCTTGAATAATTTTTGTTTATATATCAATTATGGTCATTTTTAAAATACTCAAAATTATATGATTATCAGTCTTGAAACATGGTGAAAAATGCAGAAATTTGTTCAGCATGTAATCTCTGTTTTCTAAATAAACACAGTTTTGAAAAAAGATTCTTCACCCAACATATTGATATCGGTGTAAAATTTAATTCTAACACAACTTCTCTCTTCAGATACACGTATTATGTTTTATAAAAGACGGAATACTCGAAATGTAATATCCGTGGAATGTAATATCCGTTGAAGTGTTGGTGAAGAGTGCTTTCTTTCACGTCCGCACTTCTATCAAGTATGGCATGCCAAAATAACATTTAAAAATTTATTGCGGATCATGGCGAATATATAAATAACAACAATAACATACATTGTAATTCAGACGACATATAGAGACACCTTGTGACACTCTTAATTTTTCGATTATATCAGTGTAACAGAGTTGATTTTCTTCTCAGATCTAGAAAAAAAGTAACGGATATTTTTACATCAATATTAATGCTAGTAGAAAATTTTAACCCGATTTCAATATTCAAAATATGAAACTTGTATTTAAAATATAGATTATAAAGAGAACTCGATACGATTAAAGAATGGAACTCTAAAACAGATAACAGTTGCTTCGTGGGTCTTAATTTATTACTACATGTACGTCTTTGTTTAATAGGCACATGTTTTTGTGTAATTCACGTCTTTTTTGGTAGAGTTAAGCCATATATTTAACTAATATTCTATAATGCGTCTTTTCGTGTTGTAATGTCATACATATACGTACTACTGTTTAGGTAAGGGCGAAGGTTGGCGCCTTTTAAAACATTCATACCTGCTATATTATCATGATGCATCTGTCCCAAGGACTGTTGTTAAATGGATGTCGTTTGTGAGTTTCATAGATGTTTTTATATGACCGCAAAAATATTTTTTGTGTCGTATATTGGTATCACGTCGTCGACATCGTCGTCGTCGGCGTCTTCGTCTGCGTCGTCCGAAGATGGATGGTTTCCGGATAATAACTTTAATTTAAGTTAATAGAAATCGATAAAATTTTAACACCAGGTTAATTACCACTAAAAGAAGGTTTGGATTGAGTTTGGGGGTTTTGTGAATAAGGGACAAAAAAGAGGCACAAATAAGCATTTTTCTTTGTTTTCGCACAATAACTTCAGTATAAGTAAATGGAAATCTATGAAATTTAAACGCAAGTTTAATGACCACAAAGGGAAGGTTGGGATTGATTCTGGGAGTTTTGGTCCCAACAGTTTAGGAATTAGGGGCCAAAGGGTCCAAAATTAAACTATGTTTGATTTCATCAAAAGTTGAATTATTGGGTTATCTAATATGCTGAATCTAATCGTGTATTAAGATTCTAAATTTTTGGTCCCGTTTTGAAATAGGTCTACATTAAGGTCCAAAGGGTCCAAAATCAAACTTAGTTTGATTTTAACAAAAATTGAATTCTTGGGGTTCTTTGATATCCTGAATCTAAACATGTACTTATATTTTCGATTACGGGCCCAGTTTTCAAGTTGGTCCAAAGCGGGGTCCAAAATTAAACTTGAAAGTAATTGAATATATGGGGTTCTTTGATATGCTGAATTTAACCATGTATTAATGTTTTTGGTGTTTGGGCCCTTTGTCAAATTGGTCAACATTGAGTTCTAAAGGATCCAAAATTGAACTTTATTTAATTTCATCATAAACGAATTCTTTGAGTTATTTGATATGCTAAATCCAACCATGTATTTAGATTTTGGATATTGAACCATAATAAGAAAATGTCCAGTTTTTTTTTAGTTTTTAGACCACATTCATTCTGTGTCAGAAACCTATTGTGTGTCAACTATTTAATCACAATCCAAATTCAGAGCTGTATCAAGCTTGAATGTTGTGTCCATACTTGCCACACTGTTCAGGGTTCGATCTCTGCGGTCGTATAAAGCTGCGCCCTGCGGAGCATCTGGTTTGTTTCCCGTTTTGTAAATAGATTAGACCGTTGGTTTTACTGTTTGAAAATGTGTACACTGGTCATTTTGGGACCCTTTATATTTTGCTGTTTTGGGTCAGCTAATCAAAAGAAAACTCCGTGTTGAAGGTCGTACTTGGACCTATAATTGTTAGCTTAAATTCGCTGAGACTTGGATGCGGAGTTCTCTCAATGGCACTTATACCACATATTCTTATTCATAATTTTTCTCAAGTATTTATAATTATTTGTTATTTTTTTTTTTTTTAAACTTATTTCGAAATATATTAATTGGAAAATAAAGAACTTTATTCATGTGCGAACTAAAGTTGGGTTTAGGGGTGGCATAAATGTAGGAAAATAATACCTTTTTATAAAATAATGCTAAAGGTCTTCGAAACTTTGATATAGTCCAGCTTGTGCAATACCATAAATTGGAAAATTTAGAATAAATAAATGGATTTGAGACTTTTCATTCCCTTAAAACAATATTCAAGGTCGCTACACGTCATAACATTATCGGACAAGGAATAGCTAGCATGATTTGATTTCCTTTCAAATGTCCATTCGAATTTTCAGTATTAATATGATCCTATAAGCTATACTCCAAGTTCATACATTCCCAGATCTAATTGAATCTTAACTCGAAATTCAGAAGTTTATAATTTTTTAGATGACACGACTATTTTAAGAGCTAAGAAAGTTTGACCTATTTTTATGATTTGGATTATCGTCAATGGTTTCTGAGATACAACAGGGGTTGATTCCTGATTGTGGAAAAAATGGTTGATTAAATAGGGAATCACTGAAGCATAACTGGAGCCCCTCTTAGGCAGTCAATGGGCCCCCTTTTATGAAAATTTCTGGATCCGCCACTGGAAGTGGTATAGATTTTATTTTTCATTGGATTAAGATAGATTATTTTCCATTGTGTTATTCATTTTGATTCCTTTCGATAAAGTCAATGAGTTTAAAGGGTAAAAAACTACTGAAAATCACACTTAGCCACACTTTTCTTAATGGTATTTAATATTCTTATTTTCAAACCGTAAAAATTAAATGCATTAACCGTATCCAAATCCTTACTGTGTCCCCACTTTTTGTTTCAACACTTTCTAAATTGTACTGCAATTTCGCGGGCATCATCTAGTGTATGCTTATATCAAAGAAAATACATCGGCTAGCGACGTTCTATCAATGTATTCTATAATCTTTATATTTGGAGAAATGGAAAAAAAAACATCTGATATTCAATTTTTAATAACTGGATTTAAGTATGGCCGTTGCAATTTGGGTACTCCTCATTACGGAATCCTGGATCGTTTGGAGGTCTGTTCAGACCAATTTTTCTTTGATTCAATATGGATTCAAAATCAAAGTTTTATTTATTGTCGATACATAGTTAACAAAGTAACACAAGCTCTAGTGAGCTTTTAAAATCGTCATTTTTTTCAAAATTCAAAATTAAATTGGTGTTAACAATAATACCTCTACAAAATAAACACAGAAAGGAAACTTTTGTCGAAATAATAAAAAAACGTAGGTGAATTTTTTTTTCAAAATAGGTGCAATTTATACTATTGTAACTATGTATATTGTTTTGGTGAATTATTTGTAAAAAAAAATAATGATAATACATTGTATTAATCAATTCATTATGAGCTCTTTTATTTGGGAATAAAACATCCTCTTTTAAACGCTTTGTCGATTACCACTGTGCCTGAAGTGAAATATTTATAAATAGATATCAGAACGCGGACGTGATAGAAAGCCTTATATAGAAAATTGTCTAGTCCTGTCTAGTCTAGAAGAAAGCCGGGAAGGAAATAAGTTGAGTTAAAAGTGAATTAATACTTAAGATTTGCATCATATACGGCTTGCACATTCAATGCACGGAACTGCTAACGACAAACAGATGCTGGCATCTCGTCATCCTTTGAAGATATGTTGATAGTGGGTCTTCCCATGGATAGAAACGCTGCGCCTGTGTATGAAACACTTCCTTAATCTTCCTTATTTTTTTTGTAATTCTTGAACAGGCAAATTCATCGCCCCTCCTCCTGACTTCGGAAGTGCTAAGGGATGTATTGCATTTACAAGCACTTGACGCCCTATTAACGCCATATGTAAGTCCGCCAGTTCTTATCATTTATAGGAACCACATCCCCTTTTCGTAACTTGGTCTAACCATAGTCCCCCAGCCAAGTACAAGATGATATAGCAGTAGTAAGTTCTGCCAGGAATTACCTATTATTCACGATCATTAATATACGACGGCTTTGTGAAACGGCTGTAAAACCTAAGATTTATTAACGATGGTTGTCACTATTAATCTAATGACACGTAGACTTCCGAAGGCTTTGTAAAACGGTGGCCAGGTTTATGAACAAAAGATGACTATGTTTCCTTTACGAATTAAAAACGTTTAAAATGATGCGAAAATCGGAATATTGTCGATTAAATTTATAAACTTGATTTTTTCAATCGACTGATAAATTAAGTCGATTTGGCGTTCACACGGTCCGATTCCAGTCAAAACGTCGAATGGAAATAGCGTACATTTCGATTTCAAAACGACGTTTCGACTTGACATTCGACTTCAGATTTTAGTGTTCACACGATACGATTTTAGTCGAAAGCAGGTGCACAGGTAAAAATCGAATGAAAATCGAATGGAAAATCGTATCGTGTGAATGGACCTTTACTAATATGGTATGTGTTTTGCTCATTGTTGAAAGCTGCACAGTGACCAATAGTCACTTACATATACTCAAGTGGTCTCTACTTGAATAGGTTTATCTTTTGCAATCATACCACATCCCCTTATTTTCAATGACTATGATTAATGTTATTTTTAAGCGTCTTGCACAGCAGAGTGGGCCTTGAGTGTTATACTTGGCCATCTGTGTCTATATTTACATATGCATTTTAAAGTTGGTTTCCTTTCTCTAAATTTATTTTGCTTCATTGGGTCAACTAAATTGAAATGTTATGAAACTTATACACAATGCTTATCTCCACAAAACTCCGATAAAATTTGACTTTGTCACTTTTCTTAAGTTATGTCCTTTTATTATGTTATATGCAAGCAAGGGCATTATCTGTGTCTCCATTTATATGATTTTAAATGATAAATTAACTGATTGGATAATGGTTAATGGTACCTGAACTTAAAGCTGGTTTTTTTTTAACACATTTTGTTTTTTACAGCCAATATTTGTGAGAAAAGATAGTAGTACAGCATTTATAGGCAGAGTGAGAAACCTACCCTTTCCTATTGAGACTTACATGGTAACTGTTGATGAAGATAAGAAAAATATTGTGATTAGAACAACTAATAAAAAGTAAGTTGGTACAGTCTTATTGGCTACCTTGACCTGCAGGTCAAACCTGAAAAACAACATTACTGTCTTAGTATTTATTCCAGATGTGTACCCCTAGTATGCTCCTTTTTTCTACCAGGTGTGATCTGAGCCGGATCACCCCTACCAGATCACCCCAGCTTGAGTTTCTTTGTTTTGCATGCTTTCCTTTGTTCTGTAACATTTTGGCGGGAATGTCAAATCCACTATAAAACTTATAATTAATTATACAGAAAAGACTTTCTTTCTATCAAAATTTACATAGAAAAAATCCGGTGTCTATGCTGTGATTTGAACCGAAGACCTTTAGCATATAAACTCCAGACACATACCACTACACCAGGACGACTGGATACCAACTATCAGTAATTTAACATACTTAAAGGAAGCAAGATTTTTTTTTATAAGTGGGGCGAGTTGGCAAACTTCTATTCAGTGGGGTTTAAACCCTTTTTGTAAATGAGTGAGTAAATGTCAGACTGATTGTTCACTTTACACTTTGTAAAAGTGGGGCGAGTCTAACAAGAGTGGGGTGATCTAGTGTGGGCCGATTGGATTGGATTGTGGGGCCAGTTTACATGATTTCATATGTAATCATTGAATTTTGGGGTCATAAAGGGTATACATTAAATAGTAATATATAAAGTATATTATAATGGTTGTGTGGCGTTCTATACTATATTTAATGAATTGTATATTGTTTTTGGTCTAATCTGATACAGCTAGGATGTAAAATAGTTATTCCACTTGGACATGGTGTGTCAATGTTAGATCACCCTCTTGCCTCCGGCCTTCAGGGTGATCTTACTGACTTCCTTGTGGGATAACTATTACTTATAGTTTAAATTTGTACATTTGTACCAATATCAATAGGTCAAGGTTGAATTCTTATCATTGTTTAAGTATTATATTCTAAATTCATACCCATATGTTTAGGTTGCGAGTGAAGCTTTTATTGCTGTCCAAGTACCCATTGTCCAAATGTGTTCTCCTACCTATTTGTCAAGTGTAAACTTTTATTGCTATTGTACATGTAGTTTCCATAGTCCAGATATGCAATCCTACCAATAGTTTCAGTCAGAAACCTTGCAAAAGAATCTGTATATTACTGTCCAAGTATTAAGTCCAAATATTTTGCCATATCTTTAGGTCCAATCACCATATGTGATCTATGTCATATGATGTATTCATAAATATATAGGCCCTTCTACAGTTGAACAAAAAAACACATTTTGACAGTTTGCCTTGCTCAAATGTTATGAAACTTAACTTATACACAATACTTGTAGCAATAAAACTCAGATCCAGTGCAGATTTGAGTATCATCTCTTCTACCTTTCATCAGTAATGCCCCTTTATAACTTTATATGATATGCAATTGCAAGTGGGGGCATCATTTTTATCCCAAGGACACATTCCCCATTTATTTTTTTACTTTTTTTGCAAGTAACTACATTGTATCAGAAATGTTGTGCATGCATTGTAACAGTGGTAACTATCAAAATCACAGGTGAGTATTACAAGATTCTAAAAGCTTCTAGTCAGATCTTGTCATAAATTAAAAAGAGAGAAATTATAAAGAAAAATATAAAAGATTTTTTTTGTCTGTTGATATGAACTAGTTATATATATTTAATTTGACTTCAGACTATCTGTTAAATCTGATTAACTTGAATGTGCTTATTTTTTTGTGTAGATATTACAAAAAGTTTGACATTCCTGATATGCTGAGGGCACAGATACCTTTGGACCAGAACAGTTTATCAGTAGCTCATGCAAACAATACACTAATTGTCTCAGTAAGTAACACATTGTATATTATTGTGTACATTTAATGAACACACTTGCATATAATACACTGATTGTGTCAGTAAGTAACACATTGTATATTATTGTGTACATTTAATGAAGACACTTGCAAATAATACACTGATTGTATCAGTAAGTAACACATTGTATATTATTGTGTACATTTGAAGAACACACATATGTTATATTATTATCTTGTACTCCAGGAGTAGAGGCCTAACTGCAGTCATCTTGATTGTCCTTCTGGTATTGCATTCACCTGTCCAATCATATATAAATGGTCAAACAAATTGTATTCATCACAATTTTCTTAATTTCAGGGATCAAGTGGAGTAACTATAAATAAACTGAATGTTTTGTAGAAAAATTTCCTTGATGCTAAATTAAGTTTTGAAGCATAGGATTGCATTTGTTCAGACATAATGAGAAGATAATGAGTCATAGTTCTAGAAGTACATTGCAATGTGTGACAAAAACATGCTTCAACAAATAGGATTGCAACCAAATTTTGATAGGCAGTTGCTATTTGTCCGGCTAGCCGGATGAATAGTGCCAGGACTATTTGTCCGGCCAATACAATGCTCATGTCACTATAATATTTGTGTGTGCGCGTAATATTATCTTCAGCAGCACCAGGGGGTAGCACATGTTTGTAATCTTTAGTGTTAGGGCCTAATCTTGTTACTGGTGATTGAAATTGTTGTTTTCTTTATACTAGTATATAGTCCAATGTGGATAACGAATAATTAGAAAAAAATCATATATATCCCTTATTTTTTATACATGTTATATAAGAAGAGAGAAGAAATTACTTGTAAAACAAACTTTGGTAGTGATTGACTCGTGCATTTTAAGTTAACGTAAAGGATTTTGTCTGGCTGAAAAAGGTACAAAATTTTGTCTGGCTGAAAAAGGTACAGAATTATTGTGTCTGTAGCTGTCAAAGAGAATTATCGACCCCTTGACATAAAGTTATCCATATTTTGAGTGAAAGGTGAGAGATTTTTCTATAATGCCCCACCCCCCCCCCCCCCCGCCCCCCTCCCCCCTTGTGTTCCATTGTCAAATTCCGAAAACTGCAAAAGTATTGATATCTCCGAAGTCAGCCATGATCTTAAAATTGAAAATAGTGATACGACTTCACATGCCCCCTTGGTGCTACTGAAGATATTATTACATGACTTCTGAACGCACATTACATGACATGCACATTACGATGGCCGGACAAATAGCCCATACACTATTCGTCTGGCTAGCTGGACAAATAGCCACTCCGATTTTGATATGTAGTAGAAATATCCCTTTCCATTTCAATGTCATTATATTTAAGGGCAAGGTCAAAATTACTAGATAAAGAACAAAATTTTTGAGTACAAGAGTTGTTTCAGGATGCTGATGTACACCTTATCGCTATTTGTCCGCCATTACTGAAAATCACACAGGTTCCCGTAAAATTTTGACGTCATAAAACAAAATATGTGACGCCACAATGGAAAAGTGATTGTTGTATGCGTCAAAAGTTCAAGCGGCCGGGTCAGCCGGGATTAGCGATAAGGTGTATTACAAGTTTATTTGAACATTGGCACATATGATAAGACGGAAAATTATCACATTCAATAATAGGAAAAAATCATAACAGAAAATAATTTATACCTCACAGTAAACAAATATGAAACTATGCCAACCTGGACTGTAAAATTTTTGCTCCTGAAATGCGGTTGGTATGAGGATGAAAGTATTGAATTCGATCTCACTAACTCTTAAATTATGAAAATAGACAAATTGTTGTGTGATTACCAATGAGACAACTTTCCATAGACCAGAGAGTGAACAGCATCAAAACCAGGCGCAAATACAGCCATTTTAAAAGGCATTGGGTTGTTCCAACCCTCAAAACCCAACCCTTGAATGGTCACGGAGTTATAAAACACTATAAATGTGCAAAACTTTTACTGTATGGTAGATTATGAAATGCACTAGTACTGTTCTCACAATTCAAGAGAACACTGTATAGGAGATTATGAAATGCACTAGTACTGTTCTCACAATTCAAGAGAACACTGTATAGGAGATTATGAAATGCACTAGTACTGTTCTCACAATTCAAGAGAACAAACAAATATAAGACAAAACAACCAATGACAAAGATGCCTTGCTTGTTATAGACACAGAAAACCAAATTTGGCTTGTTTGATTCATTTATTCATTTTGAAATGGAGTTATTGTTTGGTCTCCAACTGTATAAGATGGTTTAAAATTTTCAAATCAAAATTTACCTACCATATGTTTTTTTCCAGTTCAATATGATGTCTTGTCAGCAAATGTCCTTGTAAAATTTAAATTTTGTAATGTTCTATCTTGAAAAATTATGATATCTTGATCGCTTGATGATTCATCTTGAACATATTGAAACAAATGTTCTTTCATGTCTTATTTATACAATTTTCAACAATCTAACCTCACTGTTTATTGTTTCACAGTACAAGAAACCTAAAGCCATAATTGATATGGAGAAACAAATTCAGACAGAAATTAAGAAAATGAAAGCTGCAAAAGATGGAGATGTTGATTGTACACCCAGCTGATAGAAGTAATATGATGTCTGATAAAAACAATTGGCAATATTCATCAGGATTACTGGGAAATTGGAGCAACAACTATATTACCAAAATCAGGATCAAGAAGATCAGTTATATCAGGACACGATGATATAAAAAACAATGTTGTTTTTATTTTCAATAACTGTTTCAAAGTATAATCAAATCTGTCTAATTTGATTCTGAATCTATTTTGCAAAAAAAAACATTTGTTGATGCAATTATACATTATTGATTTTAATCATGAGCTCGGAAGGTATTATTTATTAAAAAAAATAATCACTGATTTGTGTTGATGTGTTGAACCATCATGGCTAACATGATTAGTTATCCAGTCTGATTGTACTGCCAATTAATATTCTTCTCTTCATGATAAAAAACTACAAGCTTAATACATTCAAGGATTACAATAAACGTGATATATAGAGACTCACTGTGTTGAAGATCCATTGGTGGCCTTTGGCTGTTTTCTGTCCATTAGTCAGGCTGTTGCAGTCCTGTTCTTGTCATCGCAACTCCTCTGAAACCAGACAACTGAATTTCATGAAACTGTAGATAATAAGGACATACTATGTAGATGTGCATATTGACATGAAATTATGATTACAATCTTTTCTTAGAGTTATGTCCTTTCGAACTTATTTGTCCCAATATACTACGGCAACAGAATTCCATGAAACTTTTTAGATAATAAGGACATACTATGTAGATGTGCATATCAACAGGAAATTATGATTCAAGGTTTTTTTCTTACATATATTTTTTCTTTAAGACTTGTTATTTCATGTCTTGACAAAGACCACCCAGACTGCAAAAAGCAATTAATTTTGTTGATCATATAATTATCTTGCACAGATGTATATTGTCAACATATTTTGAATCCTTGCAAAACAACTGCAATAAAAGGTCACATGATAAGCGATTGTCTTGTATATTGTAAACCTGATCCTAATTTCACTCTCATTACAATACAACTTATATGAGTAAAATGTTAAAGAAAACATAAAGAGATGCAAAAGATACCAGAGGGACATTCAAACACAAACGTTGAAAAAGATTGACAATGTAATGGCTAAGAAAAATAAAGACCAACAGACAAACAAAAGTACACAAAACACAACATAGAAATCTGAAGACTGAGCAACACAAACCCTACCAACAATTGACGATGTGCTCAGCTGAAGGGTTAACATATCCTGCTCCACACATGACAATTGTCCTGTTACTCATGTTAGTACAAACCCGATAATAAGTCTAATTCAGAAGGTTACATTCGTGAAAAATGGACAGGATTATAGGAACGACATAAGAACATAAGACATATCTGATATCATCTGTGAAACAGATATTTCATAATTGTCAACCAATACGTAAATTATATACTAATGAATAATTTCAACTTCACCACTTGGAACTCTTGGTTTGAATGCTTCCTTGAGAGAAGCAACTTCTATCAAAGATATTATGATAGGAAATAATAACCCTCGGATATTTTATCACATGGGGGATATAGTTGGTATGCAAGCACTGCTGGAATGCTGCTACAGATATAGAAATAGAAATTTTACAATTGGAAGGCTGAAATCATTGTGTTTGTTGGTTGTAAACTCTTGTTTTCAACTGACCCTCAATTTCAAGTTATTGGGCAGACTTTACTGTATCTGTTGTATCCTTTATTTTAAGTTCGATGGGAAAGATATTTTCAACATAGTAACCAAATTTTGATTTTGTTAGTGAGAGATCATCATCTATATAGCGGAAAGTAAAGTAAAAGGACACTGCTTACTTCTTTTCTTTTTCCGAAGAAGTTCCTGTATGAAGTCAACATTATATGAATAAAGGAAAAGTCGGTAATAAGATGGATAGATTTTGTTCCCATGGGAATGCTGATTGTTTGTTGAAAAATACGTCCTCCAAACGTAACACTATCAAGAAATCAAGAACCTTGAAAATGTCAGTTTCAGAAATGGTTTTGTTTAAAGACGAGATTTTATGAAACAAAGCAGAACTAGCTTCTTCAATTTGTCCTTCAGTTTGCAATGGAAAATACTTGAGTAAAGTGTAGAAAAGTCAAATTTTAAAAACAATTGCAGAGTCTTTAGATTGAATTTACTCTAAACTGTTCAATTTTTGTTTTAGTATCCACATCTAATTTCCTGTTTAACACTATTAATTTTTTGAACCCTTCATAGCTTACTGTTCGGTGTGAGCCAATGCTCCGTGTTGAATGCCGTTTCCTTTTACTAATAATGGTTTACTTTTACATATTGTGACTTTGATGGAGAGTTGTTTCATTGGCACCAATACTGTTGTTTTTCTGTAGCTAGTCACCACTTCAGGTTTATCATGTATATCTATTATATAGTCATTTTATAAAATTTACTGTTTGCAAAAGTATGAATTATTTTAAATAAAAAGGATGTTCTTGTCCCAGGCGGATACCCCTGGCCGTATTGGTCACATTTTTTTGGAAATTTTGGTCCTGAATGCTCTTCAGTTTTGTACTTGTTTTGGCATTCAAACTTTTTTCACCCGAGCGTCACTGGTTAGTCTTGTGTGGACGAAACTCTGGCGTATTAATTTTTAACCTGGTATCTTTTGTTGGCTATTATTCGTGTGTTTATCTGTCCTATATTTTCTCCCATTTATTTGTATTGAAGTCCTGTCATGTCATGTTGTCATTTTAATGTTATAATTAACATTGCCATTAAAGCGGGAGGTTTGACATGCCACAAAACCAGGTTCAACCCACCATTTTTTTTCTTAAAATGCCCTGTACCAAGTCAGGAAAATGGCCCCTTTGTTATATTATAGTTCGTTTCTTGTGTGTTACATTTTAATGTTATGTTTCTGTTGTGTCGTAGTTCTCTTATATTTGATGCGTTTCCCTCAGTTTGTAACCCGGATTTGTTTTTTCTCTATCGATTTATCAATTTCGAACAGCGGTATACTACTGTTGCCTTTATTTATACTACACATCTATTGTTTGTTAGGGCACTGCTTCGAACGCATGGATTGATAACGTCTTGTTTTTATTTTTACAGCGTTTTGTCGATACATCTGGTGGTTGATTATCAGTTCCCGAGGGTACTGATTATGTGTATAACAATCTTAACTTAAATGTCCGTTGATAATTTTTGAAATTATCAGAAACTATGGTTTTACCTCCCTCAGGCAGTTCGACAATCTCTGCAACTGTAAACCTGCATCGATGATTTGTTTGATCCTTTAACGCCCTATTTGGATATTTTCGTTGGTTCAGTAAGAACTTTTAATTCATTCGCTGACATATATTGCGAAAATGTTCACAGATCATGAAATTAAATACTTTTCTTTCAATTTTTGTCTTAAGTACTTCATTCTCTGAACAATACATTGTAACTTTCAACTCTTAACACGCGTGTCAATAAAATCAATCTGTGGGGAATAAACTGTCAGAAAAAAAGTATCGTCACAAAGTTTATATTATTTCATGGAACAACTGCTGTTTTGAGTCAATTTATATGTCTTGTTAAATATTCAGATCCATATTTTTGACGTAATAAATTGTTATTTTACCCAATAAGTTATAGCTGTTTTGTCGTTCCTTGTCATTCTTTGTATTTTTGAATACTAATTTACTCTCATAAACAATAGTGGGAATTTATTTTGTCAAGTTTTAGTCAAACATGTTGCATTCTAGATCAAAGTGCATTTGCTTGACGTCTATAAACTTCACATTACGTTCGACCGATACATAGAATATGAGAATTAGAATAAATGTTCACAAACTAATTTGTTTAAATACGGATCGAATTTCCAATAAAACCATACTTATATATAATAAAAACTTTCAAATAAGCCAAAAAATCCAATAAATATTGCACATGCTAAAATATTGTGTTTGCAGAGTCCTCCAAAAAAAAAAGCTTTGAACTTCAAGGAAAGACAATATCATAAAGTTGATTGATAGAGTCGTTATTATTCTGTTCTATGTCTTATCCTCTCGGCACTGCCAGATGCTAGAAATACAGAACGGTCATCAATGATGTTGCACTCGAATGCAACGAAATATAAATTGAAGTTTTGCAATTGTTAAGTACACCTGAGCTTTCTAGATTATTATGCCATATCCACCAATTATATGTCCCGAAGATGACAATGAAGTAATAAGAAATACATTTCAGTAGGTTTTAATCTCGATACAAAAAATCAATTAAAACTTAGTGTTATCCATTTCTCGATGACCAATATATTTTATCTGTATATTCAGTTTTATATTTTGATGATCAAACTCGTTTAATGTAGTTGGTATCGGAAATATATTATATATAAATATATTATTTTGAGATGAGAAATCATATACGACAATCCAAGATGAGGGGTCAGTAGAAGCCTTTGGCTTATGTAACGACCCGAAGATAAAGGTATAAAGGTATAAGGTATAAAGGTATTACATGACTTCCGAACGCACATTACATGACATGCACATTACGATGGCCGGACAAATAGCCCATACACTATTCGTCTGGCTAGCCGGACAAATAGCCACTCCCATTTTGATATGTAGTAGAAATAATTTTTTCCATTTCAATGTCATTATATTTAAGGGCAAGGTCAAAATTACTAAATAAAGAACAAAATTTTTGAGTACAAAAGTTGTTTCAGGATGCTGATATACACCTTATCGCTATTTGTCCGCCATTACTGAAAATCACACAGGTTCCCGTAAAATTTTGACATGAACAAAATATCTGACGCAACAATGGAAAAGTGATAGTTGTATGCGTCAAAAGTTCAAGCGGCTGGGTCAGCCTGGATTAGCGATAAGGTGTATTACAAGTTTATTTGAACATGGGCACATATGATAAGAGGGACAATTATCACATCCAATAATAGGAAAAAATCATAACAGAAAATAATTTATACCTCACAGTAAACAAATATGAAACTATGCCAACCAGAAAATTTTTGCTCCTGAAATGCGGGTGGTATGAGGATGAAAGTATTGAATTAGATCTCACTAACTGTTAAATTATGAAAATAGACAAATTGTTGTGTGATTGCCAATGATTCATCTTGAACATGTTGAAACAAATGTTCTTTCATGTCTTATTTATACAATTTTCAACAATCTAACCTCACTGTTTCACAGGACACGAAACCTAAAGCCATAATTGATATGGAGAAACAAATTCAGACAGAAATTAAGAAAATGAAAGCTGCAAAAGATGGAGATGTTGATTGTAAACCCAGCTGATATAGAAGTAATATGATGTCTGATAAAAACAATTGGCAATATTCATCAGGATTACTGGGAAATTGGAGCAACAACTATATTACCAACATCAGGATCAAGAAGATTAGTTATATCAGGACACAATTTTCAATAACTGTTTCAAAGTATAATCAAATCTGTCTAATTTGATTCTGAATCTATTTAGCAAAAAAACATTTGTTGATGCAATTATACATTATTGATTTTAATCATGAGCTCAGAAGGTATTATTTATTAAACAAATAATCACTGATTTGTGTTGATGTGTTGAATCATCATGGCTAACATGATTAGTTATCCAGTCTGATTGTACTGCCAATTAATATTCTTCTCTTCATGATAAAAAACTACAAGCTTAATACATTCAAGGATTACAATAAACGTGATATATAGAGACTCACTGTGTTGAAGATCCATTGGTGGCCTTTGGCTGTTTTCTGTCCATTAGTCAGGCTGTTGCAGTCCTGTTCTTGTCATTGCAACTCCTCTGAAACCAGACAACAGAATTTCATGAAACTGTAGGTAATAAGGACATACTATGTAGATGTGCATATTGACATGAATTTATGATTACAATCTTTAATAAGAGTTATGTCCTTTCGAACTTATTTGTCCCAATATACTACTGCAACAGATTGTCATTGCAACTCCTCTGAAACCACACAACAGAATTCCATGAAACTTTTTAGATAATAAGGACATATACCGCATTTTTGCGCCTGCCCCAAGTCAGGAGCCTCTGGCCTTTGTTAGTCTTGTATTTTTTAAATTTTAGTTTCTTGTGTACAATTCGGAAATTAGTATGGCGTTCATTATCACTGAACTAGTATATATTTGTTTAGGGGCCAGCTGAAGGACGCCTCCGGGTGCGGGAATGTCTCGCTACATTGAAGACCTGTTAGTGACCTTCTGCTGTTGTTTATTCTATGGTCGGGTTGTTGTCTCTTTGACACATTCCCCATTTCCATTCTCAATTTTACTATGTAGATGTGTATATCAACAGGAAATTATGATTCAATGTTTTTTTCTTACATATATTTTTTCTTTAAGACTTGTTATTTCATGTCTTGACAAAGACCACCCAGACTGCAAAAAGCAATTAATTTTGTTGATCATATAATTATCTTGCACAGATGTATATTGTCAACATATTTTGAATCCTTGCAAAACAACTGCAATAAAAAGTGACATGCTAAGCAATTGTTTTGTATATTGTAAACCTGATCCTAATTTCACTCTCATTACAATACAACTTATATGAGTAAAATGTTAAAGAATACATAAAGAGATGCAAAAGATACCAGAGGGACATTCAAACAAAAACGTTGAAAAAGATTGATAATCTAATGGCTAAGAAAAATAAAGACCAACAGACAAACAATAGTACACAAAACACAACATAGAAATCTAAAGACTGAGCAACACAAACCCTACCAACAATTGACGATGTGCTCAGCTGAAGGGTTTACATATCCTGCTCCACATATGACACTTGTCATGTTACTCATGTTAGTACAAACCCGATAAGTCTAATTCGGAAGGTTACATTCGTGAAAAATGGACAGGATTATAGGAACGACATAAGAACATAAGACATATCTGATATCATCTGTGAAACAGATATTTCATAATTGTCAACCAATACGTAAATTATATACTAATGAATAATTTCAACTTCACCACTTGGAACTCTTGGTTTGAATGCTTCCTTGGGAGAAGCAACCCTCTATCAAAGATATTATGATAGGAAATACTAACCCTTCGGATATTTTATCACATGGGGGATATAGTTGGTATGCAGGCACTGCTGGAATGCTGCTACAGATATAGAAATAGAAATTTTACAATTGGAAGGCTGAAATCATTGTGTTTGTTGGTTGTAAACTCTTGTTTTCAACTGACCCTCAATTTCAAGTTATTGGGCAGACTTTACTGTATCTGTTGTATCCTTTATTTTAAGTTCGATGGGAAAGATGTTTTCAACATAGTAACCAAATTTTGATTTTGTTAGTGAGAGATCATCATCTATATAGCGGAAAGTAAAGTAAAAGGGCACTGCTTACTTCTTTTCTTTTTCCGAAGAAGTTCTTGTATGAAGTCAACATTATATGAATAAAGGAAAAGTCGGTAATAAGATGGATAGATTTTGTTCCCATGGGAATGCTGATTGTTTGTTGAAAAATACGTCCTCCAAACGTAACACTATCAAGAAATCAAGAACCTTGAAAATGTCAGTTTCAGAAATGGTTTTGTTTAAAGACGAGATTTTATGAAACAAAGCAGAACTAGCTTCTTCAATTTGTCTTTCAGTTTGCAATGGGAAATACTTGAGTAAAGTGTAGAAAAGTCAAATTTTAAAAACAATTGCAGAGTCTTTAGATTGAATTTACTCTAAACTGTTCAATTTTTGTTTTAGTATCCACATCTGATTTCCTGTTTAACACTATTAATTTTTGGAACCCTTCATAGCTTACTGTTCGGTGTGAGCCAATGCTCCGTGTTGAATGCCGTTTCCTTTTACTAATAATGGTTTACTTTTACATATTGTGACTTTGATGGAGAGTTGTTTCATTGGCACCAATACTGTTGTTATTCTGTAGGTAGTCACCACTTCAGGACTTTAGATACACACGAAACGATGATACATATTATCGGGTCATGCCTTGTAATTACATTGTTTATTTTATACATTTTATAATTTGGGTATACGTTTTAGTATGTTATAAATCATATGTGAGATTTTGAGTCAAATCGGTGAACATGACTTTGACAGCTAATTTCCTTTTAAACAAATGTCTATTATATTTGTAGACTGTCTTTATACAATCTGTTATTTAAGATTCACGATTGTTCTTATTACAACACGAGTGAGGGCAACATGTGGACCAAGATGCATATTTCTACCGAGCACCTTAGATCACCACATGATTTGTTTTTGTTAGTGTTGCTAAGTCTGTAATTTTTTATGTTGTGATTTGTAAATTGTTTTTTAAGCCATATTGGGGTAAAACACATTCACAGGTTTCCTACTACCTACATTTTTAATTTGGGATATAAAAAGCGTCCGTGCTAATATATTATTTTTCTGTAATAATAATTCAATTTAATTGCTGATTTTGATAGTGCGTACGTATTAAAATTCTTTTTTTCCTATACCAGACATATAATGCATTGTATAAATGGAAGACACAACGACAGTAAGCAAGGAATTACAATTATAATATCTTGTTCATCGTTAATTCAAATCAGTTCTGAAAAGTCAAAATGTGTATTCAAAGCTCAAGTGCTTCCAGATCTTATCTCGTATATAAAGCCTCATGTTTAAAAAATAACGTAATCTTCTGAAGGGTTTTAACGGTCAAAATCAAGAAAAAATCTCCTTTGTTATATTTCCAGGTTTCCTGTTTACGTTTTTTTTTAATTTGAGATAAAAAAAAAAAAAAAGCGTCCCGGTTTGATAAATTGTCTGTTATTTTAAACATTTCATTTCCTGATTTAAATAAAGTGTACGTATAAAAATTCTTTTTTCTATGCCAGACACAAAATGCATTGTGTAATAGAAAAACACAACGACAGTAATTTAGGAATTAAAATGTTAATATATCGTTCATCGTTAATTAAAAATCTAAAAAGTTCAAATATGCATTCAAAGCTGAAGTGTTTCCAGATCTTATCTTTATCCAAATCACATATAAAAAGCATCTTGTATTTAAAAGGTCATTTCAAGCAATATTCTCCTGTTATTTTCCAGGTTTCCTGCTTAAGGTATTTTCAATTTGGAATTAAATAAAAGCGTCCGTGTTGAGAAATTTTGTTTTTAATAATAATGCAAATAATGCATTGTGAAATTGGAAGGCTTAATGACAGTAAGTAAGGAAGTAAAATCATCATATATTGTATGCTCATTGTTTATATAATAACCCCACGATCAGTTCTTAAAAGAGGGGTGAAAGAAAATACAAATGGACATTTCAACTCATAAGTGGAAAATAAATTGACAACGCCATGGCAAATAAAAGAAGAAACAGACAAAACAAAACAACAACTGTAAATAAAAGTCAAAAATTGCTCTCAAAACTTAAAGGTTTGCAGTTTCATCTTAAAATTAAGATGTCATGTATTGAAAAATCATAATCCTCTATATCGTACTTACTGTTAAAATCAAGTAGTATTTTATTTTTTTTATTATAATTATTAGTTCACATTTATATTATATCAAGTCATGTAGATAGTTAAATAGATTGGTCTCCAACCAAATAGCACACACGAAATGTTGATACTTTCGTGTTGCTTAGTCTTTAGTTTTCTATGTTATATCTTGTGTTCTATTATTTGTCTGTTTGTCTTTTTGTTTTAACCATGGCGTTGTCAGTTTATTTTTTATTTATGAGTTTGACTTTCCCTTTGGTATCTTTCGCCCCTCTTTAAAACCAAATAATTTTATATGAAACGCGTACGGTTATTGTAAATAGCATAATTCAAATTTAGACTTTTAGTGAACTCGTCATGAATTTAGGACCTTTCTTAAATCCAACTTTTATTAGGTCACCAAAATGGCTTTATTTCTCTCAATTATCATGTGATAAATATAGATTCCTACACTGCAACAAGTGTATTACGATATTTCTCCACTCGAGACAGTTAAATGATATTATTTAAAGCGCGAGGCTTACCTAGCTTTTTAAATAATTAAAATTAAACTGTCGAGAGTGGAGAAATATCGTAATACACGAGTTGTAGTGTAGGAATCTGTTTCTCTGGTGATTTTGATTATTCTTTGTTAAAGATTTTCAGAAACTTGTGTTCTTTATATGCGACGTCATCAGACAAGGTCGCATTTTTTCATGACGTCACAATAGGAAAATTCAGAAGAAAACAAAATAGTTTGACGTCATAATCAAATTTCGACTAATCATTTGCTGAGAACAGATATTTCACTAGTGAGGAGAAATATTTTTCTCACACCGGTCAGGAAATGTGAAAATAAAACAAAAATTAGAGAAGACCCTTTAAACCACAGTGTTGATAAAAATCTCGAAGCTAATAAAATCTGAAACTTTATTGATAAAAGACGCAGTTTACAGTGCACGTGTTGTGTTCCTATGATGACGTAAACACACCAATACTAACAGCAAATAATGATAATTAGTTAAAAAGTAAGATGTCTGCATTAGTTATAAGATATTACGGGATGATAAAATAGTCACAATAGGAAAATTCAGAAGAAAACAAAACAATTTGACGTCATAATCAAATTTCGACTAATCATTTGCTGAGAACAGATATTTCACTAGTGAGGAGAAATATTTTTCTCACACCGGTCAGGAAATGTGAAAATAAAACAAAAATTAGAGAAGACCCTTTAAACCACAGTGTTGATAAAAATCTCGAAGCTAATAAAATCTGAAACTTTATTGATAAAAGACGCAGTTTACAGTGCACGTGTTGTGTCCTTATGATGACGTAAACACACCAATACTAACAGCAAATAATGATAATCAGTTAAAAAGTAAGATGTCTGCATTAGTTATAAGATATTACGGGATGGTGAAATAGACTGAGTTTCGTATGACGGTGCAAATGTATGTTCCGAATTGCTAATTCCCAAATCTCACACGTTTTTCAATTTCATGATTTCATGTAATTCCGATGGTTTTTTGCCCATATGTTTTGAATATTTGATCCCTTTAAATATTAACTGAGCATTTGGGTAATATCTATTACTTTCTTATTTCAATATAAAACTTAGTCATACAATTGAGAATGGAAATCAGTATGTTAATTCCGATATATACAGCACATTTTATCAGATAGTCTGTTTCTATGTATATCGGCAGTTCAGTGTTTCTGCTGTTCCGTTGGTTTCCCCTTATAGTTGATGTGTTTTTCACGGTTTAGTTTATGGTTGCTACTCAAATTCACCAAACATTCAGCATTTTTTTTTCAACATGCCATTTAATAAAGATATTTGGTGATAAAGCCAAACATCGTATATAATTGGTAAATGCTAGAATGACCGTTCCGTTAGCAATTGGTTTTATCGTTTTTTATGGACGTCCTCTTTTTGAATTTGCTTTGGAGTTCGGTAGTTTTGTTATATTTTCGCATGTTATTATTCAATGAATGAACCATTGGGACATGTAAATTTTCTATCTATTTTTATAAGCTTGTATATAAGCAAAAGTCGGAAAACGGACAAAGGATTATTGACAAAGGATTAAAACGAAGGTAATAGAAGAAACAACATACAGGAGTAAACAATTTTTGAGACGAACAACTTTTAAGAGACTGTACAATAAATAATTAAAAAGTAAAATCACAAAAATACTGAACTTAGAGGAAAATGAATTCGGAAAGTCCATAATCACATAGCAAAATCAAATAACAAAACGCATCAAAAACGAATGGACAAGAACTGTCATATTCCTGACTTGGTACAGGCATTTTCAAATGTAGAAAATGGTGGATTAAACCTGGTTTTATAGCGCTAACCCTCTTTAATATCATGACAGTCTCATCAAGTTCCGTTGTATTTACATTGATCCGTTAACTAAACAGACACATTAAATAAAATAGTCAAAATATGGGTACATCAGTCATCATCGTATAACAATTTTAAAAGGAACAATTTAACAGAACACAAAAACATATATCTACATACACATTCATTGATTTGTGTGTCTGACGTCAGAAAATTTTATACGTCACATATATTTGTCGTTCAATGTGAACAAGTCATTTGTTCAATTTAAAAACTTATCTGATGTGGTTATATATATTCTTTATTGCCTCCAGAAGGAGAGTGTAAATAATAAACATGATAAACACAAAATTAAACAATTGAACAAAATAGGCAAATAAAATCAGAAAATGTCATGATCAGTTAAAGTGAGTAATTGTCAGTAACGGATATTACAGTTGTTTTAATCTTGTAGTACAGTTCCAAATTTATAGATAAATCGAACACATATAGCTTGGAATTGGTCGGTTTCTAGTGGGAAGTTGTCCGAATTGCAAGAAAGTAAGTAATTAAAAAGTTCTTCATCAAACATATTTGCTAGGAAGATATTGAAAGTTATTGGATTGATATTTATAATTTCACACCAAAAGTTATCACGTATTTCGTCGAGATAGTCACTTGAAGCAATAGCACGAACTAATGGATCCAAAAACATTTTACCACATCTGTCACAGAGAATGTATTGCCCATTGTCATTGTCTCTTACTCAACAGAAATCAAATAATGTGCTTGTTTATAGTAGGTTTGGATGCTTCAATGCTATAGTCCATACAGAGTGAGGTGCATATGCTTTTTTATCGTTTTAAAAACAACAAAGTCATCATCAATGTTAATACGTCTTGTGCAATTAACAATCTCGAAAGCGGCCACTGCTGTTTTCACAATACGCTTCCATACTAGAGGTGTTGGGAAAAGCCCGGTTTCACAGAAATCGATAAAATATGTAGATAAATCATATTTCTGCAAAATGTTTATAATGTTAACAATGAATCCTAAATTTGAAAGGCTTCCGTCGTTGTATTTAAAGTTGTTAACTTTACGAATTAATATACGGAAAGATACACTTTCGCACGGAAGATTACATATCCGTCCTAAGAATAGAAGTTTTTTCTCGTCCACATAGCTTTCAATGCTGAACCAACCAATCATCGGAAGGCACATATCACTTCGTGTGCGCCGTGGTAAACCTTGAATATTTTTTCACATGTAGTGCTGAGTTTTTTCAACATTAAAAAATACAACCAATAGTGTCGGATGATCACTTTTCACAATGTATTTACTAATGTTTGAAACAGATCAGCGGAATATAGTCATGTAAAAGGACGTTGGCTACTTGGAAGATCTATTTGTATTAGTCACTGCCTTGACCATTTCTGCAGTCGGATTGAACAGCAGACTGTAAAATGTGTACTAGCCGCGTTGGCAAAAGCCTATGGCAATTATAAGCCTAAGTATGAACGTAAACTGGTTGACTCGAAAGTCCAGAATTGTCGACCTCTTGTTGCAACGGTATTTATGTGATTTTACTTTCTATTTAAACAAAAATACGAATCAAAATATAAGATTACACTATTATCTTTCGTTGAAATTTGAATTGTTACCATTCCCTTTTTGAAAGGACAAAGATTGGTTCTTCTCGATTTGAATTTTAGTGAGGTTTATGGTTTAAAGGTGATCTCCATGCTAAACTCTTTATTAAACGATAGTCATTGCACATGTTTAAAACTAAGTAAAGATGTCAAAAGACATACACGCCGTCATTACAACATGAATGAAGACAAAACAGTTAAGTAAAAGCTATTGAGACATCCGTCTATTACTAGTATTGTGCTATTTTCAATTAATTAAAAATATATAATTGGCGACTGCAGATTAAAGAAATAGACTTTATACTGTTCGAATTATTTCGGTTCTTTACATACAGCTAATGATACACTTGTGATTTGAAGAAATTTAAGTTTTTCATTCTGCCGTCGATAGCCGAAAACTAATGTTGTGTTTTCTGTTAAAAGTTCATCCTGTGAGGCATGGCAACTACATTTGATTTATTTCAACTTTGAAACTTTTATTACTTTTTTTCCCGTAAATTTTGTTGATTATTTTTTTTTTCCTTTTATAATTTATATCAAGTCATTTGTTGCAAGAATTTATTATTTTTTTAAAGTTGCCCTGTCTTACACAGGAGGCTTGTCATGCCTTTAACCCGAAATAAACTAAGCAAGAACAAAATATAAATTATTAAGTGAATTTGGTTTTGGTCATGAGGACGTACTCGATGTGTCAGACCCGACTTCTGATATTTTTGATAATGAGACTTCACCTGACGATGAAGAAAGAAAGCTTGAAAAAGCTGATTTTGAAAAACAGGGGTCAATTCCAAAAACGCGCTTGAAAAGTAAAAATGTTGAGTCTAGAAAACTTACTGATTTAGTCAAGGAGAAAGGTGTAGGCGAGAAGTCAAGCAAACCGCAAAAGCTCCAGTCGAGTGCACCTAAAGTGAAGTCCACTAAAACAGCCGGTAAGAAGACAAAATCAGCTAAAAGAAAAGACATCAGGGACTCCAAAAGTTTAAAAAGGAAGGGTGAGATTAATTAAGAAAAATTAAGAAAAAAGAAAGTGGTGACTAAATTAGTAGAAAAACAGTTATCAGATATTTTAGATAGAATAATTTAATAGATTTAGTTGATTCTAGTGAAATTGCTCAAGATAGTTCTGATAGTGAGCTTAATATTTCTTCGAATTTACACAAACGTTCAAACAAGTCTTTAAAACAGAAGAGTTCAAAAGTTCTATTAAAATATACTGATTCCGATTTGGACGACAGTATTCATGTCTCGAAGGTTAAATCGATTAAGGCCAAAAAGTTTTAAAAGTCGGGTAGCTCTAGGGTGACAAAACACAAGTCAAGAGTTATATCAGAGTCATCTGATAGTTCTGGTTATGATTCATCCTAGTCTTGTACTGATGATGATACTTCTAGTACGTCAGGAAGTTCCTCTTTTGTCTAAATATGTTAAATAGGAGTTCGATATGAAGCCTACTTTTGGTGGTAAAAAAGTAAAAAAAGAAAAAAATAATGTACAAAAACATCACCGCATAAAATTATGATTAGAGGTGTTGAACGTGAATTTAATCAATTTTGTGCCTCTTGTTATAGATTAGACAAACTTAAAAGTCATCATCCTGAACATTGTCCTTCTGCATTTCCTCATCATAATGAATGACTAAATCAACATGTTCAGTTACCTGAATTTCAAAAAGCATTATGAGGTTCTAGACATTCACTTAAATGCAATCTTTGTTGTAACAGTTATTTAGGTACAAATGATATGCAAAATTTTGTAACTATTCATAACATTGTTAAAAAATCTGGATTGTACAATTTTCAGGGTTGTAGAATTCCAATTTACTCTAAAATTAATATTCTTTTGTTAAGAAGCTTGTTACAAAAATATAATGACGCTCAGGTTTGTGACTTCTCGGAGTATGGATGGCCGGTTAGTCACGATGGGAGCCCGTTCAGGTCTACCTTTTCCCGTAATCATTCGGGGGCTACTGATTTTCCAGATAATATTGCCAAATATTTGAAAAAAAAAGTTCTTATAAAGCAATTGTTGGACCATTTAAGACAAATCCGTTCAGCTTTCCTTCAGCTTTATCTCCTTTAAATTCCGTTCCAAAAAAGGGTTCGATCGAACGCATGGTTATTGTTGATATTTATATGTCAAAATATGGGTGTAGATCTTTTGAACTATTTAGATGATTTGGCTGGATGTGATATTCCTTTCAGCAGTGATGATGCTAATGCTAAATTGGGTCTTATTTTACAGAAGTGTGGCATTGAAGAATCAATCTAAAAAGCTTGTCCGCCTAGTACAAAAATGATATTTATTGGCATTTTATTTGCTTCTTAGAACATGACAATTTCTATTGATACTAAAAGATTGTCAGAGATTCTGCAGTTAGTTTCGAATTTGCTCTGTAGCACAAATTGTACAAAGAGAGAATTACAATCATTGCTGGGAAGATTAAATTTAGTATTTCAATGTGTGCGTTCTGGCCGAATTTTTGTATCAAGGCTGTTAAATTGGTTTTAGAGATTTTTCCCGATAATAGGAAATTAGTCATTCAAGCTGATTTTAAACTTGACTTATCTGGTGTCAGGAATTTTTGCCTGGTTAAAATAGGGTTTCTATGATTATGTCTGATGAATTCTCAAATCCTGATCAATTGTTTTCTGTTGATGCATGTTTGACAGGACGGCGGATGGATGGACGGAAGACACTTTCACTGTTTATTTCCGGAGTTTATTTTAGATCAAAACTTGCATATAAATTTATTAGAGATATTGACGATTGTAGTAGCCTTGAAATTATGGGGTAAACATTTTACAAATTTAAAGGTGGTTATTTCTTGCGATAATTTGGTATCAGTTAGTGTTTTGAATACAGGCGCTACCAGAAATGTGTTCCTGCAGTCATGTTTGCGGAAAGTTTGTTTGATTGCAGCTTTAAATAATTTTGGGTTAAAAGCTATACATTTTACAGGTTCCGATAACCGTTTACCGGATCTTTTGTCTAGATGGGATTTAAGTTATAAATTTCAGTTAGAATTTTACGAGGGGACAAAAGGCATGTCTCTATCTAGAGATTTTATTCTAAAGAATTGTTTCAGTTTGAACATATTTGGTAATTGCTTATTTATGTATTTGTAGATTTGCAAGTACTAAGACGAGATATGCTCTTGACTAGTATTTCGGCTTTCGCGAAAGGTACTTTGGTTAATTTTAAAACGCAGTGAAGAGCTTATTTATTGTTTTGTAATTACTTTCTTTAGAACTGTTTATATTAATGCTGAGTTATTATGCACTTATTCGGAGTTTCTCAGTAGCGGTTTCAGATCAGCTCAATCTATTCGCATTTATTTAAACGGAATTAAAGTTCTTTTCATGTTGTTAGGATAACATGTGGATATGTTTTCGTCTTACGAATTGAAATTGACGATGAGAGGGTTAAATAGGAAATTAAAACATTTACATAAACAAGAATTGTCAATTACTGTAGAAATTCTAGGAACATTTCGTGAATATTTGAATTTGAATACGCCGCTTGATGCGACATATTGGTGTTTATTTCGTTTTGCTTTATTACTTTTAAGCAGGAAGTATAATTTAGTTCCAGTATCAACCAAGAAATTTGACAAACGCAAACAGCTATGCAGAGATGATGTTACAGTCTTTCCGTCTCTTATAAAAGTTGCATTCAAATGGAAAAAAACAATTCAGTTGGGTTATCGTATTTTAAGGATACCTTTGCTTGCCCTTTATCTAAATTCTTCCCTGTAAATGCGTATAAAAGGAAATGATGTGTTCTTTAAATCCTTACACTTCGGATGATGCCGCCTTTTCTTGTACTAAAAAAGGGTAAATGCATACCAATTACTTATAACCGGTTTCAGAATAAACTGAGAAAATTACTTTGTAAAATTGTGTTAAATCCAAAATCATTTTCTTCCCATAGTTTCCGAAGAGGTGGAGCAACGTTGACTTCGAAAGCAGGGGTTTCTCCTAGTTCTATCCAATTGATGGGCGATTGGAAGAGCAATTGCTATACTAAATATATTGTCAGTTCTTTGTCTGATAAAATCAATGTAGCGGAACAAATTAAAGACTTTGTTTTAATTTGCCTTTTATAGATTTTAGGTCTACTCTGGTGTGCGATTCCATAGTCAAGCATGTTAAAACTATTAGGTGTCACTTGCATGCCTTTCCTGGAGCAAATATTTAGGACAGAATAAATTTGCTTAATTGTGGAAAAATTCAGGTAAATTATGATATAATTCTGATGCATGTAGGAACCAATAATGTTGATACCTATGAGGTTGCTGATTTTGATATAGCCTATAATGTGCTTATCTCTACAATTGAAAAACTAGTTAAGCAACATACTGTAATAGTTGTGTCAGCAATTATTCATCGTTTACTTGGTTTTCTGAATACATGTTATTTTGTCACCACTATTAATTCTAGATTAAAAAGTGTACGCTTTAAACGTGGTGTTCAGTTTGTAGCTACTTATAAACCTTTTAGTTTGGGATGCCAGTTTGTGAACTTTATTCACCCATCTGCAAGTTAAATTTGAATTATTTTGGTACTAAAGTTGACAATTTTTGTGTTCACGTATTGGCTCATTGTTAAGGAAGAGGATGCTCAGTCTCATCTTGTTACTGTTAAACAGAAGGAGCAATCTTATTCTGTACCAGTTTTGTTTAATTGTGCTTACAGTAGTGGGTGATTTGCTTATATCCTTAATTGAACATTTTGTTTTCTGGCCAATTTTGTGAGAAAGATCTGACCCTTCATGTCAGTGGTATTGTTTGATATCTGACCATTCATGACGGTTTTATCATATTTGTTGTTAGAAATATCTGACCAATCATGTCAGTGATATTTTCTGATTTCTGACCATTCATATCAGTATTAATATTTTTGTTTTCATTCTTATTTGTATAAGATGAAACATGGCTTTAAATGAGCCCTGTAACTTAAATAGCTTTTAAATATTGTCTAGTATCGATCAATGTAAAATTGAGAAAGGAAATGGGGAATGTGTCAAAGCGACAACAACCCGACCATAGAACAGACAACAGCCGAAGACCACCAATGGTTCTTCAATGTAGCGAGAATTCCCGCACCCGTAGGTGTCCTTCAGCTGGCCCCTAAAAATATGTATACTAGTACAGTGATAATGGACGTCATACTAAACTCCGAATTATACACAAGAAACTAAAATTAAAAAACATTCAAGACTAACAAAGGCCAGAGGCTCCTGACTTGGGACAGGCGCAAAATTGCGGCGGAGTTAAACATGTTTATGAGATCTCAACCCTCCCCCTATACCTCTAGCCAATGTAGAAAAGTAAACGCATAACAATACGCACATTAAAATTCAGTTCAAGAGAAGTCCGAGTCCGATGTCAAAAGATGTAACAAAAGAAAATAAATAAAATGACAATAATACATAAATAACAACAGACTACTAGCAGTTAACTGACATGCCAGCTCCAGACTTCAATTAAACTAATTGAAAGATTATGTCTCCATCATATGAATATCAGGCACAATCCCTCCTGTTAGGGGTTTAGTATCATACTATCATAAAATATATGAGAAGAACGTAACCCGTGTCATGCCAATAACTGTTTTTAAAAAATAAATGTGTTTAGTTCCGATGCAAAGACCCTATAAGTGAATCAATATTAAAGCCAAAATATGCAATCTTTAATGACCTGACAACAGTATCGTAACTATATCCCTTCTTGATAAGTCTGTTTAAAGGTTTTGTAAGCTTTTGAGGTGAATACTGACATTTTTGTGCTTTGTAAAGAATATTACCATAATATATTGGATGTGAAATACCTGAACGTATAAGATGTCTGCATGTTGAGTTATATTTACGAATTATTTCCTTATACCGGTGATAAAATTTAGTAAATGTTTTGACCAGTTTGTGATATCGAAAACCCTGATGTATTAATTTTTCAGTAATACATAAATTTCTCTCGCTAAAATCTAATACGTTGTTACATACACGAGCGAATCGTACAAGTTGAGATATATAAACACCATAAGATGGTGACAAGGGTACGTCACCATCTAAAAATGGATAATTAACGATAGGAAATGAAAAATCATCTCTTTTATCATAAATTTTTGTATTAAGCTTCCCGTTAATGATATAGATATCAAGATCGAGGAAAGGGCAGTGGTCATTGTTAGTATTAGCTTTATTTAAAGTAAGTTCAACATGATAAATTTCTTTAGTATACATACTGAAGTCTTCATTATTGAGAGCCAATATATCATCCAAATATCTAAAAGTATTGTTAAATTTTTGTATCAAATGTTGTTTCGATGGGTATTTGTTAGTTTTAGTCATAAATTGTAACTCATAACAATACAAAAACAGGTCCGCAATATGTGGTGCACAGTTAGTCCCCATTTGAATTCCAATAACTTGACGATATACGGAATCTCCAAAGCGAACAAAAATGTTATCAAGTAAAAATTCAAGCGCATATATAGTATCAAAGCATGTCCAATTGACATAGTTCTTTTGTTTATTGCTACTAAAAAATGACCTAAAAGAGTTTGAACATATATACTCGCATTGTGACTTTTTAAATGTCCAGTTAATAAGGGATGTGATTTTTTCTTAATAAGAATATGAGGCAAAGTGGTATAAAGGGTAGAAAAATCAAAACTTTGAACAGATTCAAAATCACCAATATATGCATGCTTTGTTTACTGTTTGGCCGTTAGTGTTTTGGTGCTGATCATTGATTGAATTAACTTTAACGTCTATTATTGTTTTTTCATATGAAATTGTAATAATTTGCCAAAATCAAATGTTTTATTTTAATTCGTTTTAATCCTTTCTTAGCATTTATTTAGTATTGCTTTTGCAACCAGTCGTCTCGTTGTTTACACATCTGCGTCTATTTACTTCGAAAGAGCAAATTTACAATAATCTACCACTATCCTGTGATAAAATAATTTCAGATTACTGGCCTCTTCTTTTGTATTATAATAACAGTGACGGTACCGATAACATTGGTTTATACTGAGACTCCTGAATCCTGTGTTATATACATTTCTTTTTAACTATTTTCTTTTTAAAGTTTTTATTCATTTTAATCGGACTTATTATTAATAATCTATCTTATAACAATAGTGATAGTTTTTATGAAACGAAGAAGCTTGTAGTACTATGAAAAGAAGAATTAGTATAACCACGATTAAAGAGAGGAAATGTGAAGGTTTATAAAAGAGGAGACAAGGAAAAGGATCATAGAAATGTGGAAAAGGGAGGGATTTCACAGATCAGTTAAGAGAAGACTTTTTTTTAATAGTAAGTAAGTTATTAGTTTATTACAGTGGTACAATCTAACATTATAAATAATACATTATACATCAGATAAAATGAGCATAAAAATGTATTAAATTCCTGCTTTAAAAGACATATGAGACACTTTAACCTCATGCTCATTAAATGCATACACAATTTAATAAAACGAGATGTGATATCAGAAGAGTAATAATAGCCGGATCTACAGAAGGAAGATGATAGGTGTAAGGAGAGTCGAAGGAATATAGAAGTGACATAAAGAGGACGGTAATAGGAATAGGAATGTTCAGGATTAAAGAAAAATTTGATTTAATATGATTTTAGGTGGTTTAACGCCACTTTTAAGTACCGTATTAAGGCTATTTCTTTGCGTCCAGTTTTTGTTTGTGGAAAAAGACGAACGGCCCGGAGAAAACCACAGACCTTCGATAGGAAAACTGACAATCCTAGTCAATTAAGTTTGGAGTCGAGTGCACCCGCACCAGCGGGGTTCGACCTCACAACCCAGTGTAGACTGGCTAGTGATTACAGTAGTAACAAAGGCGTCTTGTGCTAAAACAGTTAAAAAAATACTCAAATACTCAATGTGTTGTTGCTCAAAGCCAATATACAATGCAGCTTAATTGGCCGTCTTCAAGCAGGAACTACTTAGGAAGAAAGATAAGAAGTTAGCAATATCCTTTAACTTAACTTTCCGCTATATAGATGATGTTCTCTCACTAAATAATTCAAAATTTGTTGACTATGTTGAACGCATCTATCCCATTGAACTAGAGATAAAGGATACAACATTTACAGTTAAGTCGGCCACAGATCTTGACTTATATCTAGAAATTGACAATAAGGGTCTGTTGAAAACAAAACTTGACGACAAAAGAGATGATTTCAGCTTCCCAATTGTAAACTTTCAATTTCTAAGTAGCAACATTCCAGCAACACCTACATACGGGGTATATATCTCACAATTGATACGATATTCCCGTGCTTGTATTTCTTACCATGATTTTCTTGAAAGAGGGTTACTGCTCATAGGAAGCTATTTAACCAATAGTTCCAAATGGTGAAGTTGAAATCATCCCTTCGTAAATTTTACGAACGCCATCACGAGTTGGTTGACCGTTATGGAATAACCGTTTCACAGATGATATCGGATATGTTTCTTACTTAAATTCATGTATTTGGTTTTGATGTTATATTTGTTATTTTCATCGGATTTTGTCTAATGCTTAGTCCGTTTCTGTGTATGTTACATTTTAATGTTGTGTCGTTGTTCTTCTCTTATATTTAATGCGTTTCCCTCAGTTTTAGTTTGTTACCCCAATTTTGTTTTTTGTCCATAGATTTACGAGATTTGAACAGCGGTATACTACTGTTGTCTTTATTTACGTGGTAACTACAATCCCCTTCCCTTCCATGAATATGACCTACCGAATTAGACTATTTACCGGATTTTTTATAACTTGAGCAACATGACGGGTGCCACATGTGGCGCAAGATCTGCTTACCCTTCCGGAGCACCTGAGATCACCCCTAGTTTTTGGTGGGGATCGTGTTGCTTATTCTTTAGTTTTTTATGTTGTGTCTTTTGTACTATTATTTGTCTGTTTGTCTTCTTTTTTAGCCATGGCGTTGTCAGTTTATTTTCGATATATGAGTTGGACTGTCCCTCTGGTACCTTTCGTCCCTCTTTAATAATTTCATTTGTAAAAAAAATCTTTGAAAGATTGTATGAACACACTCTCTGATTATCTGTTATGTCAAAGAACGGCTTGCTTATGTTGTTTATTTCAATATATAAATCATACTTTATATCACACTTGTAGTAAATCAAATAAATTGCTACTAACATTTTGCAAAACCAATAAGATCTTTATGCGACTATTTAATTATATGATATGATCAAGGTATGTTCATCGTATAGGACAATCTAATAGTGTCATTTAAAGCTTTTCGTACAAACATAAAACAAAATTGAGATAAGCTCATTGGTTGAAATACAAATGAGTATATATTGACGTGAAAAATACACACCTAATGAGAAGTATACTGGTTATGGGTACGGTTAGGACTGTTCTCGAATAACTAATCAAATTAAGTATATATGTTAACGATAATTGCGCAAACAACAGGAACATGAGTATTTTGTAGGATACAATTATGAAACAATGATAAAACAAATTATTCACTCAGCTGTAGCAGCTGCAGTAATTTTGACACAATGTACAAACACTCTGAAAGCTAAATTACAGAAATATGAAAATGCGAAAAATACATGTATTATAAATGGAACACCGATTAGAACATTTATTGCAAGAACAGTACGTGAATGTGCTAGCTTATGTACAATTTATGATAGTTGCTACTCTGCTAACTTTGAATCCGTCTCAGGACAGTGTAATTTTTACTCTACTTTCTATCCGAACACGGAACCATGTATGCGATCTGAAACCATCAGAAAGACCCGCGATAAAGGTAAGATTAATAATAAGACACTATCATATGCACACATAATTTTCATGATAACAGGAAATTAAATTTTCTCGATAAAAACAAAATGACATTTTGTACTGATTACAATTTTTGTATTATTGTGTTGCAAAAAAACCCCAACCCAAAACAATATTTGGACGATCTTCAATTTGTATTTCAATGAATTCTCTTTATATCCTGTTTTGTTGCATGGTTCCTCTATCTTGGCAAACAAAACATAAGAACAAACTTAAACGAATTAACGGAGATAGACAGATATAAAGAACTAACATATATTAAGAAATAGATAGCACAAATAAGTAAATAAAATAAATAAATAAATAATAAAATCTCATTTTCTGAAAGTAAACTGTTGTTTTCTAAGACTATTCTTAACCCTTCTTTAATAAATCCGATTTTGATTTATTTGACATTTCCAACGGATATCTCTGACCACAAATTGTATGGTGTCAATTCCTACACTGTTCGGGATAATATTTTCCAATAGATTGTCATTTCGGACTCTATCTGGTATGAAAGTAAGGTTAAGTTACCATTGCACGTTTTGGTAAGCTTACCAATTTATAGAAAGGTAATTCGGTCTTTATTTTTTGTTTTTAAATGTCATGTAGAATATATATCTATGAACATTTGGTTGAATTTCGATTAAAAACCATTAGCAGGTCAAAATCTACTGAACCATGCGCTAATGTAAAAGGAGATGTAGATATTTAATTGGTTGTTTGTACACAGTCAGTATACAGCGATACTTTGAGTATCAGAATAAAACAAACAACCTTTAGTGAAAAGTTTTAAAAGAAAGAGTTTTATTTTGTAATACTGAGATATTTTAATTATCTTTTTACATCACTTATTTTTTTTATTCTGATAAAGAAGAATGTCTATGTTTTTATTCAACCTTTGATCTCGTAATAAAAAAGGTTCTGTCCAAATCTCTATTAAAGATAACGTTTTGTCAAAGTAAAACTTCATTACAATTATATATCTCAATGAATATGTTACTTCGGTTCATTTTCACATAGTACCGTTTTCATATTCATATTGTAAAAGGAGTGTACTTCTATTGCAATTTTGTTTTTAAAAATGCTGTAGCCTAGATATGAGAATAGTTCTTTTAATTTTAGAACCTTTAATTGTCTGTTGTATTGTATGCCGTCCTACTTTTTTTTGCATTTCGAACAGCAAACTCTACTGTCGATTTATTTATTTTCGTGGGAACCAATTTTCGTTGATTAAGAAAAACTTGTATTTTCGTGGATATCTTATTTTGTTGTTTTGGTAAAGTCTGCATATAATCCTATATGAAATTTGTCATTCGTTGAACATTTAACTTCGTGGTTAATCTTTACCCACGAAATCCACGAAATTGGTATCCAACAAATAATAATGAATCTACAGTAGGTGCTTACATTGATGTAGCTATGCCTCTGGTTGTTAGATGTTTCACTGATCCTCACTTGCTATTACACTACATCTCTTTATGTTCATGTAAAATCGACAATACTTATTTTAACGTGACAATATTTATTTTAACGTGACCCAATATTTATTCTAACGTGACAATTCTTATTTTAACGTAACAATGCGTGTTTTAACGTGACAATAACAAATTCGATGATAAGTTTGTGTCTGTGTCTCAGGTGTAATCCTACTTTTTATGCACCAGGAAATGCCTGTACCAAGTCAGGAATATGACAGTTGTTTTCCATTCGTTTGATTTGTTTGAGCTTTTCATTTTACCTTATTATGGTGTCTCTCATTAAACACGATACTAAGGAAGGAATATAGATCTTTAATCTCAGTATAAACATTTTAATTTCATAGCAACTGAATCATCATTTTAATTGTCCTGTCATGAAAGCATATCTATAATGTTTTATGCCTAACAGTTTTTTGACGGTTTGAATTCTTAAATTCAAGCTTAAAATTTTAGAATTGCATTTAGAGATAATTCCACAATGTTTCAGCATATCTGAACCTTTGACATTGACAATTCATTTGATCTGGAAGCGGCAATTGGAAGGCACGTCAATCATAGCTTCTTTCCTGAATCATTATTGATTGAAATAGCATTGTAGTGTAGTGCTTATTGGTGTTTATTTGTTCACAAATTACAATAATTGCCGCGATATAGCCTTTTTGTGCTGATGTGGCGTAAAGCAATCACCAATCGATCAATCTATTAATATTACAGTACTAATGGACCACTTTTAATATGATACGTTACACGAAATCAGATTGCAGATGCCTTGTCAGATTAACTAATTTAGGAAATAAACTACACGTTTTCTGCCTATAAGTTTATAAAATAGACAAACATTTTATGACTTTAAGTTTTGAATTCAAATTAAAAAGCCATCATTAGTTTGAGTAAATAAAAAAAAAGTATGAAATGTAACGCCTTATTTTATTAGTATCATATACATTGTAAGATAAATATTTTTATCACATATTTGTAATGAATACCTTCGGTTTTGCATATGCAATAACCTCAAAATTGCCCGGGGCAAAAAAGAGATATTGATATCGTGCCCTGATTCCAAATGACGACAACGACAACGGCGAGCAATGACGGTGTTGTAATTGAACTTTTTTCTCCTCTCTGCAAAACTTAAATATGTGATAAATAGATTATAACATGTATTTTCCATATTGGCCCTGGTATCATCCCTCGACCCATAACGACCCTCGGCTAAAGCCTCGAGGCCGATATGGGAGTCTCGGGATGATACCAGGGCCAATATGGAAAAGGGCATGTTATAATCTATACATATCAAATGCATTCATTTTAAGAAATTAGTTCGAGTAAGTACTAGCTGCATGACTCACTTTTCATTTCAGGAATTATATATATATTGATAGTAAAATATTGTTTGGAAAAAATAAAAATCCTCAGAATCTTGCAATACTTAATACCACTTTTGAAAGTGAAACTGTAGAAACTTTGCACAATGTCGGTCTATAGTATAGTAATTGTTCTAAATAATAAGGATGTTCTCATCCCAAGCAGACAACCCTAGCCGTATTTGACACAACCTTTTTGAACTTTTGATCCTCAGTGCTGTACAGCTTTGTACTTGTTTTGACTTTCGAACATTTATATCTGGGCGTCACTGGTAAGTCTTGTGTGGACGGGGCGCGCTTCTGGCGTATTGAATTTAAAACCTGGTGCCTTTTGTTAGCTATTATTCATGTGTTTCTTTGTCTAATATGGACTCGTATTTATTTGTATTGTAGTCCTGTAATGTTATGTTGTCATTTTAATGTTATATTTAACATTAACATTAAAGCGGGAGGTTTAGCATGCTACAAAACTAGGTTCAACCCACCATTTTTTTCTTTTAAAAAATATCCTGTACCAAGTCAGGAATATGGCCATTGTTATATTATAGTTCGTTTCTGTGTGTGTTACATTTTAACGTTTGTCGTTTGTTTTCTCTTATATTTGAGTGTGAATTCACATTACTATAAGGTGTGTCACGGTACATTTCTATCCCAAATTCATGTATTTGGTTTTGATGTTATATTTGTTATTCTCATCGGATTTTGTCTAATGCTAAGTCCGTTTCTGTGTGTGTTACATTTTAATGTTGTGTCGTTGTTCTCCTCTTATATTTAATGCGTTTCCCTCAGTTTTAGTTTGTTACCTCGATATTGTTTTTTGTCCATCGATTTACGAGTTTTGAACAGGGTATACTACTGTTGCCTTTATAGTCTTCAATTAAATGTGAATACATTCTCTCTAGGTACAATCTAATATTGAGATGATATATTGTGGTCAATAGCAGAATTTGAATACCATATTTAAAAACAATAGCATTTTACGAGTTAAATAATTAAGTATTTTGTAAATTTAGTCGTAGTGCAGTAGTGTTTATAAGGTCATTAGGTTGCGAAATGGCAAGTCGTTACAAAAGACCAAAAATATCAGCTCAGAAGAAAAAAAACATAAAAGAGGAGTAAAAGATACCAGACAGATATTCATAAACTCATAAATCGAAAACAAACCTACAACGCCTTGGCTAAAAATGAAAAAGACAAATAAACATACAATAGAACACAAAACACAACATAAAAACATAAATACTAAGCAACAGGCATCCTCTAAAAAACTGGGATTGCTCTCAGGTGCTCCGAAAGGATAATCAGATCCTGCTCCACATATGACATCCGCTGTGTTGCGCATAGAACACACGAGGTAAAACTCTAATTCGGTAAGTTATATTCGTGAAACGGGAACGGGGTTGTAGCTACGAAATAAGGAACAAATCCACTATCATCTGTGAAACGGGTATTCCATAGCTGTCAACCAACTCGTGATGGCGTCCGTAAAATTTACGAAATCGTGATTTCAACTTCATCATTTGGAACTCTTGATTTAATAGCTATCTAGTGAGCAGCAACCCTCTATCAAGGGAACTATGGTAGAAAATACAAGCCCGGTAATATTGGCATATGTTTTACTCCCGTAGCTCTTTAAATATAAATGTAACCACAAACGATATTTCTTAATGTTAAAGCTTAAAGACAAACACTGTTACGTGACAGTGACGATGAAATATCTTTTTAAGAAAAAAAGTAAAATCGCAAAAATACTGAACTCCGATGAATATTCAAAACGGAAAGTCCCTAATTAAATGACACAATCAATAGTGCAAACACATCAAACGAATGAATTACAACAGTGTTTTACGGGGTTTCGATACCTTGCTATTGATATAAACAATGTGAAATTAAATGCCTATTACTAAATCATTACATTGCTATATCTCGATCTGTTATTCATTATGTCATCTTTATTCGATACTGGTCTGCAATATATGTCATTCAAGTTGTATGTATTATTTCATTTATTTGAGCTTTTTTCTGCAGGGTTTAAGAACATCAGTTGTTCGACCTGCTAGTCAAAGGCGTTTGTTAAAATACTTTTTCACTTTTTTTGTTTTTTTGAAAATGTTGTGTGTGCTGTATTTAAACCCCTCTACCACGATATTTTTTACATCCACATGTATAAAAATTGCGTTTCTTTCCAAAGCAATCATAGGTTTGAATGTTGTATTCAATTTAGACTCTTAATATTATTTTATTTATATGTAAATGTTACATTTAGAGCTTTCCCCGCAAAATTGATCATAATATCCGGCGCCTAATTGCTTGGTGCTAATAGTCTAATGCAAAACTTTGTGGTTGAGTAAACAACACTGTTCTGTTGTTCAGTTTTTTTCATTCAACACCTTATGAAGATTTAAACTTACCAATTTAATTTTAACGAAAGTTCATGTTTTTCAATCAATCGTGATTTAGGAATGAAGTATGTGACTGCTTGCCAATTAAATGATAAATAGCAATAAGATTAGAACTTTTTATTTGATGATGAGAGATTTAGTATCTAATTTGAAATTACGTATGAGGAAAAGAATATAACGATTTTTTTTAATTCAAATTTGACCACAATTAATTAATGGAACTGATAATAAATATTTTTCTTTAAATTAGTATTCGCCCTTAATTTGCATGAACTCTAATAACTGCTTTGTTTGATACTCTTAGTTCGATCAATCGATTTTTTCTCTCTATTGAATAAATAAATGGAAGAAACAAATCCAATTTTGTGTTACAAATATTGATACTGTGAATATGACATGATGTTTTATTTGACTTTTGAACAACACTACGGCCTTATTAGTTTTTATACGAGTACGTATTTTGCTTAAGTTGTACATATACAAATGAGTTTTGATACGAAATAAGTTAGTAAATGCCTAATTTCATAACCCCCCCCCCCAAAATAGGAGAGAGAGAGAGAGAGAGAGAGAGAGAGAGAGAGAGAGAGAGAGAGAGAGAGAGAGAGAGAGAGAGAGAGACTCCTTATAAGTTTCAAGATAAAACCTAAAATTAAAATTTAAACAAGGACAGTTATAGGTCTACTTGCGCCACACGCTCTATCTAACCTATCACAGTAGTAAAAAAGAACTTAAAACATGTTTCAAGATTGTTTCAAAAGAAAATTATGAAGTATGAACTACGACATAAGTTAAAGGATATCAAGTGATGGCAATAATGCATACTATCTTTCGGTACTGATTTTTCTGGTATCACATCATTTGTTCCGAGAAAACTGATAACTGAAAGGTCGATCAATAAAAGACTTAAGATAAACTACAACTTATACATAAAGTTTAAGTTTTTCCATTAAAAACGGTAGGGCGCTCATCCACGAGGATTTATTTTTATAGTGCTAGTAGACTAGTAGTGGGAAATTGATTTGAACTGATGTTACTTCTCACAAGTTTCAAGGTAGATGGCATATCTGCCTATTTGATGTTTACTCTTGTATAAAGAAGACAATTCTTTTGATTTCGATTGCAATCACTTTACTTATTAAGCTACGGATGTGTTCTACTCATATAACATATATATCTTGAAAAACTTATGTATTAATTAAAAAAATGCTATGTTATGGATGTTCGTAACATTTCTATTTCCGTTTTGTGCTTTTTAAAGATTTTTGTGAATCAGGAACTTTTAATGCACTTGACATTTTACATCAATCGATTTATTTTTAATACAATGTTTTTTTTTAATTTCTTTTCCCTGCTTTGTAACTTGAAAGTAATGAACTGTCTAGATCGCTAAAATGTGTTTAATATTAATAAAGTCATCATTAAGAGAACCAACATTCATGAAAACAGTAAACTCTTTACTGTAAAAATGTCTATTGGTATTTTGTACCGAAAAAAAAAAAAAAAAAAAATGGAAAATCAAAACGGGGGTTGTCCGGTTACCTTCAATCATATAGCATTGTGATATAAAGAATTAATCTGGCATCATTTTAATAGGGGACTCCAAACAGTATATGTATTGTATGTAAAAATTATCAACCCTTGTATTAATTCCCAAAGAAGTTTACATTCTTCAAATTGAGATAAGCAAATCGATCAACATGATTACACAAGTTGAAGGTGTACTTACGATGGTGCTGCCCAGTACAAATTAATACAGCTAACATCTGAGATCTTAGATATCATTTTTTAATCCCCAAATGATTTGGAATTGACGCCCGTCAATAAAAGAAAAAAAAGCAAGTAATCAAAATTCAAGAAAGTTTTAGTATTATTCAAAGAATCTAGTTTCAGGCAAAAACATAATATCTACAAATAAACTCATCATAGATACCAGGACTAAATTTTATATATACGCCAGACGCGCGGTTCGTCTACAAAAGATTCATCAGTGACGCTCGAGTCCAATTAAGTTAAAAAAAAAAAAAAAGAAAAAAAAAAGCCAAATAAAGTACGAAGTTGAAGAGTGACTAGTTCAATCTAAAGGTGATGAGTCATGTGACGTTGATTAGCGGGAAACGAGAACCGGATCCGAATGATGCAGTTATCATGTCTCTTTCATTAAATTTATTTATCTTATAAATGATCATGATATAAACCGTATTATATTGAGAACCACATATTGTATTCGAATTGTATATTTCTTATTACTTTTAAGTTGTAACAGACTCCTTACATACGTATTGAGGGGAAAATAAAGGCAATATGAGTATACTGCTTCAAGTTGAGATAAGCAAATCGATCAACATGATTGAGTTGAAGGTGTACTAGGGATATGGCATAGTGCAAATTAATGCAGCTAACATCTGAGACCTTAGATATCCTTTTTAAATCCCCAAATAAATTGTAATTGACGCCTGTCAATAATAGAAAGAAAAAAACGGACTATCAAAATTTATTTTGAGAACCTCATATTGTATTCGAATTGTATAGTTCCATAACCTTTAAGTTGTTACAGACACTTTAAATCAGTTTTGAGGTGAAGATAAAGGCAACAGTACAAATTGCTGTTCAAAAGTCATAAATCGATTAAACGAAAACAAATCCGGGTTACAACCTTAAACTGAGGGAAATACACCAACAATAAGAAAAAAAAAGAACAACTGGAACACTGAAGTTCAACAAAAAAAAACCAACAAACGTCAACATACATAGAAACAAACTATTTGATAACAACTGCCATATTCCTGACTTGGTACAATTTTTTAAAGATAAAATGGTGAGTAGAACCTAGTTTAATAGGTAGCCAAATCGCCCGCGTTATGAAAATGTTACAAATATCACTGTAATGGTAACACTTTGAGACAGAAATACAGCACATACAAAAACAAGCACCTTCATTTTAAAGAAACGCACAAATGAATAATACAATACTCGACAAAACATGTAAACTGCATAACAACAACGAAAATATTACATCAACGACAAACAACACAATGTAAACAGGATCATATTTAGACAAAAAACTATGCTGAATTTTACGTGCCACGAAATTTAGGAAGTATTATTTTCGTTTTAAATTTTAAATGTTAACGTTATCTCTAAAACACCAAGCAATAACACTCTACACCAATCTTTTGTGTTTTTAAAGGATGTTCGCTGCTCAGTTTCAAATTAAATAACTTTTCATAAAACTAGTATGTATTGATAGGGAATAAATTAAGGAATCAAAAAAGCAAAAAAAAATATAGGGGTCAATGTGCTTGTTTTCGAGATATGAGCCATTGGAATTTTGGCGGGAAAATAATCTCTCTTGATTTTTCCTAGCTTTATCATTGACCAGTTAAAGTTCTCAAATACTATTAAAAAATAAATAAAATTTTATAAGACTTTAACTAATGACTTATAATTATACATGTAAAAGATTTATGAAAAGAAAAATGGGGGTTCATGGGGATTTTTTTTAATGCATTCAAATGGATAAAACTAGAGGATTCCGAAAATCTGACAAAAATTCCAAAACATGACAAGCAGACATCCTTAAGCAAAACATAAGAAATACTCATATTTTTATTTCTAAAGACTGGAGTGTTCTAGATTGGGTTTTCTATACTGTTTTTTGTCTTCTTTTTTAAACATTTTTTTTGTCATGACGTGAGCAGTATGTCTCCGATTTTTGAGTTTGGATATCTCTTTTGATTCTTCCGCATCTATGCTTCCGCGTCTATGTTTCTTTGGCAATCTATAACATATTTACAAGCATTTTTTTTACCTGTTATGGCCTCGTGTACATTTGTATTAAAACCCAATGTCTTATTAGAGGAATATTTCACTGTCGTTGGAATTCACTGATATATTGTCAATCGTTTTTAAAAGAAAAGTTTGTTAGATTGTTTAAATACACTTTTCCCACTAAGGTCAATTTCTGTATCCAAAAAAATAGCTTTCATAGATATCAGCATTTGAAAAACTTTTGTTTTAAAAGTGTATGAATTGTATTTGACATCAGTATTATAAACCAGTGCGTTTAGTATTTCGATATTAGACCATGACCAAATCCAAAACATTATTTTAGACTTTTGTCAACTTCTTGTTTCTAAACCAGCATATCAATGCCAAGCGTTTGACATCCGAAAAGATACCGATCAAAATAAATATATATCTTTATTTAGATAATGTAGTCGTTAACCTAATAAACCTGAAAAGTACAAACACACCAGGATATAATTTCCTGCGTTTAATGAATACAGTATCATCGATCACTGTAAATGTCGAGAACGTGACAATCAAGCATGAACTGAAACGTTTGAATTAGAAACATAAAGAACATTCAAATTAATCCGGAATTTATATATAAGAAATGTATTATGCAGAAAAAATAACTAATGTTCTGTATATTTTCCTTCATCTGGGTACAGCAAATTCATCAAAGATACAAAGCTTAAAATTATAGATACACGACGTGCTTTTCGTCTTCAAAAAACTAACCAGTTGTGCTCAAAGCAAATTAATTTCAAAACTAGAACGTGACAAAACAATTTGTTTTACCAGACATATATTATGCGCTCACTTCTGCATACTCCATAAGATTTAAAAATGATTCAGCACACATTGCAAGTGCTTCTCTCTCGTAAAGTTCTCAAATAAATGTTTGATCAATATTTCATATCCGTGAAAAAGATAGAAATTGATTGTAAAGATAAATGAATTTCCAACAAAACATGTATACATAATATTCTTTTCTAATCAAATATTGAAATACATGTTTGGTATAAATTTAAAAGACTAGGCGAAAGGAAATTAGGAAAACAGTTTCAAGTATTGTAAACATATATATAGACAATAACTGTTAAGTGTCTTTAAATATCAGCTGTATTTGTACGAGGCTAGGAAACAAAGTGTATGCGAGCTTTTAGCAAGCTACTACACCTGTTTCGAGCCGAGTACAAATACAGCTGATATTTAAGGACACTAAACAGTTATTGTCTTTATCCTGCAATTAATTCTCCATATTGTTTGTGTTTTGAAAGACACAAACACTAACATATTTAGCATTTATTTTCGATTTATAATCCCTTGAGGCCCGCGTAGTAATATCAAAATCACACATTACGCTGAAGACGGGTTCGCAAAAAAGAATCTCGAATGGTCAACATTAATACATCGCTCAAGATTGATAATTATCTATTTTAACATGACAACTAATTTCAACAGTAACAACAAATAACAAAACATTGTCAAATTTTAAACAGAAGTGTACAAGTTGACCTACGCTTCAGACTTGACATTCACTAAACATGCATGCTGAAATTGACATAGTTTATTTGTAACACAATAATACACATTGAAGTTTTGAAATCGACAATTGTCATCGTCGTTGGAATGCAACTGGAATACACATTCTGAGGTCACATAGGTTCAAACAATACTCAGTCCGGCAGTGGGCGGAGCTTTAAAGCGATATCTGTATAGTATACAGATACAGCATAGCGATATCTGTAGGGCTGTATCTGTATAGTAGGACACCCAATTGCAGGATAAAAAATTATATGAAATTCTAGTTGAAAATAAATGTGATGGCAACACAAAGAAAAACCTAATTTGTTATACTGAATTTGACCTGTTTAAATCTTTTAAACAAAACGCGCGCATGGCGTATAAAGACAACAGTAGTATATACCGCTATTCAAAAATCAATTCGATTAAGAGAAAACAAATCCCAATTATATCTGTATCTAAGATAAGCTTATTTTCTACATATTTGTTAAAAGTAAAGGATATCAATTGTAATTTCTGTTTTTCAAAATTTCATATGCAGTTTAATTCCTGTACCAAGCCATCGTATTATTTGTAAAAATTGTCACGTCTGAACTATCAATTTGGCAAAAATTGTGTAATTTAATTTCGATTTATAGACCAAATTGAAAACAATAAAAAGTGAAGATTTGAAATATGATCTTGACCTTTGACCTAGATCTTTTATTCCTTCTGATGGACAACATTTCTGATATGATATGACAATATGTTTCTAAAACTCACATTCCACCGTAGGCTGTACCAAGTCAGAAAAATGACAGTTGTTTTCCAATTGTTTGATGTGATTGCACTTTTGATTTTGACATTCGATAAGGGACTTTCTGATATAAATTTTCCTGGGAGTTCGGTGTTTGTGGTATTTTACTTTTATGACAATCCACTGTTATGCTGAATAAAGGCAACATCATAACAAGTTATCCCTTCGCAGGATAGTCGGATGCAATCTCTAGCTATAGTCGCATGACCATTATAGTCACAGATAACTACTAATGATATACAATTATCAACAATAACAACAATAACAATATACTTTATTTGGAAACACTGAGGCACATATTTACATTTGTAACAATAAGCAAAATACATCGTCATATTTATGGTAACTTCAAAACAATGTTAACAAATAATCATAACCTTAAACACGTCCTTTCTTCTCCGTTATTTGTGACATTAACATTTTGACAAATCAACGAAGTATGCTTATCAACATCACCGTGTTTGCATTTACCATTATCAATATGAGGGGTGATAAATTTAGAGCAGGATATGCTTACCTTTCCGGAGCACATGATACGTCCCAAATTCGGTTGTTGGTCCGTGTTGCTCTGTCTTTCGTTTTCTAAATTTGTAATCTTTAATCTTTTTCTTTGTTTTTAAAATCTGAATTATTTTCTTCAAAAATAATTATAAATTGGTATAGCAAAATGTGCTGAGAGGTATACAAGTGAGCGGTTTAGACAGCTATATAACAAGGTTTAATCCACCAATTTATACATAAGAAAAGGTTTGTATCAAGGCAGGAATATGATATTTGTTATCCATTCCTTTGATGTGTTGGAGCTTTTGATTTTATTATGTGATTAGGGACTTTTCGTTTTGAATTTTGCTCGGGGTAATAAAAACTAAAAACAATTTATCTATTAAATTCAATATGATTAACTGTCCTCGATTTAAAAAAGAATTTGTTCTGATAATTTGAAATACACTTAACGACAATAAATACTTCCAAAGCTTGGTATTCTAATATTTCTATTGTAAATTGAACGAAGCTTGTTAAAACAATAATTATTGGAGCACACCCAGATCGGATTTTCAGAAAAAAAATCCCAATCTACCAAGTCATTAGCAATATTTTCAATATATGATATAGAACAAAAGTATAAATATTCAGTTGGAGCTGTTTCATAGTTTAAAACAATAAGCATGTATTTTCAAAGTTTATAGATTAAACTTCATTAACATAGAAATAATAAACCTAACGGGACATCGAAACATACTTTACATGTCATCCTGTAATTGAAATCGATCAGTGATGTAACAAAGTTTTTTATTCCACTGTTTGTTCAACATGTGTTAGTTTGAAATATTTATACTCTTACCATTTTAGTACTAGTATATTGAAATTAAAATTTCATACATGACACGCCCATTTGAAACATCAATTTTGAAAATAAGGTGCATCAAAACAAATTCCGTATCTAACGAATTTCAATTGTCTCTATCTGTCGTATTTACAGGGAATATATATTCATCTTTTAAAAATCAGCGCATACCTTATTTTGACAATATATTAACCACTTATACCTGCAGTAGAAAACAGATAGCTATCTTAAAAAATAAATCATATTAAGGGTACATTTCATAATCTCCCGTTTCCCTAATTTAATGCATCTGTATACAAGTGGGAGGTTTAACTAATTACATATAAGAAAATGCCTGTACTTAGTCAGGAATAGGACATTCGTTATTCTTTTGAAGTGCTTGATCTTATGATTTTGCCGTTTAATTAAGGAATACTACACGTTATTTTTGTTATTTTACTTTTTATCGTATGTTATCACAATAATATTAATAATGTATATGTGAGACAAGTCAAATACTCATGTGAACTAAATGTTATGATTTCCGGACATCCATTATAAGTAATTATTCACTTTAAACCCTTCCGTATTACGGAGTGAAAAATAGACAACATAATTTGAAGTATTACAAATGTTTTCGGAAAGGTAATATTTATATAGAACTTTTAAGGATTATGTCGGTTAAAACGCAAAAAAAAGCCCGTAGATACTCTTTCTGAATGAATTAAAACCGTGAGATCGTTGATACAAATCAGTAAAAAAAAAGCAACTGAATGGGACTATCAATATCCATGCTACGTCAATCTATATAAAGACCGAAATGTTTCAAAACACTTGTCCAACCTACATGACAAGTAGGTTGTTGTCCTCGCTGATAATGCCATAAACAACATCGGATTTGTGTGTAAACCACATTACATAAACTGCCTATTAAAAGAATTAGGTATTGACCGTCCCCTTGAAAATTCAACATATTCCCCACGACACTCACGAAAGAGGATATCCTGGATAATCATAGGTCCGTCCAATGTTCCTTTGGAATTTCAACCAAAGATGAAAAACTGGATTTTCAACCACCGTATTCGAGATCTTAACTGTATAAGTGTCCTTACAAATAACGGTTCTTCAATGCGCTCCATGAAATCTCTTAATAAATGATTAAAATCCATTTTGTAAAGCCGGGCTTCAAAGTATTTGTATATGTATCTTATGTCTTAACTTTCGTACACTTTTCACGAATATATGACAAATCAAATAAGACTTGTTACCGATTTTGTACTAACATGAGCAACACGAAGGATGCCACATTTTGAGCCGGATCTGCTTACACTAACAATTTGTGAAATTAACATATATCTATATTTCAATTATTGTTTTAAATCATTGCAGAAACAAGCCAGACAGAGTTCTTCTCTACAACACCTGTAGACGTAACATCAATTGGATCAACTCACCAGGTGACCAGTATTTCTCCAATCGGAGGTATATATTTCTAAAATTCGTTAATATTTGAAAATATCCTTCATTAATTCTGAGGAAATTTTACTCAACTGTAAATACTTATCAGCCAAACTATAGTTAAGATGAATATAGTGACCACCCGCTCTAATATTACTACCAGGCTAAACAGTGTCACACATATACGTCCGCTTGAAGTCACATGATTTAGACCGATAATATTTATCGAACATTTGCGAGTGTGAGAAGCATTTGAACATATTTTAAACACTTTAAACGTTCTATCCAAAAATAGAGTGGTAGAAATTGACAACTCTATGCTGGTATATAAGACCGAAAATTTAATCAGATAGGTTTCATAACTGTATCATAACTGTTTGCTGTTTTAACCACAAACAAGGCATTCATACAGTCTTATTCTTTTCTCTTAACCAATGAGAATCGCCTTATACAATACGCTTGTCATTGTTGATGCTCATGGAAATCTACATTAACATACACAGTGTATGTATATGTTTACGCAGATACCAGGTTTAGCATTATTGTTTACTCAACATAAAAGAGAAGGATAATTAAATGTGATATACTTTATTTGTTTAAGGCAAACATTTAATGGTAAAGTTTCTTATTTGTAAAATAGATAGGAAACAATACAAAAAAAAAGGTATATGTCTGAAATCGACTGATGGTCTAATACGTCTGAATAGTGTATAATTCAGACTTTCTGGGTTTTAAGAGCATTGAGGACAAATAATCCTAAAAGTTTTGCCTAAGGTAATCTATTCCTGAAGTAGAAAAACCTTAATATTTCAAATATTCAATAGTTTTGTAAACAGTTAATTTATAAATATGACTATATCAATGAGTTTCAATATATTCCTATTGTATAATTCGCTGATCTTAGCTCATTGTTGAAGGCCGTACGGTGACCTATAGTTGTTAATGTCTGTGTCATTTTGGTCTCTTGTGGACAGTTGTCTCATTGGCAATCATACCACATCTTCTTTTTTATATTAGCATATTTTACTTAGGATAGGTTTTGCTATTTAATTCATGTTTGTTTAATTCATATTGCTCCTCAAATATCAAAACTTTATGGATAGTGTTGTTATTTTGGTTTGAGAGTTATTGATGAATTGATATTCATAAATTATCATTTAACACATTATTTTTGTTTTTTTATTTGACCTTCAAACTTATTTTAATCGAGACTCTCTGATGAATATTATATAAACGAAATGCACGTCTAAGGTATATACTAATAATTTTTTGGCGGAAAAGATGCCATTAAGGAAGACAATTTCCAATGATTTTCAAATTTTCTAATTGCATTCTTCAATTTCTCCTTAAAGTTTGAAAACACTAGACAGGTTCCAAACAGTAGAAAATTTGACAAGACGGTGAATATGAACCTTTGGCCTTGACTTGTGACAAGAGCATTTGAACTGAATACTGATGAAATATGTGTTACTGTAATATGCAAGAGGTAGAGTACTTATATTGTTTGATATTGTTGCTGGTAATAAATCATATTGACACCATGTTTCTCAATATCAGTGCAATAAGCACCCTCTTTATGACACAAATATATTTTATTGTAGAAACCAGCCAGGCAAAGTTATTGTCTACTTCTTCAGCAGAAGTAACAACAATTGGACTCACTAACTATGTGACTGGTATTTCTTCAACTGAAGGTAACTTACTTCTTTGATTATATATATTTAAAAAAGTATTTTGATCTTTATTTATAGCAGGAACATTGTTTTGTCCTTACATTCAGATTTGTTACAATAACGTCACTCCTGGAATTTTGTCACAGTTGTTCCATTCACATTCCATTTCTAGTAAATGACAACTTCAAAAAAGAATGTTATTCTAAGTAAATAGAGGTGTTACGAAATTCATAAATCGATTGAGAAAACACAAATCCGGGTTACAATCTAAAACTGAGGGAAACAATCAAATATAAGAGGAGAACAATGACACAACAGAAATACTAAAATAAGATAACAAATGCTATACTTTGATGTACAAAAGGGCGACTAGAGTTTACCATTGTTCAAATGTTGCATTTCGATTAAGAAGTTACAAATCAAGATTACAAAAAAAAACTGAAGTAATCGCATAATCTTCAAAAGATGTAAGACCAGGAAAGTTGTCATGGTAGGTGTCACCTGGTATGCATGCATGGTACGCATTCAGTCTGGCATCTTTTGAAGTTCATGCAGTTTCCGTTTTTTTATTTGTAAATTAAGGTTGTCTTCGGTAATTAAGGAGGTTTGCAAATCGTTAAATTATTCCTGCCTTAATAAACAATCGTAGTATTAAATAAACATCTTTCATCGAGAGGTTCCAGTATAACTGTTATTCTTCCACACTCACATTATCTGCGTAAACATTTTTCTCTAGAATCAAGTCTTCCGTATTGGTATTTTTGAGTCCTTCTTAATAATGGTTTGCATCTTTCAGAGTTAGTATTTTGATAGTAAAACAGGCCAGAGCGTTGGATTGATGTCTCGTTACACAAAATCACAAGCGATAATTATTCGTCAGAAGAACAAAAATGATTAATATTAATTTCTAATTTACCCCTCTCTTTATCCATTGACGACTTTATATAGAGGAACAATATTTATCGATGTAATACACACGTGTATGTGATATTTATTTCTGTTTTCAGCACTCTGTAATACAGCAACAGGATATACCTATGACACAAGCATGAACATTTGTTACAAAACTGTTGTAACTTTGAGATATTATACACCAGCTAAGGAACACTGTGTTTCAGACTCTGCACATCTCCTACTTATCGATTCTTTGGATGTGTACGAATGGGCTATGAATCAAATGGGTATGATTTGACACGTTAATTCATTATAGTTAAGGAATTTTTATTGTATGTCAAACCTTACGCAAAGCCGTATAAATGTCTGAAAAGTGTTTTAGTTTTTAGAGCACCGGGTCGATACCGCTGTTGGTTAAATATCAGTCTCACACTGTTTCATCCGCTCAAAGGTAAATAATTCGGTATTGCCATGCTTTATAACAAACCTGTGGTTTAGAAATTAAGAGTCATTAATAAAGTAAGGTGTCAACTATCTCAGACAAAGTTTACAAAAGAGGCATATCATTAAGTTATTAATTTTTTTATATTACATCTCATAAAGAATAAAAATGGATCTATCATTACCCTTTAACATGAAGTTTCGTAATATAAATGATGTCCTTTCCTTAGATAATTCAAAGTTTAGTGACTTTGTTGGACATATTTACCCTATCCAAATTGAAGGATACAGCATAAAAAGTTAAGTCATCCTCAGATCTTGACTAACCTCTGTATACGGTTTATATATATATATATATATTCAAGTTAAGTCATCCTCAGATCTTGACTAACCTCTGTATACGGTTTATATATATATATCCAAGTTAAGTCAACCTCAGATCTTGACTAACCTCTGTATACAGTTTATATATATATATCCGAGTTAAGTCATCCTCAGATCTTGACTAACCTCTGTATACGGTTTATATATATATATATATTCAAGTTAAGTCATCCTCAGATCTTGACTAACCTCTGTATACGGTTTATATATATATATCCAAGTTAAGTCAACCTCAGATCTTGACTAACCTCTGTATACGGTTTATATATATATCCAAGTTAACTCATCCTCAGATCTTGACTAACCTCTGTATACGGTTTATATATATATTCAAGTTAAGTCATCCTCAGATCTTGACTAACATCTGTATACGGTTTATATATATATCCAAGTTAAGTCATCCTCAGATCTTGACTAACCTCTGTATACGGTTTATATATATATCCAAGTTAACTCATCCTCAGATCTTGACTAACCTCTGTATACGGTTTATATATATATCCAAGTTAACTCATCCTCAGATCTTGACTAACCTCTGTATACGGTTTATATATATATATATATATCCAAGTTAAGTCATCCTCAGATCTTGACTAACCTCTGTATACGGTTTATATATATATTCAAGTTAAGTCATCCTCAGATCTTGACTAACCTCTGTATACGGTTTATATATATATCCAAGTTAAGTCATCCTCAGATCTTGACTAACCTCTGTATACGGTTTATATATATATCCAAGTTAAGTCATCCTCAGATCTTGACTAACCTCTGTATACGGTTTATATATATATCTAAGTTAACTCATCCTCAGATCTTGACTAACCTCTGTATACGGTTTATATATATATCCAAGTTAAGTCATCCTCAGATCTTGACTAACCTCTGTATACGGTATATATATATATCCAAGTTAACTCATCCTCAGATCTTGACTAACCTCTGTATACGGTTTATATATATATCCAAGGTAAGTCATCCTCAGATCTTGACTAACCTCTGTATACGGTATATATATATATCCAATAGATATAGGAAGATGTGGTGTGAGTGCCAATGAGACAACTCTCCATACAAATAACAATTTAAAAAGTTAAAAAGTAAACCATTATAGTTTAAAGTACAGCCTTCAACACGGAGCCTTGGCTCACACCGAACAACAAGCTATAAAGGGCCCCAAAATTACTAGTGATTTTATTTTATCCTCGTATCCATGTTGTGATTATTGGTTCGTGCATTTCCTATTATGATTTCCTTGATAGAAAACTATTGAAAAAAAATAAGTGACGCAGTTTAAATCATTTACTATAAAACTTGAAGTAAGCTACAATGAGGTGGTAGACCGTTATGGAATATCTGTTTCATCATTCAAGACGGAAATGTTCCATTCGTCGAAACCACATTCCCGTTTTTTCCCTCGAACGTGACCTATAAAATAAAACTTATCACCGGATTCGTACTTAAATGATCATTAACCTCTGTTTTATGTGAGGTCCGAGTTAGTCTGTCTTTAATTTTCTATATTATGTTTTGTTTACTGCTATTGTCTCTTCTTAGTTTTTGTTTTTTTACTGTTATTGTCTCTTCTTAGCTTTCGGTTTTCGCCTCTCTTTAACACAAGACGTCTGATCTAATTTTTCTTTAAGTTTTAAGTTTTAAACCTCACTTCTTTCAATACTGACGAGAGAGATAAAATAAAGATTCATACAAATGCAACTATCAGTTCAGACAAATTACTTACTATTTATTCGAGTGTAGACGAAAACCGCGTCTGACTTACACCACTTAAATCCAGATATTCGTGATGTCGATGATGTTGTTTATTTGCATAGTAGTAGTACTTATAAGGGAAAAGTTTTATGTAATCTTATCAAATTTAATCCAATTTCTGTTTTTATTTTTCTTCAAATTATCGGTATTTAAAATGTGTCCACCTGCTTGATATAAAACAACTTTTGCTTTATTTCAGATGCGTACGGAATTCAACGTATTTATTTTCAAGGTGAACGAGTCGACCAATATTCACCTTTCTTGGATGATGAAGGCAATACTTTAATATATTTCAAATGGAATCCAGGGGAACCAGATGTTATAGGGAATTATTTACGAACGGATGGAACAACTAGACTAATGGAAACATCTTCGGGAAACTCCGAATATTCTTACATTTGTCAGATATATTAGCAATCAGTTGTTTTTTAATATAATAATATAGACGCTTAACATAATGTCTATTTAATGATAAATTTTCTGTACACTATCTTAATTCAGATGTTTATAAATTTTCAAAAGAAAGCTATCCACTAATACCCTTACCTAAAATAAACAGATTTTTCTGTTTTAGGTATGATATTATAATCTATCCTGATAATCCTCATGGAAAAATATTTTGGTAAGATGATACTTTCTTCTACTGCTATAGTATTTATCATTTTTCTTTTAGCTTACGTGTAAATGTATCTTCTTATATAATTGAGAATGGATATGAGGAATATGTCAGAGAGACAACAATCCGACCAAAGAGCAGATAACAGTCGAAGGCAACCAATTCATGCTGGTATCATTTCCAATGGTATCTTCTGTCATCTACCAAAATATCTGTGATTAGCTTTTTTTTTTTTTTTAATTTCTTTACATTGTTTCAAAATTCCGGATGATTTTAATGTGGATTAACTGTACATTCCTTTTTAGAATTGCATTAAGCTACACTATATTTTGGTTGTATGTGTCGTAAGTTTGTTTTAAATTTACCAAGTTTACGAGAGAGTGATATTACGCAGGATTTACCATTGTCATGAGCAGTATCATAGGGTTGACAAATAAAAAAATAACCTGCTTACCCTTTCATAAGCTTTAGCCCTTATTCTGTGAGTTTTTCGTTGCTCTATGTTTAGTGTTCTATCTATTTGTGGTATTTTATGGACGATTGACTTTTCGGGTTTATTAGACTGATTAAACGGGTAATATTTTCCAAGTTAAATGTATGTTTCTTACATCTGTAGGTTGACTATTCGTTCAGGGAAATGTTATGAAGCCAGTAATCAGTCATTGGAACTGATATAATAGTAGCCTTGATTGACAATTGTATCATTTAGCTATTATTTTTAGATCCTTTTTGGTGTTGTAGATATACGATAATTTCGGTTCTTCTGCATACTTGGTGTTCAAATATTTGGCATTTAACCTTCCTGCTGAAGGTTAATCCAGATAATCATTTATTGAATGACGTCTTCTTTTTTTTTTTGCTTAGGAATAGCTACCTGTCAATGTCAATTTTACTGACGATTTTGTTAAGTCTAAATCAGTGAAAAACACAAAAAGTTGTATTCAGTTTTATATTTGATAATTTTAACGTTAGGTGAACGGTTACATGCTTAGTTTGTGGTAAATTACGATTCGTATAGTCTAACAAAGAAATGAAACATTATCATCAATTTGATAAAAATTGTCTCATTTAAGTAATGAATTCGATCGTTATTTTAACCGCATACAGATTGTTTGTAATATCACCATGAGCTGTTTCTTTGGTTACTGTGGATTCATTTATTTTCGTGGGTATCAATTTTCGTGGATAGAGAAAAAAAGGCATTTCGTGGTATACGTAAATTCGTGGATCGCTGATTACAACAACAAAAAATTAGATACGTAATTCGTGGATTTCTTTTTAAATTTATTAGATCATATAACCTCCTTGGTTTTATCAATAATCAAAACAAAACAAAAAAGAAGGAATTCATTGAAAAAGTTTTGAATTGTCAAAATCCTCGCTTGGTCATTCTAGTTTAAAGTGTTCATTGATAATTTCGATTACAATAATGGACAGAGACAACTAATTATTTGTTTGTTTTACAATTAATAAATTCTTGTCTGAATTCTATAAGGCATTCAAAATTTTATAATTGAAAGCTCATTTCCCTAATCACGATATAATAAACAGTGATATGAGTATAAGGTGTGAAAATAAATGTTCCTGTCATAAACAATATTACCTACGGGAAATATCCCCGTACTTAATCATATTGATTTTTATTCACTGGTAAACCAAACTATGACACGGTAATTAACAACTTGCAGTTATTTTCCATGAACAGTTTTAATCAATTTCAAAAAGTAAATTATCACTGATATTCGATATATTTATTATAGAATTAATCAAAATACTTGTATCTTCTTTCAATAAAAAACACGTGTTATGTTACAATGTTTATCGCTAATCAACACTACACTAGAACTGCATAACATAACCGGAAATAAACATCCGACTCCATACACATTTCTCGGGATTATTCTTTGTTGAATTCTTAAATTCGTGGTTCGCTGTGACCCACGAAACCCACGAAAATTGGTATACCACGAATAAAAATGAATCCACAGTACTCAAAAATAGAAATGTGTCCTATCAGCATTTTAAGTAATCTGACATCAGTTTTCATCATTATCTTTCCGAAATATTGGAACCTCAATGATCTTCGTACTCAATTTGGTCTCTTAACGTTTTTGATTCGAGCTATTATGGAGTCTTTTGTCGACGAAATGGAAATCCTGGTATCTTTGACGATCTAGTCACAACATTCTTTATTTCTGTAAGTGATCAACCAAACTTTGAATTATTCAATAGAAGTCAAATCATTTGTATAGAGCATATGACGTTAAAAAAATATTTAAGCAATGACTGTCTATAAGGAAATGACATAAAAATGTGGTGCAAACTAAATAACCCGCGTAGAGAGTTATTTTAATATAGTGTGCACCATATTTTTTATATGTTATTTGAATAGGCAGAAAAAATATTACAGTCATTGCTTATAATTTAATTCTTAATTCCATGTAATACCAGAGTAAATCATGAAAAAACGTTGATGACGTGACGGTCAGCCAATCAGAAGACGCGTTACATCCAAAATTAAATTAAATACTGTCATCAACAACATGTTAACTTTAAAAGCGGTTTGTTAATATTAATTATTAATTAAGAAACTAATACTTTCGCACTAAACCTATATTAGTTATTGTCGGTACAAACAACATGGAAATAAGTCTGGTTTTGTACTTTGTTGTCGTCTTCCAAACTTATAGGATTAATGATCATTAATATTAATTTCAATACATTTTGTAAAATTCCAATTTGTATTACGACCTAATCTTGTAAGAATTTTTGTCCAATATGTTATATAATCCTTCACAAAATCCCAAAGGATATCAAAGTATACCTTTTTGTTCCAATTTAAGTTACCAATTAAGTGGATGAATCCTGCATCCACCATCACGTAATTCTGGAACAATTCTAATATTATTTATCATAGCTCATTTGAATGAGCCACAGTTGCATAAGGATGTCATATGTAAGAATAAGTTTTTTTTTCAGCATACGGTATATCCAATGAAATTTAGTTAATTTTATATGATTATAATGTCCAGATCGCTGATATAGATGTATGTAAGACCGATATTTTCATTACTTAATTTGAAAGAAAGAAAAGAAATGTAGATAAGAATATAATTTACTAGAATGTTTCATCAAATCATCTACACAGCAGTAGCAACGGCTACTTTTATGTTACTTTATACCAGCAGCATGAATATCAACGAACAGAAATTCGAACTTGAAACAGATACACGAATTGTGCCAACCAATTCGTCTATCAGAACATTAATTACCAAACATTTCTTGGAATGTGCTAGCTCATGTACAAGTATAGCAAACTGTTACTCAGCTAACTACCAATCGGTTACAGGACAGTGTCATATGTACTCTGCACACTTCCCCCATAAAGAAACCTCTGTGGGATCGAAAACCATCAGAAAGACAAGTAAGTGTTAATACATACTTATGTCATTCATTTATTCACTTTGATAATTTCAAATTTGAATCAACATACTTTTTGTTTAAATCTTGTAAAGGTATTTTAGCCGATTAGTATTGCTTGCTTCCTAATAATAACTAGTTATAGCTTTGAAGAGAGCTGAAGATTACTGAAGTTTAATGATTCTATTGAACAGACATTAAAATTGTAATGTTTGTTTAAGATACTACATTTGTTTCTATGCTGTTTGTTGATACGAAGATTCTTCAAAATGCCAAAAAATTAGGAGTCAGTTTCAAGAATATTATTCCTGAAAGGGAGTGAGCATGACAAGGACAGTTTTATGCACCAAACCATGCAAATGAATGCTCATTTTGATATGTTTTTGAACTAAGATAAACAATATTTTTTTACTGATTGTCTTGATTATATCATTTGTTCCGCTGTGTTTTTTCATGTGCTGATTTAGTTTGTTTTAAGTTTTCGTTTTATTCTGTAGCTAGTCATCACTTCGGTGATAACATGTTTATCTAAAATATAGTCATTTTTATAAATTTACTGTTTTCAAAAGTATAAATTGTTCTAAATACTAAGGATTTTATTATCCCAGGCAGATAACCTTAGCCGTATTTGGTACAGTTTTTTGGAATTTTTGGTCCTCAATGTTCTTCTACTTTGTACTATTTTTGGCTTTCGAACTTTTTTTTATCTAAGCGTCACTAGTGAGTCTTATGTAGACGAAACGAGCGTCTGGCGTATTAAATTATAAGCCTGGTACTTTTTGATAGCTACTAATTTTGGTTTCTTAGTCATGTTATGTTGTCGTTTTAATGTTATATTTATATTGAAATAAAAGTGGAAGGTTTGGCTAACCACAAAATCCGGTTCAACCCACCACTTTTTCTAAAAAATGTCCTCTACCAAGTCAGGAACATGCCTGGCCATTGTTATATTATAGTTAATTTCTGAGTGTGTTTCTGTTGTGTCGTTGTTCTCTTCTTATATTTGATGTGTTTCCCTTAGGTTTTAGTTTGTAACCCGGATTTTTTGTCTCAATCGATTTATGAATTTAGAACAGCGGTATACTACTGTTGCCTTTATTTGGTTCAATTATTTAAACATCAACCAGCTTTTTGAAGAAATTGACTGAATACTGTTTTGTTTTCATTGAAGAAGTAAAATATTTATATATAAAGGCCCATAATAAACCATCTCGTTACACAATTCAAGTCTGAATAGTAAGTATATAGTAAAGTTATAAAAATACCGAACTCCGAGGAAAATTTATGACGGAAAATCAAAAGCTCAAACGAATGGATAACAACTGTCATATTCCTCACTTTGTACAGGCATTTTCTTATGTAAAATATGGTTGATTAAATCTGGTTTTAAAACTTAGAAAACTTAGACGATATACAGACAATAATAATCTTTTCTAATGATCTGCAAAAAGGTTATGTTCTTTATATTCGACGTCACCAGGCATGGTCGCTTTTTCCGTAACGTCACAATAGACTACTTTCGAGTTCATCCGTCACTGGAAAAAACTCGTCAATTAGGCGCGCCTTTGTGACGTCATTTACCAGATAGATGTGGTCGCCTGTATCCCTGCACTATCAACGTTCCTCGAGCGTCTAAGTGATCGTCATTGTGCAGAAAAAACTAGAAATATTTTTTGTTTCGTAGGTACTTAAGCACAATTCCCTAATGACAGCAGTGCTGATTATAAATTATGAGAATTTAGTTTGCCGAATAAATCGTGTAATATAGTATTATAATTTTCCAACCACTCGCTCAACATTGGAATAGAAGTGAAGATGCCCCTAAATGCACGACTGATGTTCACTAAAACCAGAGTTTTTGACGGAAATGCATCGAACTCGAAAGTTGTCTATTGGAATTTCAGAGGAAAACAAGAACATTTGACGTCATCATCGAATTTGGATAAATGAAGAACTGATATCAAACGAACCACACATTGTTTGAATCAAAATAATCAACAGGTCAAGAAAGGGAGAAATCGAGTAAGAGATACTAGCTTTTTTGACGATCTTGGTATTTTGTATAGACATTGCATATTATTGTAGACCATTTGATAACTTTGAGTCTTATATTGTTATGTTGGTTATATATTACATTACTTAATGACATGTACGTGTACCCAACATTTTCCTTTGAAATATAAATAAATAAAATTACCATCTAATCTTTCAAATCAACAAGTGAGCACATTGTTTGACCATTTGAAAAAAAGGTTCTCATTCCAGGCCAGTAAGAGGAAATACATAATCGGACAACAAAAACTAACTTAAAACCGTTGTCTTAAAAAATCGGAGTGAACAAGTTCAGTTTAAATTTTGTCTTGTTTATACATTTTTACATCCATAAATTATTACCCAGCTTAAGTTAATACTCAAAATTATTCTAAATGATGTATGAAGTTCGTCGTTTTAATTAACTTGAATAAGGAACATACACGAAGGAAGACATGCCAAATTATAAAACTTAATGCGAAAAAACTATATTATATAATAAGTACTTATTTATTCAATAGAAATGTTTGATGCAATCAGAACTTGTTCCTTAAAATAGCGATGCTTGATAAGATTTAAGATAGAAAATGGTCACTAGAAATCAAACTAATTCAGAAAAGAGGAAGTGGGAGTAAAGAACTATAAAAGGGATAACTAGTACTTAGAAAAGAATAACAAATATTCAAACTATCATTATTAATTTGTTGATTGCAATATCAGTTAATCTATTCACTTGTGACATTTTTCCTCGGTCTTTATTTCCACTAGTAATATTATGCCATGTAAGAATTTTTTTAAAAACATATTTAAGCATTCTAAAGTGCTGATAGATGTCACTTTGGAAGTATAAGTCATGGTGTTGCAGGCAGAACAGAATATTAAATTTATTACTGCACTTAGTTAAACTGTTTGCACTTCATCACAAATATGCATTTCCGATTACTTTCACATTTATATTTGATTGTAACAATATTATTAACAATACAGTTGGTATTAGAACAATATCTTTGCAATACTATAGAATACTTTATAAGAAACCATGTATTAAAGTCTGGGTTTGAATTTCAAATCAGTTCGCAATACTAAATTAAAAGTTCAAACACATCAAACGAATGGAAAATCAACTGCCATATATAGATATGTATTTTTTTTAATTCTTAGAATTATACAACCGTTGCTCAATTTTCAATTTTAATTTAGTTCAAGTTTTTTTTTTTTTAACTATGCTTTGAAAAATTGAAAAAAAATCTACATTATAATGATGGCGGATATCCGAATAACTTATTGATACTTTTTTTGAATGTTTCCTTTTTTAATATCAAAACAGTAAACTAAAAGACAAACTTAAACAATTGGCCCTGCCGGCTTGTTCTATAAAACAGTATTTTCAATATGGATACCAGTATTTTGTATAAGGGAGACATTAATTGTACTATGTAAAACAACACCACTCTCAAACAAAAAATTCTCTGAAACTGACATTTTCAAGATATAGTATTCTGTTTATCATATATTTTAATAAAATCAGATTTATGGGATATCTATTTTTTGTTTTAAATCGTCTGAAATTATAAGCTAGCAAAGACCCATTAGTGGACATCAGCTTTTGTTTGCTTTATGGTCGGGTTGTTGTCTCTTTGACACATTCCCCATTTCCATTCTCAATTCTATCATTATTTTCCTGTATTTTACTGTCATATTATATCAACTTAAATTTACATTTATCAAATAAATATATAGATGTAGAAATGTTTAAAGTGTTATTGTTTATTTGGCGATGAAATCATTCATGATCATGTTAATTTGCTGAAGCGGTGAACAGCTAGACAAGCATTTCTTGAAAAATTTGTTATCTACATTTATTCTAACCAAAATTTAACCCGTAAAAATTTGCATTTGTATTTAATCCATCAGGTAATGAAAACAAACTTCACGGAAATTATGACCAAATGAACAATAAAACTTAAAAAAAATTCTACATCTTATTGTGTTTTTTGTTTTATATAAAAAAAAAATGCTCGTAAAGTTACTGGGTAATATTTTTTGGAAAAAATATCGATTTTAGTTGAAATTATAGGACATTTTTATTTTAGTGGGAACTCATTTTTTTCCTATGCCAGGAAATACAGCAACTGAAGGCCATAGGTCAAACGTTGACGTCATTCGAATTGTGACGTCATGCTAGGTATGCGATACGGGTTTTGCTATACGATACGGGGTAGGCGATACGGATTTAGCCATGCGATACGGGGTGTGTGATACAGGGTAGGTGATACAGACCGGAAAAAAGAACCTTTATTAGATATACGAAATTGTTGTATTTTGTACTAAACATATGATAAATAGAGAATAATACATGGCAAAATCAGTATCATACGCCATATCATCCCGAGATATCAATATCAGCCCGAGAGCTTTTAGGCCCAAGGAATGATATTGGTCGAGGGTGGTACGGCATGTGATATGGATTTCGCCATGTATTATTCTGTTTATCATATAATTTAATAGAATCAGATTCATGGGATATCCATTTTTTTTTAAATCGTCCGAAATTACATGTATAAACAAGAAAAGAATATTATGATTGTGCTCTATTTTCCCAGCTGACCTTTTTTTTTTATATAGACTTCCTTATTTGCTTAATATCCACATCGCAATATTACCTATAACCTAATTTTATTCTCAATATAAGTTTAAGACAATGTAATAAAATGCACCCACAAATGATACTGTCCTATTATTTCAACAAAAATTAATATTTAAAAAATAAATATTGTACGATGTAGAAATGATTAAAGTTTTCTAGTTTATTTGGCGATGATATTGTTCATGATCTGGTTCATTTCAACTTCTGACGAGGTGAACACCAAGAAAAATATTTATTGAAAAGTTGGCTTTCTTTTCTAATCAAATTAATTCGTAAAAATTTCCATTTGTGTAATGAAAACAGACTTCACAAAAAATAACACCAAATAAACAAGGATATTTCCATTTTATTGTGTCTTTTATTATATAGATAAAAATCGCTCGTAAAGTTACTGGGTACTAATTTTTTGGAAAATATCGATTTTATTTCAAAATTTTTGTTAGTTTGAACTATTTTTTTCCCCTTTCATGCCAGGAATACATCGACTGGATGTCATAGGTCAAAAGTTGACGCCATTCACATTATGACGTCACGCCAGCTATGCGATACGGGTTTTGCCATGCAATACGGGGTATGCGATACGGATTTAGCCATGCGATAAGGGGTATGCGATATAGGGTATGTGATACAGACTGGAAAAAAGACCCTTTATTAGATATACAAAATTACTGTATTTTGTACTAAGTATATGATAAACGCATCTATCCCATCGAACTTGAAATAAAGTATACATCAGATACAGTCAAGTACCTCATATCTTGACTCAATATAGGTATTAACAATAAAGATGCGTTAAGACAAAAGAAACGATTTTAACATCACAGAGGCACTTTCATATGTAAAGTTTGTTTTAACAAATAATAAAATAGTTTGAAGTTGTTTCACAGAATCTTACAAATGTTTACAAAATTGAGAATGAAAATGGGGAATGAAAATGGAGAATGTGTAACGAGACAACAATCCGACCAAAGAGCAGACAACAGCAGAAGGCCACCAATGGGTCTTCAATGCAGCGAGAAACTCTCGCACCCGGAGGCGTGCTTCAGTATGACTATGAATATGAATATGACCAATTTGATTTTCTTTTCAGAATTATGTAATGGAACAATGGGATATAAATATGAAGCAAACGTCAACATTTGTTACAAGGCTTTTACAACAGCAAAAAACCATACCATTGCCAAATCAATATGCAAAGCAGACGGTGCACATCTCTTACTAATCAACTCTGAGCAGGTTTATGATTGGGCTGTTGATCTGATGGGTAATATAGTTACATAAGGCCAAATTTTTAAATTTTACTCAATGAATAATTACTCGATTTTATAAGTTAGTAGGACAAACTATAGTCTTTATTTTCAAAGTGTATGAATTGCCTATGACTCATGTGTAAAAACAATTAGTTAAACCCTTTAATTTACCCCTTTACTGTAAAACAATATTCTATGAGTAGGTATTTTGAATCAAATGAACCTTAAATCATCTAGGTAAACTACTGTTGCCTAAAAAAGAGAAAACAACAAGTTTCATACGTCTAAAGCGCTATTCTGCATTTACCTTCATCAGGAACGACTAAAGCCGAATATTTGCATGCCAATGATGTATATGAACCAAAACAATTGTAGAGGAATTTGAACAAAAAAGAACATGGGAAATAGCCAAAATCAGTCTACGGTTTCTTTGCCTCAGGGAGTTGAAACCTTAGTTTCTATATATTTTCAAAATGTATGCTTAACGTTTTAAAACTATGACATAACATCGTCTCAAATACAAAAAAAAAACACCTTATAGTTAGCAGGATTAAACAAACAATTTTAGAAATTTACCAAATTTCTTTATCATTAGTTCGAGAACTCATCAAAGGGAACATAATATAACAATTTAATGTTAAAACTTTAAGCATACATAACTTTTCTACAAAAATATTATACAATTGTTTGCTGAACGCGCAGAAGCACCCTGAACATGGATTTGAAGTTTATGAGTGATTGGATTATAAAATGTAGGTGCAGTAAGGCGATGGAAGTTATTCGAATCTCGTAAATCTGACATAACTTTTTTTTCTAATAAACTGATATCTGACAAACTATCATGGAAAAATGTATTTCATCAAGGAATATTTTTTTTTCGTTTCAGCTGCAAATGATATGATGCGCATCTATTTCCAAGGGGAAAAAAATGATAATCAACCGTCATTTGTGGATGATGAAGGAATAGAATTAATATATTTCAACTGGACTGTAGAGCACCCAGGTACAGACAATTTTTTACGCACGCAGGGAGAGACCAGACTAATGGAGACAAGCACCGGTACCTCCTGCTATGAATATATTTGTCAGATATATTAGATTGTTTTCAGCCCAAAGCCAGATTATCTTGTAAATCATATTCTTTAAGAGTTATCCTGGTGTATGTGCAAAAGGAGAATACACGAACACTTTATATATGTTTTTCTTTTTATCCAGGAATGTCCTCATTAAACATGTTAAATATAATTATGATTTATTTGCACATGTTAAATTTCGAGAATAGTATGTAATTCATGTGTAATAATTCAATATAGAAAATGGCATTTTTTCATATTTATGGCTGTATTTACAAAAACAAGGAACTTTTGTTTAATTCAATTTTTTTCTAACCTAGCCTCTAAGGGAAGAAAACTTAAATGTAAGGGTAGATAATTCAGATAAATTTTCTTTTACAATAGAATGTGTTAGGAATTTACCTATTTCATTATATTGCAAGAAAAAAAGTCCCGTTACCCCATTTCTTCTTTTTCTTATCTGAAAGCATAATTTTAGAGCTATATTCTCATATTTTATCTCAAAAGTCTATGATGTAGTTTTCTTTTTATGGCAGAAAAAATGGTTTTTCATGCAGAATCTATACAAAATCTTTCAATTTTTCACAACCTGTAGCGGTAAAATAGGACACGTGACCCATTCTATTTATCATTATTTTTTTAAAAGCATGATATAAACTACATTTTGACAAATTATTAAAAAAAATCTATTGTTTTACACCCCCTTAATATAAGAAAATGAAAGCATCAACAACAGAAAAATCTGAATATTTATTTGAAGCAGGACAGAAAACAACATAGCCTAAAATTAAAAGATAAAGTTCAGTCAAAAATCAACAAAAGACAACTTCAAAATAGTGTCATGTACCAAGTCAGTAAAATTGCGTTAGTTATCTTATAGTTTCTTTCTGTGTGTGTTACATTGTTGTTTGGTTTTTTGTTGCACTTTTGTGTTTCTGTTGTTTCTTTGTTTTCCTCTTATAGGTGACGTGTTTCCCTCGGTTTAAGTTTGTAACCAGAATTGTTTTTCTCTAAATCGATTTATGACATTCGAACAGCGGTATACTACTGTTGCCTTTATTCATGTGATCAAAGCAAAATGTTATCATAATCGCAAGTGATCGCTTACGCTCCAAAAGAGTCCTGCTCTACTATCTACATCCGTTACCCTTGTGTAAAACAAATGTTAATTGATTCTCGTTGATAAGACATAGTGCAATATCAATTAAGTAATAAACTCATCAACAATATTAGGCTTGTCAGTTTTTACGTAATGCTCAGAATTAAGTTTTCCATGTTGTGTTTCACATGCTGTTGTTGGTCTGCTGGTCGTTTTCTTTTCTTGTAATAGCGTTGACACTTTATGATGGATTTAGTGTCATGTGATCAAAACAAACCTTAAATCATCGGTATAAGGACATCATTCGTAAATATAGCTCAACACGCAGACTTATTATACGTTCATGTATTTCACATCCAATGTTTTATGCAAATATTCTTTAAAAAGCACAAAAATGTCATTATTCACCTCAGAAGCTAACAAACCTTTAAATAGACTTATTAAGAAGAGATATAGTTACGATACTGTTGTCAGGTCATTAAAGATTGCATACTTTGGCGTTAATATTGATTAACTTATAGGGTCTTTGCATCGGAACTAAGCATATTTATTTAAAAACCAGTTGTTGGCATGACACGGGTTATGTTTTTCTCATATATGTTATGATTGTATGATTCTAAACCCCTAACGGGAAGGATTGTGCCTGTTATTCATATGATGAAGACATAATCCTTCAATCAGTTTAATTAAAGTGTCGAGCTGGCATGTCAATTAACTGCTAGTAGTCTGTTGTTATTTATGTATTATTGTCATTTTGTTTATTTTCTTTGGTTACATCTTCTGACATCAGACTCGGACTTCTCTTGAACTGAATTTTATTGTGCGTATTGTTATGCGTTTACTTTTCTAAAATTGGCTAGAGGTATAGGGGGGTTTGAGATCTCATAAACATGTTTAACCCCGCCGCATTTTTGCGCCTGTCCCAAGTCAGGAGCCTCTGGCCTTTGTTAGTCTTGTATTCATTTTAATTTTAGTTTCTTGTGTACAATTTGGAGTTTAGTATGGCGTTCATTATCACTGAACTAGTATATATATTTGTTTAGGGCCAGCTGAAGGACGCCTCCGGGTGCGGGAATTTCTCGCTGCATTGGAGACCTGTTGGTGACCTTCTGCTGTTGTATGTTCTATGGCCGGGTTGTTGTCTCTTTGACACATTTCCCATTCCCATTCTCAATTTTACTTAACAAAATTGTTAGTGATCTCTTTTGCTCCAAAAGAGTCCTGCTCTAAAAAATACATCCGTCATATTACTCTTGTGTAAAACAAATGTAAATTGATTATGGTTGATAAGACATGGTGCAATATCAATTAAGTAATAAACTCATCAACAATATTAGGCTTGTCATCTTGTAGCCAGACAAAAGACTCATCAGCGACTTTAATATACCATAAACATTAGCTTAAATTTCGAACTCCGATGAAAATGCAAAACGAAAAGTCCACAATTAAATGGCAAAATCAAAAGCCGAAACACATTTAACGAATGGATAACAACTGTCATATTCCTAACTTAGTACCGGTATTTTCTTATGTAGAAATAATGATGAATTGAACTTGTATTTATAGCTACATAATGTAGTTAAATCTCTCACTTGTATGACTTGTATCACAGTCACATATATAGACAATAACTGTTTAGTGTCGTTGAATATCAGCTGTATTTGTACGAGGCTAGGAAACAAGGTGTATGCGAGCTTTTAGCGAGCTACTACACCTGTTTCGAGTCGAGTTCAAATACAGCTGATATTTGAAGACACTAAACAGTTATTGTCTTTATCCTGCAATTAATTCTGTATATTGTTTGTTTTTTGAAAGACACAAAAATTAACATATTTAGCATTTATTTTCGATTTGTAATCCCTTGAGGCCCGCGTAGTAATATCAAAATCACACATTACGCTGAAGACGGGTTCGCAAAAAAAAGAATCTCGAATAGTCAACAATAATACATCGCTCAAGGTGAATAATTATCTATTTTAACATAACAACTGATTTCAACAGTAAAAACAAATAACAAAACATTGTCAAATTTGAAACAGAAGTCTACGAGTTGTCCTACGCTTCAGACTTGACATTCACTAAACATGGGCTGCATGCTGAAATTGACATGGTTGATTTTGTAACACAATCATACACATTCAAGTTTTGAAATCGACAATTGCCATTGTCATTGGAATGTAACTGGTATACACATTCTGAGGTCACACAGGTTCAAACAATACTCAGTCAGGCAGTGGGCGGAGCTTTAAAGCAATTACAGCATAGTGATATCTGTAGGGCTGGATCTGTATAGTAGGACACCCAATTTCAGTATAAAATTCCATTATATCGACAACAATATTTGAACAAAACAACCAGATATAAAAGGTAAAAAAGCCAAAAACAGGGGTACAGCAGTAAAAAATTACCAACTTAAAAATTAGTAAACTTTCGCAATACATGAATGACTCTGCTAATTTAAAATTAAAAGAAACAATACTGAGTTGTCACAATAGATAGTCATGAATGCAAAAAATCGTAGATATTATGCCGCCAAACATCATAACTACTCGTACTATCCGACAAAAAATCATATGTATCATTCTGCCAAAAAGAAATAAAAATTAATGATAAACTGTGGTGTTTTCATAAATAAGTATAAAAAAATCAAACGATAACCATTGAATCAAAGTCAGCAAAATATGTATGGACTTTATACACAAAATTCGCTTTCAAATGATTGCTTTAATATGATAATGATTATAAAATGATGTAAAAAGTTGCTATGATTTGCCAAGGACATGGAGGAGACAACTACCAACAATAAAACGAAGAAAGATGATGTAAGCACCTTCTCATGTACAACCTTCCATGTTATCCGGCAGATCGGTGAACAAAATTGTGGGTTTGGTGAAAAAAAGCACCAAATTTGATCTGTTGTAGTTCTTGTTGTGTTTCAAACAATATACGATATGGACCCACCTTGAAATTTCAATTTGGCGGCTTTTTTTCAAGATAGCCAATATAAAATATCAAAATCAAAATCTATCAAACTTATAAGGTCAAAAGCAATGACAAAAGTCAGGAACCTGTTGTTCAGTAGTTGTCGTTTGTTGACGTGGTTCATAAGTGTTTCTCGTTTTTGGTATATATCATACCGTTTGTTTTCCAGTTTGATTGGTAATTAACTAGTCAGTTTTTTGGGCCCTTTATAGCTTCATTAATGTTCGGCGTCAGCCAAGGCTCCGTGTTGAAGACCGTACTTTGACCTATAATGGTTATTCTTTTACAAATTGTGACATGGAGGGAGAGTTTCTCATTGGCACTAATACCATATCTTCTTATATCTAAGGACCTTACTTGAAATTTCAAGATGCACAAAATATCAAAATCAACAAATATCATTTAAAATAATAATATACAAGTTCAAATTTGGAATGTTAGACGTAGTTGATGCTTCGAACAATATAACCAGTTGCCCCAGTTGAAATTTCAAAATGTAGTTTTTTTTCAAGTTAGCCGCCATAAGATTTCAAACTCAACGAATATCCCTGATATATGGTTACAAAGTGTTTTGTTTTGACGTATCGTCAGTACAACCAAAATTACACATTCAATATTCATCAAAAACCTATATCGTATGTTAAATTATGTTTCCATTGAATATCAAAAGCTGAGTAATTCAAAAGTAACTGGCGTCTTGTTTAACATATTCAATATTGGCATGTTTCGGTTAATTCCAAGCATTGAATTTTTGACAAAATTAAGAGACTGGAAATATATATTTATAAGGAATCGTAATATGCGAAAAAGTCTGAAATTTTATTTTTGTTATGTTTTGTCTTGAAAATCAACCTTTGAAGTTGAATAAGAAGACTGACCAAGAGCCTCGTTTACACCATCAATCCATTTATCAATCCTTTCAAATAGTTCCTCCTTATCCATAGACATAATGACACTGCCTGTATCGTCATTGTCATTATTATTGTTTTCATTGTTTATTCGTTCTAAGAAATCTTCCTCGACGAGCTCGACATCTCTATTTCTTGTAATGGCTGAAGCAGTTCGGAATTTTCGTTGAGCTTGCCTTTCACAAAAAGCAACAGCTCGCATGTTTGCCATCTCATAATCAAGTCTTGCCCTACCTTTAATTTTTTCTCTGGCAGATGGGTTTGTAGGAAGAGCGCCGTTATTTGGACGAATTTTTATTTTGGATTTTCTTATCTCAACACCATTTTTGTCATATCGCACCATTACTGGCTTCCGTAAACCTCGTCTGTGTAAAATGTCACTTAACTGAAACGGGTCCAGTTCAAAATGATCACTATATTCCGAAACTGAACGACTATCATCAGCAAAGTCATGATGATGCCGTCTATAATCCATATATTCCGTGTGGTGGCGCTGTTGTAGGAACTGATTTGTCAGTGACCATTCTAGTCTCTGTATAGCATTTGGGTCATCATAATGAAATGTCCCAGGTGCAGACTTAGTGAATATTGGCCTTTGCTGGAAATCGTACGAAAAAGCATTGTTATCATGAATCCTTGGAAATCTTTCCCTTGTTTTCCCAAATTCTTTTGCAACTTTCTCGTAAAGTCGATCACATCGTTGTAGCTGTAAAGAAAATAATGTAATTTAAAGATAAAGCTTTTCATTGTCAAATGATAAGTAAATTTAAAGTTCAATATCTATAGTACTGTATTATCATAGTTACTTGCTCTTACCAATACCAAATTTGTATTTCAGATTTAGCGTTTACAAATTTCAAATCAGAGACATATAAGTAGATAAAAGCTCCAAATGAAACATAAATACGAAAATCAAAGATAAATGGAAAGGAATTAAATCTTTGTAACATTCTTGTATTTAGAAGTAGAAACTGCTAGAAGAATGACAACTCTTGATAATCTGAAACAGTGCCAAGAAAAAGAAAGGACGAAATTAAACAAATAATCAGAAAAGTAACCGTGACGAAAAAACATTATAGAATCAAAATCAAATAAAGAAGCAAGCAAATTTTAGAACAAAAAACATACCTCTCGGTACAGAGCCGTCAGTTTGAAAGATATTTAGATACAAAACGGAGAGAAAACAGCTTTTCTGTTGCTTTTCTAACTGATGAGAAAGTGTGTACGTGCATCTTTAATTTTGTTCAAATCCAACGTGAATTTAAACTGTTGTTCAACCAATTTATAGATAAATTAAATAATAATCATATAAAATTAAGAATGAAAATGGGGAATGTGCCAAAGAGACAACAACCCGACCATAAAAAAAACAACAGCAGAAGGTCACGAACAGGTCTTCAATGTAGCGAGAAGTTCCCGCACCCGGAGGTGTCCTTCAGCTGGCCCCTAAACAAATATATATACTAGTTCAGTGATAATGAACGCCATACTAAACTCCAAATTGTACACAAGAAACTAAAAATAAAATAATACAAGACTAACAAAGGCCAGAGGCTCCTGACTTGGGACAAGAGCAAAAATTCGGCGGGGTTAAACATGTTTGTGAGATCTCAACCCTCCCCCTATACCTCTAGCCAATGTAGAAAAGTAAACGCATAACAATACGCACATTAAAATTCAGTTCAAGAGAAGTCCGAGTCTGTAAAGAAAATAATGTTGATTCTATAATGTTTTTTCGTCACGGTTACTTTTCTGATTATTTGTTTAATTTCGTCCTTTCTTTTTTCTTGGCACTCTTTCAGATTATCAAGAGTTGTCATTCTTCTAGCAGTTTCTACTTCTAATATTTTGAATCATGAATGGGAAAAGAAAATAAACAAAATGACAATAATACATAAATAACAACAGACTACTAGCAGTTAACTGACATATATACATATTTTTCCTTATTTGCATTGGTGTTTTTTTTTTCCTTAACCGGCTTTTCCTGTTTTAAAGATCTTCACTGGAAAATCAAAATAAATATCTAATATCATATTCATATTGCATATAGGACAAACAAATAATGATACATGATACACTTCTACAAAATGATTAAAACATACCGACGTGTTTGCATATACAAATGTAGATATAGCAGTATTTACATTTGATTTTCTTTAAGAATCCCGCCCACTAAAATGGACAAAAGTGAGTCACAGAACATAATTAAATTCTAAATATTAGTGAGAAATCATGAATGGGAAAATATCTGCCTGTGTCGAGTAGAAACAAAACAAATATCAACTGAAAATGGCATGAACCCATCAAGTTTGTTAAATTGACATCACACGAATTAGTATTTCAATATTTAATTTTTTTTATGACGAGTATCTTCGTAAAACATCTTTGCTTTTGCCAAAAAAAGTAATTATTTGATTAATTGATAAATGTATTTGGTTGACATCTAGTGGTCAATACTACATGCCTATTCAAGAGGAGACCACATTAATAATATAAATCTAATAAGTATGTTTGTCAAAGTGATTCTACTGGGATGAAGTGCACGAATTTCGACTGCAACTTGAAAAAATAGAGTAAAGTTGAATTTCTCGTTTGAATAATTTTACATTTGTTATTATATCATACAAGGCGGTATTGGTTTTGCTCATTGTTGGGCGTATGGTGGTCTATAGATGTTAACTTAAACGTCTCATTGTTGGGCGTATGGTGGTCTATAGATGTTAACTTAAACGACTCATTGTTGGGCGTATGGTGGTCTATAGATGTTAACTTAAACGACTCATTGTTGGGCGTATGGTGGTCTATAGATGTTAACTTAAACGACTCATTGTTGGGCGTATGGTGGTCTATAGATGTTAACTTAAACGACTCATTGTTGGGCGTATGGTGGTCTATAGATGTTAACTTAAACGTCTCATTGTTGGGCGTATGGTGGTCTATAGATGTTAACTTAAACGACTCATTGTTGGGCGTATGGTGGTCTATAGATGTTAACTTAAACGACTCATTGTTGGGCGTATGGTGGTCTATAGATGTTAACTTAAACGACTCATTGTTGGGCGTATGGTGGTCTATAGATGTTAACTTAAACGACTCATTGTTGGGCGTATGGTGGTCTATAGATGTTAACTTAAACGTCTCATTGTTGGGCGTATGGTGGTCTATAGATGTTAACTTAAACGACTCATTGTTGGGCGTATGGTGGTCTATAGATGTTAACTTAAACGACTCATTGTTGGGCGTATGGTGGTCTATAGATGTTAACTTAAACGTCTCATTGTTGGGCGTATGGTGGTCTATAGATGTTAACTTAAACGACTCATTGTTGGGCGTATGGTGGTCTATAGATGTTAACTTAAACGACTCATTGTTGGGCGTATGGTGGTCTATAGATGTTAACTTAAACGACTCATTGTTGGGCGTATGGTGGTCTATAGATGTTAACTTAAACGACTCATTGTTGGGCGTATGGTGGTCTATAGATGTTAACTTAAACGACTCATTGTTGGGCGTATGGTGGTCTATAGATGTTAACTTAAACGACTCATTGTTGGGCGTATGGTGGTCTATAGATGTTAACTTAAACGACTCATTGTTGGGCGTATGGTGGTCTATAGATGTTAACTTAAACGACTCATTGTTGGGCGTATGGTGGTCTATAGATGTTAACTTAAACGACTCATTGTTGGGCGTATGGTGGTCTATAGATGTTAACTTAAACGACTCATTGTTGGGCGTATGGTGGTCTATAGATGTTAACTTAAACGACTCATTGTTGGGCGTATGGTGGTCTATAGATGTTAACTTAAACGACTCATTGTTGGGCGTATGGTGGTCTATAGATGTTAACTTAAACGACTCATTGTTGGGCGTATGGTGGTCTATAGATGTTAACTTAAACGACTCATTGTTGGGCGTATGGTGGTCTATAGATGTTAACTTAAACGTCGTTTAGTCTTTGGCGGAAAGTGGTCTCGTTGGAAATCATACCATATCTTCAGAAATTTCTATTTCTATTAAATAGAGCAGAAATCGTACATAAAAAACACACCACCTAAGGACCTAGCAAAAAGCTCTTGTAAGTAGTTATGAAAAAACCCTCATAGAATGCTGAAATTTCGTAATATAGATTTATATTGAAATACATAGACCATTGCACCTGTATATCAAATATAGAGCTATTTCCATTTTTATCAAAAAGTGGACAGATAACACTACAAGACTCGCACGACTCAATCCTATGTGACCGTACGGCCTTCATCAATTAGAAAAACTCGTACCGTATGTAGTGAGTTATAAAAGTCCCCCAAGATTTAAACGAAATTACAGCGATATTGTCCATACCAACTGACCAACAGTGTATTATATGGTTATTGTCTTTAGCAAGTGATAAAAAACGAATTCGAAATACTGTTCATACCAACAGGAATTGTTACCATCACACCGCATTAAAACGGGTAAGTTTTTTTAACATCCAGATAAAGGAAATCCATATGGTTTTAAAATGTATTGTCGGTTTTGTAATATTGATGTATTCATTCCTATAAAATAATGAAAATCATGTTGATCATGCTTAAAGTATCCTTTTTTTTTAACTTGGAACTTTTAGTCAAAGCTTAGGTCATTCAATTTCAACAAAACATGAGCAAATATAGTAACAAGACAAGTGAATAACGTGGTAGCTACGAAAGGATGGTCCGTATTGAATATACATATCAAACATTCAAATCATCAAAAACCTTGTGAAGTGCATGTGAACTTTTTTCTGAACAAAGTTAAATATTGTATCAATAACAGACTGTCAAACGATCTACGGAGATATAAAAATATTTAAGTAAAATTAAGTGTCTGTCACAGAAAGGCAATTTGTTCAATTATTTATTCGATTACTCACACTTAAAAGATAGTAAAATAAAAATTAAGATTTAAATTAAATTTAAATATTTACATTTATTGCGTCTGAGTGACTCTTGTAAAATTAAAAATAACACAAGTTCTCGTGTTATTGATCACTTATACAAACACATTAAATCACATTTTGCGCACTATGTTCTGACTTTGGTGTTTTTATCTGAAAAGTTCAAGAACCGTAGTCATCAGTCAAAGCATGTGTCAATTGAATTTAAAAGGTACCTAGAAACGATGTTTAAATAATCGAAACCGATATTTCACTTTGACAGCATTGCGGGTAATACAAGGATAGTAAGAGACGCATACGCTCTCGACACACAATCAGTGTGGCTCTTTTTTTAGTTCAGGATTGTCCCGGCGAGTCACACAGACTTTTCTCATGGTGGCCATGGGTATATTTAAAGGGGATTTGCGAAATTTGAACATCGGTAAACATCCAGCAAGTAGAGAGTAATCCTCTTTAAAAGTTTTATATACATCCATATATTAGTGAATTAGAGGCAATAGCAGTTTAGGATGTCCAAACTTCATCAATCATTTTAAAACAGACAAAATAAAGATGAAAAACAAAACAAACCGGTGGACAAGTAAAGCAACAAAAACTTAGGCATGTTTACGTCAACTAGCCCTGATGGCGATCACTATCTGTCAAATGGCAAATTTTGAAGCCAAAACCAAATTCATGCATTATTTATGCTATTTGATAGTGATCTGTTTTTAATTCTAGTCGCCATATTCACCATATTCTAAAACAATATTATATATTGAATATATGATAGCTGTTAAGTTTTTAAAAAGAATGGCCTTGACATTCTTAAAGGATCATCGTTTCTGTTGATGGTAAATTCAGAAAAGCGCTTCGAATTTACGAACTTTATAAAGTGTTATAAGAATTATTTTCATTCGCAAATATTATTTCTGTCAAGCATTATAAAGATTATATAAGATATTTCAGCTATAATAGATAATAAAGATCGATAATTTGAATAAAGCATAACACGAATTTAAGCCAATGGATAAATTCAAAAATCAACTTAATTTCACGTTTAATTGTTATATTACAACATCATTGATTGATTTGAATATACATGAAATAGTTGCCACTGGACGTTAAAACAATTTATTATTCAATGGAGACTATTCACGCTCTCAGACGAGCATCGCACCTTTATACAAAAAAATACTTCTGTTTGTATTCCTGGCTTGTAACTTATACCGTAACCTCTCTTACTTGTTTTGTACAAATTACAAATATGTATTGTTTGTATTTGTTATCTCTGTACCGATGCAATGCATTGGCTTTATTGAAATAAAGATATATATTATAGAAAGGACTTTGTTAATCCTTGAATTTATCTTATGCACAAACATCTTATTTACTGTGTTGATTACATATATTTATAGAAAAAGGCTCTTTTTTGTAAGGTGACAGCTGATCTGAAATACGATCTTTCAGTTATGATTTAAATACACAAAACATTTCAATTTCATTTTTAAATCTTTGCATTGACTTTTTTTTTTTACATTTATTCTGAATGAATGAAAACAAAATGTCACGAAGTGGGGTGAGATAATAAAGATGAAAATCAGAACTTTTAATAGTGCTATTAATCATCCAATTATGGAAATTATTAGAATTCATGATAGAAAATAAATAAATTTTAAATAGAAATGAAGAAAACAATTTCATTAAATATACTGTTTCCCCCCCAAATTTGGTTCATATTATAGAACGCAGTAACGTGTCAAGATTTCGTAAAGTCAATGTGAAATAATCTTTTGACTTTTCACTGACGTTTACAGAAATACTGATGTGATATTACATATGTTAGATTTGTCACGACTTTGGTAAGATAAATAAAAAATGTCTTTTCCCGTTAACTTTTTAAACTTAGGAAAATAAACTAAGTTTTTACTAAGCAAAACCACACATATACAATTGTATAAATCAATAATAAGTTTTGAACCATATTGATATTGTAAAATGATAGATACATGTATATGCATTTTCTTTTACACGTATATATCTTTACTAGTCAGTGAGACATATTTTGTTGCATATCCATTGAAAAGGTTTCAAACGTCAGTATTCTTAATGTAGGTTTCCATTTCGTTTGTTGCTTTGTGCGTGCGTCTGTCCGTCTGTTCAGAGAATTTCAGAAAGTGCATTATAGATGAAATCTAGAGTTTCCATGGCTTTATTAGAGATTGTCCTTTAAATAAATTCTAATTGTAATCGTTTTTAAAACGAAACTTTCAATTGGAGATACATGTATGTTGGAGGGGAAGTGGTGTCTTCACTGGAGGTCAATAGTTCAAACTTCTGATTTGCTGATAATACCGATTTTGAGGGGTTTCCTCCCATTTTCCCTAGGTAAAAACTTGTGGCCCTTTGTGATCTTTTAACTGACAAATTAAATGATAGAATATATAGAGAAAGTGCAAAAATTAATTTCTAGATCAATTAAAGAAAAAAACTTAATTCACAGATGTAGCAATATTTGGCTTATTTAGAGACAAAATATTAGTATAGTATTATCGTTGGAGAACGTCTGTCGTAAAGTTGTCACACATCTAGACGTGTATGTATAAATATATAATTAACACAGATGTATTAAAATTTTAAGGGGGAAAATACAAATGCAGACATAATATGTCAACCAATTAAATATAAATATTTCTTATCAAAGAAAAAAAGCCGGTATATTATATAAATAAAAAAAAACCACTTTAAGCTCAACTTTAACATTTTTGGTTAATCAGTTTTACAATTAAAACTTTGTCAAAAACATGAAACATTGTATCAATAATTAAACATAAAGAAGGCGTTTTTTTTAATTCATAAATATAAATACTGATGTTAGATTAAGTGTTTTTAGCTAACAGGTACACAGATGTATATTGGTCAATTTGTCGTTTGATTACTCACACGTAGGTATAAAGAGATTTAAATTAAATTTAAATATTTACATTAACTGCTTTTAAGTGTCTCTTGTAAAATCAGAATTAATACGAGTTCGGGTTCCCATGCTATTTATTAAGAGTACAAGTACATTAACTTAAAATATACAACATGTACTATTATTGAATTCCCAGTTTCATATAGACAGTATAATGCAGGTGACACAAGTCAAGTTTGAAGATTGGAATGCATTTTAATATAAAGATTGTATCAACTTTTGCCTGCATAGAGGTAAATTAAATGTACTCCCTTTTCAATTAATTGCAAATAGTTATAAACTTTAAATGAATTATTACAATAATCTACTAGAAAAAGCTATGAAGATTATGATAGAACCATACCCTCTACGTAATCGTAAAAAATATTTTAACCCACAGTGTTTGCTTGCAGGTCTTCCTATTGCAAATTGAGATGAGGCACGTTGGTTCCCGTGCTGTTGTACGAGGCTACTCATTACATAATTTTTTTCTATTTTACATGTCTATTCACTTTCCAGTTTACTGTATTTTCAGCCTGTATCAAGACACGATGATTATCTCGACCTTGTGAGGTTTGTTCTTACATGCTTTTGTATGTCTTTCATTTTCCTCGGAGCAGTCAGCATGGGTGAATGATGCGATCTGTTGTAAACATAATGGAATTTGATTCGACTGTCATACAAGTTAGAGGTTAAGCGCTATAAAACCAGGTTCAATCCACCATTTTGTACATTTGAAAATGCCTGTACCAAGTCAGGAATATGAGAGTTGTTGTCCATTCGTTTGATGTGTTTTATCCTTTGATTTTTCCATTTGATTATAAGGACTTTCCGTTTTGATTTTTCCTTGGAGTTCCGTATTTTTGTGATTTTGCTATATGTACTGTCCAGTAGTTTTGTGATTCCTTTTGTATTACCATGATTACAACGAATGTTACCAAAAGGCAAACTCCTTAGACTTCATTCCGTTCTGGTTTATAGAAAAAGTTTTTATTTTTTTTTATATTATGCCAAATGCATTTTCAAATTATTTGGCCTCGAGCATCACTGAAGAGACATTTATTTTCGAAATACCCATCTGGTGCGGTAAACTTGGTAACTTTAATATTATTAAGCTAGAAGTGAAATATGAGAGTCTTGTTGGCTTTTCACTCCCATGGCCATTTTTCAGATAATTGAAATAATGTATACTGGTAACCTACGAAGCATGAACGTGTAAATAATTTCTTCTCAGATTGATCTTTAAACTGATGATATATCATGATAAACACAGCTTTCACTTATTTGATATTCAATACTTGCTCATGTGTTATTTAAAATACATAGATATTAAATTTGATTTGAACGCCATTATTGCATTTTAAATGTTATGACCTCTTTGTTGAATTTATCAAGAAATAGAACGACGTATGCCTTTTATTTAAGTTCAATGCTTAAATGACACTGGGTCTTTATGAAATGAATTTCAATCAACAAGGGTCTTTATCTTCTGATAAAATTATATAGATGGTAAATGATTTGTTTGGTATTTTAAAATAATGAGACAGCAGCATACCAACACAAACAAATCAACAGATTTATAAGTTGACATGTTATCATTCCATTTAGACTCTGCTTTTAGTGTTTCTGAAGTTGTTTGATTGGGAAATGTACAGCGAACGCAAATTATAACTCTGGCTTTAACTTTATTCGTCCATCACTTACCATTGGCAGATTTTGGTTCTCGTCAAATGCTACTCGCGAAAGTTCCCCTTCGGTTGAATTGTATTCTGTTCGAAATATTTTGAAGTTAGAGCGTCATCGTACATCTTCCCAATCGAATATAAGTTAGGTTTATATGTTTTTTTCAAGTAAATTATAAAAAAAGATTTTAGAATGAAATTATAAAAGTTTATAAGATAAAAGAACATTTAAACGTACAACGCGATCTCCAATGATGACCGTCAACCTACATTATAAGCTAGTAGTATGATGTTGAAGCTAAAGTCCTGATAAAACATTGACATGAACATTTATCAAGATAGCAAATTAAAATGAATGCATAACATCCACTGCAAACCCAAACTTTCAACGTTAGATTGGTCACACATATTAGCCATTGGCTATCATATCAAATTGTCAATGCATTAAACTTTATTCCTTACCTAATCCTAGGAAATTTTAATTTTAGAATAACATGTTGAATATTAATATTTTGTTGTTTTTATAACGAATTGCTTGTTTCTATAAAGATTATCTAGAAATTACTTGTTGTATTGTCCTAAAGGCACCCTTGTCTAAAGTATTGGATAATTAAACGTTCAAGTGGTATTTTGAACAATGACTCCACATGAAAAAAAAATCATCATTGTTGAAGGCCATTAGGTGGCCTATACTTACTTAAATACACGTCATTTCGACTGTTGCATAATTGTCTCATTTTTTATTTTTACGTAATTCAGACGTGAATTACGTAAAAATAAAAAAAGACCTTCTATGATTAAATGTTTGTAGAAGAATTTCCAGAGAACGGATATAGGAAAACTTTCATAAATTTACGCATTTCTAACTTGAAAAAACCCCATCCCCAGACTAGATCGACATTCTTTAGTCTAATATTTTAGGTTTTTGCTTTCGTGACTTTATGACTATCCTTGTATTTAGAGGCCTAGTACACAATCATTGATTACCATTTAAAGATTATCTTACAGTTCCAGACAAGCATGTACTTCTCGTAGGATATCTGTTTGGACGAACGTGTAAAGGACAATTTTATCGATTCACTTATTGATATTAGTCTCTATTAAAACAAGCATATTTCATGCGCATCTTAAGTATTTAAGAATTTTTGTTCATTTTCTTGAAAGATTCAACTTATTTTCCTTAGTTTTGTGTTTTCTTGACTTTGTCCTTACAACTTTACAATGAATGAAGCGTCCTTTCTCCCAAAATAACTGTAGTTTGTACTAGCTGCCCCTCAATATAAAAAAATTTGAACAGAGAGAGGGTACACTTTGCTTTGACAGTATGGTTTAAGTAATGTGATAACACAGTCAGATGAGTGTAAACCGTACACGACAAGTTTTATATAACTTCAAAAGTAAGAAATGATTCTAAGGGGACATGCACACAATTAGTGGAATAGAAATAAACACGACAAAAAAAATAAAACGAAAATACATACAAACTCAAATATTTTATGAGTGTTTTGGTCTAGAAACAGTAAACAATATTTAAAAAAAATGCGGTATGATTACCAATGAGACAACTCTTCACAAGAGATCAAATGACACAGATAAAAACAACTATATGTCACCGTAGGGTCTTCAACAATAAGCAAAGCCCATATCGCATAGTCAGTCTGTTCTGAAATGTTTCAGAAATGAGATTTCTATTGTGAATATAGCCATGTTTTATATGGTCTACCATTTTCCTATTGGAAAAGGCTAGCTAAGAAACACTGTAAGCATCGTCGAAATAATTTTTACACGTAAAAGAGGCTTGGCGCTCTCCCAACAAATGAAGTATACTATGCCTCAGTCTAATAAATAGCTGATGTGCCAGCGTATCGTTATCCCGCGAAGCCATACAGACTTTCCAGCATACAGCTCAACCAGGATCCTACTTAAAGATGGTAAAATTTCTAGTTAGTCTGTACCTTAAAAGTAGTTGTATTGGTACAGTAGTTTGTCCCACTGGACCAGGGTACAAAACACAAATTTATACAAATAAAAAAAACAAAAAAACAAACACATACTCATTCCTAACAGATATAAGTAATCTTACCTGTTTGGCGTATGTATTAATGACAGGTGTTTTAATATCTGCTCGCTGCTGTCTGTATAGTTTTCCTGGAGACAATGGATGTTGAGTCCACGGTCTAGTCGTAAATATTTTCTCAGGCATTATAATTATATAATTATGTCCGATTATATTTCTCTTACGCCATTGTACGCTGTAAAATCGGAATAAATAGTTCTATTTCGAAATTAAATCCCCATCAAAGTGAATGACAAGTTTTGTTTCGGAACATAACACGATAATGAAAAGTCTGTTCGGAAGTTGACAGTCTTAAGCGTTACCTGTTGTTCGGTTCTCCATCAGATAATTTTTCACCGTTAAATGTTGTCATGCTTTAATTTTCCTTAAATAGATATGATTCGAACATAAAACTTCCCCAATTATCTTTCAAATCATTCTTCTCGCATCGTTAACTCATATTTATGAGAAATCTAATCTTTTTCATTTCTTATATTGAAAAAAAAAGTTTTTCATTTGATTGGTGAACTAAGTTAAACTATCACATCCTGAAGAAAAATATCAATATGACTCTTGATAAACGTGATAGACTGGGGGTAACAGTAGCTATAATCTGCTATGTACGGTAGAATCCGACTAATACGGTACAGAGCCTTGTTTAGTTTGAAGATTTAAGTCGAGACTACAAGTATTGACCATTCAATACCAAGCTTTCACCGTTTAATTCCTAGGTAAATAAAATTCAATCAAATGACAGGGGGTACAACGCATTATCATTGTTGGCTTTTTAATTTTATTATTTTGTGTGATTTATTAAATCTTTGTGACGAAAGAATTTATACCGGGGAAACGTGATTTAAATTGCACCAAAATTAGATAATTTTAATCCTACAATATATGATACCTCCGTTCCAAGTACGAACAAGTTAGATAGTTCTAAAAGATTAAATATGTAATAGTGAAATGTTAAAGTTTAAACACTAGACAGAAACATATGTACGAGTCTGCTTTATTAAAAACTGTTTTATAACTAACGAATAGGAAATATATCCACTTTCATACTTTAATTCATATTTTGATAAAGCATTATCAAAATTTTCAAACTTTAAATAAACGTGTTTTTTTTGGTCATTATAAAATGTCGTACTTTGACTTGTATTAGTTCATATTCTTATAGATAGTTGTCTTAATATTGCAAATTATTCCGAATATCCTAATTTCTTTATAACACATGCAACATTTCCATAGATTTATATTTTTTCACCGGAGACTTTATGCGTTGATATATAGATATATATAACTGTTGATCAATGTTTAACCTAAATATATTTTATCTCTTACCTTCACCTAAAGATTTTGTGTATTTCCTTAAACATTTCGTGTTCTTCCTTTGTTTTTGGCTTAATGTTTGAAAAATGTGTTGTAAAAAGAAAAGTAAAATAGCTAAAATACCGAACATTGAGGAAAACAAAGGCTTAATCAAAAGCTGAATCACATCAAACGAATGTATAACAACTGTCATATTCTTGACTTGGTAGACTGCAGAATTTTCTTATGTATAGAATGGTGTATTAAACCTGGTTTCATAGCTAGCTAAACCTCTCACTTGTATGACAAACGCATTAAAATCCATTATACGGACAATGATGTGTGTAAACAAATAGGTAAAAATGTCAAAAAGTGGTACAGCAGTCAACATTGTTCATGTTCCTCCCAAATCATTATTTAAATATAGTTCTTGTGTTTAAAGTCAGGAGCCAATAGTACACTGTCTACTGTTGTCTTGTGATCATATTTGATTTTGGTTTTATAAATACGACTGATACGGTGCTTTTTGTCCGCGATTTGCTTTTTGTCCGCTTTTGCTTTTTGTCCGATTATTTTGCTTTTTGTCCGATACTTTTGCTTTTTGTCCGTTGCTTTTTGTCCGTTTTGCTTTTTGTCCGATAATTTTGCTTTTTGTCCGATACTTTTGCTTTTTGTCCGTTGCTTTTTGTCCGTTTTGCTTTTTGTCCGATAATTTTGCTTTTTGTCCGACACTTTTGCTTTTTGTCCGTTGCTTTTTGTCCGTTTTGCTTTTTAGCTCACCTGGACCATAGGACTAAGTGAGCTTTTCTCATTTTCTCATTATTCGTCGTCGTCATTAATTTTTACAAAAATCTTCTCTTCTGAAACTACTGGCAAAATTAAAGCAAACATGGCCAAAATCATCCTTAGGGTATTTAGTTTCAAAAAAGTATCCGATGACCCCGCCCAATAATTAAGATGGCCGCAATGTCTAAAAGAAGAGCATCGCATAAAATGTAGATTTTGGCTTATATATCTGAAACAAAACCATAGAGACAATCTAACAAGGGATAAGCACATTTCGCCCCATAAAATAATGTGGACCAGTCAGAACTTTTCATGTGGGACAATATGAGCTCTTAATTTAAAAAAAAAAGTGGGACAATCGGGAATAAGCCCTACAGACTTGAGCAATTCTAAAATAAACACTGTTGATGTATCTCTTTTAAATTTTCTATTAAAAAGTGTTTTACTTTTACGAATGCACTATATTGTATCTGTATCTAAAATATTAAACGCATTTATTTCGTGATAGAAATTAAGTAAATGCTTAAGTAACCATTTTATTACTTTTCCCCCTCTTTTCGAGTTTGTCAAACAAAAATAAACTACTTTGTTGAAAATGCTGTTGTGTTAACCAAAGTTTCCTTAATCTTATTACTTGAATAACCTCGAACTTCCTCGTCCTTTGGATATAGTTGCTAAATAATTCCGAAATGTATGGATTAATACAGTTTATCTAAATAAATAGCTACACATGTATTACGTAAACTTTGTGATAGTGTTCCAAAAATGAAGTTTGTTTGTTTGTTATATTTGTAATATTTGTAATGTTTAAGAAAAATAAAGTTGTTGGAAATATGACGAAAATATTACCAGACTTAAAAAAGTTTTTTTTTAACTGAAATGTTGCAAAATATTTTGGAGCGACTGTCAATCGGCCATTCGCATATAAGTGCAAATGGTGACTATATATTATTAGCGGGAAGAAGAAACTGTGCGTTTAAGCAATAACATGTCGTAAATGTGTGCACTTCCACATGTAGCAAACGCCGACACCATTTAACATAATGATAAAACTATTCAAACGAGAAAACCATTGATTAACAAAACACTATACGACAAACAAATACAGAAACAAACAACAACTATTGAATTACAGATTGAAACTCCGTTCCTGACTTATTCGTATGATTATCATATATAATATTTAGCGCGGTTAAACATCAATTTAGAATTTCAATAACGAAACCATCACTCAAGGATTATTTGATTTGATAAATTTCTAAACTATTCTAAAGTTTCGAGCATATAAAAAAGAAGATGTGGTATGATTGCCAATGAGACAACTATCCACAAAAGACCAAAATGACACAAACATTAACAACTATAGGTCACCGTACGACCTTCAACAATGAGCAAAGCCCATACCGCATAGTCAGCTATAAAGGCCCCGATAAGACAATGTAAAACAATTCAAACGAGAAAACTAACGGCCTTATTTAAGTAAAAAAATGAACAAAAAACAAATATGTAACACATAAACAAACGACAACCACTGAATTACAGGCTCCTGACTTGGGACAGGCACAGATTTAAATAATGTGCCGGAGTTAAACATATTAGCGGGATCCCAACCCTCCCCCTAACCTGGGACAGTGGTATAACAGTACAACATAAGAACGAACTATAAAAATCAGTTGAAAAAGGCTTACCTAATCAGATAGACACAAATACAAGTGGACATGGCCGGATACTTATACATCCCGACACAAAAAGTCACAATGAACAGATCTGAGAGTACTCGCAGTTATCTGACAGCTATTTCAAAGCCACTAACAACTAATAAAAAGTCATGCCTCTGAGACTTAACGTTCGTTTAAGTCTTTGAATATCCCATGTATTCTACAAATTGGTGTACGTACACCATTGCTCACATGTTTGAGGATGACAGACTAACTTACGACCAGAATGAATAAGAATTAGTCTATATAACAAGATCTAAAATATTTCTAGTGTAAAAGACTTTAGCCTCGCCACATTATTTATGTATGTGCCTGTACCAAGTCAGGAGCCTGTATATTCAGTGGTTGTCGTTTGTTTATGTGTTACATATTTGTTTTTTCATTTATTTTTTTGACATAAATAAGGCCGTTAGTTTTCTCGTTTGAATTGTTTTACATTGTCTTATCGGGGCCTTTTATAGCTGACTATGCTGTATGGGCTTTCCTCATTGTTGAAGGCCGTACGGTGACCTAATGCTGTTAATGTCTGTGTCATTTTGGTCTTTTGTGGATAGTTGTCTCATTTGCAATAATACCACATCTTCTTTTTTATAAGAATGCCAACTCCTCACACGTACAATTATTACTTCATTTTCTTTTTTTCACTCATCTAATTATCATATCTATTTTAATTCAATATTGTATCCATATAAATGTATATGAACGCTTACATATATATAATTATTGCGATATCATATATAAGAGAGAGGCAAAGTGTACCAAAGGATAATCACACTAAAAAGGGTTGAACAAACCAACAAAGCCGCAGCTGAATGAAAAACAACAAGATACACAACAGTCCACAAAACAAATGGTCCGAGAACACAATTAATTCGTAGTGCATTTCTTTTAGAACATAAATGAAAATTTAAAAAACCCACCTGCGCTTTCTCAATGAAACTTTTACAGTGTGTTGTACTAATTTTGGGACAAATTATATCAAAATTATAGAAAACTTCATCGCGTCTAACTCAAAATATGGACAATTTTGTGTTTAGGGTGTCTTGAAATCTTTTGACAGCTTCCGGAGTGCTAATTTTTAACCTTTTTCAGCTGGACCAAATCACTACTTTCCTGTAAAATTCTGGACCCAATTTTTTTTACAGTGTAATTTCCCCCCCCCCCCCCTACTTACAATGTGAGGCATTAAACAAGGAGAAATAAATTTGGAAGGGGTATAAAAATTATTGGCAAGTAACCCACTGTTATCACTAGGGACTAATAACGAAAATCAAGGGACGACAATTGTGGTCTCTGACGAAATCATTGAAATTTAAAATCTGAGCAACAAGAACCAATGCAACTGTGATGATGTATGGTTAACTGGAAGAGTAAGATAATCCTGCTCCGTCCATTAAGTTTTAAAAAGTCATGTATTAAACTCAAACTCTCGAACACGTTGTCTTGGAAGATCTTTATTCCAAGGGGGTCCTTAATAGTTGCTTTTTGATAATCCTATAAGGAGTTTATAATTTAACTCCTTGCGAACACTTTCATAAGGAACGAAAATTCCCATCTGCATCTTTTTGAAAAGATTGCAAATATTGTTTAAATTAAATAGGGTATCCCATTTCAAACCCAGCGTCTCGGAAAATCTCATTTTAGGGCACTAGACAATGATTAAATGTAGTAATTCGATAATAATACATGGATTTCTCGCGAAAACATCGTTAAGGCGAAATTTAAAGTTTGTCTTGGCTGATTGAAGAAATTTCACAATAAAAACTGAAACGCAAAAACGCAAAAACGCATAAAGATGTTTATTCAGGACAATAACTTATATAAAACAACAGCAGAAATACATATAATGTATCACCAATTGAGGTTGTAAAATACTGTAGGTGATACTTAAACGTAATGTTCTATTTATTTTTTTTTGTCGTTAAGGGGACTGGAGGGTATTAATCCATTATTTTTTAAATATACATGTAGGATTTTGCTTGTTTTTCTATAGATGAACTTTTATCATATACTAAATAGAAAAATCAAATAAACACATGGGGTTATCGTTCACTTAAGCTCACAATCTGCCCTCGAAAGAAGCAACCATTTTTGTTAAGGTACTTTTTTTTTAAGTTGAACTAATAGGAGAAATAGAGAGATATATATCGAAATAAAAAAAGAACTAAATTACAGAAATCGATTTAATTTTACAACTGTTTAGTTTACGTAAAGCATATTTGAAAAATATCTATAGGTCACCGATGAGTTGAAAAAGACATTTTAATTCTAATGCCAAAACAAAATGTCATTATTGCACTAAAGGGAGACAATTTGGAGCTTTTACAGTGATATAAACATTTGAAAAATAAATCTGAGGCCAAAATCATTCGATTTTTTGGGTTGATTTTTGAGCCAATTCATAAAGTTATAACTAATAGTGTAATAAATAAAATTTGTAATGAAAACAAAAATGATAAAAATTTTGCTGAAATTACCCTCGAGCCTCCGAAAGAGCAAGTATTGCACAAAAAAAAAGGAATCATCCTTTAACGGAAACAACTCTTGAAATCATCGGCTATTCGTCGATGACTAAAGGCTATTTATTTCTGAAATCTAAATTTTGTTTTGCTGTTCTGAGTGTTCAAGATGTTACATGCAGCTAAAATATTGGTAAAACATTTGAAAAAATACTGATCTGTATAAAATTTACACAAAAGTAAACGAATGAAAGCCACTGGAATGCAGTCTAGGACTTGGATAAATAAGCACATTTAAACAAGAGTGCACACACTGAAATGTCTCGCCTACTTTACTCATCATTAATATTATGTTGATAGCCCTAAGTATAAAGATTTATTACAACTGCCACATAAACTTAACATTAACCAAGATAGCTAAACAAAGACCAAATGAATTATGAAAATGAGGTAAAGGTCAGACGAACCATACCAGGCAGACATGAACAGCTAACAATTCTTCGATACAACAAATATACTTGACCTATTACTTATAGTTTAAGAAAAACAGACCAAAACACAAAAACTTAACACTGTGCAATGAACCGTGAAATTGAGGTCATGGTCAAATAAAACCTGGGAGACTTATATATAGATCATAAGATATTTTCATGCACCAAATATAGTGACCTTTGGCATATAATATTAGATAAAAAGACCAAAACTCAAAAACTGAACTTTGACCACTGAATCATGAAAATGAGGTCAAGGTCAGATGATATCTTCCCGCTAGACATGTCCACCTTACAATCATTCCATACAACAAATATTGTAGACTCATTGCATAAAGTATGAGAAAAACAGACCAAGACAGAAAAATTTAACTATAACCACTGAACCGTGAAAATGAGGTCAAGGTCAGATGACACCTGCCAGTTGGACATGTACACCTTACAGTCCTTCCATACACCAAATATACTAGCCCTGTTGCTTATAGTATCTGAGATGTGGACTTGACCACCAAAACTTATTCTAACCTTTGTTCACTGATCCACGAAATGAAGTCGAGGTCAAGTGAAAACTGTCTGACGGGCATGAGTACCTTGCAAGGTACGCACATACCAAATATAGTTATCCTATTACTTATAATAAGAGAGAATTCAACATTACAAAAATTCTGAACTTTTTTTTCAAGTGATCACTGAACCATGAAAATGAGGTCAAGGACATTGGACATGTGACTGACAGAAACTTCGTAACATGCGGCATCTATATACAGAGTATGAAGCATCCAATTCTTCCACCTTCTAAAATATTAAGCTTTTCAGAAGTTAACTTACGCCGCCGCCGCCGGATCACTATTCATATGTCGAGCTTTCTGCAACAAAAGTTACAGGCTCGACTAAAATGACAGGTTATATGAACTGAGTGGCAATAAAAGCACAAGTCTAACACTTGCTTTTTAAAAAATTAAAATCTTTATTTAAAATGGTCATCTTTAAACAAACAAAAATTGAATATGAAAATTTACAATTCCAACAATAGATCGATATTAAACAGAAATGTTTCATTATCATTTTTCGGCTACAATTGGTATATGAACCATCCAAATGTCAAAATATCAACATAGAGTATTTACAAAGAATGTTTCTGTTATGTTGTGCAACTAAATCTCTACAGCAAATGGTAGTGACAACACTAGATGTTAATTAGGATCCAGCGAAAAGCCAGGCTTTTGTCCACGAAGGTAGCAAATTGTCGGTGTGACTATCGCTGACGGCTTTTGGTAACACACGATATGGTTGTTGGTCATGTTGTTATCACCAAGGGAAGGTCATCGTGCTCTTAATTTCCACACAAACTGATATAGCTCCAAAGGTTTAACAATGAACACCAATGGACACTCATGTCAATTGGAAGGCCACGCGGAATCAATATCGGAGATGTTAAAGACAAATGCTTAATGTCTAAATGGACATGGCCTATAATTAAAAGATCCTTTTGCGGAATTTGTGGATTATTTGGTCAACTGTATACAGTCTACGAGCAATTGCATCCTGGGAAAAGCCTCATTAGATAAACCCCAATTTGTTTGTAATTGGTTGTCAGAAAGACCTGGCATATAGTCTTATATTTATTGAACTTACTTACTTACCATAAGGGATAAGCCAGCGAGTAAGTCAGCAAAGGGTTAGGGAAGTACCTTGGTATATAAAAAAGTCGAAATAAACAATTGCCGGCTGGCCAAGAGATTCTCCACGTGGGGTATGATGCCAGAGGTAGAAGTAGGCATTGCCTTAAAAGAGGCACAGATCACTTAGGCCCAAGACCCGTACGAGTTTGACAACAATGAATTAAAAGGGTAAGGTGGTACCTCTGTTTGCAACGAAGTCGAAATACACTTTAATAATTGCCGGCTGGCCAAACTAAAAGATTCTCCACGTAGGCCATTTTACCAGAGATAGAGGAGGGCATTGCCATACAAATTTCTTATAGCACTTATGCCCTAGACCCGTACGAGTTTGACAATAATGAATCAAAAGGGGGAGATGGTACCTCTGTTTACAACAAAGTCGAAATAAAGTATTGCCGGCTGGCCAAACTAAGAGGTTCTCCACGTAGGCCATTTTACCAGAGATAGATATGGTAATTGCCTTTAAAATGGCATATAACATTAATTCCAAAGACCTGTACGATTTTGCCTGCAAGGGGTTAAAAATAAAAGGTGTTACCTTTGTTTACAACGAAGTCGAAATAAACCTCTACCTCTGGTATAATGATCCACGTAGAGAATCCCGGAGTTTGGCCTACCGGCTACAGTTATTTTGACTTTAATGTGAACAGAGGTACCACCTCCTCATTTTAGCTCTTTACTGACAAACTCGTACGGGTATATGCCATATAAGTGCTATAGGCTATTTTAAAGGCAATGACCACCTATACCTCTGGTAGCATGGCCCATGTGGTGAATCTCTTAGTTTGAACAGCCGGCAATATTTCATAACGACTTTGCGATATACTAGAATACCCTCCTTTCCTTTTGCTGGCATAAGTGCTATAAACCATTTTAAAGGCAAGGCCCACCTCTACCTCTGGTATCATGATAAACGTGGATCATCTTTTATTTTTGGCCATCCGGCAATAGTTTATTTCGACTTTGTTATATACCAGGGTACCCTCCTTACCCTTTGCTGACAAACTCGTACAGATCAATGGAATAAGAAGTATGGGCCATTTTAGATGCAATGCCCACCACTACCTTTGTTATAATGGCCTATGTTGAGAATTTCTTTGTTTGGCCAGCCGGCAATAATTCATTTCGACTTCGTTGTAAACATAGATACCACCTCCCCCTTTTAACACTTTGCTGAAGCACTGGTACGGGTCTACGGCATAAGTGGCCATTTTTGAGGCTATGGCCACTTCTACCTCTGGTATCATGGCCCATGTGGAGAATCTCTTCGTTTAGCCAGCCAGCAATTTTTTATTTCGACTTTGTGATATACTTAGGTACCCCCCTTACCCTTTGATGATTAACTTACACGGGTCTGGGACATACGTGTTATGGCTATGTTAGAGGTAATGCCTACCTCATCCTCTGATATAATACCCAGCGTATAGAATCTCTTAGTTAGGCCAGTCAATTTATATTTTCGTTGTAAAAAGAGGCATCGCATCCCCCCTTTAACCTTTTGCTGACAAACTCGTACAGGTCTAGGGCGTTAGTTTTATCAGCCATTTAAAAGGCAATGCACACATTTAACATAGGATTAATGGCCAACTTGGAGAATCTCGTACTTAAGCAAGCCGGCAATAATTTATTTCGACTTCTTTGTAAACAGAGGTTCCAACTCCCTTTTAAACCCTTTGATGATACCGCGTACTTCTCTAGGGAATAAGTGATTTAGGCCATTTTAGAGGCAATTACAACCTCTACCTCTGGTATCATGGCCCACGCGGAGAATCTCTTAGCCATCCAGCAATAGTTTAGTTCGACTTTATTATATACTAGGGTACCAACCTTACATTTTGCTGACTAACTCGTACGGGTCTAGGTCATACGTGCTCATGGTCATTTTATAGAGGCAATCCCTTCCTCTACCTCTCATATTATGGCCCGCGTGGATAATTTCTTAGTTTAGCCAGCGGGCAACAGTTTATTTCAACTTCGTTATATACCGGGCTAATTCATCCCCCTTTTAACTCATTGTTGACAAACTCGTTCGGGTCTATAGCATAAGTGCTATGAGCCATTTTTAAGAGAATGACTACTCCAACATCTAGTATAAGGGCGCACCTAAAAATGTCTTAGTTTGGGCAGCCGTCACTATTTTTGGTGGACTGTGTGATATACTAGAGTATTCCCCTTACCCTCTTCTGACCAACTCGTACGGGTCGAGGACATAAGTGCCATGGCCCATGGACCATTTAAGAGGCACTGCCTACCTATACCTCTGGTATAATGGCCAACGTGGAGAATCTCTTAGTTTGAAGAGCTGGCAATAATGAGGTTTATTTTTACTTCGTGATATACCGGCGAAACACATGCCCCTTTTAATTAGTTGCTGATAAACTCGTGTAGATCCAGGACATAAGTGCTATAAGCCATTTATAAGGGTTTGACTACCTCTTCTTCTGGTATAATGGCCTACCTGGAGTATGTCTTAGTTTAGCCAGCTTTCAATAGTTGTTTTTTAGACTTAGGGATATACAAGAGTATTCCCCTTGCCCTCTGTTGACCAACACCTACGGGTCTAGGATATTAGTGCTTCGAGCCATTTTAGAGGTAATGCGATATATTGTAAAAGACATGAAATTTCATGTACAAATCATTTATAATGTGAGTATGGTCTGTATTTAACTCCTAAAAGGACATGGTATTTTGAAGTTCAAAATGAAACCTGCCAAAAATATACACATTTTATATCGGACATAAAGCAAAATTATCGGACAAAAAGCAAAACGGACAAAAAGCAACGGACAAAAAGCAAAAGTTTCGGACAAAAAGCAAAATAATCGGACAAAAGGCAAAACGGACAAAAAGCAACGGACAAAAAGCAAAAGTTTCGGACAAAAAGCAAAATAATCGGACAAAAGGCAAAACGGACAAAAAGCAACGGACAAAAAGCAAAAGTTTCGGACGAAAAGCAAAATTATCGGACAAAAAGCAAAAGCGGACAAAAAGCGAATTGCGGACAAAAAGCACCGTATCATACGACTTTTAATAGGCCGTTAATATTGGTTTGAATATTTTAAGTTTTGTTCGTGGATGGTTCAGGATTTTATAACGTATTTTTATATTTGTAGAAGAAGGCATCCATATCATTGGCATTTCTAAAAATTTCAGGCTAGCGATGTGGTTGTAAATATAGCAAGTGGATTTGAAGAAGTTTTCATGATGTACAAATGTAATGCTGCGGTGAACTCCTTTTTCACTTTCTTTCTCAAAATGTTTCACGTTGAATTTTGTATACACAAGTATTTTTCAGAAGTGAATCATTTACATTTTATTTCTGGTTTAATAAATATCTCACGCAATGTCTATTAGTGATAAGCTTTGTTAGTTTTGGGAATGTTCAAGTCATATGAAACGAGTGACTGGTGAAACGTAATGTATATTCAATTCTTGAACCAAACTGAATGCATGAATTTATTATAAACTTAGTCTTCTGTGCACGATTTTATCCTTTTTTACACAAACATATCGTATAGTCATCATTTTTAGCTCACCTGACCCGAAGGGCCAAGTGAGCTTTTCTCATCACTTGGCGTCCGTCGTCCGTCGTCCGTCGTCGTCCGTCGTCGTCGTCGTTAACTTTTTACATTTTGAACTTCTTCTAGAGAACCACTAAATGGAATAAAACCAAACATGGCATGAATGTTCTTTATGAGGTGTTGACCAAGTGTTGTTTACTTTGTAGCCGATCCATCGTCCAAGATGGCCGCCAGCGGGGGACTTAGTTTAACATAGGACCCTATGGGAAATGCATACAAATGACTTCTTTTAGAGAACCACTGAATGGAATGAAACCAAACATGGCATGAATGTTCCTTATGAGGTGCTAAACAAGTGTTGTTACTTTGTAGCCGATCCATCATCCAAGATGGATGCCAGCGGGGGACTTAGTCTAACATAGCACCCTATGAGAAATGCATACAAATGACTTCTTTTAGAGAACCACTGAATGGAATGAAACCAAACATGGCATGAATGTTCCTTATGAGGTGCTAAACAAGTGTTGTTACTTTGTAGCCGATCCATTATCCAAGATGGCTGACAGCAGGGGACTTAGTCTAACATAGGACTCTATGGGAAATGCATACAAATGACTTCTTTTAGAGAACCACTGACTGGAATGAAACCCAACATGGCATAAATGTTCCTTATGAGGTGCTGACCAAGTGTTGGTACTTTGTAGACGATCCATCATCCAAGATGGCCGCCAGCAGGGGACTTAGTTTAACATAGGACCCTATGGGAAATGCATACAAATGACTTCTTTTAGAGAACCACTGAATGGAATGAAACTAAACATGACACGAATGTTCCTTATGAGGTGCTGGCCAAGTGTTGTTACTTTTAGCCAAATGTTATATTTTTTTATATGATTTCAAAAACCCAAGTAGAATCAGGTGAGCGATACAGGCTCTTGAGAGCCTCTAGTTTCTGTATCTGTCTGTAATGATGTGAAAATATGGCGGCTAATTATTTGTCGTGCTTTTTATGCGGAAGTTTACCGATTGTCACCTTATAGTAAACTATCAACAATGAAGCATGGATATTGAGAACGTTTATAACATGTAAAATCAGATTATAGTTTATTTTAATGAGAGATCCATGCGTATTGCGATCAACGGGGTGTTACGAGTCGGGCACGCAAAGGTCACTTTGCATACGGAAAATATGTCGGCGAATTGCTTCCTGGAAGCAAGCAATGAAAAAAAAGTAAATTTCAAAATGTGGACAAATCAAAGAATTTTCTTCAGAAAAACGTATATGTACACAAGTTTTATAAAGAAAACTATTCATTTAGTTATAAAAAAACATATGCATATTTTTTTTTTTTAATTTGAGGTTTCATTTGACTGTAATTGAACGAAAAATATATAGAATATTTTGATGTTTTAAAAAACAATTACGAAAGACGTGATTTGGGGATCGCAGTTAGTGCAGATCAAATTAAAAAAAAGAAAAAGTGAATATATTTATAATTTAATGTACTTAATTTTCTTCAATTTAAGACTTTGTCATAAATCTTAATTATAATTAGAAACCACATGATTTCATCAGATATTTATGAATATAACAGGAATACGAATGCTATTGATTTCGCAATACAAATCATATATTAAATCATTCTGACTATTTGCAATGGACTGGTTTATAAATATACATTTACATAAATAAGGCCGTTTGTTTTCTCCTTTGCATTGTTTTACATTGTCATTTCGGGGCCTTTTATAGCTGACTATGCGGAATGGGCTTTGCTCAATGTTGAAGGCCGTACGGTGACCTAAAGTTGTTTAACATTTTTAATTTCTGTGTAATTTAGGTCTCTTGAGGAGAGTTGTCTCATTGGCAATCATACCACTTCTTCTTTTTTTATATGTTGTTATCTTGTGAAATCTATTTAATTCAATGGTTAATCTACTTTAATTAAATGGAGAATATTTAGTTCCAAACAGTGGTATAATTCTCTTAGATAATTCCAGTACGATCTCAGGTATGATGATTTTTTAGTCCCGCTCACAGAAAAAATCTTATACTTTTAGCAGATAACTGAGAATACAGATGTATGTTAATTGCTTCTTATTATCATTTATTTATATTCATGCGAATATACTAATTTTGTTAATGCATAGGAAAAGATACTTTTTTCTGGTTTAATATTCCCAATCCTATTTTCTAAATATTAAGGAAGTAATATTTCATTGTTTACAAAATGGCGTGGTAGTTACATTATTGACATTTCGTGTAAGTATTTATATCATTAATTTGTTTGACTTCTACGTTCTTTAACTTATCATTTATCAATCACATCTTCCTCTTATCTGTTGCAATCAGTCATTAGATATAGGAAGATGTGGTATGATTGCCAATGAGACAACTCTCCATCCAAGTCACAATTTATAAAAGCAAACCTTTATAGGTCAAGGTACGGTCTACCTCACGGAGCCTATGTTCACACCGAACAGCAAGCTATAAAGGGCCCTAGTGTAAAACCATCTAAACGGGAAAACCAACGGTCTGATTTATATAAAAAACGAGAAACACTAATGAACCACACAAACAGACGACAACCACTGAAAATCACTGTCATCAGATTCCTGACTTAGGACACATAGGGCAGGTGCAAACAGTTGGAGCGGGATTAAACGTTTTAATAATACCAAACCATTTCCTTTGAAACAATAGTATAACATCACAACATAGAAAGACACTATAAAATATCAACTGGAATGGCTTCTAAACTCAATTAAAAAACGCAGTAACACTAATTAACACACAATGAACGAATAAACTTGATCGGTGATACAATCTCGGATACAATGCATACACATATAGTTTATAAAAATAAGGGATGAATAATTAAAAGTAAAAGTATAAAACCTCTGTGAAATGTTAAACAATTTTAGAAAAGCATCAACTTTGAAAAAAAAAATAACTCATATTATATACTTCTTCTTCTGTCTATATAATCTTCCGTTTAGGAGTACTCAAGGAATGTCTTTTTCTGCCGTCGTCCGATATCTCAGCAGGATGGTTTCGAATCCCGGCGAGGGATAAAAAAAAAAATGCTTCCGCAAATTTACAGATCTTACATCGTTGAGCGGTTACTATAATATAAAAATATATACGCATGTATATACTACTATTTGAATTCCAGAAATATGGAGAAAAAAAAAAGCAGCAATTGTGGTAGAAAAAATGAAAAGACGGAAATGGAGGATGTAGAACGAATGAGTTTGAGTGAACATCGCGAGCACACAATGGACGAAGAACCTTCAACATCAGCTGGCATTAAATGTTCAATACCAAAAGAATTACAGGATGAATTGGATCTAATAGCTGCAAATATTCCACTAGATATTGGTATGTCTATCTGATTCAAGATGCACACCTAGTATAGATTACACGTAAATATTTGTTTTTTTTTTTTGGTGTTGGAATTAGTATAAGTTCAAGATTTATTTCTTAGGTTGATGATAAAACTGTTTTGAATAAACTTGATCTGTGATACAATCTCGGATACAATGCATACACATATAGTTTATAAAAATAAGGGATGAATAATTAAAAGTAAAAGTATAAAACCTCTGTGAAATGTTAAACATATCCCTCTCACTAGTGGGTCCTTTTAAGAGTGCATAGCTGATGGTCTTAAATCTCTCTTCCTCTGAATTTTAACTTGTGCTCTTTTATTTGATAAGGGATATTTTCATCAGAACGTCATGTTCTTAATTCAAAATGAAACTAGCACAGCTAGAACTTTGGACTGACCCTGAAAAGCACAATACATTGGTTATATAAGGGGACATAAATTAACTTAATGCATACATGAGAAATAGACAAAACAGTCAACTTAGAGATACATAAAATGGATAATGGATATTAGGAATGTGTCAAAGAGACAACAACCCGACCATAGAACAGACAACAGCAGAAGGTCACCATGTATATTCAAGTACATGTCGTGTCAAAAAGAATTTAGGATAATAGTTTAAATGCCATCTAAATCATCTTGTTATATTGCCTTCATAATCTGGAAATGCTAAAAAGAATGTAAGACATGCTGTAAAATGTGAAATGCATGATTTGGTGCTTCAATGGTTCTTTTAGTCAGATTTACCATAAATAGAGTTGACAATCCACCAATTCCTTCTGAATCACGATGTTTTACCTCTGCGATGATTAGAAGCATCATATATCTCAGTATTGTTCACTCCTTAAGAAGTCTATGCATCCTAGGTGTCATTACTGGTTTCAAGTTTGCGGTGTCTTTGTTAATAAACCTATCCTCCAATTTAATTAATAAACATATGTACAAATAAATTTTATCATGGGATACAATTAAACCATTCTTTCTATAAGTTTATGATAAACGTCAATATTGCAGCAACACAAATAATCGAAGGATATTGAGAAAGCGTGATACACATTTTAAAAAAAACTATTCCAGCAGTACACAATATGAACTTAATCTTCCGCAGTCCAAAATAAATACGATTAAATACTTTATGAATTTTATGTAAACACAAAAGCGACTGCATTGCCATGAGCCTATTATCATTCATATTTTGTTTTATATAAGTATATACGCGACTGCATGTTAATAAACATATTATCATCCATCAATTTTTACAACAGCTGATACTATGTCAATGCTGGTGGGCATAAACCACTACGATATCACAACCAAAACGCAAGCACTCCTGTCCCGACACTAACCATTACCAGGCTGATTTGTTTCTGTTTAACTGTTTGGAAAATGTAATAAGTCATTTTGCAACACTCGATTTGAGCTCACCTGGCCTATAAGGTCAAGTGAGCTTTTCTCATCACTGGAGTTCGTCGTCCGTCGTCGTCGTTCACTTTTAAAAAATCTTGTCCTCTGAACAACAAGGCCAAATAACCAAACTTGGGCACAATCAATATTAGGATATTAAGTTTGAAAACTGTGTCCCACGACCCAGTCTGCTAACAAACATGGCCGCCATGGCTAAAATAGAACGAAGGGATAAAATGCAAATTTGGTTTATATCTCTGTCTCTAAAGCATTTAGAGTAAATATGACACGGAGGAAAACATGTTCATCAGGTTGAGACGAAACTGCCCTTGAACTAGTAATTTTAAGGAAAATTTGCAGTTTTAAGCTATTATCTTTAATATTTGTATAGATAAACTATTAACAGCAGTCAGTTGTTAACAAAAAAAAAAAAAAAAAAAAAAAAAAAAATCAGGTGAGCGACACAGGCTCCTTGCAGCCTATAGTTATCAGATATTGCTCAAAAGGCATTGCTATAATATTTGTGTCATAATAAGTCAATCATAGAACAGTTGATGAATTTTGACTGATTGATATGATGGTGTTCTAAGAAAAAAATGCACGAAACTCATGTACGTACATGCACGATTAATAATCATATACATGTTAAAGCAGAGTCCTATAGGCAAACAGATGACTTAAAGTCAATGCATATTTTTATTTATAAAATGAAATATAAAATGTAGAGAGTCTTATAACAGCAACACTTTAGGGACTGCTACCGTCATCCGGATACCGAAACATGTCGATCAATAAAATTTCTGCAGCAGTCCCTAAAGTGTTGTTGGAATAAGACTAGATACATTTAATGTTTTTTTTTTTTTTTTTTTTTTTTTTATCATAACTACCCTGCATACACGAGGTATCCACTTTAGGAACTCTATATCGTACTACAGATTCATCAGGCGTTGGTTTACTTTCGTTTGTAATAAAATGAATTAGATAAATAGACATCCAATGTAATTTGTTATTCTTGGTGTTTTTACAGTAAAACCATCAGATTTAAGTGAGAATCAGAAAAGATGGTTGGTTGTTGGAATATGCCTTCATAGTGTCTTAGCACCAGCGTTGAGGATCCATGTTAATTCAATTTTAACAAGTCTTTATAATCAACTGTCTTGTAACCATAAGATTGATACACAAATACATCCAAATCATCTAAAACAATATCCACCAACAAATAACTACCTCAATTATGAGAATGTCAACAACAACAAGGCAAATCATGGTTATCAAACGACTACTGTTGATTTATCCAGGGTGTTTTTAGAGACATATATGGCACATTATACATGTTTTGATGAAACATGCGACTCCTCTGCTTTGTTATGATTGATCATCAAGTAAAGTCAGATGCTGAAGATGTACGTACAGTATCTGTGTTAACTGATGATTTGTCATTTACTTTAGAAAATAAAGGCAACAGTAGAATACCGTTGTTCAAAACTCATAAATATATGGACAAAAACAAAATCGGGGTAACAAACTAAAACTGAGGGAAACGCATTAAATATTAGAGGAGAACAACGACACAACATTAAAATGTAACACACACAGTAACGGACTAAGCATTAGACAAAACCCGATGAGAACAACCAATATAACATCAAAACCAAATACATGAATTTGGGATAGAAAAGTACTGTGACACGTCCTATAGTAATGTGAATTCACACGTATTAGGCAAAGAAACACATGAATAATAGATAAAAAAAAACCATAATAAAAATGATATTTGAATAATTTATATATTGTATTTATCATAGGAATCAAACATAGTTATTGTAAATAACAATAAAAGCTTCCAATTTTATAGTACCGTATGCTCAAGGCTAAGCACATTATAGACGAACTGATGTTAGAAATTTTAATTTAAAACTTATATATTCATAGTGTGGGAACGGAACTGTACGGTTTTCTAATAATTTGGTCATTCGGGAGACTGTCAAGCGGGGCTCCGACATTTGCAAAAAAACAAGCTGCTTGATGGAAACTTTGACGAACTCTTATGTTCCTATATAACGTTTCTGCTTCAAGTTTTGATAGCTAAAACATTCTTTGTGTAAATATGAACCAATAAAATAATAAGAAAGATATATGCATCCAAATGTTTTCCTTAGAATGGTGGAGCTCCGTGTAAAACGATCAAAATTGTCACACAACAGCGATCAAAAATGTCAAATAAACATCGAAAAATCAATGTTTGCTACCTGAATTTTCAATTGTACCTTTTCTGATATATAGTCTTACCTGTCTGAAAGTTTTAAAGCCATTGTCCCAGTAGAAATCCAAATATATTAATTTTCTCCATGTCGGATATTTTTGTTGAGTGTACAATCGCTTGCAAGTTTACTGTAATATAACTTGGAGCCTTCCTGTACAATCGCTTGTAGCTTTTCTTTTCATCGTTAGGCCACATAGACTTTTCAGAAAGGAGGGTAACATACTTTACCTTGTTATGACTTCACGGTCCAGGTAGCAATCAAGCTAGTCAAAGGTATTACCTTTACCTACACACTCATTGCATTTTGCTGTAATAGTTTCTAGTGGCATATGACTAATTATAACTCTTAAGTAGATAATGCTTACTACTATCTCTTCTGCCACATTTATGATCAGTTTATGTTTTCCATGATACTTTTGTCATATAAATATTTATTAAAACTACTGCAATCCAATACAATATATGTCTGGCTTGATTTTTCTCTCCCTTTTCTGTTATGATTTAATAACAGTTTGTTATTTGGTATTGTTATCATTTTTTTTAAAGCTAAATTTCACACTCAAAAGTGTTACTGATGTTTGAAGATTTTATTTGAATGGATGTAACCTGCATTAGCGGATCCGGTATGCGGGGAGAGGGAGTTTTGGTGGTTGAAACCTTTTTTTCTTTCGATTTTTTTAAATTTTGTGGACGTTTCAGGGTGTTCCGTGGTTTGGATCCCCCTTTTGCAGAAAGGCGGGACCCGCACCTGGTCTGATATCGTCAATGATAGTATTAAATGATGATCCGATCATTCAACTGATTTTTTAAAGTTTGGTCTTGTGCTGTGCTAGTTTTGGGGAGAAATGAGCGCACACAGACATTTTTAACTCTGCCAAATTTGTTATGTACCTGTTTCAAGTCAATAGCCCGTAGTTCAGTGGTTGTCGTTGGTTCATGTCTGTCATATATGTTTTTCGTAAATTGTTTTATTATGATTTAGGCCGTCAGTTAAATTCGAAAGGTATTGAGTCTTATTTTTCATGTCGGGACCTTTTACAGCCGACTATAATTGCTTAAATCCATTAATTTTTTTAGCTTTGACAATCATATCCCATCTTCTTACTTTTATATTGAAGATATAAATGTGGTTTGATAAAATGCTGTTCTAACAAAAAAAAAAAAAAAAAAAAAAAACACCAACTGTTTCGTTCGTTTATCGGATGCTATAGTTGGGAATATTGAAATGTTCCTGAATCGTGACATTGATATAAAATAAATCATGTTGAAGGATTTTGTGTTTTCTCTGTTTTTCAGATAACAAGTTGTCTCCCATCCTTGATAACATTTAATTTTACTGGAGCTTTTTCTACCAGTATCTATAGCTTGTAATAAACAGACATCTCATTTTCAATTATACCACATCTTCTTATTTTAATATCATGTTTATTGACATATACGTGTCTTTTCTTGGATCAGTGGTTAACTACCACCATTCCACATTCGAATTCATTTATCAAGTTACAATATCCCGATCCTGTGATGAAAAAATCTCTGTTGTATTGTTCAAATATGTATTTTTTTAAAAATTGCTGTTAAATAATAAGTAAAATTCAAAATATGTCAATTACCCTTCCAGAGCATCTAGTCACCTTTTCGGTATATATAAATATTTATTTTGTACGAGGATTATTTTCATTTAGAATGAAATTCAAAACAGTGTGGCTGTGGCCATTGATTGACACATTAAATTCATCCATTGACTGGGACAATTTAGGTGAACGTTTGTATGTAACGACCACTGCTCACTATGTGCTTTTTAAAGACACTTAAACTATGGGGTCACCAAAGGTTCTCAACACCTTAATAAAGTAATTCGAAAAATATTCAGAAATAACACGATGTTTTGATTTATATCAATTATATAAATCAAAACATAAAGGTTATTCCTGATTAATTTGTCGAATTATTTTATAATTAAAGGCGTTAAGAAACCTTTGGTGACCCCACAGTTTAAATGTCTATCGTAGGTACGTCGTGAACAGTGGTCGTTACAGACAAACGTTAACGTAAATTGTCCCAGTCAATGGATGAATTTAATGTGCCAATCAATGGCCACAGCCACACTGTTTTGAATTTCATTCTATATTTTAGATGAGATTCTTAACATATTTTGTACTGTTTTTTTCTTTTTGTTTTGTATACTTATTCAGTGGTTGTTTGTTTATGTGTTTTTCGTTCATTTTTTGTACATAAATAAGCCGTTAGTTTTCTCGTTTTAAATTGTTATTTCGGGACATTTTATAGCTGACTATGCGGCATGGGCTTTGTTCATTGTTGACGACCGTATGGTGACCTATTGTTGGTAATTTCTGTGTCATTGATACAGTTAAGTCGGCCTCATATCTTGACTTACATCTAGAAATTGACAATGAGGGTCTGTTGAAAACAAAACTTTACGACAAAAGAGATGATTTCAGCTTTCCAATTGTGAACTTTCCATTTCTAAGTAGCAACATTCCAGCAGCACCTGAATACGGGGAATATATCTCCCATGCAGTTGATACGCTATTTCTGTGCTTCTATTTCCTATCATAATTTTCTTGATAGGGGGTTGCTGCTCACAAGGAAGCTATCAAATCAAGAGTTCCAAACGGTGAATTTGAAATCATCCCTTCGAAAATTTTACGGACGCCATCACGAGTTGGTTGACCGTTCTGGAATAACCGTTCCACAGATGATATTAGATATGTTCCTTACGTCGTAACTACAATCCCCTTATACCGTACACGACGGATGCCACAAAAGTCTTCTCCTGAAGCAACTGAGACAAATTGAACCAAACATGGCCACAACAAGCAGTATAGTATTTAGTTTTAAAAATGTGTCTCATGACCATACTTCCAACCAACATGGCAGATATGGCTAACATAGAATATATGGGGAAAATGCAGTTTTTGACTTATATCTTTGAAACTAAAGCAAATATATAAAGGTTACATTATTTCATGCATCAATTATAAATAAAAATATCAGGTGAGCGACACATGCTCCTTAGAGCCTCTAGTTATACCTGCTTAAAAAAATGGGGTTATAATGTTTTACCTCTGTTCGTCCGTCCGTCAATTTGTTCCATGAATATTATTACTTGCATCTATCGCAGGAACTTCATCATAAGGATTTCTAAAATTTGGTTCCAAGGTTAATATATAAGTCAGTTATACCATGTACACCATGTAATCCATTTTCAGATTCAGTACTCAACATTAAGCGTATTTAAACATGTTAGTGGGGTCCCACCCATCCCCTTTATTAGGAACAGTGTTGTAACAGTTCAACGTAAGAACTAACTATACAAATCAGTTAAAAAAGGCTTAATTCATCAGATGCATACAAATGGTAATACATATAACAAACACATAGTGTGGACGTGGCTGACTACTTGTTCATCCCAACAACAAAAAAAGACAGTTCATTCATGATTTTGAGTTTAGTGTGACATCAGTTTTCACCGAACTAGTACACATTTGTGTTAAGGGACATTGCCTACGGGTGCAGGTTGTTGTCTCTATTACACTTATTATCACTGTTTGTTTATTTGGAAACGAGGATATAGTTAAGCTGCTAAAAGACAAAGGTGTTGAAATTAATAATCCTGATTTTATGGGAGAAACGCCTCTGATAGTTGCGTGTAGAGAAGGACACGAAAAGATAGTACGTTAACTTTTAGACAAAGGATGTACTGTTAACCAGGCCGATAATGCGCTCTAAACACTTCTGATATATACTTGTATGATAGAAAATCAGAATATTGTGAAATTGCTGTTAGAAAAAGGAGCTGATACACAACCCGATAATCTCGAGGGGGCACTTCAATACTTAATTGATAGGGGTTGTCGCTGTGTTTCTGATAACCCACTCCTTTCGTATAATTTAGATTTAAAAAATGTATACCTTTCGTTCTGTGTGTAATATAAAAGTGGAATACCAAAGTGGCAAAAGAGAAAGATGGTTGATTAAACACAGCCGGGAACACGGAGAAAGATGACAGACGAAGTTATAGGAACTTTATTGACCTTATTATATACATGTATTTCCTATTCACATATTTACAAGCTTGAAAAAATGACCTGTTCCAGCGGCACGTCCTATCACCGAGTATATAGGAAGTGGACCCCTCAAGTCTTATATTAGCTAGTATCGTAAATAAGTGATTATATCGGTATATTTGGCGGATATATTTTTGATTTTGGTATCAGATCCAGAGAGTCTCAATATGGTAACTATGACGCCGAGTGACTAACAACGTCATCTTCGTTTGAAAAATCCATTTGTTTTATCATTATTTGCTTGTGATAATCATTCAGAAGTGCACACAGGCGAGATAGTGATTGATTTACTGTTAGTATTTAACGCCACTTTCAGTACTATTGGCAATTTCCTGAGGACCAAGATAGCCGGAGAGAACCGCCAGCCTTAGATACAAATAACTGAAAATCCTAGTCAATTGAGATAGGTGTCGAATGCATCGTCCTCTTCCGAGATCAGAATTCACAACCACTGTTTAAACAGGGTAGTGTAATACATGTAGTACTACTGAGACTACTTATCCACCGAAGCCCCATGCATAAATAAACTTGACCTACTAATGATTATTTTAAAAAATAAATTTTATATTTCGAAGACATCATAAACTATGATTTTAAACTAGTTTTGCCCTTTAAGATAACTAATGCTGATGTACTTCAGTGAACAACAGCGACAACATATAATGTTTTAGTGTTATTTCAAATAGTTTAATTAAAGTTATCTAAAATCGTTTTTATTTTAACTGCACAGTGTCTCATTGTTAAATATAATCTGACAAAATGTTTTTGTCCACCTTATTCACTTTTAAATTTTCTGAAAACGAAACTGGTCAACTGTGCTGTAAATATTTGTATGATTTATCATGAATTTGGTAGAATACATTTTGCTACTAGTATGTTTTTTTTTTAATTTGTACTGGTTGATGTTTTTGTCATGCAACAAATTGCATATATTTTCTAATTTGTCTTCTTTATTAAATGATATCATTATATATTTACCTCATATTCCACTTTATAATATAAAGATAATGTATTTTCCTTGAATAATTATACACAGATTTGTGACTTCGTTAATCGTATCTTTTCCATCTCTTGAACTGAAATAATTGATACTCACCATAGGTACAACCAACAAACAGCATGTCCTACGATTGCACATTTTAATTAAGGGTCTATTTAACTACTGACTAAACCAAACGAGATGCCTTTTAATTAGATTCCGTTAGAGTGAGGCATCATTTAAGCATCTCCTTTTGATTATTTCCCAGTTGTTACTGTATACAAGGCATTGTGTTACCTTATAAATATTCCCACCCACCATCAAGCTACTGAGGTAGTAAGAAAAAATGTGTCTTCAATTTTTCAACTTATGTCATTATGATTTCATAATTGTAATAGAATTTATAAACTCATCATAAATTTCATATTTGCGTCAGACACACGTTTCGTCTACAAAAGACTCATCCGTGACGCTCGAATAACATAAAAGGTTAAAACGACAAATGAAGTACGAAGTTAAAAAGCATTGAGGACCAAAAAAAATCCTAATTTATTTGCCAAATACAGTTACAAATGTCAACAAATACGTTTAGCATGTTGCAAAGACATTCCTATAATTTTGTATCGACTCGGGAACCACCGACGTATCATCAAATATATTTTTATAGACCACGCTACTGGTGCCAGTAATGGAACAAGATCTGCACATCCCTCTGATACATATCCATTTGCCTCCGGTTCTTTGTTCGTTGCTTTTAATTTGTTGTGGTTTTTGAGGTAGCAATACACAGTTAAATAGAATTGAGAAAGGAAATGGGGAATGTGTCAAAGCGACAACAACCCGACCATAGAGCAGACAACAATCGAATGCCACCGATGGGTCTTCAATGTAGCGAGAAACTCCCACACCCGTAGGTGTCCTTCAGCTGGCTCCTTAAAAATATGTATACTAGTACAATGATAATGGACGTCATACTAAACTCCGAATTATACACAAGAAACTAAAATTAAAAATCATACAAGACTAACAAAGGCCAGAGGCTCCTGACTTGGGACAGGCGCAAAATTGCGGCGGGGTTAAACATGTTTATGAGATCTCAACCCTCTCTAATACCTCTAGCCAATGTAGAAAAGTAAACGCATAACAATACGCACATTAAAATTCAGTTCAAGAGAAGTCCGAGTCCGATGTCAGAAGATGTAACAAAAGAAAATAAATAAAATGACAATAATACATAAATAACAACAACTACTAGCGGTTAACTGACATACCAGCTCTAGACCTCATATAAACTGATTGAAAGATTCATCATATGAATATCAGGTGCAATCCCTCCCGTTAGGGGTTGAGTATCAAGGGACGAGGGAACGTCACCATCTAAAAATGGATAATTAACGATAGGAAATGAAAAATCATCTCTTTTATAATAAATGTTTGAATTAAGCTTCCCGTTAATGATATAGATCGAGGAAAGGGCAGTGGTCATTGTTAGTATTAGCTTTATTTAAAGTAAGTTCAACAGGATAAATTTCTTTAGTATACATACTGAAGTCGTCATTATTGAGAGCCAATATATCATCCAAATATCTAAAAGTATTGTTAAATTTTTGTATCAAATGTTGTATCGATGAGTCTTTGCTAATTTTAGTCATAAATTGTAACTCATAACAATACAAAAACAGGTCTGCAATTAGTGGTGCACAGTTAGTCCCCATTTGAATTCCAATAACTTGACGATATACGGAATCTCCAAAGCGAACAAAGATGTTATCAAGTAAAAATTCAAGCTCATATGTAGTATCAAAGCATGTTCAATTGACATAGTTCTTTTGTTTATTTCTACTAAAAACTGACCTAAAGGAGTTTGAACATATGTACTCGCATTCTGGCTTTTTAAATGCCCATTTAATTAGGGATGAGAATTTTTTCTTAATAGGAATATTAGGTGGTATATAGGGTAGAAAAATCAAAACTTTGAACAGATTCAAAATCACCAATATATGCATGCAATTTATCAAGTACTTACAACGAGTTTTTGACACTCCAAAAGAAATTAATTCCACTATTTTCAAAGGCCTTATTTGAACAATTTATTATCAGGTTTTTTATTGTACCAAGTGTACTAGTAAGTAGAATAGACAATTTAGTAGTGGAACAATGGCTTGAAGATGAAATAAATCTATATTTGTAAGGTTTTCTGTGTAGCTTCGGAAGCCAGTACATAGTTGGGACTGTTTAGTTTCGCATTTTGGCCATGATGAATTTTTTAAACATGAAAGTTTTTGCATAATAAAATTGAGATTTTTAGAAAGCTGAAGAATAATATAGCCTTCCAAGTTTATATGAACATTTTAGATTTATATGCCATTTTTCTGTTTGACAGTCCGTATTTTCATATCCGTATGGCCGATGGGTCAACGATTTGACTCAGTTTTGTCATTTCAATTTTATGGGATAACCAGTAGAAATACATATGATTTTTTTACCTCTTGAAAGATAAATGTTCATGGTGTCAGAAATAGTATCACTCTATTGGATTGAAATTCGTTTTAGACGAAATTGTGTTGATATGCACATACAGGATTTGGCTAGGTTAAACACAATTACAAGCCCCTAATATGACAGTGGTTTAATAGAATAACTCATGAAAAACATCTAGAAAACCTCATAAGAACAAATCAAATGTGTCGTACTTGACTTTCAGCCTATGTCATCTGGACTTTAGCTGGCCTGGTAAAAACGAAGAATTCCAAAATAACTATATTTTATTACAACTGAGATCTCATGGCAACTCTATAATACAATTTCATATAAATGCATACAATATATTTCACAATATTTATAGTTCATCATACATAGATAATGTCAAGCTGTAATATATTAAATGTTTCTTGCTATTACGTAATACGCAAATATTTCTGTTCTGGAGATCAATCCTGCATCGGTACGATTTCAATATACATGAAACAACAAATATTTTCTTTGTGTTCTGTTGCGTTGTCAAGGTAAACCAAAGTGACAAACAAAGATTTCTTTAAACTTCGTTGAATATTAAATATAACCAAATAACAGAATTTAACTTTACTACGAATAAATTATGCTTCAAATAAACAAATCTCCTGTAATAATGAATATTAATGAAATAAATAACATTTAGGGAATTAATGTTTACTGTATATTTTCACTTAAAAATCATCTATATTAATCGTAATGTAATAAACTAAAAACGCTCATTTTAAATAAATAGAATTATATAAATAAAACTTAATTAAAAGTAAATGTGAAATGTAATTTTCATAAAAAGAATGCTTTAAAATATTAAATATGAATTACCTGGTTAAAACGAAGAATTCCAAAATAACTATATTTTATTACAACTGAGATCTCATGGCAACTGACGAATAGCCCAAAACACTAGTTTAAAAAGGTCGTTGCTCACGTGCTTAGAGATCCCAGGTTTTCTTCGTTTTACCAATGAAAATTATCGTTACATAATTTCATAACTGACCACAACATTTTGATTGGTCACTCATAATTTTGTCTTGTCAACCAAGCTGACACTTTAATCTAAATTATTGATTTTCGTATACCTATGTTGCGACAACCTATGTAATTTTGACAATAGGCCTAATTGCCTACACTCTTTCTTTTATTCAAAATATAGCATGTATAATTAATGAATGAATAATTATCAATATTTGTCAAATATCTGTAAAATCTATTTTCTTCTAAATTGTCCACTTTTACAAATTCATTTTGAGAATAAGAAATAAAATATTTAATAAAAGAAAGTTTGCAAAGCTGTTATATTTCTTATTTTGCAAATTCGGAATTTCAAAATATATCTATAACATCTAGATGTTATAGATATATTTTGAAATTCCGAATTTGCAAAATAAGAAATATAACAAATGCACACAAAGACTAAATATGTACGAAACAAACAAACAAAACAAAACGAATCAAGCAGTACTCAAAAGTCAATACATTGTGTTATGCTAAATTATTGATAGATAGATTGTATGACGATGACTTTGGAGACGTGTATTAGGTCCGAGACCACCATTGTCGTCCTTCATGTAAGGCTCCACTTCATTGAAAAACCTGAATTTTTAGGCGCAGGCTCATATAAATTTGACTTATGAATAATTATGCCAAGTCTGATAAATCAAATGAGTACTCTATTGCTTTTAGTACATGATAAGTTATATATTAAGGCATTTAACAAGTATTTTTTTGCAATATTTAAATTTTTAAAGCCCCAAATGTTGATAGTTGAAATTTTTCAATTTTAACGTCAAAATTTTACACGCAAAGATGAGTATAGAACTAAACTTAATGTCTATAATATACATCCTATTGTCATGAAACTTTGTAAGTAGTGTTATAATACATTAAGCTTTGTTCATACCAAGTTTTTTTAAGATTTGTCTACTCTTTCTACCCTATTAGGTCCGAGACCACCATTGTCGTCCCTTGATTTTCGTTGTTCACAAATATAGTCCCTAGTGTTGACAGTGGGTTACTTGCCATTAATTTTTATACCCCTTCCAAATTTATTTCTCCATGTTCACTGCCTCAAATTGCAAGAAGGGGGTTGAAATTACACTGTAAAAAAATTTGGGTCCAGAATTTTAAAGGAAAGTAGTGATTTGGTCCAGCTGAAAAAGGTTGAAAATGAGCACTTCGGAAGCTGTCAAAAGATTTCAAGACGCCCTAAACATAAAATTGGCCATATTTTGAGTTAGAGGCGATGAAGTTTTCTATAAATTTGATATAATTTGTCCCAAAAGTAGTACAACACACTGTAAAAGTTTCTTTGAGAAAGCGCAGGTGGGATTTTTTTTATTTTCATTTATGTTCTAAAAGAAATGCACTACGAATTAATTGTGTTCTCGGACCTAAGAGGTGAAATCTGTAAATATAGAATTTGTACTCTGGCAACTTCCCTAAATGATTTGATGGTGTCAACTTGTCAAATAGCATGAAACTAAAGGATTTAAACTTTTATTTTATAGAATTTCTGCCAAAACGACCAATTTTGACATTTTATGGTCAAAATAGGCATTTTATAACTTTTTCAATATTGATGCATAAATGGCATCCTGACTTTCTATCTGACAGGTTTTTATGTGTCAATATTTGTGTTTCTATGCCTTTACCTGCTTCTTTTACTTATTTATGAACTCTGAATCTACAGAAAAGAAGTTTATCTCAGATAAAATGTGCAAGATGTGTTGTATGAATGACCCTTGTCTAACGCCTTGTTTGGATGAAGGCAATAGTGGGGAGCTTGGTATATAAAATTTGATGTCCATATTAGAGACTTCACTAAATTTGTATCAAATGCACTTTACAATGTCTATTGTACCTGTTCCATTTCACATACTATATTTCTTTTCTTCTGTAGGATAGCAAGTGGTTTAAATATAAGCCTGTTGAGAATAAATTGCATGAAAGTTTTTCCCTAAAAAGGCAAAAATCTTTGTTTCAGCCCATACTGCTTGTAAGAAAAGTTATTTGCAAGAGTCTTTTTGTGCTCAGATTTGTTGTATCATGTCACATGAGTATAGAAATGATAAAAAAGACACACATTTTTATTTTTTATAGCCTCAATATGCATTTTTAAATGTAAATATGTGGCACGGCCTTAATTGACCCTAAATTTTTTCCAGTCTTACTTGGCCTAAGACCCTTTTAAACTAATATGATATGTTATTTGTAACTTTTCTTTCCATTTAAAGTACTTTAAATACATATGTAAGGATTATTTATAACCAAAAAGCTTCACAAATTTAAAATTGCTGGAAAATATTACATCTTCATGTAAGGCTCCACTTCATTGAAAAACCTGAATTTTTAGGCGCAGGCTCATATAAATTTGACTTATGAATAATTATGCCAAGTCTGATAAATCAAATGAGTACTCTATTGCTTTTAGTACATGATAAGTTATATATTAAGGCATTTAACAAGTATTTTTTTGCAATATTTAAATTTTTAAAGCCCCAAATGTTGATAGTTGAAATTTTTCAATTTTAACGTCAAAATTTTACACGCAAAGATGAGTATAGAACTAAACTTAATGTCTATAATATACATCCTATTGTCATGAAACTTTGTAAGTAGTGTTATAATACATTAAGCTTTGTTCATACCAAGTTTTTTTAAGATTTGTCTACTCTTTCTACCCTATTAGGTCCGAGACCACCATTGTCGTCCCTTGATTTTCGTTGTTCACAAATATAGTCCCTAGTGTTGACAGTGGGTTACTTGCCATTAATTTTTATACCCCTTCCAAATTTATTTCTCCATGTTCACTGCCTCAAATTGCAAGAAGGGGGTTGAAATTACACTGTAAAAAAATTTGGGTCCAGAATTTTAAAGGAAAGTAGTGATTTGGTCCAGCTGAAAAAGGTTGAAAATGAGCACTTCGGAAGCTGTCAAAAGATTTCAAGACGCCCTAAACATAAAATTGGCCATATTTTGAGTTAGAGGCGATGAAGTTTTCTATAAATTTGATATAATTTGTCCCAAAAGTAGTACAACACACTGTAAAAGTTTCTTTGAGAAAGCGCAGGTGGGATTTTTTTTATTTTCATTTATGTTCTAAAAGAAATGCACTACGAATTAATTGTGTTCTCGGACCTAAGAGGTGAAATCTGTAAATATAGAATTTGTACTCTGGCAACTTCCCTAAATGATTTGATGGTGTCAACTTGTCAAATAGCATGAAACTAAAGGATTTAAACTTTTATTTTATAGAATTTCTGCCAAAACGACCAATTTTGACATTTTATGGTCAAAATAGGCATTTTATAACTTTTTCAATATTGATGCATAAATGGCATCCTGACTTTCTATCTGACAGGTTTTTATGTGTCAATATTTGTGTTTCTATGCCTTTACCTGCTTCTTTTACTTATTTATGAACTCTGAATCTACAGAAAAGAAGTTTATCTCAGATAAAATGTGCAAGATGTGTTGTATGAATGACCCTTGTCTAACGCCTTGTTTGGATGAAGGCAATAGTGGGGAGCTTGGTATATAAAATTTGATGTCCATATTAGAGACTTCACTAAATTTGTATCAAATGCACTTTACAATGTCTATTGTACCTGTTCCATTTCACATACTATATTTCTTTTCTTCTGTAGGATAGCAAGTGGTTTAAATATAAGCCTGTTGAGAATAAATTGCATGAAAGTTTTTCCCTAAAAAGGCAAAAATCTTTGTTTCAGCCCATACTGCTTGTAAGAAAAGTTATTTGCAAGAGTCTTTTTGTGCTCAGATTTGTTGTATCATGTCACATGAGTATAGAAATGATAAAAAAGACACACATTTTTATTTTTTATAGCCTCAATATGCATTTTTAAATGTAAATATGTGGCACGGCCTTAATTGACCCTAAATTTTTTCCAGTCTTACTTGGCCTAAGACCCTTTTAAACTAATATGATATGTTATTTGTAACTTTTCTTTCCATTTAAAGTACTTTAAATACATATGTAAGGATTATTTATAACCAAAAAGCTTCACAAATTTAAAATTGCTGGAAAATATTACATCTTCATGTAAGGCTCCACTTCATTGAAAAACCTGAATTTTTAGGCGCAGGCTCATATAAATTTGACTTATGAATAATTATGCCAAGTCTGATAAATCAAATGAGTACTCTATTGCTTTTAGTACATGATAAGTTATATATTAAGGCATTTAACAAGTATTTTTTTGCAATATTTAAATTTTTAAAGCCCCAAATGTTGATAGTTGAAATTTTTCAATTTTAACGTCAAAATTTTACACGCAAAGATGAGTATAGAACTAAACTTAATGTCTATAATATACATCCTATTGTCATGAAACTTTGTAAGTAGTGTTATAATACATTAAGCTTTGTTCATACCAAGTTTTTTTAAGATTTGTCTACTCTTTCTACCCTATTAGGTCCGAGACCACCATTGTCGTCCCTTGATTTTCGTTGTTCACAAATATAGTCCCTAGTGTTGACAGTGGGTTACTTGCCATTAATTTTTATACCCCTTCCAAATTTATTTCTCCATGTTCACTGCCTCAAATTGCAAGAAGGGGGTTGAAATTACACTGTAAAAAAATTTGGGTCCAGAATTTTAAAGGAAAGTAGTGATTTGGTCCAGCTGAAAAAGGTTGAAAATGAGCACTTCGGAAGCTGTCAAAAGATTTCAAGACGCCCTAAACATAAAATTGGCCATATTTTGAGTTAGAGGCGATGAAGTTTTCTATAAATTTGATATAATTTGTCCCAAAAGTAGTACAACACACTGTAAAAGTTTCTTTGAGAAAGCGCAGGTGGGATTTTTTTTATTTTCATTTATGTTCTAAAAGAAATGCACTACGAATTAATTGTGTTCTCGGACCTAAGAGGTGAAATCTGTAAATATAGAATTTGTACTCTGGCAACTTCCCTAAATGATTTGATGGTGTCAACTTGTCAAATAGCATGAAACTAAAGGATTTAAACTTTTATTTTATAGAATTTCTGCCAAAACGACCAATTTTGACATTTTATGGTCAAAATAGGCATTTTATAACTTTTTCAATATTGATGCATAAATGGCATCCTGACTTTCTATCTGACAGGTTTTTATGTGTCAATATTTGTGTTTCTATGCCTTTACCTGCTTCTTTTACTTATTTATGAACTCTGAATCTACAGAAAAGAAGTTTATCTCAGATAAAATGTGCAAGATGTGTTGTATGAATGACCCTTGTCTAACGCCTTGTTTGGATGAAGGCAATAGTGGGGAGCTTGGTATATAAAATTTGATGTCCATATTAGAGACTTCACTAAATTTGTATCAAATGCACTTTACAATGTCTATTGTACCTGTTCCATTTCACATACTATATTTCTTTTCTTCTGTAGGATAGCAAGTGGTTTAAATATAAGCCTGTTGAGAATAAATTGCATGAAAGTTTTTCCCTAAAAAGGCAAAAATCTTTGTTTCAGCCCATACTGCTTGTAAGAAAAGTTATTTGCAAGAGTCTTTTTGTGCTCAGATTTGTTGTATCATGTCACATGAGTATAGAAATGATAAAAAAGACACACATTTTTATTTTTTATAGCCTCAATATGCATTTTTAAATGTAAATATGTGGCACGGCCTTAATTGACCCTAAATTTTTTCCAGTCTTACTTGGCCTAAGACCCTTTTAAACTAATATGATATGTTATTTGTAACTTTTCTTTCCATTTAAAGTACTTTAAATACATATGTAAGGATTATTTATAACCAAAAAGCTTCACAAATTTAAAATTGCTGGAAAATATTACATCTTCATGTAAGGCTCCACTTCATTGAAAAACCTGAATTTTTAGGCGCAGGCTCATATAAATTTGACTTATGAATAATTATGCCAAGTCTGATAAATCAAATGAGTACTCTATTGCTTTTAGTACATGATAAGTTATATATTAAGGCATTTAACAAGTATTTTTTTGCAATATTTAAATTTTTAAAGCCCCAAATGTTGATAGTTGAAATTTTTCAATTTTAACGTCAAAATTTTACACGCAAAGATGAGTATAGAACTAAACTTAATGTCTATAATATACATCCTATTGTCATGAAACTTTGTAAGTAGTGTTATAATACATTAAGCTTTGTTCATACCAAGTTTTTTTAAGATTTGTCTACTCTTTCTACCCTATTAGGTCCGAGACCACCATTGTCGTCCCTTGATTTTCGTTGTTCACAAATATAGTCCCTAGTGTTGACAGTGGGTTACTTGCCATTAATTTTTATACCCCTTCCAAATTTATTTCTCCATGTTCACTGCCTCAAATTGCAAGAAGGGGGTTGAAATTACACTGTAAAAAAATTTGGGTCCAGAATTTTAAAGGAAAGTAGTGATTTGGTCCAGCTGAAAAAGGTTGAAAATGAGCACTTCGGAAGCTGTCAAAAGATTTCAAGACGCCCTAAACATAAAATTGGCCATATTTTGAGTTAGAGGCGATGAAGTTTTCTATAAATTTGATATAATTTGTCCCAAAAGTAGTACAACACACTGTAAAAGTTTCTTTGAGAAAGCGCAGGTGGGATTTTTTTTATTTTCATTTATGTTCTAAAAGAAATGCACTACGAATTAATTGTGTTCTCGGACCTAAGAGGTGAAATCTGTAAATATAGAATTTGTACTCTGGCAACTTCCCTAAATGATTTGATGGTGTCAACTTGTCAAATAGCATGAAACTAAAGGATTTAAACTTTTATTTTATAGAATTTCTGCCAAAACGACCAATTTTGACATTTTATGGTCAAAATAGGCATTTTATAACTTTTTCAATATTGATGCATAAATGGCATCCTGACTTTCTATCTGACAGGTTTTTATGTGTCAATATTTGTGTTTCTATGCCTTTACCTGCTTCTTTTACTTATTTATGAACTCTGAATCTACAGAAAAGAAGTTTATCTCAGATAAAATGTGCAAGATGTGTTGTATGAATGACCCTTGTCTAACGCCTTGTTTGGATGAAGGCAATAGTGGGGAGCTTGGTATATAAAATTTGATGTCCATATTAGAGACTTCACTAAATTTGTATCAAATGCACTTTACAATGTCTATTGTACCTGTTCCATTTCACATACTATATTTCTTTTCTTCTGTAGGATAGCAAGTGGTTTAAATATAAGCCTGTTGAGAATAAATTGCATGAAAGTTTTTCCCTAAAAAGGCAAAAATCTTTGTTTCAGCCCATACTGCTTGTAAGAAAAGTTATTTGCAAGAGTCTTTTTGTGCTCAGATTTGTTGTATCATGTCACATGAGTATAGAAATGATAAAAAAGACACACATTTTTATTTTTTATAGCCTCAATATGCATTTTTAAATGTAAATATGTGGCACGGCCTTAATTGACCCTAAATTTTTTCCAGTCTTACTTGGCCTAAGACCCTTTTAAACTAATATGATATGTTATTTGTAACTTTTCTTTCCATTTAAAGTACTTTAAATACATATGTAAGGATTATTTATAACCAAAAAGCTTCACAAATTTAAAATTGCTGGAAAATATTACATCTTCATGTAAGGCTCCACTTCATTGAAAAACCTGAATTTTTAGGCGCAGGCTCATATAAATTTGACTTATGAATAATTATGCCAAGTCTGATAAATCAAATGAGTACTCTATTGCTTTTAGTACATGATAAGTTATATATTAAGGCATTTAACAAGTATTTTTTTGCAATATTTAAATTTTTAAAGCCCCAAATGTTGATAGTTGAAATTTTTCAATTTTAACGTCAAAATTTTACACGCAAAGATGAGTATAGAACTAAACTTAATGTCTATAATATACATCCTATTGTCATGAAACTTTGTAAGTAGTGTTATAATACATTAAGCTTTGTTCATACCAAGTTTTTTTAAGATTTGTCTACTCTTTCTACCCTATTAGGTCCGAGACCACCATTGTCGTCCCTTGATTTTCGTTGTTCACAAATATAGTCCCTAGTGTTGACAGTGGGTTACTTGCCATTAATTTTTATACCCCTTCCAAATTTATTTCTCCATGTTCACTGCCTCAAATTGCAAGAAGGGGGTTGAAATTACACTGTAAAAAAATTTGGGTCCAGAATTTTAAAGGAAAGTAGTGATTTGGTCCAGCTGAAAAAGGTTGAAAATGAGCACTTCGGAAGCTGTCAAAAGATTTCAAGACGCCCTAAACATAAAATTGGCCATATTTTGAGTTAGAGGCGATGAAGTTTTCTATAAATTTGATATAATTTGTCCCAAAAGTAGTACAACACACTGTAAAAGTTTCTTTGAGAAAGCGCAGGTGGGATTTTTTTTATTTTCATTTATGTTCTAAAAGAAATGCACTACGAATTAATTGTGTTCTCGGACCTAAGAGGTGAAATCTGTAAATATAGAATTTGTACTCTGGCAACTTCCCTAAATGATTTGATGGTGTCAACTTGTCAAATAGCATGAAACTAAAGGATTTAAACTTTTATTTTATAGAATTTCTGCCAAAACGACCAATTTTGACATTTTATGGTCAAAATAGGCATTTTATAACTTTTTCAATATTGATGCATAAATGGCATCCTGACTTTCTATCTGACAGGTTTTTATGTGTCAATATTTGTGTTTCTATGCCTTTACCTGCTTCTTTTACTTATTTATGAACTCTGAATCTACAGAAAAGAAGTTTATCTCAGATAAAATGTGCAAGATGTGTTGTATGAATGACCCTTGTCTAACGCCTTGTTTGGATGAAGGCAATAGTGGGGAGCTTGGTATATAAAATTTGATGTCCATATTAGAGACTTCACTAAATTTGTATCAAATGCACTTTACAATGTCTATTGTACCTGTTCCATTTCACATACTATATTTCTTTTCTTCTGTAGGATAGCAAGTGGTTTAAATATAAGCCTGTTGAGAATAAATTGCATGAAAGTTTTTCCCTAAAAAGGCAAAAATCTTTGTTTCAGCCCATACTGCTTGTAAGAAAAGTTATTTGCAAGAGTCTTTTTGTGCTCAGATTTGTTGTATCATGTCACATGAGTATAGAAATGATAAAAAAGACACACATTTTTATTTTTTATAGCCTCAATATGCATTTTTAAATGTAAATATGTGGCACGGCCTTAATTGACCCTAAATTTTTTCCAGTCTTACTTGGCCTAAGACCCTTTTAAACTAATATGATATGTTATTTGTAACTTTTCTTTCCATTTAAAGTACTTTAAATACATATGTAAGGATTATTTATAACCAAAAAGCTTCACAAATTTAAAATTGCTGGAAAATATTACATCTTCATGTAAGGCTCCACTTCATTGAAAAACCTGAATTTTTAGGCGCAGGCTCATATAAATTTGACTTATGAATAATTATGCCAAGTCTGATAAATCAAATGAGTACTCTATTGCTTTTAGTACATGATAAGTTATATATTAAGGCATTTAACAAGTATTTTTTTGCAATATTTAAATTTTTAAAGCCCCAAATGTTGATAGTTGAAATTTTTCAATTTTAACGTCAAAATTTTACACGCAAAGATGAGTATAGAACTAAACTTAATGTCTATAATATACATCCTATTGTCATGAAACTTTGTAAGTAGTGTTATAATACATTAAGCTTTGTTCATACCAAGTTTTTTTAAGATTTGTCTACTCTTTCTACCCTATTAGGTCCGAGACCACCATTGTCGTCCCTTGATTTTCGTTGTTCACAAATATAGTCCCTAGTGTTGACAGTGGGTTACTTGCCATTAATTTTTATACCCCTTCCAAATTTATTTCTCCATGTTCACTGCCTCAAATTGCAAGAAGGGGGTTGAAATTACACTGTAAAAAAATTTGGGTCCAGAATTTTAAAGGAAAGTAGTGATTTGGTCCAGCTGAAAAAGGTTGAAAATGAGCACTTCGGAAGCTGTCAAAAGATTTCAAGACGCCCTAAACATAAAATTGGCCATATTTTGAGTTAGAGGCGATGAAGTTTTCTATAAATTTGATATAATTTGTCCCAAAAGTAGTACAACACACTGTAAAAGTTTCTTTGAGAAAGCGCAGGTGGGATTTTTTTTATTTTCATTTATGTTCTAAAAGAAATGCACTACGAATTAATTGTGTTCTCGGACCTAAGAGGTGAAATCTGTAAATATAGAATTTGTACTCTGGCAACTTCCCTAAATGATTTGATGGTGTCAACTTGTCAAATAGCATGAAACTAAAGGATTTAAACTTTTATTTTATAGAATTTCTGCCAAAACGACCAATTTTGACATTTTATGGTCAAAATAGGCATTTTATAACTTTTTCAATATTGATGCATAAATGGCATCCTGACTTTCTATCTGACAGGTTTTTATGTGTCAATATTTGTGTTTCTATGCCTTTACCTGCTTCTTTTACTTATTTATGAACTCTGAATCTACAGAAAAGAAGTTTATCTCAGATAAAATGTGCAAGATGTGTTGTATGAATGACCCTTGTCTAACGCCTTGTTTGGATGAAGGCAATAGTGGGGAGCTTGGTATATAAAATTTGATGTCCATATTAGAGACTTCACTAAATTTGTATCAAATGCACTTTACAATGTCTATTGTACCTGTTCCATTTCACATACTATATTTCTTTTCTTCTGTAGGATAGCAAGTGGTTTAAATATAAGCCTGTTGAGAATAAATTGCATGAAAGTTTTTCCCTAAAAAGGCAAAAATCTTTGTTTCAGCCCATACTGCTTGTAAGAAAAGTTATTTGCAAGAGTCTTTTTGTGCTCAGATTTGTTGTATCATGTCACATGAGTATAGAAATGATAAAAAAGACACACATTTTTATTTTTTATAGCCTCAATATGCATTTTTAAATGTAAATATGTGGCACGGCCTTAATTGACCCTAAATTTTTTCCAGTCTTACTTGGCCTAAGACCCTTTTAAACTAATATGATATGTTATTTGTAACTTTTCTTTCCATTTAAAGTACTTTAAATACATATGTAAGGATTATTTATAACCAAAAAGCTTCACAAATTTAAAATTGCTGGAAAATATTACATCTTCATGTAAGGCTCCACTTCATTGAAAAACCTGAATTTTTAGGCGCAGGCTCATATAAATTTGACTTATGAATAATTATGCCAAGTCTGATAAATCAAATGAGTACTCTATTGCTTTTAGTACATGATAAGTTATATATTAAGGCATTTAACAAGTATTTTTTTGCAATATTTAAATTTTTAAAGCCCCAAATGTTGATAGTTGAAATTTTTCAATTTTAACGTCAAAATTTTACACGCAAAGATGAGTATAGAACTAAACTTAATGTCTATAATATACATCCTATTGTCATGAAACTTTGTAAGTAGTGTTATAATACATTAAGCTTTGTTCATACCAAGTTTTTTTAAGATTTGTCTACTCTTTCTACCCTATTAGGTCCGAGACCACCATTGTCGTCCCTTGATTTTCGTTGTTCACAAATATAGTCCCTAGTGTTGACAGTGGGTTACTTGCCATTAATTTTTATACCCCTTCCAAATTTATTTCTCCATGTTCACTGCCTCAAATTGCAAGAAGGGGGTTGAAATTACACTGTAAAAAAATTTGGGTCCAGAATTTTAAAGGAAAGTAGTGATTTGGTCCAGCTGAAAAAGGTTGAAAATGAGCACTTCGGAAGCTGTCAAAAGATTTCAAGACGCCCTAAACATAAAATTGGCCATATTTTGAGTTAGAGGCGATGAAGTTTTCTATAAATTTGATATAATTTGTCCCAAAAGTAGTACAACACACTGTAAAAGTTTCTTTGAGAAAGCGCAGGTGGGATTTTTTTTATTTTCATTTATGTTCTAAAAGAAATGCACTACGAATTAATTGTGTTCTCGGACCATATGGATAACAATGATATATAGTTGGATTTTAATTTATTGATAACAAAATCCAAATCAAGTAATTTAATTAATACGTTCATAATTGCTTGGTATTTTTTACAAACTGCATGCACATGGTTGTATTCTTAATACAAAGATTCATCTGAGGTATGTGGAAGCAAGACTGATTTGACAATAGACACATGTTATGGTCATCATCAAATTTCTATAAGTTGACAGAAACGACTGTATGCATTTCAGCTTCATAGAAAAAGCGAATCTTTCAATAACATAATCAACTTCGATTTACTAATTAACTGATGCTTCCTGTTCCCTTGTATTAAACTGAAATGTTTGGATGTGCGTGACCGACAATGAAAGGTCTCAAAAGACGCTTTCTCTTTAAGGAATGACTGTAATATTTTTTCTGTCTATGAAGAAATAACATAAAAAATGTGGTGCACACTGAATGACGCGCGTAGCGGGTTTTTTTTTTAAAGTGTGCACCACATTTTTAGGTTATTTCGAATATGCAGAAAAATATTACAGTCATTTCTTATAATTTAATTCTTAATTCAATTTAAAATCGGAGTAAATCATGAAAAAACACTGATGACGTCACGGTCACAATACAAAATATGGGCTGATAAACAAAACGAAGTCAGTCAATCAGAAGACACGTTACATCCAAACTTAAATTATTTCAATATAACTGATCTTTTACGTTAGGATTTACTTAATTGCATATATTTTTTTTTATTTGGATATTAAACTAGAGGCTCTCAAGAGCCTGTATCGCTCACCTGATTCTACTTGGGTTTTTGAAATCATATGAAAAAATATAAAATTTGGCTAAAAGTGACAACACAACCTCATTGATAAGGAAAGGAACATGTTTAATTTCATTCAAAAGTCCCCCACTGGCGGCCATCTTGGATGGCGGATCGGCTACAAAGTAACAACACTTGGTCAGCACCTCATAAGGAACATTCATGCCATGTTTGGTTTTATTCCATTCAGTGGTTCTCTAAAAGAAGTCATTTGTATGCATTTCCCATAGGGTCCTATGTTAAACTAAGTCCCATGCTGGCGGCCATCTTGGATGATGGATCGGCTACAAAGTAACAACACTTGGTCAGCACCTCATAAGGAACATTCATGCAATGTTTAGTTTTATTCCATTCAGTGGTTCTCTAAAAGAAGTCATTTGTATGCATTTCCAATAGGGTCCTATGTTAAACTAAGTCCCTGCTGGCGGCCATCTTAAATAATGGATCGGCTACAAAGTAACAACACTTGGTCAGCACCACATTAGGAACATTCATGCCATGTTTAATTTCATTCCATTCAGTGGTTCTCTAAAAGAAGTCATTTGTATGCATTTCCCATAGGGTCCTATGTTAAACTAAGTCCCCCGCTGGCGGCCATCTTGGATGATGGATTGGCTACAAAGTAACAACACTTGGTCAGCACCACATTAGGAACATTCATGCCATGTTTGATTTCATTCCATTCAGTGGTTCTCTAAAAGAAGTCATTTGTATGCATTTCCCATAGGGTCCTATGTTAAACTAAGTCCCCCGCTGGCGGCAATCTTGGATGATGGATCGGCTACAAAGTAACAACACTTGGTCAGCACCCAATAAGGAACATTCATGCTATGTTTGGTTTTATTCCATTCAGTGGTTCTCTAAAAGAAGTCATTTGTATGCATTTCCCATAGGGTCCTATGTTAAACTAAGTTCCCGGCTGGCGGCCATCTTGGATGATGGATCGGCAACAAAGTAACAACACTTGGTCAGCACCACATTAGGAACATTCATGCCATGTTTGATTTCATTCCATTCAGTGGTTCTCTAAAAGAAGTCATTTGTATGCATTTCCCATAGGGTCCTATGTTAAACTAAGTCCCCCGCTGGCGGCCATCTTGGATGATGGATCGGCAACAAAGTAACAACACTTGGTCAGCACCTCATAAGGAACATTCATGCCATGTTTGGTTTCATTCAATTCAGTGGTTCTCTAAAAGAAGTCATTTGTATGCATTTCCCATAGGGTCCTATGTTAAACTAAGTCCCCTGCTGGCGGCCATCTTGGATGATGGATCGGCTACAAAGTAACAACACTTGGTCAGCACCCCATAAGGAACATTCATGCTATGTTTGGTTCTATTCCATTCAGTGGTTCTCTAAAAGAAGTCATTTGTATGCATTTCCCATAGGGTCCTATGTTAAACTAAGTCCCCGGCTAGCAGCCATCTTGGATGATGGATCGGCAACAAAGTAACAACACTTGGTCAGTACCTCATAAGGAACATTCATGCCATGTTTGGTTTCATTCCATTCAGTGGTTCTCTAAAAGAAGTCATTTGTATGCATTTCCCATAGGGTCCTATGTTAAACTAAGTCCCCCGCTGGCGGCCATCTTGGATGATGGATCGGCTACAAAGTAACAACACTTGGTCAGCACCTCATAAGGAACATTCATGCCATGTTTGGTTCCATTCCATTCAGTGGTTCTCTAGAAGAAGTTCAAAATGTAAATTGTTAACGACGACGACGACGACGGACGACGACGACGGACGACGACGACGGACGACGGACGCCAAGTGGTGAGAAAAGCTCACTTGGCCCTTCGGGCCAGGTGAGCTAAAAATGGATTTACGACCCAATATCGGTATACTATATTGCTTCACTTTAAACTGTGACTTTTGATGTACGCTGACAATATGCTAAAGAGTGTGTTATCTTGTATACATTTGAGTATTTTATCTTTTCATCGAATATAAAATTACCAAATGGGATTTATTACCTATTTTGTGCTTAACACGAGCAATATAACAGTGTCAAGTGTGGAGAAGAATAAATTTATCATTCGAAAGGTCCTGAGAAAATACTAGATTTTGGTCGGGTTTGTTTTGAAGTTGTTATCCATTTTTTTTTTATGTAATTGAGCTTTTGACTTTCCGTTTTGAATTGTCATCAGAATGCAGTTTTTTGTGATGTTACGTTTTGCTCATTTTGCTTATCTGCAATTTGTTTGGCGAATATCGTATCAAAACAGATAATAACCACAGTGTATTTTTTTTCTCATTTTTTTATTATCTTGTTTGTATACAATCAGTCTGCATAACGGACTGTCATGTTCGAAAGATATATGACAGTGGAATATGTGTGGTAGATGTTGATAACTAATACTAATGTTCAGTATCTATAGATTCCAATGATACTTGTTATTGAAAACAAGATGTTATTTTAATGCGATAATGAAAAATTATTTTACATGAAAACTCGAAGGTGTAATACGTCTATAAGAAATAAAAACTATTTACAGAATACAATTTTTTTTTATCAATCTTTTGTTTTGAAAAAATCAAGCCTCCTCCACATATTTTTTGTCTTCTTATGTGCTGTTACAACTCCGTCCAATAAGGGATTAGCTGCTCGCAAACATACTCAACTTTTGCTGAATTTATAATTCCGTGGTTATTATTGGTCGCTGTCTTGTCATATTTGATTTTCGTTTGTTGTTTTGTCATACAGCATGACTACTATACATGTTTCCTCGTAAATATTTTCCACATATTGTTATATCTGTATACTTTTAGCTGACTATATGATATGGGTTTTACTCATTGTTGAAGGCCGTATGATGATAATAGTTGCTTTCATCTACGCCATTAGGTATCTGATAGATAGTTTTCTTATTAGAAATCAAACACCTTAGGTTACTTTATTGAAATGTTCATTCATGGAGAAATATGGTTTTTCATACTTGCCCAAACCTGTATGATAGTGCAAAACAGGAATAGTCGCTAAAAAGCTTTTTTCAGCATGTGAAAAACAATTACAACAAAATTTCCAAGGAGCTCTTTACTCAATTAAAAAAAAAAAACAAAATAAAAAACAATGAATCTTAAAGTAAAGTGTTTATTCGACAGTAACGTTTATTGATTCTCGTCATGGAAATGCATGCATTCCCTCATATTTAACAGTAATAAAACAAACATATATTATCAATACATTATTTGATAAGAAACAACAAAGATAACAAATTCAGTCTGTCCTCTTTCCCATCTGTATTGTAGCATTATGTTTACAGATGTAATCTACTAAAACTATCCAGTTAAATTTGCACAGTTTTTATTGTGTTTGTATAACATTCAAATCGATGAACTAAACTTGCACGTACCTTCAAGAATTAACATATTCATAGGAAGATGTGGTAGGAGTGCTCATGAGACAACTCATCATCCAAACCACAATTTATAAAAGTAAACCATTATAAGTCAAAGTACCGTCGTCAAGACGGATGTCGATATTCAATAAATGCACGTTTCAATAACTTTAATTATATAGTGTACCCATAGCAACAGGCCAGTTTAATTCTATATCTCACATTTGATATTAACACTGCAAAACTTCTCTTTTTACTTTATATGGTAGTTAAGTAAATATATCGTATACGTGGTCTATCTTTGAAGAAAATATGCAAATTGCCGAACAATGACAATTGCGCTTTACGTATTGTAAAAATACAAAAAAATGTGAAATCTACAAATGTATTCATTCAATTCTTATTCAAGAAAAGAGTGCTTCTTTTTTTCATCCATTAAGAGGTGTCTCGTAAGTCAGTATACTATCTTTCGTTGACATTTCAACATACGTTGTATTATCGTTGGGATGTAATGTTCCTCTGTCTGAATGGTCACTGCAAATATAATATACACAAATATTTAAAACGTTAACTATATTCAATTATATTTTCGCCGTATTAAAATACACCAATACTGTGAATAGAAACATATGGATTATGTCAGGAGAGTATGTCTGTCCTAATTGTACTTATATCTTTTATAACTGAATTGAACTCAATTCAGAAAAAAATGACCTTCATGTATGTTAAAATTATGCGACTACAAAGCCTTTATGCAATCGGAAGAGGCATTAACATGCACGTAGACGGACAAAACCATATTGGATCTATTCCGCACATATTCGAAAAGCGGTATTCTTCAGAACTGTTGCCTTTATTCATGTTGGACATGCTAGGTAAATCCTATATGTATGAATTTTGCACCACCTACATTAGTGATGGCAAGTTTCATGATAAGCTATCATGGCAACGCATTTTTGTTAATTCAGTTGAATCAAAACATGTTAATGACTAGCTGATTCGCATTTATTCAGACACTGACTTCAAAAGATTCTAATATATACATAAATCCGTATCTGCAGCTCATGTGTGGAAATTCCCTTCGAACAGTTCCGAAATTCGAATTGCACTGTTTATCAACTTATATCTTCGACTCCAAACAACGTTTCCAAATCTTCTGTTCATTGACGTTTTCGTACATGTAAGTGAGCAATATTAATAACTTGAGCAATATTAATAACTTATCTAGGAACCTAAGACCCTTCAACTGTGCTCAGTGTCTCTGACTTAAATTCATTTCAGCGACTTTGCTACGTTCGTGTAATAAAATCTGCATCCGAATGCAATCGTCAATTGAACAATATAGAATAATGTTAGCACATGTAATATCGACAGCTCGGGATACATACACTTTTACTCTAAGGTTTGTACTATTTATTAACATTTTTATTTTCTATTTGAATATTACGTATTGTTCATAACATTATCTTTTTATTTTCTGTTAATAATGTATTAGTGTATTGTTCATGATAATATAGTTCATGTAATCTCTAAACGAATGAATGAATGAAAATAAACCTATTATAGATGAAATAACAAAATACTTAGTATAGGTCGTTTTATTTTCGTCCGAAAAAGTATAATGCACTTTTGTTTCCATGTTTACAGTAATCTATGTTATCTATAAGACTATACCTTAGCGAAGACGATTCATAATAATCTTTAGATATAGACACAGACAAGTTTATATATGGCTTCGTCTGTTCTAACATTCCTTCTAACTTCTTTTTTAATTCTGTAAATGATGGTCTACAATATGGATTAGGATGCCATACTGATAACATCATTTGATATCTGTAATAATTGTAAACACTTTATATAAATATATTATTGAGCTAGGTTTGTGAAAAATATACAGGTTTGTGGGGAAAAGCAATGCAATTCAATTACAACAAAAAGAAAAAAAATACTTTCACCTTATCTCTGTGTCTGTCTTTAGTTATATGTTTTGTTATCATTGTATAATTGGGTTGATGGCAGATCTCTGTTGAAAATATATATCTGATTCTGTAAACACAATTGGAGGGACGTTTATTTCAGCGACATAATAACAGTGGTATATTTCAATTAATTATAGAGTATACTATCATAATCCGGGCGTATGACAATAGTTTCCTGGAAGTTCTTTACCTGGGGCACACTCATGACAACCAATTATAAAATTTATAAATAGCATATGCTATACTAGAATATATTTCCGATTTCATTGACTCAATGTTTTTGATTTTATGAAATCATAAGACTTCTCGATAGCACTTACACTTCTAAGCTGCAATTTTCCGGTTTTTCCATACGATATCCTTCTTTGAGCAAATTAAACAAATCTTTGTTTGGAATTCCTGGATATGGACTTCCTCCCAACGTAACAATCTCCCATAAAACTATACCAAACGACCAACTGAAACAGATAAATTTGATTTCATCATGACTACTCCCAGTGGTAGCTTTTCATATAATTTGTGAAGCGATATACCAGTAGAACTTGGATTTCGAGTATATGTTTCCCAGTAAATATGATGTTTCACGGAATGTTTGTCCCGAAATGATTTTTGGATAGATGATTGGTGCTAACAGGAATATATCAATCATTTATTCTATATCAAGAATTTGGATGATAGCTGAAGAATAGAATGAGCAAAGTAATGTTCTTATTATCGTTTCCATAATCCCGTCTTCAACATATTTATTAACAGAAAAAGTAAAACAAATGCAAGTAGTAAAGAAGGAACTGCTAACAATTCAGCAGCATTTGTGGTCAATCCTAATTTTTGTAGTTTTTGCGTGTCTTCATATGTTTGTTATTGGTTCTTGGTAAATTTACCACCTTTGTCGTACTATTTTGAAACAGTTCTTATACATATGGCGAGTTATCTGTATTTGAAATTAGCTAACTGTATCTAAAACTATTCCTTTATTCCTTTATAAAAAAAAAGAGACAAAACCACGGAAAAAAGTGGACTAGCAACAAGAACATAACATTACACAAACTATGCAACACGAAACACACCAAAACAGGGAATGTAATCAGATGCTCAAGAGGGACAAGAAGATCCTGTTCAACCAGAGGCACCCTATGGGTTGCATTCAGTAAAGCCACAATCGTGAAATAGAGGACAGGACTGTGGTTACGACAAGCTTATTATATCCGTAGTCATATGTAACACAAATATTCCATAACGGTCAACCAAAAACTTACTGTGCGCGTAAAGCTATCAAAGACATTACAAAATGTGGAAGGCGTTAAAAAAAAAGCTAAAATAATACAAATATTGTAGAAAGCAACCGACGACAACTGCCCATTACGATAATGATTTGTGAAAATATGTCTGTAATAAAATTACCATATTAACTTGGAGCATGTATTGATCAATTGTTTTGGCGATTAATACACTTCTGTTGAGGATGTTATCTTAACTAACGATATATTTGACATATGAATACATCTTTTAATGGAATTATCTGTTGTGAAAATTCATTTTTTGCAAAGGTCCCATGTGACAGTTGCGCTATGTGTATACAATGAAGTTTTTTTTATTATAATAAAATTAAGTTTCATTTTATGATGAGATGAAGTCTTTTTATCATAAATTGAAGTTTCTTTTTACAGTGAAATAATTTTCTTTTTGTATACTTTTTCTTTTTTTCGTATCCAATCTATACTTATTTTCCTTTCTTTTCACACTTACATATCTGATTTGATTGTAAACACTTGGTCAAAGATGGCTTCTAGTGCCATCCATTTATATGGGAGCTTTCTTGCTGAGGTAGGTTGATAAAGATTTCTTTCGTAAATATCTCTTGTCAAACCAAAATCAGACACTTTAAGTCTCTCTTCATCATACATTAGTATATTTCTTGCAGCTAAATCTCTGTGAATGAATTTCTTAGATGCCATATATTCCTGAAATCAATTTAACTTTTCAAACATTTGACAACAATCCAGGACGTCTAATCACCAACTGGTTGCATTGACATAATACATGTGTTTTTGTCTCATAACATATCACTAGATACATTATTTTGTAGTGTTTGGGTACCGGAATAGTCGTCAAATCGGGAAATAAGAAACTGATTGTGTCATATTCCCGATTGCGACAATTTACCTGAGTGTTGATTGCTGGTGATGCATGAATAGCAAGAGGCGCCTACCTTGAAAACGTGTTTTTAGTCTTGCTCTTCTAGAAGCTCGTGTGTTTCTCAATTGTTTGTTTTAATTTTTCATTTTGATTTGTATACTCTAGATGGATTTACAAAAGGTCACACAATGACAAATGTAAACCAATCTTAACGAAAAAACAAACGGCCTAAAATATGAAGAACAGTCTGTTAACAGAGGTGTGCAGATGATTTCAATAGAAATGTAGAGTTTATGTTCATAAATCTGTTTTCCTACATAACAAATTATTTTGTAGTATGGAAAAAGTATATACAATGGTAATCATGTTACAATAATACTGGTATTCACAGATAGGTTATTATTTGCGTTGAAATTAATCTGTTGTAAACTTTTGAAAAAGTATTGTTGCATAAAGACATATCGAAAACTTTGAATTGCAATTCTTTATTTTTGATATGCATTTCTGTTTATTAAACCATTTCTATAACAACACTCACCATTGCTAGTACAATTTGTCTGGCATACGATAGTAACCGATCTTGGTGTAGTTCTGTTGAAGGTGGCGCTGAAATAAATGAAAGGTGTTATTTGTCAGTCAAACATTAATTCACGAATTTTAGTTCTAAGAAATATTAATTACACAGCAAATTATATAAGGAAAGAGTGAGAGATTCATAAACCTTAATTGAGTGAAAGCAATTAATGTTTGGTTACAATTTTAACAATTTTTGTCTTATTGATTTTTTTCAAACTTTTAAAATAACAAAAAAACATAGACCAGAAAATTTTGATAAATGAGTAATGAGTAAACGAAGAATATTAAACAAATAGTTGTGACGGTAATTTGCAAGTATATGACATTTCAAAAAACCATAGCACAAACATGTTATATACCCTGGCACACAACTATATTTTCCGATCGAAAGGATATTTGATTAATGACTTTGAAGAACATTTTCCCAAAGCTGGTGTTTATATTACTCAGAAACGAAATATGGATTGAGTGATCTTGTGTTAAAATATTTTCCTATTTGTGAAAATTCGATACCAGATTGAAATAAGGACTAAGTGCCAGTTTACTAAATATCGCACTGAATTAAATGTTATTAAGAAATAGGGGTATCGACAATATTTTTGAAAGCAATTTATTTTCTGAATATTCTAGTTGTACTCACATGAAAACGCACTTTCTGCTGATGAGTTCATACCACTATCACTGCCTGATGAATGATGCAGAGTTCCGTAATCCTTCTGTAGTAATAACTATTATCAATGTAACTATGGAACTATGTAACAAGCATATTTGATGATAAAATATGTACCTTCGTTATAACAAAATATTTAACTAGCCATTGACTTAAAAAAATAAATGCTATCATTGAGTTTCTAACATCTAATTATACAGTATGTTACTATTCTCCTGTGAAGATCTTTATATGAATTTCCACATGGAAATGTACTTGCATCCCCAGAAATCATAACAAATCACATGCTATTCTTATTAATCGGGTCATTTTGTATAACTTTAAATTCTTCTTCAATTAAAAGGTTTTATAATAGGTATTATCCTGCTTCTCTTGGTGTGTGTCGAACACTAATTTTTGCATAATAAGACGCAGCCGCTGAATTGAGAAATTTGAACCCATTCAGTATGAACTTTGTCAGTACAGACCCTCCTGCATGCACAGACCCTCCTGATTGCTTTTTCAAAACTTAGTGTTCATTTTACATTTTACATGATAAGAACCTATACGACGATGCAGTTATAAGACGGGTATCCTGGTTTGTTGTCACGCCCTGTTTTAAATTATCCTACGTATTTCATCAAATGCTCATGAAACTTTATATAGATGTCCATTTTAAGAGCCCAACACAAAGGTGCGTACATATGTAAACCCTATTATCTGATGAAATATCCACGAGGAATGCCAACTTGCGCTTAAGATATTTGATTTCATTAAGTATGCACTTATGGAGCAGAAAAATTGGTACCGTTAATGTTATTATGGTTGCAACTATATGCTTCATTAAATGCTCATAAATCTTTGTATATTTCAAAATCTCAAAGATGAAAATGAAAACTTTAGTAGGGCATTATGGTCCGTTAATGAACCACGTGCACAAAGATTATGCCCCAATACAATAAAGAAACTTAATACTAGTCAGTAAGCATATTGTGTGTGCAACTTATCATGTATGCTTAAATAGATATTTGAGGTGAGTTATAATTGTGATGAGAGGTGTTTGTCTATACGATTTCTGTTTTCATTTTTAAAAATGACCACAGAAGATACAGTTTTTGCATGTTGCATTGAGTTTGCATATTGAAAATTGCATTCTTACCTGTAAACGCTGACGATAATGCAATAAAAATGAGCGTAAATCTCCTAGTCTACAGTAGTCCATCAATAAACAAACAGTGTCTCTTTTACAACATCCTATAAAACTAACTATATGAGGATGACTACCTAACTGCTTCATAAATTCTATCTCCATTAATAAGCTCTTCTTTTCATGGGCATCATGAAAATCTAAAACAACACAAAAAAAAGTCAAGTATATATTTATTAATAGAAATAAGAAGATGTGGTTTGAGTGTAAACGAGACAACTCCCATCAAAGTCATAATGTATAAAAAGTAAACAATTACAGTTCAAAGTACGGCCTTGAAACAAAACATGAAAGGATATTTACAATATAACAGAAGTACATGCATACGTCAACATGATCAAAGGTTTTATAGTTCTGAAAATTTGAAAAATTTGAAGTTTAATATTCATGAGGCCAGTTTTTAGACACAATTTGTTATAGGGTTCTATCCTTTAAAGATTATGACTAACAGTCGGGGGTCTGTTTCAATATTATAGATATTTCACTATAATTGTCCATTAAAAAGACGTTATAAAGGTAGGTCTGTCATAAAATCAACGAACACTTTTCCTTTAAAAAAACCATCTAACATGAGTATTTATTGAGTTCAAAATAGAAGTATCTATGAGAACACTAGTCGAGCGGGAAGTGTTTTTTTCCCCTTATTAGTGAGGTTTTATATACCTTTGTTTTTCAGGTTTTTTCCCCTTTATTTTGGACATTGAGTTCTTCTGTTTTTTTTATGTTTCTCCTTTGCATCTTTCATAGTAAGATTAATTCATCCTTGATATTTGCTACTGCTGACATAAAAGCTAACGACAAAAAATGTTATCTAAAAAATTGAAGTTATCTCTTAAAAACGTTATGTGCCCTTTATTAACACTCAATTGTTTGATACAAGCATGTCTTCAAAGCGTAATAGAAGAACAATATATGAACCGGTCTGTTTTCGTTTAAGATTTGAATTGAATTCACAGTTTACATTTGAAGAAACTTTCGTTATGTAAAATGTAAAACAAGGAAGGCTGCAGTCTCTGTATTTCGAATGGCTTTTATTATATAAATTATGCACTATATTTCTAAATGGTTTAAGGTTGAGTACAACTTTTAAGACAAATTTTGATGTGAAAGTGAATTATAATTACAAAATGTTATCTAACCTTTTAGCATTTTAACTGCAACTATTAAATCTTTCTCCTTTGAAAGCTTATTGTCGTTCAGTTTTGCCCTATATACTTTCCCGAATGCACCCTCTCCCAACACATCCAGCAATGTCAGAGAAGAAAATTCTATTTCAGAACTGTTATCTTCTTGGAGATGTGTAATGTAGTCAGTACCATGACAATATAAAGGATTCAGTTCCTATGTTAAACAAATGTACAATTATAATCCTCAACTAACAATATAGTACTAGTCCTTTGTGTAAGGATAAAAAAGGATGTGTGTGTGCCCACTAACATGATTAACCTTGACACATTCTGTATGTGCCTGTACTAACTCGGGAACCTGTTTTTCATTGATTATCTTTTGTTATATTATATTCATTTTTCGTATTTTGTTTTGTAAATAAGCGTGCTGATAGTGTTTTTTTTTCATTTGAATTGTTATACATTTGTCATTTTGAGATTTGTATAGCTTGCTGTGCTGTGTTGGTTTTTCTTGAACGCCTTGTATTGACCAAAAGTTGCGAATGTCTATGTTATTTAGTCTCTGGTGTCAGTGATGGAAAATTTCTTTTAATACACTTATACAACATATTTTTTTTAAATTTACATATATATCATGAGTACTATTACAATAATATATCTTATGTTAAAGAACGTCAGTGCAAGAAGAAGCAAATAACAGATTTAAGTGATTGTTTAAAGATAATTATATTGGAAGAAAGGCTGATATTTGAACAACGTTTTATTTATTGAATTATAGACAGTGAAGTATACTTTTATCGCTATTAAAACAACGAAGATAAGATGTTGAATATTCCTCACATTGTTGACATTTACTGTTGTTTAAGTAAAATATGTTACAAGTGAGTCACTCGTATGAATCTACTGATATATTATCTCACCAAGAAATAACATTGATTGAGTGTTGGTTGCTTAACGTCCCGTTGCAAATATTTTATGCATGTTCAGGACGATCAATCATTAAATAGCAAAGCAGTGACCAAAAATAATGACTATAATGACACATGTGATCCATTAGATATCTTAACCATAACGTTGTATTGAAAGGAAACGCTGGTGTTGAAAGCTAAGCTGAGCAAATTAAAGACTCTGTACAGATAACAGCCTCAAAAAAGGTATTTATATACAGTTATCCTGTTTTTGTTTTGTACTTACCTCTCCTCTTCCTTCATTTGTGCTACATTCTTTGTTTCTTTGTACTTTAATTCGGTGTAGAATACTAATTGACAGGGCAATCATAATGACCAATATACCAGCGGATACTAAAAGTAAAATACAGGACAATCATAATGACCAATATACCAGCGAATACTACAAGTAAAGTACATAATGACCAATATGCCAGCGGATACTACAATTAAAATACAGGGCAATCATAATGACCAATATACCAGCTGATACTAAAAGTAAAATACACTGTATAAAACACAATATACCAGCGGATACTACAAGTAAAATACATAATGACCAATATACCAGCTGATACTAAAAGTAAAATACATAATGACCAATATACCAGCGGATACTACAGGTAAAATACAGAGCAATCATAATGACCAATATACCAGCTGATACTGAAAGTAAAATACATAATTACCTATATACCAGCTGATACTAAAAGTAAAATACACTGTATAAAAGACAATAAACCAGCTGATACTAAAAATAAAATACATAATGACTAATAAACCAGCTGATACTAAAAGTAAAATACATAATGACCAATAAACCAGCTGATACTACAAGTAAAATACAGGGCAATCATAATGACCAATATACCAGCTGATACTAAAAGTAAAATACACTGTATAAAAGACAAAAAACCAGCTGATACTACAAGTAAAATACAGGGCAATCATAATGACCAATATACCAGCTGATACTAAAAGTAAAATACGCTGTATAAAAGACAATATACCAGCGGATACTACAAGTAAAATACATAATGACCAACATACCAGCGGATGCTAAAAGTAAAATACATAATGACCAATATACCAACTGATACTAAAAGTAAAATATACTGTATAAAAGACAATATACCAGCTGTTACCAAAAGTAAAATACACTGTATAAAAGAAAATATACCAGCTGATACTACAAGCAAAATACAGGGCAATCATAATGACCAATATACCAGCTGATACTAAAAGTAAAATACATAATGACCAATAAACCAACGGATACTAAAAGTAAAATACATAATGACCAATATATCAGCTGATACTAAAAGTAAAATACACTGTATAAAAGACAGTAAACCAGCTGATACTAAAAGTAAAATACATAATGACCAATATATCAGCTGATACTAAAAGTAAAATACACTGTATAAAAGACAGTAAACCAGCTGATACTAAAAGTAAAATACATAATGACCAATATATCAGCTGATACTAAAAGTAAAATACATAATGACCAATAAACCAGCTGATACTAAAAGTAAGATACATAGTGACCAATAAACCAGCTGATACTACAAGTAAAATACAGGGCAATCATAATGACCAATATACCAGCTGATACTAAAAGTAAAATACACTGTATTAAAGCAATATACCAGCGGATACTACAAGTAAAATACATAATGACCAATATACCAGCGGATACTAAAAGTAAAATACATAATGACCAATATACCAGCTGATACTAAAAGTAAAATACACTGTATAAAAGACAATATACCAGCTGATACTAAAAGTAAAATACACTGTATAAAAGACAACATACCAGCTGATACTAAAAATAAAATACATAATGACCAATTAACCAGCTGATACTACAAGTAAAATACAGGGCAATCATAATGACCAATATACCAGCTGATACTAAAAGTAAAATACACTGTATAAAAGACAAAAAACCAGCTGATACTACAAGTAAAATACAGGGCAATCATAATGACCAATATACCAGCTGATACTAAAAGTAAAATACGCTGTATAAAAGACAATATACCAGCGGATACTACAAGTAAAATACATAATGACCAACATACCAGCAGATGCTAAAAGTAAAATACATAATGACCAATATACCAACTGATACTAAAAGTAAAATATACTGTATAAAAGACAATATACCAGCTGTTACCAAAAGTAAAATACACTGTATAAAAGAAAATATACCAGCTGATACTAAAAGTAAAATACATAATGACCAATAAACCGGCGGATACTACAAGCAAAATACAGGGCAATCATAATGACCAATATACCAGCTGATACTAAAAGTAAAATACATAATGACCAATAAACCAACGGATACTAAAAGTAAAATACATAATGACCAATAAACCAGCTGATACTACAAGTAAAATACAGGGCAATCATAATGACCAATATACCAGCTGATACTAAAAGTAAAATACACTGTATAAAAGACAAAAAACCAGCTGATACTACAAGTAAAATACAGGGCAATCATAATGACCAATATACCAGCTGATAATAAAAGTAAAATACGCTGTATAAAAGACAATATACCAGCGGATACTACAAGTAAAATACATAATGACCAACATACCAGCGGATGCTAAAAGTAAAATACATAATGACCAATATACCAACTGATACTAAAAGTAAAATATACTGTATAAAAGACAATATACCAGCTGTTACCAAAAGTAAAATACACTGTATAAAAGAAAATATACCAGCTGATACATAAAGTAAAATACATAATGACCAATAAACCGGCGGATACTACAAGCAAAATACAGGGCAATCATAATGACCAATATACCAGCTGATACTAAAAGTAAAATACATAATGACCAATAAACCAACGGATACTAAAAGTAAAATACATAATGACCAATATATCAGCTGATACTAAAAGTAAAATACACTGTATAAAAGACAGTAAACCAGCTGATACTAAAAGTAAAATACATAATGACCAATATACCAGCTGATACCAAAAGTAAAATACATAATGACCAATATATCAGCTGATACTAAAAGTAAAATACATAATGACCAATAAACCAGCTGATACTAAAAGTAAGATACATAGTGACCAATAAACCAGCTGATACTACAAGTAAAATACAGGGCAATCATAATGACCAATATACCAGCTGATACTAAAAGTAAAATACACTGTATTAAAGCAATATACCAGCGGATACTACAAGTAAAATACATAATGACCAATATACCAGCGGATACTAAAAGTAAAATACATAATGACCAATATACCAGCTGATACTAAAAGTAAAATACACTGTATAAAAGACAATATACCAGCTGATACTAAAAGTAAAATACACTGTATAAAAGACAACATACCAGCTGATACTAAAAATAAAATACATAATGACCAATTAACCAGCTGATACTACAAGTAAAATACAGGGCAATCATAATGACCAATATACCAGCTGATACTAAAAGTAAAATACACTGTATAAAAGACAAAAAACCAGCTGATACTACAAGTAAAATACAGGGCAATCATAATGACCAATATACCAGCTGATACTAAAAGTAAAATACGCTGTATAAAAGACAATATACCAGCGGATACTACAAGTAAAATACATAATGACCAACATACCAGCAGATGCTAAAAGTAAAATACATAATGACCAATATACCAACTGATACTAAAAGTAAAATATACTGTATAAAAGACAATATACCAGCTGTTACCAAAAGTAAAATACACTGTATAAAAGAAAATATACCAGCTGATACTAAAAGTAAAATACATAATGACCAATAAACCGGCGGATACTACAAGCAAAATACAGGGCAATCATAATGACCAATATACCAGCTGATACTAAAAGTAAAATACATAATGACCAATAAACCAACGGATACTAAAAGTAAAATACATAATGACTAATAAACCAGCTGATACTACAAGTAAAATACAGGGCAATCATAATGACCAATATACCAGCTGATACTAAAAGTAAAATACACTGTATAAAAGACAAAAAACCAGCTGATACTACAAGTAAAATACAGGGCAATCATAATGACCAATATACCAGCTGATACTAAAAGTAAAATACGCTGTATAAAAGACAATATACCAGCGGATACTACAAGTAAAATACATAATGACCAACATACCAGCGGATGCTAAAAGTAAAATACATAATAACCAATATACCAACTGATACTAAAAGTCAAATATACTGTATAAAGGACAATATACCAGCTGTTACCAAAAGTAAAATACACTGTATAAAAGAAAATATACCAGCTGATACTAAAAGTAAAATACATAATGACCAATAAACCGGCGGATACTACAAGCAAAATACAGGGCAATCATAATGACCAATATACCAGCTGATACTAAAAGTAAAATACATAATGACCAATAAACCAACGGATACTAAAAGTAAAATACATAATGACCAATATATCAGCTGATACTAAAAGTAAAATACACTGTATAAAAGACAGTAAACCAGCTGATACTAAAAGTAAAATACATAATGACCAATATACCAGCTGATACTAAAAGTAAAATACATAATGACCAATAAACCAGCTGATACCAAAAGTAAAATATACTGTATAAAAGACAATATACCAGCTGTTACCAAAAGTAAAATACACTGTATAAAAGAAAATATACCAGCTGATACTAAAAGTAAAATACATAATGACCAATAAACCGGCGGATACTACAAGCAAAATACAGGGCAATCATAATGACCAATATACCAGCTGATACTAAAAGTAAAATACATAATGACCAATAAACCAACGGATACTAAAAGTAAAATACATAATGACCAATAAACCAGCTGATACTACAAGTAAAATACAGGGCAATCATAATGACCAATATACCAGCTGATACTAAAAGTAAAATACACTGTATAAAAGACAAAAAACCAGCTGATACTACAAGTAAAATACAGGGCAATCATAATGACCAATATACCAGCTGATACTAAAAGTAAAATACGCTGTATAAAAGACAATATACCAGCGGATACTACAAGTAAAATACATAATGACCAACATACCAGCGGATGCTAAAAGTAAAATACATAATGACCAATATACCAACTGATACTAAAAGTAAAATATACTGTATAAAAGACAATATACCAGCTGTTACCAAAAGTAAAATACACTGTATAAAAGAAAATATACCAGCTGATACTAAAAGTAAAATACATAATGACCAATAAACCGGCGGATACTACAAGCAAAATACAGGGCAATCATAATGACCAATATACCAGCTGATACTAAAAGTAAAATACATAATGACCAATAAACCAACGGATACTAAAAGTAAAATACATAATGACCAATATATCAGCTGATACTAAAAGTAAAATACACTGTATAAAAGACAGTAAACCAGCTGATACTAAAAGTAAAATACATAATGACCAATATACCAGCTGATACCAAAAGTAAAATACATAATGACCAATATATCAGCTGATACTAAAAGTAAAATACATAATGACCAATAAACCAGCTGATACTAAAAGTAAGATACATAGTGACCAATAAACCAGCTGATACTACAAGTAAAATACAGGGCAATCATAATGACCAATATACCAGCTGATACTAAAAGTAAAATACACTGTATTAAAGCAATATACCAGCGGATACTACAAGTAAAATACATAATGACCAATATACCAGCGGATACTAAAAGTAAAATACATAATGACCAATATACCAGCTGATACTAAAAGTAAAATACACTGTATAAAAGACAATATACCAGCTGATACTAAAAGTAAAATACACTGTATAAAAGACAACATACCAGCTGATACTAAAAATAAAATACATAATGACCAATTAACCAGCTGATACTACAAGTAAAATACAGGGCAATCATAATGACCAATATACCAGCTGATACTAAAAGTAAAATACACTGTATAAAAGACAAAAAACCAGCTGATACTACAAGTAAAATACAGGGCAATCATAATGACCAATATACCAGCTGATACTAAAAGTAAAATACGCTGTATAAAAGACAATATACCAGCGGATACTACAAGTAAAATACATAATGACCAACATACCAGCAGATGCTAAAAGTAAAATACATAATGACCAATATACCAACTGATACTAAAAGTAAAATATACTGTATAAAAGACAATATACCAGCTGTTACCAAAAGTAAAATACACTGTATAAAAGAAAATATACCAGCTGATACTAAAAGTAAAATACATAATGACCAATAAACCGGCGGATACTACAAGCAAAATACAGGGCAATCATAATGACCAATATACCAGCTGATACTAAAAGTAAAATACATAATGACCAATAAACCAACGGATACTAAAAGTAAAATACATAATGACCAATAAACCAGCTGATACTACAAGTAAAATACAGGGCAATCATAATGACCAATATACCAGCTGATACTAAAAGTAAAATACACTGTATAAAAGACAAAAAACCAGCTGATACTACAAGTAAAATACAGGGCAATCATAATGACCAATATACCAGCTGATACTAAAAGTAAAATACGCTGTATAAAAGACAATATACCAGCGGATACTACAAGTAAAATACATAATGACCAACATACCAGCGGATGCTAAAAGTAAAATACATAATGACCAATATACCAACTGATACTAAAAGTCAAATATACTGTATAAAAGACAATATACCAGCTGTTACCAAAAGTAAAATACACTGTATAAAAGAAAATATACCAGCTGATACTAAAAGTAAAATACATAATGACCAATAAACCGGCGGATACTACAAGCAAAATACAGGGCAATCATAATGACCAATATACCAGCTGATACTAAAAGTAAAATACATAATGACCAATAAACCAACGGATACTAAAAGTAAAATACATAATGACCAATATATCAGCTGATACTAAAAGTAAAATACACTGTATAAAAGACAGTAAACCAGCTGATACTAAAAGTAAAATACATAATGACCAATATACCAGCTGATACTAAAAGTAAAATACATAATGACCAATAAACCAGCTGATACCAAAAGTAAAATACATAATGACCAATATATCAGCTGATACTAAAAGTAAAATAGATAATGACCAATAAACCAGCTGATACTAAAAGTAAGATACATAGTGACCAATAAACCAGCTGATACTACAAGTAAAATACAGGGCAATCATAATGACCAATATACCAGCTGATACTAAAAGTAAAATACACTGTATTAAAGCAATATACCAGCGGATACTACAAGTAAAATACATAATGACCAATATACCAGCGGATACTAAAAGTAAAATACATAATGACCAATATACCAGCTGATACTAAAAGTAAAATACACTGTATAAAAGACAATATACCAGCTGATACTAAAAGTAAAATACACTGTATAAAAGACAACATACCAGCTGATACTAAAAGTAAAATACATAATGACCAATTAACCAGCTGATACTACAAGTAAAATACAAGGCAATCATAATGACCAATATATCAGCTGATACTAAAAGTAAAATACATGATGACCAATAAACCAGCTGATACTACAAGTAAAATACAAGGCAATCATAATGACCAATATATCAGCTGATACTAAAAGTAAAATACATAATGACCAATAAACCAGCTGATACTAAAAGTAAAATACATAATGACAAATATACCAGCAGATACTAAAAGTAAAATACAGGGCAATCATAATGAACCATATACCAGCTGATTCTAAAAGTAAAATACACTGTATAAAAGACAATAAACCAGCTGATACTAAAAGTGAAATACATAATGACCAATAAACCAGCTGATACTAAAAGTAAAATACATAATGACCAATAAACCAGCTGATACTAAAAGTAAAATACATAATGACCAATAAACCAGCTGATACTACAAGTAAAATGCATAATGACCAATAAACCAGCTGATACTACAAGTAAAATACAGGGCAATCATAATGACCAATATACCAGCTGATACTAAAAGTAAAATACACTGTATAAAAGACAATAAACCAGCGGATACTAAAAGTAAAATACACTGTATAAAAGACAATATACCAGCTGATACTAAAAGTAAAATACATAATGACCAATAAACCAGCGGATACTAAAAGTAAAATACATAATGACCAATAAACCAGCTGATACTACAAGTAAAATACAGGGCAATCATAATGACCAATATACCAGCTGATACTGAAAGTAAAATACATAATGACCAATAAACCAGCGGATACTAAAAGTAAAATACATATTGACCAATATACCAGCGGATACTAAAAGTAAAATACAGGGCAATCATAATGACCAATATACCAGCTGATACTAAAAGTAAAATGCACTGTATAAAAGACAATAAACCAGCGGATACTAAAAGTAAAATACACTGTATAAAAGACAATAAACCAGCGGATACTAAAAGTAAAATACACTGTATAAAAGACAATAAACCAGCTGATACTAAAAGTAAAATACATAATGACTAATAAACCAGCGGATACTAAAAGTAAAATACATAATGACCAATAAACCAGCTGATACTAAAAGTAAAATACATAATGACTAAGAAACCAGCTGATACTACAAGTAAAATACAGGGCAATCATAATGACCAATATACCAGCTGATACTAAAAGTAAAATACACTGTATAAAAGACAATATACCAGCTGATACTAAAAGTAAAATACATAATGACCAATAAACCAGCGGATTCTAAAAGTAAAATACATAATGACTAAGAAACCAGCTGATACTACAAGTAAAATACAGGGCAATCATAATGACCAATATACCAGCTGATACTAAAAGTAAAATACACTGCATAAAAGACAATAAACCAGCTAATACTAAAAATAAAATATACTGTATAAAAGACAATAAACCAGCGGATACTAAAAGTAAAATACACTGTATAAAAGACAATAAACCAGCTGATACTAAAAGTAAAATACACTGTATAAAAGACAATAAACCAGCGGATACTAAAAGTAAATTACACTGTATAAAAGACAATAAACCAGCGGATACTAAAAGTAAAATACACTGTATAAAAGACAATAAACCAGCTGATACTAAAAGTAAAATACACTGTATAAAAGACAATAAACCAGCTGATACTAAAAGTAAAATACACTGTATAAAAGACAACAAACCAGCGGATACTAAAAGTAAAATACACTGTAAAGCGTGGACACAATACATTCAAAATATTGAATATAAAATACCAAAACATCAATAAGAAAATTACTCGTTATGACTATAGAACATATGTATTTATCTTACCAACAGAATATCAGAAATAGATAGTATAGGGTTTTTGAGATATTTATAAAGAAGTTATTATATAATATACACGGTGACCTACTTTAGTTGTTTATTTCTGTGTCATTTTGGTCTCTTGTGGTGAGTTGTCTCATTGGCAACACTACCACATCTAGATCTTTTTTATATATTATATTTACATTTATTAGCATTTTCCGGTGACATTCAAGAAATGTTGTTGAATATCGATCGTCAACAAACAAATTATTACAATGGAACTAGGTGGGTATGAGACCATTGTAACACTTTCGTGGAGCATAAAAAGACATTAAAGGAACCAATTGTATCCGGCACACCAAGTACTAAGTCTAATTTTTGTCGCTTTCCGATTATAAATAGTATGGTCCTTGAATTTTTTGTTTTGGTTTTCATTTAATTTGAAACGTTTTGTTTTGTTTTATATTTGTATCATGTCTCAAAGAAATTGAGAAAGAAATGTAAAAGTATACTCGTATCATAAGAAATATTTACCTCCAAATATTAAATTTAAATTAGATTTATCGTCTGCTGTTGCAGTAGATTCCAATGCTACAGACGGCTGACAACCTTCTACAAATATAACAATCACGTGATATACACAATGTACCAAACACTGCAAAAAAGTTTTGCATTCAAATTAATAATTTTTCTATTGTTCTTTTAATTTTTATGAACGTGTCTGTTTGCTTACCACCAAATTTATGGAATACATTTGGAAAAGTTGTTTTTTCATAAGTTGAAATTAAACTAAATACTAGCTTTCAGTATCTTTTAGTACTTTTAGATTAGTGCGTTATGTTTCTCATCTCATGGCGGTCTAATGTATCAATACCTATTACAATATATTTTACAGTTTGTTAGTATGCTGTTTAGTCATTTTTTCATGTTAGTGAAATGACTTAGTGCTGCTTAATTCCGTCATATTCCGTATATGTCTGTTTGACAGGATTCTATAATCCGATATTTATCGTTGGTTAAATATACTGTCAGTTAATTATTTTCATGGCCCCGCAACGAAGTATGTGAGTTAACCAGGATGAGTTACAGATTAAGTTTAAGTTTCGTTCCGCTCCACTAATTTTTGCCGAAATTACGGGATTTGGACTTTTATAAATTGTTGAAAATCACAGTTATACGGACTTTTTTCTAAACACTTTCAGATATTTGGATGAATTTTGGCATGTGAGTTAACGAAGATGATTGACAGATCAAGTTTAGATTTTGTTCCGCTGGGCTAATTTATGCTGAAATTACGGGCTATGGACTTTAATAAATTGTTGAAAATCACAGTTATACGGACTTTTTTCTAAACGCTGTCAAACATTGGGCTGATTTTTGGTATGCAAGTTACCCATAATGAGTTACAGATCAAGTTTAAGTTTCGTTCCGCTCTGCTAATTTTTGCTGTAATTTCGGGCTTTGGACTATGATAAATGTTTTGAAAATCATAATTATACAGCCCTTTTTTCTAAATGCTTTCATATATTGGGCTGATTTTTTGGTATGTGAGCTTACCATGATGAGTTACAGATCAAGTTTAAGTTTTGTTCCGCTCCGCTAATTTTGGCCAAAATTATGGGTTTACAACTTTGAAAATTGATGAAAATCACAGTTATGCGGACTTTTTTCACCTCCAGATTTTGAGCTGATTCTTGATATGTGAGACTACCATCATGTTTGTGTCCACATGTGTTATTAAAATTGCAGATTTTTCAACTTTTTGAGACGGGCCATTCGTGTCGCTTTGACACATCTTGTTTTATTGTTATATTATATATAATAAATCAGGTCTTTCATATTATAAATTTCAAAAATGTGTTGCAATATGATATCTGTTTGATGCATTTGTCCATCAAACAAATATGACTTTACATAAAGGCTGCCATAACATACCATTAGTTACTATAAGTGTTACTGGTTTACTATGACCTTTGGTAGATACTGCCTGTACACTGACACTATAGTTGTAATCCCATTGGATATCATTAATTTCAATCCAGTTTCTATCCTATGAAAAAGTACAAAATGATTCCTTTTATCTCGTTACCTATTCGTCTCAAACACTTTCCCTTAATTGCATTATTTATGGAAAATTATTTCACTAACTTTTCATTAATCAGTATATTTGAAGTATACGCTCTCTGTTTTGTCCTTTTCTAAATGACCAAGTATATTACAATGTATGTAGATTCCATTCATGTCTTTCTCTTTCATTAATTGCCCTAATGTTATCGTCCTCTTCCCGAAGAATGATAAAGCATCAAATACAGCAAAACTAATGTTCTTAGTAATGCTGTAGACTTTTATTTGTCTTTTCTTTCGTTTTTATTTTCCGCCTATGATGTTGTCGTTTTTTTCTATCTTTTTCATTAAATTATTATTTTAATTGACCCTTTGGTATCTTCATGCATACATAAAGCAACAAGTGAAAATATGTTTAACTAATTCCAATGACTTCTTTATTTCCAATACTATGGTTATCTGATGACTCTGTATGTAAAGAACATACAAAATGTGTCCAAAAGGGGGAAGAAAGATACCAGAGGGAGAGTCAACACGGTTTGAATGCATGATACATTCATGCATTCAAAACATGCCATGAAAACAACATACTAACCCCACTGACTTGTAGTGCTTCTTGGTTAGGCTCAGCTATATTGGCTTAGGTATATTTGAATAATTTCATATAATCTTATCAGATATGACATACTAACCCCACTGACTTGTATTGCTTCTTGGTGAGGCTCAATATATTGGCTTAAGTATATTGGAATAACTTTATATAATCTTATCAAATAGGAGAACAGTTCAGGACTCGATTCCATATGATAAGGTGGTGTCCATGAAATATTGACAGAACATGTTGATGTATTATCTGGCTTTAAAATGATATCACCTGTGACGTTTCTGGGTCTGCCGGGAGCTGAAACCAAAAAAAATCTATACACATATAAAACAAGAAGAAGTGCTGTGATTGCAAATGAGACAACTCTACACAAGAGACCAACATGACACAGAAATTAACAACTTAATATCACCGTACGGTAAAACTACTTTTAAAAAAAGTAACAGCATTTCATATAACTAGTAACAATATATTCAAAGGTATAGCTTAGCAAAAAGCTTTGAAAATCGATAAATCAATAAACATAATGTTGTTGTTTTATTACAATATAACCAAGAGATCTTTACATTTATAAGTTTTAAGTAGCTAAATTTGAAATATTACAACGATACCAGAAGAAACACATGTATTTGCTCTAAACACACAAACCTTTCTTTTTCAATAAAAAAAACCCCAAAAACATTTGAACAAAAAACCAAAACTGCTTGAATTCCAGTTAAAGATGTTTTATAGCCAACAAAACGACAGTGATATACAATTATAATTATCCTTAAACGTTGTAATTATACTTACCACACACATAATAATCATAGTTTGTAGCATCCAAACAGTCCGCAGTAACAAACCAAACTACTATCTCCGCACTTCCGGTGTTAAAGTATGAATTCGAATAACTACTCATATGCAAGGTATAATTACTTCCAAAATGCAAATTATTAATCCAGTACTTTGAAATTGGTGGTGCCTAAAGTATAACAAAACAAACCGTATCAAAAATATTTTGTACGTCAGCATTACCTTGATCCATAAGTAACGCTTGAACTAAAAAGCTAAAAGGCAAAATAAAGTAAGAAGAAGTTGAAGACAATAACAATCAAAACAAAGGAGTAAACAAAGACTCATAAAACCAAAAGACATTTACATCAACAGTTATAAATAATAAATAAGAAACAACATGAACTCCACTAAAAACCGGGAGTGAAATCAGGTGATCCGGAAGGGTAAGCATTTCCTGCACCGTATACGGCACCCGTCGTGTTATTTCTTATTTTAGTTCGGTATTTATGACTGAGGAAGAATATCAGATTTGATTTAAAGATTATTGAGAACTGAAAATTCTTTTATGTTTTTTTTACTTGTACAGCACTTGTATTTAACATACGAGATTATTCGGACGACGAGAATAAAACGTTTTTTTTTTTCATTTGGTGTATCGTCAGCTAGAAATAAAAATCAGAAAATCTTATTTTTAAATGTCTTGCGGCTCTTACTATCTTGTTGCGTAAATGTTTTTTTTTTATATTTTAAAGTTAGAAATATGAACAAATTTCCCTGAATAGTCGTTACAATGATATGATCGAATAATATCAAAACAAATAATTAAAATGTGTCTTTGCAATATCAATAAATTACTTACTGTTAGTTCATCCCTACTGTAATCGGAGAACAGAGGATTATTTGTCATCCAATGAAGTCTGTAGTAACATGGAGGGTCTGTAATATAAATATCGGGTATCATGTATCTATACTTGGTATGGTAAGGCTTTATTTTACATTTAAAGGAGACGATATTTGATATTTCTCTCTTGTCATGTTATATGTTACTCTTGTTGATTGAATCTCAATTTTTCGTTAATAGTAGTTTTTCGTCACGTTTTATTTCATATGATATCTTAAACCTTTTTTATTTTCATTATTATAACTAACACAATAAATCTTGTACCTTTCCCAGAATTCCATTTCAATAAAACACTAACCAAACCATTATGGACCTTTTGTCCGTCAATCTTGGCCTGTGATGGTCTGTGTAAAGTGTCCGTTGCTATAAAGGAAATGTTTGAAATCAGTTGGATGTGCGTGACAGTCTTTTAATAAACCAAATTATTATGAAAAAGATTGAAATAAAAGCTGGCGAATTGTTTTTAATACTCAGACTTGTAGTCTTAGTCTTGGGAGTATTTATAGGAAATCAAAATCATACTGTTATCTCTAATGACATGGTACATGAAAGAAACTCTATTACTGAAACATAATCCTTATAAAGTTAATATGCTTCTATTTTTCTAGGGTTATTTTAAGACCTGAATGTGTTTAGAGACCCAATGAGTGTTTATGAGACAAGTAGAATCTACTTCTAGATATAACAAAAAGGAAAATCACACAAATACTGAACTCCGAGAAAAAATTAAAAAAGAAAGTCCCTAATCAAATCGAAAAATTTAAAGCTCAAACACGTCAAACGAATGAATAACAAGTGTCATATTCCTGACTTGGAGAATAATACTATATATTGAAAGGTGTCATCCCCCTTAAAAAAAAACAACGGAAAGATAAACATCAGTCCTTATAAAAATATGTGTAATGTTTTAATTGGATAGATATATATTGTGTTGTAAGTTTGTAAGACTTGTCAACCATAAAACAATTTGTTAATTCGTATAATAATACACAGGGTAGACTTTATAAACCCGAATTCAACATAATAATAACACCATACAAAAATATCAAACTCTAAGGAAAATTCAAATCAGATAAAACGAAAAACAACTTTCACATTTCTGACTTGATAGAGGCATTTCCTTAGGTAGAAAATGGTGTATTAAACCTTGTTTTTACAGCCAGTGAAACCTTTCACTCGTATGGCAGTCGTAAATAGGCAACTGCAACAATTTCCAAAAATTCAAGAAAATTCAAGATTCAATGAACAGGTATTGAAATGTTATATAAATTAAGACGAATGAAAATTATTTCATTGTGTAAGTGAGCATATGATGGACTTTTACTGGGTCGATATAAATGCTGGTTGAGTGATAGTTCGGGGGTATCATAAACCCAGTAGTTAATGGTTCAGTTCTTATCCTTTCGGAGCACCTGATTTCACTCCCGGTTTTTTTAGTGGATTTCGTGTTGTTTCTTATTTCTTATTTATAACTGTTGATGTAAATGTCTTTTGGTTTTGTGAGGGGTTTTTCAATTCTTGGTTTTGATTATTATTGTCAGTAGGTATCAAAGGTACCAGGATTATAAGGTCAGGATTTACAATATGTATAGTTAATTATTTATTCATCCGTTAAGAAATGACCAACAAACAAAGGTCCCAACTCCATAAGACATAATTTACCCTAGGTTGAGTTAATGTTGGCTATTAAATGTAGGTCACTTCTGAATAAAAAGCTCTTAATTCACAACCCTAACTTTCAAACGGTTAGATTTGATCTTTCCTGATGACAGAGCTTCGGACTTACTAAATATGCTATGTTTATTTTATTAAATTATTTAACATAATTGGATTAATACTGATTTGTCACCTTATTGAAATGAGTAATTATGTAGACTAATTGATAAAGTGCACACATAATACTTGTAAGGATTTGAAATATAGATTAAAAAAATAATGTGAATATCAAATTCATGCATGAAAAGAAGAATTAATAAATCAGTAAGCCACACATTGCAGTTTTCTATCCATTATTAATATTATAAAATTGATCTTATTTTAAACGAGAAAACGCTCCATGATCAAATCACAGATTTTAGATAAACACTTCCCTACTTTTTGAAGATGTCAAGTTCAGGATTAAATAAAAAATCAAACCAAGAGTACATAAAATAAGCAATAATTACGTGTTCGACATTCACGAGATGAAATTAAGAAAATCAAATTAAATGAATTGAGTAAGAAATATTATATAATTTTAAAGATGTTTTCTTTGAAATCGTTATTTAGAAAATTATAAATTATTATTACCGAGTCGTTATCGCTGCTGGTGGAGTATCAGTTCGGGAAAATCATCAACTCAGCAGTCAATAATATAAAATTGATCTGATTTTGACAAAACGCTTCATGATCAAATCTCGGCTAGCACACCTCCTTACATTTTGAAGTATCTCAAGTTAAGGGTTAAATAAAAAAAAAAATCAAAGAGTACATAGAAATAAGTAGTTTTTTTACATGTTATACTTACACAATACGAAATTAAGAAAATCAAATTCAATAAAGTTGGTGAAATGTTACATAACTTACATTTATTTTTTGAAAACGTTATTTAGGAATTTATAAATCATAAAATGGTATACATTTTCAAACTATAAAAAAACTTATTACATTGTGTAAGTGTGTATAAGATTGAGTATTAGTCGTTATCGCTGCCGGTGGAGTATCAGTCCGGGGAAATCATCAGCTCAGCAGCCAATTGTTCAGTACTGGCAAGATTTATTATATACATGTACAGTTAATTATTTAGATCCCTCGTTCAAATTTTAGGTAATGACTAAGAAAACAAAGGTCCTTACACCCTCAGGCAAATATAAAAAAGAAGATGTGGTATGATTGCCAATGAGCCAACTCTCCACAAGAAACCAAAATGACACAGAAAATAACGCTATAGGTCACCATACGGGATTCAACAATGAGCAAAGCTTATACCGCATAGTCAGCTATAAAAGGCCCCGAAATGACAATGTAAAACAATTCAAACGAGAACACTAACGGCCTAATTTATGTACAAAAAATGACCGCAAAAGTTTACCTTAGGGGGAGTTGGTTGTAAAGTTAAAGTTCTCGAAAAATAGTTCTTAAAGTTTCAAATGTAACTTTCAAACGGTTGAATTTGATCTTTGCTGATGAGAGTGGTTCGAACTCGCAAAATATAATGTGTTTATTTTATTAAAATAATTAACATGATGCAGTTTGTGAAATATTTTGTATATAGAAATAAAAGTGATTTTTCAACTCATCGAACTGAGCAAAGATTTAGACTTATTATCAAAGTACACACATAATACTTGTAAAGATTGGAAATGTATATCAACAAAAAAATATTTGAATAATAAATTCTTGCACTAAAGGAAGACCAAATAAAACAGGATTCCACAAAATGCAGTTTTCTATCCATCATTAATAGTATAGAATTGATCTGATTTTAAATGACATAAATATGTCGGCTAACATACCTTCTAATTTTTTTTTGAAGTATCCCAAGTTCAGGGTTAAATTAAAAAAAAAAATCAAAGAGTACATAAAAATAAGTAATAACTACATGTTCAACTGACATGAGATGAAATGCAATCAATCAAATTCAATAAAATTCGTAAGAAATATTACATAACTGAAAACTTTTCTTTGAAAACGTTATTTAGGAAATTATAAATCATAATACTGCAGTAATTTCATAATGTTTAGGAAATTATAAATCGTAATACCGCCGTAATTTTATAATGTTTAAATGGTTGTTTATATTCTGAGAAAAATTAAAGTTTAATTTAATTTATAAGGATGTTAACATAATTTTTTTTTAAACTTACACACTAAAAACCACTTTATATGTCAACCTGTTTTAAACCAAGGTATGTTGCTACTGAGCATTCACTTATTTTCGTGGATACCAATTTTCGAGGATTGAGGAAACAATGTATTTTCGTGGTGATTTCGAGGTTTTCTAAAAGCCTTCATACAGAGCAATACATAATGTGCATACTTCATTGGAAATTTAAATCGTTGTTCATCCTAACCCATGTAATCCAAGTAATTTGGGATCCTTTGAATGAATCAACAGTATTCCATAACCTTTTTTGCTGTCCTGTTTGTCACTTTATGTTCCTGATGGTTTTAAGCTACATTAAAAATGTTTGTGGTCGAAATTTGCATCTGGTGTCGAAAACTTATTATTATTATTGTATTATTAGTAAAGCTTAGATGAACAAATAATTTTCAAATTTGTGTTTATCAGAGATCTGTTATACATAGCATTTTATCCTATGAATATAGAATAACCGTAACCGTTTCACAGATGATATCGAATATGTTTCTTATTTCGTAACTACAATACCCTTTCCCTTTTCACGAATGTGACCTACCGAGTCAGACTATTACCGGATTTGTAATAACATAACGACGGGTACCACATGTGGAGCAGGATCTGCTTACCATTCCGGAGCACCTGAGATCACCCCCAGTTTTTGTTGGGGTTCGTGTTGCTTAGTATTTAGTTTTCTATGTTGTGTCGTCTGTACTTTTATTTGTCTGTTTGTCGTTTTATTTTTACCCATGGCGTTGTCAGTTTATTTTATATCTATGAGTCTGACCTCCCTCTAGTATCTTTCGTCCCTCTTTTATTCCCAGTATTTGGCTCGTTGTGCTCAATATATTGTTTCGTTATTTTAACTATTGTGATAATTCTGTATTTTTTCCTCTACTCGTCTTCTTTTGTTGGAAAACAAAAAACAAAAAAAAACAAAAACAAAAAACAACAACATTACGATGAAAAAAATCCACACCATTCTAATGTAATTTTGTACATACTTATATATATATGTATCTAATAAAATAACAAAAGAACGAAGGCAAAGACATGACTACTTTTGTTATATACCTTTCATAGTCTTGATCCATTCAGACTCTTTTGGTGGTTCAATGACACCCTCTTTACTAACGAGCGTTACTCTAAACATATAATCAGTATCAAATGTCAAGCCATTGATAGGCACAACTGCTCGTTTTATCTGAAATATAAGACATATCGACATACATATGGGATAGGCACAACTGCTCGTTTTATCTGGAATATAACACATATCGACATACATATGGATAGGCACAACTGCTCGTTTTATCTGGAATATAACACATATCGACATACATATGGATTGAAATATTTGTTTTAGAAATACTAAGGCCTTTTACCTCAGGAATAGATAACCTTAGCTGTATTTGCAAAAACGTTTAGGAATTTTGGTCCTCAATGCTCTGCAACCTCGTACTTTATTTTGGCCTTTTTGAGTTTTTTTTTGGATTCGAGCGTCATTGATGAGTCTTTTGAAGACGAAACACACGTCTGGCGTGGGTATATAATTTAGTCCTGGAATCTATAATGAGATTATCTGCAGTATTCGTGTACATTGTATTGATGTCACATATTTCTACTTGTCAAAATATTACATATGACATTCATAATAGAAATTTGAAAGACCAGGGCTAAGCAAAGAATATAATAAAAAATAGCCGAACTTTGACAGTATTTATGCGAGGGTAATATCAATAAAGGAGGCTTACAATTTAACACCAAAGTTTATGGTAACGGGTGTTCTTTAACATAATGTGTACGTCCGTTGTAATGATTTGAATAAAGGCAACAGTAGTATACCGCTGTTCGAAATTCATAAATCGTTTGAGAAAAAAAAAACAAATCCTGGTTACAAACTAAGGCTGAAGGAAACACATCAGATATAAGAGGAGAACTGCGACACAACAGAAACACAACATAAAATGTAACACACACAGAAACGAAACGAACGTTATCTTGATGATTTTTTTTTCGTTAAATAATCGAGAATTTTCTTAATATACTGCTGAAATTTACCTAAAGGAACTAACTTTAAATAAATCAAATTCATACGGTAATAACTGTCCTATCTTGGATTTAGATATTTCGGTTTTAAACGGGGAAACTCCACACTAAAATTTACGATAAAAGGGACGATTTTTCGTTCCCTAACATTTTTAGATAGCGATCTTACGGTGTTTATATTTCACAGCTCGTTCGCTATGCCTGTGTCTGTTGTAACGCTTTTGATTTGAACGAACGCAATATATGTATTAAACTGGGGATATCGTTACCATAAATTACTTAAAACCTTTACTAAATTTGTCCGTAGATATAAAGATTTGGTTTTGAAGTTTGGTTGTAGAAAACGTATTTCAAACGGGATAGCACATCCTCATTTTTACGGAAATGTTGTTAACCGTGCTCAGAAATTTAGAAATGATCCTTACAAACTTATCGTCCCTTTAAATAAACTTATTCTAAAAGGTTACCAACTCAACACTGTAATAAGATCATTGAATATTGTTTTTATTGGTATACATATTGATTTTGTTTTATCAGTAAATTAAAAGCAAACTAAATATTACTAGTATGTTATATACATAGACACATTCATGGATCTACAATCTGTTGATACCTGTAACTTGGCATTACACAAGGTCATGTTTTTCTCTGACTGTTAATGACGTCTTTACACTAAATCCATTGGATGTTAGATGTGTACGGATTGATAGTTTAGTCTTAAATGCATGATTTTTTTATTAGTTGTTAGTGGCTGTGAACTAGCTTTCAGATGACTGCGAGTACTCTCTGATCTGTTCCTAGTGTCTTTTTTTGACGGGATTTACAATACCCGGCCACGTCCACTTGTATTTTGGTCCATCAGATGTGTTAAGCCTTTTTCAACTGATTTTTATAGTTCATTCTTGTGTTGTACTGTTATACCACTGTCCCAGGTTAGGGGGAGGTTTGGGATCCCGCTCACATGTTTAATCCCGCTACATTATTTATGTATGTGTCTGTCTCAAGTCAGGAGCCTGTAATTCAGTGGTTGGCGTTTGTTTGTGTGTAACATATTTGTTTGTCGTTCATTTTTTATACAAATAAGGCCGTTAGTTTTCTCGTTTGAGTTGTTTTACATTGTCATATCGGGGCCTTTTATAGCTGACTTTGCGGTATGGGCTTTGTTCATTTTGAAGGCCGTACGATGACCTATAGATGTTATTGTCTGTGCCATTTTGGTCTCTTGTGGATAGTTGTCTCGTTGGCAATCATACTACATCTTCTTTTTTTATATAATATAACAATGGCCTTTTTCCTGACTTGGTACAAGACATTGTATGAAAAAAAAATGGTGGGTTGAACCTAGTTTTGTGGCTAGCCAAGCCTCCTACTTTTATGGCAATGTTAAATATATAACACTTAAATGACAACATTACATGACAGGACTACAATACAAATAAATGGGAGAACATATCGTATAGAGAAACACACGAATAATAGCTATCAAAACGTACCAAGTTATAATTTAATACGTCAGACGCGCGTTTTGTCTACACAAGACTAACCAGTGACGCTCGGATCAATTTTGTCCGGCTTCATACGAGTACAAAAAACTGGTTTCATAAAACGATAACGTAAAGGGTGTTGTTTTAAGAAGGTACAAGTTTGCGTCATTTACTTTTATCTGACAGTTAATTCCCGATAAGTCGTAATAAAAAGAGAGCACCTCTGTACAAATTTCAGTGTAAAGTTTGTGAGGAAAATATACTGGAGTTATCGCACTATTTGTGAAAATGTAAAATTTTAATGAATGAAGTATCATAAATCGGGTCCATAATTTTGATTTCGTGGAACTTATTTCAATAATTACATTATTACACTGATAGAGAGTCAAATTATGTTAAAGATAAAACACATTTCATATTATTAAGTATTCAAAATGTGCATCAAATTTAAATCAAATCATTAAATTATTTCAAATAAAAATATTAGATTAAAGATAAATTTGAACTGTTATCAAATAATGGTAAATTAATAGCAAAATGAATAAAATAAAATGTGATTTTCCTACAAATTGACATTGAAACAAATGAGAAAAAAATTTTCTGAATCGTCGGAAATGTAAAGCGGGATAACTCATTTGGAAAAAAATGTATTGTTTAACAAGTTTGCGATTGTTTTAATCTTTTGTTACATTGACTTTTAACAATTCCATTTGCTAAATTCTTTAATTCTCCCATGTTCGAATCTGTTTGGTGTCATCAATTTAATTTCAAATCCCGCTTTAGAGAAATTAACGAAACTATCATGTGATGTCGTTTATACATCTATCAAAATTTGACGTTTGTCTACCCTTAATTTCTGCTATACCCAACATAAGAATGAATGACCAAATACATTAAGCAAAACTTTTTATCTAGCCCACAAAACAAAATGATAAATGATTGCCGATACAAACACATCTCAGCTAATGCGTTATGCTCTTGCATGCTACTACTACATAGTTACTTTATTAACAGCGATATGCTCCTTACATAACAACTGATCAAATACGGTAAAGATTGAATGGTTGACCGATATAATGTGTCTTAACTCGCTAAAACATTTTGTTCGCGATGTTGGATTTATAGATAGGTAAAATTATAGAAGTTAAGCTGATTAAACGTATACTGTTTCTTATTCTGTCCTATTCCCGATTGTGACATAATAACTGAGTATGGATTCAATTTCAATCCTGGTTTCTATCTTCATAATGCCGCGGTGATGTAAATATTACAGGAGACGTTTATCATATCGCTGTACTCATTATCGCTCTTTTTTTCAAGCGATATCGATTATTTCCTCATTTGACGTTTATTGCCAAATGGTGAAGTTGAAATCATCCCTTCGTAAATTTTACGGACGCCATCACAAGTTGGTTGACCGTTATGGAATAGCCATTTCACAAATGATATCGGATAGGTTCCTTACGTCGTTACTACAATCCCTTCCCTTTCATGAATGTGAACTACCGAATTAGACTACTTACCGGATTTGTTATAACATGAGCAACACGACGGGTGCCACATGTGGAGCAAGATCTTGTTACCTTCCGGAGCACCTGAGATCACCCCTAGTTTTTGGTGGGGGTCGTATTGCTAATTCTGTAGTTTTCTATGTTGCGTCTTGTGTACTATTGTTGGTCTGTTTGTCCTTTTTATTTGTTAGCCATGGCGTTGTCAGTTTATTTTCGATTTATGAGTTTGACTGTCGCAATGGTATCTTTCTTCCCTCTTTTTTTGCCTTACTTTATCGTCTTAATCGATTTATGAGATGTGGAAAGACGTAAACTACTGTTACTATTACAGGGTTTATAAACATCTGTTTGTAGACACAACATTGATTTCTTTGACAAAACCACGTGACTGAAACATTCTTACCAAGTTTAGCCAAGACGACCATTACCAATATTTGTACGAATATATGCATGTGATAGTGAACACCAATAAACTACTATACTTGAATTTGATATACGTTTTGTATTGACGATCACTTTAAACCCAAATTATAGTCAACCAACACTGTCTTCTGTACTATTATTTGTCTGTTTGTCTATTTATTTTTAGCCATGGCTTTGTCAGTTTATTTTTTCAATGTATGAGTATGACTATCCCGTTGGTATCTTTCGTCCCTCTGTTACAACATAGGTTAGTTTTAATCTATTTTAGTATTTAAACCTTTGTCACTCTATTGAATACACCAATTGAATATAAAATAAATTTAGAAACAACGTATACTGTTTTTGAGTTTCAGCTAAACTAGCAAGATAAAGTAAAAAATGTTTTCTAAAAATTAAAATCATTTATTTTATCATCAATTTTCTTATTATCCATTCTTCAGATTTAATTTGAAACACTCTTCTTTAGTGGCGTTTTAAAACAGATCTTGAAATAAACAATTACAAAAATGTGACAGGTTATTTCATCCCTCTTTTCTTATAATCAATAATACATGTAAGAACACCTCAGTTGTTTGATTTTTTTCACTGACAATATGTATGTTAAACTTGACGAACAAAAGACAATCGCAATCCTATGGGAACCAAATACCCTCCCCTAAAGTCAGTTTTTGTTATAAATTTAATGTAGATTATAAAAATATGAGATTTTGGGGAAAAATACAATATAGCGGGAAAATATTACTGAACGATTCAAAGATAATCGCAGCCACCCGATTGAACATACAATTGATACCACAGGTACAGTTAAATTTGTATCTAGAAATTTAAAGGGTAAGTTGAGAAAGAAACTCTACAGTGATTTTGAATCAAGTGTGTTTGATCCCAATCTTGATAAACAAGGGTTAACGTTTGTCATGTTGAAGGGCAGTGTTATCTCCGGATACTACTGCTTCCTCCGAAAAAAAGTGCCGCCACGAAATAACCAAAAGTGCTGGCAGTAGCGTTAAACACAAAAAAAAATCAAATAAAATTAAACACTTTATTCCTATTTAATATAATTGTCTTTTCATCAATTTGGTATTGTTATGTTTGATGCATTCATTGCAGTTGACTATTAATTAACATAAGTTACAAAAAACCACATACAGTAATTGACCGATTTAGTTCAATCTATATATTTTTGTCTAATATCTATGTTCGATTTGAGAAGAAGTTTAAACAAGATGATTGGTGTTTCGTTCGGAACTTACTGAACTCCTGTTAATGCAGTATCATTATTACTGGAAAATCATAGAGTATGGCAAAATCATACAGACGCACCGAAACACCACTTGATAGGTAGTTGTAACTATTCTTGAAGATATTTTAACCGATATTGTTTCCGAAACAGTCTAGATTTTTCCCAATCTAACGAAGAATGACTTACTTAAGTACTTACAATAAATGACTATTTTCTAAAAAATATCCATTTATTGATGATTTTCTTATGCTTTTACTGCTGTCTTTGGTATTCATAAACGTAATAGTTCTATTTCTTTTGTGTCCTTATTTTGTACGATAAACACCAATTCACCAATTTATAAATTAAAAGAAGACTATATTTTTTTTCTTTTTTCTGCATTTAAGTTCTGTATAGTTTTTTTTTCATGTAATTATTAAGATCGTTTTTCAATGTTGATACAATGTTGATAAGGTCACTATGTGAAGTTTTACTATGAAGTACATAAACAGAAGATTTATGTTCAGCAGCTAAAGGTCTTCAACCTTGTTATTCATATGTGCAAGCTTTCATTCCTACTTTTGGACATGTGTTCCTCCTTTTCCAGTGATGTTTACCTTAAATATCATTTTTTTTTATTTTGAAATTATGAAATCTAGTGTTGTATCTAGGATCCACTGCATTTTAAAAGTTATCTTATCACCGTCATGGTGACATTTTTTAAAAATTCCAAATTGCTTATATAAATATTTGAATTCCAAGGAAAACTCAAAAATGAAAAGTCCCTAATCAAATGGCAAAATGAAAAGCTCAAACACAACTAACGAATGGTTAACAACATGTATATTCCTGACTTAGTACTGTTGCCTTTATTTGGTACAGGCATTTTCGTATGTATAAAATAGTGGATTGAACCTGGTTTTATAGCTATCTAAACCTCCCACTTGTATGAATGTTAAACATATTTCGAGCGTCACTGATGAGTATTTTGTAGACGAAATGCGCGTCTGGCGTAAATATAAAATTTTGTTCCTGGTATCTACGAGGAGTTTATTTGCATCGAATTCCTTAATATTGACAAATGAGACGCTTGACCTAATGAAGTAGTGGCAATTCTTTCCATTCTCTAAGTACAAAAACATGAAATTATTAAAGGAATCAATTAGGGAAATGGCTTTATGATTTTCCATCAAAATCAAAGTTGTTTAACACTAATTTTTAGCTTATATTTGGTAAAATGAGCGTCAGCAGCTTTTTATGGTTATCTCGATTAATAATTGAAGGCGAAAACTATGTTTGCAGTGTTAATTGTTCTCATCGGAAAAAAGTAAAATGACAAAAATACCGAACTCGGAGGAATAATTAAAACGGAAAGTCCGTTATCAAATGGTAAAATCAAAAGCTCAAACACATCAAACCAATGGATAACAATGTAATGTACTTTCTGTAATTTGAGTATACATTTCAGTGTTTTATTATATATACAAAATAGGAATTTGTGTCAAACAATAAATCCCAGTATAAAGACAGAATTTGACCCTAAAAAAATAGGAAGAAATAAAAAGCATATTATTAAAATTCATGAATACTCAGCAATTATTTCAACAGATCAAAGTTATGTATGGTTGGGATTAAACTGATATATCAATTTTAACTGATAAAAACAGATCTACCTTAGAATAATTGGATATAAAATCGAGAAGATCTCTAAATATGATCAAGAACAAGATTATATATTTCAGTGTAAAAGTCATTTAAAAGCAATTATAAAGAATAAAGAAAAAATAATTACAGTGAGTTTAAATTCAACTTCAACTGTATCTCCAATTTCATACTCAATAAAAAGAAATGATTCCCAGATAATAATGCTTGAGAAGTGTGGACTTTTATATTTCCGTTTCTAAGACAAAAAGAAATGACACTATTAGGTAGAGGAGCTCCTTATTACCGTTAAATTATTAGGTTTTGACAATGACAATACTATCACGTATTCCCAACTGTATACACTCTTATAATATTATATACAGGTCTAGTTTCTTTTATGTAAACTCATAGTAGATACATCGATTACAAATGTGTATGTCAGACGCGTGTTTCATCTGCAATTGATTCACCATTGGATCAGATATAGAACTGCTGTAGGAAAGAATTATAGATAAAAGATAGTTATAGGATAGAACTTTTAGAATACATTTATAATAGAATTGTTTTAAACCTGTTTTAGAGTAGATCAGCTTCTGATAGAAAATGTTCTAAAGATGTCAACGTAATTGTTTTACATAATGTTACTGAATCATTTCTCCTTAAATTTCCGGACAGATTTTGTAGATGTTGTTAATGATCCAAGCTGCACTGTAAACACTCTATCCCATATAAAACATAAATTGAAATTGTCTCATATTTTTTTACTTATCGCAAAAGTTCATACCACACTGCTACCATATATAATATATCGGGAGGAAATCACAGTACATAAATCAGCAACTAACGAAATCAGTTATCATCATACGTTAAACGCAAACTTTCAAATGCCAAAAATAATAAGATAAAATATTACCTGACCCAGAGTTTTCCACGTCTTAGTAGACTTTCCTCGCAATAAAGACACAATAAATACTACATTCGTGGCATAGTTTGGATCAACGTTCCAATTAAGAAAAACTGTCACTGTGTCTTCCGTTGCAATGTGTTGACAGGTCACTCTTACGGGTTCATTATGTTTACCTATTAATGATTAAAAATTATTGAAGTTAAAATTATACGCACTATAAAAAAAACCCGCACAACTCAATATATAATTGCACTATAAAAGTGGTTACTTAAAGATGACTTTTTGAAAAAGCTATTTCATCGCAACTTAAATACATGGGGTATTGAAAGATCAATACAATACTGTTTCAGGTAAGGGCGAAGGTTGGTTCCCTTTAAAAAAAAACTCGCTTGAATTGTTTGCACCTGTCCTACTAGTAAAAAAACTGATGATCAGTGGTTGTCGTTTGTTTGTATGGTTCATACGTCTTTCTCGTTTCTCGTTTTTTATATATATATATATATATATATATTTATTAGACCGCTGGTTTTAATTTACCAGTTTGAATGGTTGTTACTTGTTATTTTTGGGGCCCTTTATAGCTTTTTATTTTGTATGAGCCAAAACTCCATGTTGACTTTGACCTATTATTGTTTACTTTTACAAGTTATGACTTGGATCGAGAGTTGTCTCATTCGCACTCATACCACATCTTCTTATATCTATCTACAAGCTGATGAGTAGCTGACAGCACCATGACAAAAGGAAAGGAAAAAGAACAGTCGACCACACAAGTATATTTAACAAAATATTAACCAACAAGACACCTACAAAGACCCACGGAAAAGCTAGCCATTTGTACAATTACAGACCACGTATCTGCAGAAGGGTGCAGACACAAAACTAACATGAGCCATTTGGTTGTACGTGAAAATTTCGATTGCATCATCTACGTCAAAAACAAAATACTATTTACAAAGAACTTGATCATAATCTATAATAATTTTGTCTTGTTTTTTTTTCAAATAGCATAACACAGATTGTTATAATATTTCTCTTTCTAACTAATTTATATTTTTCATGTAGGAGTCTTTGATAGCATACTACACGAAATGGGTTTTGCTCATTGTTCAATATATCTTTCACTCAATAGAATTGATCGAGAACTTGATAGCGTGATAAATATTTTAACATAATAGTGGACTATGCTATACAAGAACGAACTGAGGGTCCATGTTTAATGTTTTTAATAAATAAAAAGATGATGATACCCCTTAATAATAATAATAACTAATTTGATTTGATTTATAAGATGGAAATTGTACAACAAAGAATTTCCTGAAAACGATGGAACAATTTTAAGACACGAAGCTTTTCTACCTCAGGAATAGATGACCTTAGCTGTATTTGGCCAAACTTTTTGGAATTTGTGGTCTTCAATGCTTTTCAACTGCGTACTTTATTTGGTCTTTTAATTCTTTTTTATTCAAGCATCACTGATGAATCTTTTGAAGAAGAAACGTGCATGTGGCGCAAATACAAAATTTTAATTCTGGTATCTATGATGAATTAATTTTATTTATACTACTTACCACCAGTGACACCAGTAATCCCCAAAGAATTCCAGTTTGCCATCAAAACTTCACAACTACTAATACAGATGATCCCCTGCCGCAACTTGAAAAAGTATTTATCAGTCAATTAAACAATTATAAAAGAGACAAATTATACAAATTCCTTACAATGCAATGAGCCAATGTCTGTACTTCTAGAAAGACCATAATTAAAGATATTAGAAAATAGATTAATTACGATTTAATGCGCTAATATATAGACAGAGAGGCCATAACGACAAATAATAAAACACCCACCCTGTAAATTAAAAACGTCATGGTATGCCTAAAAAGACAAGAACGAAAGATAATAATACACAGATTCCTAGATTATTTATAATATGATTCGAGAGAAACGAACGCAAGATCATAAAACACCTTCATTCATTGCAACCTAATGCGATTAGTTATAGTGATAGAGATATGAACGAAAGATGATAGAACGGCGATTCTTTAAAATCTAGGTATAATGGCTCGAAAGACATGAACGACTTATAATTAAATTACTATTCCTTGTAATATAAAACTGAGAAAGAACATTGAGTAGCATATTGATTTATTATAGAACAGGACTAGTTCGTCGACAGGAGACTATCACGTCTGGTGATATGCAAGCATTTAAGGCATACAAGTCCAAAGTTATATGTAATGCTAAGTGTCAAATCTAGTGTAACTGTAAACGATAGTCAACAGATATATTTGCCAAAAAAAGAGACAAACAACAGAACATAAACACACCTTGGAAAACCAAAGACTAAGTAACACAAATCCAAACAATCGGGGAAATCATATGTACTCCGGAAGAGTGAGGCACAAGTCATGTAAGTTCATAACCGGTGATTAGTCTAATTAAGTATGTCAGGTTAGCAGTAAAAGACGACGGAATTATGAAAACAACTATATACATTGGAACATATCGATCTTCATATGTGAAACATATATCTCATCACTATTAAACTATACAGGATGGCTTTAGCATTTTTATCACCGCAACATGCTAGTTTATAATCATAAGAAACCGAATTTGGTAGACAACTCAAAATGACACTTTAAGCAATAAATGTTGTTTTTTTTGTGACTTTTATCATCCTCAAATGTTTGAATAACATTAACTTATTAATAACTCACACATATTTCCTTGCAGGTTTTTCCTTGTCTAATTTTTGTTATGTTTCCACATGGAACAATGCACTGAAAGATTAAATAACATCAAGATTATTTCGCTTCAGGATATTCTATCTGTTTATGTATCAAATGCGTTCCCAGTTGATATACACTTTATACGATTAAATGTAGATAAGGGATAAAATGTCCATGGAACAGCAACCAAACACTTTTGAGGATTGAAACAGATATGAAGAGATAAAAAAAACTATGTGTTTAGCAACATATGTATTCATTCCATTCATACAATCTCGAACAAGTAAGAATAACATAAATGCTATAAATGCAGAAGCGGTAACTTTTTGATTGTGATACCACCAGCAGTGTCATCGACAACTAAATAAGATACAGACTTGGAACAGACACATATGTAATTGTTCGGGTAAAGCATGTTTGTGAAAGATCAACCCTTTGCCATACCCGGACGTGGTATAACAACGCAACATAAGAACAAACTGTAATAACAAGTTTGACTCATCAAATTGGCTTGACGCAACAAATATTAAAGACACAAAATACCGATTTTCGGACACGAGCAATTATAGAAATCTAATCTTAATTAAAAAAAAATGTTAATCATCAATGTATTGGATAAAATGAAGAAAACAAATGACAGATCGCACCTCTAAACTCACCACTGTTAAGCTGCTGACTAAATATTTTAAAATTAGCATCGGAAAACAATTGAAGGTGATCAAGAGATCCGAAAAAATAGTAACACCTTACAACTAATTAGGATAAACTGCTGACATATTATAAAGTAGTTCTATTGTTTAAATTATGAAGTTTTATATTTGGTATTATAATTGTATTAAAAAAAACTAATAGAGAAATCAAAGTTTAATTCTATATATGGTCAAGTTGAACTTTCAGTGCTATTCATGTTATTAAAAGAAAATTAGCAACGATTTAGACAAACATGGAAATTTGTAAATTGGATTTTGGTTTAAGTATGTTAGAAATCAAACATTAGAATATGAGCCTAATTGGTGAACTTTGAAAGCTAAAGTCCTTTATGATGGATTGTAAGCAGTTTATTTCTTTTTTTATGATATTACTGTCAGGAATCATACTTATTGAAATACATGTAAATACACATATGCAGTACTTTAGACACATATGCAGTACTTTAGACACAATAATCTGACACAGAAAAAAAATTTAATAGTCAAATTTATTTACACCAATACATTTTATTTATGTTTTAAATATACAGTTCAGACAGACAGCATAACGGTACCATGTTTAAATTTGACGTTTTTGCTTACACAATACACTTTGAGTTCAGGTCAAATCGATTATTTACTTTTTGGAATTTTCGGTCACCATTGCCCTTCAACGTTGTACTTGTTTTGGTTTTCAAACTATTTTAATCTGAGCGTCACTGATGAGTCTGATATAGACGAAACGCGCGTCTAGCGTATTACATTATAGGCATGCTACCTTTGTTAACTATCTATTTATAACATAAAATTATTGTCAGCCTATTATCTATTATATCCCACGCATTTGATAGGTAATCTTCACTTTAAATCTTCTTATTTGGTCAATAGTATTTGACAAGAGCAAACCGTTACTATGACAACGATTGCTTTGCAATTCACATGTTTCTGGGATAATTTGAAATTAATTAGTTTTTCCATCAAATTATAGTTAGGCGTTCTGCCTGAAATGCACATTTAAGAGCTAACCTTTAATATAAAACTGCAATGCTCGAGGATGTAGTTATACATTGAGCGATCACATTATATAACTAATAACGCCTAGAGAGGAAAGGAATGTATCTGAAGCTTTTAGATGAGATAGACACAGAATGATCTTTAATAGTACTATTGGTATCAGGTTGAGATAGACACAGAATGTTCTTTAATAGTACTATTGGTATCAGGTGATCTGTTCTACAAAATGTTCTAGATGAGTCCATCTGGAGGTTCCTTACAAGTTTTAAGAAAGTTAAAATAACTTATCCAACTATTTTGTTTAGGTACCAAACACGCATTTAAACAGTGAAAAATTATCATGCCAACTTTCTTTACTCAACCCCATATGTTTGTGCTGTACATTTTGGCTTGGTTTGTTAGAAAATCCCATTTTATTTTAATTGCAACGGTACAATTAATAGTATTGCTCTGAACGAAGTTTCCCCTCAGGATATGTATAATAGTACACTTATCTTTTATACAATATTTGTGCAGGGTTGATATTTTTGCACTTTGAAAATTTTGATAAACACAGGTCTACTGTGTGTCTTAAAGATTATATTGAGATTTTATGGAATAACTATAGCTTTTCTTCGTGCACTCTTATACTAGTATTTAACAGTTAGATATATAGAGGATTACTGCAGTAGTAATGATTTGCTATATACATAGTTTTAATTCAAAAACTTAGTTTACATATATTTAAATATGGACAATTCACGTACAACTTCTATGGTGCACATGATATTAGTGACTAAACACGAGGTATTTTGGATTATAAAGGATGTTTAAGAGTTTTTCAAAACAATAAAAACGCTTGTACAACATTGATTAAATAATGAGTAATCTAGGTTTTAAATGTTATAACAAACTCTCTGCAATTAAGTCTAGATCTAAGCTTGATTTGTGACAAAATCCATATTTTCTTATAATGTAACTTAACAACAATTAAAATATATGTGGACGACTTTTTCCTTTGTAATATATACAGAATGACCCATCTATTTTAAAAAGTTACGTATTTTGCTTTTTAGACATACGTACACTTTGACAATTACGTAATAAACAGGCCTACAGAAGGGCCAATAAACTGTAAACTATAAAACTGTAAAAATAATAGGTTGGCTTTTGGAAAGTATACTCCAAGGCAATATTACGTTTAAAATTGGCCGACCTTTACATGTTCAGAAATAAGCAGATGCAAATAAAGCGGTTGTGGCCATAACGTTGCATTCCTGTTATTCTATAATAATTATAGATGGAGTAATACCCGATATTCGTGGATACTAATGCTACGTTTTAAATTGAACGACCACTAGTATTAGTGAATAATGAGAGTCATTACTCCACTCTTTAAGAGTTTGACAGTTACTGAGCAGGAATGATTCTTTTATAAATAAGAACAGGCATGATCAAGTTGTACCAAGTGGTTACGCAACATGTTAAGCTCTATAACAAATTGTTAGAAAAATTCAATTGAAAAAATATTTTAAAGTTTCCGTAAGGGTGAACAATCAATACCTGCTAATTGAACGTCATTGATCGAGTTGCTCATGCGAATATACAATAATATTTAATGATACAATAAAAAATGTTGTTGGCTCGTCATTGTGTTATTGTGCCTTGGTAGATGTTTGTTTACAATATTGCTGTTTTATAGTGATTAAGATAATAACACAATGTTGATTGCTGTACCCCTATTTTTGACATTTTTACCTATTATGTCTGTTTTTTTTAACACAAAATTGTTGTCAATATAATAAAATTTTATGCGACTGTCATACAAGTGCAAGGTTTATCTAGTTATAACACCAGGTTTAATCTATTTTTTTTACATAAGAAAATGTCTATACCAAGTCAAGTATATGACAGTTTTTGTTTATTCATTTGATTGTTTTATTTGATTAAAGACTTTCCGTTTTGAATCATCGGCGTTCAGTATTTTTGTGAATCTATTATATACAATATTTATGCAGGGTTGATATTTTAGCACTTTGAATATTTGGTAGACACAGGTCTACTGTGGATCTTAATGATAATATGCCCTTTTAGTGTTTCATTAATGCTAAACATATAGAGATTGTCTCCGTGTAATCTTACACTTGTATTTGACAGTTGCTGTAAGATTTGCTAGCCTTAATTTGTTATCGTCTCCATATAATTTTGACTTAGTGTGTAGGCCTTACTACATGAAGACTGTGTCAGGACCTCTTTATTTTAATTTCTGTTAATTTTTACCATGGGGATGGTGTTCTAAATGCATATAGTACACATCCCTCCTATTTATAATACGGTGTTATACTCTCCTTATATAACATATTTTCAGATTTTAACTCAAAATTGTTTAAAATCATTATGAAAAAAGTAAAATCACAAAAATACTTAACTCCGATGACTGGTTTTAAAGCTAGCCAAACCTCTCACTTGTATGACAGTCGAATCAAATTTCATTATGTTGAAACACGATGCGTGAACAACTTTGAATTTATTATTTGTTTAAGTCTAGCCACATATTTTAAAACAATCTATTTGCATCATTAAAATAATCATTGAACATACCGATTTACATTGAGTATTACTGCAATCACTTGCTTGGTAAACATGGTACAGGTCGTCCTGAACGCTTTCATTATTCTTTTTCCCATACTAAAACAATAATAAGACATTCTATAGTTATACTTATATAAAATTCATATTAAAGACACAACATAAATAGAAGTAAATAATAGTTTTATCTTTATAAAAGTATCTAAAGGGGGAACAAGAGTGCGGGAAATTCCATTACACTGAATCTTAATTCATGCAACCCATGAGCCTTCCAAAATTTTGTTCAACGTAAGGAATAACTATATATCAATAAATATACGCAATATCTAAAGGCGTTTTACTCAAAATACAACATAAGAAGACATCAAAGCTAGATAAAAACAACCTCAGCATCATGATTACGAACTATGAATTCAATAAACACTTTTTACGTTGAAAATTCGTTACTTCTGAAAGAGAGCCGAAAGATATCAGAGGGACATTCAATAAACTGACACCGCCATGGATAAAAAAAGAAGGCAACGTCATTGGAAAAAAGAAAAGACAACCAAACAAACACTAGTACACAACATAGAAAACTAAAGACTGAGCAACACGAACCCCAACAAAAAACTTGTCTGATCTATGGTGATTTGGATGGTTAAGTAGTTCCTGCTTCAGATGTGGCTACCGTCGTGTTGCTAATTGTTAACCCGTAATGAGTCTGATTCGTGTACTTGACCACGCACAACATCAGAACAATGCACAGGAACACAAATGAAAAAATGCCATAACTTGCTAAACTCATAATGTTGCGTTTATAGGATAACATTTGATTATCGGAATTGAATTTCAAATTATATTGTGGATGTGAAAGCGTTGATCGAGGCACACATTTTCAACGCCTTATTTAAATGTCCACGTTGAACGCCTTTTTAATCCTACATATTTTAATTCTTACAATTGCATGTGTATGCTACAACTACGACATGACGAGTAAAGCGAGTTATTGCAAATTTTTCATTAGTGTTTTTGAAATACAAATTTATATACAGAACTAACGACTAAATAACCAAACAATATGTAATGTAATTTTTCAACAGGAAATCGTCTTAAGCCTTTTACTCTTCCAATTTTACAGTGAGACATAATGACAAAAATGACATACTGAAATACAAGCTTTAAGGCTTTAGCGATGTGTGACAGAGTTTGCCATAAATGCGCCTATTACATTTGCAGTTTAACTATTAACCTTACGAGGTACATTATACGACAAAGTATTTTTGAATACTAATGTTAGATATGTCAAAGAACGAAAATCAATTTAGTTGCATGCATTTCGCTACATGTAAGACGTCATTGCATTTTCATTTCAAATAAAACCTAAACTATCTTTTTCCCTATTGCATTTCAATTATTGTAACATGATTTATGTAAACTTGTTACTACGGTTTTTATATTACGTCTAAAATTGCATCAACCCAAGGGCGCTAGAATTAACTTAGTTCTCAAAAGTATATTTTATTACTTTTTTAATATCAATTTTCACTAGATGCACAAAATATTATTAAAAAAAAAAATTGACAGAAAAAAATGATGACATTATTTTTGGGCAAATCTATTTTGTGATAAACGTAAGTACAAAAGTATATCTTATAGCAACAATAGACTTAGATAAAATAACATTACACATTTTTAATATGATTATAACCGATAAAAGTTTATTTCCTTGTTTGTTATAATTCGTTTGTCTAATGATTGTAACACAATCGTGCTTTCGTGCTCATTGCTTGATGTAGAACAATGTATAAGACAATTAAAATGAATACAAACACTAAGAGAGCGAAATCTATTTGACATTCTTTAATGTCATTGTTTGACAAATAAGTTAAATAACAGATGCGAAAGCTATGAAAGATTACAATAATGATCTGGTTTGTCTGTATCTTAATATGAGGCAGGCATTACCTGTAAATGGGGACGAAGTCTGTATGAATTATTTTTTTGTAACTTAAATATTTGTTAAAAAAAAAGAAACAGAAATACCGTAACGTTTCCGATTTTGGTTCTGTTGTTAGGGATTTTAGTTGTGACATTATTTAAATTATGACGTCATATGCAATGTAAACAAAGAAACGCTATCATCAGGTAAAGTTTTTTCATATCAAGGAATTATTAAAAATGAAATTGGTATTGCGCGTTCCTTCCTATTTTATACTAGACTGATAAATATATATTTTACTCAAAGTTTCATACAAACGAGACCGGAAAAGAAAGTACATTGTACATTTCTGCTCATGTCCGGGATTTCAAAACATGACATAAAAAAAATTGAACGATTTTGAGTTCATTAGTACAATGAAAAATTCGGGAAATTTTCCCAATTTTTTTTTTTTTATTGAATTTTCTACTGTTATTGGGGACTTCGTCCCCATATAACTATAATATACAATTAAGGCCTTTTGATTGGATAAATATGTGATGTTATTGTCTTTTAAAAAAAAATGATATTCAATGAGGCCAACGGCCGAAGTGAATATTTGTTATTCAAAAGTCAATTAAACCACATATTTACAGAAACAAAACACAGTATTCAATATTCCGAGAGAAATGTATGCTATGGCAATAATTTACCAAAACCAATTGTACATTAAATGTTTTTTTTTTACCAAACTTACGCACGTAAAAGCACGCGATGTTTTGCACGGGGAATATAATTTTGCCGCAGATGAATATTCTTATTCATTTAAAAACACATTCATATTGAAAAACAAACATAAGTTTTAAAAATATGGAATTATCCAGTTTATCTACAAATGTAAAACATATTAAGGTAAGTTTTGCATGATACCTGGATCTTTTTCTTGCTAATATTATACCAATAATAGTTATCAAAGGTACCAGGATTATTATTTTGTACGCCAGACGCGCGTTTCGTCTACATAAGACTCATCAGTGACGCTCATATCAAAATATTTATAAAGCCAAACAAGTGCAAAGTTGCAGAGCATTGAAGATCCAAAATAAGATATATCATGTCAAGCAGACGTGTCAATTTAGGAAAAGTAAGCAGAAAAAAACCCGCTGGAGAAAGATAGATTACTGTTATTATTTGTCCGTTTGATACACCATGTTTTGACCAAACGAACAGACTATATGCTCCTATAAGCAGGGATATACGAAACAGAAGATGCCCAGGAAACAAAAATGACAAGTTGTATATGTATTGTTCATTTATAAAATAAGTAATGTAGTAATGTAGACCTGTAATAAAACATCTTTCACATACTTTAATAAATTAAAATAAGTTCAATGAATTTCACTTAAAGAATACCAGTATTGTAGTTTAAAACGTTTAATTTCAACAAAATAATTTTAATACTAGTAGTCCATCTGAAATCAACAAGATACAACTAACTAGTTACCATGACAGCAAGATCAAACAAATATTTCGCAGTCTCGCTAAATAAACAACAAGACGAGCGCAGTGTTGATTATGAGAAATACTCGGACATGAAGTCTAATTAAAAAATGTTTCGTAATCCTTGAACACAGTAGATGATTGCAACGGTTCATTATTAAAGTACACTACATAATTTATAAACTGTCTTGATATCGTATATGCACTTTCTTAAGAACAAGACTATTATGCAAAACTTAAATTGAAAATGAAATAATGCCGGAACTCAGTGACATATTTATAAATTTGTTAGCAAACATTTACAATCATATATGCGTTACAGAACTAGGAAGAATAGACATCTTAAGAAGACATAAAACTTTTCATTATCAAAAATATCGTTAAAAATCCTTTATTTTAAAAGTATCGCATCATCTTGCATTTAACTGACGACACTGCTATTATGGCATTGTGTATATAATAACGTGTCTTTTGATTTTGTTTTTCATTTGACAGATTTGTTTAAGGAATAAATAAAACGGATGGTTTGTTATCTTTTATCAAGACCCTTTTGTCAGTTAAACTGACTTGCGCTCATCGGCAAAGTGAAAAACTGCAATTTGCTTGTTGGTCACCGATTTTGCCACTCCAAAGCAGTCATAAGGATATAGCCTTCATGTTGTGTCGAACAAGAAACTTAGTTTCAAGGAACATATTAAATTGACACCAACATGTATATACATATCCTGGTTAGGAAATTCATTCAACAAAGCATCGTTCATTGCTATTAACTCTAGACTTTCAAACATTGCAAAAGTGTCCTTGTCTTCTCGACAACGGTTTTGATCAAAATTAGATCAGCATATGTAGAACTATAAGTAACTAGTTATTAATTAACATCATAGATTCTGATCACGCTAAACACCTAGACGACCCAAAGCGTCCAGAAGGAGACAGACATCTTACAGTGCAACTTTATCTTTTATTCAATGAACTGTGCTACCATTAATATTGACATTTAGTTTTTTATAACATTGATTCGTCCAATCGTATGATTGTAATTCAATACGCATTTTTCAGTTTTGTATTAGTTGTCAGATCAGTTTAGGGAATAAATGTCAGCACATGATATTTTTGTGTTGTCTAGACCCAATCGTCGGTCAATCTTACTGGATCACACAGTAACAGTATCTTTTAAGATGACAATATCTAATACAGTTTACTAGGAATTTAAATAAAAAAAAAAACAGCATTATAAACTAAAACAGCATTTCTTGGCAAATTAGTTTCCACAAATGTATATTAATGATTTACTTCTCGTCACAATTGCGTTTGTATACTTAATAAATAATTTTGCGTCCGGAACAGCACATGATGAATTACATTATGACAACACATTCACTATTTCAAATGCATATTAAGGACTTTATAGTCGTCATAATTGCGTTAGTAACTTTATAAATAGTTTTAAGTCCGGAACAGCATATGGTGAATTACATTTGGGATAGCGCATTTAATACTTATATTATGGAATTATCAACTACCTAACAAAGTCGATGTCAAGTTTCCTCCTAGTAGAAACTTTACTGCTGGTGGATTATTCCCCGAGGGCATCATTAACTTGTATGCATGATGAATACAAATAATACAAAGAACAAACCGACAGGGACGTCGCTCGGGTTACCAAAGTCCTCTTTTGCTGCACGGAACACTGTAGCATTTGATTTGTGTGTTCCAAGGAATATCCTCCGGGATACCCCTGATTCAAACGTGTGTTCAACCAGAAGGTAATTTCTATTTCAAAAATTCAGATACTTTTCATAATTTAAAGCTTTGTGGCCATGTTGCGTCAATAAATGAACACTCTTCTTCTTCATCTTCTTCGTATTTACTTCCAATTAGGAACACCGAGTTGTTTTCACATGTATTATTTAAGATTATTTTTAAATTACTATATATAATACATCGGATAGTTTTAAAATGTAAAAATTTGCTGAACAACCCCAACCCCCATGTACAAGTTAAAAAGTGTCATCCATTAATATATTTACAACACTATAGTGCAAAGCATGTGCAACATATATACATCCATATCCTTGGGTTATACTACAGGAAGGTTAAAATGTTTATAGAGTAACGGCACATTGTCTAAAAGATAGCTCATGTTCAAAGCTAGCAAAATTCTTCTGTCCTTCTGATAAGATTTTGTGCACTCAGATAATCCCACATACAAAAACATATCATTTGACAAGGATGAGCTTTTGGCAAATCATAAGTCCTTTATGGCTTCAATCAACATTACATTGAACAACAAATCGGAAGACTAACCTTGTTTGTATTGGATCCCTAAGCTTCACAAAATTCCGTACAAACAACGTTACATTGCCGTCTCATCGGCATGTTCCACTAAGGAATTGTCCATTAGAGTGACTAAAATTCTGTCCGCAGTGATACTGTTTACTGAGTAAACTTACTAGTGTTACGTGGATTCTTGAAAATTCTATAGACCTTTTTAGAGAATTTTAAATCTCGGTCTTTTCCTGAAATTAGTTCTATTAAAACTTTTGATTTTTCAACCCTGTATACCACCATTCCCAATTTGAAATTGAAAAATCGCCTGAAAGAAATAATCCACAATGCTTTTTAACATAAAACTATAAGTATACGCTATAAATTTATTACTTCGGGATATTATAAGGTATATTTTGTTAAAAGTGAACAAAAGGGTACACCATGGTACACAGAGGAACAAGTGATCGGTATGCTTGAGTTTGTTATAAACAACATATTTGTTGAATTTGGAGGTAGACTTTTCCAACGAATTGTCAGCATTCATATGGGAACGAACTATGCGACTTTCCTTACCGACCTGTTCTTATTTTCATATGCATAGGACTGCCTTCAGACAGTTGTCAAAATCAATTTAATTTCACTTTCAGATATATTGATGATGTTATAACCATTAACAATCCGAACTTTTCTGATTGAGTTCCATAAATATATCACCCAGAACTAGAAACTAAAGAAACAACACGGCTTCCTCTGCCTCATTTTTAAACTTTTACCCGAATTTGACATACACAGTCATTTCAGTACCAGACTATGACAAACGAGACTATTTTAATTTTGAAATTAGCAATTCCCCCACCTAAGTAGTAATTTACCAACTTTACCTGCATATTGGATAAACATTTCCCAACTTATTCGATATTCAAAAGCTTGCAGCTCCAACTCAGACTTTGTAAAACCTCACCAGTGTCTGAGCAGAAAGTTGATGAAACAAAGGTATGTCAAAGAACGTCCTAAAAAAAGGACGTTCATTGGAAGGTACCAAGACCTTGTTGATAAATATTCCATATCAACTTCACAAATAATACATGATGGTCTTGGTGTATAGATTCTGCATACTGACTTTGTTTATCATCTTAACAACGCGTTATATTGTTATTTTTTGTCTTTGTTCTATTATTGATATCACTTTTACTATTTAGTCTTTTTTCTGTGATATCCATATGATGCGGCTCAGTACTTATACAACCCGTCAATGTGTTTGTATTATCTTGAATTTTTGCTGGTGTGTTTTGTATGTGCGACTTTTTTGTGTTTCTTTGGTTCATATGACGTGACTCTGTACTTTAAAAGATCCCACCATTATGTTATATTTCTATTATATGTCATAACGTTATTGTTCAATTACATGTCATAATGTTATTGTTCTATGATAAATTTGAAAATACTTTGAACGACAAAATTGTTTTACTCGCGTAGTGGTATAAATCATATGTGGATTCTTAAATATTCTAAAGAACTTCTGGATTATTTAAAACTCGCCTGTTCGTGAAATTAGTTCTGACCTAACTTTTGATTTTTAACCCTGTATACCACCATCCCATGTGAAATTATACTTTTGTTGAAAATACTTTGTATGACAAAATTATTTTTCTTCCTATGTGACGTATATATTTTCTGATGTTTTCCACGCAAAGCAATGCATGTTGTTTTTAAATTTGATAGATGCTTTTTGTGCGTTTTAGTTATATATTTGTTGTTTGTTTTGAGATTTTGACACAATGATGACTGCTGTACCCATATTGTGACTATTTTACCTATTATATTTGTTTTGTTCACACATCGTTGTAAACTTAATGGAATTTGATGCGACTGTCATACAAGTGAGGGATTAAGCGTTGTAAAACCAGGTTCAATCCACCTTTTTTCTACCTTTGAAAATGCCTCTACCAATTCAGGAGGAATTGACAGTGGTTGTCCATTCGTTTGATGTGTTTTATCATTTGATTTCGCCATTTGAATAGGGACTTATTGTTTTGAATTTCCTCGGAGTTTTTATGATTTTACTTTTTGTAATGTGTGTTTGTTTTGTTCACATGTCGTTTTTAAAATAATGGATTTTAATGCAACTGACATACAAATGAGAGGTTTATCCGACTATTGAAACAGTTTTAATTCACCATTGTCTACAAGAAAATATCCGTACCAAGTCAGGCATAAGACAGTTGTTATCAACTCGTTCGATGTGTTTGAACGTTTGATTTTGCCATCTGATGACGGACTTTACGTTTTGAATTTTCCTCCGAGTTTTTTTTTTATTATTTTACTTTCAAAGTGTTTCAATACTCTGATTTACTTAACTATTGATGAATTTTTATGGTCATATATTTCTTGTCGTACTGATAGCCTGTACTATGATAAGTTCTCGTGGGATTATCGGCTGTGATTTAATTTAAGCGAATATTGCTCAATCAAAGGTTCGTTTCCCGTCTTATAACAGATTGCAGTCTTAATTTCAAACGAAGATCTTCAGAAGACAAATGATGTTAAATAATTCAAGATGCAAGTCAAGAATCATTGTTGACAACACTTTGTTTGTCAACCGTTATCTAATTTATAGTCTTGTTGGATGTTTTTACCTCTAAAATTTTCTCATAACTGACTGTAACTACACTGATAAGTAATAGTTATATGAAGAAAGTTTTTGTACTTTCCTTATAAACATTGCCAGAACGGCTTCGAGTGGGATTCCGTCTGTGGGAACGATTCACAATGCGGGTTACTAGCTCTTTGTTCACACACAAGTCGGCAGTTCAATACAATAAACATAAACAAATTGGTAAAGTCCAAATATGAAATAATAGTGTTACAACTTAGTTATTTTAAATCAAAAACAATGTAAATGTATATGAATGCGATGGAAAATCCGAACGCAGTCCATGTGCTCTCGTCGGCATATCCAAACGGAGTCCCTGAATATCAATTTATCTTAAAGTTTCTTTAAATACCAAATAAAGTTGCTATAACAACACAGTTTGTTTGGGTCATGTTGTAAACAGAAATTATATAATTAAGTGATTTAATTTATCAACGAGAATTACGATAGGTGATCAAATCCATCAATCAATTGAGTTATGTGTGTATTTGATATGACCGAATAAAAAGTTGCATAACGAACTTGTAAAATATTTACATTAGCTTATAGTTTAAAAGGTTATTGACAAATAGAAATTTATAATCTTACATGTTTCAGATGTAAACAAATATTTCATACATGTGAATTCATAGCGAATTTTGAGATCATTATTAGTATCGAATAAATTAAATATGCCTGCTGCATACGAAATGTACACAAAAGAAGTCAATATAATTAGACAGTTTGAAATATAAAATTAAGTGCCAAAGTAATGCGTGACAGTTATCCAATGAGGACGCGATGTGTCAGTGTAAGACCACCCGGATGTCCGGAGGCGAGAGCGTGATCTAACACTGACACACCAAGTCCGAATGTAATAACTATTTACATCCCAGCTGTTTAAGATTAGACGAAAAACCGTTTACAATTCATAAAATTTAGTTTAGAACGCCACATAACCATTATAGTATATGTTATATATATTACTATATTATGTATACCCTTTATGACCCGCAATACCCAACACGATGATTAAATATGAAACAATGTAAACTCGCCCCACTGGCCAATCGCCCACTCTTGTTTGCCGACTCGCCCACTTTTGAAACAGTGTAAAATCGAATTGAACAATCAGTCAGATAATTAACTTATTTACGAAAAGGGTTAAAACCCCACTGAATAAAGTCTTCCAACTCACCCCACTTATAAAAATATCTTGCTTCCTTTAAGTATGTTAAATAACTGATAGTTGGTATCCAGATGTCCTGATGTAGTGGTATGTGTCATGGGTTGATATGCTAAAGGTCTTGAGATCGAAACCAGCATAGACACTGGATTTTTTCTACGTAAATTTTGATAGATAGTCTTTTCCGTATAATTAATTATAAGTTTTGTAGTGGATTTGACATTCCCGCCAAAATGTTACAGAACAAAGGAAAGCATGCAAGACAAAGAAACGCAAGCTGGGGTGATCTGGTAGGGCTGATCCGGCTCAGATCACACCTGGTAGAAAAAAGGAGCTGGGATGTAACACTTGAGACAGCAAATGTTTGAATCAAATTATCTAAATGAAGTGTGTCGTTATTTGTATTTTATAATATAGTGCCTGAACTAATAATTATTGATAATAATATAGTCCTCATATTGAAATAGACGATAACCTAGTATTATTTGCTGTTTTATACAGATTTGCCTTATAGAGATTTGCATGATGCATTTATTAATTTATCGGCCAAAATGACAAAACTATTGAATTTTATACATTGATTGTAATGTTATTCTTCGTTACTCTTTGTTTATATAGTTATCTATCGTAAAGAAAAGCGTATCATAGCAATATACAGCATGTATATTCACACACTTTAGATCGCTGATGTTTTCATTTATAAGACATAAATAATTAATCAATCTTGAATTGTGTAATACAATTTATCAGTATAATTAGTAATTAATTCCATAAACGTTTGTATTATAACTACCTTGAACCAGAGATGATAAACAAGAGAGTAATTGTAAATGTGTAGTTGTATGCCATTCTATAAGACGTTTGAATAGTACAAAAATACATTCTACAGTTTCAAGAAAAAAATGTCAAACATAACATGATTGAATAAAAGTAGCAAAATTTTAAATCTTTTTATGTCGTTTTTTTACGTCATGACGCGATATGAATTTAGGGCACACGAATTTTCCTAGCACTCAATTTCATTTGATGCTTTACAAATTGTCGACATATAAAATTTGTTTCGACGAATTGAAAAAATGAAAAAAAATAGAGAATATCAAATGATTGTAATAAATCGGACATATACAATCACAAAGGAGAGAAAACAAAACAATTATTCTAGACCAAAAACCAGATAAAAGATAAAATATAATAGCAAATGACTATGTATTCGTATGACTATGAATAAAATTACGAGTTTATTTGCTTATTTCGAAATTGTTTCTTCTTCTTATGACTACAATTATTTGACAATTATGACTTCACTCTGTACAAACCATTCAAGTATAATAAGTGAAAGATATGATATGGCTATAATTGAAATTAGGTATATTTGTTTTTAGAAAACATTCGATGATTAACATTTTGATAAATTAAAGGATATTCACGCTTGAATCTATACAGTTATAGGCTATTCTATACATCATTTATTTGCTAATTATAACTAATTCTTATGCAACATTATTTGTTATTATTTTGATTGGATAACGTCACCAATTTTCATAGCATCAGTTCAAAAATGATGCTATGAAGACGTACGCACAAGCGCATACAATGTATGACATATCTAAAAAAATGATTTGACATTGTTTTCTGTCAGTTTCAGATATTTAGAATGCTAACGCGTCGCCTGTAAACTTAATTTAAACTTAAATAACCTATTGATGCCGTCGGAGCTAAACATGCAATGCAGTTATCTTCAGTGATATATGTCTATGAAACACATCAAATATACAAGGCTTATAATTGGGTATGCTAGACAATCGTGTAGTCTACATAAGACGCACGGCGATCGAATCAAACCGTTGAAGGACTTAATAAAAAAAAAGTTGAAGAGAAGTAAAACGTGAGAATCCCCTGAAACCAAATATGCTACATGTAAAGACGTATTTGTCTTTGAGTAGAAAAACGTTAGTGTTTTAAATAAATGAAAATTTAAAAATACATATATCAATCAATCTAATTAAAAACCGATCTCTCATCGCTCCTGTTTCTGATATGTCGCGTGGGAGATCTAACGAAACCCGCTTTGAGGTCACATGTGAGTGACCTCGTAGGTGTGTCTTTTTCGACCAATGAAATTTAGTCTTCCACGATCTTGGAAGTTTAACGTAAGGCAAAGGGATGTAACTCATTTTATTTACGACGAAATCGTCAGTCAAAATAATTCATAAACTTTTTTGATTGGCTTATTAATAGGTCGTCAACTCATTTGCATATCTTTATAAATTCATAACTTTTAGTTCACTCACATGTGACCTCAAAGCCGGTTTCGTTAGATCTCCCACGCGACATATCAGAAACAGGAGCGATGAGAGATCGGTTTTTAATTAGATTGTATATCAATAATATTCCATGTTAAAACAAAAGTGCATGTTGACTATTTGTACGGTGAATCCCTTGAGGGCTAAACCTCCACCAACGGTTGCATTGACCAAGTGGTTTTAAAAACTCGTTACAAATACAAATCTTTTAGTATATTGTTTCGGTTAGGGTTTTCAATATATTCCATTTTTATAATAGTTCTTTTTAATTTGTAATTCAGCGACTTCAAACACTCTAGATTACGTATTTTTTTCAGTTAAATTATAAGCTTATTCGATTTTCTTTTTTATTGAAAGTTGACAACTTATGAATTTCCAGTTTTATTAACGTTTTATTTTCCACTTCAGGCTGAGTTGTTAATGCATTTAAGGTAACTTGAATTGTACAATAGCATTACAAATCTGTCTGGTTCTTTCAATAAATCTGCAAATTGTGAGACATATTTGCAATTTATGTGTAAGACATTTTTTTTTGGTACGAAGAAAAATAAGTGATTATCCAAAATGTGAAAACAAATGCCTAATATTTGTGTTTTTTTTTAATAGATTTTTCAACTTAGAAATTCAAGGGGAGATAACTCTTTGAGTAAAAGATTTATACTGGAATAATAGGGACATTTTCAATATTTACTTGCAGCAAGAAAAAAAGTCAGGCACATCGCTTTGTTTTTAATTTTCTTAAAAAAATTTGTTATAAAACCTGTGTTTTTATATTTCATTTCTAAATTGTATTTCATAGATTAATGTGTTGTATCGTGAACAAATCTTTGCAAATTTTGTCGATTTTCCACGACTTGAAGCTTGAAAAATAGCAAAGTGATCCGCACCTTTTATTACATTTTTGAAAAAAAGCATAGTAAAGTCTTCAGTTTGTCAAAGAATAGCAAATTTTTATCTGGGGAAATATATACCGGTGATACACCTTAATACAATGCGGGTCATTTAGAATCAATCCCAACTTGAATCAACAATTGAAAACTTATATAGTTGTTAAAATATCTCAAATAATCATTGAGATATTTTACAGTCACAAGAAATATATGATAATCAATGCACCATGAGTGATGGCCACGTAATGATGTTCGTCAGATGCACTCGAGCTTTTCATTTTATAAAGAAATGGCTGTGAGTATGTAAACAGACAAGGCCTCAAACACTTATGTCAGTTACCATATAATGTCCCAATTTTAATAGGCATATATGTTTATAGATGTTAACAACGTTAATAAAGTTCAATTGCAAACTTTTTAAACAATATTTATATTAATATTCGTAAACATACTATATCATATTTGAAACTTAGAATGTTTTTGTTATCGATGAATAATAATACGTGTGGCGTGTGTATAAAAGAGACTACCACCCAACGACACAAAATACCAAAATAAATTTAAATGGCAATAAAGAGACTACGTTAAAAGGCACATATGTAACACATATTATCATTAACATTTGTATTAGGTATTTGATTGTCGAGTATTTAGGATACGATCATCAGTGAAGAGATATGATTTGTCGAAATGCGCATCTGGTGCATTAACATGTACCGTGTGTATTTTAAAACTATTATTCCCCTTCTAACTGCAAATGGTTATGCATTCAATTTGTGTTACAAGACGTCATTTTTCATATTAGATAATGAACCTATAAAGGAAATGCTGCTTTGTTTTTTTATGTACATGATTTTGATTTATTTCTTGAGGGTCGACAAAATCCATGTTTGTGGCCTCAAACATGATATCACTATTCAGATACAGCATTGTCTACGTTATAATTCATTTGATGACATGTACATATGTAATTTATGTAATAGATCATCTAAATTATTTGTTTAGGTAAATACTATTTGTAAATCTTTTGAAATATATAAAGAGTTTATTGTTTTAGTTGTAAAAAAAATTATATTGAAATTGACTCATCCACATCAATCTCTGTTGAACATGAGATTATTTGCTAGGATAAAAAGACAAGTAGAAAATGACTATTTCATAATAAAAGTTTTATCAGTGTGATATTTTTCGTACTGAAATATTACGACAAATGTTTACATGGTGTAGTTCAAGAATTTAAACCGCCAGTATAATCCCCCCCCCCCCCCCCCAAAAAAAAAACCTATTTCAAAAGGATACTGCTGGAGTTAAAATATTGTTTAGCTTCACATATAACAACATAAATAATAAAAAAGTAAGAAAATAATATTGTCAACAAATCATAGAAATTAAAATAAAAAATGACCGGCATGATCATCACAACAACTGGGTTTGCACTCAAGTATTATAAACTGGAGGCAGTTCCTGTTTACTAGTAGTAGTCTGAAGATTTACCACTCTATTTTAATCATGTAAATAATATGTCTTATGATAAATGTCTTGCCTTGTTTCCAAACTTTATTAACGATGTTTACCACAGTCAGACAGGTACATTTTATTTTTCGTGTTCGTGTATAATGCTTAAGACAGTAAGTTCATTCATGTTTGTGACAGTATAGTATAGTTTGCAACAGAGAGCAACTGTTATTAAAAAAGAATTAGTCGTGTAAAGGAAATAACCTCTGCAAGATACACGAATCTAGCCTCATTTCTTCAAGGAAAAGAAAGGCGAAATATATCAAATTAAACTAATAAGTAGAAACAAAACTGACAATGTTATAGCAAAAACACGACAAAAGAAAACAATTACAGTATTAAAAAGTGTTTTAATGGACGTATCCATATAATGTCACGATTCAAAACTGAGGAGATGAAAAAGCAAATGATGATTTTGGACTAGACCTTTAGAATCGATATATGACTGTTATTGCTGATTGAATATAACCCAAACATGTAAAACAGAATATCAACAGAGTTGTGTTTGTGACAACAAAGATTAAAACTATTGTCTATCTTTTAGTTTTTTATGTTTTCAGTTTGACTTCAGCTTATGAGTTTGACTATTCCGTTGGTATCATTGGTCTCTTTTAACAAAGATAGTATGTCATTCCATGTTTTTGTTGCGGATTACATTGCCCAGTCAATGGTTTTGTATGCAGTGTTAAGTGTAATTGTTGGACTTGCTGTAGTATTTTTTGTTTGTCCCATGGCGTTATAGGTATCTTTTTTTAATATTATCTAACTTGTTATCGTGAACAATCAGATATGGAAGTGTGAGTGTATTGAGATATCATTTACTAACAACTTTAAAATAATAAAGTTATAAAAAAGTCATATACGGAATACTTAGAATCTCTGGTGAATGCGCATAACCGAAACTTTTTTTTTTATCGTATTGTTTTATCTAAATTTTAACTATATGTACGTTTTCATGACATAATAAGTTCTTGTACTGTAATTGAAATTTATATTTTTATTTGCGTCATCTTACAGATAGCATGTTCAGACTAATATGTTTAAAGATTGTGTCATTGGCCTTATTGAAAAAAAGTATGTGGTTAGATGTTTCGTCTATTCTTTTTCTTGGACATAGCACATTTAAACATCGCTAAATTTCTACGACGTGTCCAGACAAATGCGATATATAGAACATGTCAAACTAACAATTCATTCGATTACATTTTCCCGCGTTTTATGGTATAGAGGTGGCAAATCATATCTCTACTTCACGCTCATCTTGTTTATTGGTCAATGATGTATGATTTTGTAAGGAATGTGACATAATGTTTTGTTAAAAGCAATCAGTCTTATGCACATTAGTGATACAATTAATGGCCTACATAGCTGCAGACATCTTATAGTCAAAACTTCTATTTTCTATAAATTATAATATCGATATATGAGGTTCTACTTAAGTACCATGTACCATGTAAATCATATTTTCAGACTTTTTAATTGCGTTTTGGTAAAACGACATTAAAGTTTAACTAAATGTTAGTTTTAGTCTGATTGCACTACAATGTTCCTATTGTGAGTATAATTACTTAAGCCAAATATATTAATGTAGTATATCTCGTGATATTTATCTGATTGGTTATGTGCGCATCATTTTATTTTCAAATTATGTTTGTGCAATTTTTTCCGAGTTTCGAAGTTTTGGGAAACAAGAGACCGTAATTTTGTTTTTTTATACTACCGCGACATATAACATTTTATGATATAACATGTTTCACGCTAATACTTTTCTTCACTGAAACTGTACCGACTCATCTTAATAGGTAATCAAGTGTTAGTGTTATGCTCCTGTATTAATCTTTGTTAACATTATCATAGAGATTGCCCAAAAAATGTGACCATTGTTGTTTCTTATCACAGCTGGTAACTTTTGTTATTGGATTAATTACTTTAACTTAAATACACATTTCTCAGATGGAAAATTACTTTGTACAAAATTAATTATTTTGAATTAAACTTAGTAATTAAATCGCGCTTTAAATTATTTTTCGGCCGCATGACATCTATAAGATATCGTTTTAATTATTGGAAGAATCATATAAATTATTTCACCATGTTGTTGTGTTGTAATTTAGATAACAAGAAGGTTAACGTTGATTTCAGAAATATGACTGACTGGTGAATTGTGACTTTTAATCATGTATTTAAGAGAAAATTCAAGGTTTGAAATCCAAAAGTAACGCGTATTTGAAGAGTAATAATTTATCCATGTCATTTTGTAGCCACTGTTTTGAGGATATATGTTAAAAACCCTTCTTAATACTATGTTCTCATAACTATAAATATATCCATTAGCATTACACAAAACGTTACATAATTTGAAAATAAACTAAATTTATGGATGTTATAAATCATATTTCATTAGAAGAGTGGTGGGTTATCATAGGAATATTGCAACTGATAATTTAAAATGAAAATGACAACGTTGCAAAAAACAAAGAATGACGAAGGTCTACAAATTAAGATATAAATTATAAATACGGGCTTTAAAATTGTTTTACATTTTTCATGTTAATGCCAATTATAGCTGACTATACATGATGGACAAATAGGTCATACGATGACTTATAATTGTTTAATTCTGGGAATTTGAACTTATATGAAAACTAAAAGCTAGTCAACAGTTTTTGCGACAATATTTCAGCCGCTTTGGTCATTAAATTTGGTTTCTGTACTGTTTCGTGTCGGTTATTTGTAGACGAAGCCCCAAAAACCCAGTTATTATCGAAAAAAAGCTATCAATTGTAGGACTAGTGAATTGGAATCGAACGCATAGAATTCGAACGACGTTTGTGAGCACAGGCTGATGATACAGAAGATTAACGACGTTTGTGAGCACAGGCATATAACACAGAAGATGAACGACGTTTGTGAGCACAGGCTGATGATACAAAAGATGAAGGACGTTTGTGAGCACAGGCATATGACACAGAAGATGAACGACGTTTGTGAGCAGAGGTTGATGATACAGAAGATGAACGACGTATGTGAGCACAGGCTGATGACACAGAAGATGAACGACGTTTGTGAGCACAGGCTGATGATACAGAAGATGAACGACGTTTGTGAGCACAGGCTGATGACACAGAAGATGAACGACGTTTGTGAGCACAGGCTGATGATACAGAAGATGAACGACGTTTGTGAGCACAGGCTAATGATCCAGAAGATGAACTACTCTGACCTCTAGGCCATCGAACCCCTTACAAATAATACAATGTCTCAAAAAAATCATCCACTTAGTAGTAGGAGTCATACGGTGGGTTATTTAGAGAAACATAAACTGTTGACTACTCCGATACGACGGCGTAAATCACCTAATTGTGTTGGGTTTTGGCAGATGTAACACTATTGTTCGAATAAGGATGAAGGATGATACCTATTAAAACGTTTAAACCGCTGCATTTGTTTGCAACTGTCATATTTCGAGAACCTGATGTTCGGTAGTTGTTGTTTGTTAATGTGGTTCATAAATGTTTCTAATTTCTCGTTTTTTTTTTATATAGATTAGACTGTTGGTTTCCCGTTTAAATGGTTTTACACTAGTCATTTATGGAACCCTTCATAGCTAACTGTTCGGTGTGAGCCACAGCTCCGTGTTGAAGACCGTACTTTGACCTATAATGGTTTTTCTTTTACAAATTGTGACTTAGATGGAGAATTGTATCATTGGCACTCATACCACATCTTATAAACGAGTCTAAATTGAAAACTACGTTCAAACCTATGATTGCGTTGGATAAAAACCGCAATTTTTATACGTGTGCATGTAAAACAAATTTCGTTGTAGAAGGGTCTAAAAACAGCACAAACAACATTTTCCAAAAGACCAAAAAAGTGAAAAAGTATATTTAAACAAAACGCACTTGACTAACTGGTTGAACAACTGATGTTATTTAACCCTGATGACTGCTCTCTCTCTCTCTATATATATATAGGTGTTGTTCGAACTACAACATCGTGAAATATATTGTGAACTAGGTTTTTGTCATTTTTTTCTCTATTTTCATTCAATTTTGATTTTAATGGACTACTTAGTGTCTTCTCCTTCTTTTGTATGTGTTCCATGGCTAAAGCATTATTATATTTGTGAAATACGTTTAATTTTCAAATTGATGTAGTCTCATCCTCCATGAGAACTACCCTATTTCAAAAAGTATCGTACATCTACAAGGTGCAATGGTTACGTTTTACGTAGGTTGGAGTTAAGATAACTTGCAAGAATGTAACAAGGATTTCAAATTGCATGTTTGCGTAAGTTAACGCATGATAACAAGAGTGTAACAAATGCAAATTACGCCTATTCTATCCTATGATGAAAGATAATCAGAATATAAGTGCTGATCGCAAATGAAACCGAAAAGAATTTTGACCATTTGTATAATGAGCTTTACCTATCCTTGTATAACAACTTTTAATAGGCACCTTGATAAAAAGGTGACGACATGAAAAAAGTATAACGAAAATACCGAGCGGCAAAGCACATTCACGAATAAGATGTCAATAAATAGTTATCAAAGGTACCAGGATTATAATTCAGTACGCCATACGCGCGTTTCGTCTTCATAGGACTCACCAGTGACGCTCATATCAAAATATTTATAAAGCCAAACAAGAACAAAGTTGAAAAGCATTGAGGAAATTCCTAAATGTTATGCCAAATACGGCTAAGGAAATCTATGCCTGGGATAAGAAAATCCTTAGTTTTTCGAAAAATTCTAAGTTTTGTAAACAGGAAATTTATAAAAATGACCACATTATTGATATTCATGTCAACACCGAAGTGTTGACTACTGGGCTGGTGATATCCTCGGGGACGAAACGTTCACCAGCAGTGACATCGACCCCGTGAATAAAAACTAACAAAATTAAACTCTTTAAATCATTGGATCAAGCGAAAATCAATTACAAATTTCTAGACTTGATACAGGAATGTTTCGATGAAAATAATGAATTGAATTTGGTTTAATAGCGAACTTAACTTCCGATAGTTTCGTTATGTATTTTACCCGCTGTTTTACAGTTTTTGACTTCTAACTTTATGATACGTTCCATATTAAATTAGGTTTTTTCAAAGGTTTTCAATATGAAAATAAAGAACGATGTTTGCAAATTGTGTTCATATAGTTTTAAGATTTCAGCATGAAAAAAATCATAATGTTTTGAACTAAATTTTTGATAAACAGATCCGTATGTTTTGTTTCTGTCATTTCAAAAGAAACCAACAACAAAACTTACCAGAATCTATATACTGTCGAAATTTTCCAAAAGTTACTTACTTTAAATAGATCAAATACAATTGGAAATACTTAGATTTAGATAAAAACCTTTACATGGGGAACTCTAGACCAAAATTTAGCACGATGTTTTGTTCCCTTTTGTTAATTTTCCTTTTTTGGACGGTAATATTCTTTTTACACCAACTTGCGGTGTTTCTATTTCACCACTCGTTCGATATGTTCATGTCTGTTGAAACGTTTTTGATTTCAATGACCATAATCTATGTTTTACTGGTAAATTATTACGTCAGGGATTTCGTTACCACAAATTACTCAACACCTATACGTAAGTCTTCCACAGACATGTTTACAGAACATAGACATTTAGAAACGATCCTTGTAAACTTGTATACAATCCCCTTCCCTTTAATGAATGTGACCTACCGAATTAGACTATTTACCGGATTTTTTATCACATAAGCAACACGACGGGTGCCACATGTGGAGCAGGATCTGCTTACCCTTCCAGAGCACCTGAGATCACCCCTAGTTTTTTGGGGGTTCGCGTTGTTTATTCTTTAGTTTTCTATGTTGTGTCATGTGTGCTGTTTTTGTTTGTCGTTTTCATTTTTAGCCATGACGTTGTCAGTTTGTTTTAGATTTATGAGTTTGACTGTCCCTTTGGTATCTTCCGTCCCTCTTTTATAGATCCTTTAAATAAACTTATTATACGTTGTAACCAATCAACACAATTGACCTATAAAAGTTTACTTTTATAAATTGTGACTTGGATGGAGAGTTGTCTCATTGACACTCATACCACATATTCCTATATCTATATATGCACATTTATGGTTCTGAAACCTGTCGATACCTGTATATTGGTATTGAGCAAGGTCGTGTTTTTCTCTGGGTTTTTTTTATGACGTTTTATCACTAAATCGATTGGATGTATACTGAGTAATATTTTAGTCATCGATGCATAATATTTATTATTATTTGTTATTGACTTTGACCTTGCTGTCCGTAACTGCGAGTACTCACAGATCTGTACTTTCTGTCGTTCTTCGGTGTGGATCTATGAGTACCATCCACGTCTTCTCTGTATTTTGTAAGAGGAATTTATATTTGTATCCTTCAAATACATTAAGCCTTTTCCAACTGTTTTATAATTAGTTCTTATGTTGTACTGCAGTTCTATGTCAGGGGTGCCACCAAACGAGTTTTACCCCGCCACATTCTGTATGTGTTTGTATTTTAGTGTTTGTTGTTTGTTTATGTGTAACATATTTGGTTTAGGTTATTATTTTGTACATAAATAAGACCTCGTTTTAAAATTGTCACTTCAGGGCATTTTATATCACATTTAATGGATCAAGCTTAATTCGGAACACTAGCTGCCAAAAGAATGTTAACTTTTAAGACTTCAGCACGGTAACATACATTTATAGTGCATTGACACTCAATGCCTACTCAAGATGTGAACTATAACAGGAACTCAAGGTGATATTGAAATTGCATTATTTCACAATAAAACAATATAATCAGTTTTACAAATAGTATTTTCTCTATAGAAATTAATGGTAAACAGCATAGACATTAGCATTTACTGGTAGGTTCATTATATCATATTACTTATTCCTAATGCTTTATTAAATCTTTAATGAATAATTTATAAAGGGAACATTTCACTTCCGAAAAATGTTAGAATAATTTACATTGTAATTTAAATGATTTTTAATTAGAATTTTGTACTTTAAACATGTTAAATTTAGTAGAAGGATTTCATAAATATCTAATTGAATATTACCGTTCAATATTATGTTTATTCAATTAACTTATATAGTTTTACGTCGCTCCAGTATTTTATACAACGTACAAAAGTAAAAAATGAATAAAAAGATGTGTTATTTGTACCAACGTGACAACTCTCCATCCAAGTTAGTATGTATATAAAAAAAAACAATTATAAGCAAAAGTATGACCTTTAACACTGACTAATCTATATTAAAAATGAGAATCGTGAAACACTTATAAAGAATACCAACAAACGACAACCAATAAACAATATACTGCCGACTTAGTACAGGTGCATGCAAATGCAGCGGGTTTTAACGTCTTAACAGGCATAACAATACAAATTTTACACCGTGTTGACATAAATAGCAGAATCAAACAAACACAAGAGTTGAAATATTTTAGCAAATACGATAAATGTATACTCTATAAACCGACGCCACTGGAATCTTACCACACAAAACTTGATATTCACAATGGGTCTTTATTTGTTAAGAAGTGTTTCCACCGATTGTCGTTGTAAATTTCTTGATTCGAATCATGATATGAAACAGATTTACTCTATCATAAGTATTTTTGAATTTTGATTGTCATTGTCAATTTCTTGATTGAAGTAATGATATGAAATAGACATACCATAGGTATTACTAATTTTAATGTCATGTGAAAGTACATTAGATGAAAGGGGATCAGGAAATAAAAGGATGATGCCAGTTTCTTCTCTTTATTATCAATTGATACTTAATTGACTTTTGTATAAACTCTGCCTTAATTGAAGGAAACAGTCAATATATGAAGAGAAGCAACGTTTGTTTTGGTAGGAAACATGTCCCCAAGACGTCACAAATATGCTGTTGGTAAATAAATCAATAAAATTTGGGATGGAGATGGGAAATGTGTATATATGTATGTACATTGTATGTACTAGTAAATGCCTCCAATAAACCGGAGAGATATCAGCAGATTGATCTCCTGGTGAATGTAAGGGACAACTTTGATCAACCGAGGCCCCTAAAGTTCCCATTCTAGTTTAAACTCCGATCTGGGTACCAGAGAAGTGTGTGAAAGGGTAAAAATCACCCTTGCGGTGTACTGAAGTGCCTTGAGTCAAAATCGTACCAAAAATTGGGAATGAAAATGAAAAATCTGTCAGAGACAATAACGCAACTAAAGCGTAGCCAACAGCCAAATGCCACGAATGGGCCTTCAACGCAACGAGAAAACCCCGCACCCGGAGGCGTGCTTCAGCTGGCCTCTAAACAAAAATATACACTTGCTCAGTGATAATGGACGTTATACTAGCAATTTATGGTGTCTATTTGATACTATTTTAAATAAAGTTTACTTAATTTCTATGTAACACAAAATCGTTTTACCTGCGTTGCAACTTCATTTTATAAAAGAAGGTAAGTCTGGATCTTTCAAGTTTATGCGGATTTTTATAATGGATTACCCTGCACTGCGTTGGATATTGTAAGCGTCAATCGACTATATCATCCCACATAAAAGCAATATATCAGAAAAATCTGTCTATTTTTTTATAATTAATACAATATTCTTCAAAATGTTTGGGTGCGGATATTTCTGGTGGCTATTAACTTATATCAAACAATATGTGTCGAAGCTTCCATTGCACCTGCTATTCAGATTTATACGATTGAATTTGCTTTATTAGTTTCCATGTAAACTGATATTTAGAGATCTTTGATATTTTTAAATATATCACTTCTTATATTGTCTAGTCTTCAATTGCCCTAAATCACTTTTTCAAAACCACTTTTTTCAGTTTTTTTTTTTTTTAAATTTCAATACATTATCCGGTATTATTCCAATGAGGATTGTTTACAACTTTCAACATTCTAAGGCGATTTATTAAAAATTCAGGCTTTCAGGTTTAATGCTGCGTAGGTATTATAGATTCTTGTTCTGCTAATCTATGTTCAAATATAACTGCTTATTTTTCGATGATTGAGAGAGAAATTTCTGCAATAACGGTTCGACTATATGTTAGACACAAAACTATCTCATTCATGTATATTGTCTAAATTATATATTTGACATTAATGCTTAGGGGGTAACATTTAGTTTGTTTGTCACTTATGGCTAAACATCACACTTAAGAAGTGTAAAAACGTTATACATTTCTGAAGATTGTCAACAAGTCTATTCTGACACTATAGTGCATGTTTATGCATGAGCCCATCGATTTGATAAATGAATTGTTATTGAACATTAATTTCATTATGGTATTTGATATAACGAATTTCTATATATCCTTATTCTATCTTATTCATTCAATGTGACGTCATTTTTTGTATTTTTTTACAATTTCTAATATGACGTCATTTGGCGTTGAGGTTTAAACTTATTCGGATGTATTTTGGTTGTTTCCTGTAATTAGCTAATACTTCAGTTTTATCATGTACATCTTTTGTACAGGTATTTTACAAAATTTACTGTTTGCAAAAGTATGAATTATTCTAAATAATAGGGATGTTCTGGTACCTAAAAGAAAACTCTCACCGTTTTTTTGGCACGGCTTTTTTTAACTTTTGGTTCTCGATGCTGTTCAACTTTGTACTTGTTTCGGCTTTCAAACTTTTGTATCTGGGCGTCACTGGTGAGTCTTGTGTGGACAAAATGCACTTCTGGCATATTAAATCTTTTAAACTTGTTGCCTTTTGTTAGCTATTATTCGTGTGTTTCTTTGTCAATTGTGTTCTCCTATTTATTTATATTGTAGTCCTGTAATGTTGTGTTGTCATTTTGATGTTATTTTTCACATGGCCACAAAACCAGGTTCAACCCACCATTTTTCCCTTTAAAAATGTCCTGTACAAAGTCAGGAATATGGTCATTGTTATATTATATATTTAGTTCCTTTGTGTGTTACATTTTAACGTTGTGTTTCCGTTGTGTCGTTTGTTTTCTCTTATTTTTGAGTGTGAATTCACATTACTATAAGACGTGTCATGATACTTATCTATCCCAAATTCATGTATTTTGTTTTGATGTCATATTTGTTATTCTCAGAGGATTTTGTCTAATGCTTAGTCCGTTTCTGTGTGTGTGTGTGTTACAATTTTATGTTGTGTCGTTGTTCTCTTATATCTAATGCGTTTCCTTCAGATTCAGTTTGTTACCCCGATTTTGTTTTTTGTCTATGGATTTATGAGTTTTGAACAGCGGTATACTACTGTTGCCTTTATTTGTGATTAAGTTTACAGTTGAGAAAAGGACAAACTCCGTGAGTGTGAATATCATCAAATGAATTCGACAGTGCGAATGCCATGTTCATTATCTGGTCGACAAGACAGTGTTGAGTTCTATTATTTGGAATGAACTACTTGTACTGACATGTATTAGACAAAATATACAGAAATCTTAAATTTCTGGTGTGGCGTCATGGTTCGCATCGCCTACACGTCGCATCATTATTGTAGCTATTAAGGTATACATTATTTATGCTATCAATGTTTAAAGTTTGTCAATTACACTATAACATACTGTATTTCTATTTTAGAATAAATGAATTATGCAGACATTGAACTTCAATGGTTATAGGATACTGTTCTTGCTAGTAGGAAAATGAGTAAGTGTCTGTATATATTTAATCCAGCTGTCTATGTTAAGTGCAGAGTTCAATTTGAAAAGACATACAAAAGATAAAAGGACATTCAAAACTCATAGACCAAAAATAAACTGACAACGCCAAACAAAGCTTTGCCGTATCTGAGCTACAGTTTATTATCTGTGTGCAACTTTTTAAAATTATATAGACTTTCTAAAACTGATTCTACAGAATTGTGCCCCCTAATTCTGCACTCAGCTATTTCAAAAACCATATACGCAGGACGAAACAATAATTGCTTAAATTCTGACAAATTAAGCAACAATGTTTAAAATTATCAAAGATCCTATCAGACAAGCCTAATCATCCACACGGGATTCAGTCAAGAAGTACTTTTTATCAACATATTTAGGTTCATAAATATAACCCAAATGTAATCAATATCCACACTCGTAAACTAATTCTTAAACTATTTTTGGTACAGAACTACAATTAATAAACCCCGTAGTTTAAGGCATATACAATTATAATCAATGCAGCGGAAAGTAAAATTGATAAGGTACAAGTAGTTCATGGTATCAAGCACAAACACTGCAACCATATTAAACCAACAATCATAGATATAACAATAAGATGAAACTATTTTAGTTATATTTCAATGTAACAATGAGAAAATGTATTCAATTAAATCAGCTATGGTTTACCCTGAGAAAATAAATAGCTGCGCCATGAGCGCATGATACGCCCGACGTCTTGTGTTGAAGTTTTATGCAATAATCATAATTAGTTTCTGAGAAAGTTTTAAGCAATAACCATATATTGTTTTTTAGGCGCGGCGGGACATGTGAAACCTCCAACCCTGTTTTTTTTTTCCAAAAAACTGTATATCACCAATAGAAATTTTGAATCAAAACCAAAAAGTATACAGATCTTTAGATTAATATAACAAAGAAGTGTTAAGCAAAAATCATAAATTATTTTTGAAATACGGCGTGACATGTAAAAAAACCTCCCCTTTTTAACAAAATACTCAATAACTCAAAAATAAAAATTTTGAATCATCACCAAAAAGTATACAGATCTTTAGATTTATATAACAAAGAAGTGTGTTAAGTTTTAAGCAATAATCATATTAAATTGTTTTTGAGAAACGGCACAACATGTAAAAAAAACCTCCCCCTTTTTTACAAAATACTCAATAACTCAAAAATGAAATTTTGAATCATCACCAAAAAGTATACAGATTTTCAGATCAATATAAGAAAGACATGTGTAAAGTTTAAAGCAATAATCATAAATAGTTTTTGAGATATGGTGCGACATGTAAAAAAAACCCTCCCCCTTTTTTACAAATTACTCAATAACTCAAAATATCTGTATACTTTTTGTATACAGATATTAAGATTAATATAACTAAGAAGGCTTTTAAGTTTCAAGCCATAATCAATAATCGTTTTTGAGATACGGTGCGACATGTGAAAAAACACACCTCTGTTTTAGTTACAAAGTGCCGTAACTCAAAAAGTTTAAATCTTATTTCCACCAAAAAGTATACAGATCATTTGACCATCATAAGAAACAACTATCTAAAGTTTCATGAAATTTGGATAAGTCGTTCTCAAGTTACGGTGCGACATGTTTACGCCGGTCAGACAGACGGACAGACAGACGGACAGACAGACGGACGGACGGACGGACGGACACCGGACATTTGTATACCATAATACGTCCCGTCAAAATTTTGACAGGCGTATAAAAACGATGAAATAATTCAAACGGAGAAACTAACGGTCTTATACATAACACTTTAATTGAGCTACCGACGACCACTGAATTACATGCTCCTGACTCGGGACAGGCACATAAAGAAATTAGCAGGGTTTAACATGTTTGTGAGCGCTTGACCCTCTTCCAAATTGAAACAATGGCGTCACAGTACAGCATTATAAAAGTAATTTTACTAATATGCTGCAAACGGCTTAACTCAATAGATTAATACACAGCACGAAGAAAAATTATATTTAAAAAAACAATAGCAACAAAACACCAGTATAAAAATACTGGCAGTTACTGAAAGCAAGTTCATAGCCAAATACAAATAATAAATGTTCATAATGTGTGTTACTTCCACTACTAGTAAATCGGACAAATATTCAGAAGAAAGCAGTCAAGTCTGCTATTATACGACATCTTCTTATTTTACAAAACAATAGTATGACTATTAGGATGCTAATGAGTCGAAATGACTAATTATGGTGACAGTGGACTGGACTTGTGTGAAATATTGAAGATCTGTTTCTTTCTGAAAATTTACTTGAACATGTATCGTAGATTTACCAAATAATTCATTTTTTTCGTATTGAATTTCTTTCAGGCCAAAACACGAATAAAAAAATCTCTACTGCTCTATCGAAAATATTTTTTTCAGTGTAGTCTGCGTCTACCTTTGGAAAAAAAATATATATCAAGGTTATAGAATTGGGTATCTGTTAATTGGTTTTATAACATGTATTATGCTTATGACTACTAATGGTTGATACCAAAATCGCTACTTAACCTTAAAAATCATGCTTTAATAACTGTGTCCCCGCACCGTATGATATAAAAGTGAAATTTGCTTTAAATGTGCGATTACAACTGACGTTCATATCAAAGTCTGTTGTTTTAAACTTGATGATATGATAAGTAAGGTTGTCTGATCATATTTCTTCTGTTGTCACCAAAAAACCGCAATAGCATGATGACTTGACATAGTAATTTACCTAATTCAAATTGGTAACACTTTTTTTTCCTATTTTTTCTTAATATATTCCATGCGTACCTAAGGTTTATGCTTGAGATTAAACGTTTTATTTTCTTATACATATGCAGACCTTCCATGCAGAACAATAAACGTATTTTGCTTAACATTTGGTAACTTTTAAGTTTCAGTTTCTTGTTGATCTGCTGTTGAAATATGCTTGTAGAAGGAAGAGCTATTGGTTAATAAACATTGAAGTGTCATTATTACTGTTGATAACATGACCCTTTATTCATGTGATATAATGTTGTTCAGTAAAGTTTGAAACTTTTGCAGTCAACAAAACTAGTTTTACTGTATCAAATAATCATCTTTTAAATAATTTGAATTGATTATATTCATTTTGTTGTCTTAAATTCATGATTTTATACCTAAATCACTTTTTCTTAAATTTAGAAAGAAGATTTATATGATGTACATTGTTATAAAAAGGATGTTATGAAGATATTTGACACTGAAATTGAGAATGGAAATAGGGAATGTGTCAAAGAGACAACAACCCAACCATAGAAAAAAAAACACAGCAGAAGGTCACCAACAGGTCTTCAAGGTAGCGAGAAATTCCCGCACCCGGAGGCGTCCTTCAGCTGACCCCTAAACAAATATATACTAGTTCAGTGATAATGAACCCCATACTAATTTCCAAATTTTATACAAGTTCGCTAATTGACACATAAAAAAGTCCGTACATGTACCCTTAACTCATTGTTCACATTCTTTATCGACCCCGCTTTATACGAGAGAGGAGAACGATAACAAAGGGATATTCAAAGTCATCAGTCGAAAACAAACCGACAATGCCATGTAAAAAAAACCCCTAAAAAATAAAATGACAAAAAACTACAAAAAGTAAATAAAATTTAAGCAGCATAAGCCCAACCAGAATCCTAGGGTGATCTCAGATGCTCCCGTAGGATAAGCAGATCTTGCTCCACGTGTGGCGGAATGTGGGTACGCTCGATAATTAAAGAGCTAGAAGAATCAATGAGGTTTTATATGTACCTTTGTGTATGTTTTGTTATTCTACTGATCGAGGTTAAAGATGTTCACTTTTTAGTATTAGATTTTTTCCTGATTTTCGAAATCCCCTGATTTTTCAATGTAGTGCCATTAAAAAATATTGCCCATTAACTCCGACTTTTCTTTCCCGAATTTCATTAGATATAATAGTTTAAAATGTTATCTTTCAAAATCTTATTATATCCTTGTTTTTTTCCCATAATTTGTTATTTTGAAACAGAGAAGCAAACATTCTCAAAACAAAAGTATAATTTAGATTTCAAACACCCCACCTTATTTTCATCTGTCTGTTTCAAGTTATATAAAGAACCTTAAGTAGTTTTTTTTATACTTTTTATTAATGGTTTTCGTTTTTTTTTTAGAAAGTACATAATACTGCTTGTTTATATACCAAGAGCAAGTTTAAACTCTAAGCAAAAATATTTTCTTATATTCAAATGTATGCATTGCATAGTCTGTGTATGCACAAATCTAAGTTGTAATAAAATCCATGTAATACTAACTGCATTCATTAATTAATATAGACTTAAGTCTTGAATAAGTTTAGTCTTGTATGACGCCAATTATACTGATACTTATAGTGGTGCTAGTCGTCAAAGGAATACATGTTTGATCATACAAAATATACTAATGGATCACTGTGTTTTGCGTATAATTACTTTATATACCATTACGTGAATCGATAACAATAAAAAAGTTCCATCATATGAATCTTTGATATAAATATTGAGGTTTTTCTTATGCTTGAACACTGTCAAAACGAGAAAGATGATAGAGTGAAGATATCAAAAAGCCGAAAAAGGGACAAGAAGACAACCAATACAATACTTCACAGACAACATCAACATTTCTCAATTATGCTCACATTTTGAATTGCATGTAAATAGATCGACAAAGCACACATAAACGATAAATGTCTCTTACCTGGTCATAACAACTTGCCATGCAACTTCCTTTTCTTATCTCTTGTATATACGTTTTGTCATCCACAACATTCATTACATTTGAGGTATCAATATATGAAATCCATGAACAGTTCAATAAGAAAGCAAAACAATACAGCACTAACGCCATCTAAATTCGAATAACCTCGGTACAACGTTTCTACTTTAGTGAATTATCTCTAAAGTCCATTTAATTTTATCCACACTGATTTGACTTGTAAGTGATTTGATTTCTGAAAGAAACATAAAAAAATATAAACTTGATATTAAAGATTTTGATAGAAACTAACACTGGTAAAACTGTAATCGTTATGTATTTATTAAAGCAGTTTACGTCAAACATACATCTGATAATAAAATCAAATAATGTCACTTCGGCTTGTCGTCATTAAAACCATCAATATGATTTGACGTTGTTTACACCTTGTTTTATATCTATAAAACGGATATTAATCAACATAAAATATTATGTAAAACTCCTATGTATTTCAATAGTTATAATATTAGTTACATAGTGTGCTAGTGATCTAATACGGTATATATGGGGTCAATAAATTCCATATGGGGTGAGAGCGAAGCTTGAATTCCCATATAGAATTACTGACCCCATATATACCGTTTTACGTCACTAGCACACTATGTAACGAATTTATCTTACCGACTATCTTAACGTGTGAAATTTAGACTAGTGACCTTCAAAATGAGCAAGTCTTCTATACTGTTAGCATTAAAGATTACTTCCATTGATCCTACAAAAACAGATGCCAACAAGAACATCTTGTTAGGTTTAATATGTTTTATGAATTTATTTCCATCGTAATCATCAATTTCTTCGTCTGTTGAAACCTTTTAGATTTTTTCTCAGTGCCGTTTTGTTTTTATAAAGGGAGGTACAACACTACTAACCGTGTATGAAAAAAGCCCCGCCTCCTTTCTTACCAAATATGGAATATAAAGGGACCTAACTCCACTACTAACCGTGTATGAAATAAGCTCCGCCTCCCTACTAACCTAATATCAAATATACACGGTTTGCACGCGGACGTTTTTAACCAATCATATTCCTAGAAATGTATAGGAAGTGAGAAAAACAGGAATATTAAGTTACTGACGTTTTGAAAGATCAACAAACAGCATTCAATGTTATAACTCAATAATGTACTGAAAATGTTCCTTTCTTTGTTACATCATCAGACATTGAAAACGTTAGTAGATCAGCTAGCACTAGTACTTCGGTACTGGAATGAAAATTATGATATTATGTAATCAAAATTTCCTGTTTCAAAACTATTTAAAATTAAAGAAATAAACTCATCATAGATACCAGGACTAAATTTTGTATATACGCCAGACGCGGGTTTATATATTCCACTCTTGGAAAGCTATGATTCCTTGCTAGTGTTGCTTATACAATTTGTCCTTTTTCTTCTATAAGCTCTTTTTTTAATAATCTTTGGTTTGTATATAATTTGATCTCGAACATTATGAAGAATTATTTATGACCAAAATGCCCATATACTGTCAATGTTAGATTTACTATTATAACTTTTAAAAGAAAGTTTTGTTAATTTCTCAAGAAAATAAGAAATAAAAAATTGTATCGAATAAAAAAAAAAACCGTATCGCTCTATATCAATGGTGACGTATTCTTTATTTATTGTTATGACAAGGATCAACTGTCAAACTTTATATGTTTCTAATCTACACTTTTGTTAACTTTCAATCTTTGAAGATTGCTAAGCAAATAAAAGGCCAGAAAGAAATGTACTTGTTATCGTTTGATTCTGTGAAAATTCCTTATACTGATATATCATATCCCTATACAACTTAAACTTCAACAAACACGATGGTTTAATGTGGCATCTAACGAATTTCATCACTATCTACTTCCTTCACAACGTATGTTTTGTAGGAGAATAGTTTTTTTTTAACATAAACTCATCATAGATATCAGGATTAAAAATTTTCGTCAAAAGCACGTTTCTACTTCAAAAGACTCATCAGTGGCGCTATAATAAACAACATTTAAATTTGTCAAATTAAGTACGCACTTGATGACCCGAAATGTAGACAGTTTATACCAAATATAGCTTAGTTACTATATTCCTGGAACAGAAAATCCTTAGTTTTAAAACAAATTCAAAATTTTGTCAACAGTTTATTTAGATTTATGACTATATCAGTGCAAATCAGTGTCAACAGTGAGGGGCTGATTACAATAGTAAAACGACATATATGACAATAAATGACACAAATTTACTTTTGAATATTGCTAATACAAGCAACACAGGATGTAATTTGAATGTATACAACACGCGGTGCGGATGTTTAGGACTTCTCACAATGAAGTACCTAATAAGGTTAGTCAAATGTATTATTAGACTGGATGTGTCGATATGAAATGAAAAGAATAACACCCACAAGTCTATACGCAGCATAGTTAAGATATGAAATATAGTATGTATAAATAACAACGTTTGTTAAGAAATACGCTTACTTGACTCATTATTTGTATAAAAACAAAACTAGTGGTATGAAAACCAAAGCGATACATTTTAATACCTCTACAGAATGTATATTTTACCGTCAACATAACCGTTACGGTGGCATTTAAATTTATAAACAAGTGTCTTCATATTTACAAGGATGAACTTGCTTGTTTTCTCAATTGTAAATGTAGCATAAACGGTACCAATTTTGTCAGCAGCAGACGCTCTTTCGACAATAAAACAGTGTAAAGATTTAGGCGTTTATACACCAAAACCTACTATTAGCCATTTTAAACAATTGCGCAAATTCTTACATTTCACCTTGTATAGAAAGAGCTGCAACTTATGGTGCAACTTTTATACTGTTTTGTTCAGATCACTGAACAAGAATCACGAAAACGTGAGATAAAAAAGATTTCAGCAAGCATAAAATTATTTTTTGAATTATAAACCTTAAGCCATTTGCTCGTTGAATATGTAATTTTACAGTTTTCTTATGTGTTTTGTAAAAAAAAATAAATCACATAATGTTGACCTGTCAGTCCTTGATAGAACTGGTCAGATACTGTATAACCCAGATTTCAGAGTTATGTTTAGTTATAACATTCAAATTGTTACATGACATTGATCATTCGTGGGTTTATTTATGTATCATTTGTGATTACTTTAATTACACTGTAGCAGGCTTGAGTTATGTAAATAAAATTCCTAAAAAAATCCGATGAACAGTTTTTTAAGTGCGATTGCGAGACTTATTAAAAAATATATTGAAACATTTTAAAAATCCTAATTTTTTTGTAGATGTTATTTCTTGATCTTGAAGAATGGTTTATTTTCAAGTTTTATTTCAATCCACCAAGATTTACTCATTTGTCCGATTAGTTTGTTTTTAATCCCTGGCTGTCTACAAATCCATCTCTTAGTAAAACATTGAAATAAATATATTTTCAAGAGTTTGCCAGAGGCATTATTTCTTATTCATAAGAAAGTCACTTTCAACGTTTAATGACATTCTATAAAGATTTGACAATTTAACTCACGTGTAACAAACTTTAACTCTCTTTAAACAAAAAAAAACTTCAAAGACCTAGTATCAGTAAAATACGGGAACATGTTGCTCTGGGTACTGTCTCTTCTAAATTTAAACAGGTCTATCAGCCTTGGAAGGGTTAGCATCTCCAATTCTCTTAGCAAAAGCCATCGTGTTATTTTATTTTTATCATTAAAAACGGTCATATATACTCATCACAGATACCAGGATTGAATTTTGTTTTTGCTCCAGACGTTTTATCTAGGGAGATACTGTTAGATACATGCACTCCTAATCATCAAATTAAAAACACATGTTTTCTTCCTAAAGAGATTTTACTCTGACGTGCTGATTCATTCTCCTTAAGTTTTCTAAGAATTCATGTTCTCTTTTATAACTCTCATGTCGACGTTGTATGCAAAACTGCACACATGATTAGCTTAACTTTCTTAAGAATGTGCTTTACAAAAGTGAATTTAGATAAATTACTTTTATATATTTTTGATTTATGCTTCATCATTTATATATACCAAGTATTATGCTAATTTTTGAAATATCTGATGCATTGTATGTCCTGGTTTTTGGAGGACATTTTTCAGAATCTGTTTCACAAGAAATTGTATAAAAAATTATCAAAACAAATACATTATCGTGGCCTTTAAATGAACGACCTTATATGTTTAACACACTGTTCAATCTAAAGTTTGCTGAGGGTAAGATTAATTGTTGACATGCGAAGTATCAAGTAAAAAAAAAACCAAGGCAATATGAATGAGAATGCGGAAATGGTGTATGTTTGTACATGTATCATTACCCTTAACGTGTAATATACCATGTTTGTAAAAACAAAGCCGATTTGTCATATAATCGTGTAAAATAAAAGTTTATGGTTTTTCTTTATCTCGAATTAGTTGTGCCGTATTAGGCCGATGGCTCACCTAACGTTTGATTGATTTTGTTTTGCATTATTTTTGTCGTTCTTAAAATATGAATGCCTTGTGACAGAGTCGATACCAAATGAACATTTAAACTCAAATAATTTTAAAAGTTTTATTTCTGTATCTTCAATGCCTTTAAAGCAAAAATTTAAACTAACGCTTTTGCTTCTTAAGGAGGTTTGCCACTCAGTTTAAAAATAACAAGCTTCGCATAACACTAGTATAAATTGTAAGGCGATTATTAAAGGAACCAAACGAGAAAAAAAATAGGCCAATGTGCTTGTTTTTAAAATATAAGCAATTGAAATTTTGGAGGGAAACTGTTCTCTGTTGATTTTTCATAGCTTTATCATTGACAAGTTTAAGTGCTAAAAAACTATTAAAAAATAACAAGGATTTTATAAGACTTACATAAATGCATTATAAGTATACATGTAAAAGATTCATAAAAAGAAAAATGGGGGTCACTAGGCAAAATATTTTAAAGGCATTTAAATGGATAAAACCAGAGGATTCCAAAAATCTGACAAAAAATACAAAACATGAATATATATATACTTTGTAAAAATGAAGATTTAACCATGTGTTTTTTAAAAATATAATAAAAAGTATGAGCACTGAGCTAATTTTAAGATTACAAGTCCTGCAAAATTTACCAAATTTGCATAGAATGTTATTGAAAAGAATATATATGTATAAACATTGTAAAAAAATAAATAAAAAATCCGTCTCAAATTTTTAGATTTAGCACAAAACTAACCAGATATATACTTCTATTGTACAATTCAAGTTGTCGGTATACAGTGAATCTACCTTGTAAGAATTATAAGTGTAGTTGTTATTTGCTTAATCTTCTTTTTTATATGTTTTATTTTTATTTTGCAAGTATTGTATTATAACTTATCATTAATGATAATTTTTCATAGTTTTGAATGTCTGAATAAAGGTTATTCTAATGATGATTTAAAAATCAAGCCAAGATTTAAAATATTGATCTCTATCGAAATTTTACAAAACAAAACACAATAACAAGTGATAAAACATACAACAGTTTTCTAGGAATATGTATAGTACTGGAAAGGATAAAACTTTACTCTTACCAAGTATTTTTTTCTTTAAAGAAACTAGAAATAAATTTATACTGAGAAAATAAATTCACGTATGAAAAAAAAAGACAGATTAATGCATAGAAAAAAGTGACAAAACAATTTGTAGCAATGCCATCTACTGAAAGAAGAGTAGGTCATGTAGAAGAATGTTCGCTACTGAAATAATCCTGCGTTCGCCTTGAATTTTGGATTTTTATTATTAATTTCCAGATGTAATACATGAAAACAATACGTTACAAATTAAATTTGTTTGATGTGCTTTCCTGTATTAACCTTCATCAGGAACTTTCAAAGCACTTTTTGAAAACCAAGGATGTATAAAACCAAATCAATTTAAGAGCTACATGGCCAAAAGTATCCAAGAAATATTTAAACCCAACTGAAGTCAACTTTGACTGAGTGAGTTGAAATCAGAGTTTCTGCATAATTTCAAATTTAATAAACATACTATTTTAGAAATGTTTGGTATAAATCATGGCAGTACGGACGTACTGACTACTGAGCTTTTCTAGATTAACCTTCACCAGGAACGCTCAAAGCCGAAAGGAAACCTAAGGATATATTAAAAAATTAAAACAGAGAGAGAGAGAGAGAGAGAGAGAGAGAGAGAGAGAGTACATTACTAATCAAGTACTACTCTATCTCATCTAGTCTACTATCTAACTATTTTTGCTCTAACCAATACAGAATTATTCGATCTGCTAACGACGCGAACACAGTTTTAAAAAACTGTTTGAGTTGGGATATAATGTTAAAAATGTCTTCTTAATCACAAAACAACAAACTAAAAAAAAATATTCCGTATTTCATGACTATCCTTTTAACAATTTGGCGTACAATTTCAAGACAGCTTTTTATTATTATACTTTTTTCGTTGAATTCAGCTTGTAATTGAAAAATACCACGCTGTCAGTTATTGTATTTCAGAGATATTCTAACTTCAAATTAGTATTAAAATGGTTTCCAAATTATCTGAACGTAAATATATAAAACAGATATCATAGGTATTTGTTAGTTTACTCCCCAAAAAAAACGTACCAAGCACGCAGCATTATTTTTTTGTGGACATGGAAAAAAGTGCACTGGGACAAAAATGACGGTTTCCGTACAAAAATGACGTACTAGATGTAGAGTGAGCGTTAAAATATAACGATTTAACAGTCCAAATTAATCGAAATTTAAAATTATTGTGTCACTTCGAGTTTCTAAATAAAGGAATTTATGTGTCTTTATACCAACAATTTCTAAAACATCTCGAGGCTAAATAAATCAAAGGTAGACAGATTTGATATATTTATGATATATATAACCATAGAATGTGGTCAAATTGTTTGAAAAGTTATACACAATAATTGATACTTCAAGGCTAAATTGCTTGTTAAAATATATATATATTTAGATAAAACAAGCACTGTCGACACTAAATTAATATTTTTCGCAAATTACGAGTATTTCGACACCAATACTTTATTGATACTTAAAAATGACCATTTGCTATTTCAGTATATTATTTTCTTAGTCAGGTTCGTTTTTTGCTGACGTACATAAATCTCGGAAGTCTACCTCAATACTTAATTGATAGAAGCCGCCGCTGGGATTCTGTTTTCCCACCTTTTTCATATGATTTAGATTTAAAATACGAATATATTTTTATATATTGCGTAGGTTTCTCATTTTTTTTGGTTACTAAGGGTGTGATGTAAGAGTGGAAAACCAACGTGTCAAATGAGAAAAACTTGGTTGATAAAACACAGCTGGAAACACCAAGAAAGATTACAGGCGAAAAGTTGAGATTTCTGTTATTGTTCACGACCCATTCTCATATTTTCAAGCTTCAAACGGGAACCTATTCCGGCAGAACGGCCTATAATTTTTTTTGGAGGAGAATTCACCACTCTAGGTCAAACTACGTAACGTATTTCGATCAGACGCGGCAACCAGTGCCAGTTCCCAAAGGAAATGCAGACAGAATTTCAACCTGGTATCTATGATGATTTTATTAACAACCGCTGGTTCGATGTCACTGCGGAAGGATTTTTTTTGGCCGAGGTCATCACCAGTCCAGTAGTTAGCAATTTTGTGTTGACATGAATTATAATTGATATGATCATAAATACAAATTAACTGTTTAAAAAACTTCACATTTTTGAAATACTAAGGATTTTTTGATCTCAGGAATAGATTATCTTAGCGGTATATGGCGAAACTTTTAGGAATGGTTGGTTCTCGCTGCTCTTTAACCTCGCACATTATTTGGTCCTTTCAACTTTTTTTATTAGAGCATCAGTGATTAGCATTTTGTAGACTAAAAGCTTACCTGGCGCAGATACAAAATTTAAATTCTGATATCTGTGATAAGTTGATTTGCTAGAATCAAATATCACTGATAATTCGATTGGTAAATATTGAATATCAGAAACTGTGAGCGCTCTTATATAACTATTTTCTCTACTTTTGTATCATTGACGGCTAGCCAAGGCACATTATTCTAGTGGCAAATTATCATTAATTATGCATAATACTTTGAGAAACCACTATCATTCTATAACTTGTACATGCTACATGTGTTTCGAATCAACTGCGGGTGGCCTGTATTTTGTCTATTCTTAATTTAAAATATGACAAATCTAAGTGAATTATATTCGGAGAGAAAAATGTCCTCATGCATTAACACTGTGTGCCATGCGTGTCATTTCGTTATGACTAGATGACAACTTTGCATTTAAAGACGCCAGTAAAGTTTATGATATTTCACATCTGTCATTATAACTGGACAGTGCATTACCATTTGCAGTTAAATGTGGGTTATATATAGAAAGCAAGGAGATGTATGCACACAAAGAGATACTTTCTATGTGGATGCACAGAAAGAGATACTTACTATGTGGATGCACATTTTAGCACTCGGTTTGGAGTTTTTACAATAGGTTATTTTTTAAATCAAAGTTATTGATGTTTATTTTAGAGTTACGGGTAAAACATTACAATTGAAATTAATAAACTATCTTTATATCTATAACTGATCTTTAAATCATCGGAACATATATCGTTTCGATTTTTCAAAGGGAACTTATCTTTATACTGTTTCCATAACTTTTGCATAAGTTTGACAAAACTGAACAGAAAAGAATTACAGCAACACTTTTATTTCTTAATAAGCTGTATAGAGGGAAACAGAACAGAAGCAAATTAATCGATTAATTGTAAATCACTACTTTCTAAAGATGTGGCTGTATTTTCGCAGATTGTTATAAGGCCGGAGTATCAAAAGAGAACAAATGCAGTACAAAACAGACGCAGCATCAATAGTTCGTTCATTAGAACTTAAAATAGAAATTGGGAAAAAGTAAAATCACAAAAATACTGAACTCAGAGGAAAATCAATTCGGAAAGTCCAAAATCACATGGCAAAATCAAAACGCATCAAAAACGAATGGACGAGAACTGTCATATTCCTGACTTGGTATAGGCATTTTCAAATGTAGAAAATGGTGGATTAAACCTGGTTTTATAGCGCTAACCTTCTCATTTTGATGACAGTCTCAGCAAATTCTGTTATATTTACATTGATGCGTTAACTAAACAGACACAATAAATAAAATAGTAGAACGTGTTCAATAGACAACAAACTGACCAAAGAGCAGAAAACACTCCAAGACTATCATGGTGCTTCAAGGCAGTGGGATAATCTAGCTTTGAAGGCGGGCTCCAGCTGACCCCTAAGAAATGATATATAAAAGTTGAAATTGAAGTTGGCTTGATATCTTTTCATCTCGTTATACAGTCTTTGTGATATATTTAAAACACTTTTAAGTTCAATTACGTATGAGTGTTAAACAACACTTTTCTTCGATATCTGCTGCTACCTCTCTTCTGTTGAGCAGGTGGAACTGCTTCCATGTAATTGTCTGTCATACCCTTTAATGTTAGACATATACAATTCCATGTCATTTATGAAAGTGGCATAAATAAACTAAGTTTCACTTCAGTCTGACATGATACACAATACATGACATAAATATTCTTTTGAAAATCGTCTGATACAAGAAAAACGATATTGAAATAGAAAGCTTACAGCACGCATGGCGGATGTATATTTGATCGACCTACGAACATACCGAAATAGCTAATGAAGTTAATTAATTAAAATTTGTGTTTGGACTGGATGTATTGAAAAAAGGTATGCAAAATACAACGATTAAAACCTACACGTCTATATTTTGTATGATAAAAAATAGAAATATATTACGTACAAACCGTATTCTTAGTTTGATATATGCCTTAACACTCATCATATAATATGAAAAAAGGGAGAAGTTGTTTGAATATTTCAAAACTCGTCAACATAATCATTACGGGCGTCAGTTAAATTAAAAGGGATGACATAAAATTTAGCAGTACAAAATTGCAGTTTTTTTTTTTGCAAAAACGTATAATAAAAAACCTGTATCTGAACTGCTTTATACAATATCCTACATTTTCACGATAATGCTGAACTGCTTTATACAGTATCCTACATTTTCACGATAATGCTGAACTGTTTTATACAATATCCTACATTTTCACGATAATGCTGAACTGTTTTATACAATATCCTACATTATCACGATAATGCTGAACTGTTTTATACAATATCCTACATTTTCACGATAATGCTGAACTGTTTTATACAATATCCTACATTATCACGATAACGCTGAACTGTTTTATGCAATTATTGAATATCCTACATTTTCACGATAATGCTGAACTGCTTTATACAATATCCTATCGATGAAGATAAACCAAGACTGGGCTCATACCCATTGAATAGATCTATCAGTGAGTTTTAATTCAATGACAGAAACACAAATACTGAGTCCACTAAAGGGTTATTATATACTAACATATATTTATAAAATTAGAAGTAGTTTGCAATATGTAATAGTATTTACGGTACAACGTTAACGTCATCAGATGCGCATTTCGACAAGTTATGACTCAAAAAATACTACGTCATCTATAAAAAGAAATGCTTTATAGTTTTATAAACAGCAAATTTTAATCACCACAAAATCTTTTATATTATCATGCAAGTAAATTTAAAGAAGTTATTAGTAAAGATTACAAACAAAATTCGGATGCATTTTGATGCTTGTTAAAAAATCAATTCTGTTCAAAGGTTAAAACAAAGTTTATCTTTAACGATTCATAAACTTCTTAAGACCGCAGGAAAAACCTTACAATGATAGTTCCAGTCCTTATCATGTTTCAAGGAAATGTCAACTAGTCATTACCCGAAGAACTCAGTTACTAAATATGTGACATTTCGTAAATTATATAATATTCAAAAAGTAATAAAATCGGTTATATAAAAGGTGTAAACACAATTTTTTTAACAAATACACTGTTGATATGTATAAGCAAATTAAAAATCTTATTTTTCCCACAAGCGGTCGTCTTGATTTCAGTATGTTAATAATTATGACACGAACGTGTCATTAGCAGCATCACGGCTACCACTATAGAAACAAGAAATTGATAACAGTCTAAAAACCTTTGGCTTAACCAATTTTTTCAAAGAAAAGGTTCACCTAAAATAGTTCATTGCAATGAGTTGTAAATCTTTGTAAAGGAAATGAATGCAAGTAAGCAATGAAAGGTGTCATTAAAAGATGTTCAAAATTAACGTCATTCACAGTTATATTTTTATAAATTTTCTGTTTACAAATCTTTGAATTTTTCGAAAAACTAAGGATTTTATATCCCAGGAATAGATAACCGTAGCCGTATTTCGCACAACCTTTATGAATTTTAGATCCTCAATGCTCTCCAACTTTGTACTTATTTGGCTTTATACCTATTTTGATATGAGCGTCACTGATGAGTCTTATATAGACGAAACGCGCGTCTGGCGTACTAAATTACAATCCTTGTACCTTTGATAACTAATAAGATACCATACCTGTAACGCTCTGAAACTCGCATGAAGAAGATAAAACAAAACCGTTGAACAATCAATCGGACGATGCCATCGATGTATTTTAACTAAATTAAGATCATAAGATTAAATCTTCCTTGTCGAAAGGCGTTACTTAATAATATTATATAGTTGTTCGGCTAAAGTACCTCGTACCCTGTTTCAAATTGGAACGCTATACAAATTGTATCACGTCTTACTGGATGTTGTGAGTGTTTTCTTACATTAGATCATGCTCATTTATTTGTTTCTTTTATAAAATCTAATATTTTCTTTTTTGACTTTGACTGTTGAGATTCTGACGTAAATAATTCACCAATTGGCTGCAAAGTTACACGTTATATTTTCATACTGACTAAAATCTCAAATATATATAGAACAGTTTTTGCAGTCTAAATGTGTTTATTTTGCTAATTTAAAAATTCCGTATCCAATTACTCGTCTAACATTCATTATTCTTTTTTGTGATTTTATTGATGTTACTAACAGAAAATGGTCAGATTCTTTATCATTAAAGTTATTGTCATATCACTAAAGTGCGTCACATCTTATGGAATAGGGAAAATTGTAAAAAAAAGTATTTTATTGAATATGAAAGTTGTAGGAAATTAATTGTACGTTACAGTGGAGTTATAAAATCTGAGTCATCAACATATATCCTAGGTGTTTCGAATTGAAATCAATGGGAATATGTCAAAATGACAACAACCCAATTAAATAAAGGCAACAGTAGTATACCGCTGTTCAAAACTCATAAATCCATGGACAAAAAACAAAATCAGGGTAACAAACTAAAACTGAGGGAAACGCATTAAATATAAGAGAACAACGACACAACATTAAAATGTAACACACACACACAAACACAGAACCGGACGAAACATTAGACAAAATCCTTTGAGAATAACAAACATAACATCGAAACCAAATACATGAATTTGGGATAGGTAAGTACCGTGACACGTCTTATAATAATTCACACTAAAAAATAAGAGAAAACAAACGACACAACGGAAACATAACGTAAAAATGTAACACACACAGAAACGAACTATAATATAACAATGGCCATATACCTGACTTGATACAGGAGATTTTTAAAGGAAAAAATAGTGGGCAGACAACAGCCGAAGGCCACAAATGGGTCTTCAATGTAGTGTGAAAACCCAGCACCCGCAGGTGGAACTCAACTGGCCTCTTTATAAAAATGTGAACTAGTTCAGGGAAAATGGACGTCATACTAAACTTCAATCATATAAATGAACGAAAAGTAAATACCATACAAGACTAAGAAAGGCCAGATGCACCTGATTTGGAACAAGCGCAAAAAAGCATGTTTTTTTAGGTCTCAACCCTCCCCCTATACCTCTCCCCAATGTAGAATAAGTATGCACACAATATTACGCACAGTAAAACTCAGTTTAAAAGAAGTCCGAGTCGGATGTCAGAAAAGGTATTAAAAGAAACTAAGAAAACGCAATTAATATGTTATTTTGTGTTTCTATTGAATATTTTAGAAACTTTAGGTTACATGGTTTCCAAAGCTTATACACAGGGAAAATGAAATGTTATGTGAAATTTTGACTGTATTACCGGACAAGATAAAACATTACTTATGTCAAGTATTTGTTTGTTTGAAACAATCTGTAATTTGTTTTTAGACGATACATATTTGGTTCGTATTCAAATTTTTACATGTGCATTTATTACTCTTAAAGTTCATTAAGTTTTAACTACACTGTAGTGTTTTCACTGGTAAGTCTTGTGTAGACGTGGCGCGTTTTTGACATATTGAATTTTAAACCTGATGCCTTTTGTTATCTATTATTCATGTGTTTCTTTGCCTAATACGTTCTCCTATTTATTTGTGTTGTAGTCCTGTGTTATTATGTTGTCATTTTAATGTTATATTTAACAATGCCATCAAAGTGCGAGGTTTGGCATGCCACAAAACCAGGTTCAATCCACCATTTTTTTTCTTTAAAAATGTCCTGTACCAAGTCAGGAAAATAGCCATTGTTATATCATAGTTCGTTTCTTTGTGTGTAACATTTTTACGTTGTGTTTCCGTTGTGTCGTTTGTTTTCTTTTATATTTGAGTGTGAATGCACATTACTATAAGACGTGTCAAGGTACTTTTCTATCCCAAATTCATGTATTTGGTTTTGATGTTATATTGGTTATTCTCATCGGATTTTGTCTAATGCTTAGTCCGATGCTGTGTGTGTTACATTTTAATGTTGTGTCGTTGTTCTCCTCTAATATGTAATGCGTTTCCCTCAGTTTTAGTTTGTTACCCCGATTTTATTTTTGTCCATAGATTTATTAGCTTTGAACAGCGGTATACTACTGTTGCCTTTATTCAGTTATCATCGTAAGTTCAGTTACACTCTAGAAGACACACGAATATTTACATTTACATTATTAATAAATTGACAACTGATATATAAAAAGAAGATGTGGTATGGTTTCTAATGAGACAATTATCCACAAAATTCCAAAGAACAGGACTATCAACAATTTATAAAGCACAAAAACGGCCTTCTGTCATTAGTATAAGTCATAATACATAGTCACATATACATTTCAAAGGTGATGAAGTTCAAACGCGAAAAACATTTGAAAAAAAAAGAATGCGTCGAGGTAAAAACGTTTGTTGGTGCTAATCCTATTGCCTCATCTTGGAAAGTGCTATTACAGCACAACACAACATAACATAAACAATAATCGTTTGGTAATGGCTTGACATTTTATTGAAAGCGTTTAGAACATTTTATTAATTTGAAAAGTAAATAAATGAAACTTTCGAAATGGTGCGGCGGCTACAAGCATATTTCAGAAGAATTGTGCACATCCTGCTACAAACATGCATTTTGTCATAGACCTTCCTCAACTACTACTCTTTTATTTGAGATAGGGAGGCATTTAAAAAAAATGTCTCACTTCCGATAAAATCCAAAATGGCGGACATCATACTTGAATCAGCCCAATATTGAAGGCTAGTATAAGAAAAGGTGTTATTATCATGCTTCTGTCATAATGTTTGGTAAAAACCTTTGTTATGTACTCATTTTGGATATACTATATAGATAAGAGATCTTCAAAAACCCTAATTCCGGTAAAATCCAACATGGCGGACATTGTACTAAAATAAGCTATTTTTTTAGGGAGAGTAATTGAAATGTGTCTTAACGTATTGCTACTATCATTTAATGCGCAGGAACCTTTCTTTGGTGATTCTCATAGATACAATGTATAAGATATATGTCTTTAAAACCCTTACTTCCGGTGATATCAAAATGGCGGACATAGAAATATCAATTTCTTATTCTAATATTCAACTTTTTTTTCAAAATTTTAAGTAAATGTTTTTTTTTTTGTGCTGGTCATTAAATTTTTGGCTTGAAGTTATCCTCAAAACCACTAACTCTATTCTGTTGTAAATGTTTAAATACAAGTTAACACGTCCGGTAGAAAAACCAATATGGCATACATTTCAAAGATGAGTCCTCGATCCATATCTTCGATGTAGAGTTTTGGATAGATTGATTAAAACAAAATAAAATCACTAAAGTACTTAAATATTTTTAAAATTACTACTATTAAGTCAAAAATACATGTTTATTCACGGTTACCACCACATGCACACACGGCAGTGCACGAGAGACTCGGTTTTCCACATAAACAACGACTACGGAATCCTTTCTTACATCCACAATGTACAAGCTTCTGACAAAATGATGAGGCCTCAGAAAGAATATTTTAAAAGGGATCCTCTTTGTTCCTTCGCCATCCATTAGCGCCTGGACTGGGTAGCATAAGAGCCAATCCCAAGCTCATCCCCCTTAACAGATGCCTTAGTAGATTGCACGTTTTACATGCTGGAAAAGACCAGACCAAGGTGAGGAAATAGCCTCAATTAGCCTTCCTTTTTGCGCAAATAGTTATTTTGTTGCTTCGTTAACCATGTTAACCCAATCTGTTAAGTTTGTGCGATCTTACAGTGAAACCCCGGTGATTTAGGTTGAAAATCATCATTCTGTATGTTAAAGTAATATCTTCAAATGTCATCAATGTCACTACGCAGTCTTTTTTTCCTTTTCAAGCAAACAAAGAACCGAATCACAACCTGTAAAGGTATGGATCACAATAAGTGTGTGAGATCAATCATTGTCTAGTGCATTTGAAATGCCATTGATAGATATTTGTCCAAAGTTTTTTGCCTTCCCAAATACAATCCACAGTTTGTCTACTCCTATGTCACGGAATAGCGAAACAGACTGAGTAATGACAGCATTATCAGTAACGACTGTTCGAATCATGACTCGTTTAAGTTCGTGTTTTTACTGCACCAGACACAAGCACCATGATTTTAGTTTCTGCCTCTTAATGTGAACTTGGGGCTAAACTTGAAATACATCACGTAGTGGATAAGATAGAATATCCTGAGCATTTGTTGCAACAACTACCATACGCATCTAAGACTTCATCCACTCGTTTTACAATTTCAAGGTATTTTATCAAGGTAAGGACATAATACTCAATCAGCATACTCGAAAGGACGTAAATATATGTTTATTCACAATCGGAGAGCTTATCTTCCACATTTACAAAGACTGTGGTATTGTTTCTTACATCCATAGTGTACAAGCTGGTAATAAGATGAAGAGGCCTCCCAAAGAGTTGTCCAAAAGGATTACCATGGATCATATCTGTTCCTTTACCATTCATTAGCGTCTGGACTAGTTAGCATAGGAACCAATTCCAAGTTTGTTACTCATTCACACACGCCATAGAATATTGCACGCTTTATATGCTGAAAAAGACTGGACCGAGTCGTGATAATAGGTCTTCCTTCTTCAAAAAACATATGTTTTCTTGTTTTGTTAACCCCATCTGATAATTTTTTTTTCGATCTTTCAACAAAACCACGTATCGTATTAACAATTACATTATCAAGTCCATATCTGGTGATTTTGGCTGATCAATTATCATTCTAAATGCTAAAGTCACATCTTTAAACGCCATCCATGTCACCAAGGAAGTTCCTTTTCCAGCAAAAGTGTAATCTCTCAATTCCTACTGCATGTGAAAGGTCATGAATAAATATATATCTATAGCTTTTCCTACTTCCAAATGCAAACCAAAGTGTGTCTGCCCCTATGTCACGGAATAGCGAAACAGCAATAACACCAGTATCGACTGTTCGAGTCATGACTCAGTTAAGTCTGTGTTTCACTGCATCGGACACATCCATCTTGATTCTAGTGTCACTATCTCCATGTTAATATAGTGCTAAACTTGAAACACCACTAAGCTAAGTGGTGGATAACACTGAACATCCTGAACATTGATTGCTACAACTAATTTTCCTCAAAATTGTATTGAGCAAGCTGCTGTGAATGAAAACTAAAAGGTTCTTTCCTATTGTCGTCATCTCTCAGAAAACTTTGCCAATTTTGAGGAATTTGTTTTGACCCTGGATTCGTCTGTGTATTCCTTTCCCCTAAATGTAGCTCTTGCTTCTTGTAGCAACCGTCAAACTACCAGTAATGTATATGTTCTCATCCGAGACAACAACCATTGTTGTTACAGGTTCAAGGTGTTTTTTACGAGTTTGCTGATTGGGTATTATGTCCTTACCTTAAAAATACCTTGAGTCTGTAACCCGAGTGAATGAAGTCTTAAATGCGTATAGTAGTTGTAGCAACAAATGCTCAGGATATTCTATCTTATCCACCACGTGATGTATTTTAAGTTTAGCATCAAGTTCACATTAAGAGGCAGATATTTATGAAAAGTACCAGGACTATAATTTAGTAAGCCAGACGCGCGTTTCGTCTACATAAGACTCATCAGTGACGCTCATATCAAAATAGTTCTAAAGCCAAACAATATAAAAGTTGAAGAGCATAAATTCCAAAAAGTTGTGCCAAATACGGCTAAGGTAATCTATTCCTGGGACAAGAAAATCCTTAGTTTTTCGAAAAATTCAAGAGTTTTGTATCAGGAAATTTATAAAAATGATCACATAATTGATATTCATGTCAACACCGAGGTGCTGACTACTGGGCTGGTGATACCCTCGGGGACGAAAAGTCCACCAGCAGTGGTATCGACCCAGTGGTGTAAATAGTTATCAAAAGTACCAGGACTATAATTTAGTACGGCAGACGCGCGTTTCGTCTACATAAGACTCATCAGTGACGCAGACACTAGAATCATGGTGCATGTGTCTGATGCAGTGAAACACGAACTTAAACGAGTCATGATTCGAACAGTCGTTACTGATGATGCTGTCATTACTGTTTCGCTATTCCGTGACATAGAGGTAAACGAACTATGGATTGTGTTTGGGAAGGCAAAAAACTTTGGATTAATACCTATCAATGGCCTTTCAAATGCATTAGACAATGAGTGATCACAAACTTATTGTAATCCAGGTCTTTAGCGGTTGTGATACGTTTCTCTGTTTGCTTGAAGAGGGAAAAAAGACTGCATGGTAGATATTGATGGCATTTGAAGACATAAAAAATGATGATTGAGCAACCTAAATCACCGGGGTTTTACTGTAAGATCGCAAAAACTTAACATATTGGGTTAACATGGTTTAAGAAAATAACTATTTGCGCAAAAGGGAAGGCTAATTGAGGCCGTTACCTCAACTTGGTCAAGTCTTTTCCAGGCTCTGAAACGTGCACTATACTAAGGCAGGTGTTTAGGGGGATGTGCTTGGGATTGGCTCTTATGCTACCCAGCCCAGGCGCTAATGGATGGGAAGGGACAAAGAGGATCCCTTTTAAATTATTCTTTCTGACGCCTCATCATTTTGTCAGAAGCTTGTACATTGTTGATGTAAGAAAGGATGCCGCGGTCGTTGTTAATGTGGCAAATCGAGTCTCCCGTGCACTGCCCTGTGTGCATGTGGTGGTGACCGTGAATAAACATGTTTTTTTACCAAATAGTAGTAATTTTAAAATGTTTTAGTACTTTTATCAATCTATAAAAACTCTACATCGAAGATATGGATTGAGGACTCATGTTTGAAATGTATGCCATATTGGTTTTCTTTACCGGAAGTGCTAACTTTGTATTTTAACATTTACAGCAGGATAGAATTAGTGGTTTTGAGGATAACTTCAAGCCAAAAATTTAATGACCAGCACCAAAAAACAACATTTTTTTTACATTTTGAAAAGTTGAATATCAAAATAAGAAATTGATATTTCCATGTCCGCCATTTTGGATATTATCGGAAGTAAGGGCTTTAAAGACATGTGTCTTATACAATGCATCCATGAAAAGCACCAGAGAAAGGTTCCTATGCAATGTAATGATAGTAGCAATACGTTAAAACACAATTCAATTACCCTCCCTAAAAATAAGCTTATTTCAGTACAATGTCCGCCATGTTAGATTTTACCGCAAATAGGGTTTTTGAAGACATCTAACCTATATAATATATCCAAAATTAGTACATAACAAATTTTTTACTAAATATTATGATAGTAGCATGATAATAACACCTTTTCTCATACTAGCCTCCGATATTGGGCTGATTCAAGTATGATGTCCGCCATTTTGGATTTTACCGGAAGTGAGACATTTATTTCAAATGCTTTCCTATCTCAAATAAAAGAGTAATAGTTGAGGAAGGTCTTTGTCAGATTTCATGCTTGTAGCAGGATGTGCACAATTTTGCGGAAAGCCGCCGTTCTAAAAAGGAAATAAAAAAAAGTATGCAAATATGTATTTGTTTGTTAAACCATACGATATAATGGCATTTAAGACAATTTCACGGTACTTTATAATATGCTGAAAAATAATTGTAACTTTAATTGATTTAGAGGTTTCATCAATATAATCACATAAACAAAATGATGGCGGAGGTGTATAAATCTACCGAATAATAATATCAATTAAGAATTTAGTTTAAAACTCAGTTTTAACATTCTAAGAGAGTACAACTAATTGATCTGATGATTCATAAATATTCCAAATAATTCAATTTCTCAAATAAAAAAGTTTATACTGAGATTTTGATGTAGCCATTCTTTGCATGTAGCCATTACCAAGCATAAAAAGCAGTAGCTTTATTATCTATCAAATGTTCCTCAAACGCGGTATGTTTGTGAATTTAAATACAGTACCTGTATGATGTATTAGATTATATTTTTCCGACGTAGTCGGTATAGTTTCGGTTTGTGCCCTTTGAACTTAAGGACGCTTAACTGTGGCAACACAATACGCATGCTCGAAAATCCTTTCTGTGATTGGACAAAATGCTGTCATGGTGGGTGATTTGGTTGTGTTTGAAAAAACGTCTCGTTGATTATATGGTGATGGAAAGCAAATAAAAAACTATAAATATTTGAACTAGATCTTACAAAGATTTATATTTTTATTAAAATAATTGTTTCCCAATAGTTCTTTGCATCTGTGACAGCTGTTTATTCGGGACAATTATATAATTTTAATGTAAACTTTGTTATACGAACGTAGATGACTTTTAGAACGCACCTACGCATGTGAGATTTACGCGGGGTTTCGGTGAATGTAAACAGAAAGATACGAGAACCGAGAATACTGAACACAAAAAGAGAAAACGTTATTTAAATGGTATCTTTGTGCTTCTGAAGGTTATTGAAATGATAGTTTTAAACATATACTCAAATTTAAATACGTCGGATATCTTTTTTAAAGATAGTTCTTGTTTCAATATCTGATGCATTGTATATCCTTTCCTTCGTAAATAACTTTTCACTGTTCCGTTTAACGAGATTTGGTAAAACGATTTATAAAACAAATGCATTACGACCATTTCTTAAATGAACGACCTTGTGTGTTACATAACGCTTTATATAGACAATTTGCCTAGGGTAATATGAATGTTTGACATGCAAAGTCTATAAGGTCAATATACAAGTTAAAGGAATGAGGATGCGGAAATGGTGTATGTTGGTATCATTACATTAATCATGTATTATATCATATTCACTGATACGCCTCCTTTTCATCATAATGGTATGAATCATTATTACTTTCTAAGGGATTTGTATTTGAAAAGAAGGGGAGTGGGCTTTAACCCTGAAATTGCTATGCAAATGCTGTCCTTACATAAATGTGTAAATTTGAAAACTCTATTTTATGCCGTAGATCGTGGTGTTTTCGGATTGTAATTGAAATATATAGCGCTGTCAAAGAATGTCTTTTACAGATGAGTAAAGGGAAATTATTAATTTCTTTTTTACAGTCATGTTACAAACACACTTTATGAATGTATGAGAATGATAATTGTATTTAAGTTTAGTTCATACACTTGTCATGAGCACACCCAATATGATTGTAAGTGCATGTGACGTATGTAAACTGAACTAGAAATGCACTGACGGAAGTTTTTATACATAAAACACGTTATATGAACGTTGAAAAATAGCAATAAAACAATTAAAAACAAGAATGTGTCCCCAGTACACGAATGCCCCACTCGCACTATCATTTTCCATGTTCAGTGGACCGTGACATTGGGGTAAAAACTCTAATTTAGCATTAAAATTAGAAAGATCATATCATAGGGAACATGTGTACCAAGTTTGAAGTTGATTGGACTTCAACTTCATCAAAAACTACTTTGACCAAAAACTTTAACCTGAAGCGGGACGGACGGACGGACGGACGGACAAACGGACGCACGGACGCACGGACCAGAAAACATAATGCCCCCCTACTATCGTAGGTGGGGCATAAAAAAGTTATTATCAAAATAGTCGTATTGAGTCACTATGAGTTTTTCAAATTGGTAAACTTATGTGTCTATATAAATGTCAAACTCTTATGTTATCTTGAGCCTGACACAAAGTTATCATTAAATAAAGTAGAAAATATCAACGATAGATAGCTCTGGGTTTAAAAAAATATTGATAACATAGTGTGTGGTGATATTGTTCCCAAAATATATAAAATGATTTATATTTACGGTTAAGTTGCCTATAAGTATAAGAAAAAAAACCTATTTGATTTTTAAAGTTTAATTTATGCCGTGACTTAAATAGGTGATTTTGCAAATCGAATGTATTCTGAAACCTATTTGTATGAAATAAAATATGAACATTAATACTGGTGTTTGATGACCTTTTTTTTGTATTCAGGGCAGAAATTCTAATAGTTCTTTATAAAAATGTGAGTAGTAATTAATTACTTGAGATTTTAATCGACGATTGCCGATATTTGAATAAGCAGATAAATGAAGTATATACTGTAAATTCATAAATTTCACTTGCACATCAATTAGGAAATATGTTTCAGATACAGAATAATCAATCTACATGTGTTTCACTATTTATTTGCATATTTAGTTGTAGTTAATTAATTTTATACATTATATCATATATTATATAAAGGGCCTCAGAGAAGATTGATATGGTACTAACTTGTTTAATCCTATTTAAATAAAGTGGGACTTTTATATGTTACATGTATTATGATTGTGTTGGTCGTTAACTTGAATGAGAGAAATCCTTATATTATATGCATAACCTTTGCATGACGTTACGCGCGATGTTCGTGCCTATAAGCGTAACAGACGTTATCGATAAAATCAGACGATTTTTTAATGGTTCAGACGCTACAAAATTACTTTTACAATAACTCTTATCGGGGCCTTTTAAAGCTGACTATGCGGTATGGGCTTTGTTCATTGTTGAAGGCCGTACGGTGAATTATAGTTGTTAATGTCTGTGTCATTTTGGTCTTTTGTGGATAGTTGTCTTATTGGCAATCATACCACATCTTCTTTTTTATATTTATATTTAACAAAATCGGCCGCAGATTGTATCATTTCACCCGGTTTAGTGCATTTTCTGACAAGTGTAAATTTTCTTAGAATTCACACAAATATATTCGTACAGTTCCCAAGATATGATTGGGAGCATCGTCCGAAACATCGTAAATTTTAAAGAAGACTCTTTTTAATAATAAAAGATAGAAACGCATGAAAGAGATGCTCGTACAATTACGCACCCAATTTTTACTCGTTTTAATAACTTAGAAAGTTCTGCACCCAATTTAAAATGTGCGGGTAAAATAAAACATAAAATCTGTTCCGCGTCGATGGCAATACTTATTAATGTCACGGAATAAAAGTAAAGATCCGAAAAATCAGTAACATATAGATAAATCAAATCGTAGTTTAAAAGTCTCTATCTACATAAACAGTTAAACAATGCATGCACCGACAATCGACTAAGTTTTGCGCTTGTTCGGTGTGCATTTATTGCGCCGCATTGTTTGTTTTCACTATTCGAAACGACGTCAGGTTACCGCCGTCATAATGCGTGTTTCGTCGTTTTCACCATTTTTAAACATTTTTTTTTCGGAAAGTATGAATGCTATGGATATCAATATAGAAATTTTAAAAAGACTAGAAAAGTAACATGTCTATATTAGAATTTCATAGTTGACAATCAACCACAACTAAAAATAGTTAACTTTGATTACGACTGTATGCAATGTTTTTGCAAAAAACTAACGTGTGACATTTTATTCACCAAATAAAAAAAAATAGCATCTTTGCCTTTGCCTTTGAAATTAATTAATTTTAGAAAAAACAACATTATACTTGCTGTATCATTTTCTCACTTGATGACCTTATTTATCCGTATTTTTAAACTATTTTCGTTAAAGCAGTTTCGGAAATGGAGATGGGACACAATGAAACTTTACCGATTTGTCTTGCAAAACAGAATAAGACACCATTAGCCGTCAAACAAAATATCATAATGGGTTGCCATTTCATGACAATTCGCGGCAAAAAAAAAAAAAAATAATAATGAAAATTCGCAAAATAAAAAGGCGAAAAGAAGGTTTATACTTCAGTTTTCATCGTCAAATGTTACCCGGGACAACCCATTACTTCTCTAAAATCCAGAATCAAATGCTTATCAACTCAAACAAATGCGTTTTAAATTATTCTAATGGAGATAAATGAGAAAGGACATTTATATCGAGCACATTGATTTCTTTGTTTTTATTAAAATACGTTTTTTTTTTATGAAACTGCAGCGATGTTTTACCCACGAAAAATGCAAAAAAACGTAAACGGTACGAACATCGCGCGTAACGTCCATATACTGATTAGATCTTGAATAACCGGAGTGATTTAATTTCTCAATTAAATGTACAAACTGGAACAGTACGTTACTCTTGGATCTTATCTCCATATTTAACACACTTGCCTATATCAGTTGATGGACTACAACTAGAAAACCAGCTGATCGTAAGTGTACTGATTTGTTCATGCCTTATGATTGCTCTTAGTCTTTTATAAAACCGACATAAGTTCAGTAAGTACAGATACAGATTAAATAGACAGTATACTGGAATTATAAAAGTGGAAACAATATATTTACAGTTTCCTTTTCGGTCATGTCTAGGATATAACTAGGGTTGAAGAGATAAAAATTGGAATAAAATTACTATTAAGGGTAATAAGTAAATAATTATCCTACCATTCATTACTGCATGTTGATAATGTCTTTAAATGAAGCAAATACACACCAAAGACGTGCTATGGGAAATCCATTATTCGCCACACTAATTTAACTAAATATCGACACTCAAAGAACTAACAAAGCAATATGGATAAATCACCATCTGAGAGACAATTCCCTTTTAATTTTACAAGCTCATCTGTTACACATATGTAACACATTAGAGCACTGAATGCATAATAAAAAAAAATATATAATGGTTGACTAAATTTGAGGCGAATTATGTATAAATAAATATATAAACATATAGTTGATTGATTTTCAAATAAAAAATAGTTGATACAAGTAGAAACTTTATACTTCATAAAAAAATTATTATCAATAATTACATTAAACGAATTATTTCGCTACAGATCGAGCATATAAGAGTAAATGATGAGGATTTGTTATTTAATACTTGCATTTAGGCATAAAATTAACGATAATCCAAAGCACTTTAACTTTTGATTTTATGAAAATGAATACAAAGTCGTCATTTAGCTTGGAACCATAACGTATATAATTGAGGCCATGTCATTACTGATATATAGGTAAATTGTTAGCATTAAGTTTTATATCGGATCAAAAATGTTCTTACGCATGAACAATTGTTTTAAAGAATGTTACAAAATTTACATCTAATTATATCATTCCAAATTAACAATATTCCTTTAATTCCCGCTCTATTTTGTGGGGTACGTGTCAATCATAAATTGTGACATGGATAGAGTGTTGTCTCATTGGCACTTAAGGGGACTCGCGAGTATAAATCAATTTTTTTAAATATAGGATTTCGCTATTTTTTTCTATAAATGTACTTTATCATATACTTAATTGAAAAATATAATTTAAAAAAAGGGTCACCGTTTATTTAAGCTCACAATCTGCCTGCGTAAAATGCATGCATTTTGTTGAGGTACTTTTTTCTGTTGAACTAATAGGAGAAATATAGGTAATATCGAAATAAAAAAAAGAACTAAACTACAGAATTCGCCTTAAGGTTACAATTGCTTAGTTAAAGTACAGCTTAATTGGAAATAATAAAAAAAAACCGATGAGTAAAAAAAAAAGATATTTTAGTTTTAATGCAAACAATGGCATGTATGCATCAAAGGGAGATAATTTGGAGCTTTTTCAATGATATAAACATTTTAAAAGTCATCGGGGACCAAAACGAATCGATTTTTATGGTCCAAATCATTAAGTGACAATTGATAGTGTAACAAATAAAATTTACAATGAAAACAAAAATGTTTAAATTATTCTGAAATTTTTTACCCTCGAGCATCCTTAATATATTGAGTTAGGTTAAAATGTAGTGTTTATAGAATTTGTTTGTCTTTTTACCGTTTTTTATGCTCTTGAAAGACGACAAATAGGATATATGAACAGACTTTTTGTCCTGAAACTCAATATTAATCATTCAGAAATCCCTTTAGATAATTAGGATGAACAAACTCATATATCAAAAACAATATGACAATGCCTTGGCAAGATTAGTATAAATCGCGAGTATAAATCAATTTTTTTAAATATAGGATTTCGCTATTTTTTTCTATAAATGTACTTTATCATATACTTAATTGAAAAATATAATTTAAAAAAAAGGGTCACCGTTTATTTAAGCTCACAATCTGCCTGCGTAAAATGCATGCATTTTGTTGAGGTACTTTTTTCTGTTGAACTAATAGGAGAAATATAGGTAATATCGAAATAAAAAAAAAAAGAACTAAACTACAGAATTCGCCTTAAGGTTACAATTGTTTAGTTAAAGTACAGCTTAATTGGAAATAATAAAAAAAAACCGATGAGTAAAAAAAAAAGATATTTTAGTTTTAATGCAAACAATGGCATGTATGCATCAAAGGGAGATAATTTGGAGCTTTTTCAATGATATAAATATTTTAAAAGTCATCGGGGGCCAAAACGAATCGATTTTTTTGGTCCAAATCATTAAGTGACAATTGATAGTGTAACAAATAAAATTTACAATGAAAACAAAAATGTTTAAATTTGTTCTGAAATTTTTGACCCTCGATAAGCATCCTTAATATATTGAGCTAGGTTAAAATGTAGTGTTTATAGAATTTGTTTGTCTTTTTATCGTTTTTTTTATGCTCTTGAAAGACGACAAATTGGATATATGAACAGACATTTTGTCCTGAAACTCAATATAAATCATTCTGAAATCCTTTTAGATAATTAGGCGAATGATATAAAATGAACAAACTCATATATCAAAAACAATATGACAATGCCTTGGCAAGATTAGAAAAAAAATAAAATCAAACAACAGTATACAAAACACAACATAGAAAATTAAAGACAGGGTAACAAAGAACCCCATCAAACTAAAGACAGGGTAACAAAGAACCCCTTCAAACTAAAGACAGGGTAACAAAGAACCCCATCAAACTAAAGACAGGGTAACAAAGTACCCCATCAAACTAAAGACAGGGTAACAAAGAACCCCATCAAACTAAAGACAGGGTAACAAAGAACCCCATCAAACTAAAGACAGGGTAACAAAGAACCCCATCAAACTAAAGACAGGGTAACAAAAACTTCATCAAACTAAAGACAGGGTAACAAAAACCTCATCAAACTAAAGACAGGGTAACAAAGAACCCCATCAAACTAAAGACAGGGTAACAAAGAACCCCATCAAACTAAAGACAGAGTAACAAAAACCTCATCAAACTAAAGACAGGGTAACAAAGAACCCCATCAAACTAAAGACAGGGTAACAAAGAACCCCATCAAACTAAAGACAGGGTAACAAAGAACCCCATCAAACTAAAGACAGGGTAACAAAGAACCCCATCAAACTAAAGACAGGGTAACAAAGAACCCCATCAAACTATAGACAGGGTAACAAAGAACCCCATCAAACTAAAGACAGGGTAACAAAGAACCCCATCAAACTAAAGACAGGGTAACAAAGAACCCCATCAAACTAAAGACAGGGTAACAAAGAACCCCATCAAACTTAAGACAGGGTAACAAAGAACCCCATCAAACTATAGACAGGATAACAAAGAACCCCATCAAACTATAGACAGGGTAACAAAGAACCCCATCAAACTAAAGACAGGGTAACAAAGAACCCCATCAAACTAAAGACAGGGTAACAAAGAACCCCATCAAACAGTGGTGGTGCTCCTAAAGTTATACGATATCTTTAAGCATATTCTCATCAGGACAATTTAGATCAAATAAAAATAATACCAAAAAGTAAGGATATGATTCCTATCCAACAAACCTACTTTGAATATACATCATTACGATGATGTTTACTTGCTAGGGGCAGCTAACTTCCTTCGAGAGTGAGAAAATATTGAATGTTATGGTGATGGTACATGCACGCCTTTACTCTGGTTACAGTTAATACGATTTTAATTGTTTCGATCATTTGACTAACGGCTTATATTACAGTAATATCATTCCAGCTAAAATAGGTATTCTGCTTTCATATTAATTGACCACGAGTGAACGTTAACAGATATTCAATTCAGATTTATCAAAGGGAAGTAGTCCCTTTATTATCCCATAATCTTAACAGAGCCTGAAAGGAATTGAACAGCCCATAAATTACCTCAAGGAGAAGTTTATATCGGAAGGGAACAGTATAGAAACATCTGTAGCCACAGGTTAACAGGAAATGTACTGACAGACTTAAAAATGTAATTTCATTTCTTCATTGGGTGATGTCAGGCATTTAGAAGTTCGGAATATCAAACTTACCGTATTATTATCAAAAGTAGTTATTTGTATATAATTGCCCTACCATTCATCACTATAAGTTGAGTATGTACTAATGTATTTTAGTCTAGCAAGTCAAATCCAAAGACATGTCACGTTATATCCTTCATTCACCACACTAACTTCTAACTTAAAATAGATGAAAATCCCTCTAAAAAACGATGTAATTATTTAATCTGTTTTAACAGAATCATCTGTTACACATAATGTCATATATAAAAAGAATAAAACTCGTTTCTCGTCGTATTGATTTACAGTTAAAGTTATTTGATACCATTTTTAATGTGTCGAAATATTCGTCAGAAATATATGATCTTGTAAAAACTCAAAATGAGAAATTCCATCTCCAGCGTTGTAAAATATGATGGAGGTACTGTAGTCTCCCCAATATATTTTGATCTATTTTGGAACATTAAAGTTGTACAATTGATCTGCAGATCTTTTTAATGTTTCATGATTTGGCATATGATACCTACTAATAATTACAATTGGTTAAGTAAATTATACAGGTTTTGGGGTCTCTGGCACGATTGACTGTTAACTTGGTGCAAAAAACCATGCTTAACGTCGATGGGAAAAATATTTCACGCATTTGAAAATTTAACACATTAACAATTTATATTTAAGTTGGGTTAGTCAACAAGCTTGATGAAGGTGCGAAATTGGACAAAGGCAGACATTTTGTCTTGGAACAGGTCACCTACGAACCATCAGACAATTTTTTTATATATTGTGTATAAACATCAAACGATACTTCTTAGCAAAGGCGTTTTCAGATTGTCCGCGAATTTTTCCTATGGTAACGTCTGCTTCTCTTTTTACATTAAGTATCATTTAATTATAAATATATTTTTAAAAAACTTATCCGAAAAAGATGTTTGATATTGGACACTATTATTCCACAAAAAAAAAAATAAACCCGCAGAACATTACATAGCAGCGTAAAACTTCAAGTAGATAATTATTCCTTAAATAACATCGTAAGTATCTGATGTTTCTTTGACAAAGTCATCTGTTACACACAATGTAGCATATTACGTTTTTAACAATGAATAAACTATTATTTTTCAAATTGATTTAATGTTATATAATTGTATATAATTGCCCTACCATTCATCACTATAAGTTGAGTATGTACAGTAACTAATGTATTTTAGTCTAGCAAGTCAAATCCAAAGACATGTCATGTTATATCCTTCATTCACCACACTAACTTCTAACTTAAAATAGATGAAATCCCTCTAAAAACGATGTAATTATTTAATCTGTTTTAACAGAATCATCTGTTACACATAATGTCATATATAAAAAGAATAAAACTCTGTCGATATATTCGTAAGAAATGTGTAGGCTTGGAAAATATGGTTGATTGATTGATTGATTATTTAATGGTTTATAAACAATATTTTCAAATAGTCCGAGTTATGAAATAAGATTATTATAATTGTAGTTAAATTTCATAGCAAATAACAATAAAACATAATTACCGTATATATTTATTGTACTTTTATGTATATCTGCATTACATCGGTAAACAACTGGAACTGTTAAATCAGTCCTGTACAAATATGGTATTGAAATAGTGCAATGATTTTGAAGAACTATATCACTACATCATTTTTGTACATTTTCAGTATTATGAGTTTACTATACCAATAGTGCACATGCTAAAGTAGCGATGCACCTTTTTTAACTGAACAGGTGCGATCAGCATAGTCGACGTCAATACTCAAATCCAGCAACACTGTTCATAGATAAAAATTATGCTGATATTCAGAGTGGTATAGATATAAACTCATCATAGATACCATGATTGAAATTTTGATTTGCACCAGACGCGTTTTTCGTCTGCAAAAGACTCATCAGTGACGCTTGAATAAACGAAAAACGTTTGAGAGCATTTCATGGGAAAGGGAAATATTTATTTTTGAATTAAACGATTCATATTAACTGATATTGTATTAAGACATTAAATTTATTTCTCATAAAGGGTAGTTTTATAAAAAAGGGATTTGGTGTATACAGCTTTCGAATCGAGTCATTTTCTGTTTACGGAGAAGTATAGCAAATTAATAGGATTTAAAAGCTAAATTTTAAATCAGTTATCGGTAGTGCTCATACCACTGTCCGTCGTTATACTACTTCGTCAAGTAATAGTATTTGGTTTCTAGTTGGATTATCGATCTTTGCAAGTGATTGATTTACCCATAATCCTCCTTTTGACGTCGACATTTAAGAAAAGCAGACGTATTTTTAGCCATAGATTTATCTTCTAAAAAATCGACACCAATCTGACACATAAGTTGTTAAAAACCTTATTTTTTTAAAACTGTTTCAAATAATATTTATCAAGGATTTAATTGTAACAGTTGTTTATTTTGACTCGATGGATACAATTGTCGAAGCTTAAGGGTCATGGCAAAATTATGATTCTTAGCAGGCGTCATGGTCAGGTTTTGTCGTCATTCCGAGAAGAAAATAGAATACTTCTACATCGAATTATTTCTAAATTTTATTTCCGATATGCAATTTTGACAATTTGAATTTAGTTTAAATTTAGAGCAAACTTCTAAATCTAAATTTAGCATTATTTTGGTTGATTAGAGACGCACGTTAACATGTTAAGATGGCTGGATTATTGAATACAAAATAAAAAATATATTTTTTGTTTTACGATGGATGGACCATTGGCAAATCTTATATTCATTATTTTTCTCCTGCTTTGAGACACGATCGGCCACAGCAGAATCAGCAGATGTGTTGTTTTTTTTAAACGTTTTTTTTTGTTGTTTTTGTTTGTTTCTTTTGCATTGTTTTAATTCTTATATGTTCATATACATATTTACATAATTTATCATACTTTTTATTAGCATGTCTTTTTCAGTTTAAAATGCTTAGGGTATCTGGTAGGAAGAGGCGACAATGTGGTCTACATCGGCTAAGAAAACTTTTTTGCGTTGAAACATTGATGGAGATTCGGGTGTTAACATATAGAGGGTCCAGTAGCAACAACTTTACACAGTTCAGAGGTTATGTCTATGACTATGTCTCCGGTATTCACGACCGCTACTTCTAGTTCTGCTGATGATCATTAGGTAATTTACCAGTTTTTCAAACCCCATCTCCGTGTAGTAAGGACAATGATGAGCTTGCAAGAAATGTCGATAAGTTAAAACATTTCAGGAGAATATGTTGATCCGACCTTACCATCATTAGTTTATCCACAGGAACTTTTGATATCCCGGAAGGGGGGGGGGGGTGTTCTTCCTATATTTTTATATGTACGAATGTAACGCAAAAACAGGGTCTCTTATTTTCATGTCTTGCTGATTAGAACAGGGTTGCTTTTTTATGCCCTGCTGTCGGGAACAGGTTTATTTTTAAACAATCGATTTAAAAAGGACAGATTCGGATACTGGATATTGACACAAGTATTATTTTTGCTTACATTAATAAACTGTTTGATGACAGGTTTTATATTTCTGAACTAGTCTAGAAAATATAGGTCTCTGTCCAGAACAAGGTATACATTTTCGGAGCGTGTATAGAACAGGGTATACATTTTCGAATTCTAAGCATGTCTAGAACAGGTGTTTTTTTTCAATATTTTTGTTTAGAACAGGGTAAGTTTTCCAATGTTTTCTGGTTAGAACAGGGTATGATTTGGAAAGTGCTGTCGGCACAAAGAAATTTACACAATAGGTACATTGTGTAACTGGACAGATGCGTTTTTTAGTGTATATTAGTATATTTTGTACTACTTATCACTCGACTGTTTTTCAAGATTTACTTAAGTACACGCTAGTATACGGCTAGGCGCTAAGCGGTGCGCACTAGGATGAAAGTCGTACGATGAACAATTTCGTCTCAGAATGTCACAGGATCCAGCTGGTTCTTGGGCTGTCGTTGACCCTGACTTATGGCTGCTCAATATGTATACTCCGTCTAGTATTGGTAATGGCAATAAGCATGGGGCACTTAAAATGTTACGCATTCAATTACCAAGGTTCATGCGTGAATCAATCATGTGTTTATACTCATTCTTGTTTAAGATGCTTTGATCAGCACCCACTTATGATTCAGTGCCCCAGAAAAGACTGTTTTCCTGAAGGCAGGCAAAATGTAAGATTTAAGCAAACTAGGCCTCAGTTTAGACCGAGATTTTAAGGCACGTATAAGCAACTCGTTGCAGTATCCCAGCAATACGAACTCGTATACTGGGCAAATTATGAAGTGATTTTTTTAGCAAATGCAATTACAATTGATCTTAAAGAGATATCAAATTGAGAATTTTTGTGATATTTATCATATGTTTAATTTTGTATAGATTTTGATTGTATTGATTTCGAATCCAAACTGATGTATCATCTATTGGATAAAGGGTGGACTCCATTAAACACAACTGAATTAAAAGAAATAAAAGAATGTAACTTGGGGGTTATACAAAAGTGTAGATTCCTAGCTCCGGCTGAGGGGTTTACTTTTGGCTTAAGGTTATATAAAAAACAAAAACAAAAAATTAAACTACCGCAAATAAATTTAATGTCTTAAGCACGGATATTTGTATTATCATGTGAAAATCAATCAAGAGCTGGGTTCGGATACTTTTAATCTTATTAAATTTTTGTTAAATGTTAATTTGAACCTCTCAATTTAGCAACATTTTTTTTAATTTATTAAGAATATATTAAAACCAAGCACTATATTTGATCATTAACAAGCAAATATCAAAATCAAAGTTAGTAAGGATGTTGATTCGTCCTCTAGTATTGTTATTAATGAGTAAATATTTTCAGATTCGAGCGTTGTATATTCCAGGCTCAAGTAATGTAGGTGCAGATTCTCTGTCTCGTTTTCGGGTGATCCGTTCCCGTACATTGGGACCAGAAGCATTTATTATACCAGACCTTCCTAATATGAACTTTCATATGGTCATTTCGAAACTGGAATAGACTTTTAAATAAACAATTCGGTACTTGATATTGTACGACTTTGCCCCCCGTAGAGCTATAGAAAAACAGTACATTACCGGGTGTTACACGGACTCTTTTGAGACGATACACGGACTCTTTTTAGTTGTTACACGGACACTTTTTATGAATAGAATCACTCGTGCATGATCAGTGAGTTCATGGGCACTTAAACTTTCAATTAGATTTGAACTTTTTGGTTCCCCGACTTATTTCCTGTCTTTTTATTGAACAAAATATTTACGTTAGCATCAATATCTTTTTTCAAACATTTCCATTTAAATACTATTCATATCAGCACACTAAGGGATTAGACATTTAACTTCAAAAGGGGGTATGGTTTTCTCCTTAAATAGATATTTTGATCCAAAATTTTATGAGAAAAAATCTATTATGGTCAAGCAGTTGACAAATTATTTTTTTGCATGATTCCCGAATACAATTAATAGTGCTAATTTAAACAAAAACATTTGGATGATAGCGTTGAAAAGTAAATAGTTAAAATACTAAAAAAAGAACATACCGCCCCCTTTATGAAGCATAATATTCGTTCAATAAATGTTTTCTTCAATATATGGATATGAATAGTAATTTGGACAATGCTGAAATTAAAGAAAGGATGATACTGACGTATATTTCTATAAAAATAAGACAGGAAATAAGTAAATGAAAATCAAATCTAATATCAAAAGATAAAATTCCTATCAACTCACCAATGCACGATTGATCCTATAAACAAAAAGTGTTCATGTAATGCACGTCCAAATAAGCATTCAACTTATGTCATACATTTTGGGTGGTATGCTGCGATTGTATCATATAGTAACACGTGCTTAATCCCGATCAACATTTGCATATCTAGTGACGAGCATGAATTTAAAAAAAAAATCAAAGTATATGCCTATATGTATACTATTAAGACAAAATCCATTTTGTTCATAAACATTTCATTCACTAATGAAGTAGGAAATTCATTCTTTTGATACCTTTATATTTTTATCTAATTTATATCAGTGGCGGATCCAGGTCCAAATTCAGGACAAAACAGAGGGGGGGGGTCCAACTTTATGTCCCCATTTAAATTCATTGATCGTCAAAAAAGGGTTGTTCCAACCAACGGGACCCCCACCACTGAATATTAAATTCATGTATTTGGCAACAAACGCGCGATTTTTACGATTTTTTTAAAGGAGGAATGGGGGATGGAATGGCACATCCTGCATTTTTATATCAAAAATAAAGATCACAGCCTGTTTATTTTAAAATGAATTAGCCCCCTCCCCCTCCCCGCTTTCCGTTTCATTCATAAAAATCAAACGTTATCCTACCTCAGGCATTGATTACCTTAGCTGTATTTGGCAAAACTTTTAGGATTTTTGGTTCTCAATGCTCTTCAACTTCGTATTTTATTTGGCCTTTTTAACTTTTTTGGAATCGAGCGTCACTGATGAGTCTTTTGTAGACGAAACGCGCGTCTGGCGTATATACTAAATTTAGTCCTGGTTTCTATGATGAGTTTTTTTACTTACCACTTGAAAAAAATCTCGGTTGAAGGGTAATGAAAAAAAAAGTGTTTATACTACTTACTACTTACATTTACTTACATTTACTGCTTTATGGCTATCTAAGTTTATCAAATGTTTAGTCTTGCTTAAAGTATTATAATAAATTTCTTAAAACGTCGTACAAGTCAGATAAAAAACAAAAGTAACAAAAGAAACAGGCCGGTTACAACCAGCCGAATAGTTTTTCTGCACTTGTAGTCAGGTCAAGGTCCTCGGCTATCGCCTCGGACCTTGACCTGACTACTCGTGCAGAAAAACTATCCGGCAACGGTTGTTACCGGCCTGTTTCTTTGTTACCTTTGTATTTTATCTAATACGTACAGAAAAGTTTAGCCGGGCTTTAAATTTGTTAAACAGTTTCAGGAAAGATTTCGGTCTTGTCGTATGGCTTTCGTCCTTGCTGGTCATTGTTGCTCTTACTGCATATATGTTAAATTAGGATTTGCTCATTCAAAAATACATACACATCGATCAAGCTCGATCAGGCTTAAGCATTTACAATAAGCTAAATGATTATGAAGAATTTACTAAAAATTAATAGTAAGCGATTTGAGCGTTCAGGGTTGCTTCAGATGGACACTAGACTGACTTTTTAAGAGAGATATTGCATCGTATTTTGTCAATATTATCAGGTATATGAAGTTCTGCTTACAAAGCTAGGCTATTCCAGGCGTTTTTTTTTCCTTGGCTTGACGTGGTCTTTTTATGCATGGTTGGGGAGTTGACAGTTCAAAATATGAGCAATGCATGTTCTACAAATCAAGCTTTAAACAAGACTCATGTCTAAATTTACAAGAAATATGTAGAAATTCGTTTGGTTCATCTAAGAACGATCAGTTTGGTAGAGGGTTAACTATACACATCCCTGCGTAATTAGAGAAATGTATTTGTCCAGTGGCTTTTATTGCTTTGCTATTTGCCAGATAGACTTGTAGTAGGTGGACCGCTATGTTGTCTTTTGATGGTTAGCTAGTTTGACTAAATACCAATTTTCTGCAATACTCAAAATACTAGTATCTATACATGCTTTAGGTATTAAATATTCTCCTTGTTCGTCGAACTCATTCAACATAGGTATGGACCTATAATGGTTTACTTCTATAAAGTGTGGCTTGGATTGAGATTTGTCTCATTGGCACTCATACCACATCTTCCTTTATCTATATATGGAGATGGCTTGTATCGTTGATGGATTATCCGATAAAAATATTTAGGTAGTTTGAAAGCGGGTGCATATTTGCGTTACATATACGAATTTCCATTTAATTGTGAGTATGTTGCTGATTCTCCTCTAAGGGTTTGGAATGGATTGTCAGGTCGTCAATTATTAAGAATGTGTTTTTGGAAGCAAGACAACGACCGGGAGGAGCTAATTTGGCTTTGAAAAGGTCGGGAGTGAAAATTTGATGCTAGGTTTGTTTTTACCGATGGATTAACTATCTCTAAGGTGAAGAATCGCATCAAAATAATGCGAAGATTTGAAGATCCTCCCAGCTATATTATAGTGCACATTGGGAAATGATATATATTAAATATCAAACTAGGTTACTTTCATCATTAGCTTGTTCAATGTATGTAAATTTTATATATTGATTTGCCTGATACAACTTGATTTGGTCTCAAGTTTTATTGCCAAGACTGCAATGACGGTCTTCAAACAATGAGAATTGTAATGTATGGACAAGTGCTATCGTCGGTGAAAGAGCTCCATAGTTGTCCACATGACGACAAAGCATGGATGTTATATTCGATATCCTTACATAAAAGCTAAACACGAGCCTCTAGCAGAAGATGGGGTGTATTTAACAAATAGAAGAACAATTCTTTCTGAACTTAATACAGGGAGCCCTAGAAACAATAATTTTTAGTAAGACGAGTAGCATTACTTTTCCAGACGACTATTCCATGCTTTGGATTTTTATAGTTGACTCGTTGTCAGTAACAAATGCCTATATATGATCTTGGTGAACAGTTAAACGGAACATCGGCATTATTGGGCTGTTTTATAAATAATACAAATAGTTGCTTGTTAATTTACAATTTATACCATATAATGGCATATTCATTTATCAGAAAATTATGTTAATCAAATTTTGCTTGAAATGGCACAGTATGCGCAGCTCCCCCCCAATTTTATTGGCGGTTGACGGTTCTGTGAAAATTTTAACTAGGCTAAAATTGTCGCAGCACCGCCAATTTGGCAGGTTTCGCTGCACTTAGATAACATATTTGCAGTTTACAGACTTATTGTAATCGTATGATAGCATTAGCCTCTGATTTCCAGGGTTAATAGCTTATCTTGAACTTCCCCTTTTCATATATGGTCTGCCACCTCAAACATATTCGGCGATCATCATATAACATTTTCAAAGACACATATGCATTATCAGTTAATTTTAGTTCATAGATCTACATGTATCACAAATTGCATTTCATATATTAGTACATACTATCATATATCATATCACAAATTGCATTTCATATAATAGTACATATATCATATCTGTAAATAAATGCTGTGGCCATTTCCTGCAAATAACAATCTTGTTATTTTTTATGAGCATCTAAGATAATAGGTTTTAAAAGCTAAATTTTAAATCAGTTATCGGTAGTGCTCATACCACTGTCCGTCGTTATACTACTTCGTCAAGTAATAGTATTTGGTTTCTAGTTGGATTATCGATCTTTGCAAGTGATTGATTTACCCATAATCCTCCTTTTGACGTCGACATTTAAGAAAAGCAGACGCATTTTTAGCCATAGATTTATCTTCTAAAACCCGCTCATCCGCCCTTAAATCAGTAGAATGCTATTCCTATGGAAGATACTGCTGTTTGGTTTTGTTTGTTTATTTCAGAATTGTATTGTCTACATCGATTTAACCATCATTCAATGTGGAAACATATACAAAAGTTTTAATGACGAGACGATCATTCGAGAAAAAGACGAATCCTGGACGAGGAGTGGACTTACATGCATATAGAAATTGAATGGATAACTTGGAAAGAAATTTATTACATTCAAACATGTTAAGTTTGCGTTGATAGCGATAATTTCTGATATCCAGGGTTAGTCGCTTGATTTATGGCAGATTTCGCTGCGCTTAGATAACATATTTGCAGTTTACAGACTTATTGTAATCGTATGATAGCATTAGCCTTTGATTTCCAGGGTTAATAGCTTATCTTGAACTTCTCCTTTTCATATATGGTCTGCCACCTCAAACATATTCGGCGATCATCATATAACATTTTCAAAGACACATATGCATTATCAGTTAATTTTAGTTCATAGATCTACATGTATCACAAATTGCATTTCATATATTAGTACATACTATCATATATCATATCACAAATTGCATTTCATATAATAGTACATATATCATATCTGTTAATAAATGCTGTGGCCATTTCCTGCCAATAACAATCTTGTTATTTTTTATGAGCATCTAAGATAAGGATTGTTACTCTTGTATTATTTTCTGAGAACAGAAATGTGTATGTCTGATCATATTTGTTAAGTAGATGAAGATTTCACTTCAATTAATATACTGATACTCATTATTTCAAGAGATTTTCTATTAGGAATTTATATGTTATAGTTTATAAAATCCATGATCAATTTACTGATATTCATCTTTTCAAAAAATAAGTTTGGAGATTTTTCTCATAGGAATATATATTTCTTATAATTTATAAAGTCGATGAATAAATGTAGTACAAGCTTATCCGTGCCGATTCTTCTATGAATATAAAAATAATAAAATAGTAGTTGTTAAGCAAACCCCCCCCCCCCCCAACCCCAAAAAAATGAACTTATTTTGCTGTACACATTTAATGTCAGAGACAATAGTGAAATAATTATTAATTTCACCTATATAACCTGCATACTTTAGTTTTGGTCTAGGTTTTATCGATGATTATAAGAGTAACTACCAAACGGGCAATTAAAATAATAAGTCGATAAAAAATAAAAACAAACCCATAGAAAAAAATCAACAATCCATCAAATAGTCTACAAAAGTACAATAAATATAATATGTGATTCAGATAACCTATTGTAGAAGAATTGTGTGTTGACATTTAGATGTTTCTTAATTATGAATGATCTTGGGTTGTTTTATAATGAGTGCACAACCCACATCTCTGTTCTTTTATTTTGAAGATATGCGACACAACACCAATGGGGAAAAGTCATGTCCACAAATAAATAAAAGAGTCTTGATGGAGTTAATAGAATCTAAAATAATGGGCAAACATGTCAAAACAAGGTCCAATAGACAAAGAATGTAGAAGAATGGACCAAAACATGTCAAAACAAGGTCCAATAGACAAAGAATATAGAAGAATGGACCAAAACATGTCAAAACAGGGTCAATAGACAAAGAATATAGAAGAATGGACCAAAACATGTCAAAACAGGGTCTAATAGACAAAGAATATAGAAGAATGGACCAAAACATGTCAAAACAGGGTCCAATAGACAAAGAATATAGAAGAATGGACCAAAACATGTCAAAACAGGGTCCAATAGACAAAGAATATAGAAGAATGGACCAAAACATAAAAGAAAAGAGAAAAAAATGGTTAAAAGAACACACACAGAAAAGAACTTACCCATCCAAACCCTCATAAAATAAAATTGATATAAATACCGACAGTTAGGAAAAATAACAGTTAAGATTGTCTTTCTAAAGCAGCTGTTCATAAAAGATGAAAGAAAAAAAGTAACACCAGCTCATATTTCAGCTATTGATTGTACAAATACATATTTTTCACTATGTTATAAATAAGATATGCCAAAATCTGTCATATATACAGAAATAATATCTTTACGTAATATGATATAAGAAACAGGCATAATGAGTGATAATATGTATTTGTATACCGCAACTGTGCTATTTGCGCAATCAAAATGTATGGGTTGTATATTGCTTCACAAAATAAAGGCTTGCTTCCGACGTTTTTAATTTAATTCTGATTTTTTAAAAATTTTATTTGGATCTACGACGATAATTTTTGGCACAATATTTATTTTTACGTCAATCTTATTTATTTCGGTTCTAACAGGGACATAAACTATTGCGAAGAAGCTTGCAATGTATAATAGTTGAAGTTTACCTTCAAAAAAACAATTATTTTTTATCGTGCCACATTTCGATAATTTGAAAAGAAAAATAAAGATATTTGTTTTACAATACATACATATATTAATTATCCAGCTGCTTTCCTGTTATAGAAGGATTACTGTCTCGTAGACAATGCTGAATTAGATCGTTTGACAAAAGATAGCAAATCTTTTAATTGAATTTAAAAAGAAATCAATAATTTGTCAAATCTCATTGAGAAAGATATGCAGCTATTATTTTAAGATAATATTTAACTATACTTGTAAACAAAAATAAATAATAAAGATAGAAGTTACACCTACCGTTACAACACACCAGTATCATAAGGAAATAAAATAAACAAGAGAAATGAATTAATATATTTCGTAATCTGTCATGTAAAAATGTGGAAATTGTTCTGTCTTATAATGTGTGTGAAATATGTGGTTTACTTGATAAATGGTAAAATGGTATTATGGCACATTGACACGAATACAAAACATCTAGACACATTAAGTCAACGGTATAAAAATTCGTCTTTTTAAAAGTCCTTGAAGATTTTCCATGTAGGTACATCAGGTTAAGGTGACTTAATTAACCTCGATCTTTCTCACACTATAGTAGACTCATATTTATCATATATTTGAAACAACTGCTATGAAATATTATAAAGGTAACATAATCAACTTCATTCTGTTGTAACAATAGGAATGGTTTTACCATTATGGTTAGTTTTTAATCATGAAAAGTTTAAAGAATATATTAATTATGTCAAACGTACGTTTTCGTTTTACAAATCGACGTTTAAATTTCGTCGTGTGTTTTGTGCTTTTCCTGTAGACAAATCTTACCAACTAATGGAAGTTATGTATCATGAGAAAAACTTTAAGAGCCGGATGATTGTTTCCCGCTCGCTGTATTCTTTTTATAGGTTATATGAAACTATGATAGTATGTAAATGAGGACACATTAATACATATATTTGGAAAAAAAATCAAAAGACAATATTGATCTTTGTAGAGAGTCTTACTCATTTTTAACTTAACTTATTCAATCACAAGCGGTTGGAAATTTTACAATACGACAAAATAGATAATCAAAATTTCCAGATTTTGAACTTTCCTATTTCATGTATAAAGTTCAACTCAGACGGATGATTTTGCTTTCAAGTAAAATGAACTGGAAACCATTCAAATTTATCTATATATACCTTCACCCCTTTCAAAAGATCTTACATGAAAATGGCAAGAAATCGATACTTGGGAAAAGTACCAAGCTTCCAAATTTCCATTCAGAGAAGTGTAAACATATTAATATTGCTGGCACACGGAACGACATTCATATACTTTATCAACTATTTAGTGTTACAGTAAAGATAAATATGAAAATTATATAGAAGAAATTGAGTTGAATTGAGTAGTTAACAGAAGACGTGACAAGGTAAATGATACAAACGCAGTGCTTGCAGACATAAAAAGAACCCTTAAATAATAACAACTGAAACCTTCCACCCACTCTGTTATACCTTGTAGACTCACAAGAATAATAGTATATAAGTTAAGTCTGGAATTTTAAGTCAGAATAAATGTATTGATAAGATTGAAAAATGATACAATAGTGCAACAAAGCTCATTCCATGTTTAAATATATCAACCTATTATGAAAGACTCAATAAGATAAATCTATCAGTATTAAAATAGAGATGGTCTAAACGAAGGAAAACATGATCGAGACATATAAATTTGTAAACACAAAGTATGTTATCTGAGATCATTTATAAAGATGACAACTGAAGAGGTTCTGGAATATATTGCTTGAAGACATACTAAATGTACCATCAATAAATTCGTTTTAAGAAGTTTAGATAAGTACTGGAAATAATGAAGATATGTGTTAAGACGATGGAAGTCTCCATAAAAGCGTTGCAAAAATTAATTTAATCGAGTCCGGTGAATAGGCGCATAATGGATCCAATACCGAAAACGTCATTACGTCTCCTATGCTAATATACATGCTGTCATATAATTCTGTGTTCATGAATATCTACTGAAAAGGGGCGTATACCCGTCTTTTACTAACGACTATCTGGTACACAAAGAGAACTTAAACTTAAAATAATATTAAAAAAACCTGTTTCGATAACATTGATTTTAACTATATATAGCAGGGAAATAGTAATACAGTCAAAATTGATGGAAATTCATACTTTTAAAAGAATTATATAATAATAAACACCTCCAAACAATCAGACCCTGGTTGATATATAGCTCAAAGGTCTTAAAAATAAATATTGCAATCGCAAACCGCAACATACGTATGTACAGCCTTGATGGCACTGTGTTGCATAGATATTAAATCTAGTCTCTCGATTACGATTACGGCTACATCAAGTTCTACGCAGGGCAAGACTGTGATGTGCCGAATATATAAAAATCTAAACTCGTCCTTACGAAAGGATGTCAATGTTTAACGGTTAAAAGAATGCATGGTCATTGCACAGAAAGACCCTCCCTCATAATTCCTTTGTTAATTCACAACAGGGATAACACCAAAAGCAATGTTTTGTTGTATTTGTAAACTTAAAATGGATCTGGTTATATTTGTGCATACCTTTAAAATGTAAATAACTATGATATGCTTATGTCCAAATTGATAATTTTGTTTTGCATTAAACATTATCATTTCAATGACAGTTTATCTATATAAAATTAAAGTACTCTTTAATTCAGTTTAGTAGTTAGAACACAGATGCACATCATTAAGATGACAGCGGCTGATGTGTAATAGTATAAAATCGTACAAATTTAATATGTTTATTTGACATTTATTTTCTTCATATATAAATTTAATAATCTACTACAGACAGGGGTCGAGCTGGAACAGTTAACGACACTCATTTGAAAGTTACACTGGCCATATAATATAATGAATGTGTTTCAATGATGCATATGACCATTTGTTGTAGAGGAAAACGACAGTTCTGGTGGAAAGGCAATTTAGTTTACAAATTATAAGCGCATCAGAGTCTTCAGTTGGTAGATTTATTTGTGTTTTTCTGTCTATTAATAGCTATGTAATGTTAACTGAGTTGGGAATCGTCTCTTCGTCAGTTTCCTTTTCAGCATGTTTTTTTTGCGACATTTTCATATATAGTTGACTTTCTCATACCGTATATTCTCCCTTATTGATATCCATCATGCCATGGTAAAAAACATCTTTTCCTTACAAATGATACACTCCTCTCTCATATGAACGTTTTGCACTTTATTAAGGTCACAAAAAATATGATAAATGTGAAATGTCCACTTTAAAATTTCCATGTGTTATATTTTCCCTCAGGCTATGCATCAACCATTATATACAATGTAAATAAATCTATAAAGTATAAAATTTAAAATTTAACTGATGTAAAATGAAACTTCAAATATCTTACGAAAGCTTCAAAACAAATAAAAAGAAATGTATTGTTATATTGCTTTATATATGCTGTTAAAAACTTTTGGTAACATTGAGGTACTTTTTGATGTACATAAAACACTTCTAGGAACTAGTGCCATGTAAAGTGAAATTGTTTTAGTCTTTTAAAGCTGTAAAAGGGCTGGTTTATAATGTATATTAAGACTAACAGCTGGCCTTATTTAAGTCTAAGTTTATATCTAACTCTAGGGTTAATCATAAGGAATTGACAAATATGGCCACGTTTTCACCATTAATGTTACCCTGAATACAGACACATATGGCCATGTTTTCACCATTAATATTACCCTGAATACAAACAAATATGACCATGATTTCACCATTAATGATACCCTGAATACAGACAAATATGGCCATGTTTTCACCATTAATGTTACCCTGAATACAGACAAATATGGCCATGTTTTCACCATTAATGTTACCCTGAATACAGACAAATATGGCCATGTTTTCACCATTAATGTTACCCTGAATACAGACAAATATGGCCATGTTTTCACCATTAATGTTACCCTGAATAGAGACAAAACTGGGCGCGTATCTTTTAATGCATGGCTTGTCTTGGTACATGCATTTTCCGAAACAAAAATTGGGCTTTACTTGTTTTATAGCTAGCCAAATCTCACACGTGATTGCCAGTTGTTTATAATTCAGTTATAGAGACATAATCTGGTAATCAAGCAGAATAACTTTAAAAACAATTGGGACCCTTGAGCAAAAATTGTGAAAACATTCATAAAAAACAATCAACTCAACTGATTAGAAAATTTCAACCAAATATACCTACAAATAAATTTAAACGAATACGCCAATGCATAGGGTCTATTGTAGTTAAAAGTAAATTTGACAGAAGCAAATTAGATTTTGTAGTCGATAGTAGAGTGACAAAGAAGTCGATAAAAAAGATTTTGTAGTTGATAGTACATATTCTACGTATAATCTCTACACTTTCTCGATAAGAGAGACGAAAGATACCGGAAGAACAGACTCGAAAGTCGGATATAAATTGACAACGCTATAGTAGTAAAAAAGTAATATACTTGTTTTATTTTCATTAATCAAATCTAAACAGACAAGAACAACTTTCAACACAAAAAGCGAGAACTTTAGAACAAAAAATAGTACAAGTTCATACTGTTTAAAATAACGCAACTAATCACATGCATATCCAAAGTATTATACAAAACTATACAAAACTATAAAACCGCTGATAAGGAATCCATCACAATTTAAAAGCAAGTATAGAAGAAAAAAAAATACAAATAAAAAAATGTGACACATACTTATGTGGCATGACCACAACAAAGACGCACTTTATAATTAAACTATGCATAATTATGTCCGTTATTGAATCTTAGTAATATGCTATACACGAAGAAGTATTTAGTTTTGTTTAAATTAATGGGGCTTTAGCTGTCAAATTCGTGTTCACCGGTTTGACCCAAGATCTAGTATTTGATTTGATATATACTAATACATATATCAAAACTAAAAGAGTCCAGAAAAAATAATTAGCTAATGCATTGAATCTAAAACGTATGTTCAGCATTTCGCGAGAATTTTATACTAGACGCAATCTAGTTATACAGCAAATGAACTCCAAAGATGGCCGGCGGTCTACCTAAGTATAATTCGGTATGAAAATAACTATAAAATTAACCCAAACAGACAGATAAGCACTTGTAGTTGTATTATGCTTATATTTTTAATGTCTGTTTGATCTCTTGTGTTACGTTTTTAATAGTTATCAAAGAAACCAGGTTAATAACTTAGTACGTCAGACGCGCGTTTCGTGTACATAAGACTCATCTGTGACGCTATACGGCTGAGGTAATCTATACCTTAGTTTTTCGAGAGAAAAAAAAAAACACAACACACAACATAGAAAACTGAAGAATGAGGACACAAACAAGACTAGTACTTAGTTACATAGTGATGTGGAAACAATCTTTCTTATAAATGTCATGTTAACATCAACATGCACATTGTAAACAAACATCTAGTTACAACTTTGACAAAACAAACAAACAGGAAATGGTACCTATATTTGTTTCTCTTTTAATTGAATCATCAATCTGAATGTACACAGTAATTTCTTTTTATAATACACCAATACCTAATTTATTTATTTTCTTTAAATATTTGTGGTACGATTTAGAGTTTTACATATTATACTGCCCGACTGTAAAACCGCAACACTCATTGTGTTGATTTGTTTAACCAAATCATTTTTGATCCTCATACAACTGATATGCAAGCTTACCATACATGGATACTTTTTTCTGTTTAGAAAAATCAACATCTGGCTTACTTGTACTTGTGGTTATTAAAATTACCCGATAATTGAAGTCGCACGAATTTCTTTGTCGAAATTTGAAACCCATCAATGTTTTTTTTATAGTTTTCTTCTTCGTGAAACAATTCGTTCAATCAACTCCCACACTTTAATCAGTTAAACAATGGTGCATCTCCATATTGCCAAGACAGACTGAGTAATGAAAAATTGAATCGGCCAATAAAAATATTGCAGACATGAGAACATGAACGTGCTGTTTCAAGACAATTTGAAGTCAAAAACTCATCAATAACCAGATCAACAATTAGTGACATCGCCACGTCAATATCATTTGATAATGCAACGTCATTTACGAAACATGTTTACGGCCGCAACGTCAATTGCTTATCAAATTGATGAATACCATGACACGTAGAGTCATGCCATAAATGTTTCCCCATAAACTGAAATGCCAAGAATCGACTGCAAAAAAAAAAACATTTAAAGCTAAGGTTTAAATCACATAACTGTGAAACACACTACAATGGGTGAGACAGGGGCATAGTCATAAGGTGCAAAACAGAACTCAAACCATGCCAAACAGATTTGATTGCCCTCTCTGAAAATCATTTTGGCGTTGCTTGCAGGCAGTCACTGCCTTTGCTGGTAACACATCCATTTTATTGGTTAGGGAAAACTAGGGTTTAAGTCCATACCACATGATTTGAACATTAAGAAATGACGTAATCAATTTCACCTTTGTTCAGCAATTTGTTTTTCAAACAATGGAGGTATGAATAAAATTTATGTTCATAATTTTTGTTTAACAATTGAAAATGAGAAAATAATAATTTATTGTTGCGTTTCTAATTTCAGTCAGTAAATATTGGCACCTGGCTGTTTTCGACGACCGTATGTTGCGGTTTGTATTTTTTTGTCCTCTCATAAGTACACCCAAAATCGTGTCTTATTAAAAATCGACAGACAATTTTCTTTATTTTCAAGTTGTGATCAAAGATATTAGGAAATGATGGGCTATAATCGAAATGATTTTCAATTTACGAAAACCATTAATTGAGCCCTGCCATAAGGTTTTGTAATATAAAATTCTTTACTAAATACGTCAACTTTTCTGACATTCAAAAAATACATATACCTTATTATTCAAGCCAGTGCTCCAGCAATGACTAATGGAGAAATGAAACCTCCAAGGCCAAAAACAAGCCACAAGTTGTAGTAAACAAAATAAACAGGTTTGGAAAATTCTATTATTGTCTTATAATTTTAGTGTTTCGTTCTTCTTGTTTTTATAAAGATTCGGGATAAAAGAGGGGGTCCAATCCTCTTAAACGTATCATTTTTTTGTTTGTTAAAAAACATCAAAATGAACACAGTTCTTTTCGCAATTGTTATTGTAAGGTATAAAAACTTTTTTGCAATGTATTGTTATGTGGAGTCACTTTGCCGTCCAACACTTCTTACAACTAGAAAAACTACTTTCTGAAAAAAAAACATGTATTTTACGTAATTTCAAGGAGGTCACAGAATTATTTCTGTTTAAGCAATACGTTTATTGCGTATTACAAGCCGATAAATCAATACTTTTTTTACGGAATTACATTCTTCTTACACAATAAACCAGGGCTATAACTGTCATCCTTATCTTAAATCCAATTAATAATGGGATATACTTGTAACTTGTTTACCGAGAACAATGTAATGGCGGAGGGCCAACCACGCTTCAACTACCACAGAATCCAGATATACAACATAATTAACGCATGACGCCGATTAATGTGCACAAAAGGTCGTTTTCTAGAAAAAAAAACATTGGCTGGTTCGTTCGACCCCAAAACTTTAGAAACCATACTATAACTTGGTATTTAATATAAAAAATTCCCAAAATGGCAAAACAACTAAATTAGGCAAATTTCTGTATTAAATAGGAAAATGCGGTATGTTTGTGAATGTTGAGGCAACTAGCCAACAGACCAAAAGATGTGGATGTAAGCAACTATATGTCATCGTTCGTTCTTCCTCATAGCTTAACGACCTTTTATCTTTACTAATTACATAACATTATAAATAACTCATTCCAAAGACATTTAAATCCAAAAAATACAATCACTCTTGTTTATGCCGTAAAATTAGCATAATACATGTTTAAAAATAACTACATTTATTACGAATGTTTGGATGTGTATACATGGGTTGATATCAATTTACTTCCAAATAAAAAAAAAAAAAAAAAACGTTCCTGGTTAAACCAGGAAATATTGTCTTTGACATACTTTAAAGATTGATTTGTTTTTAAGAGACAGTTTACAATTTTCACAAAGAAAACTAGGTTGAAATTCATGATAGTTAAAAGAACATGGTACATTGTATATGTAAAATATGAATGAAAGGTATAGGTTCTTTACACGATCAATTGTTTTTAAAGAAAACCTAATATTTATCAGTATTCGTTTGAAAAAAGTAAGATCACAAAAATACTGAACTTAGAAGAAAATCAATTCGGAAAGTCCATAATCACATGGCAAAATCAAATAACAAACGAAATGGACAAGAACTGTCATATTCCTGACTTGGTACAGGCATTTTCAAATGTAGAAAATGGTAGATTAAACCTGGTTTTATAGCGCTAACCCTCTCACTTTGATGACAGTCTCATCAAATTCCGTTATATTTACATTGAAAACCCACAAATAATATAAGTGTTAATCAGTGATTGATTGATTTTTTTTTTATTTACGTTCGGTATTAAATGTTTCATGCATATTAAGAAGAGTTCAATTGTATACAAATATGATCTACCGAGAGTCTCGGGAAAGGCTAACAACATAGGATTAGAACATACTTTAATAGTTATCATACGATGACACACCAAGTCCGAGTGGGATAAATATTTTACATCCCAGCTTATTCATGTTACATTACGGACAGTTTGTATCCAGTCGTCCTAGTGTAGTGGTTGTGTCGTGGCTTGATATGCTAAAGGTCTTGAGTTCGAATCCCAACATATACACTGGATTTTTTCTACGTGAATTTTGATAGATAGTCTTTTCCGTATAATTGTATATTCAATTATAAGTTTTATAGTGGATTTGACATTTCCGCCAAAATGTTACAGAACAAAGTCAAGCATGCATAACAAAGAAACTCAAACTGGGGTGATCTGGTAGGGGTGATCCGGCTCAGATCACCCCTGTTAGAACAAAGGAGCTGGGATGTAACACCCCTCCTCGTCCAACGAAAAATCAGATTCTTCCCTTTTATTCTCAAAGTACATGACTTTGCATGCACTAAGAAATGCTATACATGAATGATTAATTATGAGAGTTACATCTCATCTCCTTTGTTCTAACAGGGGTGATCTGAGCCGGATCTTCCTACCAGATCACCACAGACACGACACATTCTACTACACCAGGACGACTGGATACGAACTGTCAGTAATTTAACATATTTAAAGGAAGCAAGATATTTTTATAAGTTGGGCGAGTTGGTAGACCTGTATTCAATGTGGTTTAAACCCTTTTCGTTTATAAGTGAGTTGTCAGACTGATTGTTCAATTGGATTTTACACTTTTTCAAATTGAGCGAGTCGGTAAACAAGAGTGGGGCATTTTTTTTTTATAAAGTGGCGATATAGTGTGGGCCGAATGGCCAGTGGGGCAAGATGACATTATTTGATATCTACTCATCGTGTTCGGGGGTCATTAAGGGTATACATCATATAGTAATATATAAAGTATATTATAATGGTTATGTGGCGTTCTAAACTAGATTTTATGAATTGTTAATGGTTTTTCGTCTAATCTAAAACAGCTGGGAGATAAAATAGTTATCCCATTCGGACTTGGTGTTAGATCACCCTCTGAACTATGGCCATCGGGGTGATCTTGCACTGACACACCGCGTCCTCGTGGGATAATTATTTTATGAAGTCTTAATAATTGCACTAACGAAGTGTACAATCCCCTATGGCATTTTGCATGGGATAATATCCTACAGAGTAAAGATGAAAGAGAAAAGATTTAAAATAATTTTTTTTTATAAGAGTTCACTTTTTATAATGAAGTGAATGTAAAACATAGGCAATGATCAAAAATTCAAATAGGGGTAAAGATATAGGTAATATAATATTTATATAATTCATATACCTGATATTTGAGTGAATTTCTTTTTTTCTTTCAAAAAATATATATAAAAGCGAAAGTGTGTTTTTTTTCTTTTCGAAACATACAATACATGTACATTTATCAATATAAAGGAAGCATCTAGTGTTGAATGGTCTGAACTCAAATATTTATACAGGGAGTTTTGTATATAAAAACAACATCAAATTTGAAAAGGGATTTATATAACATTGTGCATTAAAATTAAAAAAAAAAAGATATATAGTATTAAAATTTTAACCGCAAGCAGCAGAAAAACAATTTATCCTTTCGGTCTTAACAGAATATGACATTGCTATTTCATTCCATTCATTGAAATGATCATTACCTATCGTCCTATGTTTTACATTCACTCATTATAAAAATTGAACACTTTTGAAGTTTGAATATTAAAATGGTGAAGGATAATTTTGTAAGGTCACTCGAAAGTGTTAATATGTTCTAAATTGACCAGACAATACTCGGTCATGTTTAATGAAGATTAAACAACAGACAAGAAAAATATAGTGCCAACTTTCAACCAACTAAAAAGTTATCAATAAATCATTGGTTTTTTTTTGTCAATTGTTTTTTTTTCACTTATAACCAGGTTCTAATCATGTTGTTCTAAACTCTTGGATTGTTGCACCTTTTAATGGCAATAAACATGAACGATCAAAGAGAAAATCTTGCTACAACTGTATTTGACATGAAACATGAATGATACGTTTGGAAGTGGTAATACAAAAAATATTAACAGTTGGCTTTAGGTTCGACTGCTCTGGTTAGACACTTTAATTTCAGAGGTTCCTTAACTTTGTATGTATTTAATGATTTATTGATTTTTGATGTATAAACTTAACTTGCAGCACTATTGAATATCATTCAGGTATAAAGCGTATATATGAGCAATCTTATTTTAGAATACAACTGCAGGCTTCTTGCATTAATATTTGGTTTATATGAGTATTTTGTCATACAAGTCCGGAAGACAATAACTAACTTAATTTTCTGTACTGACTTTTATTATAAATCATACATCAATGAGGCAGAACACATTATCATAGTTGATAATACATATCTGTTTATAAATTCATTAATCAGTTATATAGCATTAGGTTTATTATTACATTGTTGTCAATAATAAAAAAAAAAACCCACTTAAATATATATAAATTAAAAGGAAAAAAGTAGACAGATAAATCTGCATTCATCAAGAAAATAACAATACAAAAATTTAAAAAAATCATTTCTAAATTCGGTCAGTGTATATAGGCACCTGACTGTTTTTGAAGACCGTATGTTGCTTTCTGAATTTTTTGTTGTTTTCCTCTCATTCACTTACACCTAAAATCTCGTCCTATTAAACATCGACAGACAAACGACCTTATTTCAAAGTTGTAAACAAAGATATAAGGAAATGATGGGATATAATCGTAACGATTTTGTCAGCTATGAAAAACATTGAGCCTTGCCATAGGGTATTGTAATATAAAATTCCTTACCAATAACACAATATGTTTCTGATATTTGAAAATACATGTACCTTTCTATTCAAGCCAGTGCTCCAGCAATGACTTATTGTGAAAGGAAACCTCCAAGGTAAAACAAACCCACATGTTGAAGAAAACAAAATAAACAAGCTGCACCGATGACAAATGGAGAAACGAAACATCCAAGGTCAAACAACCCACAAGTTGAAGAAAACAGATAAACAGGCTGCACCGATGACAAATGGAGAAACGAATCAAACAACCCACAAGTTGAAGTAAGCTCATTAAACAGGCTCCAACAATGACTATTAATGGAGAAACGAAACATTCAAAGTCAAACAAGCCACAAATTGAGGTAAACTAATAAATAGGTTGGGACTACTCAATTATTGTCTTATAATTACAAAAAATCGGGATGTCATTAATTTAAAATTAAATATTTTCAAGTACATAGTACATTTTGTATATTAAATATAAAAATGATTTAAAAAAGCTGATATTTATCGGTATTCGTTTAAAAACCCACACATATTCATAAATAATACATGTTTTGTTGTTTTCTTTAAGTCCAATAGTAAATATTTCATGCATATTGAGAAGAAATCAAGTGTATACGTATTTTATCTGCAGAGAGGCTCAATAAAGACTAACAACATAGACAGGTTTTAAATACTATAAGAACATGTGATAGGAATTCTGATGAGACTACTCTCCACCCAAGCCACAATTAAATCCAAATAACATCAACAACAAAAACATTACGAAAAACATCAATAACAGACAGAAACAATGTAGTGCAAACTTTCAACCGACTTAAAATTTATCGATAAATCATTGGTTCATTTATCAATGTTTATAAGCAGGTTTTCATAATGTCCGTTATCAACTTTATGATTGGTGCAACTATTAATGGTAATAAACACGAAGGATCAAAGAAAAAATCATAGTACAACTGTATTAGACACAAAACACGAAGGATATATTTGAAAGTGGAAATAGAAAAAGTATTGACAATTGCGTTTAGGTTCGACTGCTCTGGTTTTCGTTAAGTGCTTCCTTAACTTTGTATGTATTCAAGAATTAATTGATTTTTTTATGTTTTAACTCAACTTGCAGCACTATTGAATATCACTCAGGTATAAAGCGTATATATGAGCAATCTTATTTTAGAATACAACTGAAGGCTTTTTGCATTAATATTTGGTTGATATGATTATTTGTTAATACAAGTCCGGAAGACAATAACTTACTTAATTTTCTCTACAGACTTTCATGATAATGTATGTTAAATGAATATTTAATTGATTAATTATACATCAAGAAGTCAGAATACTTTATCATTGTTGATAATACATATCTGTTTATCAATTGATTGATCAGTTTTTATAGCATTATGTTTGTACTTCACTTTTGTCAATAAATCAAGAAACCTATTTTATTATATATAAAATAAAAGGAAACAAATAAAAAAATAAATCTGCATTCATCATGAAAATAACAATAATCGACCAACAAACATACATCATTGCGTACGCATATAATATATACAATTTTGTTTAATTTGAAAAGTACTAAAAGAAGGTTATAACAAAAAAAAATAAAAAAAATTTCAGACGGGAAACTGAATATTAAAAGAGAAAAACATATCAATACAACATCATTTTTAAATGTCTTGTTTCTGTGTATTTATAGGAAAACAAATAGTTTGCTTCCGATTAACGTTGCAATGAAAATATCCTGAGCAGAAAAGTCATGCTTCATTTTAGATAAGTGGTTGGTACCTAATATGAAGAAAACAAATTCTTACTTTCATCTGCTCGGAATCTGATTCAATGACATTTCGTTGTCCAATGATAAGATATATTCTATCCTTCCTCACATAAGTTAGCTGCAGACATGTCGACAAGAAGGCACATATGTTGTTATAAATAGGAATACAATTCTAGGCAATTTACCGTTCAAAGTTCAAAGGTTGTCCTACCAAACATATATTCAAGCAGAGAAAACCTCTATAAAACGTAACCAGAGCACTTCAACTAACATGTCATGGCGTAATGTCACGTCATCACTTGCATTTTTTTTTTATCAAGTACATGATGTCGAGGCAAGTAACTCTATCGTTTTCTGCTGAGTTGCAATGAAAAGTAAAATTACAAATGATGGATATTTCTTGACGTTTGATCTGGACCTTAATTGACTGATTATGGATCAAGGACCTCATATCAAAAGACCCCCTTGGTCTCTATGACCTATGCGTTCTCAGTAACACCCATATACCCCACTAAGTAAATAGGGAAATAACTATGACTTGTTAGTTAAAATAAATAAAGGAAACAATATTATATTGTTGTTCGAAATTCATAAACCGATTCAGAAAAAACCAAATCCGGGTTACAACTAAATCTGAGGGAAACGCATCAAATGTAAGAGGAGAACTACGACACAACAGAAAAACCACATTAAAATGTAACACACACAGAAACGATCTATAATATAACAATGGCGGTTTTCCCGACTTTGGAACAGGACATTTTGAGAAAAAAAAAGATCATCAATCCTGAGAAAGTTACAACCTTTTGCAGAAAAATTAAGCGATATTTTTAATGGTTTCTGAGAAGAAGCAATACCAAGAAAAAAAGCAATTTATGGGGAAATTACTCCTTTAATAAAAGTTTTGGTTAAACATGCCATTGATTAGTTTCTGTTTGATTTCATTTACCCAATATCTTATTGGCATGGTTCAAAATAAAAGCATTATGTTAGAATTAGAGAAGGAAAACAAAGCCAGAACAAAATCCAAATTTTGTTTTTATGATAAATTCAGAGAGCTCCGAATTTATCCATGGCCAGAGGAAAATATAAATCCAGCAGAAATATTGTCCTAAAAGACAAGCAAAATATGAAATTAGATCTTTAAAGGCGAACTCATGATGAGATGGTTTGGAACGGTCCTGATATTCTGCTCACTAATGACCTCTACCGTGTGATCTTCTATAATTGCAAGCTAATAATTTGTGTAAGAAGGTTAGGAGTGCTATTTATAGAACATTTGACCCAATATTTTTTCATGAAGTAATTTTGGGGAAATGTAATTAGTGAAAAAAGTTAAAGAGGCAAAGAGTGATTATGTTTGACGCTAGAGATGACAATTATTAGTATTGTACATTGTAGTAAGGTTTATAGACAAACACGTGCACTGAGTCATCTTGTAGACTTTACATGACATATAAGGCTGATTATATATATTATTTACGTTACAATCAAAATAAACAAGTGTTTACTAATTCTTGCAAGTCCTCCTCTATCCATTATTTTTTTAAGTTGATATGCACACGTTTTAAGTCATCAAATATAGGCAGCTATTTGATCTTGGTTATTTGAGGATAGAAAAATTAAGCTATACAAGAAACATAGAATTCGATGAGTTTTCCGTTTTTCTTTACAGATTTAAAGATATTTCCCACCAATGCTGTTATTTAATTCATGGCGGCAATGTTGTTTGATTGAGCTCTAAAAATGAACTTGCTTTTTGTTCACAATTTTATTTCAAATTTCTTTGCAGTTATACAACGTACTCGATCTACTGAAGTTAGCTGAGTAACCCTATTCATTAGTCTCTAGATATAACAGGTAATTATCCAGTAAATGCGTAAGAATACTTTACGGTAGTTTATAAATTCACTTACTTTAAAATGCATTCATATACAAATTGTTCTTAGTTGGTTTTCATTAATGGTATATAATTAGTTAACAAAGGTACCAGGATTATAATTAAGTACGCCAGACGCGCGTTTCGTCTACAAAAGACTCATCAGTGACGCTAATATCAAAATATTTATAAAGCCAAACAAGAACAAAGTCAAAGAGCACTGAGGATCAAAAATTCCAAATACGTTTAAAGTAATAATAAATATAAGCTATTTTAGTATCCGCAAATCTAGCATTCTAACAACCATATGGAAAAGTTCACCTAAATATTGATCATTTCAACGGAAGAACATTTTATATATATGAATTAACAAAAGTAATAGTTAGTTTTCCTACCCTTTCCAACTGTTGAAATAATGCATACCAAAACACTTTCAAAACTGGGACATTATTTTTGCATTGTCTGTTATGAAACACTGATAAAAAATCAGAGTTTGTTCTGGTGCGTTTCCCATGCATTCTTCTTGATAGATCAACATGTTTAACATGTTCTAATTTTTTAAACCTTTAAACAAACTTTTTTAAAATGAAACAGTATTTATTTTACAAAATACCTTTATACTAAAAGCATGCAGTTCTTGGCATTTTATTGTTATCTAACATGTCTAAGTTTAATATCTATAATGATTTATATTGACATTGACCTTTGCATTTCAAGCGACAATGGGACAGGTCACGAATGTACAGTGAAAAAAGTGAAAACAAACGTATTTTTGCCTTGCAAATAAAACACTTATATGTTTTCACATTTCCCACAGGGCATGAACTCGCAACAATCGTCCTGTACATTGTAATAATGACAATAATCATAGCATAGCTCGGATTCATTGCCCAATTTTGGTTATACTTTTTTCTTTTTGGTTTATTTCCTATTCATATTTTGAACGAGCTTTAGATTTTCAAATAGATTGGCCTGTAGCATCACTAAAGAGCCATTTATTGTCGAAGTGTGCATCTTATGAAGTACAAGTTGTACAATGAATATTACTGATGTGGTATGCATGATCCAATATTTATTTGGATACTAACACAAATCAACATTATTATTATTGGTAACAAGGGACATAATCTATGATACTACTCAAAATGTTTACATGACTAAAGTCGTGTCACAGTCACATTGATGTAAAGTAAAAGTGTCCTCATCACAGAAACTAAACTCTTATATTATGCACAGTCATATTGGTAATAATCAATGTGTACATGCTGTTTAATACAGGCATTACGCACGGTGTTTGCACCAATTGCGTTCCACGACGTTATCAAGAAAAGGTTCACTTTGGCGTTATTAAAAAGAACGTTTCAAGCATGCAAACCAATCTATAGATATTATGTAAGCTTAACTAATGTTATTCATATAGTTACCTGATTGCTATGTTAATATTCTTGTTATTTAAGAATTGAATGCTTCTTTTTGTAAATTTATTGGGGTGTAAAAGCGTTGACCGAAGTACATTTTGTATGAAGCGCGGAAGCGCTTCATTCTAAAAATGTGCGCACGGTCAACGCTTTTACAACCCTATAAAGTTACAAAAAGAAGCATTCAATACTAATAATTACATTTTTTTAGCTATGATCATGAAAACACGAATTTTATATATTTTTTTTTATTTAATTCACCTGTGCACTGACCACGTGTTATCATGAATGAAAGTTGTATTAAGCAATGCAACTGCTTACGGAATAACACGTGATGTGCAGTTAGCCAATCAGAATAAAGTATTATAATGAAACATACATCTAATGTAATTATATGGAATTATTTACAAGAATCGTCGAAGTCGAATCAACAATTATGTTGGCCGATGTTTGTTTGAAATAAATAATACAGTCAACTCAAACTTTACACATTTGTTTCAAGTGGATACTAATTTCGATCACCCAACCCCACCCCTGTAATTCCCGCAAAGCTTTAAAAGTTCGAGATGAGCCACTCAATTACTCCTGTTATGAGCATGCTTCCAAATTATCAGAATGTGTGTCTTCTCTTATTTCAATATTGCCATGTCCGCTGTCAATATCAAGACAGATAAATCGAGCGGCTTATGACGGTACTATTGCTAATTTATTTTTTATCAACTTGTATTGAAATCTATCATCGTTAACTTTATCAAAGTAGAAACCTTTAATTACAGATGAATCAGCAGTCAAAGTATTACCCCAGTAATCAGCGGTGTTTTTGTGCAGTTCCATTTGTTCCCTAGTGCACGACAACAGATAGTAATCTGCAGTTACATCGTCAGTTTATGGGGCAACTATTGTACCTTTTTGTATTATTTGGTGTAATTTTCTTGTTCATCCGAACTCGAGTCTTTTATTTTGGGGTTCGGCTTAACTGCTACAAGCATTATTTCCATCGTTCATACATGTATTACATGTATAACACGATAAGTTTCTTATTTTTATTTCATAACGTTATTCGTTGATTGTACTTGATGTAGTTTTCTTACATTTTGTAAATGTTTGAATTGTCGATTTCTATTTCTTGGCACATTCTCTATGTATTCAAACAGCCGATGTTTTACACAACCAGTCGACTAGTTCGGATTTAATAAGTTATCAATTGAAAACATGTATAAATCATGTGTATTTTGTATTACAGCTTTTCCGTTGATCACGTTGAAATCGACCTTATTCCTAAGTCCTACGGCTGCATCTTGTACACCTTTTGCGTGCGATGTTTCAAAAAAATTTCTAACAATACAATAGTCAAAATCTTTTTGGGCAAACGACAAATCCCTAAAGGAATGGCACGACTTATATTGATATGAGAGTAAAATTATTGTCGTGAGAAAGATCGAGACTAATCGTGAAAAAATGTTCTTCTACCAACCCCGTGTCCTCGTTGAAATTTTCATCGCTTGGTACGCGGTGACGATAAAGTATTGTCACGTGTAGAGAAACTTATGTTCTTTGGAAATAATTCGATTATAATCCCCATTCTGATGATTTACATTTTGTTAAATTGTTTGGCATATTTTCTTAAATCGATGAGTCTTATGTAGACGAAACGCGCGTCTGGCGTTCTAAATTATAATCCAGGTATTGTCTTATATACATCATATATATATATATATATATATATATAATAATATTTTTAAATTTGCAAACTACATTTCACATCAAATAATAACAGTTCGTTAAAATATTGTCACTAGCGCTTTCATGCCTTCTGGCAATCTTCAGGCGACGTTTTAACAATGTCCTTGACGACACTGCCGTTGGTAACGTTTATTACGTTACAATAACGATAAGGGGAGATAAATCAAACGTGTTTAAGTAGATCCGTTTAATTTTGGCTGAAAGTCCTTTATAAAGTGTGCTTCCTTTGCCAGTCTTTTATATTTGTTCGATTCGTTCATTTTATAGAACGGATATACGGTTTTATATATATAAAATTAATGATTTCGATACCACTTCATCTTTCACAATGATAAGTTTTACTCTTTCATCATCAAATGACAAATTGTTCCGATATCCGCTTATATATATATTTTATACAAAAGACAGTTATGTGGCCATTATTTTTTATGCCTTTTTGTGATTGTCTTAACACTTTCTTAAGAATTGAAACCAATTTACATTAATTATTTGTTAATCGCGATCGTCAAAGGGGATTTGGCCATTTATTCCTCATCATTGCTTTTAGTGTAAACAGTATTTTAATATATATATATTATTTGAAATAGAATACTTGAGTGAAACTGTTAACAATCTCACATCGCTTCAATTTGAATGCAGCAGCATAAAAAAATAGCATTTATAGAATAAGTAATCGAAGAATTAAAAAAAATAAAAAAATCACCTTGAAACCTTGAATATTTGATTAAAATGTATGCTTTTAAATACAATATGAAATATGAAAATCAGTATTTTGGGGTTTGTTTTTTTTTTTGTTTTTTTTTTGTTTTTTTTTGTTCTTTTTTAGCATTTGTTCTGTTCAAGGTCAAAATTTTCTGACATCTTTAGTTATTCAAAATGTTAGCCTTATAAATCTTCATCAACACGACACGTGAATCAAACATGTTAGAACTACTGTTGCTAAATAAGTCATATTTTTTTATTCCTTGCAAAATAAAAAGTGAACATGAATATACGTAGTGGTTAGTTTTTACTTCCTTAAAATCACAAAATAAAATATTTGATTTATCACCAAATATGTTAATCTCTGTCAAATTAGTGTCAAAATTCAATTTTGTAATCTGTTACACAATTTGACGTCACATTGATTAATCATGTCATAGTTGTCAACTTTTATAAATGATTAGCTTCACACTATTTAAGGTCAGACCTACAAGTCAAAGGTCATGTTTTTCTTAATAAGGTAAATAAAAGGATCCTTTGAGGACTTTTTCTTCCAGCAGTACCAAATTTCTTTACAACAAAACTCATCGTCAAAACAGATTTTGTAACTAAAATTACATTAATATTCCATTATAGAAAGGAAGAATAAAATTATATAAGAATAGATCAAAATATTCAAGCAAATGTAAATGTGTAGATTTACAAGCGGAATGCAAACTAATGAAATTAATTTCAATATATGTTTAAACATATCATTTGATATCTTTGATGAGTTAATTAGATTTAGGAAGATGTCGTTTGAGAGTCAGGGTGCAATCAACAGTTTTTTTTTTATGTCGTCATATTTTTAGGGACCATGTATAATTGACACTTAGTGGTGGTAATGTTAATAAAGATACTTGTATAAAACTAGATATCACTAGAATCAGAATTTTCTCTAGTTTATAATTATGATGAAATAAAATAAATTGTACTTTTAATAGAATCAAAAAGTTTTATCCAGGGAAAATGGGAAAAAACATTGCCTAATCTATGCATAAAAACCCTGAAATCAGGTCATGTGCACACCGATGAAAACATGATACATGCGCATTTTTCATAATCAAAACTGTATGAATTTCATAGATTTTGACCTGGTCTTTCAAACAAATCATGCTTCAGGGTACGTCCGCCTGGTCCGAAAAGAGCTAAAGTGGCTGCAAACAAGTTTTCAATTTACACTGCCAAAAAACAGTGTGGTCTCCCCTCTAAACATGTATATCTAATCTAATTTTTAAAATTATTTTTATCATTCAGCCTGTTTTAATTGAAGCTGATAAACTTATTATTACAATCCAATACAAAAAACATGATACTTTTTTCACCAATTATGTTGATAAAAAGGGACTTCCCTCCATGTCTATTTTTAGTCGGGGAATAACCCCAAGTTTTTTTTTATAAGAAACTGTTTATAGCACCCTCAATGTGAAAACTATCCATATAAGTGACAATTTTGTAAAAGTAAATCATTATAGGTCAAGGTAGGTCTTCAACACGGAGCATTGGCCCACGACAAACAGCAAGCTATAAAGGGCCACAATAATTTACTGGTGTGAAACCATTCAAACTGGAAAACCAACGGTCTAATAACTCATCATAGATACAGGATTAACATTTTATATTTTTGCCAGACGCGCGTTTCGTCTCCAAAAGACTTATCAGTGACGATCGAATAAAAAAATGTTTAAAAGGCCAAATAGAGTACGAAGTTGAAGAGCATAGAGGACCAAAAATTCGTAAAAGTTTTGCCAAATACAGCTTATCTATATAAAAAAAAACGAGAAACACTTATGAACCACATTAACAACTACTGAACATCAGATTCCTGACTTAGGACAGGTGCAAACAATTGCAGCGGGTTTTAACGTTTTAATGGCACCAAACCTTTACCCTAATCTAAAAAATATTGTTACATCACAACACAGAAAGCCATACTTTAAAATATCAATGGAAATAGCTTAAATCAATCAAAAGACGCAGTAACATAAATGAACATACACTGAACATATAAATTTGATCTATGATACAATGTATTATACATACCTGTATCTATTATAACAAACCTATCAATATATACTTATTGGTATTATTTCTCTCTTATTGACTCTTCCACGGGGTATGATGTATCATTACAATATAAAGTAAAATTTGTTAAAAAAATAAAACCATCTCTCTTTTAAAAAAAGGAGCCAAAGATACCAGATGAACATTCAAACTAAAAGATCGAAAATAAGATGATACCATGGCTAAAAGAGACTAGCAGACAAATAACAGTACACACGACTCAACATAGAAATCCAAAGACTAAGCAACACAACCATTAACTGGGAGTGATATCAGGTGATCTCAGGTGCTTCGGAATTGTAAGCAGAATCTGCTCCATATGTGGCACTTGTCTAGTTGCTGATGCTATTACAAAGTTGATAAATATTCTAAATAGGTAGGTCACATTCGTGAAAAGGGAACGGGATTGTAGTAACGACATATATCATCCGTGATACGGATACCGTCAACCAACTTAACATATATCAATATAGATTTGCAAAGTTACCACATTATATCTGAAAAAAACTTACAACGCATTGAACCGAAATAAAAAAAAAAAAAAAAAATGCAGCAATATAAGAACACAATTTCATATTAAAATTGTCATACCCTTGTTTCACCGTATTTATTATGTCCATTACATGCCAAAACTACACTTAAACAGTCATAGAAGCATTTCAATTTCTCATAAGCTATGGAACAATGTCAACTTTGAATGAATCTTTAATGCACAGTAACTTTCAAATAAAACTAGAGGCTCTCAAGAGCCTGTGTCGCTCACCTTGGTCTATGTGCATATTAAACAATAGACACAGATAAATTCATGACAAAATTGTGTTTTGGTGATCATGATGTGTTTGTAGATTTACTTTACTGGACATTCTTCTTGCTACAGTTATCTCTATCTATAATGAACTTGGCCCAGTAATTACAGTGGAAAATATATTCTACAAATTTGCAAAAATTTACAAAAATTTATGAAAATTGTTAAAAAATGACTATAAAGGGCAATAACTCCTTAAGGGGTAACTTGACAATTTTGGTCATGTTTAACTTATTTGTAGATCTTACTTTGCTGAACATTGTTGCTGTTTACAGTTTATCTCTATCTATTTTAATATTCAAGATAATAACCAAAAACTGCAACATTTCCTTAAAATTACTAATTCTGGGGCAGCAACCCAACAACAGGGTGTCTGTTTTGTCTGAAAATTTCAGGGCAGATAGATCTTGACCTGATAAACAATTTATCCCTGTCAGATTTGCTCTAAATACTTTGGTTTCAGAGATATAAGCCAAAATCTACATTTTACCCCTATGTTCTATTTTTAGCCATGGCGGCCATTTTGGTTGGTTGGCAGGGTCACGCCACACATTTTTTGAACTAGATACCCTAATGATGATTTTAGCTAAGTTTGGATTAATTTGGCCCAATAGTTTTAGAGAAGAAGATTTTTGTAAAAGATAACTTAGATTTACGAAAAATGGTTAAAAATTGACTATAAAGGGCAATAACTCCTAAAGGGGTCAACTAACCATTTCTGTCATGTTGACTTTTTTGTAAATCTTACTTTGCTGAACATTATTGCTGTTTAAAGTTTATCTCTATCTATAATAATATTCAAAATAATAACCAAAAACAGTAAAATTTCCTTAAAATTGTCAATTTAGGGGCAGCAACCCAACAACAGGTTGTCCGATTCATCTGAAAATTTCAGGGCAGATAGATCTTGACCTGATAAACAATTTATCCTCGTCAGATTTGCTCTAAATGCTTTGGTTTTTGAGTTATAAGCCAAAAACTGCATTTTACCCCTATGTTCTATTTTTAGCCATGGCGGCCATCTTGGTTGGTTGGCCGGGTCACCGGACACATTTTTCAAACTAGATACTCCAATGATGATTGTGGCCAAGTTTGGTTTGATTTGGCCTAGTAGTTTCAGAGGAGAAGATTTTTGTAAAAGTTAACGACGACGTCGCCGGACGCCAAGTGATGAGAAAAGCTCACTTGGCCTTATAGGCCAGGTGAGCTAAAATTGTCCGATTGATAAGAATAAGAAGTGCAAATTGAATCAAAGCATATTCTGATATAAAATTAATATATATATGCATATAATATTGGAAACGATTAATTGTAGTGTAAATTGCATACTTTAATTTATGTTGACATGTGTGTTCCTTACTTATAAATGACTGTCTCTACAAAACATGTTATCCACTATGCATCACAAGAAGATTCTAGGTTCTTCCATACGGATCATAATTTATGAAATAATAAAGAAGTATCTTGTAATTTCAATAGAGTTGAAAATTATTAAACCAACTTCTTTTAACATTTAAACGTTAATATAAATAAAAGGTCTAATATTATTTTTTTTCGAAATTACTTTGGATGGATAAGTTTGTGGTTAAATATTTGCATGGTTATCGTCATATTTCAATGAATTTTGAAACTGTTATTCACGGTCTTAAATGGTATTAGGACCAATTATTGTCCTTTCAAAATCATAAAGGATTATTGGTAATAGAATGAAATTCAAAACAGTGTGGCTGTGGCCATTGATTGATACATTAAATTCATCCATTGACTGGGACAATTTACGTGAACGTTTGTCTGTAACGACCACTGTTCACGACGTACCTACGATAGACATTTGAACTGTGGGTCACCAAAGTGTTCTTAACGCCTTTAATTATAAAATAATTCGAAAAATTAATCAGGAATAACCTTTAAGTTTTGATTTATATAATTGATATAAATCAAAACATCGTGTTATTTCTAATTAATTTTTCGAATTACTTTAATAAGGTGTTGAGAACCTTTGGTGACCCCATAGTTTAAGTGTCTTTAAAAAGTACATAGTGAGCAGTGGTCGTTACATACAAACGTTCACTTAAATGTCCCAGTCAATGGATGAATTTAATGTGTCAGTCAATGGCCATAGCCACACTGTTTTGAATTTCATTCTATCATTGATTGAATTTCTATTTTTTGAAAATGTTACCAGTCATTCAAACACAACACTTTTAAATTCAAAAATAGGGCTAGAAGTCCTGATTAGATACATCGATTAACGAGACACAATGCAACGGAAGGGCAATGTACAATTGATAAAATCAATAAAGAACTTTCTAACAGTGCGTTTCTGCACTGCTTCGGACACGTATCTTGAAAAAGCCAACGATATTACAATGTGAGTCAATATGGTTTCCGTATTCGCAGTTTCAGATTTCAAATGTTTGGTTTTGAGCGTTCCTGATGAAGGTAAATCCAGAAAAAGCACGTCGGACGCTAGTCCAAATAATTATGACGTCTTGAAAGGCTATTATAATTTTTTTCTTTGACGCCTTACTTCGACGTCATAACGCCAAACTCATATTTTCAGTTGGACTTTGAGAGGGAATTTACTGCTTTATTAAAACGTTAAGCTGATTTCTCCTTAAGATGCTTCATTTTAAGAGTATAAAATATATTTTTGAACCAAACTTGGTACATTTTGACGAACCTGAATTTCCGGAAAATGTAAAACAAAGGTTCCGGAAATTCGGGTCTGTCCAAATTTTACCGAGTTTTTATTTTACATTCTCCTAAAAAGAAATCAGATAAACGTTTTAAAAAATGCCGTCGACATGTTCCCGCCTCGGATGGAATTATTTATATTTTTATTTCTGTAGGGATTAATTGGAAATATTTTGCACAAACAAACACATAAAAGGTAAGAATTTTTATATATGCAATTTCTTTTAGCCTTCATTGAAAATTTGATGGCTAAATTGGGTCTCAAAGTTGAGAGCAAAATAGGGAACGGAATCATCAGCTAGGTAGTCAGTCCTTCGGTACTGACATGATTTAACTAACTTTTCTAAAATTGTCCGCTTATAAATTTTGAAATTATTTACAAACTACGGTTTCAAATCCCTCAGGCAAAGTTGACTTTAGATGAATTTGGCTATTTTTTTTAATGTATTTTCGTCATGTAGCTCTTCACCGATTTTGGTCCTGAAACATCCTCGGATTTCAAATGTTTAGCTTTGAGCGTTCCTGATGAAGGTAAATCCAGAAAAGCTCTTCGGACGCATAAAATTATTAGACGTGCTGTTTTCAATTTTTTTCAGTACTTTGGTCTTATATAAAGAAACTTAAAGTAATATATAATATTTTATGACTGGTGTTAGACAATGAAAATAATCCTGCTACGTGCTCATACTAACGGACGCAATTTAGTTTCGCAACAGTTATTGTTCTGAACATAAACAAAAAAGATTTTATGTAACTGTTCCGATATTTTTTTAAATTATTCATATACAAAAACACTTTTGTAATAAGTGTTTGGTCTTAAATGTTAAAAATGATAAATGTCTTCCAAATAATAAGGTGGTTTGTTCTCTATTTATATGATAACTTATGTTTTACTAACAAGTTATGTAAATAAGTTTTTGACGCCGATCCCAATATGACCTCCAGTGGAAAATTTTACAAAAGCACACGAGTTTTTATGGAAATTGCGAACAAAGATATGCGGCGAGTCACTTTTTTTATTTAATGAATAGTTTATGACTAAGTTTCTTATGCATCACTAATCTGTATGATACATAGAAACTAGAATGGCGCATATTCAGATCATTATAATCAAAGCTTGTACACTGATTAATCTGTATTTTAATCAGAATGACACGAAAATTGTAATGTCCGTTAATCTGTTTATTATTTGAAATGGCTACCCATCTACAGTTGGTCAATGGTTAACACCAGCATTACAACGGACGGATTAAAGAATCTGTGCTAAGTGATTGTTAACTTAAGTGAGCCTTTTGAATATATTATGTTTGACTTGTTCATGTATCGTTGTAAATATAATGGAAATTGATGCGACTGTCATACAAGTTAGAGGTGTAGCGCTATAAAACCACTTTATTACTATTTTGATCTGAGCGTCACTGAGGAGTTTTATGTAGACGAAACACGCATCCGGCGTATTTCATAATAATCCTTGTACCCTTGATAACTATTAACACCACTGGGTCGATGCCACAGCTCACAGCTGTTAGACGTTTCGTTCCCAAAGGTATGTTTCAATCATATATTTTATGATGGAACAACAACTGGTTAAAATAAATGTGTTAATTTCCAATGCAAAGACCGTATGAATGAATCATCATATCTGTTTAATTCACGCATTGTTATACATATAAGGGATTTGTTGCGGCAGTCGTACAAGTGAGAGGTTTATCGCTATAAAAACCAGGTTCAATCCACCAATTTCTACATTTAATAACGCCTGTGCCAAGTCAGAAATTTGACAGTTGTTGTCCATTCGATGTGTTTTATCATTTAATTTTGCCATTTGATTAGGGACTTTCCGTTATGGGTTTTCCTCGAGGTTAAGTATTTTTTGTGATTTTACTTTTTGCTAAAGGTTTTCGTCAACAATATTTCGAATAAGTTCAAACATTATTTATCTTTTGGTTGTATAGTTACTATATGACTCTTATATTTCTTTTCAGAGTTTGACAAATAAATGCAACAGTAGTATACCGCTATTCTATATAAAAAAAGAAGATGTGGTATGATTGCCAATGAGACAGCTATCCACAAAAGACCAAAATAACACAGACATTAACAACAATAGGTCACCGTACGGCCTTCAACAATGAGAAAAGCCCATACCGCATAGTGAGCTATAATAGGCCCCGATAAGACAATGTAAAACAATTCAAACGAGAAAACTAACGGCCTTATTTAAGTAAAAAAAATGAACGAAAAACAAATATGTAACATATAAACAAACGACAACCACTGAATTACAGGCTCCTGACTTGGGACAGGCACATACATAAATAATGTGGCGGGGTTAAACATGTTAGCGGGATCCAAACCCTCCCCCTAACCTGGGACAGTGGTATAACAGTACAACATAAGAACGAACTATAAAAATCAGTTGAAAAAGGCTTAACTCATCAGATGGACAAACATAACATTTATGTCAGCAATTGTTATAAGTATGAAACAGTAATATCGAAGCTGAGTTGAAAATATTTTGCATGTAATCCGCCTAGAAATTGAAATAAAGCAGTTCTTATTGAAGGTTATTAAAATTAATGTCAAAGATTATAACATCAAATCAGCATTGGCGTGCATGTGGTCCGTAAAAATATCCTAATCGAGATTTGTCAAAGTATTACAGCACGAATAGTCAAAGTATTACAGTGTGATTCGTATTAGTATTACAGGTGATTCGTATTAGTATTACAGCGTGATTCGTCAAAGTATAACAGTGTGATTCGTCAAACTTTTACAGCGTGATTCATCAAACTTTTACAACGTGATTCATCAAAGTATTACAGCGTGATTCGTCAGAGTACAACAGCGTGATTCTTCAAGTAAAAGCAGCGTTATTCGTCAAAGTATAACAGCGTGATTCGTCAAGTAATAACAGCGTGATTCGTCCAGTAATAACAGCGTGATTCGTCAGTGTACAATAGCGTGATACGTCAGAGTACACTTGCGGGATTCGTCAGAGTACAATATCGTGATGCGTCTGAGTACAACAACATGATTCGTCAAGGTATAGCAGCATGATCCGTCAGGGTACACCAGAGTGATTCGTCTGAATACAACAGAGTAATTCGTCTGAGAACAACAGCATGATTTGTTAGAGTACACCAGCGTGATTCGCCAAAGTATAACAGGGTGATCCGTCAGAGTAAAACAGCGTGATCCGTCAGAGTACAACAGTGTGATCCGTCTGACCACAACAGCGAGATTCGTCTGGGTACAATAGCGTGATTCTTTAAGGTATAGCAGCGTGATCCGTCAGAGTACAACATCGTGATTCGTCAGAGTACAACAGCGTGATTCCTCAGAGTACAGCAGCGTGATTCGTCAAGTCACAGCAGTGTGATTCGTCAGAGTATAACAGCGTGATTCGACAATTCATAGCAGCTTGATTCGTCTGGAAACAACAGCGTGACTCGTCAAGTTATAGCACAGTGATTTGATAGAGTACACCAGCGTGAATGGTCAAGGTATGACAGCGTGATCCGTCAGAGTACAACAGCGTAATCCGTCAGAGTACACCAGTGAGATTCGTCTGACCACAACAGAGAGATTAGTCAGAGTACAATAGCGAGGTTCGTCTGAGTACAATAGCGAGGTTTGTGTGAGTACAACAGCGTGATTCGTCAAGGCATAGCAGCGTGATCCGTCAAGTCATAGCAGCGGGAATTTTCAAAAAACAGCGTGAATCGTCAAGTTATAGCACTGTGATTTGTCAAACTACACCAGCGTAATTCGTCAAGTTATAGCAGCGTGATCCGTCAGAGTAACACATCATGATTCGCCAGAGTAAAACAGCGTGATTTGTTAGAGTACAACAGCGTGATTCGTCAGTGTAAAACAGCGTGATTAGTCAGAGTATACCAGAGTATACCAGCGTAATTCGTCCAGTCATAGCAGCGTGATCCGTCAGGGTACAACATCGTGATTCGTCAGCGTGATTTGCTTAAGTATTACAGCGTGTTTCTTGTAAAGTGCGATTCGTCAAACTAATAAAATTGTTATTCGTAAGAGGTCTCATATATTTATCGATAATGACCAAATAAACTAATCATAGATACCAGGATGGCAATTTTGAACACCGTCATTAGTGAAATTGGTGGGATTTTTTTTCAGTTTTTCAATAGGAAAATGACATCTAAATTTCTGATCTAGACATTATCACGAAATGCTTATTGAATTTACCAGTATTCTAAACTACAAGAGCATTACACTTTACTAGTAGCCGACAACTTATGTCACTTCACATAAATTCATTGTAAAATACAACTTATTTTATGTGTCACCGTATACATATTTGAAATGTCACTGATTACATTTGCGCGTTTGTATGTTCATATTATTCTTGTATATATTATATAAAAAAACAAGATGTAGTATGATTGCCAATAAGACGACTCTCCACAAGAGACCAGATGACACAGTCATTAACAACTATAGGAAACTGTACGGCCTTCAACAATGAGCAAAGCTTATACCGCATAGTCAGCAATAAAAGGACCAGAAATGACAAATGTAAAACAATTCAAAACTAAAATTCAAACTATATAATTATTTTCAAAGTTTCAATATTTGTTTCTTTTCTTTGTGTTATAATGATTATGTGTGTTATTTTCAAATTCAGTATAGCCTGTACTATTAGTTCGATTAGGACGAGTCTTTTGGAAACGACACGCGCGTCTTGAGTTCACAATTTTAATCTTAGAATTTGTCAACAGTTTATTTACACTACGTTGCAAAGTATCATTTTAATCAGGAAAATGGCCATTGTTATATCATAGTTTTCTCCTATTTTTGAGTGTGAATTCACATAACTATAAGACGTGTCACGGTACTTTTCTATCCCAAATTCATGTATTTGGTTTTGATTTGGTTATTCTCATCGGATGTTGTCTAATGCTTAGTCCGTTGCTGTGTGTGTTACATTTTAATGTTGTGTTGTTGTTCTCCTCTAATATTTAATGCGTTTCCCTCAGTTTTAGTTTGTTACCCCGATTTTGTTTTTTGTCCATAGATTTATGAGTTTTGAACAGCGGTATACTACTGTTGCCTTTATTTATTTAACAAAAACTCATTCTGTATCGGATAGATCTGTGTGGATAGTTACCGTTAAGTCACAACACATTAGTACGAATAATGATAACACTACAGGAAAAATACTGAAAGTTCGAGGTTAAAAGTCTGCGAGATACAGCTGTGAATTTGCTCTTTGTACGTACCATGTCAAATGTACGTACCAGATGTGAATTAGCAATACTTCCGTTTTGTACCTTGTCAAATATACATAATATGTTTAAGAACATGCATATCAATTTGAAGTGCTTACACAAATGTATATATTGTTCAGTTAATATAACATTCTTTTTTAAATTCATTAATTTTCAAAAGTAAAAATTTCACAAAACATGACAACGCTTCCACTACTTAACATTCCTCTACATATAAGCTATAAGAAAATATCGATAGGTAGTTTTGTTTTGGTCTTCCCAAAAATATCTGCTCTATAACTGCGCAGATAAATGTACATCACTGTGCGTTTTAGTTTAGACGAGTCATGTATACTTAGGAGGCCCTTCTGGTAACTAAATTACCAACCAATTGATTATCATGTTCCTTATAGTTTTAACTGTTTTTAGAACATTATACTAATTACTCCTGTATAAACGTTTGAATGCTTATTTATTGGTCAGTGTTTGTTATTTTGTTGAACTTGTGTTCAAAATTCATCAAAACATGTACAAACAAGTATGTACAGGATCATTAATTCAACACAAGAACATGCTGTGTAACGTAATGGATAGAAATCAGTGTCAGGCAATTGATCAGAATTAGCTCAACTGTGATTAAAGGAATTTTCAAAACTACAGTGGATTCATTATTATTCGTGTGATATCAATTTTCTATGATTTCGAGGTCACAGGCGAACCACGAATTTAAACGTTGAACGAGGTACACATTTCCTAAAGGCATGTATTTGGGCCTTATTAAAACCATAAAATCAAATATTTACAAAAATACAAAGTGTTTTCAATCCACAAAAATTGGTACCACGATAAATATTTGACTCCCCCGTGTATCTGACCAGTAAAAGTCTGATTTGCCAAACTAAGCAAATCGGTGTTGCATAGTGTTCAAATTCTAAGCAGGTTTTTTCACTTTTAAATCAAAAGACATAAAATATTTGTGACAAGTTTTTTTATTACTTTTTATGAACGTTATTGGTTATCAATTATTTGATAGGAAATACAATAACAGAATTTACAACAGTATACAATGTATTTTCTTATCATATTTAAAAAGCAAACAAACAGTAATCATTGAAAACGGGTAACTAAATCCTTATACAGTGTTACAAGATATTTTACATTGCAACATTCTTTTGAGAAACAGTTGATGAATAACAAGTTTGTAATCTAATGAGCTGCTTATCAACTGAGACAGTATCTGGTGGACATAAGAATAAATAACAAACAGTAGATAGATTAGATTGTTTGGCTTTATAAATATTTTGATATGAGCGTCACTGATGAGTCTTATGTAGACGAAACGCGCGTCTGGCGTACTAAATTATAGTCCTGGTACCTATGATAACTATTTAGACCTCGTATCTTAATAATACAAACGTACCTATATAAATGAAATAAATATCGTATTACTTTTTGATATTTTAATGAGTAGATAACACTTTAGATGTACCGCATGTCATTGTTTCAATTTAACCATACAATAATACTTTTCGCAATTTTTGTCCTCTATACTCTTCAACTTCGTTTTTTATTTTGCCTTTTTAACTTTTTGCATTCGAGCACCACTGATGAGTTGTTCGTAGACGAAACGCACATACAAAGTAATGAAAACAGGAAACAGTAGTATACCACTGTTTAATAGTCATCAATCGATTAAGCGAAAATAAATCCGTCTCAAAACACAAAACTGAAGAAAACCCATCAACTATGTGAGGAATTGACAATCATACCACATCTTCTTTTTTATATTGATCATTTTAAAATTTCAGATTCTTCGAAGTAAAATAGATACATTTGCCTAGACTTGGGCGAGGTTGACACATGTACATGTATGTAGACGTCTGTTATGTTTGAATAAAAAAAAGAAGATGTGGTATGATTGCAAATAAGATAACTCTCAACAAAAGATCAAAATGACACAAAAAATAACAACTATAGGTCATCGTACAGCCTTCAACAATGAGCAAGCCCATACCGCAAAATCAGCTATAACAGGCCCCGAAATGGCAATGTTAAACAATTGAAACGAGAAATCTGAAGGAAAACTGAAGGCCGTTTGTTAACCTCTAAATGTCTTGTGTGTGTGTTTGTGTAAGGTTACTTTATGTTTTGCATATATAACAATAATCGTCTTTTATTCCTGTACAGGTCGACAAACTCTTTATGTTTTCCTTCTCCTTTTTGTAGAATTTATAGATTAAAATGTACTTAGATGATATTATATCCGGTAACATAATTATCAATATAAAACAATAATTTGTAAAACTTCTTACCTCCTTTACTTTGTTTCTTTAACACACGTGGATACAAAGCCCGAATAAAGAAAATCATGTAACCAACGTTTGAAATATTGTGTAGTGAATAAATAATCATATATTAAGTAAAAAAAATCTGGCGTTTGTTAACGTAATTTATCGCAACTAAAAATATAATACAGTTTGCTTAACATGTCATTCTTGACGTAAACAAACAAATTTACATCTTGTTTTTATATTGTGTTGTTAATAGGACTAGGATTTGGTAATGTTACAGAAAATCATAAAAAAAGCAGGGATTTAAGAAATATATATTTAAGCTATGTATGATAATAATGATGGTTCTATCGTTAATTTGTGTTGCTTGTAGATGAAACAGAATTGTTTACAGTAATCCATGAAAAATACTTTAATACAATTATTGTGATGATGCGGATGATGAATGAATGAATGAATACATGAATAAATAATGCTTGTTTCGACGTTTTACCTTATAAGCCAAATCTAATTGTTCTGAGGGCGGTAAAACATCTCGTATTTACTAAGTACACAATACGATATACAACATAAAATCGGTAAATCATTTACATACATTACGACACGAATTATCATTGATATGGTCATAATTATTAATTAACTGTTTACAAACCTTTGCATTTTTAAATACTCCAGCTTTTCTACCTCAGGAATAGATTACCTTAGCATGAAACGTTTATTAGTTTTTGGCCCTGAATGCTCCTCAACTTTTAAATTTATTTTATCCAAGCATCACTGGTGAGTCTTTTGTAGACGAAACGCACGTTTGACGCAAGTACAAAACTTTATACCTGGTATTTTTTATGAGTTTTTTTTTTACAACAAATGCTATCACAAAGTATTCAGAGAATCAACTGTAATATTTATCTTTAAACTGTTTCAACAATTTGCAATTTATTTTTGTATTTTGAAAGAAGAATTTATCCATAGTTTGCAACATGGTTCACTACTCTTTTTTCTAAAGTTGATTTTTGGCAGCACAGCTGTAAAGTTTTATTGTTAATCATACTTATATTTCATATTGCAGGACTTCCTAAGTAGGAAATCGTTCAAATTATAATGGCATATTGTTATTCTAAACTGTTTCCCAAAATTTATCGCCCTGAACACCATAAAAAATGATTTTATTAAAATAACTAAAATTGAGAATGGAAATGGGGAATGTGTCAAAGAGACAACAACTCGACCACAAAAAAAAAAATAACAACAGCAGAAGGTCACCAACAGGTCTTCAATGTAGCGAGAAATTCCCGCACCCGGAGGCGTCCTTCAGCTGGCCCCTAAACAAATACATACTAGTTCAGTGAAAGCATGTCAACAAAGGTTTTGATTTTGTAAATATTACCGGTATTTTTAACGACCATTCTGGATATTTTGATAATACCATGAATACTGAACTCCTTCTTATTTGTGATATTTACAAGATATATACCCGGAAATATGTGTTTAATTATAGCCAATTGTGATAAAGATGTGAATATCATTGAAAATACACCTATGTCATGTAATTGCAGTAATCCCGTATACACTTATGGCCCCATTTCCCATGTCTTATGAATATTGTTCGCAACCGAGAGTTAAAATCATTCCTCAGTAAAGGACCTAAATATCGCCCCCGTCAATTATTAATTGGAATGAGTGTCGTAATAGCATCCATGACTCACTCCGTACTTACTGTTTGAAATGGGTAAAACGGGAAAAAGCTGACTAAAAAATATTTGGAATCTTTTTTTAATTCAGTAATAAAGATAGTTAATATCTGAATACAATATTTTAAAGAACAACAACCATAAAAACCCTTTTTCGCGTATCAAACATAAACTAAAAGAACTAGCCAAGGAATTTGTTTTTGTCCCGGCTGATATAGCTGCTAATAATATCATTATTGTTTGACGTAAATTTATATTGAAGTTCTGCAAAAGAAAATCACGTATTCACCAACATTCCAACTGACTTCATTTTCAGAAAACGACATCTGTAACAAACACAAACTTTTAGCTACTTCTTTACAAGCAGAACCAAATACAATGAAAGTCCCAACTCTGTACTGGCTTCCGAAGCTACACAAAAAACCTTACAAATATAGATTTATTTCATCTTCCAGCAATTGTTCCACTACTAAATTGTCTATTCTACTTACTAGTACACTTGGTATAATAAAAATCTGATAATAAATTGTTCAAATAAGGCTTTTGAAAATAGTGGAATTAATTACTTTTTGAGCGTCAAAAACTCGTTGGAAGTACTTGATAAATTGCATGCATATATTGGTGATTTTGAATCGGTTCAAAGTTTTTATTTTTCTACCCTATATACCACGTTGCCTCATATTCTTATTAAGAAAAACATCACATCCTTAATTAACTGGGCATTTAAAAAGTCAGACTGCGAGTACATATGTTCAAACTCTGTTAGGTCATTTTTTAGTAGCGATAAACAAAAAAACTATGACAATTGGACATGCTTTGATACTATATATGCGCTTGAATTTTTACTTGATAACATTTTTGTTTGCTTTGGAGATTCCGTATATCATCAAGTTATTTGAATTGGAATTCCATTGGGGACTTACTCTGCACCACTTATTGCAGACCTGTTTTTATATTGTTATGAGTTACAATTTATGACTAAAATTAGCAAAAACCCATCGAAACAAAATTTGATAAAAAATTTGACAATACTTTTAGATATTTGGATGATATATTGGCTCTCAATAATGACGACTTCAGTGAGTATACTAAAGAAATCTATCCTGTTGCACTTACTTTAAATAAAGCTAATACTAACAATGACCCATGGCCAAGAATCTGTCCGGTTTAAGGGAGATAACTCAATTTGATAACAATTATTTGTATCGACAAGGACTATAATACATCCTCGCTCCACATGGGGTTACTAGATAATTTGACAATTGCGATAAGACGCACATTTAAGGGGTTGAACACCCGCTGGTCTGTAAGATAACTTCAGTGAAAACCAATACCAGATGTTATCGCTAAAATAATTTTGATTCATGTTTTCTAATTTTTCGTTCAATTTGTAAAATTAATTGAAGGCCGGAGTTCCGATCTTTGTTGAAACCGGGGACTACTGAATTAGTTTCTTAGCATATCCAGAAATCAACGCCACTTTGCTTATTTGAATATTATACTAAAGAAATCGGATACGGGTCACGGAAATTACATTAAAATGATAGGGAATTTTGAAAAAATGTCTGTTTTAATTTTAATTTAGGTGATAGACAGGTTGCCGGGGCAGAAAATGAATATACACATCAATATACACCATTTAAACGAAACATAATGACTGTTGTTGGAAAAATACAGGTTCCTAAGCTATTTTAAAAATCGAAGCGAGAGGCTTTTAATATTGCAGTGTAAAATACAGGCTAAAATGGCTGAAACGTCAAATTTGCAGACTTCGTGATGAAAATTGGCTACTAAGGTCATTACTAAAACAGGTTGCCGGGGTGAAATTTGAAACTTGAATTTCCAAAGAATAAGCTAGTGCAAACCTTGTATGTGTAGTCGTTAAACTCTAGGTTCCCACGTAAAGTTAAAATGTCACTATTTCAAGAAGAATAAACTCACGAAAGCACGAAAAATTCACTAAATTCGCGTTCATTGTTTTGATTTTGACCGCCTGACAACTTTACGGAAATATCAAAGTGATTGTAAATAAGGACTCAGTGACGGGCAACTTATAATATCCGTGTTTTAAAGATTTTAATGATTTTAATGATATCAAGCCAGTCCAGTTCAAACTACTATCACGTGGTACAATTCTCATTTACATATTATGAATATTAATTAGCAAAACCACTACTAATTTCTGGCTATGGTCCTAGTTGAAACATTAAAACGGCGCAAGATATTTGACCCAAATTGGTAAATGAAAAATGCATATAAATAGATTATATTTTCTTATTCAAAATGGATTGATCATCAAACTGACTGAAATGTATTTGAATTTTAGTTCAAGTAACATATTTTCGAACATCCTGGCACTTTAAATTTCTAGGAGGTGAAATTCTCGGGATTTTACCTCAAACTCTATGGGAAAATACAATTTTTAATTCCAATTTAAAACCAAACGGTAAAAGATATCACAAAGATTTTGAAAACACATGTCTAATATGATAAGGAGATTTAAAAAAAACATCTCAAATTTAATTTTAATGATTCAACAAAAAAATTAATTGAGTTTTAAGTTTGTGTACCTATATATGGTAAAACCCGAGGATTTGCCACCGCTTCAACTCCAATATTCAAATAGATAAACACAATCTAATTATCTGATTGGTCAATCTTCAGCTGTGATGCAAGCATGAAGAAATGTCGTTGTCTTACGAGTCTTTATTTTTTTTTATGTGTATATATATAACAGGTACCTTGAGAATTCGGAATGTCTGTCGTTTAATTCAATTTTAAAATTCATTGACAGTTAATAATTATTAAATGTACACTCACTTTGAGCATGGAAGTAATATTACTTCTATGCTTTGAGTGAGAATAACAGCACAATTCCGCGAGTTCTGATTTGTTTTTCGTAAATTCTTTTTTTATAAATGAGGCCGTTAGTTTTCTCAATTAAATAATTCCATATTTTTTTAATGTTGGTGCCTTTTATATCAGACTATACGTACGGTATGTTTTTTTCCTCAATGTTGAAGACCGTACGGTTGTCTATAGTTGGATACGACCACCTATACCAAGTCAGAAATATGACAGTTGTTACATGTATCCATTCGTTTGATGTGTTTTATCATTTGATATTGCCATTTGATTACGGACTTTACGTTTTGAATTTTCCTCGGAGTTCAGTATTTTTGTGATTTTACTTTTTTTGTTTGAACTTTGGTGGACAGTTGTCTTATTGGCAATCGTATCACATTTTTTTTTGTTTTCATATGTATGTTCGATGTGTACTGGTAGATAACTTATCTTCAAATCGGTACTTTAGATCTTTTGTATTCTGTAGATAAGTTTCATGCCCAATGTACAGGGAAGCATTTTCCTACTAATTTAAGAGTTTGGTCTTGTGTTCTGCTTTTATACCACAGATAAATTTGAGCACTCACAAACATTTTTAACCCCGCCGAATGCCACGGTTTCTAGTTTTGTTTTATAAAGTCAGGAACAAATTATTTGTTATTATGAGGTTGTCGTTTCTTGTTATCCACAAGAGAAAATATAACACAGAAATTTTGTTAGTCTTATGTGTGTGTGTGTTTTTTTTTTCAATTTTTGTTATATGTTACGGAGTTTTGTGTGACGTTCTTTTCGCTAAATTATATATAGTTATAACATTATTGTATTGAATACCCCCCCCCTTTTTTTTTGCGTTAAAGACCCATTGGTGACTATGGGTTGTTTTCTGCTCTTTTGTCGGGTTGTTGCCTCTTTTTATAAGTCATTTTCCGTTTCCATTCTCAATTCTATTGAAGTTATAAAGCTACTATACGATATGGGTTAAGATAATTGATAAAAGCCATACAGTAACTTATACGGTTGCACGAAGATAGTGAGAAAGCGTCATTTCAAAAGCAGATTCTACATTTTGTTTGTATCTACGTTATGACAATTAACACACTTAAATCATGTCTGAAAATAAAATCTCGGAAATGTCATATTTGTTGACCCTTTCCTGTTTTTAATAAAATAATACAAGATTCCAGCATCGTTTCCACCATATATCCACCTCGAGTATCCACAGGTATATAGCCTGAAGCTGACATGTTAATTGTCATACAAGTACCTGTTCAAAGCTAACAACCTTTATCGTTTTGTGAAGAAATTATTGACTTTTTATTTAATATTGTTTCGGTTCAATGAATTTTAATTCAGTTGAAGAGCTTGGGATTAAATAAAATGACAAGGCAATTCTGTAAACAGCAGTTTATTTTCATTTTATACAAGAATACTGTTGTATTTAGATATATATGTTAGTTTCGATTATTTTAGTCATCAACAAGTTTCTTTTTGACGGCGAATGTAAATTTATATCATCATATGGTAAAACGTGTCTTAAAAGGGGTTAACTTTCTAATGTATTATTCGTATATTTAGTTTTAAGAAATTAATAACAGAAACTTGGTTTTGAAGAAAAATCTATTATCTGATTTTAACTTGCCGTATCAAGTGGTCGAATTCAGTGGTGTATTATATATGCTGTTTTATGCATGCACTGTTAAAGTGCGACGAAATGGAATTGTTCTCCTTTGTGATTGTGTATTCAAATCGTGAGAAAATAGCCTTAAAAAGGTTATACAAGTATTGTTACGAAAAAGAGTCAAAAGGACCAGTTAAAATGCAACTAGTCACTGGGGGAGTTGTCTCATTGACAATCTGCCATCATACAGCTACTGCTGAACTCTTTTTTTTTTTGCCAAATATGAATAGAAACTATTTAATCCCATTAATTACAAAAAAAATGTGATTGTGTATTGATAAAACACTCAGTTGAACGTGCATCTATTTAATACAATGCGTTAACTTTTAGATTACGATTGCATATTCTCATACTTTATTTAATATCAGTTATAAGCACGTGATAACAAACAAAAACTGAATATATAATTAACTTCAATAATAAAAACGTGAATTTCATATTATTTATTGTTTTGTAATTCCTTCAGCCCTAAACCAAGTTAATACAAAACGTCGTTTACACTATATCACATGAATTATTATGTCTCAGCATGACTGTATAAACAAGATTGTGTAACAGGCTACTATCTGTTTACACAAACAATATATCCTGTTGTCAAATAGAAATTGATAGAATAAAAACTTAAAATCGCCTACTTTTAAATCAAATTTGGTGCAAGGAGACAATAACCAATTTAAAAATAAACTACACCACATTAAACTATAACTTTTCATCTTTCTCTTGGTCACAACAGCTAAGGAATGTCATCAGTAAAAGTATTTTATTTATTTTTTCAAAGCTGACCACTTTCCCTAAAAATGGCATTTTCTGTAAGAATAACGGCAAATGTAAGCCATTTGACATCACTGTATGAAAAATCTAAATTTGTTGCATGAAGTTTAAACATTATTTTAAAATAATTTACATCATTAAAAAGAAGACACATTAAGGATTCTGGTGATCACAACAGCTAAGAAAACAACCGGGAAGAAAATTGAATATCGTCTTATAAAGATTATTTTCCATATAACTTCTATATAACGATTGTCTCCATGTAGGGTATCTGAATTCACGCATGCGCAATGTCGACCGGACTGATTCTTGACAATGACTGCCCTTTCCTCGATCTTGATATCTATATCATAAACAGGAAGCTTAATACAAAAAATTATGATAAATGAGATATTTCATTTCCTATCGTTAATTATCTATTTTTAGATAAGGGACGTTCCCTTGTCATATCTTATGGTGTTTATATATATCAACTTGTACTATTCGCTCATGTATGTAACAACGTATTAGATTTTAGCGAGAGAAATTTATGTATTACTGAAAAATTATACCACCAGGGTTTTCGATATCACAAACTAGTCAAAACATTTACGAAATTTTATCATCGGTATAAGGAAATAGTTAGTAAATATAACTCAACATGCATACATCTTATACGTTCAGGTATTTCACATCAAATCTTTTATGATAATATTCTTTACAAAGCACACAAATGTCAGTATTTACCTCAAAAGCTTACAAAACCTTTAAACAGACTTATTAAGAAGGGATATAGTTACGATACTGTTGTCAGGTCATTAAAGCTTGCATATGTTGGCTTTAATATTGATTCACTTATAGGGTCTTTGCATCGGTACTAAACACATTTATTTAAAAAACAGTTGTTGTCACGGGTTATGTTCTTCTCATATATTTTATGATAGTAAGATACTAAACCCCTAACGGGAGGGATTATGCCTGATATTCATATGATGAAGACATAATCTTTCAATCAGTTTAATTGGGGTCTGGAGTTGGCATATCAGTTAACTGCTAGTAGTCTTTTGTTATTTATGTATTATTGTCATTTTATTTATTTTCTTTTGTTACATCTTCTGACATCGGACTCGGGCTTCTCTTGAACTGAATTTCAATGTGCGTATTGAATGAACAAGTCTAATTTAAAATGGGAAAGTCCATAAAAAATAATGAAAAAAACAACTGCTATATTTTTTACTTGGTACAGATATTTCATGAAAAGTATTTCTTGATGTGATGGTTTCTTTAAATTATCTGTACAACACAAACTCAATATCACTTACCCTTTGATGAATAACAATAATCAAGTAAGTAAATCAATGAACATAAGTAGTCCTTACGTGCATAGCAGATACTGGCGAATCTTTTAAGTAACATATATAAAGGAGACACCTTGTCAATTTTGCTCTGTCCTGTTTAAACTATTATCTACATAGTCATGATGATAATGACAATGATGATTATGTCATGCTATTATTAGTATTAAGAACAGTTAAGATTATTGCTAACCTTTCGTAAAATATAACAGGAACTGACAAGAGATCTGTTGTAAAGCAGTCTATTTAATAGTCACCTTGACACATTTGAAACAGTTTCTGAAAAAGCGGGTCTATCCTAGAGACACTGTTGGACAGTTAAACACTAGAATAGATTATGATAGTTCCACCCTAGAACTGATCCTCACTTTTTACCCTTTGTCTCATCTAACTGGCCTATCACTCAAACATTTATTTACTCTAGAATAATCATATATTTATATAATAAATTCATTTTATATATTTCAATAGTCTCACAAATTTTATTTATCTATATATATTATTTATTTTTTTATTTTTTCGGACTTTATTTACTGTCTTAAATATCACTATTTTTAATATACTTCTTTTTTGCAGATTTCATTTATGTATTTACTTTACTTATCTACATAATAAATCATGTATTGTATATTATATAACTGTTAAACAAAATACTATTTTTTTTCTTCGAGTTCGTTTTTTTTTTTTTGTTATTTAACTTTCATGACCTGAAAATGAAGTTTGCAGTTAATGTGGAGAAAAACTGTTTTAATTGTTCACGCGAGAATGATGGTTACATAATCCATGAACTAATAGAAACAATAGAAAACTTGCAGTGAAATTTGAAACGTATTAAAGCGAAATTTCAAAAGATTTCATAAGTTAATGATATCCTTTTAAACAAATTATGAAGATGTACAATTTCTACAAAGAAACCTAATCTGTTTAATGAAGATAATATGCAGAATTGATGATCTACATTGCATAACAAATACTTCCTCAATCTTCACCTACATAGACTGAACAGTAAACGAATTCCTATCTCACAAACATAATATATATATATATATATATATATATATATATATATATATATATATCGTTGTGTCATTAGTTTGAAACTGATCACAGTATTTGATATTTATTTTTTTCTCTCTGTTTTAAATTTGCACTGAATATGTTTTATGGCAAAATTTTTATCAATTAGTAATAACTGCACATCTTTGGATTACTGAAATTCAATTTGTGATTTAACATTATAAAACTCAATCTACATATAGATGCACCAAGAGGAATAACTCGAAAAAGACTTTCAGTTTTCAGTTTAAGTTTTAATTTATATATAAAATAAGATAAAACATTGTATTATGAATCCTTTGATATTATGGGCAAACGTCACATATAGAAAGACCACGCCTGTAAAAGATAGCTGCTTAAATTTACAATGTATCAAGCTGTATGAATCGATTTGACTCTTCCTTTTTTATGAATAATTGTGAGGGGAATTCGGTATCTGGTAAAACTATTATCTGAAGATGCATGTCTTGCTTGTAAATATGATTGTAATAGTTCGGTACTAGTTCCAATTGTAAAATTTATTTCCATTACTTGAATTATATTGTAAATCAAGCTGCATGTATCGATAATCAAATTTGTATTTCATTATATTCTGTGAGAAGTTACTTACAGAATAAATAATTTGTAAAGCGTGTGCCAGTTTTATCGAAATTGTCACTTTTGTTTAACTTTTAATACACTATTACTAATCAACGAACCTCTTTTATTATATGTCATTCAAAATCTACTTATATACATGTATTTATGAGATTAAAGAGCGCCATCACTGAGATTTTCGCATACTGCTGATGACTGCTGTACCCCTATTTTGACATTTTTAACTATCATGTCTGTTTGGTTCACGCATCGTTGTAAATATTATGGAATTTGATACGGCTGTCATACAAATAAAGGCAAAAGTAGTACACCGCTGTTAGAAATTCATAAATCGATAGAGAAAAAAACAAATCCGGGTTACAAACTAAAACTGAGGGAAACGCATCAAATATAAGAGAACTATAAGGTGTAATGTTGACATAACTGAAAGGACATCCGGGGCTTGATTGCTAAGGCGGTTTTATGTCACGGCTCCCACAAAAAGTATGATTTAATGTGTATCAGATGTGGTTTGATAACTAATTTTGAATCAGACGAAGTTGTAATAGAAGTTGGAAACTTTTACAGTCGTAAGATGTCAAATTCAGCAAATAATACAAATACTACAATTGAAAATTCAGAGGTAAACCAAACCAATGACAAAAACAATATGGCGGACACCATCGAGACTTACTCTTCTATATTGCAAAAACAAAACACAAAAAACAATTATGATGTTGAGGATGTAAAACCAGTTTTCATATTAGAAACTGACTTGTTTGGCAACACTAAACCAAGCAGAGACCAGTTTCTAACACACATAGAACTGTACAAAACCATTGACGCTACAATATGCCCAGCCAGTCATCTCAAAGGGTTGCAGTGTGTTCGAGGTTTGTGGAGAATCTATTTTGATTCTGATATCGATAGAGAATCCCTCATTACGTCTGGCATAACAATTCGGAATAAATATATCCAGGTTTACAGTAGAAACCCAAGGATAATTGTTAATGAAAGACCAACTTACCTGAAAGTACGTGTAAAAAATGTGCCCTGTTCCGCTGAGGACGGACAGATTGAACGAAGCTTAGAATACCACGGATGCGAGGTTATTAAAATGTACAGAGAACGATTGCGAGTAGATGGCCTGTTATCAAATTGCCAAACTGGAGACAGAATCGCAATGGTAGCTCCTTTAAGTAAAGCTTTACCGAGATCTGTCCTTATTGGTAAATACAGAGCAACAGTTATTCACCAAGGACAAGAAAATCACAATCAAGCTGAAATCTCATGCAATAAATGCCTAAAGAAAGGTCACAAATTTTCGCAGTGTCCAAATGACTGGGTTTGTCTTCATTGTAACAAACAAGGACACAGACAAGCAGAGTGTAATTCGCATCTAAGTGAAAGTGACGACACAGAAGACGACAATTCAGATGAGGATAAGTCAGAAACAGAAGACTCGGTGCAGACATCACAATCAATACTGCAACCAATCCCCAATGACAGTCAAACAGTATCAGCTATAGCTCCACTCAGTAATGATCAAACAGACACTTCTACCAACAAAAGTGCAGACAACGACAATACATACATGAACAATCATGACTCAGGATTGGAAGCTATAAACACCAACACTCCAATAGATGGTTCGCACAAAAAAAAGAAGAAAAAAAAACTGACTAATAATCAAAAGAAAACACTAGGAGATATAAGCCAATATTTCCAAGGAACGAACCAAACTCCAAGAAATAAAACCGATAAGAGAAATGCAACAACCCCAACAGAAGAGTATCAAGAACGTACAGGTCCTGCACAAAAGACATTTAAACCGTAGGGCCAGTATGATATGTAAATCCATTACAATGCAATTGTTAAATAATTAAAACACTACAATGCTCAAATATAAATATATGTACATAGAATTTATTATTTTTATTTTATTAATTAAAAAAAAACAAAAAAATGATTGTGATGCAATGCAAGATTGCATACTTTCAAAAGATTATGACTATTTGAATGTCAAATATATGTTTATCATAAAAAATGTTTATGTTTCAAACAATCACATGTTAGTATGGTACGCTATAAATAGAACATTAGAATTTGAATGTATCTTTGGTAAAAACCACATCATTGATATTGAAATTGCAAGAAATACACATATCTATATCCAACATTTTTTTCTCCATGTGAAAAAAAATCCATCAGTCATTTATGCCACGTTTATAATCCAGAGTGGTAATATTCTTCACACTTGTTTTCAATGTATAGAAAAGGAAAATCCAAATCTATTTTTAGAACATGTCACTAAATGTATAGCCATCCACGTTTTTTTAACATTCACAGGTAAATCCAATAATGATATATTTCTATTCTGGCTAATATTTGGAATATGGTATATCACAAAACCATCACTGAAATTGTTTAACTTTTCTTTTAATAACATCTGGTGTTCAGACATACCACTTCAATTTGCTAATCAGAATCTGGGTCAGTGTCTGAGTAATGTCAAGGCCATATGCGGTCTGAAAATAGACAATGAAATAAAAAGTAAACAATGTAGTTATCATACTATAAATGTTAAAATGATTATTTGCAATATTATTGTAAGCACTATTGGCAATGTTATGTACAATGTGTATATTAATATTAATACTAGCTGTATATACCATGTTGTAAACAAATTATGGTTATATTATATATAAGAAACTTTACTTTTTTTAACTAGAAATCTATGGTAAACAATGAGTGAAACAATACATATATGTTCATTAAACTGCCAAGGTCTTGGTTCAAAAGATAAAAGACAAAGGCTTCATATGTGGATGAAGTATCAGAACTGTAATATTTTATTTGTACAAGAGAGTCATTTTACTTCTACTTTAGAGGAAAAATTTAAAAATGAATTCAAAGGTGATACATACCACAGTTATGGAAATTCTCAATCAAGAGGGGTATCTATTTTTATAAGTGATCACACTGATTATCAATTAATTGATAAATTTCAAGATGAGGAGGGGCGCATAATTTTGATTAACATAGAAATTTCGGAAAGTATATATACTCTAGTTAATATTTATGCACCAAATCTACCTAAAAATAGGAATGTTTTCTTCAAAAAAGTAAATGACATGATACAGAAAAACAGTTTAGGTATGGTCATAGTAGGGGGAGATATGAATGATACATTATCTAATATTGACAACAAAAAAAACAACAGAAATAATAAAAGAAAACAAAAACCAGTCAACAGTTTAAAGGGGTTAATCAAAACACACAAACTGATAGATATTTGGAGAGACATACATAGAAATAATATACAATTTACATGGAGACGGAAAAATAAGATAAACGAAGCTAAAAATAAGATAAACGAAGCTTCACGCATAGACTACTTTCTTGTTTGTCCAGAAATAAGGTCACATATTTATTCAACAGATATAAGACCTGCACTTATTTCACATACAGATCACCAAGCTATATCTTTAAAGGTAAAAGGGAGATCACAATCAAAAGGGAAAGGTTATTTTAAAATTAATAACAGTATCTTAGATAATACAGAGTATAAAAATATAATAAAAGGTCTTATCATGAAATATAAAAATAAAACAAAACTTACTGATAAAATAGGCCATCAATGGGATCTGTTCAAAATTGAAGTTCGAGAACATACTGTTGCATACTGTAAAAGAAATGCAAATAAAAATAAAAGTGAAATACATATATTGGAAAATAAGATAAAAAAATTAAATGAAAATATAAACAGAAACTGTAAAGATGATGTTATTAAACATTATCAAGAAGAATTAACTTATAATGAATGTAAACTAAGAAAAATTTATGAAATAAAAAGTAAAGGAGCTCAAATAAGGTCAAGGATTAAATGGGTAGAAGAAGGAGAGAAAAATACTAAATTTTTTTTGGGACTAGAAAAAGCTAGACAGACCAGAAAGACTATAACTGCTTTAAAAGATGAAAAAGGAGATATACATACAGAGTCTTCTAAAATTTTACAAATAGAAAAAGAATTCTATCAAAATATTTATAATAGCACATGTCCAAATGTAAAATCCATAGATAAATATATTAATGATATAAATATTGATCATAAATTAAATAAACAAGAGAGTGAGATAATGGAAGGTACATTAACCATTGAAGAATGTACTAGTTCGTTATTCAAGATGAAACTTAATAAATCACCTGGAATTGATGGACTTAGTGTTGAGTTCTATAGGACTTTTTGGAATGATTTAAAAGAATTTGCTGTATCTACATTTAATTATTCATATAAAAAAGGGGAGTTAACAAGTTCTCAAAAACTAGGAGTTATTTCTCTAATACATAAAAAGAATGATCCACTTTGCTTAAATAATTATAGACCCATAACTTTATTAAATATTGATACAAAATTAATTGCATATTCATTGGCTCAACGCATTAAAAATATACTTTCAAATATTATACATAAGGATCAAAATGGGTATGTTAAAAATAGATATATAGGTTATAATATTAGACAAATCCAAGATATAATTGATTATGCAGAAAGATTTAACATAGAGGGGGCACTGCTTTTTTTAGATTTCTCTAAAGCATTTGACTCTTTAGAATGGGATTTTATGTTTTCAGCTTTAAAAAAATTTGGATTCCAAAACTCTATGCTTAAATGGATTAAAACTTTATATACAGATATAAAAAGCTCAGTAATAAATAATGGATGGATATCTGAACCCATAAACATTCAACGCGGTATACGACAAGGGTGTCCGTGCAGTGCATTAATTTTTGTTATTGCAGTAGAGATATTAGCCTGTAACATAAGGCAAGACCATAACATTAAAGGCTTTGAAATTAAGATAGATGGGAAAACACATTCATTAAAAGTCAGCCAACTTGCAGACGATACAACACTTTTTCTAAAATCACAAAAAGACATTTCAAAAGTTTTAAATATGATTGAAATCTTTGGCACATTATCAGGACTTAAATTAAGCAGATCAAAAACAGAAGGCATATGGTTAGGAAAACACAAACATTGTAAAGAAAAATATGAAAACATTAACTTTACAAACAAACCAGTAAAATGTTTAGGAGTTTTTTTTGGTTGTAATAAAAATGATTGTCAAAAGCTCAATGCTGAAAAACAATTAGAAAAATCTGAGAAGATAATTAAAAACTGGGAGAAAAGAAATCTAACCTTATTGGGAAAAATAACAGTTATTAAATCACTGATTCTACCCAATATTACTTTTTTAGCATCTGTTTCTCACATAGAAAAAGAATATATTGATAAATTTAAAAAAATTGTATTTCAATTCTTATGGAAAAGCAAAACAGAAAAAGTTAAACGTAATGTATTAAGCTATGAATTGCTAGATGGTGGTTTAAAAATGATTGACATAGATAAATACATGGAATCTTTAAAAATTGGGTGGATTAAAAGATTAATATATGGAGATTTTGCCAACTGGAAAGTAATACCATTATTTTATTTTAATAAATTTGGCAAGAATTTCCTTATCTTTCATATGAACATTGATGGTATTAACTCAATTCCTGGTTTAAATAAGCTGCCAGAATTTTATTTGAATATATTAAAAGCATGGGTAAAAAACAAAAAAATAGAGCAACCAGAAAACTTTAGAACTATTCGACAACAAGTAATCTGGGGAAATCAATTTATCAAGATTAAAAAAAAAAGCCTTATATTTCAAAACTGGATAAATAGCAAAATCATATATGTAAATGACATTATAGATGAAAATGGTAACATATCAGAGAAATATATTTTACAAAAACTCAATATTAAATGTAATTGGTTGTCAGAATTTTCTCAATTGAAGAAAGCTTTACCAAAAGAATGGATAAACATTTTAAGACAAGAAAATTCAAAGAAAACTCAAGTAAAAACAGATTATGTTTTATTTATTAAGAGAAATTGTAATTATACAGAAACATTAGACAAGTTAGAAACAAAAAAAATTTATAACACATTCATTCAGAATGAGATTCAAATTCCTGTTGGCTTTAACCGATGGAAAACAGTGTTAAATATTGAGTATATTAAGAGTTCAGTCTGTAATATATTGAAATTTGTTCACCATTATTTGAAAGAAAATAAGTATAAAGTGTTTCGTTGGAAATTGTTACACTTTATTCTACCTTGTAAAACTTTATTAAAACAGTGGAATATCTGCAATACTTCAAATTGTAATTTTTGCAATACCACTGAAGATTATGATCACATGTTTCTGAAATGTCATTTTCTTGATGACTTCTTTAGTAAAATTAAAAATCTTTTTGGAAAACTGAATATTGATAATAATATTCTAACATTGAAAAATCTAGTATTTGGTTATAAAATTAATGATGAACAATATTATGAAATAAATTATTTGATTACATTAATAATGTTTTGTATATATAAAGCTTACTACATGTCTGAACAGAAAACAGAAGCTATAAATGTTTATGCTGTTTTAAAGCAGAATTTATGTATAGTTACAAATTACAGGCAAAATGTAAGACTACACATTGTAATTGTTTCCTAGAAAAAGCTTTCAAATTGTTGAAATAATTTTTTTGTTTGTTTGAGAAATATATGATCTAGCAAAAATAAATGAAAGAACTTAATTAAAGATATAAATTTTTAAAAATTACACATCAGGAACTGATGAAGTAATATAAATTTTACTGTTCACCGCCACATGTTAAGATTAATATCGAGGCTATTTATATCAATTTACCGTTACAAAAAGAAGATTTGAAAAAGAAACCAGTCTTACTCTTGATCTTCTTTACACTATTGATAAATTTTGATTTAGACATACCTGTTATAATGCTATATCACATCTGTTTGTTCTATTTTTAAAGTCGCATAAACCGGTGTGACAATTTTGTTTTAAACCAGGAAGTTATTCGATAGAAAAACAATGCACACGTTAACGGAGAAAATATGGAAGGTTTTCGGAAACTATACTCAAAAATCATTTATATTGCTAGATGATATCCAAATAGTATTTTTTCCTATTTATATGTATAGGTAAACAAATAAATCTCGCTGATATTTACTTGTTTATTATTTCATTGCTGATTATTTTATAACTTAGCTGTTAGATTATAATACTAATGTTGAATTAATATATTGATGCTTACCAGAAAACAACCCTGGATTTCTGGTATTAACAAACAGGGACTCTTCACTGGTATGCTGGACTGGTGAGGTATATTGTTAACAGCAGAAAGTGCAATTTGTTGTTGAATAAAAATAAAAAAAAAGACATAACTGAAAGTGAAATTAAAATGTTGTTTTAAATACTGACAGTCGGTTGGATCTTTGGTTTAAAGTATCGTTATACTTACTTAATATTGACGATGATTTATTTTTTGACTAACGCTATTTACGAAGTTTGTTTATATATGGTGAAAAGGGTAACATTCAGAGTTTAACCAAATTTGCCTTTTCCCACAGATTTTAAAGAAATTAACTCAAATATGAAGTTTGATAAATATTTAATAAAAATTGATAGAATCCTGGGCCTTAAATATGACACGGGGGGGTCTCTTCCTATATAAAGGTATATACATATGTGCCGCTGGAATGGGTCCTTTTTTTGATCCGTCAAATATATCAATGGGGTGCAATTTTACCGAGGAAATATATCAATAGGTAGTAATTGACCGATTGTGATATATCAATGAGTCATAAATTTCATAAAATATATGAATGGGTTATGATTTCGCTGTGAAATATATGTATAGGTAGGGATTTCACAATTATTCAATATATGAATGGGGGGTGTTTTTAAAATCCCAGCTGCACACCTGTACCCAAAATCCCATGTTGAGACCCCCCCGTGAAATATGATGACTCAACATAAATTCACAGTTTAAAGTATGCATAGTTTACTTAAAGCCCTGAAATTTTTAGACGAATCCGACAACAGGTTGTTGGGTTGCTGCCATGAGTTAATAACTTTACGGAAATATTGCATTTTTTTTTTATATTATCTTAGATATCATTATATACAGGACTACAATACAAATAAATAGCAGAACGTATTAGGCGTAGAAACACATGAATAATAGACAACAAAAGGCATCAGGTTTAAAATTCATTACGTCCAAAACGCGCCTCGTCCAAACAAGACTTACCAATGACGCCCAGATATAAAAGTTCGAAAGTCAAAAAAAGGGGGGACAAAGTTGTACCGCTCTGAGGATCAAAAGTTGAAAAAGGTTGTGCCAAATACGGCTAGGGTTTTTTTGCTTGTGATAAGAACATCCTTATTATATAGAACAATTTATGCTATTGCAAACAGTAAATTTTATCAAATGAATATAAAAGATTTACATGATCAAACTGACGTTAACTAATTACAGAAATCAAAACCATAATACATAATGCATTGAAGACCAACACAGAAAATAGACACACCCGACTCAGTGACAAACCAGGCCTGAACGCAAAAAGTCATAACCATGACGTCACATACGAAGTGTTGAAAAGGTACAATATTACGTCATGCAGACATTTGAATTTCTGAAACAGCACAAATATGACGTTATATTTGAAAAATTATTTCTAAAAAATAAGAAAGAAATAGGATTGAATTAAGATTATAATAGAACTAAATACTGATATTACATTTAAACACAATGCACATTGCAGCACTAATCATCAGTCTTCACGATGAACTGCTAAATCTACAGGCCCGGAGCTCAATTTTTGAAAAATTTTAGTTAGATTCTGTTGGCCTGTAGATGTGATTTTTACAGGCCCAACAGCTATTTTACAAGCCTGGGCTGCCTGGGCTGCCACTCATCGTGAAGACTGCCTAATCAATAGCAATAAACTATATTAATATGTGATAATACGTAGAGTATAGTAATCGTTACTAACTACGCACAAAGTGCCCGTTATATATCGTTACAATTGTCAAAAATTGCCTCTCGTTTCTCACATCTTTTAGGATGTCTGCAAGTTGTGAGGATATATTTACAGATACCGACGAGTTATGGATGATGCGATTGACTACGAGTTGACGAACGGTATGTACTCTTAGTAAAAAAAAAAACACGTGTGAAAAACGTCAGAGAGAGTCAGACAGATTATTTCAGCTTAACAGGTAGTGCACTAATAACAGATTCATTTTTAACCGGATTTTTGTGTCAAAAATGTCGGTTATTGATTTGGAGATGTACGGCGGGCGGGCGGGCGGGCGGCAACCAAATGTTGTCCGTGCATTTACTCATGAAGCGTTCAACCAAACCTTTTAAAATTTCAATATGTTGTTTCTGACAACAAAATGGAGGTCAAGTTCAATAATGACGATTTTGACTTTCACCGTTCAGGAGTTACGGTTCTTGAAAGTTTAAAAAATGTCGTGTCCGTGCATCTACTCATGAACCAGTCAACCAAACCTTTTAAAATTTTAATATGTTGTTACTGACAACAAAATGGAGGTCAAGTTCAATAATGACGATTTTGACTTTTACCGTTCAGGAGTTACGGTTCTTGAAAGTTTAAAAAATGTTGTGTCCGTGCATTTACTCATGAACCGTTCAACCAAACCTTTTAAAATTTCCTATTAAGAGTTTTGGTCCTTGTAATATTGATAAATGCCAGAGCACAAATAAATGTTAAAGAATCCAGTTTACTGTCATTTTGACAGCTCTTGTTTAATTATTAATATAGGGCATGGTTTACTAGATGCTCGATGCACGCTCTTAATAGCCTCTTGTTTCGAACATGTTCTCAATTCACATATGATTGCTAGCTGATAAATTCATAAATTTTGTCCTGATATCTATGATGAGTTTATTTACAACCACTGGGTCGATGCCACTGCTGGTGGAAATTTATTTCCCCGAGGGTATCACCAGCCCAGTAGTCAGCACTTTTTTGTGCTGACATGAATTATCATTAATATGGTTATATTTATAAATTAACTGTTTACAAAATTTAGAATTTTTGAAATACTAAGGATTTTCTACCTCAGGCATAATTTACCTTAGCTGGATTTGGCAAAACTTTTAGGAATTTTAGTCCTCAATGCTCTTCAACTTCGTTCTTTATTTGGCTTTTTTTTATTTTTGGGATTCGAGCGTCACTGATGAGTCTTTTGTAGACCAAACGCGCGTCTGGCGTAAATACAAAATTTTTTCCTGATATCTATGATTAGTTTATTTATCTGACTGACAGCGGTGTAACAATATCCGATTGTAATGTTTAACTGAGGTATGGTTAATAGATATAGTAAAGATATAGTAAAGATATGTCATGTTTACACCATCTACAGAAAAAACTTTTAATTAACATGATCAGTCCATATATATACATATGAAAAGTAATCTTAAATGAAATTAAACGTTGCTTAAACACGTTAAAGTAGCTTTTAACGAGTTAAGGGCATACGATACAGTCACAGGGCAGGCAACGACGTTGCTAACGTAAAATGTTATTTTCGTGACGTCAAACTATGACATATCGGGAAAAGATGCATTTTTCGACTATTTTTCATCATTCAAACTGATTTCATTTGAAAACGAGTGCATAGACCCCTATTTTTTAAAACGACATTTTGTTTCATTTTGCAGGAAGATTATGTGGACCAAATTTTATTAAACTGTAAATAGAGGAATTTTTTTAATTTTGATAAATATACAGCAAAAAAATACGATTTTTTCTTAATTCATGACCATTTGATAAATATGAGTTATTTCTGAATAAAAAATGCATAATTTTTTAGGATACTTATAAAATACAAAAATTACAAATTATCTAACAAAAAACAATTTGTGTTTATCTTTTAAAACAAAAAAGTTATGGCTTTCTTTCGAAAGGGAAAATACGGCCACAAATCCGAATTTTGAGCAAATATACAAAATTTCGACCTCATTTAACTCAAAAAGTAGCTCATGAAGGTATATGTTTTTAACGCGTTAAAGATGCTTTAAACGCGTTAAAGTTGCATATAACGCGTAAAAGATACATTTAACGCGTTAAAAATGATTGTCATGCGTTAAAGTTGTATTTTTCTTATCTTTTTACGCGGTAACCTTCTTTTAACGCGTTAAACCCTCTTTTATCACGTTAAACCTTCTTGTGTTGAAAATCAATAAACTTTATCGCGTTAATTGACAAAGTTATGACACATGTGGCCATTTTATTTAGTAAGTTTCGAGTAAAATCTGACGCCTTAAAACGTTGTTATGGCGAAAGAAGAAAGTATTTTCGGTAATTTTTGTAGTTTTGTGCTTAACGCGTTAAACAGTTAGGGACGACATCAAAAGTTCAATGTAGGATAAAAAACTTAATTCACATAGTTTTTTCGCTGACCCCCCTACCCCCTTCTTAACTTAATTTGGGAAAAATTGATTTACCTATATGGATATATGTAAAATCGATTTTAGACTAACAAAACTTGAGGCAATGTTGACCCCCCTACCCCCAAACTATTCGATTTAAGTTTTTTATCCTACATCGATCTTTTGATGTCATCCCTTAAATAACGCGTTAAAAATTATTTAAACGCGTTAAAACTGTATTTATCGCGTTAAATATTAACGCGTTACTTTATCGGGTTTTTGACATGACCGGCTTTTCATGTACTGGGACTAGTATACTAACTAAAGGTGGTGTGAAGAAGTATTACGTCAAACCTGTTTCGTGTTTCATTAACAATTATTTTTGCATGCATGCTTTCTGACTATAATACGAAAATAAAACGTTAAATTTCTGCATAACCTTAACTTATTCCGGTGTGTGTTGTTTCACATTTCTAGACTAACCCGTATAAATAAAAGTAAAGTAGTTATAAAATGAAAAATGTATTTTAATATCGGGAACTAAACAAAAACTGCAAATTCTGCATTACCGATGTTTAATCATAAGTAAATGAAAATGATGTCCTATATTTTTTTTATTTGAACTTATTACTGTCGATAGACCTGTCGTCTGGACGGATTTATCATAAAAACCATAAGCTTTTAATGGGTTCACTTGTTTAAGCTTACTAATACTTGCCAGCAAATGAGGTGTAAATATTTGCATAATATTTTAGTATTAATTTCAATTGTGAAAATAATCTCCACTAATTGAATTCTATTGTAAATCAAAATAATTATAATCACACATATCTTTCATCAAAATCTGATAGCATTTATTGACACAATTAATCGTATTTGTTACTTGAGACCCCCAAGTTTTCTGATCTATGACATTTAAAAAAACCTCGAACATTGATATTAAAAGGCAACCTTCCAGAACCAATTACGTTAAAGACGATTTCACATATAAGTTATACACTGATATCAGTGGTTTAAGTAAACTTGGCGAAGCTTGACAATGGGACATTTTATTTTGGTGTTTTCCGATATTATCTTTCTTGTCAAATGATTGTTTTTAAATGTTTGTTTAACTTTTAAAGGTGAGATATGGCGCTCCATTTATAATAAATATGTACACAAGTCAATGTATGGGTGACTTAAGGATTATATGTAAATAATAATACGGCGATAAGATTAGCTCGGTGGCTTGGAGATTAACTGAAGTTGTATAGTGATTTTGTCAAATTTGTCAATCAATATTAATATATATAGCAACCAGGAATGATATTCTAAGCAGTGGGTTCATGATAATTACTGCCAATTTTAGGAATGATATTCTAAGCAGTAGGTTCATGATAATAACTGTCAATTTTAGGACTTGACATCATATAATGGAACTTCAAGCATTTTGATAAGAGGGAAAAAGTGAATAATCCAGAAGGTATGTATTCTTTAGTATTCATGTCCTATAAAAAGTATGTTTGTTAATCCAAAATCTGAAGTACAGTATCTTATGGTTGGGGTGAATTCCTAGGGGATAATAAGAAGATCGCAATAGTGAGGTTCGGGATCCGCTCGCTGTATGATGAGGCTAACGTATAAATGATAGATCTAACCGTTTCAAAAATACAGAACGACAACTTTGAAACGATGATAGAGATATCTCACGAAACTTGATTTTTTTTTACTTTGAAAAACTGGTTTGTTTCTAAAAAAACAAAATAGTACTGAATCGTTTTTGTGATATGGGATTGGATTTGTACCCTTCTGTTCCATTTTGATCAGTCCAGCACAGCAGTTTCCTCGTGTTTTGAAAATGATCAATGTGGATTTGTTTTTCGTTATTTTTAGGAATGGCGTTGTTAAATTGGTTTCTATTTATGAGTTTGAATGTTCCTTTGGTATCGTTCGCCAACTCCTTTTATATAAAAGAGAACAACAACGTACACGAATCTGTGAAATTAATGCCTAACAAACATGCAAGGGGCACAACTCACATAGGGGCAAACTGTTTTAATCCCTTACCCCTATAAACCTTACTAAACAACAGATAAATTTGCTGTACGGTTACAGATAACGTTAGTTAGGATGGTATGTCAATGAATCAAATGACCTGACAGTAGTGTCACAATGTTTATGCTGCACATTTCTTCAACTCAAAAATAAGGAAACAGAGATCTGATATGGAATTCCTTATAAGTTGCCGACACTTACAGTGTAAATAGAGTTAATGAATTAGACCGTGACAAAAACAGTAGTACATTTATTTGAACATTTATATAAACTGATATACATTGAAGGAAAGATCTCTATAATTATATTCAGTAAAATCTTGCTCAAAACAGGTAATATATCTGGTATATGTAAGGAACCTGTAACCTACAACACTGTCATTTTCTTTATTGTGAATCTATATTAATGTTTACTGAAAAACAAATTATAAAAAAAAACGCCGTACTATTTTTCCAAAATTGTTAGGGAGCAACCATTTAACATCAAAAAAAGGAGGGTATGTTTTTTTGTTTCAGTCCAAGGTTTTTTTTGTCATCAGCTTGACAAGGATACTCTTTTTTCGTCAAATTAGAATAATTTTTTTTTGAAGAAAAGCATACCCCCCTTTGAAGTTAAATGGTCGTACCCTTAGGCCTATGTCTATGTTTTTATAATTATAGTGTATTCCTAACAATTCAAAAAGAAGTAAATAAAAGTATGTTCAGCTATAACACGTCCGCCCCAATCTGTTTATCTACGGATTTAATGTATATATAATTACGACTTAATGCTTCCATAATCAAACATGTGTTTAATCCTGAACAAACGACGAGTAGGCATATTACGATTCCTTATTATCCACCAAATGTTTGCTTCACATCACTGACTTCAGTCTATTGACATCGTTTGTACCTTGGTTCGTATTTAATTATTACCGAAAATATATAATTTCTATCATATATTGTATTGCTTTGCTAGTCTTATTAAACTATATTATTTTGACTTTTAAAAAGAACAGATTATAAGTCTTAGTAATGTATTAAATCTCTGTTATTTATCTTTTTTTTCATTTATGATTTGAAAGCGTATGGAAACTATTGCCGAATATGCAATCAAAACATATATATTTAATAAAGAACGTCTGGCATTAAAATTAAATAGTCTTATTCATCAAACATGTCAAAGAGTAAATCTACACTTCGTCATGAATTAAACTTTTTCAAAACGTATTCATACGATTTTGTACAGCTTTGCAATAACCAATGATTACATTGAGTATGCAAATATGGCTCACAAAATGCTGACGAAATGAAATAGATATAAGAAGGTGTGGTATGAGTGCCAATGAGAAAATAGTCCATCAGTTTCGATGCCAAACATCACAGTATATTTAAGTCTTAGCATTATTTATGTTGAATTTCATTTGTTATCCTGTATCACAATTGTTTTAAATATACTGTTATGTTTGGAATACAAAATATAATTGCTATATGTTAACTTTATTTCTAAGCTGGCACTCACATTTAAATATTTTTCTATCTTTGTGTTGGTAAATAAATGCATTTGTCTTACATTCAGGCTAAGACTAGAACTGTAACTTATCATTTGTTGATTTGTACTCATTCGTTCACTTGTTTATGATCCTTTTTATATTTCCAGTGAGATAATGCCGGGCGATATATCAGGCCCAGATTTACAACTAGCTAGACCAAAGACAAGTCCAGCAGCTATTACTAGAACCGGAAGAAGAGGAAAATCAAAACAGGAGGAATCAACTCCGGAATATCATGTTGAATTACTTGAATACGAATGGCCTGATTTACCACCGATTCCGCATATGAAAGATGCAATAACAAGAGAGAAAGTAAGTAAGGGTATCAGTTACCTCTTACCAATTGATAAAGCTAAAAACTCGATTGATAACAAATACAGAACGGACCTCAGGGCCATGTTTCAAGAGCCGTATGCTAATGACGACCTTGGATACGATGATAGCAAGGTCAAACTTAGTGCGCATGTACATTTTGATACAAATGCCGTGGACACAAAATGGTCAAAATCTTTACTGAAGCAAATACCTGTAGAAATCAATTCAGATTCTGATAAATTTAGGAAATTGTATGCACGTTCAGCGCCAATTGGGCGCTCAAAAACAATGGGTTTGGATACGGACAAAATAAGAACCCGATCATGCCGTTATCTACCAATGAAAACAGTTCAACATCCTGAAGCTATGGAACTCCGACAGGAAGTAGAAAAAATAATCAGAACTGTATATAGTGATAATGAGGATAGCGATGTTGAGACGGAGGTGGGGGATACCAACGCCTCCCGTCATGGCAGGCGGTTTTCACTTTATCCTAGACGAGTTTCTGAGTATAGACCACGTTTAAATACAGAAACTGATAGCTACCAGTCTATTAAGCCGCCACGTTTAAAACTAACAGCGGATAAATTTAATAGTTATGAACAATTGAAATTCACGAAACCACCTAAAGCAGTGATACCGGAACTATTTATATGTAAACATATTAAAAAAGAACGTGCTCAAGAAATTTGGGAATGGTTACATTACGGGGAAGAAATGTCAGAATTTGAATATTTTCTATCTGTATGTGGGTAAATAAATGCATTTGTTACATAAAGTTTGTTGTGGACGACTTTTTCAGAATGTATATGCAAAGTACACCAGAAAGTCCCAACCCATAGCCCTCATATCCATGGACTATATTGAATGGGCATTTATCGTCAGTCTTAAATTACAATTTAAGGATCAAAATGGACAAGTACATATGCATTCTATTAAGTAGAAACTGAAACCTTTTCCATGGAAATGGGAGATGCAGATTCTAAAACATAACTTATGTAGTTTCCCAAAGGAAAAAGGAAACATTCTTTAAAAGTATAAAAATCACTAATGGTGGTATTACTGTTTACTGTTTATAGTACTTGATTTTCTGCTGAACGTTATATATATTCTTCCATCCCACTCATTTTCTGCTTTACTGATTCATATTTTGTTTGTACTGCGAGTTGTCTTTAACCTAGTATTGATTTCCTGTAAGCTATGATTTGATCTTCTTTTCATACAAATGATTTTGAATTTTTTTCAATTCTTGGTATTTAAAAAAAAGGCTGAATATAAAATAGAAGGTGTGGTATGATTGCTAATCAGACAACTCTCCACAAGAGACAAAATGACACAGAAATTAACAACGGTCACCGTTATGCCTTCAATAATGGACAAAGCCCATACCGCACAGTCAACTATAAAAGGCACCGAAATGACAAATTTAAAACAATTCAAACAATAAAATTAATGGTCTTATTTATTTAAAAAATGAACGAAAAACAAATATGTAACACATCAACAAACGACAACACCTAAATTACAGGCTCCTGAAATGGGACAGGCACATACATACATAATGTGGCGAGGTTAAACATATTAGCGGAATCCCAATCCTCTCCCTGAACTGGGGCAGTGGTGTAACAATACAATATAAGATTAGAATGAACCATAAAAATCAGTCGGAAAAGGCTTAACTCATTAGATATATACAAATATAAATACATCTAACAAAAACACAGAGTGAACGTGACCGGGTACTTGTACATCCCAACAACGTAAAGACACTTAGTACTGACCTGAGAGTACGCGCAGTTATTGACAGCTAGTCCAAAACCACTAACAACTAATAAAAGAAATCATGCATCTAAGACTAATTTATCAATCAGTACACATTCAACCTCCAATGAAGGTTATATGTAGTATCTAAATTCCATTACTACTTCTAGTAGTAAGAAAGGTAATTCGTGTGAAGATTGAAATATATGTTGTGTTGTTGATCGATATCATATTTCTGTGTTAGATTTATACAAACTTTGCGCTGACTGACGAAATTTAGCTTGCCATTGATGCTGTCCGGTATACGTACATATACACAAATGCTTGCTTCTCAAGACCTTTAGTTTAGTTATATTTAGTATCGTGTTTTTGTCTTATTGGTGTGTTTACCATATTCTTCTTTTGTTTATTTACACTTTTGTGGGCTTAATGTCTATCGGCAGTTCAGGACGAAAGCAAAATTTGCAATTACCACAAAAGGTTTGTTCTGTTAGGCGACTCGACCGGGAAAACAACGAAAACTTGTGGCTGTACGGTGAATATGGTTGATTTGTGCAGACTATATGCCTTGCAATAGACTAACTACTACCCCTCCGACAATGTTCTTTGATGTTCATGATCCTGGACCAGATGTAATTGAAATAGAGGTTGTATTATTAAGTTTTGTTTTTTTTTTTGTGTTTTTTGTGGGTTTTTTTTTATGTTTGATGTTGTTCTCTCACATCTCGTTAAAAACTCGGCTTCTCGTTTCGTGTAGAAAACATGTGATTTGTCTATAAAAGACTCATAAGTAACGCTCGAATTAAAAATAAAAAATAAAGGCAACAAAAGAAACGAAGTTCAAGACCATTTCAGACCAAAAATTAGAAAGGTTATTGCCAAATTCATCTAATTTATACTAATAATTCTAATATGACGTCCTTATTACGCTTTGTAAACAAAGCCGTGTTCTAATGAGCACAAAATATGTTTGACACATGCGCACAAATTTACTGTTTATATTAAAGTGATTTCCATCGTTATCCTATACAATATATACAGTCAAGTAGCTTACATAAACTTTTATAATATATGTTATATCGAACAACATATTATATTTACCCTGCTCTTATTTTTTAATCTTATCAAATATGAAATGTAATGTACAGACTACTCGGGGAGGAAACGGGAACAGCTGAACATTTTTACGGTATTTTCTTACGCTTCGACCTATAAAAATACTGTATTTTTTCCTATTAGAATCGAAATAATTCCTTCATGTCATGCTCTATGCTCATTTTAACATGGATAGGCATTATATTTGACAACATTTTACACCTCGCTAACGCTCAGTGTAAAATATCGACAAATCTAATGCCTACCCATGTTAAAATGAGCATAGAGCATGACATGAAGGAATTATTTCTTAACTAATTCATGGGGTTTAAGAACCTTCGTATTCCGAAAAAAATAACGTTTATTAAACAATTAATTTATAAATATGCTTTCAATTGCTCTGCATACATTCGTTTATTCTCTCAATGATTTTTCAATGCTCATTAAATCGCATTTGTTTAATATGACCTTGTTCTTTTCTATAAGGACATCTACATCTAGGAAATGTACTTTCAATCTTACTTTTTTTTTCAAATACTATTCTGGTACTCTGTTGACTGCAATGTTTGAATTAGCTTTCTGATCACGTGCTGTTTTGTAACTTATTATTTAATTACACGAATGTTCTGCTTCCTTTGCAAGAGCCTTTATATATTTTCTTTTGTCAGTCAGTGTTGCTCTCTTCACTTAGTTACCTATTGTTTTATGTGTATTGCATTCTGTGTACTGCTTTCTCAGCTTAGCGAATATGATTTCTGAGTGTATATACGTATGGGTTCAGCTCTTTCATTTCCTTTATTAATTTACACCTACCTGTGCATGCAATGATCAGCATTTGTGTTTATATTATAAGTCATTCATAAAAAGAAAGTACAATTAAGGCTGCAAAAAATGCACATGAAATTTTATGCACATGAAATAAAATCAAACTCTCAAATTGATTTATAACATACTTTTAACGTAAATCTATTTACAAAATGTTATGGGAAACAATAAACAGTAAACGCATGGCAAAAAACGAAAAAAAACAAACAGTATACAAAACACAACATAGGAAACTTAACTTGAGACCATGAACCCCAAAAAGACTCCGGATATGATCTCTAATGAACTTGAAGTATAAGCTGATCCTGAACTACATGTGGCATCAAACGTATTGCTCACGAACGTAAGTAAAAACCCGTTTATAAGTATTATTCGGTCAGTCACATTGAGGAAAAGAGAACGAGATTGTGGTAACTGTTTGAACATTATAATTTACCATCGACAAGACCACCGATTATGTCGATTGGCATATGAGCTCTATATTAATATGAATAGATACCTTAGCACGTGCAATAATATAATGCGATTTGCATAGTTCTTTTAAATATAACAATGCATTTTTTTGTGGACCAACTCAACGAAATTACTCTGACAACTGACAAACTTTTCAATAACTGAACACGTTGAGCACACTCCCATTGAGTCTCTCGGAGACGCATCATATGTCGCATGCAAACCAATTCAAACGTAGTCGAATTATTGTCTTACTAGACAAAAATGTACTAACGATTTTTTTTTTTAGCTTCTTATAATAAATAATGATAAAATCTGACTGCTTATAGCGAAATATCTTTTTTATTCTTTAACTTATACAGTTAAATGAGTTGTTGCATGACATGCGTTCTGTCCTCTTTCGCGTAATTGTTAATAACATAATGATAGTTTTTTATCAGTGTTTCTTACACAGTGTTTTCTAAACGGATTCGCAAACTAGTAATGATGGAACTTGCATGATATTTTTTTAGTAAAATTTACCGTTTGTACTTAAAATAGGACCTAATATTTTCACTTTTTAATTCTGACTTAGAAATCGCAATAATAGATATAAAAAACTCATCTTACCGATAAATGAAAAACTTTTCATGATAGTAGATTTTTGTTGAATTATGTATGATGGTAAATTTGTGAAGTTTCATCTGATACCTATTCTGACATCCGACTATGGCGTCTTTAAACCTGAGTTTTACTGTGCGAAACAAATGTGAAGTAAAACTCAGGTTAAAAGACGCCATAGTCGATTTCAAAATAGGTATCAGATGAAACTAAACAAATTGACCATGATTGTGTGTTAGTTCTGCATTGGCTAGAGATAAAGGGGGAGGGTTGAAATCTCACAAAACACGTTTAACCCGCTGCATTTTTGCGCCTGTCCCAAGTCAGGAGCCTCTGGCCTTTAGTTTTGTATGTTTCTTATTTTTAATCTAAGTTAGTTCATTTATATGTTTTTGAGTTTAGCGTGATGTCCATTTTCACTGAACTAGTACGCATTTTTGTTTAGGGGCCAGCTGAAGCCCGCCTCCTGGATTTTTCTCACTGTTAAGACCCGTCGTTGTCTTGTTTTCTGATATATTTGGTTTGGTTGTTGTCTTTTTAATACATTCCCCATTTCCCTTCTCAATTTTATTATTGATCTCTTCTGATTATAATCATGTAGATTATAATGAATATAAATGTGGAATGCATTTTGATTACCTCGCTTTGTTACATGTATATCTAAAATTAATGATAAATCGTACATTCTTTTAGTAAGAACAATTTTGTGAAAGTACCCCTCAAATTATATAAAGTACTAGTATCACGTTATGGAACATATTGACATTTGATCGAGCATCTAGTCAAAACTACATGTTTAATTATTTTTTTCTATAATACTTACAGCATAAACAACTGTAAACAGTCGTACAAAATAATTCATAAGATTTATAAAACTAAAAGTGGCTTTCAAATTTAAGACTTGACATATTTTAAACGCATATAAAAAAGTAAACATATGGTATGAGTGTCAATGCAACAACTATCCACAAGAGACAAAATGACACAGAAAATCAACAAAGTACAGGCACCGTACAGCCTTCAACAATGAACAATTCCCATACCGCATACTCTGTTGTAAAAGTCCCCAAAATGACAATGTAAAGCAATTCAAACGAGAAAATTAACGGCCTAATTCAAGTACAAAAATGAACGAAAAACAAACGTGTAACACATAAACAAACTACAACCACTGAATAACAGGCTGCTCCTGACTTTGGACAGGCATATACATACAGAATATATGTATGTTTTAAGACTATATTCTTCTTTACAGAAGATATCTTATGTGTCGTTTGGTTATAGTCTCTTGGAGTACATATATATAGTTGTTTTAAATTTCAAATATTTCTTGAGTCGCATTATAAAGATAGACATTTATCCTGTCTCGTATTTTCTCAATACTGGTAGCAAACGTATGATCCGTACTGCATGTTAAAGCAATGGTTTTAAGGAAAAAGACAAATAAAGTTTAATATCTTTTTTTATAAAATATTGACATTTTGTTCTTCATGACATAAAAAAAATTTCCAGTTGTTTTTATGATATTGTTTTGTGTGTTATATACTGCAGAATAAAATTTTGTAATCATTATGGTACTTACTATACAATACTGGACGTTAAGCAGTAACACTTTACAGATTAAACATTTAGTTTCATTTGGATGAACCTTTTCACTTTAGACAAAGTATTTATCTTGCCGCCATGGAAACAAATAAAGTTACAAAATATTGTCACCTTTTTTATGATGCCTATCTGACTGCTAACAAAAATAATTAATTAATTTGGTTTCGATAAATAAGAAAAAAACAAAATAATTTAAACATTGGAGTTTTGATATATATTTATTAGTCTACAAAACTAAATTAAATAATGATACTTGGTTTAATTGTCAATAAGCCAACTATCGACAAAATATAAATAAGGGTACAAACAACAAATCGTCAGAGCTGGTCGAAACAATGAGCAAACTCCGTAAACCGTATAGTCGGTACAGGACGTTTGCACTTTTATAAACAATACATTTTTTACCTAATTGACGTTTGCAGCTATTTACGCTTTTTTGAAGGGACTTCTGCGCTTTATCAAAATGACATTTGCGCTTCGACAACTTATTATTTGAGTTATCATGGTTAATTCATAAATTTTTTAAAAAAAATCATTACATATCCAAAACGCAATACATTCATATATATGCATATTAATTTCTGTGTTATTTGGTCTCTTGTGGAGAGTTGTCTCATTGGCAATGTTACCACATCTTCCTTTTTTAAGTCTCCCAAACAAAGTTTGGAGACTTATTGTTTTTGGTCAGTTCTTATTATTTTTATTATTATGGCACCCTCAACGGAGTTGGGGTGACATATTGTTATTCTACGTTTCTTTTTTTTCTTATTTTTCTTCCACACATTTTGTCCGCGCGAGTTCTTGGAATCCTTTGGACCAATGTTGATGGAACTCTACTATAATGAGGACCACCATCTGAAGTTGTGCACTTTGCTATGGAATGGTAAAAAATGGCCGCCGTTTCCATGGAAACAGCACAAATGCGAAAAAAATCAAAGTGGTCCAAACTGGAATTTCCAAAATGGCTACCGTTGCCATGGAAACTGGAAAAATGTCAAAATTCTCAAAATGCTTTGAACTTAATGAAACTTGATATTATTGTTACCTGACAAGTAAAGATGAGACTTTTGACTTTGAAATTTTCAAAATGGCTGCCGTTGCCATGGAAACAGCAGAAATGTAAATTTTTAAAAATGCCCTGAATGTACTGAAAATTTACAGAAAGATGTATTGCCATGCATATATGTGCATTCATTGTTAAACAATTTTTAAATGGCTGCCGCTTAGTGGCAATTGGGGGAAGGGTGACATCCGCTATTGCTTGCAATGGCAATTCTAGTTCTTCTTCTTCTTCTTCCTCTTCTTCTTCCACCACTTTAAAAATGAACTTGTCCGCAGCGGTTCTCCTAAACGGCTTGTCAGATTTACTTAGGATTTTACAATATGTTAGACTAACATGTCTAGGTGAGCCATCAATGTTTCGTTTGTGCATTGGGGTCTATTAAGGGGTATTTTGGGGGGTAGAAAGGAGGGAGGGGTTTACTATAGAACCCTATGGGATTTTATTTTCTAAAATTTTCAAATGAATATAACTTGAAAACTGTAAGTGATAGATACATGCAGTCTTCAGAAATGATTATAGGACAATAAAACAAATCACATGAAATATAGGGGGAGTCCCTGGGGAGTCATCACCATCCCCTTCAATTTGAGAATATGCTTTTATCTTGTAAACGGTCCAGATCCCCACCCCTAAACCATGTATATTCTTGAATGGGACGATAAAACAAATCAAATGAAATTAAAGGGAAGTCCCTGGGGGTCATCCCCACCTTGTTCAATTTTTTATATATACGTCTTCAAACCATCATTCTTCTTTCTATTGAATACGGTAAACTTGGTTAATATTTTATGTAAACTATCGTCATAGGTAAAAGGCGCAAGTGTCCGGTCTATTTAGTTCAGGTGTTTCAAATTTTAAAGCGCAAATGTCAATATTGATAGTGTTTAAATACAGATAAAAAAAAATCGCAAACGTCCTCGTAAAGTGTGGCAAAAGGGTGACAACTCAAAGAGAAAACTTATACTCAAGCAACTAAAAACAATTACAACCGCTGGACTACACGTTTAAATTATGTGACAGGCATATATAAGACTTGCTGTGATGATTCATACAATCAGAAATAAAATTTGTTAGAATAAGTTGAAAAGGCTTTCGGGTTAGGGTGGAGGTAAATCAAATGTATTCGTTCAGCGTATATTCACTTGTCTTTAAATTTGATTGAGTTATAAGCCATGTAAATTGATATTTTATACTGTGTCTATATACTATGTTGAGATGTTTCACCATTGTTTCAAGTAATAGGGAAGATTGGTTCCTATTAAAACGTTTAAACCCACTACATTTTTTTGCACCTGCCTTTAGTCAGGAAACTGATGATCAGTAGTTATCGTCTGTTGCTCTGGTTCATAAGTGTTTCTCGTTTCTTAATTTTTATATAAATTAGACCGTTGATTTTCCCGTTTGAGTGGTTTTACACTAGTCATTTTTGGGCCTTCACATATAGCTTGCTGGTCAGTGTGAGCCAAGGCTCCGTGTTGAATTACTTTTACCTATAATCGTTCACTTTTACAAATTGTGACTTGGATGGGTTGTCTCAATGGCAATCATACCACATCATTATATATATCTACTAACAACCAGTAGATAATAAAAGGACAAAATAAATAAAGTCCCGGATTACGAATTCTCTCAGTTACTTAAAGCTAGAGCATAGCCTAAGTCCAATTAGTAAATTATAGATCATGATTGTGTTCCCGGACCAAATTACCAACCTTCTCATCATCCAGAACTTTTCATAAGGGGGCCTGCTGACTGGCCTAAGGGGTGGTGCCGCTCCAGTTATGCTTCTGTAATTCCCTACATAATCAACCAAAATTTTCCCACGAAAAAGGGAGGGGGCGGGCACCCAGCACTAAATTCTAAAATAAGGATGTTCGCTACACTGTTAAAAAAAGCTTTTTAAAAGAAAAAAAGAAAGGGTCCGTGTGCTTGTTTTCGAAATATAAGCTATAGAAAATCTGGCGGGAATCGTTTCTCTCTAGTTTTTCATGTATTTAACATTGGCACATTTTTTATCTTTCAAAAAACATTAAAAAAAAAATAACAAAGATTATATAAGATTTTTAAAAACGGCTTTTAAAACGATATGTTTAAACAATATGAAAAAAATAAGGGTTAGTGGGTAAATTTTTATTGGCACTAACATGGATAAAACTAGAGGATACCGAATATCTGACAGACAGTCAAAAATAGAGGAAGCAAACATCCCTAAATCCAAGACCTTGCTGATATGAAAATAAGATGTGGAATGAGTTCCAATAGGACAACTCTCTATCCAATTCTCAATATATATGTTTATACAAGGTAGGTGCTATTTCTTTAATGACAACATAAAAGGGTACATGCTATGGTTTTCTTTTATTAGTAGCCATTGATGACGGATAAAAACGTTAATCATTATTCCATGGGACGGATTTCTTCCATATTTAATCTGAACCAATTCAAGAATATGACAACGGATTTACTTAATATGTATCATACGTGATCATGGAACTCTTAATCTATTATTGGCGATCTTTGGATATGATCTAACGTTTATTTCAGATAATTGCCAATTTTTAACTTCATTTCATGTATCTTTTTAATTATAATTGAACCACATGGGATGTATAAGACATTAAAATTCATATTTATTCACTTATTTATATGGTAAATGGTTATATTATATCTAGTTGTAGCATTTGTTTCCTCAATGATGCATTTAATAACCACACCTTAACGATATTGTTTATATATCTACATCATTATATATTTATGAATTTCCACTTGAAATATTAAACGACTAGGTTTTTATTCATATGACGCCTTTTCTTTTCCAAAGATTCTTCATGCTCTGTAATGTTCGTTTCAGCCCATGTAAGAAATCGTTCACATCAACATGGCCAATGACTAAATGAATAAATAAAGACCTCAATTGTGTAGATTTACAAGACATTCCTTAAATAGATATTAAGTCGATGAAAGAAAAAGAAAAGCTTTTTTTTGTATGAGGCTGAGAAACTGGGGAAGGGCGAGGTTCCTTCCACAGTAAAAAAGTTTATATTTTTATGACATTGACCTAATATTGTTTTTATACTGCAACTAAACTAATACTTAAACATTGATATGTTATTAAATCATAACATAATTGTCAAATTTATTTTCAACCCCTAGCTGATTGTGGAGGAAGTGTTTCATGATGAAGTTGACAGAATACAAAATATAACTATGTTGCTATATTTAGGAAATAAACACAGCTATAGTTGCAGTACAAATAGTCCTAAATATATTCAAAAACCAATCTGTCAAACGAAGCACAGTTCAAATTGTATCTAAATTTGGTGCACGAGGAAACATATCAAGAAGCTACACTGACATGTGTAACTAAGACTAGTGTTATCTTCAAAGGGGACTTAAAAGTATATTAAAATGTATAATGTCATGTTCTTAGTTTTATGGCGTAGTTTATCATAGAGGCATGCACCGAATTCAGTTCAAAGTTCTCAAGTCAGGGTACGGTTTGAGTTAACTGATTTTACACATTCTGTTCACATGTCGATGAATGTGCAGTTACACCACTGTCTAATGTAGACGTTGACTTATATCTGTGATATGTTTTCGGTAAATCTTTTTGATTAAAATAAGGCCGTTAATTCTGTTTTGTTATATTTTTTACGCTTTTTATATGTATTTTTTTCATTGTTTAAGGCCGTACGACAGACTAAAGTTGCTAACATTCACATCATTTGAATATACGGTATATATATATTAAGTTGTCTCAATGGCAATCATACCACGTCCATTTATTTTGATAAATATCTTCATTTGTCTAAATTTTAACACAAAACCTTTTAAAATATGACAAACGAAAGCTACTGACGAGGTACCATATTTGAGACTTGTGAAAGACAATGTGTCTGAGATAAACCAGCTATTGTTTTACATCACACTCCATCTTGATGTATACATATCAAAATCACCAAAGAATTACAAAAGATACTGTATTATTAAAGAATTTGGTTCTGAAATCAAGCTAACAGTACTCCACTTGCTGATAAGTAATCATGCCGTCTATATAATAATATTATAATGATATTATATTATGCTCCTTGTGAGCCCATTTTATGGAAATAAAGCATCTTCTTCTTCTTCTATAGGCGCCAAGAACACCAACAAAGAGGAAATAAATTAGGGTTGACGCCTTCGAACATGTTGAACACCGCCACATTCTATATGTGCCTTTCCTATGTCAAATAACGAGCTGTAGTTCAGTGGTTGTCGTTGGTGGTCTGACATGTTTGTTTTTCGTTAATTGTTTTGCTTTACATTGGTCGTTAGTTTAGTCAATTGTATGGTTTCATGTATTCCATGTCCTGGCCTTCTATAGCCAACTATATGGTATGGTTTTTCTCATTGTTGAAGGTCGTATGGTTGCCTATATTGCCAATAATTGCTTACAATAACTTCATTTGCACTTTTGTGAATATTTGTCTCATTGAAAATCATACCATATCTGTTGTTTATATAGTGTGCTGCTGGAAGCTAAGTAGTTTCTGCTCCAGAGTAATATCCATCAATAATGTGCACACACTAGACATATTGTTTTATGCATATAGTAGTGTTAGTATTAGTTTTGTAATTCAGGTTATATTTTCCACCTGTATAGTCTTCGTCTTTATTGGTCCTACGTAATTATACGAAATGGACAATGACTATATACATGTATATACAAATTAAATTGCATCTGGGTCAATATCCCTAATGCCCCACCAATTGACAAAAGTTGTGTGTAAACAAAAAAAATGTGTAGTGATATTGTACATGTTTCTATTTTTAACAAGCTAAGTGACTGAGCTTAACCATTTATGTTGATTTGGAAAGTAGAGGACCATAGAATGAATGTGTAAAAACTATGGAGTTATTATATATATATTCAAAGTAATAAATTTTCGAAGAACTTACTGTGTGAAAAAAAGAGATCTTTTTTTCATGAAGAGCTGCATCACGAAAGGCTTTTTTGGGTGTATGCTTATTTCGAAAAAATGAATCACACTTCGTGCCTCGAAAATGCAACCTCATATATTCAAAACAAGCCATCATACATATCTAAGTTTACGATATGGACTGAGCTACAGAAGAAAACGTTACCATTGCCGCCTATGGAGAAACATTTGCGCATATTGCCCCATCTGTACAATGTATTTACATTTCCTTGATCGTGAGCAAGATAGTCGCATTGACATCAATTATATCGTATTATAATTGATTTCAAAAACAAGAAAATATTTAATACAGGAACTACTGTCTTCTGTTACAACAAGAACATGTTGTTTTTATTGTCCAATTCCTGACGTACGTGTACATATTGTAAATGTAATACATGCGTCGATTCAGTATTACAAAAAGGGTATACCACCCGGAACACTATGAAACGTTCACATAATAAAGAAAACGATAATAGAAAATCATAAATAGTGGAAATTTTAAGGGGGGGGGGGGGGTAACTGCAGAAATGGACTCCCAACCCTGTATCCGACAATGGAATGTTGGTTTGAACATCATATATATATATATATATGTATAACATAACTACAACGTTAACGCATTTAGGTACCACAATGACTCTAACATACTTGTACAGTTCAATCCATGTAGGTAACGCAATGACTCTAACATACTTGTACAGTTCAATCCATTTAGGTAACGCAATGACTCTAACATAATTGTACAGTTCAATCCATGTAGGTAACGCAATGACTCTAACATACTTGTACAGTTCAATCCATGTAGGTAACGCAATGACTCTAACATACTTGTACAGTTCAATCCATTTAGGTAATGCAATGACTCTAACATACTTGTACAGTTCAATCAATGTAGGTAACGCAATGACTCTAACATACTTGTGCAGTTCAATCCATTTAGGTACCACAATGACTCTAACATACTTGTACAGTTCAATCCATTTAGGTACCACCATGACTCTAACATACTTGTACAGTTCAATCCATTTAGGTACCGCAATGACTCTAACATACTTGTACAGTTCAATCCATTTAGGTACCGCAATGACTCTAATATACTTGTACAGTTCAATCCATGTAGGTAACGCAATGACTCTAACATACTTGTACAGTTCAATCCATGTAGGTAACGCAATGACTCTAACATACTTGTACAGTTCAATCCATTTAGGTACCGCAATGACTCTAACATACTTGTACAGTTCAATCCATTTAGGTAACGCAATGACTCTAACATACTTGTACAGTTCAATCCATGCAGGTAACGCAATGACTCTAACATACTTGTGCAGTTCAATCCATTTAGGTACCACAATGACTCTAACATACTTGTACAGTTCAATCCATTTAGGTACCACCATGACTCTAACATACTTGTACAGTTCAATCCATTTAGGTACCGCAATGACTCTAACATACTTGTACAGTTCAATCCATTTAGGTACCGCAATGACTCTAATATACTTGTACAGTTCAATCCATTTAGGTAACGCAATGACTCTAACATACTTGTACAGTTCAATCCAAATTTATTTGATAATCAATAACTTACATTAGTGATTATAGATAAAAAGAAATCTATTAGCATGAACAGTTCTGAAACTTCACTTATGTGTAATATAATTCCACTGACTTGATCATTAAAAATTATATAAGTAAGCTCACTATATCAAATATTTATCTCTAAATTAGAGAGCTAGTAAAGATAGAACCAATCAGTTCCATTTCCTTAACGTCATGACAGAAATAGTACAATTAACGGTCCATTTCAGACAGAAAGAGTCGTAAATTTGATCTACAACAAGATCTGTGGATAATTCCTTTTAAAGCAAGCGTCACTATAGGTTTATATTGACGTTGTAGAAACGATTTCATTTCTTTTAACTTGAAAAGAAAAACAAATACTTGTTAAAAAATAAAAAGTAATTAGATATTTACTTGACTTTATCTGCATTATTCAGAATAGAAAACTTTCATATGTCAACAGTCCTTAGTGCTAGCATACAATAATTAAAACTGAAAAGAGGAAATTATCCCGTGTCCTTCTACAGCAAAATGGATGAAACAAGATTATAATAATAACATTTCAAAATAGTTAAATAAATAAGTAACCAATAAATAAATAATAAAAATTAAAAACTAAAATCAAATATAATGCAAAATATAAAGGAGGTATTGAGCAAACATCTTATAACATCTTAGATACATCGTAGGTGTCGTCTGCTTCAAAGGCCGATTTAAATCTTCTGATCATGTTTTTTTAAATATATATTTCAATTTTTGAAATAGTCTAACAGCAAAAATCAACAACAAAAGCAATCGAAAAGTAACTTGCTATTTTAAGAAAATAAAAGACAACTAATATTATTATATTTACAAAAATAGTGTTCGAGATGCATCCTTAGGCTTTCACTATCACTCAAGCGCCAACGAAATCAATAGAAATCTAATCATATCTCCAGAAGAAAATATAAATACTTTTTTATCTACTTAAAGTTTTGGTGTAATTTTTTTCGACAATTTCAATGCACAGACGACTAAATATCGTCAGGAAAACCATCTTGATTAGAAATTGTCTGTTGTTTTATTTAAAAGTGTTATCTTTCGCGCCTATTTTCAAAGGCTTTTGTCGTCTGCTTCCGGTTGAAGTCGGTCAAGTAAAGCAGAATACAGAGTTCTCTTTCCATATCCATTTCCACACCCACCCATGTTACAGAAAAGCCTTTTCTGTTCTGGTCTTCTTTGTTCATCTCTTATCACAGGTACATTATAGGACCGTTTCCCATTCCCACATCCGAAGAATCCATTACAGAAAGGACGCTTTTTAATCAGGGGCATCTGTTCTTCCAAATCTTCTTTCTTGCGTCTAAATCTGTTTATACAACCGACAGCCCCGTTACAAAATATTCTTTTTCCTGACGTCAGTTGTCGTTCGTCAGCTTCTAACAGAGCGTCAAGGGAAGGTGTTTCTCGTTCTAATAAAAGTTCATCCACAATGTCTCGAAGTCTGTCCCTTGATGGGTCTGTTAGTAACTAAAAAATAAAAGACGATCATGATCATTATGTACAAAAAAAAAAACAATTTACTGAACGTAATTATGAGTTGAGAATATAACCATAATTTATCGTTTTAAAAATACAAACTATAATGACATTTAAAAAAAATGTTTTGTAATGCTAAAGACATTTAACGATAAGAAAGAAAAAAGATAAACCCTTCTTCTATAGTATCTGAGACTACTTTGACACAATGTTTTAGTCACAGCTGAAATTGACCTTTCTTGACTTTTCTATATTATTACTGGTTTTCAAAAAAAAAATCCTGTTTGTTAAAGTCTATCTAACACTGGATCCGTCTTTTTAAATAACAGTTCTAACTCAAAGCTTTGCTTTATACGTAATCATTAGGATAACAACATGTATCATACAATCAACCAACAATTGTACAAGTAACAGGTACACAACTAAATATTTGCTTTGTTTACACTCAATGTCTCCTCTTATCCAGGTTCCATGTTGAGCAAGAGGTGATTTGAATATAATATTTTAGTGTAACATAAAATTGAGAATGGAAATGGGAATGTGTCAAAGAGACAACAAACCGACCATAGAAAAAACAACAACAGAAGGTCACCAACAGGTCTTCAATGTAGCGAGAAATTCCCGCACCCGGAGGCGTCCTTCAGCTGGCTCCTAAACAAATATATACTAGCTCAGTGATAAGGAACGCTTCATATTTGTTTTTTGTTTGTGAATTTTATTATAAAGGAGCAAAGACTGACGTCCAGAATATAAACCAGCATTCAATAAATTAAGTTATGTAACAATGACAAATCTGTTCGGCTAAAGCTATCCGCTGAAAACAGTTCGATTTATGGTCCTCTTCGCAGTCCGCGTTTAAAGTATCCCGATTTCTTTAAAACATTTGATTTTTAAGTGTTGGGTGTAAATTTAATGGTAAAAACAATCTATGCACATTGTTGGAAAATATACAATTTATTTGTACCTAATACAGACCAGGAGAAAAGTTTTGCGAGCCCGTTTTGCGGGGGAAATTTGGCTGATTATATAGGGAATTATTGAAGCATGACTGGAGCGGGCCCCCCTTAGGCAGAAAAAAATAATATCAGGAAAAGGTTGACTTCAAACGTGGCGTCAAGATGTTCATTTTCGTCCCTAAGAATTATACTAAACAGTCTCAGCATGCTTGGTCTTTGAAATGAGCGTGACCTAGTTCGATGCATCGAACTAGGTCACGCTCATTTCAAAGACCAATCGTTCCGTCCAAAGCTCAGATGTTCACATAATGCAGTCATCAAAACAGAATCAGTTTATTGGCTCAACAATTGTAAAACCAAATATTACATTAATGAACAAAGGGTTTATGGAGTATTGACATGTGGTCATATGTATTTTTTCCGTCCTTTATTTAGAGCTTAGCAAATAAGAAGGACGTCCGTTTTGGTTGTGTGGGATGTATAGATACGCAGCCACGTGAGGTCGGATTTGCCGGTTAAGTTAAATTTGATTCTCAATTTTTTTTAAGCATAGTAAAATCTTCATTTAAAATATTAGGATACAGGTTTAAATTTCAATCCCATTGTAGATTTTAATTATCCTGAAATCACTAGTATAACACCCAAAGAGAAAATTTCAAAAACATTCTTATTATTAGGTAACAACCAATTTCTTATCGGGGGGGGGGGGGGGGGGGGCTGGGATTTTTTTGAAAAAAATATTTTGATGGCCTAGCTGACCGAAAAAAAAAATTATATTTTGCACTGAAGCTGAAAAAAAATTTATGCTGTCACCTGGTTGAAATTTTTTTTTTTGCACTGCTGAATTTGAGAATAGTGAAACTAACAACAGACGAGACAGTGAAACAGCAGATTATAAACATCTGTCCAGTATACAGATTAAGCTAAGATTTCTATTTATAGATCTTTATACCTTATCACTTTTTGTATGTTCCTATAATAGTGTTTGATCCAGAAATATTTATAAGAATTCCAAATCTCCCGCATATATATGTTACTACTGTAAGACCATACTTAAAACTGCAATTTTTATAAACATGAAATGGTCATTTTATAACAGAAATAGATATGGTATCATAAGCAGTCTTTTAAGATAGCCCTGATTGTGTAAGACACAGACTTGTATACTGGTAGTATTTTCCGTTTGTATCATTCTTTATACCACTTTTTTCAATGGAATGTCAATTATCATAGTTGGAAACAGTGGATTTTATAAGTTGGAGCTACTCACTATTTGCCATTACATATGGCAATGGTGGCCACTTCAATTGCAGTATTAAAATTTAAGGATACCTGTATGACGGACTCCGAGAATATCATAATGTAGAAAGTGGGCTAAAAAAACCAACTGAGACAACAGCCAATGCCAGGATATAGACAGAGCCATGCACTTTATATTTTACATCAATTAAAAAATTAAAATGAATTTTATGTTAATTTATGGTTTTGTGAAAAAAATTGTATTTTCTGTTCCACATTATAGGAAAAAATTTTTGCTTTCCCTTCTCATAAGAAAAAAAATATTTTGTCGGAGGAAGGTTTCTGAAAAAAAATTCCCAACCCCCCCCCCCAGATAAGAAAATGGTTGTTGCCTTATGATATTTGATTGTGGTGAGGGTCAAAATCGAATAAATGACCTTTCAAAACATATCGAAACAAAAACATTAAAATTATACAAAATATAAATAAAAATTAATTTTTCTAATCTTTTTTTTTACATTTACTATTTTAAAAGTCACCTTTCATACTGCTTATCCCTTAATGTAAATACTACAAACAAATAGTGATCGGTGTACATTTGTTATTTGTATATATTCTTCCGCGTGAGTATAAAAGTACAAAATCGACAACGTCAAAAGTTAAGTGAACAGTCGGATAACCAGTGAACGACCTGAGGACGACTTTGATACAACACAATTCCCGTATGATACTAGACAGTAGTGCCATCTACTTATTTTCCCAATAGTTATAACTTAAGTTCTAAATAATAGATTTATCATATTTATTTATTCCCAGTTATGATACGAGATAATTGCATTATTAACAATAGAACTTAAATAATTTGCCTGTAAACATTTGAATTTTAATTTTCATCGACTATTAGCCTTTTAATAACCGTCACAAGATTTGTGTAGGTGAACGATCATTCAAATCAATTAGTGTGTAATATATGTAATCAAAGTACTGAAGTACTGAACATTGGATGACCGCAAGTTCTTTTGGATGGTCAAAAGATCTTGTCTCAGAAAAAAATCACATTTCTATACATTTCGTAATATATATTATACTATAGACTAAGTGACACAAATCAGTAAACACTAGTTTGTTGTTATAAACAAGTATTATATTAATATAACAGTTACATGTATATATAATTTTCATCCATTTGTATATCATTCTATTCTACTATTCTAATAATAGTGCAGTGCAAGTGCATAGGGGACACTCTTCTGTAAAAAAATATATTTTTCTAACAGATTGGATTTGAGAAGCCATTTATATTTTCCCTCAAAACCAATCTTCCATGCCGAGTTATCGGTAAAGCAAAGTCTGGTAACTCTGCATGAGGGATTGCCGAAAAAAGTTCTTGAGATATTCTATAATAGAGCAGGATAATGCCACTACAAGGCAGCACTCGCATCCGCAAAGTGGAAAGTAATTAATATAAGTTGTAATAACTGAAGTTGTTTCCCAATCCACTATAAACAAATGTGTTTAAACTAAATTTATAATCCTTGGGACATTGGATTGTAGGCAAAATGTCAAATAAATTTAGTGTTGTCCATATAGCCAGAAATTAGTAACTTTAACTAATTATATTTCGTTTAAATGGTGTATATTGTTGTGTATATTTATTTTCTGCCCCGGCAACCTTTCTATCACTTAAAACAAAATTAAAAATTAAAACATACATTTTTTCAAAATTCCCTACTGTATCATTTTAATATAATTTCCGTGACCCGTATTCGATTTCTTTTGTATAATATTCAAATAAGCAAAGTGACGTTGATTTCTGGATATGATTTATATAACATGGGTTGCTGTCTCTTTAAGTATATGCATAAATCCTTTTATTCAAACTTGCAATCGGATTAAAATACAAATCTTGTGTCCACGCTTCGCTTTTATTTGTATTCTCATTCTAATGTTTTTTATGTTGTGGGATTGCGGTCTCATTGACGTATATTATATACAATATCTCACTTTACTTAAACTTACAGAAATCAGAACAAAAGCAATAGATTAGAAAACATGTACAGATTTTAACCTTACTCAATGCTTATTGTGAATAGAATGTTTTCTTTCTTATTCCCGATCTTCGATAATCTAATCAGAATATGCAAATCTTTAACTGAACACGTGTTGCCTTGTATTAACGTATGTGAGTGATTGAATAATAACTGTTAAATTCAATAGAGTATCCTTGTTAATTGTAGTGCTAGTTACTTTTAATCCCCTGAATATTTTAATCTTTATATACTTCATGAACAATTGAATCACTACTAAAAAGATATTTAAAATAACCGTTCCACAATTTGTATACCATCTACACCCTTAAGAAATGAGATCGCTCGGTATAATCTAAATAAGAGGGGAAATAGATCGTTCGGTATAATCTAAATAAGAGGGGAAATAGATCGCTCGGTATAATCTAAATAAGAGGGGAAATAGATAACCATTCGTCAAAATAAGAGGGGAAATAGATAACCATTCGTCAAAACTCAAAAATTTACGAGTTTGAGTAGTTTTAAACGTCTAGTAATGCTGGGGCCCTTTATAGCTTGTTGTTCGGTGTTGAAGGCCGTACATTGACCTACAAACATGTATAATGGTTTAGTTTTATAAATTGATATTTGGATGGAGAGTTGTCTCATTGGCACTCACACCACATCTTCCTATATCTATATGATAATAAAAACATTGTTTGCATGAATCATATATTTTCAGGACCAAATGACTACATGATTTATGCAAATATAACAATGTTGTTACTAGTCTCTATTTTCCCACGAAACACAATATGTTGAATTTTGGAAAATAACTTCAAGAAATATATAAACTAGCTGATAAAAAATAGGTAAACTGTTTGACTTAAATGAGCTTTGGACATTGAACCCTCTTTTTTTCTTTATTAAGGTGTTTTATTTGTTAAAAGTATATTCAGAATATTTCAAACTATTTTTTTATCATTATTCATACGATCTTACAATACCGATGGTTTATACGTGCTAATAAATAGAAAGGAGAAACATCACGTATACAACTGCCGTTTTTATAAGACGAATAGGAGCAAGAATACACATTGAGCATTATGCGTTGACTCTAGCGAAGGCAAAATGACAGATAAACCAAGATTCAGATAATATCTCAAAGATAAATGATTTCAGTTAGTAACTTTTTAGTAATTTTGGATCCGAGAACGAGCTGCGTGTCTGTCCTGCGAAGAAAATTAAAAATGGTAGAAAAATACCTATATCGTATGGTATAAATATATGTACTTATATTGTCCGCACCGGAATGACCAAACCAGTATATGTAGGACTCTTATTTGCGATGGTGCTGAACTCAAATGTGCGATGGTAATGCTCAAGTGCAATGGTCACGCTGAAGTGCGATGGAAACCCTAAAGTGAGACGGTCACACCAATGTGCGATGGTCACGCTAAAGTACGATGTTCATGCTGAGGTATAATCTAAGGTGCAATGGTGTAACAGGAATGGGCTTCTGACAATGTTTTTTGTTTGCCGTTAAGTTTCTTTTATTGTATATTTTCGTTTACATGTATTATGTTTATTAACCAAGCCGTTGTCTTTCTCTTTTTATTTGTGTTACACTGGTCATTGCGTGGACCTAATATACATGTATATAGACTGATACGCGGCCTAGAATAATGCTCCGCATCAATCAATAATATTTTAGGGAAAATACAGGTCATAATACTTATTTATTTATCAATTTGTTCAATCATTTACAATTATCAGTACCCCTTCCGTTAGTCTAAGTCTCTTTTTAGGCAGGGAAAAAAGGAGATAAAGCCGCATTTTTTTTCGATTTTCAGATACAATTCAACAAGTCAAAGGTGTAGACAAAAGTTTAAAAAATCTGTGACATAGCCCATTTATCATAACTTGAACTTAAGACATAACGGGGTTTTAAATTGATTTTAGAATTCAATATGAACAATTATATAATTTGAATTAACAAACTATTTTCAAAATTAATAATTAATAGTTATATCTATTATGAAAATACCAATAAAGTAAAGTCATTTATAATTTAATATATATGAATTATTATTTTTACCTGAGATTACCTGTAAAATGAATGCGCGCAAATATAATCAAAAGCTGCGCGCAAACGTAAAATATTTTAATCCCCAAATGCGCGCAAACGTAGTGCGCCCGCGTTAAGGACCGTAGTTATAAGTTGAATATAACAATGACATTGTATCCCTTCTCTTTAATAATTCATTCTATTTTTGCCAAACCATATGGACAGGTGTTCTTTTAATTTGTTTATTATTTAAAAGGAGGCGCATGTATACCCAAGGGTAAATGTAACACTACAAAAATAAGTGATATATTTATAAATGCAGTATTCTATTCTCGTAAATTAGATGAATAAAAAATAAATGATCCGAAATAATCGAAATAAAGCTAATAATTGGTATTTTAATACATAATTAATTAATTGAATTGTTCTTTAACTCAAGGACATATCATATCTACTTGATTCCTACATATAAAGAATTAGTTGAATTATAAAGTTACTTTACACAAAAGTAATATTATATTTTGAATTAAACGTAGCAATTTAAACTAATCCACATTTAGTAATCAAATATTTGTTTGTAATTCGAATAATATTTTCAACAAGAAAGGAATCCAATTGGGACTAGTTATCTTTCTTTTCCATTTTTCGTCTCAAATATTGACATATATTTTCATAAATGCATATACAAATGTACATGTACAATATATATAGATGTCACCACTACAACAAGTGTGTGTGTTGCGATATTTCTCTAATTTTTGTGCTACTTTTACATTTCTTGGGCGGTGTGAGAAACATATTTTTTTTTATCACTATAGTGAAAAGTAAAATCACAAAAATACTGACCTCCGAGGAATATTCAAAACGGAAAGTCCCTAATTAAATGGCACAATCAATAGTGCAAACACATCAAACGACAATAACTGACATATTCCTGACTTGGTACAGGCATTTTCTTGAAGAAAATGGTGGACTAATAAGATATAAGAACATGTGGTATGAGTGCGAATGATACATCTCTCTTATCCAAGACACAATTTGTAAAAGTAATTAAAATATTATAGATCAAAGTACGGTCATCAACACGGAGTATTGGCTCACACCGAACAGCAAGCTATAAAAGACACCAAAAATGACTAGTGTAAAACCATTAAAACGGGAAAACCAACGGTCTAATTTCTATAAAAAAAAAACGAGAAACGAAAAACGCGTATGAACCACATCAACAAGGGACAACTACTGAACATCAGAAACCTGGTTTTATATAGCTAACTTATAACCTCTCACTTGTATGACAGTCGCCTGAAATTCCATTAAATCGACAACGATGTGTGAACAAAACGAACAGACATTTATGTACGTTTCGGCGATAAAATGTATCGTCAGGTAGTAGGTATTCCTATGGACACCAACTGTGCCCCTTTAATAGCAGATTTATTTCTATATTGCTATGAATCGCAGTTTATGACCAAACTCAGTAAAGACCCATCATTGTTATATTTGGTTGATACATTTAAAAATACCTACCGTTAACTGGATGATATTTTTTCGTTGAATAATCCAGAGTTCTCTAAATATACTTCAGAAATTTACCCAAAGGAACTTACTTTAACTAAATCTAACATAAACAGCAGCAGTTGTCCTTTTCTAGATTTAGACATTTTTATTTCAAACGGGAAACTTCATACTAAAATTTACGACAAAAGAGACGATTTTTCATTTCCTATTGTTAATTTTCCTTTTTTAGACGGCGATGTGCCTTTGGCTCCATCATACGGTGTTTATATATCCCAACTCGTTCGGTTTGCCCGCGTGTGTTCGGGTGTCATAGATTTTAACGAACGTAATCAATGCATCACTGGGAAATTGTAGTGTCAGGGATTTCGATACCATAAATTACTTAAAACTTTTACTAAATTCTTTCATAGATAAAAAGACTTGATTAGTAAATTTGGCTATACCTGTACCTGTACGGTATTTCACATCCTAAATTTTATGGTAATATTGTACTTAAAGCGAGGAAATCACTATGTGATCCGTGTAAACTCATCGAACCTTTAAACAAACTTATAAGTAAGGGTTATCGTACCAATATTGTAATTAGATCTCTGAATATAGTTTACATTGGCACATATATCGATTTTGTCATTAGCAAATTAAAACATAACTAAATTGTATCTTCTTTTGAGGCGGGATGTATAGAGACACAGACACGTTAATTTCTATCTCTGTAGAAGTCGCTCCTCACTATCCTACTACCTGTCGATACATTTATTTTTTGGCATTGCACAAGTCATTTCTTCTTTGACTATTCATGACGTTAAAATACTAAATCCCTGGGATGTGTTTGAATTGATTTTAGTCTCTGATGCATGATTTTTTTTATTATTAATTGTTTTTGGCTTTTAACTAGCTGTCAGTAACTGCGAGTACTCTCAAATCGTATTTTCTTGTTAATTCGACCTGTTGATACTGTTTATAATGCTTTTCTGTAATTTTATATTTACATGGATCTTGTCAATATACCAGCTTTGATTATTTGGAATATCTTCTAAGTGTCACTTCTTCTTACTACATTTGTATAATCTTCAAGATTTACCTGTATTTTTTTAAAACCGGTTTTATTTTTTTTTTTCTAAAGTGAATATTTTCGAATGGTTAAATATTTCGCAGTGGTGTCTTGCCACGGCTTTGTTTGCTTTTTGGCCTTGAATGTTTGTCCCTAATATTTTGTTAACTGTGCATTTGCATTCAGATATCGCAGATCAAATGTATTCGTTCATAGTGTATTAATGTACGTTTTTTGATTGAGTTAAGCCTGCCAATTGATATTTATCGTGTGTTTTTCTATGTTGTGATGTTATGCTATTGTTTCAGAAAAAGGGAGAAGGTTTGGATCCGTTAAAACGTTTAATCACGCTGCAAATGTTTGCACCTGTCCTAAGTCAGGAATCTGACACTACATCTTCATATATCTAATAATTGGTAAACATGTCACAAATAGGGGTACAGCAGTCAACATTGTGTTATTATCTAATTACTATAAAAAAACAAACAAATATATTAACGTGTCGCCAGTAAACTGATTTTGCGACCATCAAATCCCCAATTGATGCCGTCGGAGCTTAAATTACAATACAGTTATCTCCTAAATAACGGGATGTAAAAGTACAGAGCCACGTCATATGTAAGAAGGAAACACAAAAAGGCATAAAGGCAAAGCATATAACCAAATATAAAAGACAAGAATACAGAAATATTCATAGAACAATAAGACAATGACGGGATGCAAAAGTACAGAGCCACGTCAAATGAATACCACAAAGAAAACTAAAACACGATTTTTATATCTGTTCTCATGATTATTTGAAATTTGATTATGACGTTAAATTTTCTTGAATTCTTTTGAATTTCCTATTGTGCCGTCCTGAAAAAAGACGACCATGGCCGATGACATCACATAATTAGAACACAACTTTCTGCAAATGTGTGAAAAGGAAGGATAAAAATCAGTAGAAAAACAGATTCTCTACTATAACGCGTGTATATCAATATTTATCCGCTGTCAACAGTTAAATTTTAAATATTTAAAGAGCTCGACAAGCCTCGCGCTTTAGATTTTAAAATTAAACTGTCTCGAATGGAGAAACATCGTAATACACTTGCTGCAGTGATGGAATCTATATTGTTCCACTCGAGACAGTTAAATTTTAATATTTAAAGGGCGAGGCTTGCTAAGGTTTTTAAATAATTGAAATTTAATTGTTGAGAGTGGAGAAATGTCATAATATACACGAGTTATACATACATCACTACTTCTGTCTTCCATCTGTTTACGTTCAATTTAGTAAGTTTTCGTATTCATTGTTTTAAAATAACTCGTCTATAGTTTTATGGAAGAAACAATGGTCGTTTGATAATAAAACACTTAAAACTAAAGAAGTTTTTAGATATTCTAGATAAATTCGGTTTCAGCCCCAATTTTTATTTTTTTTTAATTTTTTTTTTACAATATATATAAGAAGATGTGGTATGAGTGTCAATGAGACAACTCTTCGTCCAGGTCACATTTTATAAAAGTAAACCAGTATAGGTAAAAACCTGAATTTTTATGTTTTACACCTGTTAAGTTTGGTTATATTCGTAGAAAGAAAGTTGTTAATCAAAATGTAAGTTACAATGACCACACTATATACTTTCTACCAGTAACATTTTGTAAGTCTTCTTGGGGAGGGTGCAACTTCATTTATTTGGACAAATAATTTGTTCCGACTTTGATAAAAACAAAAAACAAAAAAACAGAAGCAATTTTTTTTAAAACTTAATGTCCAGTCCTTTTTTTTTTTTAAATATTATTATTAATTTTCATATTTAAGAAATAATTTAATACATAAAAAACGAAAATATTTTTTTTATACAAAAGAAAAGTTTAAACAAAGACGCGTTCATATATATGACGCGATGTGTTGTGCGTTAAGATAGCTTTCCTGGAAAATATAATTAAATACACAAATATTTATTTGAAAAATTATTGTTTAAAATAAATAAAAAAAAATAAATAAATAATTTGCTTGTTTATTTACCGTTTTTAATAATTCTTCGTCTGTAACATCGTCTGCCAAGCATACCAAAATCATTGATAGCAAATAAATACTCCCAAAAACTAATTTCTCCATTGTGTTTGTTGTCGGTCTGTGTTTTGTCGTCAATTCTTGTCAGTTCTATGGCGTGTAACAACGTGCCTGGCGGTGCAAGATTAGGATGCCGTCTCACTTTATTGGTCTTGAAAATGAAATGAAAGCTAAATGAGCAAACTATATAGGACAGAAATATAAACTTATTTAAAATTTATGATGAGAATTCCCCAGTAGTGCAGGCGGCTATTAGAATGACTTGAAACATGATTATCGCCATTTTATATCATTTACTATAAAGTGTTAATTTGTTGCTACCTACGGTAATTTAAGTTTTGACTAATGGTACAGTTTTAAATCAATATGCTTCATTACATATTTTAATAATCCATATTTGGAAAACGGAATCGGATACAACTGGTAAATATGTTAAAAAGCATCCAAATGTAAAAGTACGAATTACAGTGACCAAAGAAAAACTTTTGGAAAAACAAGACCAAGAGACATTTTTTTTTTCAATTCGACTTTTTTAATAAATGTCCACTATACTATGCTTTAAACATGTTATTCCTAATTAAAAAGTGTTGAAAGATGGTTGGAATAGATGGTAAAACTTTGTATGCACGATAATTTATTAATTCTAAAACCTTTTTTGTTATTTTTATTAAACAATGATAAGATTTCTTGATTTCTCATAAGTACTAATTTACTTACCTGTCGTGTCAAAAAACTGATAAAATTTCCATTTTAAAAAATATATATCGTTTAGACGAAAGTTCGAAGATAAAAGACTTAAGAATATGTGGGATATAAATTTCCGTATGGCGCATGCATACAATTTGTAGGTGCGTTAGCAATATCTGTTTTTGTCTTAATCAAGAATATCCTCTTACAACCTCTTATCCCCGGGCATTGTCAGATCTAACTATGACAACATCAATTGAATCACACTAAAGACCAAAAAGGAATAATTTAATTTTCTTGTATGTTATGTTCGAGTTTTATATGATAATTCCTATAGAACAAGCATTTCGTTGTGTTGTTGAAACTTATCGGTGGCAAATGAATAAATGGATGGGACAAGAAGTACTATCGAGGGAATTTGATTTGAGAAGAATAATTGTAATTTTCAATAATGGGACACACCGATTTCCATTTACATATGGAATATCATTGGCAATTACAATAAAGAACATCTCTTCTACATGTAACTTGTTGTTTGTCATCTGTCTTTTTAGACAGCCATTGAAAGATGCCATCCAAGAACGCCATACATCAATTCGGAATATCTCTATGTTTTAGGAAACACTTATTGACACCTTTTATTAAAGATAATTGTCTTTATTTTATAATCCGATTTGCAGTCCAGACTTCGAATATTGTTTTGTCTATCCAACAAGATTTTATTACTTTTACGGTTTTATGTGTACCATTGTGGATGCCATTCTCTTTCTCTTATATAAAATAACTAACGAATAGATTTCTTTACTGCTCATTTAAGAATTATATTAAAATGCGAGGGTGTCTGTATATGATTAAACTCATTGTAATAGGACAGGTTGTTGGGTGTTTTTTTGGGGGGAGTGTAAAATAATGGAACAATAATGGAACACGACAGCCAAGAAGAAAAGGAGGACTGGATGGAAATTGAATTCTGAGGTCAGGAATTCAAAACGACAATTTCAACATTTAAATGGCAGGTACCAGATCATGTGTCACACGCAGAAATGTTATAATTATATGATTGCATCAGGTGGACTGTAAAAGAAACCCAAAATGAATACAAATTCTAGGATTTTGTTCAACATAAATGAGAACTTGCATACGCAGGTTTGGGGGGGGGGGTTAACTTTACATATGCACGGAACCACTCAGAGGGTCTCCTTACTTGGTGGCATCCAATCAAGTGGGGGCAACATCAGTTTTTTTTATGGAAACATGGAAATAACAATATCTTGAGATTTTGATGGTATTCAAGGATAGGTTCGGACAAGGACTTATTCATTGAATATCATTTAGCTCTTGAAATTTGCATAAAATTCTTGTCTGACTCAAGCAGGATTCTGAAGATGAGGATTAAATTTGTATCGGAGCATTACGTTTTTTGTCTTATTGTCACTGCATTTATAAATTATAAAATCTCCATGCTGGACAAACACCAACATTTACAGTTATATATATATTCACATAAGCACGCCACCATCTTTATTACTCAAGGAAGTTCCATTGTTCTGAGATTGTTGTAGAATAAAAGGAGTGTAGATTCAAGGTCACATAGAACTGGCTTCACTAGTATCATGATTATTGTTTTACATAAAAAATACGCCTTCGATTTAAAACTGGAAATTTTTTATGCTTTCAATTTGATTGTTTTTAACACAGGTGAAAATATCAAATTATGGAAGCCACATTCAATGTATGATTCTATTCCCTTATGTTTTAGCTCTTGAATTAATTATTGTACTCGCTTTATGATTATAATCTAAAACAGACTTATGCCAGACACCTATTTCTGGGATGAATTGACATAATCACAATGGGTTTTGTTAATATGCAGTTCATTCTTGTATACAATTAAAACCATTAAAATTTAAACATAGAATAGAATAAATACCTGTTTTAAATTTGTCAATGGTCATGCTTACAAAATGATTCAATTTGTATCCCAAAGATAATGCTAAGATATACTTCCAACAGAATTTCGGTTGTGGCAAAGCATATCCTTCTTACATACTTTAGATATTACATATTAAAACAAATTATATTACAGACTAAAACAAATTAAGATATTGATCTCTTTTTAAGCGTTAACGTTTTGGCGACTTTTTAAAATATGTCCTATCTTTGTGAATACATGCACATAGAGCTGTCATGCTAGGTAGTAAGGATAAAAAGACCTTCACATAATAATGTTCCTGTTGTGAAATAAATGTAGGGGATTTTTTCCATATTTCTTTCAGAAACAAAAGAATAAATAGTTTCCCTTAATTGACAACGGATATTGGAACCCCGGTCAGCGTCATCGAGCATTTCTCATTGACAACGAATATGGTATTCCGTCATGGAGCATTTCTAATTGACAACGAATATGGTATTCCGTCATGGAGCATTTCTAATTGACAACGAATATGGTATTCCGTCATGTAGCATTTCTAATTGACAACGAATATGGTATTCCGTCATGGAGCATTTCTAATTGACAATGAATATGGTATTCCGTCATCAAGCATTTCTAATAGACAACGAATATGGTATTCCGTCATCAAGCATTTCTAATTGACAAAGAATATGGTATTCCGTCACGGAGCATTTCTCAGTACCGATTTGGATTAATCCTGACCTGGATTTGAAAATTAAAAACAGGGCTCAGGAGCAAAGCGAGGTTTCAAATTTACACTTGTTCCAAGCGCTTAAGTTGAAATCCTCCCTTCGAAATTTTACAGACATAATCACAAATTGATTGACCGTTATGAAACATCTGTATCACACTTTTGATAGATATCGTCTTATTGTCATAACCACAATACCGTTTTCTTTTCCTCTTATGTAACCTGCTGCACAACTTGAAAATTCGTCATCGGAGTTGTACTAACCAGATCAACACGACGGGTGCTACATGTGGAGCAGGATTTGCTTACCGTTCCCGTGCACCTGTGATCACCCCGGGGTATTTTGAGGGGGGGTGGTGGTCGTGTTTCCAAGTCTTTAGTTTTTCTATTTTTCTATGTTGTGTTTTGTATACTGTTCACACTTTTGCCATGCCATTGTCTGTTTATTTTCGACTTTTGAATGTTTTTTGGTATCTTTGTGAACAGAGACTTTTTGGATATTTTAGATTGATATTGACTATGTTTGAACTAGCTACAAATTAATTTTTAAACACATTATTTCACCAATTTTGTTTTGAAATTCTTTGACATATATAAATTTTGATGCGAAAGTGTGGATGTATCTGTAAAACCTTATAAAACGGGATATACCTAATTTAAGGGGTAGATCGTTTATTGAACTAGTACATTTCCTGCAAGATCTTTAAATATTGTCTTTTTTCGATACTAACATTGATTATGTTCTCGAATTATACTAGTATATTTTACGTCTTTAAGTTTCATGAATAATTATTGATATTTTAGCCTGGAAAACATTGTGATCTATTAAGTTGAATTGACTTTTAACTATGTAGAGATTTGCACTCTAAGATTGGACACGTATTTTGTGTTTTTTTTTTTTTTTTGTGTTTTTTTTTTTCTTTCGTGACGATCTGATATTAGTCTTGCAATTTCCGGATTTGTACAGCTGTCGTCTATTCCACTGTACATATGTAACACCATGTATCCAGGTTAACGTACGTATCTATTTGTTATTGTCAAATAGCGAATACGATGTTTGTAATAAGTCATACTTTCCTCCATTACATGTTTCCGGCATAAATACTATAAATAACTAACAGTATAGAAAATAATGACACTACCAGTTATGAGTGGCCGTTCGTGTCATAAGCGGGATATTCTATCGCGTAATTTTTAATAACGCGTTATTTTACTAAACTATCGCGTTACTTTACAACAATAATGCGTTATTTCTCCATATTAACGCGTTAGTTTCCAAAACTAACGCGTTATTATACAAAACTATCGCGATATCTCATTTTTGCTATTAATTTGAAAAATTATCAAACTAACGCGTTAGTTTTCATAATTAACGCGATATTATTTATTCAAGTATTCACGTGTTATTTTGTAAAACTATCGCGTTACTTTCTTAAACTAACGCGTTATTTTTTAATTTTATGAAAACTATCGCAATTATACGCGAATAAGTATGATCCAATGAGTGTCTGTTTTATTTCCATCTTTTGGCATTAGAACCAAAAATAAAATGACTAGAATCCACGGAGACCGAGATAGATTTTTGCAAAGAATAAAAAAGACAGTTAATACTGTAGATAATTGCCTCAGATTGGGAAATTCAGATATTTTAACAGCTATTAAACCAGAAAGAATAACAACTGTGCAAAATACAGGTACAGCATTAAATAACATCAGTGGCGGATCCAGAAATTTTCATAAGTGGGGGCCCACTGACTGATCTAAGAGGGGGCCCGCTCCAGTCACGCTTCAGTGATTCCCTATATAAGCAACCACATTTTTTCCCAAATAGGGGGGCCCGGGCCCCCTGCCCCCCTGAATCCGCCTCTGAACATATATAAACAAGCAACTTGAATCGCAATGTCTTTTTCAATAATCTGTTGGAAAAAAAGATAAAAAACTTAAAAGAAAGTAATAAAATATACCTATACAAAAATATTAAGATTATCTTGAAACAAAAATTTTACTCAAATCATAACCATTCTGACTACATAAATCTATTTAAAAAATTCAGAATAAGCGAACACACTCTTTCAATATAAAAGGGTCGACATCTCAAGATCCCTAGAGATCAAAGATACTGCAAATTCTCAAATGCCCTAAATATAACTTTTATAGGGGGAAAAAACATTTCGACTCCATGAAAATCAATTCTGAATGGAAAGATACTGCTGCTAAAGATGACATGCTTAAACTTAAAATATTACTAAACCCCTTATCTCACAGTAAAATTAAAAATACAGTTTCCTTTATAGACAGTGATTAGAACTGAGAACGGGAGACCCAAAACAATAATTTGAACTGCTATTCTAATATTGTATTGTTTATTTTTGTATATATGTTATGTTTGTCACAGATAAGGTTTTTGATTTAAATGGCAGTAAAAGTATTTGATTTGATTTGATTTTGATATTAAGAGACGGAAAATTTAATAAACATTAAATTGATTTCAATAGAGACATTATATACCTCTGATTCCAACTACAATACAACAGTTTCAGAGGTGTATCCCTTCGTGTGTGTGTGGGTGTGTGTAAACATTGGGGGTTAATAGGTATGTAAACAGTTAATGGATAAGATCCCAAGAGCCATTGTGGCACCGTTAAAGTCCAAAATTGCTCTAAACTCCACAACACCGCTCAAGTCTACAACAAATCTCCACTAAAGTCCACAATGCCGCTGAAGTCCACAAACTTTCCGCTAAAGTCCACAAGAAAACGCTGTTAAAGTCCATACATTTTTTTTATTTATTATCAAAAGATCAACCCGTTGTGTTTTTACTCTCCATAATATAGATCTAAGAAAAAACATAGAGCTTTGTTCTTGTAAAATATTTTTTATCAGCTTGAATTATATTTTTGATAAATGAAAAAATCATAGTACTTAGTATGTATACTTGTTCCCAATGAATTTGATCAGACAATATGAGTATTTGGATCGTACGCATACGGTCTGGACCGTATAACTATACTCGAACGTATTACTATACTCGTTTCAAATGGCTTGATGGAAGACTAGTATAAAGTTTTGAGCTGAAATTTATACGAAATATATACTATAATAGTATCAATGTTTCTGTTCTTTTCTATACAATTTTATAAGTTAATATAGAACAGATTTAGCGTTTTATGAGTTTATAAATATTAATATTTGAGTAATTTTGCATGTGATTAAAAATCCTTTACCAAGTTAAACAACTAGTGTGTGCATAATTTTTTTATGCCCCATTTATGGGCATTATGTGTTCTGGCCTGTGCGTCCGTTTTTCAGTTCGTTAAAGTTATTTACCATGCAAGTCGGTATATATGCTTTATTCTACACGGCTCGGGTGACCTTAATTAACAAGAACGACATAGGACATCGTATTAAAGGGTCATCCCGAGCCGTGCAGGTGTAACCATATATAAAGATCTTATGGGCATTATGTTTTCTGGTTTGTGCGTCGGTTCATCCGTTCGTCCGTTCTTTCGTCCGTCTGTCCGTCCGTTCGTTATAGTTATTGACCAAGCAGGACGGTATATGGGTCATTTTCAAAAAATGTCGAATTTTCAGTACACCCATGCTAAAATTTTTATTTCTCATGGAAATTTCAGTTGTAATGGTTTAAATGAAAGCTTGTCAGATTTGTCATTCAGAACATTAATAATAAACATACCTTAAAACTATTTTGATAAGAATAAACTGCATTTAAGGCCGATTTTGGGGGTATTTGTGTGCGTAAATACAGTGTCAGAAAAACACATTTCAAATGATTATTTTCCGATGTTTTGATCGCCTTGATATCTGCAAAAGGGACTTTTTAAGAACGTTAAATATTACTTTAACGAAAAATCGTAGCCTCTTTATCATTGTATAACGACAGCCAATTCAACGAGTTACAGGTTCTCAACTTAGGACATGCACATTCAGAAAGTTCTGAAGTTAAATACTTTTCTGGCGCAAAATACTTCCCTAACCTGGAACAGGGATAAAACAATACAGCACATACATTGCACACTGTTGTGCGAAAGTTAATACAGATTCATTTTAGGCCAAAAGCTAATCAATAGACAATAAACTGATATTAATGTGATAAAAGTATGATGCATATAATATTTAAAAAAAAATCCACTTTGGTTTCCGGAAGAGTGGTGTAAATATGTATTTCCTTTATTGTTGAGTTGCTGTCTCATTGAAATGTACTATGATCAGGTTGTATCATGACATTTTGGTAGACACCATTTAACGCATCGATATCCGATACTAATCGATACAAATTTAATTTAAAGCATAGAATATTTTCTTTTTCATTTAGAATTAATCATACTATTTTATATTTTGTGGACCAACAAGGGCATATGCTAGTATCAGAAACTACCTTTTGTGATGGGTCCATGGGTACTGTTTTCCCTCAACGTATGTTCTGTATTATAATTGACCTGGTGAACAGTTTTTAACATAACTGGAAAAAAGTGATGTGTATTTTCAAAAGTATTTTATTTTAGTAAGCCTCTACTAAGTCGAGATGAACTATTGAGTAGGCATCAGTGTCACTGTCCGCATCATCATCATCATCATCATCATCATCACCATCATCATCATCATCATCATCATCATCATCATCATCATCATCATCATCATCATCATCATCATCATCATCATCATCATCATCATCATCATCATCATCATCATCATCATCATCATCATCATCATCATCATCATCATCATCATCATCATCATCATCATCATCATCATCATCATCATCATCATCATCATCATCATCATCATCATCATCATCATCATCATCATCATCATCATCATCATCATCATCATCATCATCATCATCATCATCATCATCATCATCATCATCATCATCATCATCATCATCATCATCATCATCATCATCATCATCATCATCATCATCATCATCATCATCATCATCATCATCATCATCATCATCATCATCATCGTGAGCGTTCGATATACTATGGCACCTAACATGAAACTTGGTATGCAGGTGGAGCAGCCATGACTAAAAATGTTGGTTAAGTTTACGTCCAGTTGTATCCAATATTAAGATTTCGTCAACCTTGTATGTGCATTTCTTATTGTTAGTGCTTGTCAAGTTATACAGTACCCATAACGAATAAATATTGTAGCTCCTTGTAAAGATTCAGCTTACAATAAAATTGGTTGGGCTATTGTTATGATTTCATTTTTTAAAGGGTTAAGACAAGAATTCATTCAAACTGTAAAACAATTAAAGTGCCTTTAAGTTTCAGTAATTTTAAACCCGATTGTCACCTCTTTGTAGATTGGAGCAATTTGCTATGGCGAACCTAAAAAAAATATTTCAATCCATATCTACATTTTAAAATCAGACAAGACCTCCTCGAGATGACACACCGGTCAATATGCGAAAATGGATGAAGTTTGAAAAATTAGGCAGGACAGGTGTTTTAAGTTAAAAAAAAAAACCCACAAGATGAGCAACTTGGCCAAAAACAATCAAGATAGACTAATGAAAAAACCCAGAGCCAGACAGAGTTAAAAAATAAAAAGGCACCTGACAGAGATAACTAAAAAAATGCATGACCTTAAATTTTCATCCTACCAACGGATTCGGAAACAAGGTTTACCTTATATTAATGGCCCCCCTTCATTGATAGGTGTACTTAAAAAATATAACGTGCCAAACAAAACTGTATCAAAATTAATGCTTATGTCAAGGTTTATAGGTCATCACCATTTAAAAATATTTTGCCTTATTTTCAAAGCAACATTTGTTGACCAAAGACATTTCTAAGCCTTGTTTTTTATGCGAATAAAACAAGTGTCTGTTCCCGGACTGTACATCCCTCTTTCCTCAACATCATCGTCATCATCAACCAATATAGACCACGAACTTTCAAACTCTTAGCCAGAACGAGGGAAAATAGGAATACCCTGAAAGGAAATCCTCATCTTTGTCACAGGCGCTTAGTTATATATGATACAGATATTTATTTTTATTTTTTTTTGTTGTTGATTAAAATATTCAATTTTCTATATTTATATTACATACATTTGTATCTATCACTTCTGTCCATGTCTCACCTAGTTTCGCGTGATACTATGATAAACGACTCAGCGAAAATACCCAATTTTACTATCCATACTTTCTTAGATATGTATTATAAATATAGAAAATTAAATATTTTAATCAACAAAAAAAAATAAAATAAAAAAATATCTGTATCATATATACCCAAGCGCCTGTGATCTTCGTGTTCAGGATCTGGAGCAGCCCTCTCCCTCGTTTCCGGTTGATCAATCCATTAAGTTGCAACAGAGAAATTTTCAATTTAGTAGACAATTGATGTGTTATCTCTGTCTCTTCGGACTGTGAGAGGAACAGCACTTGTGATTGGATATCGACATTGAAATAAAATAACAAAACGTATTGTGTATTTCCAATAAAATATCCCGTTAGATAACATTTGTAGAACTGACGCGATAGTTTTATAGTTTTAGATATTAACGCGATAAAAAGTAGAAATAACGCGTTAGTTTAACAAAGTAACGCGATAGTTTTACAAAATAACGCGTTAGTTTAACAAAGTAACGCGATATTTTAACAAAATAACGCGTTATTTCTTACTATCGCGTCAATGATAAATATCGCGTTATTTATGAAAATTAACGCGTTAGTTTAATAATATTTCAAATAAATAGCAAAATTCACGTATCGCGATAGTTTTTTGAAATAACGCGTTAGTTTTGGACAATAACGGGATAGTTTTACAAAATAACGCGTTATTTTCTCTAACGCGATAGAATATCCCGCAAATGACATGAACGGCTACTCATAACCAGTCGCTTGGATATTTGTAATACTATAAGACTGTTGAAAACCAAAGGAGTTTTTAAAAATCTATGCTTTTTCCATTCATACAGTTTATAACGTTACTGAAACTATTTTTAGTTTGTTTTAACAAGTTAGCAAATGGAAATAGAATGAAACGTAATGTCAATGATATTTATATTTGAAAATAAAAACATATTGAAGTGTGTGTGTCCTATAGTGATGACTTGAAATCATATTTAGCATTTAGTGATGATTAACTGATAGTGCGTTAGAATTATTGATCACTTGGAATATATAGACCTAATACAGTTGGTGTATTTGTTCCTCTTATAGTGGGTGTGCTTCGCGCAAATAGATCTGCACATTTGTTGTAAATGGATTTTTATGTAATCAAATCATCAATTATCATTAGTCGCGAGTCAACGTTACTTTTTTTTCTGCTTCTTTCTTTTTCTTTCTTATGCAAAGGAAATATTATTTTATCAATATTAACTGTTTGTTATATTGGTTTCACAGTTTTCTAAAATCCAAACAGAAATGATTATTGCTTGCCGCCATAATGCGTATACCATACAATTATCCCTTTCATACATATTGCAGATACTCTCTTTACAGATATTTGATTTGATTATAGCGTGAACCTCCAGGTCATTTTTTTTTTATAACGCATCAAAAATACCGAGCCCAAAAATAGTGACGCAGAAGATACTATAACACGATATTCATGGAATATAAAACTGTTACAGTAAATGAAGAAACTTTTTCTCCAGACGATTATTAGATATTAATATGATAGTCTGATGTCCTGCATATAGACTTTTATTTCTTGCAAAGTGAATATAAAAAGCGTGTGAATGATCTATACGTTTACATTACGTAGGGATTATAAAATGTAAGGTCGGTAGCAGGACAAGGAGGTCTTAGCAATTCAGTTAAGCAATGACTGTACTATTTTTGCAACTATTTATGGTTGTAATTTCTTTTAATTAATTATTATAAATCGTAAACCACATTTACACTTAAGATGATCTGAAGGTATACGGTCATATCCTGGAAACAAGAATTCAATGTCGGATCTTTTGAATTATTATATTTCATCCCAGATTTGTTTAGATTGGTGTACGTTTACTTTGTCCGAGTCGTCATTGGCTCGAGTTGTCTTGTTGCTTGACTCGGGACGGGCAAATAGAGAATGTGACAGGGTCAAACATGTCTGTGAGCTCCGAACCATACCATAACTTTTGATATCAACAACAGCACAATAAAAGATGGATCACCTAAATCAATACATCTGTACGGAGCAAGAGACACAAAGCACAGAGTAACAGTTACTAACGGCTAGTTCAACGCTATTTTATACAACGAATAAAGCAAATCATGTATTTCAAGACTTATTATTGTCTATGTTGTATATCCAATCATACGACCCTTTCTGTTAGCGTGGGTAAACTTCTGGTGATCTGTTTATTTAGTCGAAGCTGTCCTAATGTAAAAGGTATCGTTGTGTTTTTGCTGTTGCATTGAAACAATCCCAACACTTTCCCTTTTTTATACGTATTTTGACTACTATTATATCGCAAATACAGTTCTGTTTTCTGAAACGTTTGTATAGAGTCACACCCTCATAATGAGCTTGATATATGTTACACAAATTACCAGTAAAGCATCGTGATGTTTAAATAATCCTAAATTTGATTTCTAATTTAATGCACTTATAGTATCGATGACATTGGACAACTGTTCAAACAAGAACGTTGCATATACCAGCTGTCAACGATATAAAATATTTAGTATTTCGTGGAATCTAGACATTACAATTTAGAATAGTTGTATACCCCGATCGTAAAACAATATAAAGTTACTCTATTCGTCATCATTTTTAAATATGTTTTTTTGTAGAAGTGTCATTTTTTATATATAGTTTATAATTTCTGATTAATTCTGCCTATTGCGTTGGAATTGCCGTTACTAGATCAGTTTACCAATGTGATATAAAACACAACTGAACATTCTATGTTGTTAGTATTCAATTTATCTTTTGCATTATTAAAATAATCAAACAACATATGGTCAATTATTTCATTTAAAATTATTCATTTTTGTAAGTCCGTGTCTAGTGTTACTTGTAATATGTAGGAAGTATAAACCAGTTTATATTACTCTCTCCACAACGATAAAGTATTGTGTTTGCACAGAAAATCGTAGGCTGTTAACTGCAGTGGAAGTGGTTTGAACCGAGTACAAAATCCTCAGAATTAGTTTTGGTATCTGTCAACATGTATTTACAATTATATTCCGTATCCCAGCAGTTATATTCCAATGAACACATGTTATAACAAACAGCAATCGAAACAAAATCAACAAATTTCACAATTTTATATGATAATGTAACCATGGGAGTGCAAAAGTCCTTATCAAATATAGATGTAGCAAGGATTGTGTTGAACGGAAATGGAATAGAAATTGCTAAATAAAGTTAATTAACTTGACCAAAATTAAGACTAAAAGACTGCTACTCTATTTACTAGATAAACTTAAACAGTCCAGTTCAAGTTCCATCATTTTTTAAAAATGATGTCGTCGTAAGTAACTCAGTTCTAATTCTTCTCCATTTACATCTTCCACCACTATATCATCTAAAATTAATAAATATTCTATATGTAAGCAAATTTATTTTAATACAAATTAGTTCGGAAATATAAAGGGATAAAACAAAACTTTTTTTTTATTTTTGCATTTTATGTTAGATTAATATGTTTTACGCGTTTTATTTGGTCGCCTACACCCTTTTTTCTGATATCTTTGTAGTTTCAATTTCTTGTAAATTTTAAAAACAAACGGTAATCCCTGTTAACCGTAGCCTAAAATATGTTGTCATTTTTAATATTTGACGTATGAACTACACTTAGAATCTGAAATGAACTTTCAACTCCAGACGAGCCTGCAACCCCATTCGGTTCACCATTCTATTGATACTATACGTTTTTATATCCGGGTTCGACCGAGCTAGTTACTCCGATTTAAATTTAGGTAATTGGAACGCCTTCTTTAGGGTGAATACGGGATAATTTCCTTTGTTTTAGAAGGAGTTTTTGGAGCAAATCCAGGTTAATTATTTGAACGTAAATTGGAGTTTGAATGCGGTTATTGCTATGGTGATACATGACATCTTCTATACTCATTCTAGTGCCTAATTTTTTTGATGAAAATGTACCTGTTAACTTTGAACTTCTACTTGCTATACTATTTCTACTGCCTAAACTGGTTGACGTTGTGCCACTAGAATTTTTGCGTTCCAGACGAATAATTCTCTGATTCAAAACCTTATCCTTTGATGAACTGTTCCTCTATTCAACGAAAAATGGGAAGTTTAAATATACAAAATATTTCTTTTTTTTTACATTTTCAACATTAAAAAATAGTGGGTTTTTTTAATTGAAGTCATTTTTTTTTCTTTTTGAAAATATCTACAATTTTTCTCCGTTTGAACTTATAATTTCAATGATACTATCTGATAATTAAAACATTTAATTATTTTGTTGGAAGCATTCTCCAAACCGTAAAATGCATCGTTTGATATTCTAATGATGTGAGGTAGTTATTAAAAACCATAAGCTAAATATTTGATATCACAATTATAGATATAACTCTCCTTTTTCATTGTCTCTATAATAAATCTGATGTAAATTAAAATGTAAATCCTGCTCAAATAAAAAAAATGTAGTATTTGTTTTTAAGCCATTTAACGTCCCAAACATGTACTCTTAAGCTGACATACTTGTTACAGTTAAGATAAAACAAATCAAATAGTAATACAGCATAAAATCGAAAACTACCGCTCACCTTAAAATATAATGTATTAATGCTTTCAAAAATACAATAGAAAACGGTTATTTCATTTAATAGGTATTTGGATTTCCAAAATGAATACTAAAAATTTTCAGCCATAACATTTGTTATTTATCTAAGGCTACTTTATATTGTTAGATGGTAAATGATTCCTTTGAAGTCTGACGTCTGACGACCTTTTTGGGACTCTGTGCGGTGATGGCAATGCGTTATACACAAGAGAAATCTCAGACTGCATTATTTGGTACTTGATAGAAAATGTTATACATTTTGTAGCAAGAAATGAGAAGTCAAATCCGGTTTGAGCTTACACTCATAAGATTCTATTTTACTTGGACATGTGTGATAGAAAATTTGACGGTATACTATTGTTTATATTTGTTAGCATTTTATTACAATTAAGGATTGACTGTAATATTTTTTGTCTATGAAGAAATAACATAAAAAATGTTGTGAAAACTGAATAACCAGAGTAGCGGGTTATTTTAAAGTGTGCACCACACTTTTTATTTTATTTCGAATAGACAGAAAAAAATATTACAGTCATTCCTTATAATTTAATTCTTAATTTCATTTTGAACTGGAGAAAATCATCAAAAAACGTTGATGACGTCACGATCCAGTTTCATTACTAAATGATGTCCATGAGCCAATAGACAAAACACTGTAAGTGTTAGCCAATCAGAAGACGTGTTACATCCAAAATTAAATTATTCATACATTTACGTACAGAAGATGCGGATGAAAATGATGTAAAATCTCTCATTAACCGCTGACGTTCCTGAAGTCTTTTCAGTGCCTGTCTAACCTTTTGGATATAAATGTTATACATTCTATAGTTATTTGATTGATTTAACGTTGAATAAAATATACTTGGTAAAGACTGTTTTACAATTTTCTTATGGCATTTTCAAAATGGAGGCCTTGATGACAAAGTATTGACTAATTTTTTTAGTCCATTACAACATTAAAAGCATTTAATGTTTTAAATATTTATGTGATTTGCATCGTCTTACATTTTATCGTCGTCACTATTATCCTTATTGTATTGGCACAAATAGAACCATTTCAATCCTGGCATCTTTGATGATTTTATTGCTAATTGTTAATTCAAGAAGGTTGCGTCAGCGTCGTTTACTTACTAGGGTGTTTGATATGTTTTTATTAAATTTAAACAGAGTAAATCTGTGTTTGTTTTTCTGTTGTTTTCTACATTTGAAAAGGCCTGTACCAAGTCAGGGCTATTACAGTTGTTATTCATTCGTACGATGTGTTTTATCATTTGATTTAGCCATTTCATTAGGGACTTTTTGTTCTGAATTTTCCTTGGAGTTCAGTATTTTTTATGATTTTACTTTTTGCTTGCTGTTTTACAAAGCCATTTTTATTATTTGTCTTCATTCTGCTGCTCAAATTTTGGTGCAATAGATATAAATAATCAGTTAATATTGTTGTCTCCTGTAACTTTGTTCTGTTTAGTCAATTCCTTTTCATATCACTTCATATTGTGCCATTTTTCGTGTATGGTCTTGTAGATTTCTCGCTATATTGTACTTGTAAGATGCATTATATAACAATGGGTTGCGTTTATTGAAATCGACATCATGCAATATCACCTATAAGATAATTAGAAATGTAGATTCATAGTAAACGTGGATGTTCTGTTTACTTTACTTTAAGGAATATAATACGTCAAGAAATGATTTACCTCTGAATTGAAGACACAATGAAAAAGGAATATGAAAAATCCCTGAAAACAAAGTAAAAGTTGTTATACAGAAGAAATTGATTGACATTTTAAATTGAATCACACAAAAAGTAGTGGTGGCTGACATCGACTTGGAACATAACTGTATGAAATACATTTCTTATATTTTGTTCTTAACATTATTCTTATTTTAAATGATTGACATTGCTTATTTTGTATGTAATTTATAACCTTAAATGAAACAAACCCATAATAGGATACCTGAATTTCATCAATAAAAATTTCCATGTTCGTGTTTTCCGTTTTGATATCCCGAAATAATAGTAACACCACAGTGCTAAACCAACCAGAAACCGTTTGAATTTACGTTACTGTCAATCAGAGTGTAGAATTTATCCGAAAACCAGCGTAACACGTTACTCAATCAGATCTTTAAAGTGAGGAATTATATGAAAAGATATGCCTTATACTTTTTTTAGTTTTTGAAATCTTTGCAGGGCATACTGGCTTTTCATTGAAGAAAGGAAATATTAATTCAATCGACATAGCTGGTCCAACTCAATTATGTTTTTGAAGTCGGTTTGTCTCACTACCTCTATATATGTATAAAATCACATTTGAAAGCTAATGCATCTGTTTACCTGTAGTGAATTAAAGATAGCAAACAGGTACTGAAATATGACAAAGTCTTCATTGACGGCCATGAGACCAAACATCCACGTCAATCCTAGTAGTGGTATCAGAATCAAAGCTCCCTTCACTCCAGCCCTAGGTCATGAATTACAAATATTAAGAAAACATATTACAGTATGGCATACAAAACAGAAACATAATTATAATTGCCTAATAAAATCTTTCTATCTTTACAAAATCTCAAATAGTCTTTGAAGTCAATCGTATACTGTCAAATTGTAGCCTGACATTGACTAATTACACTTGTATACACAGATATTTAATGATATGATTTAACTTATATGATCTACCTTATTTGACTGTATTCTGTTTTCTGGTCATGTTTTGCTGATGATATGACAATCTTGATTACCATCCATAAAATAACAACATTCACCTATATATGAAATTAAATTGAAACACATTTTTAAATTATGCCACTATGTACACTCAATACAAATGTATGTAAAACGATATAGCAGCATTACAGTTTCACTTTGTGTTGTTCCATTTGTTATAAGAAAATAAACTGTCCTGCTAAGAATAAGTAGTACTATTTTTTAAAATTTATTAAGTACATTGAAAGTTTTAGATTTATTTTTCGTTCATTGGTATTACATTTTCAATATCCATTTTGTTGGTGTCTTTACTTTTTAGAGGAAGAGAAAACCTTCTTTCAATCACAAAATGTAAGTAAATACATATAAACATAAGGGGATGTGGTATGATTATCAATGAGAAGAGTATCCATTACATTTCTAACGAAGTGATTGCATGCAGTTATGGGCAACCATGACGATGTATGTTGTGTTATTTTACTAAATTACAATTACCAAAATAATTGCGATGGCTGGTCCAACAAATGCCCAAATTGCTCCCGTCTTTGTTGATAACCAACAACTATTTGAAAATAAGAACATATTGTTTTTGAGACTGTACAAAATATAGTATCACATGTATTTAACACCAAATTGAAGGAAAGCCATACACATATTTTAGGTTACTGCAGTTCACTTCCTTGATAAACTTCATCATAAATCGTACTCAAAACATTTTCCGCATCGGTATCTGTTTTGACCACTTATTTCGTATGCCTGCCATAAGCCAGGAAAATGAAATTCGGTGGCAATTGTGTTCATTTTCTTGACTGCTTTCTCGTTTGAAATGTTTCATTTTTGTCCGGTTCTTTTATATCGTTATGGAGTTTGTCAGATATTTTTTACAACTGCAAGATATTGATTTAACATAGAAAAGGAATTATAATACTTTGCAGTTTTTCTTGAAAAAAAACTTCTAGGAATGTAATAATTTGTTACAGTTTGACAAAATACAACTTTGAAAGTCAAGAAAGTGGAAGAAACACTAACAATGCAAGAGTAAAAACGAAAAACTATTAACAGTTAAACGTTAAACGTTAATTTCTAGTTGTTAACTTCTATGTCACTTGGTATCCGATGACAATAATATTTTCATATTCATACGTCTACAAAACCCTACATAGAAAACAAGACTGAATAACACGAATACCACCAAAACCGATGTTTTTTCTTCTGATGAGTCTCGATATGTCAATCAGATCATGTTTAACATACGGCATCTATATAAAATGTGAAGATTGGAATACTTCTAAATAATAACTATGAAAGGTATGTTGTCTGCTCTATGGTCCGGGTTGTTGTCGCTTTGACACATTCGCCATTTCCTTTCTTAATTTTATGGAAATGTTGTTAGTTGAGGTTGTTATATTGCCCATCATACATGAGACACATATTAACCGGAGAAAAGATGTAATATATACATATCACTTTACGGAATTATTAATGGGAAACACCCATACCATGTTTTGCATCTACACGTCTTTGTTTATAAAATGGAATAGCAATTTACACACCCTTTACTATTTTATATTGTTCTGGTCTATAAACTGTGATAGGGTAAAACATATCCTAAACTGTTGTCGGGTAGAACTATCTTATACTCGCTAGTGTAGAGCTTTCATCAATCTTTTTTTGGTAGAAATATCTTACTGTTCAGGCGTTCAGGCTACTATCCTAACTGTTCTCAGGTTGATTGTCAGGAGTACTGTTCTAGAATATCTATCAGAACAGATTTAATGAAAGGTCCTGACAGGGTTTCAGAGAGATAACAAAAGAAATGACTATATTTACCTGGTAGACGTCCCGTATCCGTTCCAACTAGCAGAAGCAGAAATAGCAACTATAACGACTGGCACTCCTAACATTAAAAATCAATAAAGTTAAGTACAATAGTATTTTTGTTTTAGGACTAAATAATACTAGTATGTAAGACACTCCCTACTAATACAATTTTTACATTTGACTGTAATATTGTACTACTTAACAGATCATCATAAAATGTAAACGTACATTCATATTATGTAGATGTCTTTCGCATTAACAATGTGTCTCAACTTTTTCTTGGTCTTATATCTCAAGACACCAGACTAGTAGTATGATCAGTAGTATATTCGTGTCTGATTTCGTATCATAATATTTCAGACCGAATCTGGATTTGAATTTCTGCTAATGCATGTATAACAAGAGACTATTACCGATTTAAGGCATTCGTTAACATTATCTTGGGTTCGTGTGGTTGTACCTATTTTATATTTAGGATTTATAATATCAGCTTCCGATCAGAAATAATCATTTTTACTGCATGGAAACTACATATTTTTTATGACTATAGTGTTCTAGGTATGACATATGTTTCGACCAGGAAATGAACGCCATTTTTCTGTCATTAAACATTGACAAACGTAATTTTGATGTTTGGAAATGGCAACAAAACTCATAAAGGTAATTCGGAAACTCACCCCAACCAAAAATACAATAGTATGTCACACGTGACTTCTCTGTGCCAAACACTTGAACTACTTTACTGTACAGGAGTAAACCTTCCACCAACATCCATACAAACACAGCTGTGTAGAAATAGTGCAAGACAGCTGCTACTATAGCACATACTGTCTGCATGAAAATATATATAAATGTAGTAAATAAATATGACAATTTCATTAACTCTTTGGTGCGATTGCAATTGGGGAGTGAAAACACAGTCAACAAGGTATAATGTCCAGACTGGTTTAAATTGCACCTTTAAATTTAATTTATACATTCCATATCATAACATATCTTTCAGTCAACGAAAGGTATATTTTTGCAATTAATATGCTCTCAGGTTAATATGGTACCTTAACAAAAAACAATTAAAAAAGTCACCATTAATCTAAGGGAAAATAAGTATTTAAACAGAACACCTGTCTTTCCTGTTCGCCTTTAACACCTGTTATCGTTGCTTTTTGATTGCAATGTGCGTTACTTTTTCTCTTCTTGTCAATTTTAGATCCACCTTCTATCATAGTTGGTTATAGATTTTGTACTTGTTGTGATGATTACCTTGTATTCTATTGCCTTGATGCCAGACAGAAATCCTAACTGGGCACAAATGATTGATATACAAAGATTTCTGTGTACAAACACACGCTCCGAGTTTAAGGATCTGAAATTGATATATGAATATCAATCATGATGTTTCATAACATATACAATGTATTTTAAAGATACAACAGTTCTTAAAATCTTGAATCATATAGTAATTTGAAAATGAAATTATAATGAAGAAGCGACATTTTCGGGATACGCAAATGATACAGCAACCTTTTTGTTAGCATTTTAAGATATGTGTTAAGGACTAATAACAATTGTCAACCTAAATTAACCAATTGTCAACCTAAATTAACCAATTGTCAACCTAAAATAACCAAATTTGTCTAAGGTTAAGACCTTAGACAAATTTGGTTATTTTATTCAGATTCTTATGTTCATAAAGCTTCAAACCTTATCAATGGAGGAAAATCAAGAAAAGCGCTTCGAACGGAGGAAATTTTATCACGTGTTATTTTTCTTCACTGTCAGATCGTCTTTCGCATCGTATAGGCAGAATTAAAAGCTGTTAGTATATTCCATGTTCTTACGAGCACCTAGTTACGATATTACCATTAAGTAAAGAAAATCTTAATATTTACATTGGAACAAGTTTTAAAAATATTTCAGACTTGGATTACGTAGATTAAAGTTATAATAGTTCCCCTTTGAAATATACTTTTGTGAAATGACAAACGCATACAAAAAAACCTACAATTTAAAAAATCTGTTTATTTAACAAATTGAACGGTAATTATCCTGAATAAAGAATATCTCAAATTTGAATCTGTAAGTAACACATATTATTGAAAAAAAATACAAATACAAGTTAGAATTTATTCAGGTGCTTGTCAGTAGAACAAAATGAGGCTAGCTAAATCCTTCAATTACCCGTTACGGTAATATAACCATTGTAGTATTTGACTTCTGTATAATTTGGGTTTTGCCGGGAGTTATCTTATTGACACTCAAATTCAGATTTTAGTTGCTGACGTTGTTTATTACCTTAATTACGTGTTATAGTATTCTTTTATTTGTCTACATAAATTATCACTTTAACTGTTTAGTTTAATTTTGGTGATATCCATTTTGTTCGGTACTTTTACATCCCGTCATTGTGTTATTGTTCTACGTTACACTTTTGTATTCTCGTCTGTCGTGTTTGCTAATGTCTTTTTGTCTATATGCCTTTTTCTTTTTGTTGTTGGCATATTTGTTTGTTTATATAGTGATTAAGATTATAACACAATGTTGACTGTTGTACCCCTATTATTGACATTTTTATCTATCATGTCTGCTTGTTTTGTTAACACATTGGTGTCAATATAATTGGAATTGTATGCGACTGTCATACAAGTGTGATATTTGGCTAATAATAAAACCAAGTTCAATACTACATAAAATGCCTGTATCAAGTCAGGATAAAACAATTGTTATGCATTTGTTTGATGTTTTTGAGCTTTTGATAAGTGACTCCGTTTGGAACTCTCCTCGGAGTTCGTTTTTTTTTTTGGTTATTTTACGTCTTATTATTTTTGTTTAGGTGTTTGAACAGCGGTATACTACTGTTGCCTTTATTTATGTATATAAACAACTGTCACTTAAACGCAATTTGCTTTTTTGCAAAAGCATTTGTGGTAGGATTGATGTCTTATCAAAATTTGTATGGACGCCATCATAAGTCAGATGAATATCTATTTCAATGGCAACAGTCACTAGTAACTAGTCACCCAACACTTGTAAATAACGTTGATACTCACCTAACACCTGGTAAATAACGTTGATACTTCCCCTCTACAGTAAAAAAAACGTTGATACTCACATCAAGCAGGTAAATAACGTTGATACTCACCCATTACAGGTAAATAACGTTGATACTCACCCATTACAGGTAAATAACGTTGATACTCACCCATTACAGGTAAATAACGTTGATACTCACCCATTACAGGTAAATAACGTTGATACTTACCTCAAAAAGTTAAATAACGTTGATACTTACCCAATACAGGTAAATTGCGTTGATTATAACCCAACACAAGTAAAACCGTTGATACCATCCAACGCAGGTTGATGACGTTGATTCTCCCCCAACACAAGAAAAAGCGTTGATACCCACCCAACACAGGTTGATGACGTTGATACTCACCCAACACAGGTAAATACAGTAAGCGTTATGAGCTGTGTCAGTAGTGATATACTACATCCTATGTATGTTATAACGTCCAATACCAAAACATGGACATTGTCTAGCTGTAGATGAAATAAAAACATACACTGTATTTCCATTTTAGCATTGCCACAGTTTGAAAACGTTAATAATATATAAAGGCAACAGTACTTTACCGCTGTTGAAAAGCATAAATCGATTGAGAGAAAACAAATCCGGGTTACAAACTACAACTATATTTTTTTTAAAACTTTTTTGGAATCGAGCGTCACTGATGAGTCTTTTGTAGACGAAACGCGCGTCTGGCGTATATACAAAATTTAGTCCTATGATGAGTTTATTTATCTTCTATGAACTGAACTAATTAATCTGGCAAGAAAAAAAAGTTAAAAATGAGTAACCTGTCTGACAACAAAACCAGAAGATAATTGTGTGCAAAAGTAAAACATAAATTGTGAACAGCGCTATGCCTCGAGAAATAATAAAAAGAGCCATCTATCAATAGGTAAACATGAACATTTCGGGTGCAAACAATCATCCTCCTTCTCTAGTAAATAATTTTGCCGGGCCCGTTTACATTTGAAATACGATCATAATATAAGATTCAATGAATATATCCTCTTTTCGTCACATGCTGTACACCGTGATATAATCGACAGCTTCACAAATCACCTAAATGACTGATTTTGATTAATCCTATTGAGCCTGACATGCAGTTACAGAGTAGATGTCTTCGTGTACATTTAAATGGATACAACTCTGCCTACTGATCTGACAGTTAAGAATTGTTTCTTTTCACAACACACTCTTAATTTTAAAGATTTTAGCACCATTATCAATCAAAGCAGCCATAACAAAAAAAATTCAGAAACAATACCTTTAGTTCACGAACTTGCATTAAAATAGCAAAGTTTGTTGTATGGTTACATTTACACATCGTCTGATGACTGTTTCCTGTCAGTTTTAAGCATCCATAATCCGACCACACACTAAAACACAAACCATTCTTTTTATAACAATATTGAAAAGATGTTTATTTTCATATGATACAGTTTTAGGTTTAAAGAGTATCTTTGGCAAAACCTTCAGTATTTTATTGCGTTGCTTTTTCCTGGTTCAAGGCTAAAATCCACGCCTGGTATATACAGCGTATTCATCAAGAAACTAAAGTTATTTACAGTAGACTGTTAGCCGATAACATGATACTAATGTAAAAAAAAAGATGTACTAGCAAATTGATCAAATTCATCACAGAATAATTAATTAAACATTTTTGTCAAGGCTTACTTGCTCAAGGACGTGAAAGATATATATACCTTATATAATATTTTTTGTACTTGAAAAATAAAGGCAACAGTAGTATACTGCTGTTCAAACTCATAATTCCATGGACAAAAAACAAAATCGGGGTAACAAACTAAAACTGAGGGAAACGCATTAAATATAAGAGGAGAACAACGACACAACACTACAATGTAACACACACGGACCAAGCATCAGACAAAATCCCATGAGAATAACAAATATAACATCAAAACCAAATACATGAATCTGGGATAGACAAGTACCGTGACACGTCTTATCGAAATGTGAATTTACACTCAAAAATAAGAGAAAACAAACGACGCAACGTTCATGAGAGCCACCTAGAGACCAAAGAATAAAATGGAAATAGTTTCCATTTTATTCTTTGGTCTCTAGGTGGCTTTCATGTACTCATTTGAGGTTTATAATTATCTTTTGTTAAATATGGCTGTTTTGACACCACTGATTGTAGTCTGAATAAAGACAAACATTTTTTAAAGACGTGACGGGAGACGAATAATAGTCAAATCTATTTAAGTTTCAGAACTTCAAAATCCTCAGCGGATTTTGCTATGCATTTCAGTGATGACTTGAAGCAGTTTGTTTCGGTTCTACAGAAGTCGCTAATATGAACTACGTTTCGAAAGATATTTGAGTTATTTGTTAAAAAGAGTACATATGGAATAAGATTAGTCGTTCATACAATCTACGATCCAATTTCAATCAAGACTTGTCGATAAGATAACGAAATCAATGAAAAATCTATTAGACGGTGCATTTCTGTAAATATTGACAATGCAATTTCCCATAGGAACTCCTTTTACGGCTAAAACTGTACCACTTTTACTATGGAGTTTTGAAAAAAATCTTATCCGAGAATTGATAGTTCATATGAACTACAATTTTTTTCAAAGGTCAAAATATAGGGCTGTGCGGCATATTTTCAACGTTTATATGACCTGAACTTTTCAGAGTTTAAACTAACAATAACTTTCTTAACTACCCCTACGTCGAATGAGGGGTTACCACAGATTTCAATGTAAACAACATGCAGATGTATATTCACTGGAAACATTCCCAAGTTATGTCTCTATGAGATGGAACACAGAGAGCATAACTTGGAACCAGTATGTAAACAAAATTAATTTCCATGAATATTCTAGATCTTCCAAAAAGAGGCGTGGTTTGCGAAACAGCTGTATTTACAAAGTGCAATTTATCAGTACACAAGGGAACATTTCAGTCAATAAAAAGGACGACGTGCCTTTGTCAAATCCGTTTTTCTAAAAATATATTATCTGAATACTTTCAAACCAGAGACAATAACATTTCTTACTCTTTGAATACACAATGGTATAATCATTCAGTTCGGCGAATGAAAACCAACTATACCCTATTATCTGTGATTGCATGAACTTCACGTTTGTTTAAAAAAAGTGCAATATCATTCATCAAATTCGGGAAAAATAGAGTGAAACGGCATAAGTTTGTATTTAAATTTTCATATTGTTTTTGTTATGCCACGAGAGTATTGATTTAGAATCTATAAAAATCACCAATAACTACCATTTATAGCAGTCCATAATGTGTTATTTTTATAACAGTACAACAGAATATATATCCTTTCGGATGAGATCTCTCGAGGGACTTTTACCAGTGTGAAGACGTCAGATTCTTATTCGATTGAAACGATCAGTCTCTAATTTTCTATTTATGTATCGAAAAAATTGCATTTTTATCTTGTCCTTTCTGAAAACAATTAAGATGTCAAAGATAAAGCCTTTGGAAAATTAATAATTAAGAGGAAAACTATTGTTATATACGACATATACGTAAGAATTTAAAAAAGTGTATCTATGCCCTGACGTGTCAAACCCAAAGGGAATTCCGTTTTATTTATAGATCCTATTTAAGATACCATCTAGTTGTATTGCACCAATTTAAGTGGCAATATCATTGCTTGGCCAGATTTCGATACTCCGATATCCTGGTGGAGGGATTTACACTATACAACTCAGAAAGAAAAAAAAACATCAAATTTCCCAACTGTTTTCTTTCTTTTTTCTATAATGAAAAATGTATTACCTTTAGCTACACACTCATTGAAATCGGCTGTAAATTTAAATACAATGATGGGTAGCTTAGTCGATTTTCTTAAATTGGAGAGAAAACCTATTGCGACTTCTATTTAAAACCTTTCCATCCTTATTTAATTCCAATTCCAATTGTGAACTTTCCATTTCTTAAAAGCAATATTCCAGCAGCACCTGCATACGGGGTATATATCTCCCAATTGATACGATATTCCCGTGCTTGCATTTTCTATCATGATTTCCTTGATAGAGGGTTGCTGCTCACAAGGAAGCTATTAAACCAAGAATTCCAAATGGTGAAGTTAAAACATCCCTTCGTAAATTTTACGGACGCCAGCACGAGTTGGTTGACTGTTATGGAATAACCGTTTCACAAATGATATCGGATATGTTCCTTACGTCATAACTACAATCCCCTTCCCTTTCATGAATGTGACCTACCGAATTAGACTATTTACCGGATTTGTTATCACATAAGCAACACGACGGGTGCCACGTGTGGAGCAGGATCTGCTTACCCTTCCGGAGCACCTGAGATCAGCACTAGTTGTTTGGTGGGGTTCGTGTTGTTTATTCTTTAATTTTCTATGTTGTGTCATGTGTGCTGTTGTTTGTTTGTCTTTTTCATTTTTAGCCATGACGTTGTCAGTTTGTTGTAGATTTATGAGTTTGACTGTCCCATCGGTATCTTTCGTCCCTCTTTTAAGGCATGTTTTTTATATAAATATCCCGATGAAGAATAAATCATTAAATATAAATATCATGGTGGGTAGCTTAGTCGATTCCTAAATTGAGGGGTGTAACGTGTGCAAATCGTTTGCATAGGTCATAGGAAAATTTCGAAAATGTTTACAGAACTAGAAAGAAAACCTATTGCGACTTATATTTAAAACCTTTCCGTCCTTATTTGAAGCATGTTTTTTTTATATAAATAATTTTCCGGATAATTATGATTAAATATAAATACATTGATGGTGAGTTTAGTCAATTCTCAAATTGAGGGGTGTAATGTCGGATCATCTGCTGCAGGTATTGGAAAATTTTGAAAAATTGACCTACATAGTCAAACTTATATTTGTTATCTCTATATTGTTGTTAACTATTCGATACCATATGCATATTTAAAATATCAATTAATAAGATGATCCGATATTCCTATATAGTAGATTTCCTCGATATATTTGTTTCATACTGTCAAGATGTCCTTGAGAATCTTCGAATGTCAAAGGTATAGTTTATAATGTCTGTGGAGTTACATAGACACAATCGGGATTTGGTTTTGAACATCACGAAATATAATTGTCATGTTTAACTGTTTTGTTACAACCTTATCATCTTCCCTGTGAATATCAACGTAGTAAACTATTTTATTAATGTTTTCAATATGTTTACCATAATCAATAAGTTAAACTATTCATTAAATTTGTATTGTTAATATGTAATCCTACCTTTCATTTTTATCATAATAAGCACACACAGTATTGTTTGCGCCTTCAGATATGTTGATCTGCAATACAAATATAAAAATCAAATATCATTATAAAATATATGGGCATGCTCAGTGTATTATAAAAAAAATAGTCAAAACAGCAATCTTGCAAAAATAATTCAAAACATATTTGCAAAAGTTTTGATTTTATTTGACTGATCTGAAACAGGCAATCAAAAAAAGAACATTCAAATATCGTTTTCCTTTATTTTGACCTCGAACATCACTGAAGAGACATTTGATGCAGTTAGGTTTCCATCGGTTAAGATTTTCCTATTGTCAACTTCCAATTTCTCAGCAGCAGCATACCTTCTGTATCGTATAGCGTTTACTCATTTTCATTTACTTTACTTTAAACGCCGTTCATATGATTTTATTTAAATGGTTGTCCTCCTTGCTACTGATATCGACTATACATATGTTTTCCGGTCACCATAACAATTTGGTTGACCGATACGTTATGTCTGTTCCCAATTCATCAGCAACACATTTTCGCACTCTATGATTTTAAGATACCAGACTAATCATCTAATACGTTATTTTACTGGTTGTGTCCTATTTCTAAATGTGATTGTTTGGTTTGGATTCGTATCGCGTGTATTGCATACATTTCAGGAGACGCTTATCCTGCTTCCCTTCTTTAGAGTTCTTTTTTTTTTGTAATTGTTAACTTGATTTGTCTTCTAAATGGATTGATTAAATTTGAACATCGGTAAACACTGATAATTATCGAATGTAATTTATAGGACCATGTAAATCATGTTCCAGCCATTAAATCAATTAATTCGGATTTTGTTGCGACCAATGCCAGTCAAGTGTAACAGTAAGTCGAAATAATACAGGACAAAATTCCGGAAGATTATCCAAATAACAGTAGAGACAGTATATAATCTCATCATTTAACAGTTGTTTTGTTTTTGATAAAGGTACTGGTATTGTTATTTTTGTTTTGGTCTTAACAGTATTTTTTTTTTTTGGAATTGTCTGTTTGATTTTTTTTTTATGAAAACAGACGTAAAATGTCAGGTTAGATGTCGTAATAATAATAAACGTTCACTATAATAAAACGTTTTGCATATCAAGTACTTAAAATGAATAACATAAGTACAATATGCCCGTGTTAACTATTCCTCAAATACTGTTGAAGTAAAATTGACTTTTTATTGAAATACAACATATACACTAATATTGAAGCTTCTTACCTGAGGTATTAACGTATAATGTTGAATTTGAAATATATGACTAAGTGATATATCCTTGTTTCCAGAAAATGCTGTTAGAGACAATATAGGACTAATAATGTAGGCTTTGTCACTATAGAACGAGGTATTTGATCTGAATAAAAAAAGTCTAAGTGTAAACAACAATATTTTCTAATGCTTTTGTAACCATATAACCATGAATTCATTTTAATGGCCGAATTGTTTCCAAATTTGTACTTCTGATAACTAATAAATTGATATATCCAAGACAAGAAAATTGGCTACAATAAAATGATTGAACTTTTAAAAATCATGGTGTAGGAAGGACTTTTTAAAACTTTTTACCTTGTGTCATTACGTAAATGGTAAGATAATGGCTAAATTTATTAGTTGTATTTGTACTTGTATATAGAAATAAAAAGATAAGGTATGTGTGCCAATCTCTATCCAAGTAACAATGTGTAAAATAGATCCAATAATAAGTTTACACTTTTTGCATTAACTGACGTTATTTATTTGTAGTAATCTATCAATTTTTTGTTGCAAAGAAGAAGATATGGTAGAAGCCATTGTTTTGACTCCGAAGTGCAATATTTTTCTTTTGCAGGAACTGTATGAGTTATGCGATATGTGGTTCATTGTTGAAAGCCGACCAGTGTTCTATACTTAGTAGCATATACATCCTTTGAACTCGGGTTGATGGTTGTAGCGTTGGAAATCATGACAGAGCTCTAAAATCATGGCAAAAGATATCCAGAGCCAGATTCATGGAAATTGATTTAAGTATGAAACACATCTATTAACCACCTATTCTTATATTTTAATTCAGGCAAATACACGTCGTAATGTCTATTTTTGTTGTTTTGTGATGTTTTGTTTGTGTTTTTTTGTTGTTGTTTTGATTTATTTTTGGTTAGGGGGCATCAATATGCATGTACAACATAATAAGTTGGCTAATGTTACTATTACTATAGGTATTCTACACAATATTTTAAGCAATATTATAAAATAATAGTGAATTCGAAAACATTAAAGGTAAGAAGCTTGTATTTACTGTGTATAATTATAATGACTTGATGTGCCCAAACAGTCTGATTGTCTGTTGTTCATATTTAAAGATAGTTTAGGAAAAATACATCAATTTATTTCATCCGAAATGTCGTGTGATTTTTTTTAACTTTGTAAATTATACTCCTTAGTGTTTTTCTGACTACATATACTACTTCATCGACCTGCACCATAACATTTCTATAATTATGCAACAACTCATAACAAGAATGTAATTCAGTAGCATATATCCTACATCGTCTACGATTCATTAATACATTTAGCAATCATGCACATCAAGGTCAACATTTTTATTACAATTATAAAAACAAACTATGTCCCTAAAGTGATACGTATTGCGATGTCAAAGTGGATTTAAGGCTAGTCTTAGTAGTTATTCCGAATTTATATTAAAATTGCAAGATATTGTCATTATATCCTATTAATATTTTATTATAATTACAGGTAGAAGTCACGTTTTAAATTGGTAATATAATGGAAATTGAATATCAAATATAATGTATAATGTGCTGAAAAATAAACGATTTAGTTAATAGGTAAAATTATATAATTATAAAATATATCCAGGATCTTCTTTTTTCAATCAACTCGGCGGTCCCATTCAATGAAATATTAACGTGATTATTTCGCGTATACATTATCATAAAGATTCGATCAGAAAAATATAAAAAAATAACATTGCAGTTATAAATGTTAATATCATTATACATTAAATGGAAAAGTTACTGTTATATATATTTTATAAAACATATCCAACTCCAAGGTACATTTCTATTATATAAAAGAAGTAGCATATATATGTTCTTTGTTGATTTCAAACATCTGCGTACGTAAACAATTAAACACTGACCGTTACAGTTTGTGAAATATAAAAGGGTAAAATATAACTAACAATTAAGTTTCTACGAAACAGAAGTTTACACATACTGAAGTTTAGAGTATTAGTATTTCCCAACTTATTCGATATTAAAGAGCTTGCAGCTCCTACTCAGACTATGTAAAACGTCACCAGTGTCTGAGCAGGAAGTTGATGAACCAGGGGTATGTCAAAGAACGTCTCGTCATTTTTCTAAACAAAAAAGTGCATCGGAAGGTAACAAGACCTTGTTGATAAATATTCCGTATCAACTTCACAAATAAAACATGATGGTCTTGATGTACAGATTCTGAATACTGACGTTGTTTATCATCTTAACAAAGTGTTATATTGTTCTTTGTTTTGTCTTTGTTCTATTATTTATATTACTTTTACTATTTGGATTGTTTTTTGTGATATCCATTTGACGTGGTTCGGTACTTATACATCCCGTCAATGTGTTTGTATTATCTTTCATTTTAGGTGGTGTGTTTTGTATATGCGACTTTTTGTGTTTCTTAAAATTTAGTTCTTATAACGTAAATCTGTAATTTAAAAGATCCCGTCATTATGTTATGGTTCTATTACATGTCATTATGTTATGGTTCTATTATATGTCATTATGTTATAGTGCTATCATGAATAAGAAAATACTTTGAACGACAAAATTACTTTAATCGCGCAGTGGTATTAACCATTTGTGGGTTCTCAGAAATTCTAAAGAACTTCTCGACAATTTTAAATCTCAGTCTATTTCTGAAATTAATTCTAGCATAATTGTGATCCTGTATGCCAACATTCCCCATGTGAAATTATAAAATTGTTTTGTATAAACATTGCACGACAACATTTCTTGCTATGTGACGCATAAATTTTCTGACATCAGACACGCGAAGCCATGAATGTGTTTTTAATTTGATAGATGCTTTTGTGTTTTTTTTTGTTAAATTGTTTGAAGCACAGTGATGACTGCTGTAACCATATTTTGACTATTTTATTTATTATGTCTGTTTTGTTCACGCATCGTTGTAAATATAACGGAATTTGATGAGACTGTCGTACAAGTGAAAGGTTTAGCGCTATAAAACCAGCTTCAATCACCATTTTATACATTTGAAAATGCCTGTACCAAGTCAGGAATATGACAGTTGTTGTCCATTCGTTTGATGTATTTTGGCATTTGATTTTGCCATGTGATTAAGTACTTTCCGAATTTTCCTCGGAGTTCAGTATTTTTGTGATTTTACTTTTAAGAACTAATATTGGGAACAAAAAAGAACACATGCCCAAATAATCAAAACACTAGACTGAGGTTTAAATTATGGAAATAAATAGAGGAAAACAGAACACTTATGCTTAAAGTTTGGGAAATACATATAGGGACAATTAGCAGCATACGATGGTTATTGAACGTATGTGTACATTATTAATAAACAGTGATATAAGTACAAAATATACTAACCTATTCATTCCTATGAATTTGACCTCTGTTGATAGGTTTAGACGTAATACAAAGATTGACAAAACCAAGTCTGTATCTGTAAAGAATAAAACAAAAGAGGGATAACTCATGGTATAAACAGGTTCAAACTATAAACTGCTATAACTACTTCGATTTCAAAGACTGAATACTGTTAATAAAACATGCCATGCAAAGCTTATTTTTACACACCATATGTAATCAAACGCTTATACTGCAAAAACACATTTTAAGGTAAATGTTAAATGAAGATTGGAGCATGTTAATGAGACAATAAAAAAGACACACACACCTCTACAGAGATGACATATGTTGCTCAGGAATCTGTGTTTATAGGTTACATATCTGTGGTTTTGGTATTTTTAATAAATACTTCTGAAATGAGGATTTAAGACTAATACCACAAATAAGCAAATATATAATCGACATTCACCTGACGTCTAATTTCAAGATCAAATATTATTGTAAACATATTTTTTCACAATGAGAAGGGTAAGTTTAAAATAATATTCTATTTTATTGTACTACTGCAATTATGGCTTCAATTAATTGATTTTTATACAATAAAATGAAACTTTGATATTGATAAATACTATCCTTTAAATCTTTCGGATCATTATTCACATATATTCATGCGATAACTATACATGTTTCACTGTATGTCAATATTGATAGCGAAATCAACATTCGAATTGATGAGACTGCCCTACGTGATATTAACTGGCCCTGGAGTATAATATTCACATCTGACATATAAGATATAATCAAAGAAAACAGTAGACAAAATACAGAGAGTCTCTATATTATAGTAGTATAATCATAGTATACATATAGACAAACGCGAAAATAAGTGTCCTCTCTCCGAGTACTTGTGCAAGTTTAAACGGGTAGTCGTATCTATGACTAACAATCGGTTTGATGACGGAAACAATATCCGGACGCCTTTTTTAATTTTTCTCGCAAAATAACTCAATCTGAACAATCATACGAATGGATGCTAAATGCGACTATGCATGGTACCTATAGGACACAGTGGCATGTGATTAATTTATTGTGGACGGAAGAGAAGCGACACACAAAATTATGTCTTCTCGTTTAATAGTATAGATATGTAGTACCTGCATTGTCCATGGGTTCTATCCCCTGGATTCTAACGTTCTGTAAATTATAGTTTTTTTCCGAAACATTGTTTATGTTAACTATGTCTAGAATATAATCTGAAAAATATAAGAACAATAAGTAAGTGTAGGCAACAAATGCATATGTAAGAACATGTAGAGTAATAATGTGCTAGCATATACATATATAACCATACACGTGTCATTACATGTTTTAAACGATGCATAGATGTGAGTATTGCAAAAATACAAAAAATGACATGTGACATGTTTGATGTTTGTTTTAAGTTTCCCTTATATCCAGTGGGATAATTAATTATACGCCGTTTTAAGGATTTTTATAATTTAATTTTTTAATCAATTTTATTTGAAATTTGAAATATCATTCATACGGTCATAGTTGTTGTTACGAAACGTGTTCGAATACATAGGATTTTTTAACCCAGAACTAGATAACTAAGCTATTTTTTACAAAATCGTCCAAAATAGGTGGTTCTCAATGCTGTTGTTTACTTTGCTTTTTTATTCGGGCGTCACTGGTGACTCCTGTGTTGACGAAACGTGCATCTGGCGTACAAAAGTCTGGTTTCTTTGATTTTTGTTTTTATAAATGAAAGTTTGATAGAAAAGGCTTGTTGTTCGATAGAAGCCAAGGCTCCGTGTTGAAGGCCGTACCTTGACCTATAATGGTTTACTTTTATAAATTATAATTTGGAGGGAGAGTTGTCTCATTGGCACTCATACCACATCTTCCTATATCTATTGACTTTTGATTTTTTGCAGTCTTTATCATGATTATTTGATACTGCGCCTGCATAAGTACTCTAAGCACCGTGAAAATAGTTGATGAAATGGTTCTTACACGAGACACAGGATTCAAAGTACCATTTCGATCTTTCGTGGCTGCATATTTATACATCTCAAAAGTTCAATCCTTGAGTACTAAGTGTATCTGTCGCTTGATTATAATATAAAATTAAGAAGAGGTGGAAGGGTTGCCAATGAGACGACGATCAAACAAATGGCATGGAGGTTAACAATATTTACATATGATTTAGTCACCATAATTCTGTGACAAAGGATTAGGGACAAATTTACTTTTTTTTGCTATCTATCTCACCTAGGTTTTGCAGATAAAGTTCTTGGTTCGAAGGTATGTTCAATCTTTTCAAAGCAAAACTAACAAATGGTTCGATTAAAGTTATAAATTCTTTAGATTGCTGAAATATGTTTTATACAATTTAGTTAATACGTTTGTTGTCAATGCAATAGTGTATTAATTTACATGAAAGTGTTTTATCCAAGTCTTTTGATTTTTGGTGGATAGTAGGGGAAAAATCTCTTGTAGAGAGTTGTCTCACTGGCAATCATACCAAATCTTTTTTTTTTATATATACGCAATCATAACACATATATCTCGTTCTGTTTTTATACATTTATCAATATATGTTGTTAAATATATTTTACATAAGTACTGTAACAGTTGGTTATCAATATGAGTGAAGATGATTTTATTGCTACATTTTAATATAATTTAATTTTGGATGTAACGCGTCTTCTGATCAGACTTGGGGTAATTGTAATTGTAATCGTTATTCAGCTGTAATTGATTACAATTTTTCAAGTAATCACTGTAATCATTAATCAGCCAAAAATCTGATTACATGTAATTTAATTTAATCAATTACTTTTCAAAATACCCTGTAATCCTGATTACTTTTTGATTACATTCTGATTACAATGAAAACTATCTAAAATTGTGTTTTTGGTCATTAAATGAACCTCTTTGTTATTCATATTTGATAAATATTTAACATGCTACAATGGTTTGGTTAACTTTAAGCATGTCTTCGTCAGTAAAAAAAAAACTGTAACAGTATTGAAAAGTCATCATTAGCCTAAGCAGAGACATATCATAAAATTATATACCTTTTATCTTAGTAAAAGATATTGTACATATTCATCATTTAATGATCTTCATATTAATATTTGATAATAACTGTTATATATTCAAGTAATACTTTTCTTTAACACTGAATTATAATCTTTTGTTAATTTTTGTGATTTTTGTCAACTTTGAATTGACAGGTAGGAGACTAATGGATTGTTTTTATTGCAATTACCAATTGAGTATAGCTGTAGGAAAATATATATGATAAAACATAAATCAGACGTGAAAATTTATCTAATTAGCACAAACTGAATTAAAAGTTAGACAAATACATGTATGTTGTTTAAAATTTAAAAAAAAATGTATTTGGACTGGACATGTAAAATGCAATGATTTTTAGTACTTATATATTGTTTAAAATTTGATTAAACATTTCTATTAAAATTTAACATAGTTTTAACTGGTAACTTTATTTCATCCATATTTTAACTTCCATAAACTGCACCTTGGAATACATATAAAGTATGAAAGAGGTCAGAAGACAAACAAAAAACTCTTTATAAATCTTTATTAGATTTAATTCAAAATAATTCAGAGATCATTGGTGATAAAGTGTAATATATGATAACCAGTGACACAATGTTCATGTATGTATATGTAGGGAAATTTGGTGTTTATTTAAATAGATGAAGTTTAAAGTTATCATTTTATAATGTATCAAATAAAATACTTTCTCAAAAATGCTATAGATATATTGAACGTTTATTCATTCACATCATTCAAAATGTTTTGTTTTTAAATTCATTGTAATCAGACGTAATCATGATTACTTTGCCAATGTAATCATTAATTTAATCAGATACCTTCAGAAATGATGTAATCATTAATTAAATTTAATCGTACAAATGACAAAGTAATTGTAATTTAATCAATTACATTGCAAGTAATCGGACCCATCCCTGCTTCTGATTGGCTGGCGTTATTTTGTTATCAGATCATAGACATAATTTAGTCATGTAACCGTGACGTCATCAACGTTTTTTTTTATGGTTTTCTACGGTTTAAAATGGAATTTAGAATTAAATTATAAGAAATTACTGTAATATTTTTTCTGTCTATTTGAAATAACATAAGAAATGTGGTGCACACTGTTAAATAACCCACTACGCTCGTTATTCAGTGTGCACCAAATTTGTTATGTTATTTCTTCATAGACAGAAAAAAATATTACAGTCATTCCTTAAGTGTGTTTGTTTAAGTATTTTCTCCAAGCATATTTAGAAAGTGATAATCCATATAAGCAATTCTAGATAAAAGTATGACATGTCAACTGAGTTGGAAACCGGATGACGCAAAAACATAGAAAAATAACTCTTCTTACGAAAACAATCCAGAAAAATAATAGTAAATTAATGTCTGTAACCGTTCTGAATAAAACAAAAATATGTGTGAAATTTCGTACATTTTAAAGAAAATATATGCAAGGGAGGTAATACTTCATCTGTTTATTCTCCAATGAAAATTCCCATGAAGGATTTTACTTACGTTCTGCTGTTGTGGTTCTAAGCGTCTAAGAATCTAAGAATTAACTAAATTGTTCATTTACTGTACATCCTTAAAAGAAGCTGTATTGTTGGTTCAGAAAAATATAAACGATATCTCTTTCAAAATTATTAACTTCTATTTCATCAACAATAAAACAGATCTGGTGAGTTATTATGAAACTACCTTCTGTTTGAAGCAGTGTTTATTGTATTAACAGAACATTATTTGAAATAAGGCAGCAGTAAAAAAGAGTTTTATATCTAGACTAACATCTGTGAACCGTCATGAAAATCACTTAATAATTACTCCGTTGATGTTGTGCTAGTCGCTGACATAATAAAGTGGACGTTTCTAAGATCAAACCGAAATACAACGTATCATTGAATGCAAACGCTTTAAGTAAGAAACACGATACTAGTGGAGCACTAATTTGTTATCATATTGGAACACACGTATTTAGTATTGGTGTGTTCGTGTCGTTCGGGTTGCTTTTTCTAAAACAAAATATGTGTTTTTTGTCGACTGTTATTAGTCTTTTATATCAAAGAGTAGTTCTATTTTTCCGCGATTAATTGATTGCACTCCTTTAATACTCTCTAAGCCATGTTTGATTTGCAAGAAAATTAAAAACAAAGCTCTTACCAGACATTTGTGAAGGCTGCTGTCAATATTGTTTTCCAATGCACTATCCAAGATTTTTAATAGAACCTACAATAAAAATATGTCACAAAACTATTCAAATCTAGGAAAAATAAGAATCCCGCCTTAGTCTAGTATGCACTTCCCAAACCGGGAGTCTGTAATTTAGAGACTGTTTATCATATTTGGTTTTGTTAATTATTCGCACACAATTAGTTTTCTCGTTTGAATTATTTTATATTTTTCATGTCGGGGCATTCAATAGTTTGGTATGCTGTATGATGTCCGTTTACTCTTAAAAGGTCGTACGATTACTGTTAGATTTTTTGAAAATTTAATAGACTTTTTTTCATTCTGTCAATAGATCTACGGAGTTAAAAAGTTAAAAAAGACAATTTAAGGAGACCATGTAACTTTCAACTTGGCAAACGTCGCAGTCTTATAATTGCTGTCACCCATAATTTATGTTGATTAAAGAAAAACATCATTTTTAAAACGTTGTTTTTGTTTGCAGCGAGAATCTTTAAATAAAGAAATAAAAGCTTTATTAACGTACTCTGAATTTGGTAAACTTGCTATTATATTATGGTCGGTGTTTAGGTGTAAAGTTAACATTATCGGGAACACAAATTTGAAATCCATGATGTTGTCATGGCTGCATCGTCTTATTAATGTATGGTTTTTAAACGTTATAGTAACAAACAGTTCCTAAATGTGTGTTAAAACATCTACCAAAGGATTAAGATTATCATCGTATGTTAATGTTAGCCTACATAAATGGAATAAAAATCGTCTAAATAGAGAGAGCTAAATAAAGGTAATCGGGAACAAATATTATACATGTACCTTTGATATGAAACTGTCACCGTAAAAGCCAATTTTCAAAGAAAATAATTTGATCGACTGGTTCGTTTTTAAATGTAAGTGTACACTTGATAATATCTACAGTCTGACATTACGTACGTTTAAAGAAGAAATTTACCTACAACTTACATTCAAAAAGACTGTGAAGTCGATCACTTTAAGATAGTTTGTACAAATTCCTGCAACAGCCTTTGTCATGTTATCCATTCCATCCACACTACACTGAACATTGATTTGCTGTGCAAACTATATTAAAATGAAAATTAAAACAAACGGAAAATTTGATGCCATAACATAACTTAGGTAAAAAGAACACTTTAAAAATTTAAAGCGTTTCTATCACCTTTGTAGAAGAGGAACGAAAGATACCAGAGGGACAGTCAAACTCATGAATTAACAAGAATGTGTCCTCAGTACACGAATGCCCCACTCGCACTATCATTTTCTATGTTCAGTGGACCGTGAAATTGGGGTAAAATCTCTAATTTGGCATTAAAATTAGAAAGATCATATCATAGGGAACATGTGTACCAAGTTTGAAGTCGATTGGACTTCAACTTCATCAAAAACTACCTCGACCAAAAACTTTAACCTGAAGCGGGACAGACGGACGAACGAACGGACGAACGAACGAACGAACGGACGCACAGACCAGAAAACATAATGCCCCTCTACTATCGTAGGTGGGGCATAAAAAATAAACTGACAATGCCATGGCTAAAAGTCAAAAAGACAAACAGACAACCAATAGAACATATGACACAACATAGAAAACTAAAGAATAAGCAAAACGAACCTCGCCAAAAACTAGGGGTGATCTCAGGTGCTCCGGAAGGGTTAGCAGATCCTGCTCCACATGTGTAGATTTACTTTCATCAGCAACACTCAATATAGTTATTTTCAGTTTTTAGTTTATTTTCAGACTTATCCATTTGCGTTAAATTCAGTATTGTTCAGACAATTCACTCGCAGAATTTAAATCTTTTCCATCCATGTTTAGACTGTTCGTTAGTTTTGTTTAGCCTGTTCACATCAACATTACGTTGAATTGCCTACAAACCTTCTAAATGGTATCAAATGAACTGCAAGCGAATTTTCAGAACAGTACTGAAATTATTGCAGTTGCAAAGACAAAACATGACTGAATGAATAATTGATCAGACCTTTCCAGATGATGTATCAAATTGACCGTAAAAGACTAAATTAATTTAAGAGAAACAGTGTGATATTCAAACCTGCAGTGCATCTTTTTCAAGATGATATTGCCTTTCCTGTAGAGAATATGTTGTCATGTTGTTATTTCTATTCTGTGTTGTAAGCCCGGTTAATGCATCGTTGGTAGACATCTTGGAAGAAGGTGTAAACAATTCAGTGGTGGTGTTTCCATCTAACGTCGACGATACTGTCACCGTTACTTTTTCGTCTATCGTTGTTATTGTATCTGTTGTTGGTGATGTATCTGTTGTAGTTGATGCGTCTGTTGTTGCTGCATCTGTTGGTGTTGATGCGTCTGTTATTGTATACGTAGTTCTACGGCCAGACACTATTCAAATGAAAGCATTAAATACAAAATTAGACGATAAAAACAGTTTTTGGTACACGAGTTAATTAATCAATATTCCTAATTGGAGGAAAATCGTTGTTGTCCTGTATTGAATATTTAAAATTAATATTTTAAGGAGCATAATTTACGAGATAAAAAAAAGTTATTCATTCTTTGATATTGGCTATGAACTAGCTGTCAGTATCCTACAATTACTCTTATATATGAACATGGTGTTGTTTTTGTTGTGGGGAGGTGTAAATACACTATCACGTCCGGACAGCGACAGTTTCTTAGACACCTTGAATTACACCATGTACTTTAAAATGATATTTGTTTTTCTATTCTATAATGTTGATAGATTTCGATTATTTTCTAATAGAATTTCTGAATAAGCTCTATCTTTTTTCTTGAGACTCGACAAACAGAAATGAACTGTCGAAAAGTGTTGTTACAAACTCAATGTTTACAAAATCACGGAAGAGTACATGTCACTTAATAAAATCGCATTTACATATTTTAAGAATTTGACATATCATTGGCCGAAGGTTTTCTTTAGCAAAGTACTCATTGACATATTTTTTTTTTCAATTATCAGAAGGAAAAAGATCGTCTCGAAAGCTGATAAGATATGAATGATGAAAAGTCCAAACTTTAACAAAAGACCTTCTGAAAAACTAGATATGTATATTGTACAAACATTGAACATATTCTTTATGCATATTGATTTTATTTAAGCTACTGTACATATAATTCATCTTATTCATTAATAGTTACATATAAATATATTTTCGTGATAACTCATATTAAAATGAACTCACCAAGTTGACAAATAAATCCAATTTGTTCATCACATGATCGCTGAGTCATTACCGATTTCTGTCGATTATCATCTGGTTGCAAAGCTATACACTGTTTTGAGGTTGAACTAAAAATTAGAAACGATAGATCAGAACAACACAATTTACTGAATTGTTTCGTGTGATACATGTATTTTTCTTTCGTAAAATTTAAAACAAAACAAAAATACTTAAAATATCGGTCGAATCAAGCACAAAATATTCAGACTGACAAAATCAAACGCTTGACTATAGCAACTTACGGAAAGCAACAACTAGAAAACTACTACAATACTACTGAATGGTATCAGGCATTGTTCAGAAAAGATACATTATAAGAGAAGGCTGTTATCACAAATATGTTGAATCAAGCGCGTTATCAAATATATAAGTAAGTGTCAAATATTTGCCACTTGACCCTAAACAGACGACAATATCTAAATCGAAGCTTAATTGAACAATTCAATAATTTATGAGACCAAACGGTAAAAGTTTATTAACCAATGCCAGATGTCATTCAAAATATATATATAAAAAAAAAAGAAAACCTTGATTAACTAAGAGGTTCGAGCATGGGTGATTTTTTCATCGCGTGTATCCTCATGTTTGTAGTCATTGCTCTGAATTTCAGTATTACAAAAACGAATGATATAGCATGATGAACAATGAAAACACTATTCAAAACGGAAAAATAGTAGAGACGTTAAAAATCATAGATCACAGCACGGTTTGTAACAATGAACAAAACCCCTACTGTATTGTTAGCTATAAAACAAACATTCGACAGAACAAATTATAAAACGTTTTAAACGAAGAAAACAAACGTATGCTTTATGTTCTAACCTTTAATGAAAATCTGATATTATAGATAAAAATTATGTCCATGCTTTTTATACTGTATTATCTATTAGAACTTACGTAGAAAAGTAGATATTATTAATGATGCTAAAAACTCATTATACGAATACATGATATAAAACCCAAATTCTGAGTTGTATTGTTGAGTATGCTCTTGTAACTTAACAAGTCTTTAATAAGCATTTCTACTCACGAAAATGTGTGTTGACTTGATATAACTGTGGATGCTGCTGTTCCATTGACCCAGGTAAATAACTTATTTAAATCGTTGTAATAAAGTCCTATCCACAAAGCAATGTCCAAGCTGTAATAAAATAATCAAACACAATTACCTACTCAAAATACTCGCTTAAATCTATCTCCAAGGTTAAACAAACTCAAATGTTATCAAATAAATAAGCATGGTAAAAGATGTCAGTATGATTGAAATCAATCAATATTGTAATGTGGCGTGGCAATAATAAACGTGAAAGGGACCGGGACTGAACATGAGATTCGCGAGTCGTCTGAGTTTTATTTTTCAAATCTTATAATACACATAACATATTAAACCCAAAGTTTGAATCACCGCTTATCCTCGTTTTCCAAAGCTTAACGTATAGACAATCAATGATTTTGTTCATCATATCAGTGATTAGATTGATTAACTAACTGAGGTTTGCATAACGTCCAGTCCTTCGTGTATACGGAGAAAGGGCAATTCCCTGGTAAACAGCATTTCGGTGTTGGTATATTTCAAATGATAAATTATGTCTAGAATATGTGCTTGTTAAAACGAAGCTTGCAACTCTCCTAATCTGAGTTACATTTTCTTTAACGATTTTAGATGATCTTGTGTCTGGGCTGGTTTTAGTTTTCATACTTCCTAAAAGAGGAACGAAAGATACCAGAGCGACAGTTCAAACTCATAAATCTAAAATAAACTGACAAGGCCTTTGCTAAAAATGAAAAAGACAAACAGACAAACAATAGTACACATGACACAACATATTAAGCTAAATAATAAGCAACACGAACCCCACCAAAAACTGGGGGTGATCTCAGGTGCTCTGGAAGGGTAAGCAGATCCTGCTCTACATGTGGCACGCGTGGTGTTGTTTATGTTATAACAAATCCGGCTACTAGTCTAATTCGGTAGGTCACTTTAATGAATTGGATTGACGTAAGGAACATATCCGATATCATCTGTGAAACGGTTATTCCATAACGGTCAACCATCACGTGATGACTTCAACTTAACCATTTAGAACTCTTGGTTTAATAGCTTCCTTGTGAGCAACAACCCTCTATCAAGAAAATCATGTTAGGAAATACAAACCCGGGAATATCGTATTAGTTGGAAGATATATACCCCGTATGCAGGTGCTGCTGGAATGTTGCTACTTAGAAATGGAAAGTTTACAATTGTAAAGCTGGAACCATCTCTTTTGTCGTAAAGTTTTGTTTTCAGCCGACCCTCATTGTCAATTTCTAGATGTAAATCAAGAAATGAGGTCGACTTAACTGTATCTGTTGTATCCTGTATCTCTAGTTCGATTTGATAGATGCGTTCAACATAGTCATCAAATTTTGAATTATTTAGTGAGAGAGTTTCAGTTGTTTTTATCTTAACCCATGACACTATTGGTGCCAGAAGAAAGAATGAACAATACAAGTAATAGTTAGATGCTTCAGATTTGAAATTACCTGAAATTCAAAACCGGAACGCTTCTTAGAAAAAGTGACATCTACAAACCATCACGATGTGTTACTAAGATACAATAACGTACAAGCAACTTGTCTTTTACCGATATACGAAAAATAGGATTTTAACGTTCCAAATCTAGGTAAATTTCACACAACAAATTTGGTTAAGTAGATTATCGCACATGGAAAAATGAAACATATTGATATATTCAGGAGTCATATTATCATGGCTTACTGACATGTTTATGACAAAAAATCTGCTTTCTTATTACTAAAATAAGTGATAAAAGCAGAGATAATGTTGTTTACTTGGTAGATTGCTTAACATTCAACAATGAAATTTATTTTTTATTCCATATCATGTCTATAATGTACCTGACGCTTATATTGTTTACCAACTGGAATTCAGTATTGCTATCCCATAAAACCAGATCAGCGTTGTTTCTTTCACAATTTTTTCGGGCTTTGTGCCAGGTTGTGTTTGACTGTTGTGCCTTGATACAATGATAGCTTGGTGTTAACAGCCATTCATCTGCAATATTACATTCTACAAAAAATGTGAAAATTTCATGAGCTGATTAAAGGTCTAGGTACTTAATATGTGTTGTGTTTTATCAGTAGGCAGATGCGTTTTTAGTTATTTTACATAAAAAACGTTTTTGTAAACTTGGATTTTGGAAAGAGAGGCGAAAGATAATACCACAGGGACATTTAACCTTTTTAGTCTAACATTAACTTAAAACGCCATCGCTGAAAAAAGTACAACAGAAAAACTGTTTGACACAAAACACAACATCGAAAACAAAAGACTGCCCACCACGGACCCGATTAAAAACAAAGGGTGATTTCAGGTGATCAGTAATATAAGTAGACCCTGCTCCACATGTGTTGCTTATGTTAGTATAAATCCTGTTATAAGTCTATATTGGTAGGTCACACTCGGGGAAAATTGAAAAGGATTGTAATTAGACATTTGGAATAAAATTGACAGTACTAATTTTCTTGCACCAGATGCGCATTTCGACAATACATGTCTCTTCAGTGATGCTCGTGGCCAAAATATTTGAAATCCAAAGCTTATATAAAAGATGAAGAGCTATAATCCAAAAGGTCCAACAAGTATAGCCAAATCCGTGAAAGGAATCAAAGCTTTGCATGAGGGAGATTCATTCCTTAATTTATAATAATTTCTAATATTTTGTAACAGGAAATTTTAATATTAACACAAAAAAATCAGTATTTTCATGCCAGTACCGAAGTACTGGCTACTGGGCTGGTGATACCCTCGGGGACTAATTCGAACATTGGAATATATTCGCTGTTATCTGTGAAACAGATATTCAATAACGGTCAACCAACTCGTTGTTGCGTCTGTAAAATTTACGAAGGAATGATGTCAATGTCACCACTTGAAACTCTTTGCTGAATAGATTTCGTATGCGCAGCAACCCTCTAACAAGAAAATAATGGTAGGAGATACAAGCCCTGGAATATCGTATTAACTTGCAGATATGTCCTCAGCCGTATGCTGGCGCTGCTGGAAAGTTGTTTGCATAGAAATAGAAATTTCATGCATGGGAGGTTTGAGTCATCTCTTTTGTCGAAAACATTTATTGTCAAATTCTTGATGTGCCAAGATATAAGGCAGATTTAAATGTAGTGCGATGGAATAGATGCGTTCATTGTCACAAAATGTTGATTTATTTAGCGGGAGAATATCGTCTATGTATAGCGGAAAGTTAAGTTAAAGGACAATGTTAACTACTTTTCTTTGATCCTAAGAAGTAAATTGACGGTTTCTGTATAGTCAAACGCATATGGGTAAAGAAGCAAGACAGCAAGAAAAGGGCACAGTTGGTTCCAATGTGAATGCCGATTGAACATAGGTATGAACAATTTTTTTTTTAATTAAAGGTTCTAAAAAAAAATGCATTTTTTCTAATTTTTTAATTGTCTGTTCATTTTCTCAAAACAGGATGGGTTTTCAGAACAAACATGCATTTGCAGTCAATCACGTACCTGCATGTTGCAACCTTTAACACATACGTACCTGTGGGTACAGCCTGACATACAACCGGATGATTGTTGCTGCAGTTTGTTTCATACCAAAATCTTCTATCCATCATCACGCATTGGCCATCGTCTGGAATTAAACAAAAACATATTGTTTTTAATTCTTTTGCTCATGCTATCTTTTGTAGATGTATACTATTATCATATATACTAAATTGACAAGAAATGGCTTAATTTCCAATGAGACAATGATGCATCAAGAATAAAAATAAAGATGCAATCAGAAATCAAAGACCACAGTAAGGACTCCAACATTTATAAAACAATATAAGTTGACTAAAACATACACGAAGAATAATTCAAACGAAAAAACTAACGGTCAAATTTATGAAAACAAATAAAACAGAGAAAAAAAAACAATTTTTCATTCGTTTGATAAAATTGAGCTTTTAATTTTGCCAATTGTTTATGGACTTAACGTGTTGCGTTGTCCTTGCGCTCGGTATGTATGTATGTTATTCCACTTGTTATGATAAATTAATCAACGACAACCACTGTAGTACAGGCTCCTGATTGGAACAAGAACATAATTCAATATCTTTTTACGGGATTTATAGATATAGGAAGATGTGGTGTGAGTGCCAATGAGACAACTTTAGCATGTTTGTGAGCGCTTAAACATCCATCTGCCTATCTCTTTGTCCAATTTTTGTATAAACAAACTTCTATCAAAAAGGAAAAATATACCAGAAGGGGAGGGGATAACGTATGAGCACAAAATAAATTTTATCAAAACTCGGAATTACAAATACATGTACAAATTTTGATGTAAAATTCATTTGTATGTTTTGGATGCCTCCTTATTTTACAAACAACATCTTACTAGTGTTATATGTAAACAAAACAAATCATTCTTATGTTTTACGGAGCTGTACACGTTTATCCTTCAAGAGGGAGGCTTAGTTAGCTATAAATACCAAGTTTAATCCAGTATTGTCTATGGAAAACATTTGTACAACGCATTTAGATTATAACTTCCGTTGGTTGATAATGTTGACGTAGACATGTTTTAGGACTTTCCCTTTTTGAATTTAACTTGGATTATCTTTTTAATACCTTTTTCTTAATTCAAAAAAGCAGTATATGTCATTTCTAACATGTACATGTAGCTTTTGTACCTTGTGTTTGGTCTTTGAAACTGTTAAACTGGTTACTCTGACCGTCTGTCCAGGTCCAACCAGTTTTCTGAAATTTATAATTTAAAAGCTGTTTAAGATGACGTAGGCTGTAACAATACAGAATTTCTCAAATCATATTTTGTAAATACTTTTTATAAATATTCTTCCCGTCAGCATACCGAAGCCATTGATGTGCCAGTATCTCTGTAAATAATATAGCACATAATGTTTTCGAATCATAGTTGTGATACATATAGCTATTATAAAATGATGTTGCCTTACATTTGCTTTCAAACCGATCCACACGTCATCATTCATATTAGAAAATAAACTCTTCTGAACCTCCGTTTGCTGAGGTATGTCTTGAAACTGTACAAGATGTCCTTCAATGGTAACACAATGTTCTCTTGCATCCTCCCAAGACATAGGTGTATGTTCTACTATGTAGCAAAGATCGGAAAGCCACGTCCATCCTTGATAGCATGTGCCAAGATTTCTAGATGATGCTGAAATGATCAATGCATGACCATTAATAAGAAATGTATTTCGTTCAGTAGAAAAAAACACATGCACATCTTGATATTTCAGACAATAGTTAAAAGATACAAGTTCAGGAATACGACATGATATCGCATGTAACAATACTCGCAATCACAAAAAGAAAGCTAAAAGCTTTAGGACTTCATCGACACACTCCAGTTCATACAAGTGAGTGGTTTAACTAGCAATAAAACCAGGTTCAATCCACCATTTTCGACATTAAAAAATGCCTATACCAAGTCAGGAATATGGCAGTTGTTATCCATTCGTTTGATGTGTTTGAGCTTTTGATGTTGCCATTTGAATATGAATTTTATCTAGAAATTGACTATGAGGGTCATGTGAAAACAAATCATTACGACATAACAGATGATTTCAGCTTCTCAATTATCAATTAACATATTCTTAAAGATGAAGTGGGAATCATCACTTTGTAAAATCTACGGACGCCATCAGGAGTTGGTTTACCGTTATAGAATATCCGTTTCACAGTTAATATCGGATATGTTCCTCATGTCGTAACTACAATCCCATTCCCTTTTCACGAGTGTGACCTACTGAAGTAGACTTATTACCGGCTTTGTGATACCATGATCAACTCGACTGGTGCCACTTGTGGGGCAGGATCTGCTTACCCTTCCGGAGCACATGAGATCATCCACAGTGTTTGGTTCATGTTGTTGTTGAACGCCTATTTTTGAAATTTGATGCATTGTCAGTTTAATTCGATTTATGAGTTTGACTGTCCCTCTGGTATCTTTCGTCCCTCTTTCATACAAGTGAAAGGTTTAGGTATCTTTAAAACCAGATTTAATCGACCATTTTCTACATACGAAAATATCTGTACCAAGTCAGGAATATGACAGTTGTTATCCATTCGTTTGATGTGTGTTTGAGCTCTTTATTTTGACATTTGATTAGGGACTTTTCGTTTTAAATTTTCCTCGGAGATCAGTATTTTAGTGATTTTACTTTTTTCATATAGCAAACAGTTAGTCTAAAGACATTATAAGATCTAACCCGAGTTAATGTGCAAAAACACTGAGAATATTATAAAATATTTGCTAGAAACACAAAAACACCACCAATAAAACTTAATAAAACAAAACTACATCACAAAACAAGAAACAAAAAAACAAAAAAAAGGAAAATAACACATAGTCAGATTAAAAGTCCCTTTTAAAAACAAAATAATGAAAGCTGGTATGTACAAAAGATTGCTTTATTAATACAGTCAAGTCACATAAAATATTTGTGTAGACATTTTTATAAGTGTTTTTATATCTTGCACAATACATAACGCAAGAACAGAGTTTAAAAGAAATTTCAGTATACACATGTAATTAAGCCAATCATCACCACCACCAAGGACTAAACGACTGTTAGCTTTTACTCTACAGATTAATACACTGTTCAAATCTTGTCACATCATTTAGTTTTATGGCGTTCATTTGATCATGATTATGGGAGTCTTAAACGACTTTGAATGGTTATACTGCCCTAACACGGTCGACTCGTGCCTGGAGGCGATTGTTGAGCATTGTATATTTTTGTGAAGTTAGTCAGAAACAATTGGAAGGCGTCATTTTGGTAGGCAGCCATTTTGATTCACGTGAGTTGTTTATATTTGTTTTTTTACGATTTTGATGTTGCGTTTATTTTGAATCCTTTGTAAAGTATTAATAACCCAGTTACGTTTAAGAGAGTTATCTGTTTCATTTTGTTCTCTGATCAACTTTTTTAAGTTCATGCGTTTTCCTAAAATTCTGTTTGATACCTTAATTTGCCTCTTCAATATCGATTTACAAGATCTGAACATCGGGAAACTCATATAGCCTAAACTTATTTTTATCGTTGTATAAATGAAATATTTCAAGAATCTTTAATATAATACATTTTAATCCTATTTATTATCCCACCTCAATGTTCTTATCTGGTTAATTGATTACTTGTCATTTACAAAATGTTTAATATGAAATATTTCAACGTCAAATAAAACAGCAGCATATGAGGAATTACTTTGTAACAACAGCAATATCAAGTTATTATATGGTACTGATAATTACTATCGAAGGTTGATGCTTTATGATCTTATACTATACTAGATTATGGAGTGTGTGTCCGAGCGAGAACTTCCCTATGTTCATAAATATAGGAATATTTATCAAAAAGTAGTATTTCAATATGCAGCCCAATTCTACTATTTAGTTTCGGGGCCAGCTGAAGGGCTCTTCCGGGTACGAAAGTCTCTCTCTGTATTGAGGACCCATTAGTTGCCTTCGGCTGTTGTCTGCTCTACGGTCGGGTTGTTGTCTCTTTGAAACAATCCCCATTTTTATTTTCAATTTATTATTTAACATTGTACTTGCCGTTAGTCCTTGGTATATATTCAGACCAAAATTTGCTCGAAATAATAATACTCCTTGAATATTCCCATCGAAATTTAGTTACACTTGTAGAGTAGAAAAATATAAAACTTTACAGTGTTAAATTTTTCATTTCCGAAGTCCAATTTGATACGACCAAGCAAATCCAACTTTTTGTTAGTTCATGAGATAAAAATGGAAACGATCATTGTTGTATTAGAAAATGGTGGCAGCAGTATCACGTTTCTGATATTAAAAAGGGTAAATTTTTAAAGCCTCTCATAGAACACTTTTCTTTTACTTTACATTCTTCAATACTTATACAGCTAGGGGTATCTAAATAGGAAAAAAAGATTTGGTTTGATGCCTATGAGACAACTCTCCGCAAACCTAATAACACAGAAATTAACAATTATAGTTCACCGTACGGCCTGCAGCAATGAGCAAGCTTTGTTTTTTTTTAAATGGTATTTTCATCACATGGTTTTTAGTTCAACAATAGTTTTTATACCACCCGACATTGTGGAGTTCTTATATCACTTTGATCAATACATATTACGTTATCACCTACCTGTACATATCAGGCAAAACACAGTAAACAGTTTTACCTGCAATTATACAATAGCCATTGGTATATGGAATAATGGAATAAAGGGAAATGTAAAAGTGGAAACTATAGTACTTCTGTAAATAAGGCAAATAAACAGTCTGCAGCAAAATAAATCAACATTTCAAACTACCAGCTGGCCCATAATTTTTTTGTTTTTTTGTATTTATTCATTATTCAAAAATATACATAACCTGGTAACGTTTCTGTGCCTAAACGCATTCCAACAGCTATTGCATATGGAGTATTAGTATAGTACACCTTAGTTAAAAAAGAGGGACGAAAGATACCAAAGGGACAGTCAAACTCATAAATCTAAAATAAACTGACAACGCCATGGATTCAAATGAAAAAGACAAACAGACAAACAATAGTACACATGACACAACATAGAAAACTAAAGAATAAACAACACGAACCCCACCAAAAACTAGGGTTGATCTTAGGTGCTCCGGAAGGGTAAGCAGATCCTGCTCCACATGTGGCACCCGTCGTGTTGCTTATGTGATAACAAATCCGGTCAATAGTCTAATTCGGTGTGTCACATTCATGAAAGGGAAGGAGATTGTAGTTCCGACGTAAGGAACATATCCGATATCATTTGTGAAACGGTTATTCCATAACGGTCAACCAACACGTGATGGCGTCCGTAAAATTTACGAAGGGATGATTTCAACTTCACCATTTTGAACTCTTTGTTTACTAGCTTCCTTGTAACCCACCTTCTATCAAGAAAATCATGATAGGAAATTTAGGCACGGGAATATCGTATCAATTGGGAGATAAATACCCGGTATGTAGGTGCTGCTGGAATGTTGCTACTTAGAAATGGAAAGTTCACAATTGGAAAGCTGAAATCAACTCTTTTGTCGTAAAGTTTTGTTTTCAACCTACCCTCATTGTCAATTTCTAGATGTAAGTCAAGATATGAGGCCGACTTAACTGTATCTGTAGTATCTTTTATCTCTAGTTCGATGGGGGTAATGCGTTCCACATATTCACCAAATTGAATTATTTAGTAAAAATAATAATGCAAAGCTTGTATTTTATACTATTATGTTATACCTTGATAGAGGACCAATTCCTTGATTAATCAGTTGTTTGCTCGTATTTCTTTTTTGCTATTATGTTGTCTGTACAGTTTGTCTTCAACTTATGATTTTGTATTGTTTCCTTTACATCTTTTGTCCCCTGTTTACGTGGACTTCCCAACATGTTGGTTTAATGCACACAAGGCACATATATATAATATTAGAAACGAAATTCACCACTAACCTTACATTTAAGATAAAATTGAGAATGGAAACGGCGTATGTGTCAAAGAAACAACAACCCGACCAAAGTGCAGAAAACAGCCCATTAAAATATGTTTGTCTCACTCAAAGTGCATCTCGTATTTGTACTTATACTTAGAAAGTATAACGATCTCGAAAACGATTATGCTTGATAAAACTCCAAAAATAAGTTCTCGAACGAAAAGGGATTTTATCAAGTGCGAGAAAGTATTTTGTCAAAACTGAAAAGGGTTTTATCAAGTTCGAGACGGAATTTAATCATGTGCTAGGAGGATTTTTTTCAAGTGCAAAAACATGTGCGAGAATGCATTCTTTCAAGAGCGAGGATGGATTTATTTAAATGCTAGTATGGATTTTTTCAAGTGCGATTAGGTAACTTTGTAAAGTACGAAGATGGATTTTTCTAGTATGCGTAGGGATTCTATAAAGGGGCAGTAATTATTTTGCCATGTGCGAGTAGTGGTCTTAACACGTATGAATAGGGGTTTTATCATGTGCAAAAAGGGATTTTGTCATTTCTCCGTAAGAATTTTATCAAGTGCGAGTGAGAGTTTTATCAAGTGCAAGTAGGGATATTGTCAAGTGCGAGAAGGAATTTTGCGATGTGCAAATAGTGGTTTTATCATGTGCGATAAGGGATTTTTTCAAGTGCAAATAGGGGTTTCAGCATGGCAATAATTTGTTTTGTCAAGTGCAAGTAGCGATTTTGTCATGAGCGAATAGGAATTTTGTCATCTGCGAGTAAAATTTTTTGCCAAAGTGCGATTAGATATTATATTGTCAATTCCGGGTTGGAATTCGTTGTCATGAATCATTACCAAATATCATTGCTTTACCATTGTATATAAAACATCTTTAAGTACTCGGTTTTATAAAATAAAATGCAGGTTAGGAATTTTGGCATTAATGAAGGATTATTTTTTTTAAAGATTTTGATCATAAAAGAAAAACAAATATGCTTACCATAGTCTTGTTCATTCTTTGAATTATATTTCCGTATTTCTTAACATATTGTTTATCCTAACAGACATAATCCAATTAAATCCGTTTCCAAACAATATCGGATATGATCAGCCTGAGATTATCATTTTATTTGAACAACGCTTGTTCATTTTGTCAATTATTGGTCAGAAAGTTGGTTTCAAAGAAATATTCAGTTCTGTAATGTTATGGTTATAATATGATATTGTTGCAGATCAATACTCTCCGACTTACTAAAAGACAGGAACAGTTTTGATAGTCTTTCAATCTTATTAACCCTATTTTACAGTGTATCATAGTTTGAGATTCTAACACCAGTATGCGTTATTTAAAATCATGACCAATTAATTATAAATTCGGTTATAATTAAAAAAAAAAAAAAAAGAAAAGATTTAAGCAATTTTCTGACATGCCATAAAATAGCAGATCTGTGGATAAGACTCGGTTACTGGATTTATAACCAAACACAAATAATTATTCCATTTAACAAATGGATATCATTTTATTCGGAAATTTAGGCAAAACAGAAAATAATAAAATAAAAAATTTAATAATACTTTTATCAAAATTCTTCATCTATAGAACAAAACTGTATGAAAATGAGGTAAATTTTGCAGGGCTGAAAAACTATCTAACAGAAAATTTAATACTAGAAAAGAATGTATTTTATAAAACAAAGCCACTTCACATTGCCAACCTCTACTTGGACCCCTGACTTCCATTACAAGAATAATGTACACTTAACCAACTTAGCGTTACCCTACGTAATATTACTGTGTATATTGCTTTAGCCTTTTCCACACCCCTATATATGTTTTATTTAATATTCTGTTATATGTTGTTTATTGTTTTTTGTTCTTGTTTTGTAACTAAAATAACATGTACATTTTTTAACATGATCTGTTTTGTGTTTGTATGAATTTTTTACAAAGGAAAACCAACTTTGCCAATTTATTTTAACGTTGTATCTATGACAAAAATACGGCTGCAAAAAATTCAAATTTCCTTGATTTATCTTTTATTTTATTTTTTTTATTTTTATTTTTTTTTTTTGCCTTCGTTTTTTATTTATTTATTATTTTCTCTTCTCTTCTCTTGTTCTCTTTGAAATAAAAGTATCACTTTATTCAACAATAAAGGAATAATGGATACATAATATGGAATAATAAGATTTAAGCAATTTCTAAATGATTTTTTTTACAAAATATAAAAACATAATTTTTCTAATCTGAGTAAATTTTTCGGTTAGAAATGACATAATTGTGTTTCCTTACTGAATAGTGCAATTTTATCCGCATCTTTTCGAATCATTTCCCCAAAAAAGAACGTAACATATCAAACTAATCTTTTTTATTATATGACTAATAATGTTCTGTTGTCTCAATGGCTTAAAGCATTGTAAATCCTCTTTGGTAAAACAGTATATTCACCGCCGCTAAAATCACGAGTAGCTAATATAACATTTGGAACACCGTCCGTGTATCAAATTTAGATATTCCACGGTAACACAGACGTAGGTTTATGACATCATGTAAATCCCCTCTTTTTTTCTTATTCTCCAACCGTATTCACACCATAAGATTTACTCCGACTCGGTCCCAGATAGAAATGGAATTGTAAGTGCTAAAATTATGACCCGAATCTGCTCATTGTACATATTTATATGATTTTTAATCACAGTTGGCTTCTGGATCAATGCTTTGATCCATGTTCTGCTCTTTGGGTGGGTTGTTGTCTTTGACATATTCTCCATTTTAATTCTCAACCTATCAAATTCTGTAATATGATGGTGAAGTAGAGTCTACTTATCCATTCCGGGGCACCTGAGATCATCCCGTCATTTTGTGGGTTTCGTTTATTTTAGTTTTTTATGCTGTGTTTTGTGTACTGTTGTTTGTCTATTTCTTTTCTTGACATGTCTCTGTATGTTCGACATATGAGTTTGAATGTATCTGTGTTATCTTTCGACTGTCTTTGACTTTAGGCATCACATAACTTATACTTTATCGTTCAAATTAAAAATTGATACCTCCACTTCTTCATAACATAGCCACCTATATAAACTTAAATTTGCGTAAAAAAAACAGTAGAATTTATTTCTTAACTTTCCGTTATGGTAATGATATTTTGTCAAAATCAGATATTCTCTAAATATACTACCAAAGTGAAGTTTGCTTGATAATTCGATTACTACATGTAACAGAAATAACTATCTTTTCATAGATTTAGATTTAATAGTTGTGCACGCGAAAATTTTACAAAAGATTGTACGACAACATACACGATTTTTCTTTCACTTTTGTTAATTTGCCTTTATTTGACGTTGATGTTCTTTTGGTACTATCTTATGGGGTTTATATATCCAAAACTCGTTCGCTATGCGTGTGTCTGTTGTGACGATTTTGAATTTCTATGTATTAATGGTAAATTACTAGGTCATGGATTTCGTAACAACAAATTTCTTTTATAGATACAAATATTTTGTTTGGAAGTTAAGCTGAACCTATAGAAAACAATCTTTAAAAGGGATAACACATCCTAATTTTGAATGGTGATGTTGTTTGTCGAGTCCGAAAATTAAATTCGATCCTGGTAAACTTATCAATCCTTTATGTAAATTTGACTTTGGTTACAAATTGAACCATGTAATTGGATCTTTAAATGTTGTTTCTATTTGTATGAATATTCACGGTACTAAAACCCGTCGATACCTGTATCACTTCATTGTACAACGTCATGTTGTCTCCGACTGTTTATGACGTACTTATTCTAAAAGCATTTAACGTATTGATATTGAAGTTTTAGATACATGATTTGTGTAATTATTTTTATTAGCTTTAAACAGCTTTCAGTAAGTACGATTAATCTCAGATCTGATCTGTGTGCCTTTTTTGTTTTGAGGAATGTAAAGATGCAATAGCACGTCCGGTCCGTGTTTTTTGGTATATGCTTTTTCTGATTTTTATCGATCAAATGCGTCAATCCTTTCAACTGATTTTTATAGTTTGTTTTAATATTGTACTGTTACACCACTGTCCCAGGCTAAGGGACTGCGAACATGTTGAACCCCGCCAAATAATATATGCACATGTTCCAAGTCCGGAGCCAGTAACTGATTGGTTTTCGTTGTTTTCTGTTTCTCATATTTGTTTTTCGTTTATTGCTTTGCATAGCTTACTCTTGTGTTGTGCCGTTACAACAGGTTCCGAGTAAGGGGTTGCGCTTTCAATCATCTTTTACCTGTCAGAAGTATTGGACGATTATACGAAATTGATTGTTTATATTGTTGAAGGCTGTCATGGCAATCATTTGATACTACGTCGAATCGATAAGTTTATAAACTGTTTAAAATTTCGACCCGTATTCAGATACAACGAAGATCAATATGGTGTTTTACCTGCCAAAAAATTTCAAATACTATTGTTTTTGTCTGTTAACCCTATTACCTAAAGTGTTTTATCAAAGAATTCGGAATTGATAAGTCTGTCATGATATCATAGAATATCCCGTTGCATCTGAGGACATACATATTTGCCATGGATAACTCAACTTCATAAAACTTGTTACAAAAAAGAAACATCATCTGCATAAACTACTAGAGCATTGTAAGATCAATAAAAAAAATATCATTGGGAAAGAGGGGATATAATAACGGAATTTGATGCGACTGTCATACACGTGAGCGGTTTAGCTAGCTATATATTCAACAACCATTTTCTAACTTAAAAACTGCCTGTACCAAGTCAGGAAAATGACAGTTGTTATCCATTCATTTGATGTGTGTGAGCTTTTGATTTTTACATTCGATTGGAGACTTTACTTTTGGAATTTTCCTCGGAGTTCGGTATTTTTGTGATTTTTCATTCTAAAGAAAATATGCAATACTATTTACAAGTAAAGTGGCCTGAAATCATATGTGGATGCTTGAAATCTCTAAAGAACTTCTGAAAATGTTTGAATCTCGATCACTGTCTGAAATTAATACTATACAAGGGCTCTTTATAGCTTGCTGTTCGATGTGAGCAAAGGTTCCGTGTTGAAGACCGTACTTTGACCTATAATAATTTACTTTTTCAAATTGTGACTTGGTTGGGAGAGTTGTCTCATTGGCAATCATACCACATCTTCTTGTATCTAACAAGTATGCTGGACCTACTCAAGGATACTATGTTTGTAGAATATTGATTTAGAAATTTCCAGCAGATTGTCAACTTACCTATGGGAATTAATTGTGTGCAACATCTTGCCAACCTTTCATATTTTCATATGTGTCGAAATTCTTAAAAAGAATAGTAAAACACAAAACAAAAACAAAATGATTATTTAATTTTACATCCAAGTATATTGATTATGTTCTTTCCATTTACAATCCAAATTTTTCTGAGTGTGTCCAAATAACATAACATCCTAATTAGTTATCAAAGGTACCAGGATTATAATTTAGTACGCCAGACGCGCGTTTCGTGTTCATAAGACTCATCAGTGACGCTCATATCAAAATAATGTAAAATCCAAAATTCCAAAAAGTTGTGCCAAATACGGCGAAGGTAATCTATGCTTGGGATAAGAAAATCCGTAGTTTTTCGAAAATTCAAAGTTTTGTACACAGGAAATTTATAAAAAAAAATGACCACATAATTGATATTCATGTCAACACCGAAATGCTGACTACTGGGCTGGAGATACCACAAATAAAAAATAGAGATACGGTATCATTTGCTTCATTGTTAGACATGATAATTTTACTCCAATAAAATAACATCAACTTGGTTCAGAGTAATTATTTGAATTGCATAGCATTGTAAAGTTAGTGACAAATAAATTACTGTTTTATGTACCTCACATTTTGAAGGATTGATTGTGAAACAATTTTACTCTATAACCATAAAAGATATGAGCATCATTGAGTGGTGATTATAACAACTAGAAAAAATTGTTAGAACGCTTTAAAAGGAAAAACAAAAAAAATGAATAAATTAAAGAAATTAAGGTTGCATATATGAACATTCTAGTTACTAAAAGATGGAAATGGAAAATATATTTTAGAAATGCAATGGACTATGCTCAATGATTTTATAAGAATCAATTGTGTTTATAAATATAAAAAAAATACTAGATAAGATATCTACAATATATAAACAGTTTTGCAATTAGAAATAGATATGAAAATAGTAGTCAATATATAGCTATATCATAAGGATGTATGAAACAAAGTATATTTGTTAACGATTTGATCACAAAAATATACAATGACGCTAGTTTGCATAGTGACATTGTATATAACTTATTCAATTCATGATTATGGTTGCTTGTTTAAGCATATGGAATCATGATTTTGGAGACTTAACAATATAAACTACGTTACATAATAAACATATTATCATAAACACAAATTATATCCTTCTACTTCCTAAATGTTTTAAAAAGCAAAAGTCCCTATGTAAATATTATGAATATATCTGAATAAAAATAATGCATGTGAAAACTATATATATATATATATTATTATTAACTTGTGCTATAATAAAATCATACAGAACAGTTATTGATAATTTTGGTTTATACATACATAACATTGATCAATATCCCTTTAACATTATATAAATAAAACATAAATGAGAGGGTGATAGAGCAGATTGCTACCCCGAAAAAATTTGTCAACCGCGGCAAACGCGCAAAGCTAAGATTAAGCTTTTTCGAGGGGTTTTTATCGCTCTATCACACTCTCAGCTCTGAGTTATGTAATTTATTATACTGAATGTCCTATCATTATTTCCTTTTAAAAATGAATTTTATTTTAAAATATTTTCTATGACGTCACGTACATAACAACGTTACGCGTATTAAAAAAATCAACAAAAGTGAACCAAGATGTTTTGTTTTTATAAATAAAAGAATCTGAGCCAAAATGTCGAACTTTAGCACTGTCTTCAATACCTTGATGCAAATTCAATTCATTGTCCTTTAAATTATTGATTTTTAATTGGTCTAGACGATAGGGTGACATTAAAAAAATAGTCTCCCGCTCAGCCATGTGATAGAGTTAATTTTCATCCTCTTATCATCCTCGTATAAGCCAATCAAAATATGGCATTTCAACGTGAATTATATTTGTATAGATGTTATTTACAGTCGGATAAATTTAGGGTTGCATGTTGTTATTGTCTACATAAATCCCCTTAACTGTTTAGAAATATTGCGTGTAATTTCCGAGGATTTGAATATTTTACATGGTAATTTAGTTTAAATATTTGAATCCTGTGCCATGTCCTCAAAACAAAGACGGAGCATTTTAGAAGGCATTTCATTCTTTATTCCTCTTCGGTTTGAAAATGTAAGCCTTTCAAATATTTGCTGAATATTCTTAGTAAAGCAGAAACTGCAATGTTTTACACAATCGAAAGAGTGTACAAATATACTTTGTGGGGCATTTTCTAATATGTTTGTGGTATATTGTCATACTCTTACTCATCCGTTACTTTAGGGGTCACAACATAACCGTTGAAAAAATAGAGGGTCCCACAATATTTAGTGTAATCAAAATTCATTGTGTTGTTGTTTTATTATACATTCTGTTGACTGTTTATATAGTTATGGTTTGTACATGGGCTATGGGACCCCAAAAGTAAAAGAAGGCATTATAACATTCTATTACTATAGGAGTCGAAAATTTCAGCAAAACCATTACATTTCATCCTTTTCGAACAATTAGTTGGACTGGTTTTATTTTCAAAAAACTAAAAAAATCCCTTGGTAAAGCCGATCTCAAAAAAGAATCCGAATAACTGCAAAAACATCATGAACAATGTGTTTATAAACATTCCCAGGATTTTTCAAAACGCATGTGCAGTAGTGAAGAAATATCTTTACGACAAAAATCATCAAATAATGTGATGATTTGAAATTCAATGCACTCACGACTGTTCAATAGGTAGAGAGTAAATACTTTATATTATTTTATACAAAAAACATGCCTTTTCTTGATCGGGACCTCTAAAGTAAAATTCATAAATGTTGTTGGACCTCTATTGTAAAAGAAAGCCATAGTATGTAGTATCAATATTTAACTTTTAATTTTTATATTCATAGTATTAAACTTTCAATCATTAAAAAATAGATATACATGTATTTAAAACGGTATTGCTTTTAAATCAAATACAGTATCCGTTGTGAAAATCCATGGATGGTACCAGCAAGATTCGAACCCTCATAATAATCGCGGGACCTAAAGGCAGCAGCGCTTTACCAATTGACTCAAAGAAGGTCTTCATTTGCTCAACTAATTAGACTACCTTCATACCTGCAGGTCTACAACACTCTTTCCATATTTTTTCTGGGGCCTGCGTACCATACATCTTAGCAGCACACAGGCCCACTACTGTACAACTCCGAGACTTGCACTCGGAAATTCGCTGGATAGTTCCCTGCATGTCACCTAGATATGTCCCGTTCATCTAATGACCTGGTCAGCCCATATATGACCATATCAAACTGCCAGGCACTTCTTATATACACTTATATGTTCCAGTAGTAGGTGCTCGCAGCGCCACTGTTGTGAAAATTCATGGATAGTAATAGCGGGATTCGAACCCACAATCTAGAGATCCAAAGTCAGCGCTCGGTTCACTTGAGCCAAAAAGATCTGAACTAAATCAACTAGTTTAACTACCATACTAGCATATCTCTAGGTCTACAACATACCTTATCTTTACGATGCAAAAAATAAACAGCAGAGCTGACATATCTGACGATCTTTTTATCGTTCAACCAACAATTAAAATAAGAAATTTTAGTTATAGTAATTCCTGAATTTCTTTTGTTTCCAGGATTTTCATCAAACCTTTTACTTCTAGTTGATGTCCACCCTATTTGTATTTCTAGTCAACATCGGTCATACCTTTATTCATAAATAGAATAAATACATACTTTGTAAACTGAAATTTCTTTTAGTATTAATGTCAGTGCATCATTAACAATATTGACGTATTTTGACGACTTTACACTATAATATAGAACACACGTATTGATTTAAACTTTCCATTTCACAGAAGTAACATTGTACCCTCTATTACATAGTATCGGGGTTACATATTTTAGTTGATGCGTTACGCCCGTCCATGTTCACACTAGACGGACCTCATTAACAAAGCTGTGCTCTTTACGTTTAATAAACTGCAGCAAATAGGACTTATTAAAATTTTCACGGAATATAGATCAATACGTATTAACTATATGAGGGTAGTATGTCCTCGGTCACAAACAGCTGTCGGATGTATTTCCTAGATCATCAATCTAATCATTTGTCCAAAAGGCAAATCTCTCAAAGGCACTTGGCAAATGTGTCCGTCCAACTTCATCAACTTGGTATACATTATATCCTTTCTCTACAAGTAACTGCATTATATTCGCATGTCCTCTATCACGCGCTGCAGTAAAAGGTGTCCTTCTCAAACCATAACTCTGGTTTACATTACATCCTTTTTCTATAAGTAACTGCACTATCTTCTCATTTCCTCCCTCACAAGCAGCTGTCAGAGGTGTCTGTCCTACACCATCTACCTGGTTTACTTTACAACCCTTGTCTAAAAGTAAATGCACTTTATTTTCATTTCCTCTCTCACAAATAGCTGTCAGAGGTGTCTTACCCTCACAATTAACCTGGTTTACATTACTTCCAGCGTCTATCAGTAAGTTCATGATCTTCTCATGTCCTCTCTCAGAGGCAGCTGTCAGAGGTGCCTGTCTCATACCATCAATCTGGTTTACATTACACCCTTTGTCTATAAGTAACTGTACTAACATCTCATGTCCTCCCAGACAAGCAGCTGTCATAGGTGTCTCTCTCTTCCCATCGATCTGGTTTACATTACATCCTTTGTCTATAAGTAACTGCACTATCATCTCATGTCCTTCCCGACAAGCAGCTGTCATAGGTGTCTCTCTCTTCCCATCGATCTGGTTTACATTACATCCTTTGTCAATAAGTAACTGTACTATCTTCTCGTGTCCTCCTTGGCAACCAGCTGTGAGAGGTGTATAGCTCATCTCATCAGCCTGGTTTACATCACTCCCTTTGTCTATAAGTAACTGCACTATCTTTTTATTTCCACTACTACAAGCAACTGTCAGAGGTGTTTTGCTGAAACCATCAATCTGGTTAACATTACATCCCTTTTCTATAAGTAACTGCACTATGTGCTCATATCCTCTCTCACAAGTAGCTATCAGAGTTTCATTTCCCAGAACATCAACATGGTTTACATTACCTTTGTTACCTATGAGTAACTGTATTCCCTTCTCATGTCCTCCCCTACAAGCTGCTGTCAAGGGTGTATATCTCATAAAATGAACCTGATTATCAATACATCCTTTGTCTATAAGTAATTGCACAATTTTCTCATTTCCTCTCATACAAGCAGCTATCAGAGGTGTATGATGTATACAATCAACCTGGTTAACATAACATCCTTTGTCTATAAGTAATTGCACAATCTTCTCGTTTCCTCTCATACAAGCAGCTGTCAGAGGTGTCTGCATTATACCATCAACCTGGTTTACATTACTTCCTTTGTCTATAAGTAGCTGCACTATCGACTCATGTCCACCCTCACAAGCAGCTATCAGAGGCGTATTTCTCATACCATCAACCTGGTTCACATTACATCCTTTGTCTATAAGTAACTTCACTATCTTCTCATGTCCTCCCTTACAAGCAGCTGTCAGAGGTGTATGGCTCGTATCATCAAACTCATATACATTGCATCCTTTGTCTACAAGTAACTGCACTATCTTCTCATTTCCACTCTCACAAGCAGCTGTCAAAGGTGTCTGTTGTTCCATACAATCAATCTGGTTTACAATACATCCTTTGTCTATAAGTAACTGCACTATCTTTTCATTTCCGCCCTCACAAGCAGCTGTTAGAGGTGTCTGTCCAATACCATCAACCTGGTTTACATTACATCCTTTGTCTATAAGTATCTGCACATAATCCTCATTTCCTCTCCTACAAGCAACTGTCAGAGGTGACTGTCTCAAGTATTCAACCTTGTTTACTTTGTCTTTAAGTAACTGCAGTATATTCTTATTTCCTTTTCTCATAGCAACTGTCAGAGGCGTCTGGCTCATACCATCAACCTGATCGACATAACATCCTTTGTCTATAAGTAACTTCACTATCTTCTCATTTTCCCTCATACAAGCAGTTGTCAGAGGCGTATGGCTCATATCATCAACCTGGTTCACATTACATCCGTTGTCCAAAAGTAAATGTACTATCTTGTCATTTCCGCCTTCAGAAGCTGATAACAGAGGTGTTTTCCCCATACCACTGACGTGGTTGACATTGCATCCTTTGTCTATAAGTAACTGTACTATATTTTCATATCCTCCCTGACAAGCAGCTGTCAGAGGTGTCTGCCCCATACCATTAACCTGGTTTACAGGACATCCTTTGTCTATAAGTAACTTCACAATCTTCTCATATCCTTTCCAACTAGCAGCTGTCAGAGGTGTCTGTCCAAAATCACCAACCTGGTTTACATTGCATCCTGTTTTTAAAAGTAACTGCACTATCTTCTCATGTCCTCCCCAACAAGCAGCTGTCAGAGGTGTCTGCTCCATATCACCAACTTTGTTAACATTACATTCTTTGTTTATAAGTAACTGTACTATCTTTTCATGTCCTCCCTCGCAAGCAGCTGTCAGAGGTGTCGTGCGAATACCATCAATGTGGTTTACATTACATCCTTTTTCTATAAAGAATTGCACTATATTTTCATGTCCTCCCTTACAAGCAGCTATCAGAGGTGTCTGTATCATACCATCAGCGTTGTTTATATTACAACCTTTATCTATAAGTAACTGCACTATATTCTCATATCCTCCCTCACAAGTAGCCTGCAGAGGTGTCTTTCCCATAATATCGATCTGGTTTACATTACACCCTTTGTCTATAAGTAACTGCACTATCGACTCATATCCTCTCCTACAAGCAGCTGTCAGAGGTGAACAGCTCATACCACCAACTTTGTTTACATCACATCCTTTGTCTATAAGTAACTGTACTATATGCTCATGTCCCCCGTTACAAGCCGCTGTCAGAGGTGTATCGACAACAGAACTGTTTTCTAAATCAGCATCTTTTGAAATAAAGAATTGAACTATATCAGTATATCCTCGGCTGCATGATGTTATTAGAAATTCTGAATAACTTTTATTGTACTTTTTTGAAATTGTTCCCGTATGTATTTCTTCAAAAAGAAACTTGTCATCTATCGACTTTAATACTTTGATAAACGAAGCTCTATATTTGTCATGAGTCATCTGTCGATTGCTTGAACATTCTGTCAGATTTCCAAGTAGTAATTCATTTTGTATTCTCTCAAAGTATTCCTGTTCATACTTATGTGGTATCAATATAGAAAATGTATGGCGTGTTTCATGAATCGATTCTAGCTGCGTACGTTCATTGAAAACTTGAAAGCATGCATCACGCAGTATACATCTGACCATTGTATCTTTGTTTCCGAAATAACCACATATAAAATCAAACATTTGGTCATGTATAACCCTATACTCGTTTCCTATTTTCCGTACGTAAGTTCCAATAATACTGTCAAAGACCTCTTGCATTTTACATCTTGATGTACCACGATTTAATCCACAGATTTCAAAAATGTTTTTCCAGTCAAAGTTTTTCCTGCTTATATTTTTACTATAGATATCAAAGAATGAGTCCTTAACAATGCCATTGTGAAGAACACAAAGAAAGAGTGCACAATATTTGTATGGATCAATTGATTTTAACTTTTTCCACTCATTTTGGTATGTTTCGAAAGGACAGTGTAAAAAATCTGTCAAACTATAATTTTCATTTTTTGAATAAAGATAACACATCAAAGGTGTAAATGCTTCATTTTCAACTTTTAACAGCTGAATATTAGTTTCTGTTAAATACTTGGCACATATCGCTAGTTTATTCTCTTTTGAATATTCGTCTGACAAGTTAAATATATTCGATGTGAAAACAGTACAAGCTGCATGAAAATTTTCGTCACTGTAAATATCTAGCCGGCATGTTGCTGCTATTTTCGTATTTCCCTTTTCGAGCATCCTTTGAAAAAATTCTCTATTTTGTTGTAAATATTCAATCTCAACAAAACTAGATGTAAATCTTCCACAGATATCATCAAGAACAAAAATCTGATTTATGTCCTTTTTATAATGATCTTTTATATCCTTAATTGCCGAACATGGAATTATGATATAATTCGTCGTTGAATGTAGACTTAAAGCGATATGATGCATCAACATACTTTTACCTATACCAGGTTCTCCTACTACCAATACACTATGTTTGGATTCAAGGATCTGTAAAATATCTTCTACAATAGGTGTTTCAACGAACATGACCTCTTGCTCTTTCCATAACTCCATCTCGATATTGTGCGAATCTACAAATAGCAAAAGTGGTTTTAACTTCTATTTTCAAACGATTTTGAGCGCCTTAATAAACATAATTTATTCATACACCATGGCTATATCTTTATATACACGTTGTGCTTGGAAATTTTTAATTGTACCAGCGTCTCTGATGTTCCCTTTCACTGTTTTTTTTTGTGTATAAATTTCAAGATTGTGATAGTTTTATAATCAGAATATATTGACATGATTCATTTTACATCGTGATCATACTGATTAGGGATATCTGTTTTCCAAAATATATGACATTTGTTCATTTTATTTTTATTTTTTTTGCAACAAATAAATTTTCTTTATTTTTCAAAATGCTTAGTACAACTTTACTTCATTGTCTAAGCTTCCATAAAGTATCCCTGTGAAATACTTTCTGAGTACCCAGGAAAATACACAGACTATAATAAAATATAAACATTATTTTTTTTTCCCCATCAATTATATCAATCTTTTTAACTAAATGAAAAATACGTTTTAAGATACTGTTTTGTTCTCATTCATTAACCTTCGTAGCTCCTTTATAAACATAGCATACACATCTAAAAATATCAGGTTGCATAGTACGACTTGTAAATACAAAAACCTATAATTGTCAAGAAATAATTAAAACCGTTATACCCTTGATCTGATATTTTGTATCCAAATACTATATGTTTTGCTAATATCTTGTTTTGAAAATTCATTTTTGCTAAAAGATAATGTACTTTCTCCCAAAAAATCTTTCAAAAATGAACATATAATAAAGAAATGCAAATTATCTTCTTCTTTTGTTTTACAAAAATTGCATTTATCGTTGTCAGATATTTTCCACTTTAATAGTAGCTGCTTTTTAGGAATAAAATACTGAAGCAGTTTCCATCTGAAAATTTTTAGTTTATTTTCTATTAAAATTTTAAATATAAAATCGTACACAAATGACATATGTGGTACGTGTTCTAATTTTAAATATCTTGTCCCAATGTTGATACCGATTGGCGTTGCATATTTTTTTATCTATTAAAGTTTTATAGAGTATTTTATTTTTGATATCTTTTGTTTCAATTTGTTTATTTTGCCACCTTAATGTAACCTTACATATATTGATTATACTCTTAACGGAGTTTTCTTTTTTAAAACTTGCATCCAATTTTTTGGGATGCAGGATTTTAACATCTTAAACCGTGCAATCCAGTTTGTTTTATTAATTAACTTTTTTAAAATAAAACTTTCGGATAAATTTCCTTCACAATCCAATATGTCCTTAATATACACCAAATTCACTTTAAACCTAGTTCGGGAAAAACAAGCATTTTTTGCGTTTTTTAATATATTTATTTCCCCAAATAATCTATTTTCTAATATGACAAAAGTGATTATAAAATGTTGCTAAACCTCCTCCTGTTTTAACCCAACTATAAATTACTTGTAAATAAAAATCGGGTACTTTTTCAAGTCTATCTATTGATTTAATGTTATCTAAATACATGTTAAAGACAGGAAGGTTTTACCAAGATTGTTAAAATATTTGGTAGGAATAATCTTCCAATACGGCTGATTGGTTGTTGTTAATTTGGAGACCCATGAGGCTTTCAGTGCTGTAAAATAACTGTCAAAATTAATCATTTTTAACCCCCCCCCCCCCCCCATTTTTGGTATTCGCCAATAAGTGTGTTCCTTTTTACTTTGTCATTTTTTCCTTCCCAAATGTATCTGAAACAGCAGCTTTCAATTTCTTTCAAGTAAATATCTGGAACTTTGCACGAAGTAGCCAAAAATGTAAATTTTGATAATATTAAAGATTTTATGATCCATATTTTCCCAACCATTGTTAATTTTCTTTTTTCTCATGTTTTGATTAATGATTTCATGTTATCTATTTAAAGATCCCAATTTAACTTTTCACATTGAAATTCATCGTGACCAATATAAATGCCTAAAGCTTTGACGGGTTTGTCTGTCCAGCGTATGCCCTCAATCTTATCTACGCTGTTTTAAGCGCCCCAATCCAGATTCCTTCTGTTTTATTATGGTTTAGCTTCAACCCTGAGAAAAAACAAAATGTTTCAATTATATTCATAGCTTTAGATATATCTGATTTTGAATTACAAAACAGTTTTGTATCATCAGCTAATTGTGCTATTTTGATGCTATGTGTTTTATTATCTATAGTAATACGAAAATCTTTAATGTCTGAGGTTTGCCTCAATCGCTCGGCCATAATTTCGATCGATAAAACATAAAGTAATGCCGATAAAAGACAACCTTGATGGATTCCTCTAGAGTTTTCAAAAATTTCGGATACCCATCCATTATTTATTACACACGTCGGTATTCCCTTATATAATGTTCCAACCCATGATATGAATGATTCATTAAACCAAAATGTTTAAGAACACTTAACACAAATTCACATTCCAAAGAATCAAAAGCTTTTGTAAAATCAACAAATATTATAGCTCCATCAATTCCGTTTGATTCTGCATAGTCCATTATATCTTGGATTTGCCGTAAATTAAATCCAATAAAACGATTTTTTACATATCCGATTTGATCTTCATTAATTTATTTAGGAAGATTTTTTTTTAGTCTCTGTGCTTAAACATGAGATAGTATTTTCAAATCTACATTTAATAATGATATTGGACGATAATTGTCTAAAGATAATGGATAATTTGTTCATTATATTGTTATGTTATGGTGATGTTGTACCCTTTTAGACTTGGCATATGTTATATTTTGTAGTGTACTGTATCATAATTATATGAACCATCGCCCCGTAAGATTTATCTTTGACTATTATTCAGTCATTTAATATCTTTATATATACATATATTTTACTCGTCATATAACGTTTTATTAACTTCAGAAAAAAGATTTGGACAAAAATGACTTTTCAAATTCTGTTTTTCTATGAAACAAAATGTATATTATACATAAAAGGTTTTGAATCCTGTCAAAATTAACCAAGAAACCAGGTACAAATATGTTACATAGGCATGTTTAGGCCAATCAGTGACGCTCAAAGGAAAATTGTTCGAGGGAAAAATCAAAACAAAAGTTGAAGATTATTATGAATAGAAAATTTCTGTACACTATGCTTTATTACGTTGAGTCAGCTATACCTGGTAGTTGAAACACCTTAGTGATTCAAAACATTTACAGAACAAATTACCTATCAATAATATTTCATGTCAAGTGCTGACTACTGGTGTTACTCTGGAATGAAATGTCCACTATCAGTGACATCGAACCAGTGTTTGTAAAGATTCATTAAAGATGGCAAACTAAATTATGGTACGCCAAGCGCTCGTTTCGTCTAAATACGATTATTCAGTGTAGTTAGAATCAAACCTGTTGAAAGGCCTGATGTGTGGTAGGAATAGCAGAGTGTTTCGAAAAAGTCAACACTTAACAGAAGAAAAATGTTTTTAAACGGATTTCCGATGTAAAATCTGTTATCAGTTGAGGGGGTGTACAGCGGGCATCCGGGTGAGTGGCTGCTAAACATGCTATTCATAAACCGTTCAACCAAAGCTTTTCAAATTTTTATATGCTGTTACTGTTGACAAAAGTGAGGACGTTTGATATTGACGATGTTCGCTTCCACTGCTTTGAAGTTTATTTTTCTTAAATTGTGGAAAATGGTGTGTTCAGTCGTGTCCGTGCTAAAACTCATGAGCTTTGTAGCCAAAGTTTTTCAAATTTTAATATGTTGTTTAGTCCATAGCCAACAATGAAAAAGTTAATTAAGATATGGACTGTAAACAAGAAGTCATATCAGTTTATTCTTTTTTTGAATTTCTAGATATAAAGGTTTAAGTTTTAAAAAAACGTAACAAATGGCACAATCAAAAGCTGAGATACATCAAAAGAAGGGGAAACAAATGTTTTTTTTACAACCTAATACATCCATTTCTTTATGTAGAAAATGGTAAATTAAACATGATGTTATAGCTAGCTTAACCTCTCGCCAAAAACGCTTTATTTTGATTAACATTAGCCAAAATTTCTAAAGAGCCAAAAATCCAAAGGGCAAGAATAAATATGGATAAAAGAATGGAAAAAGGAACAAGACAAAAGAGCAGAAAACTGCCCAAGACCTACAATGTCTTTTTCAGTCTTGCTTCCAAAGGCGGGCGTCCGCTGGTTCCAATTATTATGTATAAGTTCATCAAGATGAAAGTCACATTATCATAATATACTCTGAAACATACCTCAACCAAAATTTAAGCATACAAGACTAACACAAACCAAAGGTGTACTTTATTGGATAAGTATGCAGTGGGGGAAACATGTTTTCCCAACCCTCCCCTTTTCCTTTTTAACCTCGAACCAGTTGGGTCGTAAACTCGGATGAGTTTAAGTAATTTCAGGGTCCAGGTAAAATTCTTGTTTGATCAATGCATTATAACCTCTGATGAGTCGAACTCGGTTGATTGGGATATTCGGTTCGGTCAAGTAGTCCCGTCGATATAAAATGCATGTAAAATGATCCCGATGTATCGAAGTTCGAAAGTGAGAATCTTTGAAAGATGCAGACCTAATGATAAAAATTCAAATCTTATGTAACCTATTTCTCTTCAAAAGAGATAAAAACAGAGTAATCATACTTGCTTGTATTACAGTTTAAATAGCATGGTTATGGTGGTCGGTAACTAGCATCTTTGTTGATTGTTCAAGCGGAATTTTAGTGTCTTGAACATATTACACATAAGATAAAAACGAAACGAATTAAAATGACCTAAGGTGAGACTGAATTAATCGTTTAATTAAAAGTTATTAATTACAATAAATAAGATGATTTAGACAATTATTATCAATTCATGATAATTTAATGTAAAGCAGATCACTTCTTCAGAGACTGTTCATAACTTGATATAATGGTCCGCGAATGATTTCATAATTTATAGTGGCATACCTTTATAAATATTTATGTTGAATATTGATTTTATTTGTGCATCTTTACTTGTGTGTTTAATTATCACACGGCCGACACTCGGCTAACCGAGAGATTAGTCGGTTAATCTATATTGAGTATGCGGTTATATGGGCGGTTGGTCTGTTAATCGGGTCGCTTATACGTCTGTTAATAGTAAAACGTACAATTAAATGTTAAACTCTATTAAGTATACAGATTTTTGGCGTATTTTAAGAACCAAATAAAAAAAAAAAAAAAAAAGAGTGTGAAAATGATATCTACATGTATCATAGAACATTTTTCCACCTGTAAAAACATTTCATAGACTGAGCATTTTTCAGTAAAGCTAAAAAGCGTCGCGCAAGTATGTGGTATTTATGCTTATACCAATAGCAATTTCTGTAATAAATGGCGAAACAAGCAATTTTATATATCATTTAAAGGACACAAAATAGTACTTTGGTTCTTAATATAAATTGACATTAGTAAATATTTCATAATTGTAATATAACGTGAGTAATACCGGCACGTTTTTGTAAATATTAGGGGAATAAAGTCTGTTAATGGGTTGGACAATTAAAATTGTATCAGTTACGACAATAGTTTTGATACCTTTATATTTTCCCATTGAAAAAGTTAAGAATGAGATACATTTTGTAAACCTGACTAAATGAGTTAAGCCTTTTTCAACTGATTTTTATAGTTCGTTCTTATGTTGTACTGTTATACCACTGTCCCAGGTTAGGGGGAGGGTTGGGATCCCGCTAACATGTTTAACCCCGCCACATTATTTATGTATGTGCCTGTCCCAAGTCAGGAGCCTGTATATTCAGTGGTTGTCGTTTGTTTATGTGTTACATATTTGTTTTTCGTTCATTTTTTTACATAAATAAGGCCGTTAGTTTTCTCGTTTGAATTGTTTTACATTGACTTATCGGGGCCTTTTATAGCTGACTATGCGGTATGGGCTTTGCTCATTGTTGAAGGCCGTATGGTGACCTATAGTTGTTAATGTCTGTGTCATTTTGGTTATTTGTGGATAGTTGTCTCATTGGCAATCATACCACATCTTTTTTTTATAAAATTTAACAAAATGACTATGCAGCGCAACAGTATCAATTTAGTAAGAGAATTTTTATATTGACTTTCTTTGCATTTTTTTAAAGGGTGTGTCACTTCAATATAGCGTAATATGGATTGGCCGCTGGAATATGCATGAATTTATTAACGTTTTCAATCAGCCTTTATCGATGTGTCTGTTCAAAGTAGCACGTTCTAAAATCCGACTGAAAAGTGTCTGTCAAATATAACGTGTTGTCGTTCTCATATTCACATGATAATTGCCACTGGACGTTAAACCTTAGTTCGTCAGCATCATCCAATTGTTTCATTTGTTCTATATCTTAATCATATGTTGTTTACAAATCATTCTAAAGAAGAAAATTAAAAGGAGCGTAGGCAGCTACATATGGTTATCTTACGTTCTAATTCATTTTATTACGTTTAGTTCCTTTCTACATAAATGCAGAGGAGAACTGCAGTTGTGCGCTTTTAAACTTCTAGCATTTGTCACTAATTTGAGTACATCGCAATCCGTTACTCTTTCAACTCCACACTGAAATTTTGTTTTGTTTGCACTTTACAATATTTACTAAGCTATCAGATTCAGCGGTTGAGACAGGAGACCGATGTTTATCGGACTCCAGTCTCAAATAACATAACTTGATATACAGTGATAAACCCGCAAAGCATATATGTAGAATAGTTTTCGGTGACTATACTATTAATCTAAAAAGAAGGAGATGTGGAATAAATGCATAAAATGTTTTAACAATCATCTTCGCGGGTTTAAAAAGTGAAAAGGAGTGTTTCATGTCTGTAATTTATTGTTCTCTCTTTTTTAGCAATGCATCACTCTCTACTGTCCTTATCTATTATTCTATACTCTGCGTCTCCATCCAGATTCTCGTGTATACCATGAGGGTCCGCATTAGGGTTGTTGTTTATTTCTGTTTCCCTTAAATTGTTATGTCACTCTTACTCTTTCTCTATTCTTTATATTTTAGCATCCCAATATATTTTACTTAGTGATGTGTATAGTAGTAACATTACGACGTTTATCTCTAATTAATATTCTGGTTACTGTAGATGACATTATGAAATTTATATTACTTTAATATTACACGTTTTGAAACCATTTTTATTTATTTTCAATTTCCATGTCTTAATTTATGTTTCATTGTTCATACATGTAATAATAATAATAATAAATTCTTTTTTTAACGAAGGTAACTCATTTAACATACAATTGTTAATCTCACACAAGGCCTTCACACATTTAAATGAATAATTCATATAACAATCAATGCATATAGAACAATAATCAATAGATATGTACACAATTACAAATATATATATACACAAGCATGAAAACAGACTGTAGAACTAGCATGGCAAGAATGCCCTAAAAAAAGTTTGTCTACTCATTTTGTTTTATGATCAAGAGATTAGCACATTTCATCTTAAAGCTTTCTATATGTCTTAAATCCTTTATATCATTTGGCAAATTATTCCAAATGATTAGACAAGAATATTGAAAAGTCTTTTTGAAGTATTCAGACTTTGGCCTTAGTATATGAAGATGTCCAGATGTTGTTGACCTAAGAGAATAACTATATAGATCACTGCATGCAGTAAATTTACTTGTAAGATAATCTGGCGCTAGTCCATTCATACATTTAAACATTAAAATGGCTTGAAAATATTTTATCCGAGTAAAACTGGTCATTCAATTAAGTTCTTTAAACATTGATATTGATGGATAATCAAAAGGCTTATTCAAAATTAATCTTGCTGTGCGGGCTTATTCAAAATTAATCTTGCTGTGCGCTTTTGTAGTTTATGAATCCGCTCAATGTTGCAATTTGCGGTAAAACCCCATATGGTGCAACAATAATCAATCATTGGTTATATATAATTTTTATAAAAAAGGATAAGACCTTTGCGAGGTAAGTATCGTTTTAATCTTTTTAGCAGGTATAATCTGCTTGAAAATATTTCACATACTTTATCTATGTGAATTGACCATGATAGATTTTTATCAATATGGATACCAAGACGTTTTTCCACTTCTACATTGTCAAATGCAGTTTGATTTTGTGATAATACACACAAGACATCGTTACGATTCTCAAGTTTTCTCTCAGATCCCATAAGCATACATTTGGACTTCTTGTTATTTATTATCATATTGTTTTTAGCACACCATTCAATTACGTTTTCAAAGTCTTTATTTAAATACGAGTTTAAGTTTGAAATAGATTTGGACGATATATGCAAAGTTGTGTCATCTGCATATAATTCAGACTCTGTGTGTTCCAATTTAAACGGGAGATCATTTATATAGATTAAGAATAATAAAGGTCCTAATATGGAACCTTGTGGGACCCCAAATGTTACATTATTATATCCTGATTCAGTTGTTCCAATTTTAACCTTAATTTGCAATCTATTTGAGAGATAGGATGAAAACCACTTAACAGAGTGATCATCACATTTATATCAATTAAGTTTCGATAATAAGATGATATGATTAACAGTGTCAAATGCTTTTTTTAAATCTAGAAATAAAACAGCAGTAAAATTGCCTTTGTCAAATTCTTCTAACCATTTGTCAATTATTTTGATAAGTGCTGTGTGGCATGAATGTTTTTCTCTAAATCCAGATTGTTGTTGTACTAATCGTTTGTATTTAGTTAAAAATAAAAACAATTGTTTAAACACAGTCCTCTCAAAAATCTTGGACACTGTAGGGAAAATCGAAATAGGACGATAATTGTTAGGATCTCCCTTATTACCGGCTTTGAAAATTGGAATTTCTTTTGCATACTTTAAAATGTAACACAACACATGGTTATTTGGAACAGTAGTTTATTAAAGCCGGTCTGGACCAGTGTCCATAACGGACGGTCTCCTCTATACAGTAAAATACATAAGTATATATACAGAATATAAACAGTGTCAAGGTTTCTAATAATTTGACCATTATAGTCTTAAATCAAAAGATACAGGGATGAATATCTATTAAGTTGACTCTAATTGACATGTTTTGACCTTGAAATTGATGTTTAAAGAATACACGTATGTCCGGTGTTTTAACTAATTGCTACATGTCACCACATGGTCTGCATGTAAATATGTTATATGCAACGTAGCGGTCGATTGAACAACCTTTTACAAGGTCATGATTTTCTTAATAGATATTCCCCTGTATTTATTTTATTCAATTTAATAAACATTTCATAAATATAAATATAAGCTAGCTTTAAAAACGTCATAGACGAACTACAAGTTTCAGACTCGGAACAGATAGACCTACTTATTAAATGGCTTGGACCAGAGTCTAGTAAACATGCCATGAGTATAAGGGCATCAAATGCCAACAACCCAACAAGAGGCCTACACAGACTATGGGAAAGACTGGACGATCGATATGGTGCTCCAATAATGTTACAGACGTCTCTCGTCAACAAACTTGACAACCACATGGGTATATATATATATTTTAAGCCCATCATATTGTCACAAAAATGTCAGGAAATATACCTGTACATAAACTAAGGTTTATGATATGAGTGAGAGAATCTACTATTATTGATTTTGATACTTTTAATATTCTTGGGCCAACTCCATCGGCCCCGGTTGATTTATTAATATCTAGATTTGAGAGATATTTAAAGACATCAGCATTTGTGACAGTGTATAGTGAAAACAATGTGTTATCATTAATTTTGGATTTAACATAATTGTTTATTTTCTCTGATTCAAAATTAGAATGGGGATGTGGAATAAGTTTTTCTCCCACTGTATGTTATCATATCAATATCATGACCCGTTGTAGAGTAAAGATCTTTTAAATGTCTCCATAGAGTTTTACAGTTTTTATCATTATTAATGACTTCCATAAAATACTTAGATTTTAAAGAACGAATCAGTTTATTTGTTAGGTTCCGGTATTTCTTATAATTATCCGTATCTTTGTTTTTATGATAATAATCTCTCTGATGAGCTGATTTACAGATTTCATCTGTATACCACTCTGGTTGATATTTATTTTTTATCCGTTTGGTTTCAACAGGGGCATGTTTATCTAAAACATTAATAATAAAATAATACCATATATAAACTGCTTTATTTGGGTCACTTATTTCATGTATAACATTAAATGGTTGTTCAGACAAATCAGTTAAGAATAATTCTTCATTAAATGTCTTGAAGTTTCTGTATTGAATCTCTAAATGTGAACCAGATTTATCCTTGATAAGCATAGTAAATCTGTTTACGGTGCAGCTAATGGGATAGTTCATGTGTTGTTGCCGTATATTTTAGCCATTCGTCTTGAGACTTCCCATTTAATCCTATAACGCCCCATATAGTAATCTAATTAAACTTTTATTGCCATTCATATCTCTAAACAGACCAATTAACAGACCGGATTTTATACATGCGACCCATTAACAGACCAGGTTTTTAATAAAAATTGATTAATGTCACCAAAATACAGATTTTCGTGTACATTTTTCACACAATGATATTAATATGGTTTACAAACATAATGCCTTTCTTTTTTAGAGGTTCAAAATATTGCATGCAAGTAAATTTAACCCACTTGTTATTTTGTGTACATTGTGTGTGTAAAATGTGTATATATTTATTGCTCAGTTACCCGCCTTTTCATTTTAAATTTGTATTTCGTTTATCGACGCTTTACATCCCAGCTCCTTTGTTCTAACAGGGGTGATCTGATCTGAGCCGGATCACCCCTACCAGATCACCCCAGTTTGAGAGTCTTTGTTATGCATGCTTTCCTTTGTTCTGAAACATTTTGGCGGGAAGGACACATCCACTGTAAAACTTATAATTAATTATACGGAAAAGACTATGTATCAAAATTCACGTAGAAAAAAAATCCAGTGTATATGCTGGGATTCGAACTCTAGACCTTTAGCATAACAAGCCATGACACATACCACTACACCAGGACGACTGGATATAAACGAACAGTAATTTAACATACTTTATAATAACGGAAGCAAGATCTTTTGATAAATGGGTCGAGTTGGCAGACCTTTATTCAGTGGGGTTTAAACCTTTTTCGTTAATAAGTGAGATATCAGACTAATTATTCAATTTGATTTTACACTTTTTTAAAAGTAGGGAGAGTCGGTAAACAAGAGTGTAACGATTTTTTTTATAAAGTGGCGATATAGTGTGGGCCGATTGGCAAGTGGGGCGAGTTGACATTGTTTGATAACTACTCATCGTGTTCGGGGGTCACAAAGGGTATACATCATATAGTAATATATAAAGTATATTATAATGGTTGTTTGGCGTTCTAAACTAGATTTTATGAATTATAAATGGTTTTTCGTCTAATCTAAAACAGCTGAGATGTAAAATAGTTATCCCACTCGGACTTGGTGTGTCAGTGTTAGATCACCCTCTGGCCTCCAGCCATCGGGGTGATCTTACACTGACACACCGCGTCATCGTGGGATAACTATTAAAGAAATAAAATAATTACACCACTGGATTCAGTACATTGAATTGTTTTGTCAGACATGAATAATTCTCTATCATATAGCCTCCAGGCTATCTCGTGTTTAATTGGGAATTTGTGTCAACAAAGTAGCCACGTGCCTTTCTATTTAAAGAACTAATTTAAATAAAAAAACATCCGGGTGACCACCCCAGGTAGTATTTAACGGAGAGCGCGCTCCCGCCTCATGCTTTTTGTACAAAAGGCCACGTGTACGTTAGTTGATACTTAATTGTGAAATTCATGATGGATAAAAAATGTTCGAACTTAAGCGACATCAGTTCAGTAGAATCTGATAATGATTTAGACCCTACAGTGCTCAAAATATTTGATACTGACCAGGAAGAAGAGAGTTTTTCTGGCTTTGAGCATGTAGATAGTGCCAGTGTATTTGGTTTACAAGTGCCTAATAATGTGGCGAAAAAAGGGTCTAATGATTCACGACGTGGTCGTGATATCGTTAAAACAGAAGAGTTCTGAGAAGGAAATAGTCGCTAAGGGACCTGGAAAAGGCCCTGGAAAGAACTTAAAAGGCAAGGCACCGTTGAAACGGAAAAAAGTAAGTGCTCCTAAAACTAAAACTAACACTAAAAAGAGTAAAGACAATTCGTCAGAACTATCAGAGATGATGAAAACATTTTTTCAACAATTTCGTAATGCACAAATGCCTGAAAGTCAGGTTCCAGGCACTAGCCTGACCGGACATTTACCGGAAATTGATTGTTTGCAAGGTCAAGGTGACGATGAGCATCTAGAAGAACCTAGCGAGGGGTACGCATATTCAATGAACGATATTTTCTCAAGCACTGACCCAAATGATAATCAAATTATTAATGCTGATTCGGCAGGCATTGAACTGCCAAGGATATTTGAAGATCAGACAAAATTTTCAGACCCCGTCACAGAAAGTTTGGCACAGTTTGCTAACAATGCATGTACTTGCAAGGCGGAAATAAGTAAATTTCTCGAGGGCAAGCAGGTCCCAATCAATTAAACCCTCGAAGCCTTACGGCTTATTCAGAGAATAATCCTCATCCATTACATCCCTTGGATGCTTGGATGAGGTTTATATTTTTATGATAAAAAGATATTTAAAAAGTTATACAATGAAATATACTGAACTTGCAATGATTTTCTCGATAACACCTGATTAACAGACTTTATCCAACCCGATTAACAGACCAACCGCCGATATAGCCGCATACTCAATATAGATTAACCGACCAATCTCTCGGTTGGCCGAGTTGACGGCCGTGTTATCACAAACGGCCAAAAATGGAGATTGAAAACACATTCATAAAGTGTCATATCTAAATAAGGCACGCTCTTCAAGGTATCTAGTTTACACAAACCTCAAACCGTATTTCATGCATTCCCAATTTATGACGACACGCTCCACCTCGGATGAGTCGAATCTCGAATGAGTCGAATACCTTGGTCCGGTCCCTTCGACTTCGACACAACAAGGTTCGACTTTATACGAGAATATTACCCGTTTACAGCTAATAACTGCCTTATAAAATAAATATATGTATGAATATGTTATGATGCAAAGACCCTTTGAGTGAAGCAATATCAATTCCAAACAAATACCATCTTTACTACCTTAAAAGAATTAGTGTATGGTATATTTTTATAAGCCTCCCTTACCGAGACGAGCCTACCTTTTTTTATTAAAAAAAAAAACAAAAGCGCAATTCATGTCTTTGCAACGGTATGGTGAGAAAATAAAATGATGAGTAAAAGCAAGTTCAATATAGATCAACTACAATATTTTCTCCAAAAAAAAAACAGAGAAGGAGAAACGACAAATGTGTGGGCCTGCAGTATACTGAACAGAGAGAAGGAACCCTTGGAAGGAACCTTCGTGAGAAGTACAGGCTGAGAAGTCAGGAAAAAGACCAAACAGGAGTCCTTTTCTTGCAACCTTGTGATAAAGTAAGTAAAAAAAAAAAATAATAATGGGCCGGGTGTGGTACAAAATATTTTCCGATCCGACATTTCTGCCGGGTTGGAAAGTTTTATTTTTTATGCTTGAAACGGTGCACATCATGAAGTGAAGCGGAATGGAGCACATCGTGAAACGATGAGTGTAGTGAAGCGTAATGGAATGATGTGTGACTTTTTGTACGGCGCATGCGCATTAAGGTCCTCACTGGAATTGTTGACCACGATTCAAGTAGAGTCCATCACCATAGGTGATCCGGGCGTTTGAAGGTTTGAGGTAGAGACCGTTGCCACTAGGTTTCACGGTACAAACGAGTCCACCACGTTTTAGGTACACCACCAAGACCACGCAAGGCTCCAACATCCAAGGCGGGTAGAATGGTTTCTGCTAACATGGGGAGTGCCCTCATTGCCAGCCCCGCCAACATGGTTAGGAAGCCACCCAGCTTCTGCATGTTTTCCTTAAATTGGGTCGCACTCAACTCTAGGACCATGCCACTAGTACCCTTCTGTGGAAGCTTGGCGATCTTTTGAACCTGGCGGGTGGTGAGCCACATCTTGTGTTCGCCTTGCAGGTTTGCGTGGGACAAACAAATGGAGACCGGACAACCCTTTTTGGAAGCTTGTTGTAGTTTATCAGCTTGACCTTTTGTCAAGTTTAAACCATGTTCGTGATAAGTCATTTATTTATACCTCACGAAGATGAAAGCGGATGGTGAGATGTTCACCCCTGAAATTGATGGGCCTACCTCTCGTGATGGTATAGTTGTAGTTTGCGTTGTGTTATGAATAGAGAAAAAAAAGACGTCTATACAAATGGATGATTTAATGCTGTAATTACAATGACGTTAATACATAGCAACCATGACGTTACATATAGAGAGCGGTAAAACGTACAGGTACATGTATGAATCCCGCGTAATGGGATTGTCTCTATTTATCCTCGATATACTCGGGGTCGCGAGTTGTGCAATTAAAGTCTCAATGAGCAATTTATCTAAATTACGAAATTATCTATAAATGAAATATTTGAAACTTTAAAGTCTATAAATCACATATAAAACTATCTCTGAATCAAATTGCAATTGACAATTGTTCTCAATTATAATAACAGTCTCTGATTGCGGTTTTGTAAACGAACACTCCTTCTAAGTATTTGCGATTCATCATTGTCATTTGAATTTATCTCTAGTGGGTAGAGTTTGACAATTGGTCTATTCGTAAGTCCAAATTTTGTACGCACTAAAGCTGATCTCACCAAACCATCTCCACCACGCACAAGGTCCTCGATGATACCAATGTTCCATACAGTTCTTGTTTTCTTGAGAGAAGTTTTTGTGAGTCCAATTAGTCGCTCCCACCATCCTCCGAACCAAGGAGCCCTGTTGGGTATAAACTTCCACACTGTTTCCGTTTTCCGTAATATTTTACAAATCTCTGTCGCTACAGATTTATACGTAGAAGCATTGTCAGATATCATAATTTTCGGTAAAGATCGACGACTAACAAATCTGCGAAAAGCTAATAAAAGTGAATGTGTCGTTAAATCCTGAACTAACTCAATGTGAACAGCTCTGCTTGAGGCGCACGTTAAAAGACATATGTACGCTTTTGTTTCCTTGTACAATGTAGGCGCATGCTCCGTAAGCTTGTTTGCTAGCATCGGTAAAAATGTGTAATCTAGCTGTTTGCGGTGATAATCCATCGTTGTCTGGAAACTTCAACTGATTTTGTATCTTTAAGATCTGTAGATAAAGAAGTCCATTGTGTAGTTACATCTTCAAGTAAGCGTTCGTCCCATCCAAAATTACGTTTCCATAATGACTGAATAAGTATCTTAGCTTTCACTGTCACGGGACTAAGAATGCTAAGCGGATCAAAGATTTTAGACGACTGTCGTAATATTTCTCTTTTGGTTAAATCTACCATGGTTGAATCTGTGTCTACTTCTGCAAATAAAAGTTTGTCGTCCGCAACATTCCAGCGCATTCCAAGTGTTTTGACCTCGTTACTGGAATCTAGTAAGTTTTCTGTTTCAGCAAGTTATCGTAGTCTGTTAGAATTAAAGTTCCATGATCTGAGGTTAAAGCCTCCTTTCTGTAATAAATACCTGGAATCACGGTAAAATTGCATTAAGTCGTCTTCATCAGTAAAACTAGTTAAAACATTGTCTACATACAAGTCTTGTGTAATTCTTTGAAGCTTATATGGACTAGGATTCTCTTCAAAATGTTTTAATAAAGTTGCATTTAGTATAAATGGTGAGCATGTAGCTCCGAATAAGACTGACTTGAAACGATAAGTTGTAAATGGACTGGCTGAATCTGTTGGGTTACTTAACCAAAAGAAGCGAGTTACATCGCGGTCAGATTTATGAAGTCCGAATTGCAGTTATGCCTTCTTGATATTTGTTGTCACTGCAAACTTCTGAGTACAAAATCTGGTAAGTAGCTCTGTTATGTCATTTGAAATTGGCGGATATGATTGAAGACAGTCATTCAAACTCGGACTTTTTGCGTTCTCTTTACCACTACAATCATACAAATTTTAATCGGAGTAGTTGTAGACTCTTTTTTAACGGGATGGTGCGGTATGTAGTGTATGCTCTGTGGCTCGTCCTCCTTCTCTTCTACCTTTTCGATGAAACCACGCTTTTCCTGCTCTTTTATTATGTAGCTATATATTTTAAATAAGTTTGTTCCTGGTTTAAGCGGTTAACGACTCTGTGGGTCCTTACTCTTGCAATCATCTCGTTTGTCAGTAATTCAGGACATTCTTCAATCCATGGAAGTTTTGCAACGTACTTTCCTTCCTCATATGTTATCGATGTCGATGAAAATTCTTTGATGTTCTGTTTCTCCGTGTTAAGTTTGTCGTTTTCTTGTATACCAAAGGACTACAATTTCCAAAACCTCTCAATATCATAGTCCTCTTTTGTGTGACTAGATAATATGTGCATCATATGTGAATTGCGTTGTCCTCTTGTACATGTAAGTGGTCCAGATAACAAATATCCTATTTTTGAGCTCATCGCTGTCGGTCCGTCGCCTCGAACGATATCATCCTTGATTACATGCCAGTAGAGGTAATGAGTAAAGAAATTTCAAAGATATTATCCTCTGATAACGGGTGGGCTAGTTTTAGTCCTTTCAAATAATGTAGTTGCTGTGAAATGTACCTGCGGTTATTCCGAATCGGTGCTGCTATGGTAGGTACAAATAATACCTGTAAAGGTATTTTCTCTCCTGAATCTGCTTCTAAATACACTGTGGCTTTATTCATGTGCCGAACATTCTTGTCAGAATTTCCGAAGGCGGATATGTTGAGGGTTTCCTGCCCGTCTGGCTTGACGTTCAACTTGTCGGCTATTTTCTGCGTCATAAATGATCGTTGCGCTCCTTCGTGTGAGCATATTGAAGCGATTGCGAAGACGGTAGAATTTTCATGTTTAGCTGATGAATGCATGATTGGCGTGCCATTTTCTGTATTACTTGTAATATTCTGACTCTGTGATTTTTGAATTGACGATTCATTGCATAAACTTGTATGATATTTACGTTGACATTGACAGCATTTGTTTTTCGACCTACATTCTGATATTTTATGGTTACCCAAACAATTGAAACATAAGTTTCTCTTCTTAACAATCTCCATTTTTGATTTGTTGTCGGTGAACTTTTTACATTCTGAGGGAAATGTTGATCATTGCAATAAATGCACGTTTTACTTGGAGAATAGTTTTTAGATTTTGATTTATTTACGTAATTTACATTTTTCTTACCAGTTCCGGCATGGAAACTTGCGGTAGGTATATCATAAGTCTCACTCCTATTAGTGCTGGCTTCTTACATAGATATTTCCCGTTGTAATGCCTTTCTTAGATTTCCAAGGGTCCAGTCTTTGTTTCCGTTTCTCTTGTGATATTACTTTTTACACTAATAGGAAGCTTACCAAGCATAACTGGGATTAACAGGGAACCATACGTATCCTAAAGATTCTAATCTGACTTATCCGAAAAACTACGGATACTATCTAATGTGTATGAGGGTGCTGGCAAATCTAAAAGAGCTTTCATATAAGCGTTCATAATTTTGTGCGTTTTCCCAAAGCGATTTACTAATAACTCCACGGCTTTGTGATAGTTTGCGCTTGACAAGTTTAAACCATTTATGACATTCAAAGCGTCTGCATCAAGAAGTGACTGTAGGTACGTGAATTTCTGGACATCAGTAAGTATATGATTGCTGTGAATGGTGTTTTCAAACGACTCCCAAAAGTATTGCTCAAGAATATCATCAGAAAAAGTAAATAGGGTTAGCTTCGGCAAGCGGTGATTTTGACTAGACAGGGAACTAGTTTGTGACGAAAATCTTGGAATGAATTCTGTGTTCATTACAGGACGGGTTTCAGAATTGACTTCATGCATGTTCATGACGGGGCGTGTGTTTGGGATACTTTCATGAGATAATTCTGTAGATGTACGTGTAACTGTTTGTGCTAATTTCTTATAACGGCGTTAATTTGTTTCAAGATCTAAATTATACTAATCTGCATCTGTGATTTCAACTTCTGTATCTTCATCCGATGTATTTTCCAAAATCTGTTCATCCAGTTTAAGATTTACACTTGTTTTTCACTATAGCGTCAATAATTGGACCTGCAATTTCCATTTCCATCTCCGAATCAGTGTTGAACCCATCTAGTTTCTTGAAGAATTACGTGACAGCGGCTCTATTTCCAGCTCGAATAGACTTGATTCTCGACGAATCCATCTTTTATCTTGGTCTCGGTACCAATCTCGTGATCGTATAATTGTAGTTTGCGTTTTATTATGAATAGAGAAAAAATACGTCTATACAAATGGATGATTTAATGCTGAAATTACAATGACGTTAATACATAGCAACCATGACTTACATATAGAGAGCGGTAACGCGTACAGGTACATGTATAAATCCCGCGTAATGTGATTGCCTCTATCCTCGACATACCGTCTTCATCGTCGAGATGCGTTTGTATGCGATTGATGGTTCGCAAGGTCACTGGCAAGTATACTAGATTCTTCATACAAGGACAGTCTGCGGGAAATAAGCTGTAGATGGTAGACTGCTGTGTAATATTCACATAAATGCCATGGATGATATCACTGTTCACCAGAATGCTGTTGATGCTGATGATATTTACAATGTGTTCCCCTTCCATATAGCCGTTTGTGATCATATCGAACATGTAAATTTGCCGCTTGAATCCTAAGACGGTGTTGATGCTATTGACAACGTTGCAGTCTACTTGATAGTGTCTGGCGAGGGTTAGCGTTGCTCTTAGGGTCGCCCGGTTGGCATCGATGATGATCTTCGTTTTGTGTTTGTTGAGCCGTAGCCGCCGCTGGATCTCACTGTTGATGATTTCGATGTCATAGGAACCTGTGCTCAGTGCGATAGGAAACCAGTTGGCACCATCGTCGGGAGAGAAGCGGAAGGAATTGTTACCTGTATAAATGTTGGGGATGGAGTTAAAGGTTTCCAGGTTCACCAATGCCATTTCGTAGGTCTTGGATTCCTTGAGATGTAGTGGGGGGTTGAACAGGGTAAGGATTTGGCTATCGTTTCCAGCGATGATTAAAGAAAACCCATGTTTTGGGTCGGAATCGTCAATTTGCTGCAACAATGTGTTGTCCATTTATTTATTGTAGACCATTGTCACATATTTTTGCGTCCACTTTTCGATACCGTCATACTGCTCCTGGAGTTTTTTACCATCGCATAGACTTCGGCGGGGCGACTGGCAAAGAGGAGTTGTAGGTGAATGTTATCCCTTTACGTTTTAGTACACGACGTTCATTTTCTGATCATCGGATTCAAACTGTAGGATTCTGTCGGAAATGACAAGTGCAAACGCCTCGGTGTTGGCTGGAACATTGCGGGAATTCTGCTCGGATGTGAATATCCACCGTAGATTCTTTGAGACGCTCAGACTGATGACTCACATCAATCACAAACAAGGGGTACAAGTCGATGAAATCGGAGGGATTATTTCCACCATTATCGAGGAGACTCCATGTTATGGAATTTCTTTCTGAAGTCGGAGGCCTCTTTGAACACTCTGGTGATCCTATTTTCCTTAAAAGCTGCATTATAGTCGACTGCTGGATAACGTTCAGCGTTGAGGGTGACATTGATATTCGCAATCGACAATGATCGAACACGACATCATTATGGGTTTGGTCACCACTTCTGTCGGTTTGGAAAGCAACGATGATATATCTAGGCTTTTCGCGACCACTCTTGGTAGCTAGGCGCCAGGTAAACTGCTATGCTTGGCGAACGACTAAGGAATCTCACTGACTCATGCGTAATCCACAGTGAATCTTTGATTTACTCTGAATGGTTTTGTACAGTTGCATCTTATTTTCGTCTGAGGAGGTGACGTGAGGGACGAACCACGATAGTTTACTCAGGACGATCTTTGCCGGATCGACGGCAGCTGCTCTCAGAATGGCATTAGCATTTGAATCGCGAATGAGTGATAGTTCGTGCCTAAACCAGTACACTATTTTGTTGTAACCATCTTCGAATCAAAACATATGTTTTAGGAGGATGGCAAACGAAAACGATCCTTTGTTGATGGGCTTGGTGATAATGTATCCATGCCGGGCTGCAAATCCAGTATTCTCAGCCTCAGCATTGGTGGAAGAATCCTTATACCACAGTTGGTTGAGACCCTGCGATTTGGAGATGTCGTCGGGGTAGGTTAACATTCCGAGCATAGTGGTGGCGATGCCGGGGTCGTTAATATGTTCGATCTGCTGACCGGAAAGCCCGTAACTGATGCTCTTGAAGAGATACATGATACCATTATGGGTGAGTAACACAAGATCACCATCGGCATATGCTGTGTCATCTTTTTTGAGAAGTCGACCTTCTACCACGAGATAACTCTCGGCGGGGTGTAGGAACAAATCCTGGTTTTCGATGTTGATTTGGATTTCAGTACCGGCATTTTTCAGCTAAACACCGGCTTGTGGTTCATTTCTCGAACCTGGAGACTTTCGTCGAAGGTCAACCCTTGTTAGACATAATGTATTTATTTATAGCGTTGGACGAAGTCGTGGATGGTTTTGATACCAGAACCGGGGATTAGATTATTTTACCGAACATGCTCTGGCTTCTAGCGTTGAACACTAGGCTGTTGGGGGTTTTTACTGCGTGGTGTCTTGCAACTCCCTGGCAAGTGCCTCACGCTGCTTAGGGTCGGTACTCTTGATAAACGTCATTTATTTATAGGATCTAACGTTGTTGAACGCCCCTAAGCGTTGGATCGAACGCCCCATAGCGTTGGTGTGAACGCCTCTAAGCGTTAGATCGAACGCCCCTAATCGTTGGATCGAACGCCCCTAAGTGTTGGATCGATCGCCCTATAGCGTTGGTGTGAACGAACTTAAGCATTAGGTGAAACACCCCCAAGCGCCTGGAGGAAGGTTCAGACACCTTCCTCAATCGCTAGGGGTATCGACCGTATCCACTACGGTTTCCTTTTTCTTTGCAAGATTAAAGTGTCTGCCGCATAAGTCTTTACCAGGACGGCATGGGTATGTGCACTGATGGCATCGAATCGTCTTCGTAGGGCATTGGGGTTGAGGAAAGCGCTCCACTTTACCATACAGACGGCCAGAATTCCAAATCACCTACACTGCTATCGATCGGGCGGATGATTGTTACACCGCATTTCGACTGATTCCCACTCGTGCTTGCATTCAGGGGGTGGTCGTGAGGGCTTGGGAGCATTCTCGAACTCCCGCTCGAAGTGCCGTTGATTCTCCAGGAAAAATTCCTGCAAGTGATCCATTTTTTTTTATCTTATACCTCATAGAACTCATCTAATTTGCATCGGTATTTCCCTGCTGACTTGGGGCACGTGAGATCGATGGTTACAAATCCATTGGGTTGGGACCAGCAATGCTTACACAAAGCGTCAAAGTGTTCCTTGGTAAAATCGTTGCAGTGATCGCGTCGGATGTGGTCGAGATTCTTAGCGTCCTGCTGGAAGAGGCAGAGGAAGTGGGCATTTTCTCGGATCGATTGTCGGGGCAGTTTGAAGTAGTTCTAACACATATAAAAACAATCGACGTTGTTGTGGCGACCGCGCACGTAGTAGTGTTCTGTTTGCACAGCATCAAGTCGTCGAACACCATGAGGTTTTTTTTTGCGGCTTGGATTGAGTTCTCGGGGGTCTGGTACATCGCTCCCTTACTCGAAGAAAAAAGTGTCGATACCACTCGGGTGTCGTGGTGGTGGTAAGGCGTCGACCACATCGATCAACGAGTAGGGTGAATTGCTTTTACACTGTAGGAGGTCTCGAATATCTTCCTTAGGGAAGCCTTTTCCCAGCGCTTGCTGCAACAGCTGGTAGATGGGCTGGTGACGTGATTTTCCGAAGAAATACAATCGATCGTAGTCGAGCCATCCATCGCGCAGGAGTAGGTTGTTCAACAGCGTTGTTTTACCACAGTCCGACTTCCCAATGATCAACTCTCTGATTGACCGCTGCGGAAGGAGGTAGTGATTGCTCCTCTTGGGGGCGTTGACACTGTAGGAAATGTCTTCGACGTTCATTCATTTAAATAAAATAACGATGATCTTCTGCGTGAAATGTCGTAGGTAGACGGACACAGTTAACCCTGGCGAATCAATTACCAGAAACGGGCGACGGTGGAAGTTTGGCAACTGCAAGGTGTGCGGTGTCAAGAAGTCTCAATTTACTGCTACAACTGGTGCAGGGTTCATGAACAAACTTATCAACCAATTACCCATAGAAATGCATTTGCCCGGACACAACTTCACCGGGCTGCATATCACAACGATCTTTGTTATGCCCAGAACAAGGATACAACCGCACGCAACTCCATCTGTGACAAAGCTATGCTAGCCTCGCTAAACACCATTCCAAACCCTACCACACGCTAACGCATGGACCGCGGCATCATCGGACCCATCATCAGTACCAAAGATCGATTTGGTCTGGGTATTAAAAAACAGATCGCTGGACCGATGATTTAGCTGAGGAGTTGCACAAACCAGTTCGACGTAAGTTTCAAAAACGCCGTGTGGTAGTGGGTGGTGTGGATGAGACCTAGCGGCGGCCGACCTTGTTGATATGAGGGCCTTTTCTGGGGAGAACAAGGAAAATAAGTTCATCCTGAGCATCATCGATGTCTTCTCAAAATATGGCTGGTTGATACCGCTCAAAAACAAGAAGGGGGTGACGGTGCTGGATGACTTTCAAGCGGTGTTCAAGCGTGTGCCCAAGAAGCTTTGGACAGACAAAGGCACTGCGTTTTACAACAAGGAAGTAGCTTCTCCAAAAGCATGATATTGAGCTCTACTCCACCGAGAATGAGGAGAAGTCAAGTGTGGTGGAGCGCTGGAATCGAACCATGAAAGAGAAGATGTTCAAATATTTCTCGGCTAACTCTACAGGCACCTATATCGATGTCCTGGACGATCTTATTCACCAGTACAATAACACAAAGCACCGATCCATCAAGATGACCCCTGTCGCCGCAAGTCACAAGGAGCATGAAAATAAGGTATCTTATTGGAACCTTTACGGCAGTATACCTTCCATGAAACCACTGCGATTTCGTGCTGGCGACAAAGTCCGAATTACCAACAAGAAAGGTACATTCGAGAAGGGATACACACCCCACTGGACCGAGGAAGTATTCTCCATTTCCCTAGTGTTGAACACTCAGCCGCCCACCTATCACCTCAAGGATTTCAGCGGCGAGGAAATTCAGGGACTCTTCTATGAACCTGAACTTCAAAAGACTGATCAAGACGTTTACCGCATAGAGAAGATCCTCTGCAGGGGAACCAAGAACGGGATTAATGAGGTGTTTGTAAAGTGGAAGGATTATCCAAAGAATTTTAACTCGTGGGTCCTGCAATCAGATCTACAATAATCCTCAACAACCTTTCCGGTCTCAACCTTGAGACTGGAAAGATTTGGAAAAACTAAGCATGACCAAAATCCTCAATGCATTCAAATCCGACTGTAGACGATCGTAAAGGGCTTTGGTGATGGGTTCGTCGTCAGTTCGTGGAAGTGGGAGATTCAGCACGTGAAACTTTCGCATGTCCAAGTCTGTTTTCATCTAACCACCGTTGGTTGAGACGCATTCTGACTTGTCGACTTTACCATTTTCTACGGCCATTAGCTTTTTTGTAAGTTCTTTGCTCGATGATTCAAAGTCCCTTTCTAGTCGCTTGATGGTAATCTGAATCTGTTTGCACACCGATTCTAGCTCGTCGAGATCTTTCATACCATCTTTCAACTGTTAAGCCACCCAACGTTTTGTCACAGCATCCGAGCTGTCCTTGGGATGTCCTAGACTAGTAATACGATTGTCGTTCATATCAAAATCCTGCAGCATTCGCCAAAGGAATACGCGCTTTCTTGCATGAGATCCAAGCTTTGTATTTTTCAGTGATTTTCCAGTCGCCAACACTTTCAACACGAATAGGATAAAGGGACCACACACCACGGAGCCTCGCTGCTGTCATTCATCGGTGCTATATCGAAATTCAGGCTGTAAGTAGTTTACCATCTCGTCAGGCGGTGGCGATCCATAGGAGTCAAAGTAATACTTTACCGACCGACGTTTATACCAGCTTCGTCATCCAAAACTTTTTCCGCCCAGATTAAGGTGCACACCAAAGCACTTTTGCAAGAAAAACAGACGATTCGTCAGCCAAAATCCTCTTCCGCCCAGATTTAGGTGCTCATTAAAGCACGTTTTGCAAGAAAGTGAGAGAGAAGAGTCGTCACCGCCCATCATCAAACTTTTTACAAGATTTTTGAAGAAAAAATCTTTCAAAAAAATCTTTTGACCATCGTCGTTATCAATCTTTTCACAAAACTTTTTGGAGAGAAAAATCTTTTGTCCATCGTCGTCATCAAAATCTTATAAAAAGTTTGATGATGGGCGATGACGACTCTTCTCTCTCACTCTCTTGCAAAAGTGCTAATTGCAGAGGGGTGGTGAGAGGGAGGGACTCACCCCAGTTGCAGATGTCAGCGATTCGATAGTGTCCATGGGCTAGGATGCTAATGCCGTCTGGTAGGATGTGGCGCTAAGTACCCTTGGTAGAGAGGGGGACCTTGTTGATCTCCTGGATGTAGATCTGGTGTAGGTGCCTGCGGATAATATTCATGGACTTGTAGACCTCCTGCTGCGTGTCAAGGCATCTCTTGTAGTCGTTAAATGTGATGTTGCGCTTGATGGTGGTCTTCGCAACTACTTTGGCTCTCTTGATGGCGGCGCCGTCGTCCATCTTGTAGGCCTACAGCTTCGGTCGGAGTCCCACGAAGTCGGCCATGCTCTTGCCGCCGCACTCGTCCTTGAACATGCCAATGATCTCCTCATTTGCGCCGACCGGAATTCCGGAGGGGTGGTCGGCCGGATAATACGACGTGTCGAATTTCTCCTGGACGTGGGGGGGGGATATCCTTGTAAAAATCCTCAGTTCGGATCTCGTAGGCCAAGCTGTCGGTGTCGGTGAAGAGCAGCCGGGCGTCGTCGCCATACATCTTCCGCACGAATCCGTAGTTGGGACAATACCCCTAAAGGACCTTGAAAACAGACTCTTATTAAAAAATTAGTCCGCCATTCATATGTGGGAGCTGTGATTTTAAAAATTGACCTAAATGAACAAAGACTGGTGTTTTATAGAGCTGATGTGATGTGGAAAAAAGTATACAAAATTAAACCTGATAAAAAAAATACAAAGGACATATTTTTTAATGATTTTTATGGTCAGATTTTTGGGATTATTTCCTGTGGAGAGTGACATTTTTCACCATCTTTCGGGGTTGGGCTTTTGACGGGAAAACGAATCACATTTGCCACCCCGAAAATCGCACCACACATGTGCAAGTGTCTCAGATTCAAAACGAGCTATCATACATATCCAAGTTTACGATATGGCCTGAGCAACAGAAGAAAACGTGAACATTACTGCCTATGGAGAATCTATTGCGCATATTGACCCAGTTTAAGTCATACATCAGAAACTTCGAAATATCCAGAATGCATGCTCCCAGGTAGACGGGCTTATCGAAATTGAGCTCCGTCTTCTTCATATGGACGGCTATTAGGTTCTCGGTGAAGACGACCCGACGATCGAAGTTGGGCTTGGCCACGAGCTTCAGTGGCTGCTTTTCGTTGGACCAGCCGGACATCGACCCTCTTGCAGATATTTTCAATGGTCCGAAGACCGAATTATTCATGAGCTTGAGGTAGCACTTCACAGCTCGGTGTGTAGTTTCGCCCCTGTGGATTTTTCAATTATGAGAGCTAGTGTGCAATAAAATTCATTTTTGGATAGCTGAGTATCAAAATAGCCTTCGTATTGGGTTTATATGAACATCAAGATTATGTAATGTATGTAATATAGGCTGTTTTCTGTATGACAGTCCGTATTTGCTTGTCCGTACCATACATTGGTCCGGCAATTATTGTAATGTTTTTTCCAACTTTTTATCGCACGTTTGTGATTAGGTTTTTAAGAAAAAAAATTAGCCGAAAGACACCCATTTTTTATTTGATTATTTTTTTTTTTTTTTTTTTTTTTTTTTAATAATTATTCAGTTTATTGCACTATTGGTTGTTATCAAATACCCTAAAAGGTACAACTATCCCAGATAGGTTTATCCCTGTGTGTGAATTATGAAATGAACCAGGGGATTCACAAGATAAACTTATTATAAGTTTCAAAAGTGGTTAATAAATTATTACAATCTATATAGTTTACAAAATCTGCATAGCAATAAAATCCGGAAAACATACGTTCTCTCTGTTTACGTTTTTCTACTTATTTTAATTGTATATCACGTGGTATTGATGTTTATTATGTATCTTGAACACGTGTGTTTTATTCATTCTTGTATGTTGGAATATTCTTAATTTATTTGGTAAGTTTTAAATTTAATGAAATAACTGTATTGTTTTCTTAAACGATAACTTGAATGCACTACAGAATACTGAGAAACTTGATGCATTAGCCTATTATGAGTATCAAACATTGATGACATTCTGATGGTATAAAGTTAACATGGTCAAAACATGGACATGATGGATAAAGAATGAGACTTTTTTTATACTTTGTATAAAGTATTGACAATCGTTTCGTGTAAACAGAGAAACCGTATACATAAAACATAAATGAAAAACATAATATTGCTCTGCGAGTACATGGAGTATAATGTCTTAACTTTCACATAAACAGACACACACACATGTACCTACACACAAACTTGGTCACAAAACTAGCACACACACACACACTCTCTGTCACACAACTACTCAATCATAAGTACTTGTACACCTCACCTATTGAATTACATTGTGATGAATTATATATATTTAAATGTTTCTTTCAAAAATTTACTACATTTTCTTTATTTGATTATTAGAAAGATGTATGTCAATAGTTTCTAAAAAGGTATCACCCAAAGTTATTGAAATTCTAGTTTGAGCGAATTTTGGGGGAATATTTGACATGTTCAACCCCCTTTTAGTAATATTATATGGTAAATAAATGCAGAATGTTGCCATGGATACACATAAAAGGAATTATTTTTCACCCTTTTAACTTTTGAAAATCAAATCTATGGAAGATACTTATTACAAGCATATGCACATGTACAACACAAACAGTTAGGTTTATGTATTAGAAATCAAGGGAATAGGATATGATAAAACATTTTGTGTTTCATTTTTATTTTATTTTTCTAACTGTGGAGCGTTTGAAGAAATCTTTCTCGGCGTCGAACTTGTCCACGGCTCTGAGCTCGGTGTTTTTGTCGGTGTACGGCTTGAGCCATGGGGATTGCCTGAATCCAATGATGCGATGGACCTTGGCGAGCTTTATCCCCCTTCCCATATACATTTTGAGGTTTCGGTAGTGGAGGATGTACTTTGTGCGCTTACCTAGGTGAGGCACCAGCTTACGCACCTTGTCGATCTCTACATTTTCCGGCACGAGAGGATGGTCGTTATGATCGTCGTGGAAATCTTGAGGGTATTTCAGGTCGCATTCCACCATGGCGCCATATTCGTGGTCGTCCGGATAGCTTAAGATGTCCACGATTTCTGACAGCTTCATCCATTCAAAATCCCCCGTGGGAATGGGTTGCGCCATGGCCCACCCGTACAAATTATTCGCGTCCAGATAAATCAGATACTTGATGGGTTGTGCTGGATCGTAATCGCTCATATGCGGATTGTTAGCCTTACCAAGTCGATGGAAAATCATGGCCACACCTCCCCTAGTCGCATTTTCGAACATCAACAGCATATCCAGATCTGAGAGGAGTTCCAGTCGGACCCCAATAAATCTTAGCGCCGCGTCGCCGCGTCGATGTGAAGTAGTGTGCAGGGTAGTAGCTTGTAGTGTTGAATGCACATATACCTAAAATCTTCGAAAACATCTTCCAATATTGTAACATCACTTTCCAAGTAAAGATTGTGGTAATCCCACATATTTTGACAGCTGAATGCCTTAAATACCCGCTGGGTGTGCGCGTACTCCCCATAGGTAATATGTGCATCTTGGAGTTTGCTGTAAAATTCCTCATTGGGTGGTAGCTGTGTTTCCTCCAGCTTGATGGGCCCATCCATATAACCATAGGGATATACCCCCTTCCTAAGCATCTTTCGGAGCGGTCGCCAAAGCACTTCTGCGTTGCGTTAAATTTGTCCTTGGTAAGATTCCCTGCCAAGGCTACGAGAGAGTTGAGCATAAATCGCATGGAGTCGATGAACCTCATCTCAAGGTCTCCCACCTTCTTGGAGAGGCTCATGTACTTCTCGTCAGTGTTGGGGATGTAGGTGATCTTTCCTTCCCCAAATCCTAATTCCTTCACAAAAATGTGGGCGTCGTAACCACTGTGGAAGACAATGGGCACGTATTTGGGAAGCTGAAAGTCAAGATTGCACTGGTTGTGTGCGGCTCCGCGATACCTACCCGAAAGGTGATCGTGATCCCGTACCTTATACTCACGGAATGCGCCACCGCAAATGTGGCAGAGTGTGCTCGCCGTGAAGCTCTTCTTATCTTCGTCTGTCATCGTCATGGGTTTGTTGTCCCGATAGATTTTGTCGATCTCCCCAACTTCCTTCTCCATGCACTCTATAAATTTCTTGGCCGCATCTTCCCCACAGTAGGCGACCGATTCCTTGTAGTCGCCTTTGGCATACTTCACGCGGTAGCAAAAACCTGATGATCGATGTAGCTGGTATGCCTTCGTGTAGGCTCGCGATGGGTCGGGTTGGCAGGTATCCATCTTTCCCGTAAAGCACTCGAAATCCGCGTAGATGATTCATGGAACCCTGATCTGACGCTTGTGATGTTGGAAGCTGATGAAGGATCCCTTTCCGGCATCTCAATTCTGAACGCATTCTTTTTGCCGCAGTACTCTATTTGATCGTCAAGGATGTCCTACCTAGAAAAGTGGCACAGGCATCTGTAGCAAAAGAAGAGCTCGTGTCCGTGCTGCGTCACTTGCGAGCTCAAGAGTCATGACAAGCTCTTGATCCAACAGTAATGCTGCTTGCTATTGCTGGTTAGGTAAAGGAGATATACGTGCTGCGCGCCGGTGTTCATGGATATCCTTAGGGGATATATCTGGAGGTCCACTTCCCCATCTTCTTCAGACCATCATAGCCAAAGACGTTGCTGTTGAGGTCTGCATTCCACCTTTCGAATTTATCGATCGCCTTGAAGGACACTGGGAAGTCGATATCATCGAATTTTAGCTCATCCCCTCACTGCTTGTACTGACCTACCCGCTTGGTGCAGTTTTTGTCCACTTCCTCGTGATGTAGGGCTGAAGGAATGGCCCAACGGAAGCTCTCCTGGTCTTGGTTTTGAACGTTAATGACGGCCTTCTTTTGAGCGAGTGGCTTTGGGAGTGGTATGTAGGAGCTGCCCCTAAGTGGCTTGAATATGTTTAGGTGGATCTCTAGCTGCTCAATGTGGGCAAAGGTCCATCCACTACCCTCGCGCATATACCTTGACATGCTTTCCTTGATCTTCCCTACCATGATCGCAATCTCAAAGTTGAGGTCTGCTGATTCGGTGATGACTGTCTGGGCTGATCTGAAGTAAGGGATGACGTAGGTGTTCCCCCCAGTCGCGGGATTCGTTTTGACCAACTCCACTTTCAGCACTAGCTGTACCTTTAAGTCCTTCTTTCGGGTGAGGGCATCTTCGATCGTCCTGGAAATGGTGCTGCGACTTACCTGGAAAAACGGTTCCAAATCATGCTGCTGGAGCGGGTCAATTCTGACTGTGCCAAAGACTCCTTTCAATGCATCGCGTCGGTCAACTACCTTGATCTCGTCTTCCACTGGGGCATTTTCGATATCCTTCTTCACCAGCTGGTCGGTTAGGGTGACTCTTCCTAGTCGAGAATAGTTGGTGGTTCCCCGTCTTTTGACAATGGTCTTCAGTTCCTTTTTGGTAAAAACCTCTTCGCGAGTAAATTTGTTAGCGGTATTGGTCTCAATTATTTTACCAATTCCCCCTTGGGTTTCCTACTGTAGCCCTTAAGACCCTCCTTCTTCAGAATTTCTTGAAGTTCTTTTATGGTGGTTTTCACCACAATCTTCCCTACATCTGGAGTATCCTCCTGTCGGCGTGGTAGCTTACTGTGTCTTCAGCAAAGCACATCTTTCCCTGGTTTACTCTTACAAAACTGCCCCTTCTTTCTTTTTAGTGGAGCCCCACAACACTTAGAGTTTCGCTGGCATGGACAAAATGACACAGGTTTCCTAAAAGGGTTTTTTTCCTGGGCGGCCACGAAACATTCATTTATTCAGTTATTCGAATACAAAAGGTTAGCATTTATAAGTAAATATTTTGTTGAACAATGGTGTTATTGTTTTCACATTGTATAGTGTATAATATGTTTATATTGATCATTTGTCTTATTAAATTGGCATCACTATTTGCAGTACTCGAGTTAATCAACTTGTTGCAACACGGTCATTTAAGGTGTTTCTACAATTGTTAGTAAAAGCCATATTTTGTTTCTACCCTAGGATTACATCCTTTTAAGGTGTCTCTACCATTGTTCGAAAAGGCCATATTCTTGTTTCTACACTTAGACTAATTTGGATGCTAGTCCGTTTACATTGTAAAAAATCTAAAGTTGGATTTATGTTAGATTTCCCCTTAAAAATGGAAAGTGCCGCAGAATCGGCCTTTTGACACTACTCGCACATTTAACCAAGAGATAAGTATCGAAGCCAGAATCAGTATTTAATAGATATCAAAGGTACCAGGATTATAATTTAGTACGCCAGGCGCGCGTTTCGTCTATATAAGACTGTTATTATATAAAAGGTAGATAGTTGATACGTTATATTCAGTCTATTGAAGAAGCGAATCGATATAAACTTTTCTTATATCAACGAGCGATATTGTTTAATATCAACGAGTTGCATTGTGGGAAATTTCAGATAAATGTTAGCATTTGTACGAAGAAGGGCAGATTTCTCGGTATAAAGTAATGACTATTTTCTTAAAACAGGGTGATATTTAACACGACATTCGTCTGCTGTATAATTTCCATGAATTATTTTAAATAATAACAAGCAAGGTGTATTTAAACGAGAAAATTGAATTTGTGGAATAAATGAAACATAAATGCACGATTTATCATTTGTAGATGTACACATCCAATAAATATCATGCAGCAAATTCAGTGGAATGCAATTGAGATAAATTCAATTGTTTGCTAAGCCAAAATTACCTATAATTCAAAGATATTGCTATATTTTATTATATCAATGCGATGTTTGTCTTATATATTAGCGATGTGTTTTTAATATCAAGAAATTATGAATGCGATACTTTTCTAATATAACTGCTATAGTTTTCTAATATATAATGAATACGATGACACGTCACAGAAAACCGCAAACATAATTCACCAACTTAGTTCATGACCGGCTTCATGTTTGAGGATCAATATCACTAAAATTTCGTAATTTTTCTGAAACAAAATTATCGCTTCCATGAACTTGTCATTTCGAAAATGTTGCTTGACCCTATTGATAGTTGAAAGAGTTAACAACCTGTTCAGTCTATTGTTTTCAATCACGTGGTTTAACCGAATAATTCTATTTGCAGTGATGATGCTATTGCGAAATTTAGATGCGGTTGTAAATAGTCTACCGACCTATAAGATTCTAATATAGATCCAGTGGCGGATGCAAGGAGGGGGTCCGGGGGTTGGAAACCCCCTTTGTTTGGCCGATCAATGCATTTGAATGAGGACATATGGTTGGACCCCCCCCCCTTATCCTGGGTTTGGAATCACCTTTTGAAAACAGCTGGATCCGCCCTTTAGGTCACACTGCTATAGCCTATCCACATGGGTAATATCGAAATAGACAAAAAATATCATCACTTAAAAGAAACATTCATTCAAACAATCCAATCAAATACAGCTCCAAATTACGAATATGCAAATGGTAAAATAAATATTCCAAACAAATTAAAATGTACAAATGCTGATGTCCCGACCTTTGAAGATAACAACTGAGTAGCCTCAGACTACAGATTGAACAACTTCAGATAAAACGAAAATCAAAAATCTTGTCAAACAGTAAAGGTATTCATTATTAACATAGAAAAAAAATATTGAGAAGGAAAACAGTTCTTTTTGGATATCAAAGACTTTTCTCGTTGGTAAATCGATATCTCTATGAATATAATCAGCTCGCCGCGTGGACGCTCGTTTTCATCGCGATGACCGTGAAACTTCCGATGAATTGTTACCACAGAGATTTGACTTTGGTTTGTAACCGATCGTATAAATACGCGAACATTTCTTAGTGCAAAATAACAATCCGTATCGCTTGTTATAAATTCATTTCTTCAATGAATACTAAACAATGTTCAGAAAACAAATAAATAAGATGTAAATGTCTCTTGACATTAGAAATGTGTATATATATCGTTTCTATATTTATAAATTTAGATCGTTCAGTGCTGTTGATTTGGTATTTTTATTGACGTAATCGTTCTTGTACCATCATAACTGTCGTTACCGTTAAAACTTTAGAAGTGTGCTAGTTCATATTGCACTTACAGAAGATTGAGCACCAAAATGACGTTTTTGGAGGACTGGAAAGCAGTTATTTTTAAGGGGAAATTTTAAAGATTTATAGATATAAGAAGATGGTGCATGAGTTCGAATGAGACAACTTTCCATCAAAGTAATAATTTGTTTCAAGTACACCATTATAGATCAAAGTAGGGCCTTAAACACGAAGCCTTGGCTCACAGCGAACACCACGTTATATAGGAACCAAAATATGTCTAGTGTTAAACCATTCAAATACGAAAACCAACGGTCTAATTTGTATAAAAAAGGAGATTTTAAAATACAGGTCGGATTTTGTCGAATCAATCTGAACGAAGACAGTATGATTCATCTTTGTCACAAGTTATTGTTTCATTGTTTTCAATAAGGAAATTCTTCCATGCGTGCGTTGCGGGCATATCGGATATATATTATTTTGGTGCGTTCATTATACAATTTCCTAAATGTAATATATGTGAACAATAATTTTGATACTCAGCTATTTGATTGCGACATTGTTTATTAAACCCCATCGGTACTGACATTTTCAAATTTGGTAAATGGTGGAATGAACCTGGTTTTATAGCGCTAAACCTCTCACGTGTATGACAGTCTCTTCAAATTTTGTCATATTTACAACGATGCGTAAACAAAACAGACATAATAGGTAAAATTGCCAAAATATGGGTACAGCAGTCAAATATTAATACTAATAAGTACTAATATTGATATAACAAAAACACCGCTATGATATTTTAAAAGTATCGCATTGATATTAGAACTAATAGCATTGGTTTTTTTTGTAATTTAACAAAATGTAAATACATTTGTACAGATTCAGACAGTTCATCAAAGCGTAAAAAACACAAGAAATCTAAGAAATCAAAGAAAACAAAATCAGATAATGAAGCAAAGTATTCGGTTAAGGTTAAAAACTCAGTTATTTTGACCTCAGAGTGCCTTACAATATGAATATGTCAATGAGCAGGTGTCCTTTAATAACTTAGGCATGAAGCTATGTATAGCTGGGGAGCTGGAGACCATCACCTGAGCAGATATTTCTGAGATTGAACGAAAGGGTCGCACAAAATAAATGGTCTGATGATCCTTCTGTTATCGAGCTTCCTGTTTTAACACCATATGTTTTATCAAAATCAAAATTTTCAAACACCTGATTCGAAGTTGAAAGTAAAGATGAGACAATTTGGTTTTGTACATTATACAGCAGAAATCGATGCACTTATCATGGTTCTCATCAGACTTCTTTTAGAGGTGTTCAGCGAACAGTTCAACATATTTGCGCTGTTTGTTGGAAGAAAGACAGAAATAAACTTTACCACCCAGAATGTTCTAGTTCTTGCCCTCAATTTCCTCAAAGAAGGAATGACTAGGTAAAAACTTTTCAGAACTAAACCCTTCAGCAGATGTTTTTTTTATCCGGAATAGATGCGTCGCCAGAACAGCGATGTTTTCGCTTGTGTTCTCCTGTTTTTGTCGATGGTAGGCGTAGTAAATATTGTAAAACTAATAACGAAGAGAAAGATAAAAGATCTAATGAGTTATCGAATAAAATTTTAGATGAGTGTACTATTTGTTCTGTTTTGATTTCTGACACGCATTGGTTGCCTATTCAAGATAAAGTTATCTCAGATCACGAAATTATTTTTAGCTCGAATATGTATGTATTTATTAAAGTTGAGCATACACGTGTTTTCTATTATGTAAACAATCACACGTGATTGTGTGTCCGCATAGTGGTCATCTATTTGTGTTTATATTGGATAAACAGGTTTGTGTTTTTAAATATATATTTCGGATTGGTCAATATTTGTCGCATTGCGTAAATATATTGAGTATGGTATTTGTTATGTAAATAGCTCGGGATTTTTAAAGCGCGAATAGTTGTCTTGTTTAAGTGATTTAAGATATATGGTCATTCGAAGCTCGTATACCGTTCAGTAAGGCAGATTAGTTTAGGTAAAGATATGTCCGAACCAGTACTCGATCTGAATGAAGAAGATTTGTTAAGGGACCCCTTACATGGTCAGCCCGAACGTCTTAACGCTTCCAATTCACAAGCTAATCAACAAAACCGTGACTTAGTAGACACTTTTGGGCTTTTTAAAGACTATTTGGATAAGAAACTTGTTGATTTAAAGTCCGACATTCTATCAGAACAAGACAATTTATCCAAGAAATACAGAGATGAGGCTAATATTAAGTTTAAATCAGAAGGGAATTTAGTTTCGTTTTAATGAGAACATTATTGATGGTCTTAACAAAATCCACAAGGATCTTGTATCTGTTGCTTCCCCCTTTCTTCTATTACTGCTGATTTGGTGGGTAAACTTAAAGAAAGGAACAAACTCATCAGGATCGCTGATAACTCCACTGGGGGATGGGTTACGGTTACAGAATATGAAAGTAACGATATCGCCGAAAATGATGAGGACGAGAAAAAGATTCGCCAGGCCGAGACTAGAGCCCTTAAAACTATTAAGGAGAAAAAGACCCGCCCTCAGCCGTATACAGCTAGACCTACTCCAGCAGTTGGAAGTATCGCTACTGCCACTGCTCCTCCTCCAGCTTACGATTTCAGTCGCTATCAACAGCCCTTTCGTACCAGCACTGCACGGCGTGAGCCGTGCCCCATGGACATCTGTCACTACTGCAAGCAGTATGGTCACTGGAGAAGAAACTGCCCACTCAACTTCAAGTCAGCCACAGCTTCTGCACCCAGTTACCAGCCATCCAAACAGCAATGATACAGTTACTGATAATGATAAGTATCTAGATATAAGTTTGTTATCTTCTAGCTATGAATGCAATAACGACGACGAATTTATGTTACAAGTTCAATTTCTTGAAAAATTAGATTTTTCTGTTAGTCATAACTTTAAAGGTGTTAAAGGCAGGCTTGCAAAACATTACGATTTTTGGGTTAAGATTGGAGCTAGTGATTTTGTTTTAGATACAATTAAAAACGGTTATGTAATCCCATTTTAGTGCCTCCCCCTAGTATGCACATGAAAAACAATAAATCTGCTGTTTCTAACTCAGAATTTGTGGATATAGCCGTTTTAGAATTAGTTGATTCTGGATGTGCATATGAAGTTCCCTTTACGCCTTATATTGTTAATCCTTTATCAGTAGCCACCAATAAGTCCGGAAAAAAGAGTTTAATATTGGATCTTTCAATTTTAAATAAATCCGTCAAAAAAGAGAGATTTAAATTTGAATACTGGAAAACAGCTATTCGATTTTTCAAAAGAGGTTCTTATCTGTTTAAGGTCGATTTAAAGTCTGGTTATCATCATTACGACATTTGTCCTCAGCAAAACACGTTTCTTGGTTTTTCCTGGAAAAACAAGTATTACTGTTTTTCAGTTTTAGTTTTTGGTCTAGCTTCTAGCCCTTACTTGTTTACCAAATGTTTGAGATCTATGGTCAAATATTGGAGACAAAATTCGATTGATATTGTTTTGTATTTAGATGATGGTTTCGGAATGGCTTCGGATTACGAATTATGTCGGAAAGATTCAGATTTTGTCAAAAAATCACTAAAAGAGGCTGGATTTTTAGTCAATATAGATAAATCTGTTTTTGAACCTACCCAAAAGTTAGAATGGTTAGGAATCACTTGGGATTCTTCTCAATTCTGCATTTCTATTTCCGAAAGAAGATTAAATGATTTGTTACAGTCTATAGATGAAATTTTAGACAGATTTTTGTTTTTCTCTGCTAGGCAATTAGCTCAAGTGACTGGTAAGATTATTTCTTTATCAACAGTGTTCGGAAATTTGACTAGATTGATGACAAGATATTGTTACTTGTGCATTGTGCAAAGATTGAGCTGGGATAAATTATTACAAATAGTTTATCCAGCTGAGATTTTGAATGAGCTTAAGTTCTGGAATTCTAATGTGCTTACTTTGAATAAAAAGAAATTGGCTATGTACAGCCCTTCTTCGATAGTATTTTTTTCAGATGCTAGTAATGTATCCTGTGGGGCTTATACTGTAGAATTAGAAAATAAGATTTTTCACAAAATGTGGAACGAATTAGAAAGATGTAAAAGCTCCACCTGGAGAGAGATGAGAGCAATCGAACAGGCCCTATTGTCGTTTAGTACTCTATTTATGGGCAAAAGTTTAAAATGGTTTACTGATAACCAAAACTGTGTACGTATAGTACAAGCTGGAAGCATGAAGGAAGATTTACAAAATCTTGCCTATTCTTTATTTTGTATTTGTAAAGAGCACAATATATTCATTGAATTACAATGGATTCCCCGCACATTGTATTCAAAGGCAGATTACATTAGCAAAATGAGTGATCATGAGGACTGGCAAATTTCAAATGAATTTTTTGAATTTTTAGAAAGTTTATGGGGACCTTTTACTGTTGACAGGTTTGCTAGCGTGATGAATAACAAGACAAAAAGGTTTAACTCACTTTTCTGGAATCCGACCGCAGAAGCTGTAGATGCGTTTACACAAAATTGGCATGGAGAAAATAATTGGCTTGTCCCCCCCCCCCCCTATTTATTCAGTTATACGCACAATTAAACATCTGATTTACTGTAATGCTAAAGGGTCTTTGATTGTCCCACGATGGGTGTCTGCGCCATTCTGGTCATATATTTTAAATAAAAACTCGACTTACAAAGCTTATGTTAAAGATGTGCTAGAATTTAAAGAAGCGAATAGAATTTATTCAAAAGGAAGTAGTCCGAAGTGTATCTTTGGAACTGAACATTTTTTATCAACTGTTCTCGCAGTTAGACTAGACGCTAGTCTGTGATGTTTCACGTGGTCCTGATATCAATTTCGGTATTGCAGAGGCATGGTGAATGAGATTTTACGTTGTACATATTACTCAGTTGAGAATGTAAAAGATGAAGGATTTTTAGCGACATGGCCCTAGTATCATATGTTGTAGTATGATATTGTAGTAGGCACGGTTGATTGTTTAATGTCATATGCATTTTATTCTAATAATTTATATGAATACTTGTTTAATTTTCCTCTATTGGGTAACACATTTTTCAGATGTTTTCAAAACAGGAAGATGGATTGATATTGGTTCTTTTCGTCAGTCACAATCTCCATCCATGCAGCTCCTTGTAGACCAGATACCTTCCTTTTGTTTGTCATCTAGAGCAGCCAACACTCAACGACAGTATAGATATGTTTTCAACGCTTTTTGTAAGTGGTGTTTATCTATTAATATTTCAAACACGTTACCAATTATTTCTGTAGCATCGTATTTAGTTTATTTGACTAATATTGGTAAATCTACTAGCAGCATAAATGAAGCTTTTTATGCTATAAGTTTGGCTCATAGATTAGCCGGAGTTGAGAATCCGTGTAAATCGGATTTGGTTATTTCTGTGAAGGAAGGATCTTTGAGATCTGTTGGACACATTGTAGTTAAGAAAGAACCTATAACCAGAAATTTTGTATCAAATTGTTATGCTTTATGGTAACGATAAATCTAATCTTAAAGATGTTAGAATAGCATGTATGTGCCTTATAAGTTTTGCTGGTTTTTTGAGGTATTCAGAATTGTTTTTCATGATTTGTACATCGTTTTACTGATAGGGAGTAGTAAAACTGATATTTACCGTGAGGGTAGAGATGTACTCATTTCAAAAACGGACAAAATTACATGTCCCGTTAAAATGTTGATGAAATATTTAGATTTAGCAAACATCAAGTCGGACAGTAATGATTTGATTTTTCGTCCTTTGTAAATCTGTAAATGGTTACAAATTAAGAAATGGGAAGCTTTCTTATACTACTGCAAGAGAAATTCTGTTATCTACTTTAACATCTATTGGATTAGACAAAGAGTATTTTGGTTTACATAGTTTGAGGTCCGGAGGCGCCACTGCTGCTGCAAACGCGCATGTGGAAGATCGAATCTTCAAAAAACATGGTCGCTGGAAATCAGACCGAGCTAAGGACGGATATGTCAAAGAGAACATCAGTAAACGTCTGACAGTTACTAAAAATTTAGGAATTTGAAAAATACACATTTGCGCCTTTCTTTGTTTTGTCGAAAATAGCTGCACATGCTGGCGAGCTATTCCTATGTAACAAGTGTTTGTTTTTATTTTATAAATACTTTATATGCGTTTGAGGTGACGAATTAGAATATAAATGTATTTATTAAAGTTGAGCATACACGTGTTTTCTATTATGTAAACAATCACAGTGGCACGTGATTGTGTGTCCGCATAGTGGTCATCTATTTGTGTTTATATTGGATAAACAGGTTTGTGTTTTTAAATATATGATATTTCGGATTGGTCAATATTTGTCGCATTGCGTAAATATATTGAGTATGGTATTTGTTATGTAAATAGCACGGGATTTTTAAAGCGCGAATAGTTGTCTTGTTTAAGTGATTTAAGATATATGGTCATTCGAAGCTCGTATACCGTTCAGTAAGGCAGCTTAGTTTAGGTAAAGACCCCCCTCCCCCCACCCGGATTAAGATGCTTGTATATTTGAAATGTTTTCACGCATAGATAGATAGATATTTATACTATCAGTAGGACATTATTAATATTTAGATGTATATATGATTTCTGATTTTGTTTTTCTATTTTGTAGGCTGTCGTGTACTACACTGCGGTGTTGCCGATATCATGACATCGGGACTCAATATTTTGTTTTAATAAAATTTAACAGTAAGCTGCACATGATGGCGAGCTATTACTATGTTACAAGTGTTTGTTTTTATTTTATAAATACTTTATATGCGATTGAGGTGACGAATTAGAATATAAATAACTATGAAGGTGTTCGCATACCATTGGATGCTCTCTGATTACCATGACAGAGATATATGCGCTTTACTAGAGTTTGGATTTCCTGTTGGTTATGATTATAAAAAATATTTTCATGGTGCTTCTTGTACTGTGCAAAATCATAAAGGGGCGATACAATTTTCTAATGACATTGATAAATATCTTCGAAAAGAAATAGAAAAAAAGGCTTTATTGGGTCCCTTTCATTCAAACCCATTTTCTCACGAAGTTATCATTTCACCTCTGAACAGCGTTCCTAAAAAGTATACTGTGGGAAGACGTGTTATTTTAGATCTTAGTACTCATGGAGGTGGAGGTGTCAATGGTGGTATTAACAAGGATTTATATTTAGGTAAAGAAGTTCATTTAAAGTATCCAAACGTTGATGCTTTTGTTGAAATCATTAAAAGCAAGGGTCCTGGTTGCCTTTGTTTCAAACGCAATTAGAGTCGAGCTTACCGACAAATAAATATAGATCCACACGATGTTCATTTAGTAGGTTACCGCTTGAGAGATCATTTGTATTTTGACCGTGTGTTCTATGTCTATGTTCAGCAGCGCAAATTTGCCAACGTTTCACCAATGTAGTCGCATAAATATATAGATTAAAGGGTTTTGACATTATTAACTATCTTGACGATTTCGTGGGTACAGAAACGTCTGAGATCTCCTTTAAAGCTTTGAAGGAGCTTGAAAATTTATTCCTGTCTTTTGGTATAGAGGAATCTACCCATAAGGCCTTCTCACCATCCCATAGAATGGATTTTTTAGGTATTATTTGCGATACAGTCAAGTTAACTTTAGAAATCCCTGACGATAACTTAAAGGATATTCGAAATATTCTTGGATCGTGGGAGGGTAGACAATCAGCAAAACTCAGTGATATCCAGTCCCTTATAGGGAAAATTAACTTTTTAGCAACATGTGTGCGTCCTGGAAGGGTCTTAATGTCTCGTTTACTTAACTGGCTACGTGAGGTATATGACAGAAAGGGTTACATTTCCATTCCGTCAAACATTAACAAAGATATCGTATGGTGGAAGAAGTTCGTCCCGTTATATAATGGGATCTCTATGATGTCGTTGGAAGAGTGGTCTAAACCGGATGAAATTTTCTTCTCTGATTCATGTATTACTGGTTGTGGTGGATGGTTTAGCGTCGATTTTTTCACAGAATCTTTCCAAAGTTTATTCTAGAATATAAGCTTCACATTAATTGTCTGGAGTTATTAGCAATTGTAATTTGTTTAAAACTCTGGGGTCAATTTTTCAAGGGCCGAAAAATATGAGTATTTTGTGATAATCAAGTGTAAGTTACAGTGATAAACACAGGAAGATCCCGAAATGAGTACTTAAAAATGTGTCTGGGAGAAATATGTTACTTATGAGCACTATCAGAACTCGAGGTACGAGCATTTCATGTGCCCATGCATAAGTGATAATAGAATCAGTGATTATTTGTCTCGTTGTCATTTTTCTGATTTGCATCGAACTCTTTTTTAATTTTTTAACTCTGTTTCCTCGAATTTAGAGGAATTTGAAGTTGAGGACAGTCTATTTTCTTTTTAGACGCAGTTGGTGATTTATATATATACATATATATAATTCCTTTTTTTCAGATGTTTAGTTTAAACAGTTAGAGAAAGATGTTAAAAAGTCTACTAAGTTTGCGTTTGCAGTAGGAACTAAGAAAAATTTAGTTTCAAAATGGAGAGCCTTTTTTCTCTTTTATTTTTATTTTGATGTTGCTCCTATTACTGTCACTTTTAAACCGATTAACTGTTATGCGCAACTTTTAAGTCGATCATTCAAATCGACTGATTCTATCAGGAATTATATCAATGGTGTTAAAATCATGCATTTTTATTTAGATCTTCCATTTACCCCTTTAGATAATTTTGAATTTAAGTTGTTAATGACGGGAATTTCTAGAGTAAAAAAACACTGTCATAGACAGGCCATGCCTATTACTCCCGATTTGCTAAAAGAGATGCTTAAATGTTTCGACCTTGATAAGATAATTGTACAGATATTGTGTATTGGTGTTTATTTTTATTTGCCTTTTTTTCTTATGTCTCGTAAGTCTAATTTAGTGCCAGATTATGTAGATTCTTTTGATTGTAAAAGGCAACTTACTAGAGGCAAAGTTTTTATTCACGAAAGAGTAGCTATGTTGTGGTGTTTGAATGGACTAAAACTATACAATGTGGTGAACGAATTTTAAAAATACCTTTGGTCAAAATAGATCGATGATTCTATTTTATGTCCCGTTACTGCATACTCTAAGGCCCGAGAACACAGTTATTTCGTAGTGCATTTCTTTTAGACAATAAATTCAAATTAAAAAAATCGCACCTGCTCTTTCTAAAAAGATTTTTAAAGTGTAGTATACCACCAGTGAGACAAATAATATCAAAATTATAGAAACTTCTACCAGCTCTAACTCAAAATATTGACAATTCTGTGTTAAGGGGGTTTAAAATTCAGTTTGACAGCTTCAGACGTGATAAAAATTGACCTTTTTACACTGGACCACATCACTACTTAACATAAAGATTAAGCACCCAAATTTTTTTAACATTTAATTACATCCCTCTACTTAATATATCATGCATTTAATATCAAGAAATAAATTGGGAAAGTGTATCAAATAAAACATGCAAGTTATACACTGTTTACACTAGGGACTATATTAGACAACGAAAACCAAAGGACGATAACTGTGTCCTTAGACCAATAGAATGTGCCGCATGATTCCTGCTCCTGAAGAATCTCCTGCTTCTGTTATCAAGAGAAATACTAGTCTTAAAACAATTACTTACAAACAGTTTCAATCTAAACTTAAGCGTATCATTTCATTGACTGGGCGAGATCCTCGCCTTTACTCTACACATTCTTTTAGACGGGGAGGTGCGTCATTTGCCATTCAGGCTAGAGTCCCTAGTGAACTGATACAGCGGCACGGTGACTGGGCAAGTGATGCCTATAAGCTATATTTGAATTTTACTATGAAGGAGAAAATATCTGTTGCAGGTCAATGGCCAAACTTTTATAATATTTTTTTAAACATAACCAACAAACATAACTGGTGTTATCCGATTCAATCTGTAAACATTTATCTGGCATTTCTAACATGGACCTTCAAGCTTACAGTGGTGCTCGTATTTCCACTATTAAGAAGAAACTGGATCAAGGTGAAATAAACTTGATTAACTATTCTTACTGTCTTATTTATGGTGGAACTAACGATGTAAGAGACTTTTCTGTAGATCGTATCATAATTGCTGATTTAAGAGAGTTATTTGTAAAATTTAAATCTTTGTCTCCGCATATCAAGCTTTATATATCTTCTATTTTACCAAGACCTGTAGGTTTTGATTAAACTGGTTTTAAATGTGCTAATATTAATAGGAAATTACTTTCTGTATGTTCTAAATATAACACTATTTTTATAAAATCATATAAAAGGTTTCTTGTAAGAGGGCGTCCTATTATGTCTCTTTTTGCCTTTAAGGCCGGAGGGTTGCATCTTAATGAAGCTGGTCTATACGAGTATTATCTACTTTTTGTTTTATGATAATCAGTTTAATTTTTGTTTGTATGATTTGTATATTGTTAGGAGGTCATCGATGTTAATCTTATAAGAGAGCAATTTATCCCTTAGGATTTTGATCTTACAAAGGAGTGTACTATCCTTTGGGATCATAAGCTTACTTGAAGTTAGTGAACTTACAAGGGAGTCCGTCATATTCTCTGAGTGTGTCGTATAAAGCAAGTTTCTTATTCCTTTTATATTCAACTGGATCTTACAAGGAAGTGTCACATTCCTTGGGTTTCAATTCTTCTATTTGCGTGTGTGTATAATTTGTTTTTGTTAATCTTTTTTGGCGGGTTGTTTGACCCATTTTGTTATTTCTTTTAGGCCCGCTTTATTAAGATTATTTTAGATTCTTCGTATGTGTATCTTTGGTGTTGTATTATATGAATATTTTGTGTGTAAATTATACTTATTAATGTATGCTTATATGTTAATCAAGCTGCAAAAATTAAACTATTACTGGTTTATATCTTTTTTCTTTGAAAGCCCCCGTAATTGGTTTTTTTTTATAATTTAAAAACCAGTAATTACTTGGCTGAAATTCGTCTGCTAATTTGACTGGATAGCCTTAAGGTATAAAAAGTAAATAAATTTGTAGTGAGTGAAACCTGCTCACACTGTTTTGTTATATTCTTATTATTTGATTTAGATTGTTCGAGTTAGACGTATAAATTTTCACCCACCCACCGAAACCCATTTTACAATTGAAGTTTGCTATTTGAATGTGCAGTTGTGAGGTCGCTTTATTTAGATTCTTCGTATGTGTATCTTCTGTTTTGTATTATATGAATATTTTGTGTGTAAATTATACTTATTTATGTATGCTTATATATTAATTCAAGCTTCCAAAATTAAACTCTTACTGGTTTATATCCTCTTTATTTGAAAGGCCCCGTAATTTGTATATTTATGTATATAAGAAAAACACAGCACTTCAAATTTTACACGGACATAAAGGTTTGCTTCTAACCAACTTATGAATGTATATTTAGACTCAATTGTTGTTTATATTTGAACAATAAATTTTAAAGTTACTATTTTCTTAATTTTTCGTTTCATTTTGCGCATGGAATGTCTGCATATTTACAATTGATAAATATCGCTATGTGATATGAGAAAAATTTTGATCGATTTGCTTCCTCAATAGACTGATATTTGCGATATCTTTATCACAATAATTATAAGAGACAAAAAGGTATGTTGTTTCCTTCAAATATTGTTGTTTACATGTAAAATTAATAAATAACTTCGATAGTGTGAAAACCATTTCTTTCACCAGGATATAATGTACTTGACGAAGTATGATTTTATTTGCACATTTTCAAGTAAAGTCAATAAATACAGTGTTATTGAAATGCTAAATTAAATCTTACCATGACATGCACACTTGCTGAGGTTTTTACTAAATTCCCCTGAAAAAATATAGAGCTAATATGAATAATGTTTGATAAAAAATCAAAATGAAAATAGAAAAAAATGAATATAGCACTTAATTTACGAATTGTAATCGTTTTCGGTATTTATCTTCATTAGCTGAGCTCAAAACTAATTTTTAGAAAACCAACAAATCATTAAAAAGTAAAATCACAAAATTACTGAACTCTGAAGACAATTCAAAACGAAAAGTCCGTAATCAAATGGCAAATGAAATGATATAACATATCCTAACGAATGGACAACAACTGTCATATTCCTGACTTGGTACAGGCATTTTCAAATGTAAAAATTGGTGGATTTTAACTGGTTCATTAGCGCTAAACCTCTCATTTGTATGACAGTCATACCGCAAAACATGATGAGCTATATGACGTAGAAAATTGGTGAAAAAAAAACATGTCGGTTCGATTATTAAAACAACAAAGGCATTTAAGCAGACTAGTAGTTCTGCGTGTTTCAAGATGGCTGCCTTTATTATCTTAATTAGTATATATCACTTCTATAAGGTCAACTTCAAGGCCAAATGTGGCATGCAATAGTGCGAGGGGTTTGAAAACGAAGGAGCTATTAACCCACCTTGAAATTTCAATATGACGGTGTTTTCCAAGATGGCCATAAAAATGTCAATTTCAACAAATATCACTGATACAAGTTGGATTGTTAGCGGTGATGGTTGCATGAAACAATATTACTTTCTGACATTACTTTCACTAAAATTAAAATTTTAAAATGGCGTTATATCAATTATAAGATATCAAAATCAAGATATATACTTTATATTAGGTGGCCAAAGTGTTTTGTTTGACATATATACTTTATATTAGGTTGCCAAAATGTACCATCAGAAACACTAAGTGTCAAGTGTTTGTCACATTAATATGCTTTAGCCAAACAACATCAAGAAGAATTGAAAATCTTAATAACGGTACCATTCTTGCAGACACGAAGTATAAAACGAGGCATCACGTCTACATACTGGCGTTATTCCAAAATGTAAGCGTGAGTTACCTTAAAAGAACACTTTTTGTTTTTTTCTTAATAAGATGGAAGTGGACAAAGTAATAATCTAAACAAAACTGAAGAAATCTGAGGCTAGGCATGTCATAACCAGGGAGTTCATTATTACTTTCTTTTAATAATTTTTTGGTGAGACATCTTTGTGCTCGGTCAAGCAAAAGCAACTTAAATAAGTAAAGTCCAGATTATAATCGGTACAATAAACTCATCATAGATACCAGGACTAAATTTTGTATATATATACGCCAGACGCGCGTTTCGTCTACAAAAGACTCATCAGTGACGCTCGAATCCAAAAAAGTTAAAAAAAAAAAAGCTAAATAAAGTACGAAGTTGAAGAGCATTAACGACCAAAATTCCTAAATATTATGCCAAATGCAGCTAAGGTAATCTATACCTGAGGTAGAAAAGCCTTAGTTTTTATAAAAATTCTAAATTTTGTAAACAGTTAATTTATTAATATAACCATATTAATGATAATTCATGTCAGCACAAAAAGTGCCGACTACTGGGCTGGTGATACCCTCGGGAAAATATATCTCCACCAGCAGTGGCATCGACCCAGTGGTTGTAAATAAACTCATCATAGATACCAAGACTAAATTTTGTATATACGCCAGACGCGCGTTTCGTCTACAAAAGACTCATCAGTGACGCTCGAATCCCAAAAAGTTAAAAAAAAAAAAAAAAAAAAGGCCAAATAAAGTACGAAGTTGAAGAGCATTAAGGATCAAAATTCCTAAAAGTTATGCCAAATGCAGCTAAGGAAATCTATGCCTGAGGTAGAAAAGCCTTTTTTCAAATTCTAAATTTTGTAAACAGTTAATTTATCAATATTACCATATCAATGATAATTCATGTCACCACAAAAAGTGCCGACTACTGGGCTGGTGATACCCTTGGGGAAATAAATCTCCACCAGCAGTGGCATTGACCCAGTGGCTGTAAATAAACTCATCATAAATACGAGGACTAAATTTTGTATATACGCCAGACGCGCGTTTCGTCTACAAAAGACTCATCAGTGACGCTCGAATCAAAAACAGTTAGAAAAGCCAAATAAAGTACGAAGTTAAAGAGCATTAAGGACCAAAATTCCTAAATATTATACCAAAATGCAGCTCAAGGTAATCTATGCCTGAGGTAGAAAAGCCTTAGTTTTTCAAAAATTCTATATTTTGTAAACAGTTAATTTATCAATATAACCATATCAATTATAATTCATGTCACCACAAAAAGTGCCGACAACTGGGCTGGTGATACCCTCGTGGAAAATATATCTCCACCAGCAGTGGCATCGACCCAGTGGTTGTAAATAAACTCATCATAGATACCAAGACTAAATTTTGTATATACGCCAGACGCGCGTTTCGTCTACAAAAGACTCATCAGTGACGCTCGAATCCCAAAAAGTTAAAAAAAAAAAAAAAAGGCCAAAAAAGTTAAAAAGGCCAAATAAAGTACAAAGTTGGAGAGTCAATTCAAAAAAGTTATGCCAAATACAGCTAAGGTTATCTATGCCTGAGGTAAAAAAAGCCTTAGTTTTTATAAAAGTTCTAAATTTTGTTAACAGCTAATTTATCAATATAACCACATCAATGATAATTCATGTCAGCACAAAAAGTGCCGACTGCTGGGCTGGTGATACCCTCGGGGAAATACAAATTTTGAGGAAAGTTAACTGTTTATTGCATTCAATACATGACTTAATCATAAAAAAACCAGTAAACTTTCCCCCTACCTAACTTGCACCGAGTTTATATTAGATTTTACTTCTTTTGGTTACTCGTAATTGACTAAGTACCAGGGTGCCCTAGAGGTAACCTGTTGAAAAGTGTTAAACCTGAAGTCAAAAGTCGGTAATATAAAAATGGACTAATAAACAGACATCCGCATCAATCTGCTTGCATGTCAATGACAAGTAAATACACTGCGCATACATATAGTTCAAACAGACGTACGAAAAGTCTTCCCTCAGTCATCAAACACATTTTGCTTATTATCGTCTTGGCAAATATTCAGATGCACTCGAATTATTCCATCGAATCAAATACAACGCTAGCAGCCATGGACAATATTGACAACTAACTTTGTTAGTCTTGTTTGATTTTTAATTTTAGCTTCTTTTATATATTTCGGAGTTGAGCCGACGGTCCATAATCACTGAACTAGTATACTTATCAGGTGCTCAAGAATGGTCGTTGGCCAAATTTGAATATTTAAATTTATATAAGGTTTTCCGTGTCTGTATGATTGATAAACACAATTTTCATTATTTGACAACACGGATATGAAAAATAAAGAACAAATAACACAATATTGACAGCATAAACAACACAAGTCCCATATAATCAAACCTAAGGGTCATACAGGTGTCCCACAAGGTGATTTAGTTTCTGGTCATATGTTACCATGAGGGATATTACTAATTGCAAGTAGAAAATCAGTAATGAGTCGTATTTATTGATCATATTGATCAACCAACGAGGAAAGAGATACTAGGAATTTGGGAAAGAGAAGTGTAACACAATAATTATCATGTGTGACTCAGATGGTACATAGTCAATCAAATCCCAAATGCGTGCTGTTATGTACGAATACTTCCATTTATGGAAACTTTGATTGAATTGTCTTGCAAGTAAAATCAGTATATGATGAAAACACAATTTCTATAACAGTAGTTCGATAAAAGAAAGCAATATTAGACGACCCTTGTCTTAGTTTAGCTCATTTTCCGCCATTTAAAAACAATATTTTAAGTTTAATATACCACCATCGCTTACTAAAAATGTTGGATTACATTTTATATGCTTTTTAAAGATCTGATTTTAATATTATTCGGGCGTATGACATTTTCGCCGATTTTTAAAATTGTCGTTCTTTCATTTGCGCCGATTTCATTTTTTCATTTGCGCCGGTTCTAAATTTGCACCTTATTGCATTTACAGTTTAACACAGGTGACTAAATACTTGTACTAAACCTTGAAGGTATGTTGGTAAAATTCGATTATAAACGTTCACTTATGCATGTTTCAGTCAAGAAAATCTAGGCCTTTACGTATGATAAAATGCGAACTCTAGAAATGCCCGCATTAGTACGTGAGCCAGAGAAAGAAATATGGATATCTATATTGACAATGACGACGAATATGGAAGAGAAAATCACTAGAAATTAATATATTAGATGTGTTGCCTATAAATACTTTGCAAGAACAGATTTATGATTTTAATATATTCCGCTTTCCTGAATTTTAATGTTGATTTTAAAGTATGTGAACATAGTACGTTTAAATTGACTTATCCTGCTCGACATCCTACTCCCACCTCCCCATGGTTAGTTAATTCCCTGAGGGTATCACCAGCCTAGTAGTTAGCACTTCTGTGTTGACTTGAGTTATCATTGATATGTTCATTATTATAAATTAACTGTTATCATTGATATGTTCATTATTATAAATTAACTGTTAACAAAACTTTGAATTTTTGAAATACTAAGGCTGTTCTACCTCAGAAATAAATTACCGTATGCGTATTTGGCATAACTTTTAGGAATTTTTGGTCCTCAATGCTCTTCAACTTCGTTCTGTATTTGCCCATTTTTTAACATTTTTTTATTCGAGCGTCACTGATGAGTCTTTTTTTAATAGACGAAAAACTCGTTTGGCGTAAATATAAAGTTTAAACCCTTGTATTTATGATGAGTTTATTTATTGCACAACTGGCTTTTTAAACGGAAGAGGACAGTAACGATAAATTAAAAATGACATTCACCTGTAATTTACCTGTAAAAAAATCATCGCAAATGAAAAGAAAAATCGGCGCTAATGAAAGAAAAATCGGTGCAAATGAAATGCAGATCGGCGCAAAGGTAAAACGCCGATTTATACATAATGTTGAAATTTTGACTGATTAACAGTCATCTTAACAATGGCCGCAATATTGAATTTTTAAGCGTGGATCCATAGTTAAAATTAACTACCTTAATTATATAGATCGACAAATGTTTAAGGTTTCATGCTGTTATCATCAAACCAACAGTTATTCTAAAAATATGCAGGAGTCACCTGAACTAAAAGGGACCTTAACATAATAGGCAAAATCTATCTGATTATATCAACTTAGCATATACAATAAGAAAATTCTAAAGGAGTAGGTTCAGTAAGACCCCTTTTTGGCCCCAAAATATAGCAGTTTTATAAAATTGTGAAAATGTAATCTTTTAGCTATTTATTTGAAAGTAGAATACTTCTGCTACACAAATATGTACTGTTTTTGACAATACAATGCACATAGTTCGGGTACTAACATCATTAAGTCATGCTAAATTACTGAAATCTTCACAATTTTAGCATTTTAGTTAAATTTTATACGGTTTCCGTCTTAAATGAAAGTGGCCGCATTTGTGATCATTCATAATATTGAAATGTAAGTTGAATTTGATGATAATACATAACATATATAAAGGTTGAGAATGAACACGGATGCGGCCACTTTCATTTTTGACAAAAAACATCTGAAAAATGGCGATTTTTTGCATATTTGATAGATTTTTCATATTTAAGCTTGAATCGGAGCGTTTTTAATGACTTAATCATTTAAAATCTTTCACATAAACTAATTGAATCAATTGAAATAGACACTTAAGTGTTTAAAAAGTGTCCAAAATATTTCGTTAGATGAACCGGAAATTTTAGGCCAAAATCGGCCCTTACTGGACCTACTCCTTTTAAATTTAAAGTTACGTGTACCAGTAATATGACGCAGCGGAAATGAACCAAATTTCATTTGTATCGCCTTTATATACATCATTATACAGTAACATCTAGTTTGATAATCAATTATGCACGTACGCTGGGAATCATCAACTCATTAATTACTTTGTGTTAATCAGCAAAAATAGTGTGAAACCACATGCTCCTTTTCATAATCGAAAACATTTTAATCTCTGATTGTTTGGAAAGTGTTATACAATATCAACGCGGTCAGTAAATTTCATAATGGGTTCGAGCATTTGAAATCTATCGATCGCGTTTATATCGTATTAGGTCACTATCATATTGTGCAACTAATTTGTCTTACCGACTATCTCAAAATGTGGAATTCAGACAAGTCGTTGATATGGAGAACCTACTTTCAGTTGTCTGTATAGCAACAAATACCAATAACTATTTACAATGTGTTTTATGCATCTGTTTAATTGTTTATCAGCCATTTCGCTATGTGGTCTAGGTGAAACGTTCTCAGTCTTTCTTCAACATCATTTTTGTTTTTATAGAGGGACATAACAATGCATTGTATCAAAATCAAACCTACCCAATATTAAATTTACAGTGTTTCCATATGTTTGCTTTTAACCAATGATATTCCATTCCAATGATATATATTTAAAAAAAAAATATTTTGTATACCTTATTCAATGAAAATCGCGAGTGTTACACCCGCGAAAATTACCCGCTATACGGTATGTGGTCAAAACATGTCCAAGAATTTTGTAATATTCCTGGACTTTAAAATCTTAAAAATCTAAGTTTTCCTCTTTATTTTCTACAACAGTAACATGGTCCCTTGTCTTAGGAACAGTCCCTCATTTAAGGAATATTCATCTGGAGGATTGTCCCCAACGTGATAATGTATTTAAAGTTAACACAATTACAGGTCAAAGTACGGCCTTCAACACAGGACTTTGGCCCAGACCAAACAGCAAGCTATAAATGACTCCAAAATTACTTGACGTGTAAAACAATACATATCATTTTTTATACATAAATAAGGCCGTTATTTTTCTCGTTTGAATTGTTTTACATTGTCTTATCGGGGCCTTTTATAGCTGACTATGCGGTATGGGCTTTGATCATTGTTGAAGGCCGTACGGTGACCTATAGTTGTTAATTTCTGTGTCATTTTGGTTATTTGTGGATAGTTGTCTCATTGGCAATCATACCACATCTTCTTTTTTATAGATAATCGCTATTTATTCCATTCCTGTTTAGTTCTAAATAAGACAACTTTTTCAGCCAGTTAAAGATTTCTGGACCCCTGTTTAAACAATGCACAATGCATGATACTTTTAGTGAGACCTGTTTAAACCATCCTAAATACTTCAAACAAAAATTGTTTTGACTATTTTTTGAGTTTCGAAAAAGGGGATCATAATCTATCAAAGTTTCCTAGTGATCATTTTCTTAGTTTTTATCCCTCAGCTCGTTACTGATGACCTTTGTTTTGCTTAACTCTTGACCCTAACAGGACGTTGTCTAAGAGTGCATTTCTTTCTAACAGAAACGATGCAAGCGACTAAGCGTGCACATGTTTTGATCATTTGTTTTTAACATACGTTTGCAAAGAGATGATTTCAGCTTTCCAAGTGTGAACTTTCAAATTTCTACGTAGCAACATTCCAGCAGCACCTGCATACGGGGTATATATCTCCCAATTGCTACGATGTTCCCGTGCTTGCATTTCCTATCATGATTTTCTTGATATAGGGTTGCTGCTCACAAGGAAGCTATTAAACCAAGAGTTCCGAATTGTGAAGTTGAAATCATCCCTTCGTAAAATTTACGGATGATTTACGGACGCCATCACGCGTTGATTGACCGTTATGGAATAACCGTTTCACAAACGATATAGGATATGTTCCTTACGTCGTAACTATACAATCCCTTTCCCTTTCATGAATGTGTTCTACCGAATTAGACTATTTACCGGATTTGTTATCACATAAGCAACACGACGGGTTCCACATGTGAAGCAGGATCTGCTTACCCTTCCGGAACACCTGAGATCACCCCTAGTTTTTGGTGGGGTTCGTGTTGCTTATTCTTTAGTTTTCCATGTTGTGTCTTGTGTACTATTGTTTGTCTGTTTGTCTTTATACATTTTAGCCATGACGTTGTCAATTTTTTTTTCGACTTAAGAGTTTGACTGTTCCTCTGGTATCTTTCGTCCCTCTTAAGCAAAGTTTAAATAAAGTTTAACAAACTATGAACTCGCTAAAAATGCGTCTACAGCTTGTCGTTCATTGTTAGTTAGTACAAACGCTAAATTTCTTTCTAACTTCAATCTTGAATTTTACTCAAATTAAAGAAAAACATTGGAACAATCTGCAAAAAGACAAACAATGCTGTGAAAATCTTCGCCCTAGTGCTATTCATATCGTATAAACGTACCAAAAATATAAAAGAATAACTTGCTAACTCAGGACAAAAGTTGCGAGACATTTGAAAAGGGCCTCATGCTTTAACAGTATAAACAAGAAATCCCGAAACACTATGAATAATATTCATTATAAGCAACAAACTTTCATACATATATGTATGGAGTAGAAAAAACGGTGTAAAGTCTTGATATTTATTACTATGTTGTTTGAAGGAATCGCATTTGATTACAACAACGTAATACGTCTGTTTACAAACAACATGTGCTTGCATTAATGAAAATTCAAACAGGGTCAGTAAACACTGATTAAACGATGTATTTGTTTCTACTTTTCACGGTAGCGTTTAGCAAACATTAACAAAAGCCACACAACGTTTACAAAATTCAAGAAGAAATGCACTCTAAAAGTTTACCATTTTGGTCATGTTTGCCTTTTTTTGTAGATCTTACTTTGCTGAACAATATTGCTGTTTACAGTTTATCTCTATCTATAATAATATTCAAGATAATAACCAAAAACTGCAAAATTTCCTTAAAATTATCATTGCAGGGGAAGCAATCAAACAACGCGTGGTCTGATTTCTATAAAAATTTCAGGACAGATAGATCTTGAAGTACTTCACTTTTATACAGTCAAACCTTTGCACAATTTATTGATAAGATGAAAATAACATACTAAGGGAACGACCATTAAACTTCCAGGAGGTATGTTTTTCTTTTTCGAAAAAAAAAAATATATTGTGATCCCCAATTTGATGAAAAACACTTTTTTTGTCAGGCTAATTGGCGAATAATTATTCTGAATGTTAATTTTCTCCCATACCTTATAAAGTAAAAATTTGAAGAAAAAAAATAACCTGATTGATCCTGTCGACAAACTGCATTAAATTGCTTGTGGGAAAACAAATATAATCAGAATCTAGTGTTTATACTTAGATATATTATATAATATAGTTTTTATAAGATAACTTATATAATATAGTTTTCATAAGATATCTATATAACTTGTATATTATAAAAGATATCGCATATAGTTTATAAGATATTACATATATTTTATAAGATATCTTATATTGTTTATATGACATCGTATATAATTTATAAGATATCTTACAAAAAATTCTGTAAGATATCTTCAAAACTATAAATGTTATTGTATAAAGTTTATAAGATATCTTATAAACTATTTCAGATATCTTATATAGGCTATATGAGATCTCGTATAATCTAGTTTTTAGAAGATATTTATTTTTTCATGTGAGATATATCTTATATATTTTATAAGATCTCGCATATAGTTTATTAAGTATCATATATAAGTTATAAGATATATTAAATACTTTATAAGATATCTTATATTATGTTCTTCTCATATATGTTATGATGGTATGATACTAAACCCCTAACGGGAAGGATTGTGCCTGATATTCATATGATGAAATCATAATCTTTCAATCAGTTTAATTGAAGTCTGGAGCTGGCATGTCAGTTAACTGCTAGTAGTCTGTTGTTATTTATGTATTATTGTCATTTTGTTTATTTTCTTTGGTTACATCTTCTGACATCAGACTCGGACTTCTCTTGAATTGAATTTTAAATGTGCGTATTGTTATGCATTTACTTTTCTACATTGACTAGAGGTATAGGGGGAGGTTTGAGATCTCATAAACATGTTTAACCCCGCCGCATTTTTGCGCCTGTCCCAAGTCAGGAGCCTCTGGCCTTTGTTAGTCTTGTATTTTTTTAATTTTAGTTTCTTGTGTACAATTCGGAAATTAGTATGGCGTTCATAATCACTGAACTAGTATATATTTGTTTAGGACCCAGCTGAAGGACGCCTCGGGGTGCGGGAATGTCTCGCTACATTGAAGACCTGTTAGTGACCTTCTGCTGTTGTTTTTTCTATGGTCGGGTTGTTGTCTCTTTGACACATTCCCCATTTCCATTCTCAATTTTATTTAGATGAAATCCTCTAAAGTTTATAAAATATCTCATAAAGTTTATGAGATATTTTATACAGTATATAAAACATCTCATATATCTTATGAAATACCTTTTATAGTTTATAAGATGTCTCATCTTATAAGGAAAATTACATCAGATATCTTATACAATATATCAGATATATCATTAACAATATGAGATATCTAATAAAGGTTACTATAAATCAAGGAGTTCAAATAAATAGTAAATCGGCTTGCCATTCATCTGCGATACTCAATTATGTCAATTAAGTACTTACCTAATTGTGTATGTTGATTTTTCAGTATTTTGTCTTGTGTCACCACCCTCTGCAAATGTAAAACGATATCGAGTGTTCTATTATACGCATCTATGAATTTCAAACAGGCAGCCGTTGAAACAAGTTTGACGTTTTTCTTTTAGTTTGATCAGAAGGCAAATCCAAAACTGTTTTAAGTGCAGATTTGACAATGCTTATGTGATTTTTGGCAGTTTATGTTTTTGAATGTTGTACCACAATAACACATTGCAATCTCTACTCCCCCTTTGAAGACCGGTCATCAGATTGCTTACACAAGTGATAGACTTGTTTTCCATCGTATTTATACCATCGTTTTCGAGATGATCATTTTTACGGGAGTTATTGGCTTATTTTATGAATGTTCTGGGTGTATATAAATTAACAATAAGTACATTAAGAACGTCCTGAAATAGATGATTGTCGGGAAAGTAAGAATACCGCTGGTACATAAGGATATATATTTGGGGACAGAGGCTAAGTCACGTAACTGGCCGCTATAGTTTGTTTGCCAATGAGATAACTCCTCACACCAGAACAAATGACACAGAAATTAACAGCTATAGATCACTGTACAGTTTTCAACATTAAACAAAACCCATTCCGCAAAGTCACATTAAAAAGTCACTAGAATGACAAATGCATTTAACAATTCGAATGAGAAAACTGACGTCTGAATTAATATACAAAATAATGAACGGGAAAAAAAGATGTAACACAGCAAAAAACGACAACTACTAAATTATACAGGCTTCTGACTGCACTAAGCTGCAATTTTTTTTTCGAAAAAAAACTTTGCATGGGTTTAAATGCCGGTCAGAGGAAGACCAAGGAGTTGCCATATTTCTATGCCCTAATCATCTTTGTTGTCACAGTCGTTGTGAATAATCTTTAATTTTTCCTATTCTGTAAATATTTACTGTGCACACAAATTACGTAGTAGGGTGCTTTGTTATTTTATCGTGTCCTTTATATGACGATTTTAGAAAAAAAAAACATATTTGATGAAGCAACACATTTTAATAGTGATTTTATAGGCGCGTGACTTATTTCAAAAAGACGCTTAGTTAACGACATTAATGCACCCACCTAACACATGGCTGTATTATATATCATTCGAAAGCTAATAATCTGTACTTTCTGTTTTGCCCGGTCTGCTAAATCAAGGACAAAGGTCATGAATAAACATTCTAATTTTTGCGATTACTAAACAAAATGCCATTTTCTAATTCTTGAACCATAAAAATTTCCAAAAGATCATATGAACTTTATGCAACATGATACATTTTTTCAAAATCGTATAGATGGGCATCATTTCCCGAAAATTGACATTTATCACAAATCCTAAAAATATGAAAAATTGTTCAAAAAGTAAAATATATCTTGGGGAATTGATATTTGTATGCTAAAAATAGATAGATGTATATGTTTTAGGTGAAGGAATATCTGTTTTGTAATTTTAAGATGCAATTAATAATTATTGTTCATATGACAACCTTCTATTGAAGTGTTTGCAGTTGCCCAAAAATCTGATCATTTTGTTATTCTATGTTAAGATAGCACATTGATAATTGTCAATATCAGGGAGTAGAATGATTTTCCATAATAAACGAAGGGATATTTAAACTTAGAAAATAAAATTGAGAAAGAAAATGGGGAATGAGTCAATATATGAGCTAATTGAGGTAAAAATATAAATATATTTTTACGAAGTCAAACTTATTTACTTTTTGTAATCATGTTTAACTGCAAACATAACTTTTCGACTAAATTGTAGGCAACATTGAAATAAGTAACCTTGTTTAGAAACACCTGGTTGTCTAAAGAGGGGTGTAAAAGAACTAAATATAATGCTGCTGCTTCTTATTCAGTGTTAAATCGTGTTAGTCACATTAAATGTGTTTAGAAGTTTAATCGCTTTAATTATTTGACTAAAAGATGCTTTGAGTATTTTCATCATAAGCTTTTAAAATACAAATGCAGGTCATTATGTATGTAAAACACAAAAAGCAATTGCGAAATAACAAAATGAAAAAGTTGGATACCCTTCCTGACCTCATAAGATCATTCGCTGTTTTAGGCAGTGATCAATTTCATGGTGTGCTGTGTTTTGTGGACTGTTGTTCGTCTCTTGGACTTAAATTTTATTTTGTTCATGGTTTTATTTAAGTTTATTTAATTCATGGTTTCTTTGGTATACGTTTACTTTGAAAAAATTAACTTGCAGTAAAGAAAGCCGGCCAAAAATTGCCTCAAAGTAAAGTGAAGAAGATTAACGCAATACGACAAATATCCGCGAAAATAACTTAATTTTCTCACGGTGATATATATATATAGAACCAAATCGTTATCATGATACACTAGCTACATGTACATTGATCTACAATTTTAAAACCTTTTACTACTTGAAAAGTGACGAAATATATCAATGGGACATCCAACTCGTAATTGAAAACGAACTGACAAAGCCGTGCAAAGAACGAACAAAACAAGCAACAGTAGACAGAACAAAACATATCAAACTACAGATTGAGTAACACAAACCCTCCACATATATTTGGGTGAACTCAGAGGCTCCAAAATGGTAAGCAGATCACGTTCAACATGTGACAACCGTCTTAGTTTAAACATATTTATTTATAGTGGATTGGGAAACAAATTTTGCGACTTATATTAATCCCTTTCCACTTTGCGGGTGCGAGTGCTGCCTTGTAGCGGCATTAGCCTGCTCTTTTTCGAAATCTACAAGGGTGTCTTTAACGTGCAAGAGATATAGCTCTCTCTGAACATGGGTCAGCCATTTATCGTCCCTTTCGAACCGGACTATCATTGTTTCCTCAAGACCATAATCGCAAATGGTGTCAAGGAAGAGCCGAAAATTCAGTCCCTGACATTTTCATCCCGGAACGGGAATCAAACCAGGAACCTTTGTGTTAGTAGTCCGATGCACTAACCACTACCCCCACGGCTCTCTTTTACCAGTATTGTGGCTAATGTAATTCCTAACTCGGTGCCAAGCCTTATTCGGTAGGTGACATTCAAGGCAGAGATGACGGCATTTTGGTTACGTCGATTGGAACTTATCAGTCGACATCTGACGAAACAGATATCTCATAATGGTCAACCAACTCCTAATGGCGTCCATAAAATTATCAACGGGATGATTTCAACTTTGTATTTGAACTCTGGTTTAAAAGCATGTTCAAACTACCATTTTTCTTCAAATATCCCGCACCAAGTCAGGCATATGGCAGTTGGTATCGAATAATCTGTTTCTTTGTATGTTGGCGTTTGTTTTTGTAGCAGTTCAGTGTTTTTGTTATATCGTTGTGTTCCTCTTATAGTGGATGCGTTTGCCTCTGTTTTGGTTTGTTAACCGGTTTATTCCAGTTACTAGTAAATCGATTGATGACTATTGAATAGCGATATACTATAGTTTCCTTTATTTAATATCTTCATTGTGAGCAGTTACGCACTATCACGAAAATCGTGAAAGTAAATGCAAGCTATGGAATATTGTATCAACTTGGAGATATATACTCCACAAAAAGATGCCGCGAAATCGCGTTACAATTGTTTAAAATAAGAGTTTTATTTAATTTCGCGAGTAGAACGTCGACTGAGCATGCACGGACAATTTAAGGAAATACAAAACCATACATTTATACGTCATGTTATGAATATTTCCGACTTGTTATTGTTTCAGAGGAGTTGAGGCGCAATGAAATCAGTCTCCTCCTTTAGTAGTGTAGATATGCAGGCGTTGCTATAATGTTGATACAAAGAAATGAGAGTTTATAATTAGGTAGTAAGGAGTGTTTTTATTGGTTGATTTATGCTTATCTCTTTTGTCGTAAAACTTTTTCTCAACCAACCCTCATCATCGATTTCAAGATATATTATAGAGTAAACTATATCTGTTGAGTCTTTTATTTTCAATTTCAATGGAAAATACGAGTCCAACATTGTCAAAAATTTGGCACTATTCAGTGAGATGACATCATCTATATAGAGGAAAGTGAATTTTCAAGATAATGATAGACTCTTTTCAGTCGTCATTAAAAACACTTGCATGAAGTCATCCTCGTATGAAATATGAACTAGTCATTCAAGCTATTTGGGAAATCTAGTTGTAACTAGAATCGTTGCGTATTAATGGATTTTCTTTCCTTCAAAATTATTCATATTTGATGAATTCATGCATTTAAACAATGAACAACGCAATTTAAGCAATCAAGAGTTCAAGTTTTATAATGTGTATACTGGTTTTTCTAATTCTTTGAAATTTCAATTTTCATCAATTTATTTTCTATATTTTTTTTGTCTAAATTTCAATTTCTTTTTTATGGTTCACATTATTAAATAAAAGGTCTTTTCACTCCATCACTATTTATAATGAAGCTACAAATCAAACAAGTATAAAATTCGAAATATGTTTATTTCAGTCTACTAGTTACAATGCAGATGGCAATCTCTTAGTCCCCCTTTATTTCAAGCAATAGTATGATTCGCGCACATATTTTTTTACTTTCAAATTTTTAGATTCTTAGAATTTTCAGAATTTGTTTATTAAATCTTATATTGACCACATACAATGTTTAAATAGGAAGAAATGTTTAAAAGCTGGGTTTTTTTCGCTGATGGCGGTATTTTGGGCAACTGTATGAGTTGTTTTGATTTGCTGTTTGATTAGAAGTAAGCAGAATTTTATGACATTTATGATGTCAAAAACTTCTTTGATAGTTATTACAGGGTTTTATTTAGTTTTACGTGATTAGCAGTTGCATCAGAAAGAAAAAAATTGGGTTTTCACACATTTTGTTAACTTTTACTCGAATTTCAGGAAACATGTGCTGTCTATCAAAAAACGCTTTAAATATTAAAAAAATGCAGTTGATTAATGTCTGTTTATCTCTCTGCTAATAAGTTTAAATTGTTTGCATATGTGAATCTAGTATATAAAAGAAATATTATGCAATCAAGCTGAAATCTTAGAATATATGCACTTATTCATCCTTGGCCTTTGATCTTGATTTTACTGAAATTGCACCGTACGATTTCTTACGACCGGGCAAAAAAGAGAGTACAGATGTGTAGCTTTCAAATGATATATAATTTAGCCGCGTGTTAGGTAGGTGCATTAAAAATTTAATTTTATGGTGAAAGTCACTCGCCTATTATGTCTTTTGATGATAAACAGAAATTAGTGTTTTTATTTACAGATAATAATATGATTCGTAGCCCCTCTTGAAACACACAGAGACAATATTCTGATTAATATGATAAGCAAACTATCAGACAGTTTAGAAAGCGTTGCTTTCAGATTAGAGAAAAGAATAACTGACATTGAAAGTAACGTTGAAAGAAAATTAACAGCAAAATTCAACACGGTGGTAACAAACAGAGTGAAAGGGGAGGTAAGCAAAGTCAGGGACGAGGTACGTTCAGAAATAGATTCATTAAAGGACAACTTTAATAAACTTGATAAATCTTATGCAGAAATGGTAGCAAATAATGGTAATACTAAAAACAGAGAGCAGAGCTCACAGACTCATAATATAGTTATTAAAAATCTAGTAGTTGATCCCAGAGAAAATTCATGCAACACCGGGGCAGTGTTAAAAGCGAAAGTAGAAACATTAATCAAGGATGGGCTAAAACTGACAAATGTAAATGTTAATAAGGCAGTTCGAAAGATCAGCCAACATAGGGAAGTGAAAAATGATAGAAAACCAGATATAATTTTTGTAGAAGTTGACAATCTGGACAATAAACGGGCGATACTTAAAGCAAAAGCTACATTAAGAAGCTCTAATAAATACAGAGTGTATGTAGAAAACAATATACCCCGTGAAAAAAGAATGTTAGATTTTAATAACAGAACCATCTTCGTGCAATGGGTAAGGACAAAGAATATAGAACAGTCGGTGGGAAAATTACTCGTCTACAAAACCAAACTCCATCAAAATATAGGGACGACACAATAGGAACACAGCAAAATGACAATTATAAAGGTAATGGTGGATCTTTTAATGGAAATACCAACAAAAGAGGTATGAATAATGGACATGGAAGAGGACATATACGGGGACGAGGTGGTTTTCATAGCAATAAACGACCGTATTAGTACAGATGTGGGTTTTGGAACATCAATGGATGGACTCGCAATTTTAACAATGAAAAGAATATTTTAATTGAAGAATGTATCAATGAACTTGATTTACATATAATCGGCATAGCTGAAACACACTTGATAAATGATAATGATATATGTATGAACAATTATGTATGGCTTGGAAACAACCGCAAACAGATACATGTACGTGCAAAAACCGGCTCGGGAGGAGTAGGCATTATCATTATCAAAAAGGAAATACTAAACATGCTAAAAGTAACAATAGAAAATGACTCGGAAGATGGAATTTTATGGGTCAAATTTACAGATATGGAAAATTCTTCAAATATGTTTTATGTATGTGTTGTCTATCCACCCCCAGAATTCTCAGCAAGGTCTGTAAATGCGCACAATTTTTTTGATGTTCTAATGGAGCAAATTTATTCAATACCTAAAGGAAATTCTTTCTATTTATGTGGAGACTTCAACAGTCGTTTAGGTAATTACACCGATTTCATTCAGGGAATAGACCAACTATCTGAACGTAATATCACCGATTTTACAACCAATAGTTATGGTGAAATATTTAGTGAATTGTTGTGTTTTAAATGGGCGATATCCTATCCATGAGGATTTCACATATGTCTCTACTAAAGGTTTATCGGTTGTCGACTACTGTGTTGTTCCATATGAAAGTTTGTGTCATTATAAAAATTTTAAAGTTATAAGAACAAGTGTTTTATGTAATAAAAAGTAAAATCACAAAAATACTGAACTTAGAGGAAGATCAATTGGGAAAGTCCATAATCACATGGCAAAATCAAATAACAAAACGCATCAAAAACGAATGGACAAAAACTGTCATATTCCTGACTTGGTACAGGCCTTTTCAAATGTAGAAAATGGTGGATTAAACCTGGTTCTATAGCGCTAACCCTCTCACTTTAATGATAGTCTCATCAATTTCCGATATTTTTACATTGATGCGTTAAATAAACAGACACAATAAATATAATAGTCAAAATATGGGTACATCAGTCATAAAAGTGCTCAACCAGGTTCATTTAGAGCAATTCATATACCTGATCATTCTGTATTATGTTGGGAATTTGAAACCAATTTTGATAACATAAATGAAATTTGTTCTATTGATTTATCACATAGTGCTCACAATAGCTTGAACCAACAAAATAGTATCGAATTCATAACAGTGTGGCTATGGACATTGATTGGCGCACTTTAATATCCCATTGACTGCATGGGACAGATAAGGTGAACGTTCGTCTATAACGCCCATTGCTCACGACGTCCGTAATATAAAATTTTTAAAAACCGTGGGGTCACCAAAGGTTCTCAACGCCTATATAAAATAATTCGAAATACTAATCAGGAATTTGTGTTTTGATTTATATTGATTAATTAAACGTCCTTTACTTGTGTTTTTGTTATGTTTCGACAATCAATTTTCATAATAAGATATCGCAAAGCCATGTTCTTTCAGAAAAAAAGAATGACTTACTGAATGCATGTATTGATTGATTATCTTTTTCGCATTTAACAATTGCGATTGTCGAGTTATGTAATCTTTTAACTTTTATCTGGTCTAATTTTATTTTAGAACGAATGCATAATCCACTTTCAAAAGTTGTGCAAATACGAAACATAAAGACAAAATATACTTCTGCCCTGTCTTTTTCGTACTTGAAAGTTATTGGATAGTAAGAAAGCTATTTGGATTAAACCTTGTGAAATTTGCATGCATTTACGTTATTGTATTGGCAAAATGTATCATTTGGTGTATATAGGAAACTTAAACCGTTCTGCTATACTGCTACTATACTTGTGAAAAACACTTGGCAACAGAAACGCATTCATCTTATCTATATAAAAAAATCGACCCAATTTACATAGAAATGGACGTCTTCGTGCATTTGTGATCGCAAATAAAATATGTTCCGGACCTTATGAGTATTTGGACCATACGTGTATGGTTGGACCATATTAGGATACCCTTATGGTCATGATATATGCGTATGGTCCAAATACTCATATGGTCCGGAACACATACATGATATTCTGTGCGTTGTCGGTCGTCTATTAATTTTTTTCTTTTGTTGATGGATTTGACGTCTTTCTGTGAGTGATTATTTGTTCATGACTTAAAACTTACTTGCAAATAATTTAAAAACAAGACTTGATTTATAAAAATGTCCAAACAAACCATGATGTTTTTTTAAACATACATCACATCCATTGCAAAAGGCTAAAATTCGCCAGGTCTTTAATTTCAACTAAGTGAGTTGACTAAATTAATGTTGCGGACCATTTTCCAATTTCCATGCGGTATCCCTATTTTTTTTCTCGCTCATCTTTTATGTTTGTTTTTTTCATCCCAAGACCTCTTGGAGCTTTCATTCTATAAAGTGTGTATTTTGCTAATGGTCGAAGGCCATACGGGGACCTATAGCTTGATAACGCCTATTGGTCCCTGGAAAGAATGTGTCTGATTGCCTATCACACTTCAAATTCTTTTCTTAACATGCAGTTATATATATGATAAGAATGAAAATTGAATTGTCATAGAGACAAAAACCCAACCAAAGAGCAAAAAAAAAAAAAAAAAAAGCCCAAGGCAACATGTAGATCTTTCGTATCAAGGGAATTGCTATAAATATATTTATTTCAGGTTAATAGTATTAGGCCATACTCAAGTTATAAAATAGATCTTGTCGTCAACTTTTGCAACCAGCTTCTATATTTCTATAATGCACTGTTCATCTTTTTTGGGCTTCGACTTTTCCATTGGACAGACAATTTTGTTTTCGACTGTTTTAAAAAGATGCATTTTTTTACAAAATCATACAAGTAAGGAGTCTCTGGCCTTTGGTAGTGCTGTATGTTAATTAATGTTTGTTTATTTATTTGTTTAGGAAATAAGTATGACGTACATTTTCACTGAACTAGGACACTTTTTATAATAGTTTTTCGATATCGCTCGGGCAAAAATAATCACGAATATAATGCCTACCCATGTTAAAACTACAATAAAGAATAGTTTGCATCAATTATTTCTTGAACCTACCATTTTTTTGTCTGTGTTGGATTTGTGTGGCATTGAAAAAAACGGGTATAAACTACACAGTGCAGCTTTCAACAAGAATACAAGATTTATTGATTTTCAAAATGCGACCAAAATTAAAAAAAATTCAACAGTTTGATTTTCATTGAAATAAAATAATTGTTATGATTTACACACCGTTACTTTTTCCAATATAAATATTCGAACTATTTTGTTTGTTGTTTCCTTTATAAATTTACATCATTTTTAAAAAGACCACGCGTCTTCGATATTTAGAAGACTATAAAAGCGATGTTCATTATCTTTCTTCTGCTGTAAGTTTAATTTAGTTATTTTGTGTCATAATTGCCATCTCGTATGTTTTAAATTTGAATAAAGAAGATTCAGGTTGTCTTATACGTCAATGATACACACACAAAAAAAACGATAACAAATAAAATAAGGTGCAACATTCATTCTCCATGAAAAGAATACATCACATGGATGTAATTTTTGTAAGAAAAATACCAATTTCGTGAGAAGTTGTGTGTTGGACTTGAAGAGCCAAGGCAAACTGACAAATATCTGAATGAACGAATCGATTCATGGTATATAAAAAAAAAAAGTCCACATGGTTAGCATTGAATAAATAGAAGGCCACTCTTAAATGATCACAACGTAGAAGTTTTTGTTCTCTTAATCAATAAGATATTTTCTGAAATAACGCGGGTCCCTATTAACTTAAAAGTTTTTTTGTTTTTTTTTTACCATGAATAAACATTTTTTTTATTATTATTATTTATTGATATCACCTCTGGACATTAATATTCTTAAAAGTGAAACTGTTGTAAGTGATGGTATAACAATTATTTAAAATAAATTCCTTAAATGATATGTGAAAAGAAAGTTTCATTTTATGTATCAAAATGTGTAACAAATGATTATTTAAATCCCCACTTGAAGGCCTCCGATAGACTGAGTGAGCATAAAATCATCGCCCACGACAAACAAGTTAAAGGTAAACTTTTCAGTACAATTACTAATAAACGTTTTACTGTCGACCACACTGTTATGAATTTCGTTCTAATACATACGTTTCATATGATGTGAAAAACATCCCAAATGATTGGATGACAAATAATGATATATTGGATAAAATTAATATGTGTATAGATAATATACAACGTTCTAAAGGGAGACAATTTGAGGTTGATAAATTATATAATAACTTTGTGGAAATTCTTCACTCTGAAATGAATGATAAATTAGAAACTAAGGTCAAAGTTCTGAACAGTACAAACAATCGAAAAAGACGAATAAAGAAACCATGGTGGAATGACAAACTAACAAATAAATGGAACATTGTTTGCACGGCAGAAAAAGACTATGTAACTTGTAAACAGGGTAGCTTAAAACAACAATTACGCAAAGACTTTGTTGATAAACGCAAAGACTTTGACAAGCTTACACAAAAATATAAACGTCAGTACTGGTACCGCTGCCAGGAAGAGCTGGTTAATTTTAGTGACAATGATACGAATCAGTTTTGGCGTAGAATTGGTCAAATTGGTATTGGTAACGAGAGACAGATGCGTATTCCGAATGAAGTTACTTTGGATGATGGAACTATATCTAACAATTTAGAAACTGTTTTAAATAAATGGAAAAGTAGTTTTCATAGTTTATTAAACCCAAATGTAGATGCAACAGATTATAATAAGATTGAAAATTGTATTCTAAAAGAAAATATTATTTGTATTGATTTAGATAAGGAAATTACTATTGATGAGGTTCATAAAGTTGTAATGAATGCAAAAATTTGTAAAAGTGCAGGAATTGACCTTATTCAAGCTGAATTTTGTAAAAATATCTCGATTATTTCTATTTTACATAAATTATTTAACTTATTTTTCAGTTCTGGTAATGTACCAAATATATGGAATAAGGGAATTATAACCCCAATACCAAAATGTTCTACATCAGATCCTAGAGACCCCTTATCTTATAGGGGCATAACTCTAGCCCCATTCACCTACAAATATGTATTGTAGTATTTTAAATGAAAGATTAGTCAAATGGTTAGATGAAAGGAAAATAATTAACGACGAGCAAAACGGTTTTATGAAAGGCAAAAGTACAATTGATCATATAAGCACTATAACATCAATAATAGAAACCAGGAAAAAGTGTAAAATGTCAACATATGTAGCTTTTATAGACTTTAAGAAAGCATATGACTCAATTAATAGAGTTTTTTTGTTTAACAAACTGGAAAATTTAGGTATTAGTTCAAAATTTATGTATTCTTTAAAAGCTTTATACTCTAATGTAGAATGTAGTGTACGTATTAATGGTAATATGACTGAATGGTTTAATGTTGATTCTGGATTGAAACAAGGTTGTGTTTTATCATCTATAATGTTTAATATATATATGAATAATTTGGTTGAGGATATTAATGCTTTGAATATTGGTATTAACATAGATGAAGAAAAATTAGCTATATTGTTATATGCTGATGATGTTATTTTAATAGCAGAGAATGAAGAAGATTTGCAAAAAATGTTGAATGTGCTTAATACATGGTGTCTCAACAATGAGCTGACAGTTAATATAAATAAATCTAAGATCATGCATTTTAGAAATCCAGCTGTTTTACAAACTAAATGTACTTTTTCTTTTGGTGGTAATGGTTTGAAATGTGTATGTAAAAAGTTACCAATATTTAGGCTTATTACTGACTGAATTTTTAGATTATCAGTTAATGGCTAAGGCAGTAGCGAAGTCAGCCAGTAGAGCATTAGGATTATTAATTGTAAAGAGTAAAACGCATGGTGGTTTCCAGCACAAAATTTTTTCAAAGCTGTATGATATAATGGTCAGTTATTAGTTATGGTGCAGGTATTTGGGGAACCAGAGACTTTTCCTGCATAAATGCAGTCCAAAACAGGGCCATGAGATTTTTCATGAGGGTTGGCAAATACACTCCAAATGATGCCATAGCAGGTGGTATGGGCTGGAAACCTCCATGCGTTAAACAATGGTCAAGTGTCTTGAGACATTGGGCTAGGTGTTCCATAATGGACCCACACAGGATAAATTTTAAAATTTTTAAGTGGTCTATACGAAAGTGTAATACTAGAATTAAAAACTGGAGTTTTAGAGTTATAGAAATGTTAAAATTGTATAATTATGAGCAATATTGTAATTTTGAATTAAATGTATTGAACAAAAATTGTATTAAACAAATTGAAGAAGATGTATTTGATAATTTTAAATCAAATTGGAAAATCAAATTGGTGTACAAGAGTTGCTGCATATGCAGAGGGAAGTAAATTGAGGACTTACAAATTGTCTAAAAATAACTATTGTACTTAAAATTATTTGCAAAATATTATGTCATTAAAAAACAGAAGTTCATTTGCTAAATTTAGATGTGGGATAGCTCCACTAAAAATAGAAACTGGAAGATATGAAAGGAAAGTAGTCCACGAGAGGACATGTTTTAACTGTAGCTCTATTGTTGAAGATGAACTACATGTCATTTTAAAATGCCCATTGTATGTGGATCTAAGACAAATCATGATACATGAAGCGGTACATTTTAATGAAAATTTTAACCTTTTATCAGATAATGAAATTTTTTTATTTTTATTTAGTAATGGCAATGTTGCTGCTATAGTTGCCAAAACCTGCAACAATATTGTATTAAGAAGAAATAGTATTTTATTTCACTAGTTCTTAATGAAATAAATGTTTTGATATCATTTAGTAAAAATGTATATTGTGAATTTTAATTGTAAATTGTAAAAATATGTTTATATGTATATAATACAATGTATATCTTAAAAGTCTCTCATAAATCTTTTTAAGATTGGTACATGCAATGCAAATGTTTTAATGTTTTAAATCTATGTATGTGAATCTCATTTTATGTTTGTATGTGGTGAGACTATAATAAAATATTGAATCTGAATCTGAATCTGCCATTTTGTGTTTCTTTGTTGATATTTTTATTTGTTTATTTGTTTTTATAGTGATTAAGATGATAAGATTATAACACAATGTTAAATGCTGTGTCCCAGTTGTTGACAATATTACATATTGTATATATAAAAAAGAAGATGTGGTATGATTGCCAATGAGACAACTATCCACAAAAGACCAAAATGACACAGACATTAACAACTATAGCCGAATAGGTCACCGTGCGGCCTTCAACAATGAGCATAGCCCATACCGCATAGTCAGCTATAATAGGCCCCGATAAGACAATGTAAAACAATTCAAACGAGAAAACTAACGGCCTTATTTATGTAAAAAAAAAATGAACGAAAAACACATATTTAACACATAAACAAACGACAACCACTGAATTACAGGCTCCTGACTGGGACAGGCACATACATAAATAATGTGGCGGGGTTAAACATGTTAGCGGGATCCCAACCCCCCCCCCTAACCTGGGACAGTGGTATAACAGTAAAACATAAGAACGAACTATAAAAATCAGTTGAAAAAGGCTTAACTCATCAGATGGACAAAAATACAAGCGGACGTGGCCAGGTACTTATACATCCCGACACAAACAAACACAATGAACAGATCTGAGAGTACTCGCAGTTATCTGACAGCTAGTTCAAAGCCACTAACAACTAATTAAAAAAGCATGCATCTAAGACTAAACACTATGTTTGTTTTTCTCACACATTGTTGTCAACATAATGGATTTCTATGCAAATGTCATACATGTGAGAGATTTCCTAGTTATAAAACCAAATTTAATCCACCCTTTTCTTCATAAGGAAATGCCTGTACAAAGTTCCAGGAAATTCGTTTGATGTGTGTGAGCTTTGTCACTTGATATAGAACTTTTCGTTTTTAATTTCCTTGGAGTCTACTGATGATTCAAGTATTTTTGCTACTTTACTTTATATTCCTATTTTTCAAGTACAACGTCATAGATATTTTGCAACGGTGTGGCACTAATGTTTAGGTGGCTTGGACGTCTTAATCAAAATTCACAGAAGTTGTTAATATTATGTCAAAATGAAGTTGTTATCATACTTTATTCAAAATAATAATAAGAAGTACGGGTTACCGGAATTTCTTTTTACACTGCAGGTTGTGCAAAATTGTCAGATTTTGTATAGATTATACATAGAAAAATTCAATTGTGTGCCATAAAAAGAAAACTACATGAAAGAATTTAACGATAAAATGTGAGATGATAGCTCTTATAACATGTTTTCAGATAGGAAAAATAAAAAAATGGAGTAACCGAATTTGTTTTCTTGCTACATATTAAAATAGGTAAATTCAAAACACTTTCTATCATAAAATTTAATCATACACCGTTTTACACCAATTTTTAACATGGTGTTTTTTTTTTAGAAATTACCACCGTAAATATGATAAAACACATAATGTTCTATATTTACATTAAACATCTTACACATGAATTACATTCTCAAAATTTGTACATTAATTTCTTTAAAAATCTAGACCAACTGCTACTTCAAAATCCAAGATAGAGAAAGACTTGCTCTTTGGTCTCGAGTCTTTGTTCATTTTATTTAAAAAAAGAATTGTGCACTTTGTAAATACAGCTGTTTTATATGACTTATTGAATTGTTTCTATTTACAGAAATGCAACATCTATTGGGTGAAAAAGGGAACAAATAGTAAGTCTTAAAAATATGTCATGAAGGTTGAAAAAATCTTGGGCTTTTAGTATGATGACATATTATTAATTCACAATTTATAATATGTATAGTATACTTAAAGCCCTGTATGCAAAGTAAGTTCATACTATGCACATGCATTTGTAATGCAACTTGTTAAGAAGCGGTATATCAACTCATTGAAACTCATAGATCCTTGATGAATATTGTTGTTGTGGTGTTTTTATCTTGTCGAATACACATAAGTACGCCGTACCACCCGAATGTGCTTTCTTTCTACAGCGACAGAAAAAAACCTCAATAAAACTAACAACAGTGTGTTTTATTCCAAACTTGTACTTCGGAACATGCCAAATAGGCCAACAATGTGTCTTCAATGCAGCGAGAAAATCTCGCACCAGGAGATGGGTCTTGGCTGGCCCTTAAATAAAAATATGTACTAGTTCAGTGAAAATGGACGTCATACTAAACTCCAAGACATATAAATTAACTAAAGTTTAAAAAATACAAGAATTGCAAAGGCCAGAGGATCCTGACTTGGGACAGGCGCAAAAATGCGACGGGGTTAAACATGTTTTTGGGAAACTCGACCCTTCCCTTATAACTCTAGCCAATGTAGAATAAAAAAAAACACAGTAATACGCACAATAAATTAAACTCAGTTAAAAAGAAGTCTGAGTCTGATATCAGAGTAGTATTTCATATTCACAGATACAGCAGAATTATCTAGTATTTGAAGCCCAAGGGAAACTCCTTAACCCCTTAGAATAAAATAGATAATTTTACATGTAAAGGCTATAATCTATTGTATAGAAAACAACAATGGAGCAAAGAATGTATGCTAAAAAACAGATTCCAGCAGTCGATTGTATGAAACTTAAAGTGAATTCATATATATATATATATTACCCAGGCAACTTTAAGCATACATTATGTGACAAATATGGCTTATTTTAAACACATGTATTTCATATAAAATTTGTGAGATGTATAGCGGGAAGTTACATGATTGTGAAAAGATTTCTAAACTGTCTTTTTGAGGCAGACATTATGACCTTTTATGAATAAATAGGCGTACTGAAAGATATGGACTTGAGGCTGAGACTGAAAACTTAAATTAATGGCAGCTCAACATATGTGCATGTTTCATGACATAAAATGACCAGAACATGTATGCAATTATTGCGATAAGAAATTAAAAGCATTTTAGAATACTTTAAAATGTAAAGTTTAGAAGTTAGAAGGGCACTAGTTGTCAACAATATATGCAATGAACTGTTTCAGGCTATGATTCTTATAAATAACTTTCAGGGTTTTTCTATTTGACATTTTATTTAATAAAGGTTCTATTTTGAATATAGAGCGATTTCACAAGCTTCGCCTACTTTGGTGAGATATAATATCACGGCCGACACTCGGCTAACCGAGAGTTTGGTCGGTTAATCTATATTGAGTATGCGGCTATATCGGCGGTTGGTCTGTTAATCGGGTTGGCTAAAGTCTGTTAATCAGGTGTTATCGAGAAAATCATTGAAAGTTCAGCATGTTTCACTGTATAACTTTTTAAATATATGTTTATCATAAAAAATATTCATGTCTAACAAAACAATTCAATGTACTGAATCCAGTGGTATAATTATTATTTTTCTAGCTTCAATGTACGATCTATAAAATGAAAAGGCGGGTTACTCATCAATAAATTTATACACATTTTACACACAAACTGTACACAAAATGACACGTTGGTTGAATTTACGTGCATGCAATATTTTAAACATCGACAAAAGACAGGCATTATGTTTGTTAACCATACTGAAATCATTGTGTGAAAAATCTTCACGAAAATCTGTATTTTGGTGACATAAATCAATCTTTAATTAAAACCTGGTCTGTTAATGGGTAGGATGTATAAAACCCGGTCTGTTAATTGGTCTGTTAAGAGTTATGAATGGCAATAAAAGTATAATTTTATTGCTATATGGGGTGTTATCGGATCAAATGGGTAGGCTCAAGACGAGCGGCTAAAATATACGGAAACAACACATGAGCAATGAAACATAAAATATACGGAAACAACACATGAACTAGTGGCTGATCCAGGGGGGAGGGGGGAGGGGGGTTGGAACCCCCTTTTTTTGCCGATCAATGCATTTGAATGGGAGCATATAGTTGGAACCCCCCCCCCCTTTTTACTCTGTGTTGGGAACCCCCCCCCTTTTAAAATGGCTGGACCCGCCACTGTGAACAATGAACAATTTAAACAATGGAAATAGAAAATTGATAAAAACGGTTTCAAAAAGTGTAATATTAAAGTAATGTTAATTTCATCCAAGAATGGTCGCATATTGTCATGTGGATTCTGTTTAATTGTCATGCATGACACCAACTTGTCATCTACATTGGTAACCAGTATATAAATCAGAGATAAACGTCGTAATGTAACTAAACATTAGTAAGTAAAATATATTGGGATGCTAAAATATAAAGAATAGAGAAAGAATAATGACAGAGTAAGATAAATTAAAGGTAAAAGGAAAAAACGTCACGGAAGAAACGTGACATATATATATAACAATTTAAAGAATACAGAAATAAACAACACCCCCAATCCGAACCCTCATGGTATACACGATAATCTGGATGGAGTAGCAGAATATAGAATAATAGATAAGGACAGTAGGGAGTGATGCATTGTTAAAAAAGAGAGAAAAAATAATAATTGTTTAAGAATACACACATGAAACACCCCTGGGTGTTGAAACAGTAACGGATTGCGATGTACTCATATTGGTGACAAATGCTAGAAGTTTACATGCGGACAACTGCCGTTCTCCTTTACACTTATGAAGAAAGGAACTAAACGGAATAAAATGTATTAAAACTTAAGAAGATGACCAAATGTAGCTGCATTCGCTCCTTTCCATTTACTTCTTGAGAATGACTAACATTGCCTATGTAAAATTTTAAAATCGTTTGTATGCACATTGAACGACAAATTTATGTGACGTATAAAATTTTCTGATGTCAGACACTCAAATCAATGAATGTGTTCGTAGATAGTAGATGTTTTTGTGTTCTGTTAAATTGTTCCTTTTAAAATTGTTATACGATGATGACTGATGTACCCATATTTTGACTATTTTATTTATTGTGTCTGTTTATTTAACGCCATCAATGTAAATATAACGGAATTTTATGAGACTGTCATTAAAGTGAGAGGGTTAGCGCTATAGAACCAGGTTTAATCCATCATTTTCTACATTTGAAAATGCCTGTACCAAGTCAGGAATATGACAGTTCTTGTCCATTCGTTTTTGATACGTTTTGTTATTTGATTTTGCCATGTGATTATGGACTTTCCGAATTGATTTTCCTCTAAGTTCAGTATTTTTGTGATTTTACTTTTTTTTGTAAACAACATATGATTAAGTAATAGAAATAAAGAACCAATTGGAGGATGCTTCCGAATTAGGGTTTTTCGTCCAGTGACAAATATCATGTGTTTATGAGAATGACAACACGTTATATGCACTGGACAGATGTACAGTTTATATTTTTTTTACCGGTACACTGTGTTGTATTAGAAAGACACTTTCAGTCGGATTTGAGAACGTGCTACTTTGAACAGACACAAAAATTGAGGCTGATTGAAAAAATTCCTATGCGTATAAGCATAAATACATGGGCGTCAAGTTGGTTACCTATTCCCTATTCCCTATTCGTTACCTATTCCCTATTCCCTATTCGTTGCCTATTCGTTACCTATTCCCTATTCCCTATTCGTTACCTATTCGTTACCTATTCCCTATTCCCTATTCGTTACCTATTCGTTACCTATTCCCTATTCCCTATTCGTTGCCTATTCGTTACCTATTCCCTATTCCCTATTCGTTACCTATTCGTTACCTATTCCCTATTCCCTATTCGTTACCTATTCGTTACTTATTTGATTTTTAATATCCTTCCCCCTTTTTAATTATGGCATGGAATAGTTTAATATGGCTGCCGTTACCATGGAAACGGCACAATTGTGAAAAAATGAGCTTTTGGTTTTTGGTGAACTGTTTGGATATGCTTCAACTCAGAATCATCATATTTTAAAACAATGTAGGTGCCCACTATATACAGGTGTTGGATGATTTTGGCGATCATTGGAACTACTATGTTGCCATGGAAACTACACCAAAATTTTCAAAATTCTCAAAATGCTCAAAACTTCATGAAACTTCACAGTAATGATGAGCAACATTGGAGTTGGAATTTCCAAAATAGGTCTTGTTACCATGGAAACAATGCAAAAAGGTCAAAAATTTCAAAAATAAGAATTTTCCGCAAACTGGATGAAACTTTACAGGAATGGTAACTGGCATAGGCAGAGTTGGATTTTGAAGTTAGAATTTTCAAAATGGCCGCCGTAACCATGGAAACAGCAAAAATATCAAAAATTCAAAATGTTCAAACTTAATGAAACTTTGCAAAAATGTTACTAGACATCTGTAGATGCTCTCTTTGACTTTGGAATTGTCAAAATGGCTGTCGCTCACCTGGTAATAGGGGGAAGGGGTGCCTTCCGTTATTGCTAGCAATTACAAATCTAGTTGTTAATAGTCTTACATATGGTAATAGTTCTGAATTGGTTGAGGTAAAATGATCTTTTTATGACCTATTTATATGTGTTTGTGCTCAACCGATCCTTTTACTTCATGTTCGATACGCATTTGTTCCTTACTTGTTTTTTATACGTTCTACCTTTTAACTGCTTTATGTCCGTATGTTTGAAGATGGATCTTGGTTCGACGGGATGAAATCACCGTGTTAGCGCTTGCGTAAAAACGAAGATGTGGTATGATTGCCAATGAGACAACACTCCACATTAGACCAAAATGACACAGAAATTATCAACTATAGTTCACTGTACGGCCTTCAACAATGAGCATAGCCCAAACCGTGTAGTCACCTATAAAAGGCCCAGACATGACAACCTCATACAATTCAAACAACAAAACTGACGGCCGTATTTCATATACAAAAAAATAAACGGAAATATGTAACACAAAAACAAACGATAACTACTTAATTTCAGGCTCTTGTCTAGGGACAGGCACATACTTACATAATGTGGTAGAGTTAAACATGTAAGCAGGGTGTACATCGTTTCGGAGCATGCTATTACCTTGTTTAATTCGTTCCATCACTCGTTTATAATTCGCTTATAATACGTGTATCTTACGTTGCACCTTTTAAAACATGATTTTCAATTGTTTTGTTGTCTCTGGTGGAAGATTTGGGCTCTTAGGGGTGATATAACTCTATAAGTGCATTTGTATCCGTTCCAGCGGTCGGATAATACCCTGTTAAATATTCGTTACTATTTCGCTTTTAAAAAGTTTGTTGTATGTTGCACCTTTTAGAAAAGGATTTCCAATTGTGTTCATATCTCTGGTGGTAATAATGTGTTCTTATAGATGAAATACCCCTATAAGCGCATATGTACTCGTTCCAGCGATCGGTTAATACCCTGTTACCTATTCGTTACCTATTCGTTACCTATTCACTTATAGTACGTTTGTTGTACGTTGCACCTTTTAGAAAAGGATTTTCAATTAAATTCATATCTCTGATGGTAACAATGTGTTCTTAGAGATGAAATGACCCCATTAGAGCGCATGTACCCGTTCCAGCGCTCGGTAAATAACCTGTTACCTATTCGTTACTTATTCGCTTTTAATGCGCGGGGTATACGGTGCACCTTGAAATAAATCGTTTTTTAATTGTGTTCAGGTCTCTGGTGGTAAGAATGTGTTCTTAGAGATGAAATTACCCTATTAGCGCGCATGTACCCGTTCCAGCGCTCGGTTAATACCCTGTTACCTATTCGTTACCTATTCGTTACCTATTCGCTTATAATACATTTTTTTATACGTTGCAACTGTTAGAAAAGGATTTTAAATTATGTCCAGGTCTCAGACGGTAACAATGTGTTCTTAGAGATGAAATGACCCCATTAGAGCGATTGTACCCATTCCAGCGCTCGGTAAATAACCTGTTACCTATTCATTACCTATTCGCTTTTAATGCGCGGGGTATACGGTGCACCTTGAAATAAATCGTTTTTTAATTGTGTTCAGGTCTCTGGTGGTAAGAATGTGTTCTTAGAGATGAAATGACCCTATTAGCGCGCATGTACCCGTTCCAGCGCTCGGTTAATACCCTGTTATCCATTCGTTACCTATTCGTTACCTATTCGCTTATAATACATTTTTTTATACGTTTCACCTGTTAGAAAAGGATTTTCAATTATGTCCATGTCTCAGGTGGTAACAATGTGTTCTTAGAGATGAAATTACCCTATTAGCGCTCATGTACCCGTTCCAGTGCTCGGTAAATAATCTTGTTACCTATTCGTTACCTATTCGCTTTTAATGCGCGGGGTATACGCTGCAACTTGAAATAAATCGTGTTTTAATTGTGTTCATGTCTCAGGTGGTAACAATGTGTTCTTAGAGATGAAATGACCCCATTAGAGCGCATGTACCCGTTCCAGCGCTCGGTAAATAACCTGTTACCTATTCGTTACCTATTCGCTTTTAATGCGCGGGGTATACGGTGCACCTTGAAATAAATCGTTTTTTAATTATGTTCAGGTCTCTGGTGGTAAGAATGTGTTCTTAGAGATGAAATGACCATATTAGCACGCATGTACCCGTTCCAGCGCTCGGTTAATACCCTGTTACCTATTCGTTACCTATTCGTTACCTATTCGCTTATAATACATTTTTTTATACGTTTCACCTTTTAGAAAAAGGATTTTCAATGGTGTCCGTGTCTCTGGTGGTAACAATGTGTTCTAAGAGATGAAATGATCCTATTAGCGCGTATGTACCCGTTCCAGCGCTCGATAAATACCCTGTTACCTATTCGTTACCTATTCACTTATAATACGTTTGTTGTACGTTGCACCTTTTAGAAAAGGATTTTTAATTCAGTTCATATCTCTGGTGGTAATAATGTGTTCTTTTAGATGAAATACCACTATTAGCGCGTATGTACTCGTTCCAGCGCTCAGTTAATACCCTGCTATTTATTCGTTCCTTATTTGCTTTTAATGCACGAGGTATACGTTGCACCTTGAAATAAATCGTTTTTTTTAATTGTGTTCAGGTCTCTGGTGGTAAGAATGTGTTCTAAGAGATGAAATGACCCTATTAGCGCGCATGTACCCGTTCCAGCGCTCGGTTAATACCCTGTTACCTATTCGTTACCTATTCGTTACCTATTCGCTTATAATACATTTTTTTATACGTTTCACCTGTTAGAAAAGGATTTTCAATTATGTCCATGTCTCAGGTGGTAACAATGTGTTTTAGAGATGAAATGACCCCATTAGAGCGCATGTACCCGTTCCAGCGCTCGGTAAATAACCTGTTACCTATTCGTTACCTATTCGCTTTTAATGCGCGGGGTATACGCTGCACCTTAAAATAAATCGTGTTTTAATTGTGTTCATGTCTGGTGGTAACAATGTGTTCTTAGAGATGAAATGACCCCATTAGAGCGCATGTACCCGTTCCAGCGCTCGGTAAATAACCTGTTACCTATTCGTTACTTATTCGCTTTTAATGCGCGGGGTATACGGTGCACCTTGAAATAAATCGTTTTTTAATTGTGTTGAGGTCTCTGGTGGTAAGAATGTGTTCTTAGAGATGAAATTACCCTATTAGCGCGCATGTACCCGTTCCAGAGCTCGGTTAATACCCTGTTACCTATTCGTTACCTATTCGTTACCTATTCGTTACCTATTCGTTACCTATTCGTTACCTATTCGCTTATAATACATTTTTTTATACGTTTCACCTGTTAGAAAAGGATTTTCAATTATGTCCATGTCTCAGGTGGTAACAATGTGTTCTTAGAGATGAAATTACCCTATTAGCGCTCATGTACCTGTTCCAGCGCTCGGTTAATACCCTGTTACCTATTCGTTACCTATTCGCTTTTAATGCGCGGGGTATACGCTGCAATTTGAAATAAATCGTGTTTTAATTGTGTTCATGTCTGGTGGTAACAATGTGTTCTTAGAGATGAAATGACCCCATTAGAGCGCATGTACCCGTTCCAGCGCTCGGTAAATAACCTGTTACCTATTCGTTACTTATTCGCTTTTAATGCGCGGGGTATACGGCGCACCTTGAAATAAATCGTTTTTTAATTGTGTTCAGGTCTCTGGTGGTAAGAATGTGTTCTTAGAGATGAAATGACCCTATTAGCGCGCATGTACCCGTTCCAGCGCTCGGTTAATACCCTGTTACCTATTCGTTACCTATTCGTTACCTATTCGCTAATAATACATTTTTTTATACGTTTCACCTGTTAGAAAAGGATTTTCAATTATGTCCATGTCTCAGGTGGTAACAATGTGTTCTTAGAGATGAAATGACCCCATTAGAGCGCATGTACCCGTTCCAGCGCTCGGTAAATAACCTGTTACCTATTCGTTACCTATTCGTTACCTATTCGCTTTTAATGCGCGGGGTATACGCTGCACCTTAAAATAAATCGTGTTTTAATTGTGTTCATGTCTGGTGGTAACAATGTGTTCTTAGACATGAAATGACCCCATTAGAGCGCATGTACCCGTTCCAGCGCTCGGTAAATAACCTGTTACCTATTCGTTACTTATTCGCTTTTAATGCGCGGGGTATACGGTGCACCTTGAAATAAATCGTTTTTTAATTGTGTTCAGGTCTCTGGTGGTAAGAATGTGTTCTTAGAGATGAAATTACCCTATTAGCGCGCATGTACCCGTTCCAGCGCTCGGTTAATACCCTGTTACCTATTCGTTACCTATTCGTTACCTATTCGTTACCTATTCGCTTATAATACATTTTTTTATACGTTTCACCTGTTAGAAAAGGATTTTCAATTATGTCCATGTCTCAGGTGGTAACAATGTGTTCTTAGAGATGAAATTACCCTATTAGCGCTCATGTACCTGTTCCAGCGCTCGGTTAATACCCTGTTACCTATTCGTTACCTATTCGCTTTTAATGCGCGGGGTATACGCTGCAACTTGAAATAAATCGTGTTTTAATTGTGTTCATGTCTGGTGGTAACAATGTGTTCTTAGAGATGAAATGACCCCATTAGAGCGCATGTACCCGTTCCAGCGCTCGGTAAATAACCTGTTACCTATTCGTTACTTATTCGCTTTTAATGCGCGGGGTATACGGCGTACCTTGAAATAAATCGTTTTTTAATTGTGTTCAGGTCTCTGGTGGTAAGAATGTGTTCTTAGAGATGAAATGACCCTATTAGCACGCATGTACCCGTTCCAGCGCTCGGTTAATACCCTGTTACCTATTCGTTACCTATTCGTTACCTATTCGCTTATAATACATTTTTTATACGTTTCACCTGTTAGAAAAGGATTTTCAATTATGTCCATGTCTCAGGTGGTAACAATGTGTTCTTAGAATTGAAATTACCCCATTAGAGCGCATGTACCCGTTCCAGCGCTCGGTAAATAACCTGTTACCTATTCGTTACCTATTCGCTTTTAATGCGCGGGGTAAACGCTGCACCTTAAAATAAATCGTGTTTTAATTGTGTTCATGTCTGGTGGTAACAATGTGTTCTTAGAGATGAAATGACCCCATTAGAGCGCATGTACCCGTTCCAGCGCTCGGTAAATAACCTGTTACCTATTCGTTACTTATTCGCTTTTAATGCGCGGGGTATACGGTGCACCTTGAAATAAATCGTTTTTTAATTGTGTTCAGGTCTCTGGTGGTAAGAATGTGTTCTTAGAGATGAAATTACCCTATTAGCGTGCATGTACCCGTTCCAGCGCTCGGTTAATACCCTGTTACCTATTCGTTACCTATTCGCTTATAATACATTTTTTTATACGTTTCACCTGTTAGAAAAGGATTTTCAATTATGTCCATGTCTCAGGTGGTAACAATGTGTTCTTAGAGATGAAATTACCCTATTAGCGCTCATGTACCTGTTCCAGCGCTCGGTTAATACCCTGTTACCTATTCGTTACCTAATCGCTTTTAATGCGCGGGGTATACGCTGCAACTTGAAATAAATCGTGTTTTAATTGTGTTCATGTCTGGTGGTAACAATGTGTTCTTAGAGATGAAATGACCCCATTAGAGCGCATGTACCCGTTCCAGCGCTCGGTAAATAACCTGTTACCTATTCGTTACTTATTCGCTTTTAATGCGCGGGGTATACGGTGCACCTTGAAATAAATCGTTTTTTTAATTGTGTTCAGGTCTCTGGTGGTAAGAATGTGTTCTTAGAGATGAAATTACCCTATTAGCGCGCATGTACCCGTTCCAGCGCTCGGTTAATACCCTGTTACCTATTTGTTACCTATTCGTTACCTATTCGTTTATAATACATTTTTTTATACGTTTCACCTGTTAGAAAAGGATTTTCAATTATGTCCATGTCTCAGGTGGTAACAATGTGTTCTTAGAGATGAAATTACCCTATTATCGCTCATGTACCTGTTCCAGCGCTCGGTTAATACCCTGTTACCTATTCGTTACCTATTCGCTTATAATTCATTTTTTTATACGTTGCACCTGTTAGAAAAGGATTTTTAATTCAGTTCATATCTCTGGTGGTAATAATGTGTTCTTTTAGATGAAATACCCCTATTAGCGCGTATGCACTCGTTCCAGCGATCGGATAATACCCTGTTACTGATTCGTTCCCTATTCGCTTTTAATGCGCGGGTTATACGCTGCACCTTGAAATAAATCGTTTTTCAATTGTGCCCATGTCTCTGGTGGTACCAATGTGTTCTTAGAGATGAAATGACTCTATTAGCACGCATGTACCCGTTCCAGCGCTTGCTTTATACCCTGTTACCTATTCGTTACCTATTCACTTATAATACGTTTGTTGTACGTTGCACCTTTCAGAAAAAGGATTTTCAATGGTGTCCGTGTCTCTGGTGGTAACAATGTGTTCTAAGAGATGAAATGATCCTATTAGCGCGTATGTACCCGTTCCAGCGCTCGATAAATACCCTGTTACCTATTCGTTACCTATTCACTTATAATACGTTTGTTGTACGTTGCAACTTTTAGAAAAGGATTTTTAATTCAGTTCATATCTCTGGTGGTAATAATGTGTTCTTTTAGATGAAATACCACTATTAGCGCGTATGTACTCGTTCCAGCGCTCAGTTAATACCCTGCTTCTTATTCGTTCCTTATTTGCTTTTAATGCACGAGGTATACGTTGCACCTTGAAATAAATCGTTTTTTAATTGTGTTCATGTCTCTGGTGGTAACAATGTGTTCTTAGAGATGAAATGACCCTATTAGAGCGCATGAACCCGTTCCAGCGCTCGTTTAATTCCCTATTACCTATTCGTTACCTATTCGTTACCTATTCACTTATAATACGTTTGTTGTATGTTGCACCTTTTAGAAAAGGATTTTTAATTGTCTATATGTCTCTTGTGGTAACAATGTGTTCTTAGAGATGAAATGACCCTATTAGCACGCATGTACCCGTTCCAGCGCTCGGTGAATACCCTGTTACCTATTCGTCACCTATTCGTTACCTATTCACTTATAATACTTTTGTTGTATGTTGCACCTTTTAGAAAAGGATTTTTAATTGTCTCCATGTTTCTGGTGGTAACAATGTGTTCTTAGAGATGAAATGACCCTATTAGCGTGCATGTACCCGTTCCAGCGCTCGATAAATACCATGTTACCTATTCGTTACCTATTCACTTATATTACGTTTGTTGTACGTTGCATCTTTTAGAAAAGGATTTTTAATTCAGTTCATATCTCTGGTGGTAATAATGTGTTCTTTTAGATGAAATACCCCTATTAGCGCATATGTACTCGTTACAGCGCTCAGTTAATACCCTGCTTCTTATTCGTTCCTTATTTGCTTTGAATGCACGAGGTATACGTTGCACCTTGAAATAAATCGTTTTTTAATTGTGTTCATGTCTCTGGTGGAACGGGTACATGAGCGCTAATAGGGTAATTTCATGTCTAAGAACACATTGTTACCACCTGAGACATGGACATAATTGAAAATCCTTTTCTAACAGTTGAAACGTATAAAAAAATGTATTATATGCGAATAGGTAACGAATAGGTAACGAATAGGTAACAGGGTATTAACTGAGCGCTGGAACAGATACATGCGCGCTGATAGGGTAATTTCATCTCTAAGAACACATTCTTACCACCAGAGACCTGAACACAATTAAAAAACGATTTATTTCAAGGTGCATTGTATACCCCGCGCATTAAAAACGAATAGGTAACAGGTTATTTACCGAGCGCTGGAACGGGTACATGCGCTCTAATGGGGTCATTTCATCTCTAAGAACACATTGTTACCGTCTGAGACCTGGACATAATTGAAAATCCTTTTCTAACAGGTGAAACGTATAAAAAAATGTATTATAAGCGAATAGGTAACGAATAGGTAACGAATAGGTAACAGGGTATTAACCGAGCGCTGGAACGGGTACATGCGCGCTAATAGGGTCATTTCATCTCGAAGAACACATTCTTACCACCAGAGACCTGAACACAATTAAAAAACGATTTATTTCAAGGTGCACCGTATACCCCGCGCATTAAAAGCGAATAAGTAACGAATAGGTAACAGGTTATTTACCGAGCGCTGGAACGGGTACATGCGCTCTAATGGGGTCATTTCATCTCTAAGAACACATTGTTACCATCAGAGATATGAATTTAATTGAAAATCCTTTTCTAAAAGGTGCAACGTACAACAAACGTACTATAAGTGAATAGGTAACGAATAGGTAACGAATAGGTAACAGGGTATTAACCGATCGCTGGAACGAGTACATATGCGCTTATAGGGGTATTTCATCTATAAGAACACATTATTACCACCAGAGATATGAACACAATTGGAAATCCTTTTCTAAAAGGTGCAACATACAACAAACTTTTTAAAAGCGAAATAGTAACGAATATTTAACAGGGTATTATCCGACCGCTGGAACGGATACAAATGCACTTATAGAGTTATATCACCTCTAAGAGCCCAAATCTTCCACCAGAGACAACAAAACAATTGAAAATCATGTTTTAAAAGGTGCAACGTAAGATACACGTATTATAAGCGAATTATAAGCGAGTGATGGAACGAATTAAACAAGGTAATAGCATGCTCCGAAACGATGTACACCCTGCTTACATGTTTAACTACCACATTATGTAAGTATATGCCTGTCCCTAGACAAGAGCCTGAAATTAAGTAGTTATCGTTTGTTTTTGTGTTACATATTTCCGTTTATTTTTTTGTATATGAAATACGGCCGTCAGTTTTGTTGTTTGAATTGTATGAGGTTGTCATGTCTGGGCCTTTTATAGGTGACTACACGGTTTGGGCTATGCTCATTGTTGAAGGCCGTACAGTGAACTATAGTTGATAATTTCTGTGTCATTTTGGTCTAATGTGGAGTGTTGTCTCACTGGTAATCATACCACATCTTCGTTTTTACGCAAGCGCTAACACGGTGATTTCATCCCGTCGAACCAAGATCCATCTTCAAACATACGGACATAAAGCAGTTAAAAGGTAGAACGTATAAAAAACAAGTAAGGAACAAATGCGTATCGAACATGAAGTAAAAGGATCGGTTGAGCACAAACACATATAAATAGGTCATAAAAAGATTATTTTACCTCAACCAATTCAGAACTATTACCATATGTAAGACTATTAACAACTAGATTTGTAATTGCTAGCAATAACGGAAGGCACCCCTTCCCCCTATTACCAGGTGAGCGACAGCCATTTTGACAATTCCAAAGTCAAAGAGAGCATCTACAGATGTCTAGTAACATTTTTGCAAAGTTTCATTAAGTTTGAACATTTTGAATTTTTGATATTTTTGCTGTTTCCATGGTTACGGCGGCCATTTTGAAAATTCTAACTTCAAAATCCAACTCTGCCTATGCCAGTTACCATTCCTGTAAAGTTTCATCCAGTTTGCGGAAAATTCTTATTTTTGAAATTTTTGACCTTTTTGCATTGTTTCCATGGTAACAAGACCTATTTTGGAAATTCCAACTCCAATGTTGCTCATCATTACTGTGAAGTTTCATGAAGTTTTGAGCATTTTGAGAATTTTGAAAATTTTGGTGTAGTTTCCATGGCAACATAGTAGTTCCAATGATCGCCAAAATCATCCAACACCTGTATATAGTGGGCACCTACATTGTTTTAAAATATGATGATTCTGAGTTGAAGCATATCCAAACAGTTCACCAAAAACCAAAAGCTCATTTTTTTCACAATTGTGCCGTTTCCATGGTAAATAAGTAACGAATAGGTAACGAATAGGGAATAGGGAATAGGTAACGAATAGGTAACGAATAGGGAATAGGGAATAGGTAACGAATAGGCAACGAATAGGGAATAGGGAATAGGTAACGAATAGGGAATAGGGAATAGGTAACGAATAGGTAACGAATAGGGAATAGGGAATAGGTAACGAATAGGCAACGAATAGGGAATAGGGAATAGGTAACGAATAGGGAATAGGGAATAGGTAACCAACTTGACGCCCATCATAAATACTACATACTTGCCCGACGCCTTTTAATTTGACTGAAAACTGCGTAGACTATGAAATGTTTTTACAAGTGGAAAATGTTCTATGATAGATATCATTTTGTCAGACACTTTTCTTTTTTTGATTTGGTTCTTATAATATGCCAAAAAATCTGTATATTTGATACAGTTTAACATTAAATTGTGCGTTTTACTCTTAACAGACGTATAACCAACCCGATTAACAGACCAATCTCCCATATAGCCGCATACTCAATATAGATTAACCGACCAATCTCTCGGTTAGCCGAGTGTCGGTCGTGAATATACGTATCATAGATATTTGTTTTTGTTTACATACTGGTTCCCAGATATGATTACTTTCTTCTCTAAGAGACATAACTTTGGACTGGTACCAGAACAAAAATAGACACGCATAGCGGCCTTATTTAATTCAGAGGAAGACCCAAAGTGAAAGGAGGGATAGTACAGAATTTTAGTATGAGTGAAAGGTTCGGTGCATCTAAATGTTGAAAATATGCCATACACCTTTATGTGCTGATCTTTGAAAAAAAGGTATTGGTATATGAGCTTTCCATTTTAGAATTATTCTGTTTACGAAAGACAATAATAAAAATGTTTTAGTTTTAGCTGTAAAAGTTCCTTTGGTAAATAGCATGACATATATTTACATAAGTTCAACCATAAGATTGACCAACACAAACCTCAATAACTGAGGTTGATATGGGATGCTCCGAAATGGTATGCAGATCCAGCTCCACATTTAAAAGTTTGGTGAGGTGATTGGTAAACCCTGGTTTTAACGCAAATATATAAATGCAGAAACTGATTAAGTGTAGTTTCATCATGTGAAAAGATTTAGTGGTTAAAACAAAGCAATATATTATTGCTGCTTTCGCTTATTTATTTTCTTTTAACACATGGCAAGAGTTAAATCTCTTTGTTCTTACTGTGTTATAATCTGGATAATGCACAGCAAAGGTGTGCATTAACTACCTCATATATATACTGCACAGTTCAAATCTATTTTTACCTTTAGGGGCGGTTCCTGGATTTTAAAAGGGGCGTTATTCTATCAAATTAAAAAAAATATCACCGAGTGTAGCGAGACTAAAGACAAAATTGACGATTTTAAACTAAAACACGATACCTTGTCCAATCTAAGGGTTAAAGACCTGTTCGCCCCCACCCCCGACCTTGAAATTACGACAAAGTTGAACTTCGTACAAACATCGTAGTTTCAAAATAGGAAAACAAAAGGTTTCTCATTCCTTTTTTTTTATCTAAGCTTGGGCATAAACTATTTTATTATATTTTGTGTACAACGTAAATCTAAATCAGAGTTTTAAAGTTAGAAAGATAGTTAAAACAATTTTTGGTAATTTCTGCCTAAAAAGAAATGTATCTTAGAATATCCGAATAAAAGAAATCTGATTTGGATTAGTTTCAGTCTCAATGGAATTATAACGACTTTTTGGAAAGCTATTCCTATAAAAGGACTATTTCTGGATCGAATTTAATGAGGATCATATTTAAGTTAGTTTCAAAACGGGGATTAGCTGGTTAGCTGGAGATCAATCAGACTTTATTAAGATGGGCGTGTCTTAAAAAGTAATACAGTAGATAAAAAGGAAATGGGGGGGGGGAGGGGTAAATGTTTTAAAAGAGAAATGTATTTTCTGTTTATTTATCATTTAAAATTTAGGTAATATAACATCTTCCTCGGTTCTTTTTTTCTCTAAGCATATCATTGAGGGAAAGAAATTCAAAAGCAATTAATCTAATTTAAACTCAATAACCCTTGCAGTTATTTTTCTTTTCATACACCAATTTGAAAGTACACAATTTGTCAAAGTCTTAACTGATCGTCACCAATTAAATAAAAATTGGGAATAAATTTAACGGAAACGATAAAAATAAATACACCATTAAATCGCAATTTTAGAATGAGTCTAAATATCAAAAAAAATATTAATTTTAAACTTACCAAAGTCGTATTTCCCCTACAAGAAACTTTCCTAGGATCGGTGGATTGCGGAATAACGTCCACATTTCTAAAACGTTCACGTAAATTGATTGCGTCATGTGTTAAAACAGTTATTGGCCAATCAAATCGGTATATGTAATTTAATCTGCTACGTCGTTCGGGTTATTGGGTCATCTCGTGCTGTGCAGATTAAATGGCATATACCGACTTGCTTGGTCAATAACTATAACTTAATTTTTGTTGGGTCTGTTTAACATTCAACAAACATTCAACAAAACTAATCATATATGTAGCAGATAGGTCAAAGAAACAGCACCATATTTTTAAGCATTTGCCAACAGTTATTAACTCTCTATATTGTTACGCCCCGGTGATTTGAAAGCTGCTATATTTTTACTGTTGTCTCCGTTCCACACTTGATACACGCAGATGTCCGTTGTTGTTTTCTGATTTGTATTTTACAGAAGAAATAGCTTATTTTGACCTTATATTATATACTGACTTCTTTAAATCTGTATATCGCCTTTATTTATATGTATAATTGTTCCTTTTGTATGTGTTTATACTTTGTTTAAGTATAACGCACCAAATGTAACGTTACGTGTTCTTGTTTACGAAGAACTTGTGTATTACGTCACACATGGTATAAAATAAGGAACGCATGTTCCAACGTTGAGCTTCTCTCCAAAAACCTCCATGCAGTTAGGAGTCTCTCTAGAGTTTGCTGCACCAAGTAAGAGCACTTGGTGATAATGCAGTGCACCAAATAGATTTGGAGCACCAAGTAAAGTTGCTTGGTGAGAGTTTTTAGATGCTGTGCACCAAGTAAAGTTGCTTGGTGAGAGTTTTTAGATGCTGTGCACCAAGTAGATTTGCATGCACCGAGTACGCTTAGTATTTGAATGCCGTGCACCAAGTAGATCTTCTTGCACCGAGCGCTAGCAGAATTGTTTTATTAAACTTGGTGTAATGAAAGCACCTTACTGTATTACTTACTGTATATAATTATTAACGTATTTTGTTTCATGAACCACTGTATTTGATGTATTGTTTAAATAGAAATAACACAGTTTTATGAACTTCCATTATGATTTTTATTATTACTTCCTTTGCCGGAGGCCCACAAAAGTGACTACGGGTGTATATTTTGACAAGAAAACCTCGGAACGTTACAATATAATACTATAATAGCTGATGTTGTAACAACTATTACATTAACCGTAAGGAAAAGAAAGATCCCAATGAACATGATAATCAAATCATAAGAGATTCTTCAAAACATTTATCAATTTACTTACTTTGTCTATTTTTTCCATGTCTTTCTTTAACTGATCTATTTTGTTAATGAGCAGGAATTCAATTTTCTCTAGTTCATAGTTGATTTTCATAAAATTATCATCTGTGCCTGTTGCTATTTGTCTTCCATATTCCCCTAACACACAGGTTTGTTGACAAATCGCGTTGACTAATTCGAGACCAACAGGTGTTCCACTTAAAAATTGTTCACCTAAAAGAAAAATAGATTGAAGTTTGATGTAAACAATATTTTCTTCTATAAGACTGCAAGATTATTTGAATGTTGAACACGTTAAAGCTGTCTCGAAATGAAACGGTATCATCAAGAAAAATACCATTATTCTTCGTCTTTCACTTGCCATGCAGAATGCCAAAAACCTCCAAAAAAAAGAAAACATGTCCAAGCATCATTTTGGGAATTTGCTTGGTACATGAAACATTTGAATCAAGTTGCCTATCATATTTGAAGTATAAACTAGTCGATATTATTATATTAATATATAAGAGACCTTTGCCCTCAGGCTTGAAAATCAAAACATCCGTTGTACCTTGTGCATTGTTTCCATACACATATTGACCGCCCTGCTGATCGTCTGATAACTGGGTACCTCGTCATCGAGGGTTGTTAACCAAAGCCCCGGAATATTGATAACTCAAGTCTATTTACTGGAATAATAATTTCAGGTTACTGGAGGATGAAGTTGAGGACTATGCCAGTAAATGGGTTAAGCTTAATTCAGATAAATCAAATCAAGAAACTTTATCTCAATGAATCAAACGTGTTTGCTTTATTAAGACATCTTGATATATGTCTTAACATAGTGACTCAAGGGTGTATCACATCTTACACAAGAACGGCTGATCTTAAATTTAGGAACATTTTAATTCACATCAGATGTATGGTAACTAAAGGCAACCTTAGCATACCGCTGTTCAATAGTCATAAATAGGTAAAGCAAAAACAAATCCGGACCACAAATCAATATCTTGGGAAACACATCAACTATATTAAGAGGAAAAGTACGGAACAACAGAAACACTGATTTTATTTACAAAAACAAACGCCAATACACATAGAAACGGACTATTTGATAACAACTGCCAAATTCCTGACTTGATACAGGACAATTTAACAACAAATGGTGGGTTGAACCTGTTTGTATGGCTTACCAAACCTCCCACTCATATGGCAATGTAAAAAATAAAATCGCTAAAATGACAACATTAGATGACAAACACTCCGGATCGGGAGAAACACATAAATAAATTATACAATAGTACGGTATATCAAAGTTACAAAACGTGACGTATTTTTTGTAAAGTTCATTCCAATACAGATAAATTTCTAAACACATCATATATAAAATTGGGATTGAGTTTGTAATGGTGTTATTTTATATACATATTTCTAAACATTACAAGAATATTATCACCAGCCCAGTAGTCAGCACTTCGGTGTTGACATACATATCAATTATATGGTCGTTTTTATAACTTACCTGTTTGAAAAACTAAGAATCTTCTTATCCCAAGCATAGATTACCTTAGTCGTATTTGGCACAATAATTATATTAGAATTTTATGGTCCTCAAAGCTCTTCAACTTTGTACTTTTTTTTCTCTTTATAACTATTTTGATCTGAGCGTCACTGATGAGTCTTATGTGGACAAAAACGCGCGTCTGATGTATTAAATTATAATCCTGGTATCAATGTAGAACTGTGTTTCTAATGATGTAACTATTTGTACTTTTTATCCATATCGGTTCAAACTGTGTTATTGAAAACAAATAAATCATGTGCACATAGTTGCTTTTACTTTAAAATCCTATATACGAATTGACTGATTAATTGTCTTAACTTTTACATACATAAAACAAATGAAAATAGAATTCAAACCACAAACGATAAGACAAACACAATATCCAAATAGACTTACAGAAGAGACATCATAACAAAATACATGAATGTTGGATATATAAACACAGCGTATAGATCAACCAATTCGTAATGGTTTCCATAAAATTTACAAAGTGTCAATTTTAATAGTTCCTCCTCATAAGTCTGTTTGGACAGGTTTTTTTATAAGGAGTACTCTCCCAGTGTATATAAATTGTGAATCATTTTGACTGTCGTATAGTCCAATCAATCTAGCATTTATAAATTTGACCCTAACCCGAAAGTAATTGCAACAGAAGATTTTTTTTAGTTTTAATCTTTAGCATTATATCCCAAATATACACAGAAAAAAGTCCCATAAAATCTAACTAGAGGAAGGCTAAAAAAAATCACCATTCAAAATTCCGATGGAGATTTGCATTGAAAAGGGAGATAACTCTTGCAAAAAAGGCAAACACATCAATAAAAATTGACACAAAATTATAACGTTACCGCTTCTATTCATCAGAATGTATTGATTCTTGATTTTTTAGCGGTCTTTAGAGTATAAAAAACAACCCTAAAGGTGTTTTCATATATTTTATCAAGCTGTAATCTAGATTTCGTAATTCATTAGTTGATCATTTATTGAATTTTTCAACATGTCAAGGTAAAGAATCTCAAATTTAACCAAAATAATTAAACATGTATTCTTCTTTTTGTGGTTTAAAGTTTCTTTAGATAAGTAAGTTACTGAAAAAATATAATATACAGATATAAACAATAACAAATTTTCACATTATTTCTTCAAAATGGTTACAAAGCTTCAAATTTGCAATATCTTTAATGAAAAATGCACGAGAAAAATAAAACTACCCATAACACTTCGGTTTTGAACATTTCATGCGCAGAATATTATATAATTTAGTCAAATACAAACTTATAACCCCATCAAAGTATCATACTTTACATAAATTTCAAGAAAAAACAACCAAAAACTGATAAAAAGACTCATTTTTGCTAGAGTTATCTCCCCTTTCAGTGTTCATTTCCATAGGAAATTAAAAATGCTGATTTTGATTTTTCCTCAAGTTAGAATTTATGGGACTTTTTTAGATAAGTAAGTTACTGAAAAAATATAATATACAGATATAAACAATAACAAATTTTCACATTATTTCTTCAAAATGGTTACAAAGCTTCAAATTTGCAATATCTTTAATGAAAAATGCACGAGAAAAATAAAACTACCCATAACACTTCGGTTTTGAACATTTCATGCGCAGAATATTATATAATTTAGTCAAATACAAACTTATAACCCCATCAAAGTATCATACTTTACATAAATTTCAAGAAAAAACAACCAAAAACTGATAAAAAGACTCATTTTTGCTAGAGTTATCTCCCCTTTCAGTGTTCATTTCCATAGGAAATTAAAAATGCTGATTTTGATTTTTCCTCAAGTTAGAATTTATGGGACTTTTTTCTGTGTATATAAAGGGCACAATGCTATAGATTAGAACTAAAACATTTTCTGTTGCAATTAGTTTGAGGTTAATTCTTAGTTTGACTGTTCAAAGTAGTATGCGAGTATGTCTATTGTAGAATAAAGAATGATGGGGAAAGCTGCGTTTGTTTACTTGTTTAAAATACAAAATAAACGCTTTGAAAGAATGTGTTTACACAATTTAATTCGAATATACTGTAGAATATGTAAGTGCACAGTTTGTGCAGATTTTTAGTTAATCTATTATAATGAAATTATTAATCATTTTGATCATACCCCCTTTTGTAAATATTACATGCTCTGCATTTTACCAGCTTTTATGCCTAGTTTACACTTATTTGGTTTTTAGCTTTAATACCTAGCTTATGCTTGCATTCTGCTAATTACTTTTATCCTTTTAGTGCTTCATTTTGTGCTTTGTAATGTTTTGCATGTGTATTATGTGTTGTATCTTTATATAAAAGTCTTGTATGTCGGTTAAAAGCTCATTAGATCATATGTTGTCTCTGTTTGTATACCTTGCCGACTATTAATAAAGTTTATTTATTAACTACTATTATTAAACCCTTTTAATGTTATGAATAACAGAATTAAAGTCCAAAAAAGTGTAGTTAAAGCAGCTGAAACCGTAATATTGATTGTGATTCATTTCAACTATAAAATTTAATGCGATGCATTATTACTGCAAGTGCGATAATTTCTGATCTAGAATTTTGGAGGTGCAATGAATTTCCATTGTTGTTTTATATGATAATTCGACATGAAACAACTGAAAAGGTCTTTTAATGACTTTAATAATGACGATATTAACAATTTGAAATGCAAGATAGTCGTAGATGCTCACTTGAATATACATAGGTATAACCAACGTATTGTTTATTCCAGATGTTGTGCGTTATGTATCGGTCTCGTTAATTTTTTTCAGTAAGTTCGTTGAATCTATTCGCCATAGGTCAGTATAGTTCGTTAGTAAAACATCGAACACAAAATCACCTGTTATTAGCAAGCATTTAAACTACTCCAGCTATTTGACATTTCTAACATTTCGAATTGATGATTTAAACAACCTGAATTTTATATTTGCTTGACGTGAAACAGAACTTTACGGAGCTAGAGAAGCCGACTCATCGGCAGCGCCTGATTGCATATAAATATAAAAAAAGAACATGTGGTATGATTGCCAATGAGACAACTCACAACAAGAGACCAAATGACACAGAAATTAACAAATATAGGTCACCTTATGGCCTTCAACAATGAGCAAAGCCCGTACCGCATAGTCAGCAATAAAAAGCCCCGAATTGCAATCCAGTTTTTTACTTTAAAAAAGTATTTTAATCTTCAGGTCAAAGATCAAGCTCACACGAAAGTCAGGATGATATGTGTGACTTCGCTAAGGTGAAACAAATTCATATCATTCATATCAGAATATAGCTTGTGAGTTTGCCATAAGTTTGTCATGGATCCGAAAATATACTGGAGAAGAACATGAGAAGAATGTATATAATGTGTTTTAAAGCTTTCTCAACTGAATTAAGACTTAATATGATGAACATTAATTAATTTCCTTCAATGTAAAATGCATCGTATGTACTATAGAAATGAATTCAACGAAAATGAATATTTTGTATCATTATTCAATACTTAAATTGAATCGAATAACTAAAACAGCTTTTAGTGGAATTTGATCCCATATCAACAAGCTGAATTACAAAACCTGTTTTAAGTTATACAACATTAATAGTAATAACAAAAAGTGCATTTTTCTGTGAATGAAACTAAACTGCTGCTTTTCAATCTCCTCACACCTATATCATCAATTTATAAAAACAGTACACATTAATGTATTATTTCTTATTTTATTAAAAAAAATAATGAATTTGTCGGATGTTATTCATCATTCTACATTAGAAATTCATAACGGAAACAGTGAAAAGTATTTGAGAAATAATTTAACTTTGGCTAGTTTTTTTGTTTGATTTCTTCTTAAAGGTTAAAAAAAAGTACATTATCGGGTGGGTTTTTTTCTGTTTCACTTCCTATGTTGACATTCTTTTCCTTTTAATAACTGAAAACGCATCAGTCATGCGTAATCCATCTCTATTTAGGGGTTTTAAAAAATGAAGGTCACATAAATACTGATTAAAAAAGGTCAAATTAATCACTTGCAAGTGTATAATTCATCATCGATCTTTCTTTGCTTATTTTGAAAAAAAGTTTAACCATACTGCCTGCTTAAAGCGAATTATCATTTCACTATTTCACCTTCATTATTAATTGAACAATACAACCCAAAGTATAATTATTTTATATAGCTCGTAGCTAGTGCCCCTCTAACTACTCTGCCAAATCATTTTCATGATATAATGCAGCTTCCCTTATTTTCAATACAATTATGTTTTGCTTCAGATGTATAAAATCTATGATGTATTATTTTCATTTTTATAGCACTGGGAAGATACTCTGTTGGTACACTTTAGTCCTCGAAGGTATCTTCAGCAGTCGCTGCTTCAGTACTGACATGATTTGGAACATACTTTTCATTAATCTAAAGACTTTATTTAGAATATAACCTACTCCCTTATATATAGTTGATATTAGATGGATTATGTTTATGTCTTATAGCTCTCTGTGTGTTTTTGGCGTTCAAAAATTTGTCTTTTAAAGATCCTGCCGTGAATTAAGAAAAACTTTTCGGACTGATACAGTTTATTAGTATTATTCCCATTTGTTTAGATTATTGATTATTTTACTTCCTGTAAGAATGTCCTTATATAGTAAAATTGCTCTTTTTTTGGCATAGTTTTTAAAAGAAATATATAGCGTTAACTGCACTATGCGATAAAAGTATGACTTGCTGTTGCAACAGACTATTAATTTTGACGTCAATCATTGTCAATTTCATGTGCAAAGGCGGTGCTTGCAATTTGTTGCTTTGACAAACAAGAGGGTTGGATTTTATTAGCTTGACAAACAATTGAACAATACGGGAAAAATAGTAGATAACATTTAAATCTCGGTCTATTTCTGAAATTCATTCTTACATACTTTTGATTTTTTAACCCTGTATGCTAACATTGTAAATTTTAAAATTGTTTGTATGTACATTGAACGACAAATCTATGTGACGTATACAATTTTCTGACGTCAGACACACAAATCAATGAATGTGTTCGTAGATAGATGTTTTTGTGTTCTGTTAAATTGTTCCTTTTAAAATTGTTATACGATGATGACTGCTGCACCCATATTTTGACTATTTTATTTACTGTGTCTGTTTAGTTAACGCATCAATGTAAATATAACGGAATTTGTTTGATGAGACTGTCATCAAAGTGAGAGGGTTAGCGCTATAAAACCAGGTTTAATCCACCATTTTCTACATCTGAAAATGCCTGTACAAAGTCAGGAATATGACAGTTTTTGTCCATTCGTTTTTGATGCGTTTTGTTATTTGATTTTGCCATGTGATTATAGACTTTCCGAATTGATTTTCCTCTAAGTTAAGTATTTTTGTGATTTTACTTTTTAAATATTTGTGACATTTTTAGAGACTTTAAAATACTGTAGTTTCTGGTATAACGTTTTTGTTCTGCTTACTGCCGTTGAAGCCAAAATTGTTTGAATAATTTATAAGTCATTTGTTATAGATAAATAGTTATGACCACATCAGGTTTTTTTTGTAAGTTATTGAGTACTATGGAAAATGTATATAAGAATGAAATGGAAGGGGTATGTAGTAAACCTTGTTTAGACAAAATTCAAAAACAATACCGGGCAATCAAAGTTATGACACGATGCCTTTTTGGTACTTCATCTTGAAGTAAACATGACTTCATGTCTTCAAGAATGAGCAAAATAAAATACATCATAACAAGTTTAAGACAACCTTTAGCATCAACTTACAATGTAAGCAAAATTAAAAGTTTTAACTAGTCAATAATGATTTATATTCAGATAGACTTAAAAGACTCTTTTTAACTGTCAAGTTGATTCTTTAAGACAGCCTGTATGTATGCAGTGTTACATAAAGGGCTTCTTTTCATACTAAAAGCATTTTTTTTTACCCAGAAAATACATAAATAGCACTATTTGAGGTTGCACTTTGTATATACAAACCATACGGTTACCTCTTTCGGGGAAATATTGAATATTCATAGAAAATTAATTTTGTGTTTACATACTGGTTACACAGAGACATCACTTGGAAATATGTTACCAGTAAATATACATGTGCATATTGTTTATATTGAAATATATGGTAACCTTTCATTTGAGGTAGGGGTATTTAAGAAAATTAGTGTTGGTTTAAACTCTGAGAAGTTCAGAGCATACAAACGTTGAAAATATGCCGCACACAGCCCTATATTTTGACCTTTGAAAACAATTGTAGTGCATATGAACTTTCGATTCTAGAATAAGCTTTTTATCAAACTTCAAAGTAAAAGTGGTACAGTTTTAGCCGTAAAAGGAGTTCCTATGAGAAATTGCATTGTCAATATTTACAGAAATGCAACCTTGAAATAGTAAACAGTCAGTATAATAATGATATTAATGTTGTGTTTAACATTGACTACGGAAAATAGTAGCCAGAGTGAGAGACGATAGTGCACTCCCCTTCGGGTCGTCCACTATTGTCTCTCACCCTTGCTACTATTTTCGCATACTCAATGCTAAACACAACATTGTTATGAAATATATGTGAGTATAGTGTCAAAAATTGGTAAATTCCTAGTATATTATAATGTATACTAAACATTTTGCATACTTAACTTCCTAATCAATCAAGAATTAAAATTTGCACATTACCATTTATTCCCCATGTTTCAAGTTTCCCTATGATTTGATTCTCTTCGTTGGAACTCAGACTAAGATCTAGTATGAGCTTCTTCATCAGCTTGAATGCATTAGAATACATTACAGCATCCCATTTTGTAAAATCACAGTGAGCCCACGGATTTCTCAAATCTCGTCGTACCTTACATAGACAAAAAAAGTATATTACATGAAAAGCTTGATTAAAATGAGGAAATAGTTGGAACATTCATTAGCAAACCATCAATTTTGTTTTGCAGCCTGTTACTACATTTTGCCTACGGGATTCTTGAACAAATGGGTATTTTGATATCATGAGGACGATGACTATTTATACATAAATAAATAGTGACATTTACTTGGGTAAAAATTACACCGACGACTTAGATTGTTTTCCTAGTTGATATATTTATTAATTAAATTGTTTTCTCAAAGTACAAAAAATTGTATTGTCTAATGTTAAAGATAACCATCTGTTAACAATGGTTTGCGGTTCTATACACTCAAATAATTATGTTTCCTGTAATAGAAATTCCACTGTATCTCAAATAATTAAAATAACCTCGATTAGATCAGAAGTTCACATCATGCATTGAACTAAGTGCAGTTTGCATAATACTTGAATTATTTTATCATCTCAGCGTGTAGTTTACATCACTCGGTCTGTTTAATTTTCTCACTTGAAATATGCAATGATTTAGCGATTAAGACCAATGGTTTTATAAATAAACATTATAACTAGAAGAAAAAGACAAATATTGATATATTTTTAACAATTAGTAATATATCAGCGTACACAAATACTTTACGTACTTCAACTGCATCGGACCTTAAAGCTGGAGCGAATTTGTCAATGCTGATAACCAATTCCAGCAAAGCACTCGTTTCACATGTTTCATCAAACCCTGTATACTGTGCCATGTGTGTGAGTAGAAAAAGCTTTGATAAATCAACAGCATGCTTGATAGTGTAGTTGCACTTTGCCTTCTGGAAACGATACAGTGCTTTGTTGTTATTGACAGCTTCATAATTCAGGGGGAAATGTGTTGGTGGGTATTTTTCTAGATGAGTTGGATATATTTGAGTGTCGATCTTATGATAGCTATTTAGCTCATTATAAAGGTCTGATAAAATGGGAGCAATGTAGTTCCTCAATGCTGGTGCTATAATACTATGAAGACATATTCCAACAACCAACCATCTTTTTTTGTTATCATCTAAATCCGCTGGAGTTGCTGTAAATATGATAACAAATTAAGAATTAATAATTGCCACATAAGTATCAGTTAATTATTTGTTGAAATGCACATCTGGTGCAAGAAAATTGGTACCGTAAATTAATTTGATCTTACCCTTTATAGTCAGGATACGCTGCGGATTCAAACAAAGCACTCTACTTAAATTCAGTTTGAATAGTTATATTTTGGGCTCTTTATAGCTTGATGTTCGATATGAGCCAAGGCTCTGTGTTGAAGTCCGTTCTTTAACCTATAATGGTTTACTTTTACAAATTGTGACTTGGATGGAGAGTTGTCTCATTGGCACTCATATCACACCTTCGTATGTCTATCTGTGATTTTGTTTTTTCAGTAGCTGAAACTCACTGGTATGTAAGAGATAATAATTTAATATTTTTCAGCATTATAATCCAAAACATGTTCCGTACTACAAATCTGAATATTTTTTTCATTTTTTTTATATATAGGTCAGGGTGTCTTAAATTGTGAACTTTCCATTTCTATGTATCAACATTCCAGCAGCCCCTGAATACAGAGTATATATTTCCCAATTGATACGATATTCCCGTGCTTGTATTTCCTATCATGATTTCCTCGATAGAGTGTTGCTACTCAGAAGGAAGCTATTAAACCAAGAGTTACAAATAATGAAGTCGAAATCATTCCTTCGTAAATTTTACGGACGCCATCACGATTTTGTTGACCGTTATGGAAAAGCCTGCATACTGAGTAATTGATACGATATTCCCGTGCTTGTATTTCCTATCAAGATTTCTTTGATAGATCTAGAGGATTTCTGCTCACACGGAAGCTATCAAACCAAGAGTTCCAAATGGTGAAGTTGAAATCATCCTTTCTTAAATTTTACGGACGCCATCACGAGTTATTTGACCGTTATGGAATAACTGTTTCATAGATGATAATATTATTGAATATGTTTCTTACGTCGTAACTACAATCCCTTTCCCTTTTCATGACTATGACCTATCGAGTTGAACTATTTACCGGGTTTGTAATAACATAAGTAACACGACGGGTGCCACATGTAAATTAGGATCTGCTTAACCTACTGGAGCACATGAGATCACCCCTAGTGTTTGTTGGGGTTTGTGTTGATCAGTCTTAGATTTTCTATGTTGTTTCTTGTGAACTATTAATTGTCTATTTGTCCTTTTTTTCATTTTAAGCCATGGCATTGTCAGTTCATTTCCGATTTAAAAATTTGACTGTTCCTCTATTATCTTTCGCTCCTCTTTTACAATTTTTTAACTACTTAAAAATATTTTCCTTTTGATTTTGCCATTTGATTTGGAACTTTCCAATTTGAATTTTCCTCAGAGTTCAGTATTTTTGTGTTTTATACTTTTTCCAGCTCAACATAACATGAGTTTTTCTTGTGAAAAATATGTCGATTATGATATATATGTCGTGTACAAGTTGCGATTTTGTACAGGTTATAACGTGTACAAATATTGTACATGTTATAACTTGTATAATGCAAAAATACAAGTTATAACATGTACAAAAGTACCTCGTACATGTTATAACCTGTACAAAATATTGCTTAAAAATGGTTTTAACTTGTACAAAATCGAAAAATAAGGATATGTTTCTATTATCGTAACAGACGTTATTAACCTCAATAGTATTTTCACTACTTTTTTATTATTCCTTCATGTTAGTGTGTTTTGTCCTTTTTTGGTATAGTTAATGGCCAGGGGTCGGTATTACGAAGCATTCCTAAGACCTGTCATAAAATATATCTTAGGACATATCTTATGATATATCTTAGAACATGTCTTATGATCCTGTTATGTCTATCTATGGTCATATCTTTATTTGATGAATTATAATTGTGAGTGTCCACTTTGAGGGTAATAGTAAAATAGTTTCATTCTAGTTGACACTAAAAGACATAAGAGGATAGCCAGGACAGATGTGTCTACAAATAAAATTGGGAATGCAAATGGGGTATGTGTCTAAAAGATAACAACACACCTATGGAGCAGACAACATCCAAAGGCCACAAAAACATGTTTTCAAAGTAGAGGATATATATTTAAAACATCAAAATGACATTCGCCTCATGCAATGATGTTATAGTTTATAAACAAAAATTAGTTATAAATTTACATAAGTGACATGCCGAAGGCCAAAAATGTTGAAGAGTAGATCCAAAGACATTGATAATGAAGCGTGGTCCAATGAAAACTATTTCAGCTCTCTCTTGCTTTTACAGAGTAAGAATATAAGACATTGTTTAAGTCTTTGCATGCTATACAAAGAGAGGGAGGAATATTTCCCAAAATTATTAGGCATTGTTCTTAAATTTTTTGGAAGAATTTAGTTACTAGAACTAGTATGTAATGTAATTGTCATTTAGAAAATGCACACCAAGGGTGACTGGGGTATAGAAATATGGTCACTTGGTCTTCTCCCGACCGGCAGTAAAACGCTTGCCGAAGTGGGGCGTCCGTTTAGCTGTGCGGGATGTATCAAGTTCGCAGTCACGTCCGGTCAGAAGGGGGGCGTTAAATCCGATGCCTCGAGTAAAGAGAGTGCCACGCTCTTTGCACGTTAAGAACCCTTGCAACAACTCTTTGAGGGGTCCACACTTATTTAAGCCATGATGGACTGCATAAAACATACAATTACATGAAAACACATTTTGCCAATATAAGTCATGAAACAAATATTCCTAAAACTTTGTGATCATTCTCCTCTACGGAAAAAGACACGTTCTGGCCTTTTTATTGTTGTTCTTTATGCATTGGTGAATTTAAATGTACATTTTATTTCATTAAGATTTATCTTAAATTTTGTACAAGTTAAAACCATTTTTAAGCAATATTTTGTACAGGTTATAACATGTATGAGGTACTTTTGTACATGTTATAACTTGTATTTTTGCATTATACAAGTTATAACATGTACAACATTTTTGTACATGTTATAACCTGTACAAAATCGCAACTTGTACACGACATATACATTGATACACATAACTTGTATTGAATATGATCGCAGTAGTCTTAATTGAAATAGGAATACATACCTGTTACTAATGGAGAGTTTGATGTTATCTCATCGACTGCATCTTGTAACGATTGTGATATTGGTAATTTATAGTTATCTGAAATGGAAGGTTTCTCAGCCATGCTCTTTTTGTGACAATACTGTATGAGTTGCTACAGAATGTGATCATACATAGTGTCTTCCATTACTTAAGCTGTTGTTTGGTTGTTGTTGGTTTTTGTTTCATCATTTGTAACTTTCTTTTTGCTGATAAATCATTCTGTAATATAATAATTTAAAGCATAGAGTCATTGACCAGTTACGGTTTTCAAAATAGTTTTACCCAGTATGACTTTTTTTTACAAAATGACATATTTGATGGTTTGTGCATTATGTATTAATATGGCATTTTTTCTCTCAAGTTTTAGTAAGCTGCATCATGCATTTGATTTTCATTTTTTTTTGTTTTAACGCCACTTTTAAACACCGCATTTAGGCTATTTCGTGGCGGCGGCCATTTTTATTGGTCGGTGAAGCCAGCGTACCAAGAATAAAACCAGCGACCTTCGATAGGAAAACTGACAATCCTAGTCAATTAAGATTGGAGTCGAGTGCACCCGCACGAGCGGGGTTCGAACTAATTGTTTTACATTGTCTTATCGGGGCCTTTTATAGCTGACTATATGCGGTATGGGCTTTGCTCACTGTTGAAGGCCGTACGGTGACCTATAATTGTTAATGTTTGTGTCATTATGGTCTTTTGTGGATAGTTGTCTCATTGGCAATCATACCACATCTTCTTTTTTATATTATAATTTCAGTGTTGACTGGCTGGTGATTACAGTATTAACTACTTAAACCACACGGCCGCCGAGACCCTTTTGTATAAAACATGTAGGGGGTAGTAATATAAGCATTTATACGATTTTGCTAAGACAAAACGTATACTTAGGAATTAAGTTATTGTTTCGCTTGACAAAAACAAATACAATTCAACTAAGTAAGTTTTTTATAATTTCATAATTTCACACTTAACAGCGGTGTAATACTGTTACTTTAATTATTTATCCCTTATTTTATTTAATTTTACTTACACTGTATCGTAGTCCAAATGTATCCGTTCATTGTATGTTCATTTGTGTGTAATGTCTTTTCAATCATTTTAATTGATATTTTATAGTGTGTCTTTCTATGTTGTCAGTGATGTTACATTTATGTTGCAGATAAGGGTGAAGGTTTGGTATTATTAAAACGTTTAAACTCTCTATAATTGTTTGCACCAGTCCTAATTCAGGAATCTGATGTTCAGTAGTTGTTGGTTGTTGATGTGGTTCATGTGTATTTCTAGTTTCTCGTTTTTTTATATAAATTTGAACGTTGGTTTAACACCAGTAATTTGTGGGGACCCTTTATAGCTTGCTGTGAGCCAAGGCTCGGTGTGAAGACCGTACTTTGACATATAATGGTTTACTTGTAAAAATTGTGACTTGGATTGGGAATTGTCTCATTGGTACTCAAACCGCATCTTCTTATCTTATAGTATGATTAAAATATATCATTTTGTCATTTATGCTTTGGGTCAGAAATAGAGGCAACAGTATTATACCGCTGTTCAAAAGTCATAAATCGATTGAGAGAAAACAAATCCTGGTCAAAAGATTTTATTGAGAAAGCGAAATCGAATTGATTACGAAAAGAGAACCGCCAAAACCTGTGAATTAAATGAATCAGAGATGTGTCAGTATTTTAATAATTAGGGGGGAGGTATAAAAAGAATAGTATAATATGACTCTAAAATCTATATTGAATGATGTTATCGGGATTTAAGATTTGACAGTGTTAGAAAGTGGTGAAAAATTTAAAAAGGCTATCATTAATTGATCCTTTATGGGCCAGTAAATACTACCATGCCACCTATAACAAACGGTTTGTGTTTACAAAAATAAGGTAACAATTCACAAAAGTTATATATAAACAATCAGTAAACAAATCTTTTGGGAAGCAAAGATACTGTAAAAAACGTCTCTACTTTTTAAGTTTTAACCTCGTCGTATTTCATAAACTTGAGTCAAGCGTAAAATTCATTCATACCGCCTTTTTTGTCCTAACTCTTTGAAGGATAATAATAATCAAATTGGAGATATCTATTTCATCTGAAAACAAACCTTTTTATAATATTCATTATACTAAGTTTAACATAACATTTTAAAATATGCTATTATAATAAAACTACTTAAAAGACTTCCATTGTACTACGACTAAAAGTCAATTTGCAAGATACTGCAGTTCATAAATGATTTATATATCCTGCAAAGTATATTCAAATTTAGATATTTTCACAAAAGTTTTATAACAATTCAAGTAAATCGTTAGGTTTGAAAATGCACAATTGTATTGATATTCATAATGGCTTGATTTGTCAATTATTTTTTTTTAATTTCAATTTAGTTTGTATTTGTTAAATGATAGCTTATAATAAAGCTGACATATGCAGACATGATTATAACAAAAAGTTGACCGTTGTTATTATTGACATTTTTACCTATTCGTCTGTTTTGTTCACCCATCGTTGTCCATATAATGAATTGTATTATGCGACTGTCATACACGTGGGAGGTTTGGCTAGTAATTATACCAGGTTTAATCCATCATTTTCTACAGAAAAAATGCCTGTACCAGGTCATGAATATGATGAATAAGGTTGATCTTTTGATTTTGCAATTCGCTTAGGGACTTTCCGATTAGAATTTACCTCAGAATTCGGTATTTTTGTTATTTCACTTTGTAATATCCGGTCCGAGATGTCTGAATTGGCTGTCCAACTTTTTTCGGTCGATTTGACTCTAGCTGATTATACACAATCTTGTTTTTCATAAAACAGTTAAATTTACTATATAAACTGTTCTCTTGTACACCAATATTAAAATGCTGCAAACGTATTATTCACAATGCATTCTTGATTCAAATAGAAAATAAGATATTAATAAAATTAAATAAAACTAGAGGCTCTAAAGAGCCTGTGTCGCTCACCTTGGTCTATGTGAATATTAAACAAAGGAAGCAGATGGATTCATGACAAAATTGTGTTTTATAGTTTAAACATATTTATTCATCATCAATACAAATATATAATCATACAAAAAAAACACAATAATAACAGGATTCGTAAACAAGCTATATATAGCTTATGTTAATCCGTTCCCTTGAAATACTAACTCCAGTTAACTATTACATAAATATAGCATGCAATATTACAATGATATGGAATAAGAATAAATTAGTTACTATGTAACTGAAAAAGAAAGGAGGGAAAATTTTAAAATAATGAAAAGAAATATAAGAAAAGAAGAAAAGAAAAAAAAGGTTAAAAAAAGAAAAAAGAAAACTTCACTGAAATACTATACACATGTTTAGATGGAATGCAGCTTTGTGAAAATAGTGAATAACAAATTGTGTTTTGGTGATGGTCTTGCTGCTTACAATTATCTCTATCTATAATAAACTTGGCCCAGTAGTTTCAGTGGAAAATGTTAATAAAAATTTACAAATTTTATGAAAATTGTTAAAAATTGACTATAAAGGACAATAACTCCTTAGGGACTATTGACTATTTCGGTCATTTTATAGACTTTATCAACCAACAGATCGAATGGAAAACAAATCCCATACCCTTAATTGGTGCAGGCATTGTCTAAAGAATAATGGTAGTTTATACCTGGTTTCACTGCTAGCACAACCTCTAAATTGTAAATGTTTTATGTACTGAGATAAATTCGAAAATATCAATCTTTATATACATTTCACTGAAAATAATTCTTATATGGTACGTCCCAACCTCATTCTGGATTGTTATACATCAGGAACACTTAATAAGTCCTCTTACATGTTACCCTGGAGCAATACTTTCTATTTCCGCTTGTTGTTCCTTTATTTTTTATTTTTTTAACTTTGTTTGCTCATATTCTTTCTTTATTTTTTGTTTGCTGTTTTACTACCAATGTGCCATGAAATAAATCAGCAGTAAAACGGAATTGAACAAGTATACGAAGTGCTTCAGATGCATAAAATTTAGAATATTTAGAAATATCATCAGCTCAGTCAGTAGTCAAGGAGTCAGTCGTTCAGATGTATCCGAACTTGAATGCTTTATCTTAGCTACCTTACAGAAATGAAATAAAAAGAATAGTCAAATCAATCTGAGATCATTTCTCCTTTTTCCTCAATCTAAAGTATAGGGATTGGTGTTTTGACATTTTTTTTATATATACGTCAATGAGACGATTACTAATGACAAAAGTGAAAGAAGTCATATTACAAACGTATTGATTTCTGACAAGATGAAATATGTTATGTGTTGAATGATTAAGGCAATAGTACTATACCGGTGTTTAGAAGTCATGAGTCGATCTAGAGAAAAGCAAGTTCAGGTTACAAACTAAAACTGGGGGAATCACATCAACTATAAGAGAAAAGATACTTACATTAAAAAGTCGCCGCCATTTTATGACAATACTACGATCGTGGATACGGCTTCGTGATTATTTAAAAATGTATTTGGGGAAAAAACCTTGAATTCGATATCATTGTAAGTGTTTCTTTTTTTAGATTCTATAACCTGGTCTGTTTTTGTAAACTAGGTTATAAGCGTTATTTCATTCATACCAACTTGTTTATGCTAACCTTTTTCAGCATGGTAATAATAACAATTTTTATTTTTTGTATTTCCTATTTTCAACAGTTTTAACAGGTGTTTTGATAAGACAACTTCCGAACCTGTACGTGCAATTTTGAATTTGAATTGAAATGTAAAATAATTGTTTTAGATACCCAGGACGATCTCTTTTGTTTACTTATTTGATCTTTCACATGTACACTACCTTTTATGGATCAGCATAAATTATTTTATTAACGTTTCGTTTGTACACATATTTTACGGTAGCTTGACTTATTTTAAATGAGTTGCAACGCATGACGGACTTTAACGTGTTTACAGCTTATCGATGATGATGGGAATTTATTACGACCTAGATTGGCTATACAGTCCTCGAACGGTCGGCCATGGCTTGCGCCTTTTGTGTCATTTAAATTGTTTGTTTTACAGGTTATAGGAATGATTTGAGTGAACAGTAAATCGGCTTCAAAGTAGCAACCCTTCATCATCACCTCATAAGGAACATTTATGTCATGACTGGTTTCATTCCATTCAGTGGTTCTCTAAAATAAGACATTGCTTGTATTGTCCATAGGGTCTTATGTTAAAGTAGGTCTCCCGCTTGCGGCCATCTTGGGTGATGGGTCGGCAGCAACACTTGGTCAGCATCTCATAAGGAACATTCACGTCATATTTGGTTACTTTCCCATTTTATGGTTCTTTATTAGTTGACATTTGTATGTATTTTTCATTTGCTGAGATGGTCCTATTTTAAACGGAGTTCACCCCAATCCCGCCCCCCCCCCCCCCCCCCCCCCCCGGCTGGTGGCCATCTTGGATGACTGATTGGCTTCAAAGTAACACCACTTGGTCGGCACCTCATAAGAAACATGCATGCCATGTTTGTTTTCGTTCCATTTAGTGGTTTTCTAACAGAAGATATCTGTCTGTATTTCCCTGTTTTCATGAAAGTTTGGTGACTTCTTCTGACATAACAGTTACACCATAGACATCCCAAATAACACCATAACGTGACGGTACCCAAATTGCACCTATTTTGACAGTTTTTTCACCTACGTTTTTTTATGATCAAGAAAAAAATGTCCATACTGGGTTTATTTTGTAGCCCTATCCTTCTTTATTGTATAGGTAAACCAATACCTCCAAACTATCCATGATTCTGTAATGAGGAGTACCCAAATTGCATCCATGCTTAAATTCACATCGTCAAAAGTCTAATAACCGAGCTTTTGTTTAATTTCTTCAAATATTTTGAACAATTGGATATTAGTCCATGCTTAATCTTCATATTTTACGAAATGGATACTTATAATATATTGTATTTGCTAATTTTAAGAAGATGACGCTTTCATGACGTCGCATGATGAGGTTTTCGTACATTTTGCTTTTTCAGTAAACAGTCCATCTGTTGATAAACACTGTGAACGTTTTGTGTATATCTAAATATGTTTACCTATGTTAAAAGACGTGCATAGTACCAAATCATAAAAATACAAAGTGATTAGTCTCTAGGAAATCTTGTAGGATTTCTGTTGCTATTTTTTCTAAATAGGTGCAATTTGGGTACTCGGTGCAATTTGGGTACCCTTACGTTAGACTTCCGATATTACACATTAGACTTCTGAAATTATTTAATATACTGGTACATCCATTAAAACAAGATTGCACACTGACACACTGAAATGTCTCGCCTTCTTTTCTAACCATTGATATTACGTTGATAGTCTTAAATATAAAGGCTTTACTTCAACTTTCACATAATCTTAACATGATCAAGGAATATGAGGTCAATGTCATACAAACGGAACAAGAAAACCATGTACACCTTACAATCATTAAATACGGTAAATAAAGTTGACATATTGCATATAGTTTAAGTAAAACATACCAAAACATTGAACAATGAATCATGAAAATGATGAGAAAGATTAAATAAAACCTGCAAGACCTACATGTACATCATAAAATATTTCCATGGACCTATTGAATAATGTATTAGAAAACAAGAATGTGCCCATAGGTTAACAAGAGTGCACACGCTGAAATGTATCGCCTTCTTTACTAATCATTGATATTATGTTGATAGACGATATTATGTTGATAGACCTAAATATAAAGCTTTATTACAACTATCACATAAACTCAACATTAACTAAGAAAACGAAACATTGATCAATGAACCATGAAAATGAGGTCAAGGTCAGATGAACAATGCCAGACAGACATGTACAGCTAACAATTCTTCAATACAACAAATGTAGTTGACTTATTGCTTATAAATTAAGAAAAACAGACCAAAACACAAACACTTAACACTTACCAGTGGACCGTGAAAATGAGGTCAAGGTCAAATAAAACCTGTGTAACAGACATAAAGATCATAAAATATTTCCATACACCAAATATAGTTGACCTAATGCATAAAGTAATAGAAAAATAGACCAAAACTCAAAAACCTTAACTTTGACCACTGAACCATGAAAATGAGGTCATGGTCAGATGACACTTGTCAGCTAGACATGTACACCTTACAATCATTCCATACACCAAATATAGTAGACCTATTGCATATAGTGTAAGAAAAATAGACCAAAACACAAAAACTTAACTATAACCACTGAACCATGAAAATGAGGTCAAGGTCAGATGACACCTGCCAGTTGGACATGTACACCTTACAGTCCTTCCATACACCGAATATACTAGACCTATTGCTTATAGTATCTGAGATATGGACTTAACCACCAAAACTTAATCTTGTTCACTGATCCATGAAATGAGGTCGAGGTCAATTGAAAACTGTCTGACGGGCATGAGGACCTTTCAAGGTACGCACATACCAAATATAGTTATCCAATTACTTATAATAAGAGAGAATTTAACATTACAAAAAATCTTAACTTTTTTTTCAAGTAGTCACTGAACCATGAAAATGAGGTCAAGGACATTGAACATGTGACTGACGGAAAGTTCGTAACATGAGGCATCTATATACAAAGTATGAAGCATCAAGGTCTTCTACCTTCTAAAATATAAAGCTTTTAAGAAGTTAGCTAACGCCGCCGCCGCCGGATCACTGTCCCTATGTCGAGCTTTCTGCAACAAAAGTTTCAGGCTCGACAAAAACTCTAATTTGACATTGAAATTAGAAAGATCGCATCATGAGTTTCAAGTTGATTGGACTTCAACTTCATCAAAAACTGCCTTGACCAAAAACCAAAAAGTGGGAAAAACGGACGGGCTAACTAACAGACGCATATACCAGAAAACATTATGCCCATACATGGGGCATTAAAAGATCAAAACTCAAAATATCAAAATTTCAAATGTAGTTGCCCTATTGCATCTGTATTAGAAAAAAAGACCAAAACTAAAAAACTTAACTTTGACCACTGAACCATGACAATGAGGTCAAGGTCAGATGCTACCTGACAGCTAGACATGTACATCTTACAATCATTCCATATACCAAAAATAGTAGGCCTATGGCTTAAAGAATAAAACAAGAGTGTAAACCCTGAAATGTCTCGCCTCCTTGACTTATCATTGATATTATGTTGATAGTCCTAAATATAAAGCTTTATTACAACTGTCACATAAACATTAACCAAGAAAACTAAACAGCTGTCACATAAACTTAACATTAACCATGAAAACTAAATATTGTCAAATAAACCATGTAAATGAGGTCAAGTTCAGATGAACCATGCCAGGCAGGCATGTACATGTACGGCTAACAATTCTTCCATACGACAAATAAAGTTGACCTATTGCTTATAGTTTAAGAAAATCAGACCAAAACACAAAAACTAAACACTGAGCAATGAACTGTGGAAATAAGATCAAGGTCAAATAAAACCTGTGCGACTGACATATAGATCATAAAATATTCATATACACCAAATATAGTTGACTCATTGCATAAAGTATTAGAAACAAGATGCTCCACAGGGCGCATCTTTATACGACCGCAGAGTTCGAACCCTGAACAGTTGGGGCAAGTATGGGCACAACATTCAAGCTTGATACAGCTCTGAATTTGGATTGTGATTAAAAAGTTGACACAACATAGGTTTCTGAAACAGAATGAATGTGGTCTAAGAACTTAAACTTAAAATTTTAAATTGGACATTAACCCATTATGGGCCAATATCCAAAATCTAAACATATGGTTAGATTCAGCATATCAAAGAACCCCAAGAATTCAATTTTTGATGAAATCAAATAAAGTTCAATTTTGGACCCTCTAACCCTCAATGTGGAACAATTTGATAACTGCGCCTAAATATCAAAAATCTAAATACATGGTTAGATTCAGCATATATAAAAAAAAACATATATTCAATCTTTGTTGTAATCAATCAAAGTTTAATTTTGGAAACCCTGAAAACTGGGCCTATAATCAAAAAGCTAAATACAAGTTTTGATTCAGTATATCAAAGAACCCCAAAGAGCCGTGGTGTAGTGGTTAGCGCATCGGACTACTAGCACAAAGGTTACTGGTTCAATCCTCGTTCCAGGGAGAAAATTTCAGGGACTGAATTTTCGGCTCCCCCTCGACACCATTTGCGAGTATGATCTTGAGAAACGATGCTAGTCTGTTGGATGGGGAAGATAAATGGCTGACCCGTCTTTCGAAAAAGAGTATGCTAATGCCACTACAAGGGCAGCACTCGCACCCGCAAAGTGGAGAGGGATTTATATAAGTTGTAATAACTTGTTTCCCAATCCACTATAAATAAATATGTTTAAACTACAAAGAACCCCAGGATTCAATTTTTGTTGATATCAAATTAAATTTAATTTTGGACCACGATTTGAACCAACATGAAAACTGGTCCCATAAGCAAAAATCTAAGTTCATGTTTAGATTCAGCATATCAAAGAACCCCAAGAATTCAATTTTTGTTAAAATCAAACTAAGTTTAATGTTGGATCCTTTGGACCTTAATGTACACCAATTTGAAAACAGGAACAAAATTTTAAAGAATCCACAAACACAGTTAGATTTGGCATATCAATGAACACAATTATTCAATTTTTGATGAAATCAAACAAAGTTTAATTTTGGACCCTTCGGGCCCCTAATTCCTAAACAGTTGGCACCAAAACTCCCAAAATCAATCCCAATCTTCCTTTTATGGTCATCAATCTTGTGTTTTAATTTCATAGATTTCTATATACTTATACCAAAGCTATTGTGTGAAAACCAAGAAAAACGCTTAATTTGGGCCCTTTTTGGTCCCTTATTCTTAAACTGTTGGGACCAAAACTCCCAAAATCAATCCCAACCTTCCTTTTGTGTTCATAAACCTTGTGTTCAAATTTCATAGATTCCTGTTCACTTAAACTTATTATAATAAGTTTTAGTGCGAAAACCAATGTGTCTTCAGACGAGGACGACAACATGACGCCAATATCATACCAATATACGAGCAGTCGTATAAAAATGGACAAAATTCAAAAACCTAACATTGACCACTGAACCATGAAAATGAGGTCAAGGTCAGATGACACCTGCTAGCTAGACATGTATAACTTACAAACATTCCATATACCAAATATAGTAGCCCTATTGCATACAGTACTAGTATAAGAAAAATAGACCAGAAGGCAGAACACAAAAACTTAACTATAACCACTGAACCATGAAAATAAAATAAGGTCAAAGTCAGACGACAACTGCCAGTTGGTACACCTTACAATCATTCCACACACAAAATATACTAGACCTATTGCTTATAATATCCAAGATATGGACTGGACTACCAAAACTTAACCTTGTTCACTGAGTTTGAGGTCAAATAAAAACTGTCTGAAGGGCATGAGGATCTGCAAGGTATGCACATACCAAATATAGTTATCCTATTACTTACAATAAGAGAGAATTTAACATTACAAAAAATCTAAACTTTTTTTTCGCGTAGTCACTGAACCGTGACAATAAAGTCAAGGACATTGATCATGTGACTGATGGAAACATAGTAACATGAGGCCTCCTTATATAAAGTATGAAGCATCCACTGGCAGGTTTTCCATCTTCTAAAATATATAGCCACTGCCACACCCCTATCCCTACATAGAGCTTCAACAAAAAACAGAACACAAACACTTAACTACATTCACTGAACCATGAAATTGAGGTCACGGTCAGATGACACCTACCTGTTGGACATGTACACATGTCCTTTCATAAATTCTAAAATATAAAGCTTTTAAAAAGTTAGCTAAGACTGCTACCGCCACCTCCACCAGACCACTATCCCTATGTCAAGCTTTCAGCGAAAAAGTCACAGGCTCGACAAAAACCATAGACATCCTTTTAGAATAAGAATTTAAGATATTATCTTAGTTGCCTCCAATGTCTTAAATTATTTACAGCAGCAACCTTAATAATGTGGACTGTTTTCCAATTATGACAGAAAATAAACATACTTGTCTAGAAGTTTTATAGAATAATTTTCATAACTGTCAATGTTGCACCCACTGCAAACTATAATAAAAACAAAAGTATATGTCATCCCATATTTAATTTTTCATTTCTGGGTATAAGAATAGACTCGATTTTTATTAAATTAAATTCACTTTTTAAATAATTAACAACAAAACAATACAAAAAGACAGTGACAAGGCATAAAATATAACAAGTTTACAATAATGTCTTATACAAACCCCAATGGATACTTAAATGAATAGTTCAAAATGTCATCATGTGAAATACTATAATTCCTACTTGATAATTGTTTACAATAGATAATACCATTATTGCCTCTGCTGTAATCAGCTGATTCTGTTTTATATTGCACTATCAGATAAATAATATATATGAGTCAGGTCCTGTTTTTTGGCATTACAAAATTTTGTGACAGATGAAATCTCAATAGTTTAACCCCTTTGGTCTTAAGCCTATTATCATCTTTAATGTGACTTCAAAATTAAAGAAAAAGACCCACTAATCCCTATTTTTCTTAGTGCTCTATACACAAACAGAAATACACATCTAGTGAAAGTTAAAGTGTCTTGTTATATAAAGTATATTTCGAATACAAAGATGGTTATATATAGTATATTTTAAATACATTTAAGTTTAATCATTTTATTAGAAGAATTCATTGACTCTTTACAATGCAAAAAATCAGTTCTTATTCAAATGAGCACTTTTTGGTGCCAAATACTCTTATTTTTTTCAAAGCACAGAGACCCTTTTTACAATTTTACTCCATAATTATGATGTATACAAATTTTCTTTCTAATGGGACATCATTTATAAAAATGTTGTTAATTTCAATTTAAGTCTTTCAGAAGCAAACATCCTAAATTTGAAAATTCTACATCAAGTACATTAGTAACTTTAATTCTGTTTGACTTTGTTTTAAATTTATCATTATCTTGTTTTCAAAACAATAAGAAAACATCATATTAAAGCTGTTATCTTGTTTGAAAAAAAAATAAGAAAACATCATATTAAAGCTGTTATCTTGTTCGAAAAAAAATTGAAGAAAACATCATATTAAAGCTCACGTTAAACATTCTAAATTAAAATCGTCAATCTTTGGAGTCAGACAAATAATCTTAATAAACTTTGAATAGACAGTGCATGTTATGACATATGGCCTACAAAGAAACCATAGTAGTAAACTAAATCAATTTAACCCAGACAAAAAATAAATTTTCTTTGAACCACTAATATCGAATACAATGTGTGTACTCAAGAGAAAATAAATTATCACATTTCTTCTTTATCTACATATAAAGTAAGCAAAGAGTTCACAAAGAAAAATTGTTTTGTTTTGAACAAAATAAATATGAAAAAATTAGCTTATGTTAACAAAATGATAACAAAACGATAACTCCCATTTCTGAAACATGACCTTGAGTAATTTAACATTTTCTACCAATAGCCCTCAAAAATAAAGAAAAGATACTAAGAATCTACTTTATATCTTAATATAACTTGTAAAAATGATCCATTTCATGTTAAGAATATGTTACTTTAATCATATTTTTCTTAATTCAAAATAATCTGCAGTTATTTCCCTTTGATCAAAAGTAACACAATTAAAAAAAAAATCTTACTTTCCTTCTCTGAGGAACAAATGTGAATTTAAGACATAAAGCTTTTTTCATTGTTATAAAATAACAGGATTTCATTTATTGAAATTCTTAAAATTATCATTCTCTTTTTATTCAAGAGAAATGAACATTTAAACACTTTCAAACAAATATCTCATCACATTTAAAGATTCTCGCATATAAATATGTATTAAGTACACTATATACTTACATCTTATTCAATTGAATGTGTACCAAGTATGTTAAATCTTGAGGTTGTTTTTTCTTTCAGTGAACACAGTGTTATTTTAGCTATTATAAAACAAAATGGTAAAATTGGTTGTTTCCAAATTTTGTATACTGCAAATAATGAAATTACTGTTAGGTGTTTATTAATGGGAATTATGCAAATTATGGAGTATCGTAACATTCAGATATCCCATACTTATCTTTGTATGATTTTCAGGAAATGGCAATCGGTTATCTTTACTCTTCACTTTTAACAAATATTACAATGAATTAATAGTTGCAACAATTTCTGAATTGACATTAACCCTTTCCTCCATAATGACGCATAATGAGAACATCTGACTGGAATTGCATTGATGAACTATTCTTTTTATTTACAATGCATTGATACGATTTTTTTTTTATTGAAAAAATCCTATGCAAATCAAGTATGTAAAAAAATAATTCCATGGAGGAAAGGGTTAACTAGTAATGACATAGTTTTCCATGGTTATTTTACATTTTATTGACCAGGTTCATTGAACAAACAAACACCCTTAACATCATTGGTCTGTGTACACATTCAAATAGATCATCTGTAACTATATGTATTATGCAATATTTGTATTAAAGCTTTATGCTTGCTCAAGGCCACTCAAATGGTTGTATAGTAAAATTTTGTGTTGTGAGTTTATGATTGGAACCTATCTAAATATATATCGTCAAGCATATAAATCAAATAATACAGTAAATACAGGTTTAACTAATATTTTTCCAAAATTTGATCCCCAACTATTTACTCATTAATGACAAGGGACCAGTGACATACTGAATTTAAAGATACAATTGGATAATAATGGGGGAAAATCTAGAATATACAAGTTAATATAAGTTCCATATAGGACATATATCAGTAGTGTTTTCTAACATTATTTTTATATTGTGTTCATGCACAATATACCTATTGTAACTTTTATACTAATTTCAGTGACAAAGAAAAAATAATAATAAGTATGTCTTTATTCTCCAAAAGCTTGTCTTAAATGTTTTACTATAAAGTATATGTTTGTTATCAGTGTTTGTGACATTCTAGAGAAGTCAGGTATTGATATGTTTAACATAGTGGTAATAAATGTAAAATCTAAAAAAAAAAGTGAAATAAAATATGAATGACATTAAAACGTGTAATTAATGATACAAAATGCCTCAATACTTTAAAATATATGCTATAATTCTCAGTCTATTTATTTATTGTTTTCCCCAAGGAATTGATTACTTTTTTATAATCAAAGTATGGTGCTCTTGATCTCATTACTTCATTGGTCAAAGTTTAATTATGTTGTCAAATTTTCTTGCTTTCCACTAATTGCAATAGTGTGACCTCACGGTAAAAGATTATCAAGCTTGATGACATCATATTTAAAAGAACACAACTGTTACAGATCATTGAAAAGATTCATTCTTTGGGGAATAAAATATAAATGACCTCATTTGAAGGTTAGTTTCATAATCCTGTTTTAAAATATAATACAATTGTCCTTAAAAGAAGGGTTGTCTACCTTTTGAGAGGGATTTTTCAAAAGGTTGCAAGTATATAGGATGTGACCAATCTTAAAGTCTAATTACCTCTACAAAGTAAATCACAGACACATTTATAATTACAATACAACTTACCGGTACTCATCATTTATACTTTAGGTAGGAAGATAATCAACAAAGTTTTCTCAAGTTTAACAGGAAAATGAACTTTTTTAATGTTTTATGTACATGTGATCTTTATGCTACAGACATAACCTTTAGAACTGATATCATTAAAAGATGAGAAATCCTGACTAGATTTTGGCACATTCAATACACAGAATTAATAAATGCATGAGCTAAGGGGAACAACTCTATAACTGCTTCTAAAATAACACATTTTTTAAAGATTAGTTATCATTAAATTTTTGACAGCTTTTCACAGCTTATTAAAATGAGATTCAAACTTTGTAACAAAAAGTAAATGATCAGACAAAACTAATATCATTATTTGTATTTATTTAAGGAAGATACTAAGACTTTTGAATGAAATGTCTGAAGTAAATTTATGTCAATTTGATTTCAATTTTAAAGCTTTTAATTTAAACTTTAAATCAGTATTGTAAAAAAGTGTAAAATAATTTAATTATTTACAAATATCTTTATGGAACATTTCTAATTTAAAGCCATCTATTAAGAAAGAATAAATAAAGCTATGCCTAATTAATACGGTAAACATCAACATTTATTTTTGCTCACATTTTCTAGCATAATATTTCACTCAAATGTACTTTTTTCAACATGAAATTTAAAGCAGTATCACCATGAATAAACTATTTCTACCAAAGCAATGGCACTAAAAGAATGTAAACTAAAATTTAAACTATATTACAACATTTCTTTTCGATATTTTTAGACTTATAAAAGATAACTGAACATACATAAATGTTATTTTTTGCTTACCTATGAAGTCATTAATGTAATTGCAAATAGTCCAAACTTAGAAAACAAAGATATGTCTTTTAGATAAGGACTACAACTGTTGCATCAATCTGTCACTATCACTCTTAAACCAATTTTCTTGTTATTTGCTCCCCCTTTTCAGAAGTAATTCTAGTGATTAAAAGGTAGATTTGATGTGACATACTTTTGTTGTTGTTGTTAAATTGATAAATTACTTTTAATATCATCCATTTCTGTTGAGAAAAAAGTCAGTAGCAAATGAATGACAAGTGTTTCAGTGTAAAGAAAACAAAACAGAAATCTTAATGCTGAGTATCTTTTCTCACTATACAAAAAACTTTAAAATTAAGGACTAGGCCAAACATCTTACAACATTTAAAACATAGTCCAATGCATTTGGAACACAATGTTAAAATACCAAGAGTGAGAAAATAATAACATTCATTCTAAACAATCTATTTTACATTGAAACAATGCAGAATTTATAATTCTTTGTTTTACTTTGTTTGGCACAACTTCATTTGTACCCTTAACATCCAATGTCTTTACCAAATAACTAGATTGAACTTATAAAATATCAAAATTAACTGAAACATAGCAAGTTTTCAATTCAAACCAATGCTTAAAGAACAACACAGAAAGTTTTCTCTCAGACTTAAAATTAAAATCTGACAGACAATCCTTAATTGGTGATAATGTTACTATTTAAAATTGTAAAACTCATAGGAAGTCAAAATGTAAACCTATTCACTATGATGTCCATCTTGAAAGAAAATCACTGTCTAACTACTGTTGGGTCTTGTATTAATTAAATATATAATGTAACATAATAAACTTTATCATTGCTTCATTATATCAGAAAACAATAGTATGCACTTTTACTATATTACTTCATCTAAATGTGAACTTTTATGAATAACAATACATTTAACACATACACTGATTTACATATATATGAGACAATTCACATTTTAAACCTTAACCTTCCCCATCACAAATGGACAAACAAATAAATATTGAGACACAAAAACAAGATTTTTCCTTTCCTTTTTGTTTAAAGTACAGTAAGAGAAAGGATTTTATAAATATGAAAATGCTTAATAACAAATAGTGCAATTTAAAACATGTGAAAAAACTTGTTCTTATTTCGTTGTTATTGATGTTATAAATCTGTACACATACATTAATAGGAATAATATCAACTGCACAAAACTGCTATGTTATATAAATTCAATTTCTTTTTGGAATATTTTCCTATGGAAATAATTCATAAATATAATTTATTTTCAATTTTCAGGTTGGGCCCCTATCTTTTTTGAATTTTTTTTTCACCTTTTGCTAAAGAATATTAGGAAAATTAAACTCAGCAACCTAACGAATAAAAGAAGCATGGTGACCTGTGTTATTACTGTCCTTTTCAAAGTATACACAGTAATTGCTTGTCATCTAGCAAAATTTATTTTTCAAGCAATAAAATGAATAGATGTTTGTGTACCCCAAATGTTAAATGTAAAATGAGTCTACAAATCATGATGTGTTAACCTTGACCTTTGGCAAAACTTAAACATAATTCTCTGTCCCTCTTGTCTCCCCAGCCACCGTTAGGTTTGGGGTCCCGTAATTTGAACTTTGATTGTCCTCCCACTGACAGAACGTTGGGAAATAAATGCTGTTTATTAGACTGTAACTGAGTTTCTATCTGTTTCTTTTTATTGTCTGGCTGACAATTCTTCCCTTTGTGATGAACACCACTGTAAATAAAAAAACAGTTTTAGTAAAACAACTAAAACTAAACAATTATAACATTTGTCTGTGTTATTCTTTATCTATTGTGTTTAGCTTTGGTGATTAAAAGTCATGTCATGTGTCTTGTGTAAGATAGTAAGTTGACCTTAAGATGTCTTCTTGTGATGACCTCAACATAGCCATGATACCCATATAATGATATTACCACAAATTGGTTTATTTCTATCCAATATGTTACTTTTAGATAAAACCATATATACAATCACCTAAAATATATATAGGTAACATGATATATGATTATGATACACTAAAGAATGTCTGTTGGTCAGTATACGTAGTTGGCCGTTTGTGGTACCCTCAAGTTGTCAAAAGAAACATATTTTTTCTTTTTTGTTCATTTAATTTTTTTCTGTTGGCTAGAGCACTTCACATCTAACATATAAACATATTAATGCTGTTCAGATATCAAAATAATTTAAAAAAAAAAAAATCATATTTGATCAATGATAATCCAGTTATAATTACCATTCCCCGATATGAAAGACTCTGGTTGCCTTCATCTTCATAACTTTGACTTTATCTGGGATACACTTCATACTTAAATGTTGTAATGTCCAATCCCAATTGTAATCATCAAAGTTACAAAACTCCTGGAAAATAATCAACACACCATATTATATACATATAAATATATACATCTTTGAAACATAGGTTAAATTAATACAGTTGTCTGTGATTATGTAATCATCAAAGTTTCAAAACTACTGGAAAATAATCAACACACCCTATTATATACATATATCTTTTAAACATACTGTGGATTCATTTATTTTCGTCGGTACCAATTTTTTGTGGATTAATATAGGAATATAGGAAAATAGGAAATCTCCTGGTTTATCCAAAGTCTGCATACAAGCATATATAAAATTTGTCATCATAGATCTTTTAATTTCGTGGTTTACCTGTACCATTGAAATCCACAAAAATTGGTATCCAACAAATGATAATAAATCCACAGTTGTCTGTAATTATTTAGGCATCAAAGTTACAATAAATCATATATCTCAATTATTAAAGAAATATTCTAAAAGGAATAAATTGATATGATTGAAGTCTATTACTTAAACCTCTTTTGAATGTATATTAACTAGATGGTGTTTAGTATAAATATGAAAGAAATGATGATACAGTAAAACAAGTTCATGCATTGCTATATCCACTTAATCAAATATCCAAAATCATAATATTGCACTCCTGGACACAAAACAATCCTAATAAATAATGTTGAAAGCGGTTATGAATTATGGAAAAATTGGACCAAAACTGATGCTACAGCACAAAGTATGCATAATTAAGGTGTCACCAAATTGTCAGAAGTTATTTTGTATTAATACGATAATGTCACAACATTTTCTTGTTAATATTTTGACAAGATCTAAAATCATTGAAATCTTATGGACCATTTTTATCCTTTGAGAACCTGTTTTAGAATCAACCATCCTAATTAGTATCTAATCTTCTCTGTGATAATAGTTGCTTACATAAGGCCACTCACACCACATCTTCCTATATCTATATATCATCTTGTCTTAAAATCTTTTTTACAAATGAAGGACTTACTGAAGTACATTTTTTGATATCCTTCCACAGATCTCTAGTAAATGCCATGCCCATATTATGTCTTGATGATATCCAATGTCCCAGTTCAACCTACAAAAGGAATGGTAGAAATTATATACATTTCTTTGTAACCATCTTAGTTCATTTATATATTTATCTTAGTTCATTTATATATTTCTGAGTTTAGTATTACGTTCATTATCACTGAACTAGTACTCATTTTTGTTGAGGGGCCATCTGAAGCATACCATATCTCACGTTCATTTAAAGTATTTTGTTGAAGAAATAAGGTGGAAAGAGCTTCTTCATTCAGTCGTGCTTTGTAAACATAAGTGAATTTTACATATCTGTTTCTGGTCCATGTTTTACCATTGTCAAGTCAACATCCGGTTTTAGGAATATGATTTTAAAAACGAAAGTAAAGTTTTTGACAACGTCATTTGGCACAAATAAAGAGTCTAAAGTAAATATAAGCATGCTGATGTGCACTTCTAATGATGCACTGCTAATTTAACTGTTTACATCAGAACACTAAATTTGTATCAAAGTAAAGTTTAATATCGTTTTTTTTTCTAAATCTGATGTCAATCATTGGGATGGCCCTCTGATTACCATAATTGTCCTTTGTGACTTAGTCTTAAGGGATTAAAATCCAGATCAGCTGTAAAATGTCTGGCTGGCTCAAATATTTTTTAGAAGTCCTGCTCAGGGTGAGGCAATTTCTTGCTGTATTGTAGACCTATTGGTGGCCTTCAGATGTTGTCTATTCTTTGGTTGGGTTGTTATCTCTTTGACACACTCCTAATTTCCATTCTGAATTTTATCTTAGTTTTATCTTTTTCATTAAAGACAATATGCATAGTAGGTAAGTTGGCAGTAATCAACAAATTTCTTTAAATATGGTCCTGTAAAAAAACCAAAGTAACAACTAACAAGAAGGGGTGAACAATATATTCTGTAATAGTTAATCAAAATGATCTCTTTATTTCCTGGTCTAGATATCAGTCGAAAATCTGCAGCATTGTCTATGTACAAATCTTTAATAAGCTAGTTTTATGTCTTTCTCATAAAATGTTTGTATTTTCATCATTTCTTCTGTTTTGTTTGGTAAAAATTGTATATGCAGGAACCTGATCTTCAATAGTTGTCTGTGCTGGTGTGGTTCATAAGTGTTTCTTGTTTCTCATTTTTTATACAGATGTCAGTTGGTTTTCCTGATGGAATAGTTTTACACTAGTCTTTTTTGAGGCCCTTTATAGCTTATTTCTTGGTGAGAGCCAAGGCTCTGTGTTGGAGACTGTACATTGACCTATAATGGTTTTTCTTTAACAAATAGTGACTTGGATGGAGAGTTGTCTCATTGCCACTCATACCACATCTTCTTATATATACTATGTATATTTTTGCTCTTGTTGCACCTCAGGATGACCGAATTAGTATAAAGTTATCACTATCATGTCATATCTAACAGATTATTTAAATTAGAAAGCTGTTGTTATAGCATAACAATACATAAATAAGTGAAGCAAAAACTTCAAATTACACACCAGCAGGCCATTCACAGTCTTTTTTATGAAAAAAAATCAATAGCTAACTATTGCTAAATTATTGAAGCAAAAAATCAAAATTACATACAAGCTGGCGAATAACAGCCTGATTTATGGTGAAAAAAAATGAAAATAAAAACAATCCATTGGATAACAATATTTAGCATTCATAGCAGGAGTAATTAGGAACTCAATATTTCATGTCCTAGACGTCTTTGGCTTGCTTTTGAGTATGGAGGCTATCTAATTGATTTATTTGCCCCAAAGGCTTTATTCATATGTAATTGTGTTTAAAAATTCAATAAATGCAATTATAATCCTTTTTTTATTTCTCCCTTGTATTGAATGGTTGGTCTTCTGTTGGGTTCAGGGAAATTGTGAGTGTGAACCTCTTAAATCTGTTCATGTAAATTTTTACCTTTCCTGAATTTATTGAATAACTTTGTGTTTTATCGTAGTTCCCTGCAGTAAGCATTCTACAATCTTTACAATCTCTGAAATAGTAAACAACAATACATAAACTAACGGACATAATTGGATATAAAAACATTGTTAATGTTAAATCTATCTTCAGATTTGGGTTGAAAAATATTAATACACGTTTCCTTAAATTTCATTTTATCATCAACCCTCAGTCGTAATGTTTTGAGTTTGTTATGATAATGCAAGCTGTTATATGCTGTTAACATTCATTTAAAAGAAAAGAACAACACTGAAAACAGTCCATCAAAATATAATCGCCACTCAAAAAAGCCCCTTAAAATATGTCTGTTGCCACCCATAGTAAAGGATTCCAAATTATGCAAATCAGTTAAGTACTGTAAATTCAAAAATTATTGGTGTGCATTTATTATTGTGATTTTGTCATTTTAAACTGAGATGCAATTTTAATATTGAGAAAAATCTTGTTAAATACATTTAAAAATTTCAAAATTAAAAATTTAAATTATTGCGATAATAACCCTTAGGCTTTTGCATTTTTCTCAATAATAAAACCACCATAATAATTTCTGAATTTGCAGTACATTATACTAGTACTGTAGCATATATTTATGAAGCACTGGACGTACAGCAAACAACAATCAATCAATGTTTTACTTAACAAACAACAATAGGACAGAGTAACAATATCAAATATTCTTAGTTGAAAACAGTTCCAAATATTTATGAATGTTTACATTATTATATTTTAGGTGAGGATAAACAACATGAAAAAGGGGACCATTGGGAATGACAAGAACAACATGGAAACATTAGATGTTCTGTGAAATACATTTCTTAATAATCATGATTATTCCAAAGTTATTTTATTAGTCTTATCTATTGATTGGTAAATGCCATGGCAACTAATAAATTGATACATGTATAAACCCATTTTATTATATTATGAACATGATTTACCCCAGTACTAAAAAGGCTAAATATTTCAATTTAGTAAGTGTGCATTTTATTTGGTAATAAAGGATATGGTTGACAAACTTTATTGATGTAACGACTCAGCTTTCAACTCACAAAGGTAACTTTCCGTCACTGTTGTCTTTCGAAAAATAACTTAAGAGACTCTACGGGAAGCCCTCTTGACCAATCATATAAATGTATGCCATTATATGCAAATCATAAAAAAATTATCATCAACTATCAGCTGATTTTAATCCTAAAATCATTTATAATAAGTACCTAACTAAGCACATTCCCCAACAATTCATACTGTGGATTCAAATAATTTTGTGGGTATCAATTTCTGTGGTAATGGAAAACTTTGCATGAATCTTGATTTTTGAATGTAGTGGCTTTACCAAAGTCTCCATACAAGTCTATTAAATATTTTTGAATTCATTGAACATTTAAATTTGTGGTTTAGCTTAACCAACAAATTACATGGAATAAGTTATCCTATAAATAATAATGAACACACAGTAAGCTAGATGTGTAGGAAAGACGGAGATCCAAGTGAGAAATACATTTCAACCATGAAATGGAAACCCATAGGCAGAAGAGCATAACTACCAAATTATATAATGCCCATTATGTTTTGAGAAATTGTAATATCTATAATCTAAATATCAGAGTTATAAAGCATTGAAATATCACAATTATTTTGGAAATGTGATTTGGAAATATTTACAAATTAATACATTCATGATCCTCCTATTTTTATATATATATATTAAACAATAAGCTTAAAAATTATACAAGTTTTATATCTCAAAGTGGTAAAAATAGTGATGGTAATAATATTTGTCCAGGATAATATGTTATTTCTTTTACTGAGAAGGAAATAATTCCTTTTGACAGATTCTGTTGCTGTTTACCTAGCCATTTAGAATTTTGACAATTTAACTTGTACATTGAAACTACAAAAGCTTTTTTTTCTTCGTGGAAAACATTGAATGGCAACTTTAAATTTCACCTTAAAAAACAAGAGTGCACACGCTGAAATGTCTCGCCTTCTATACTAATCATTGATATTATGTTGATAGTCCTAAGTATAAAGCTAAGCTTTATTACAACTGTCACATAAACTTAACATTAACCAAGATAACTAAACAAAGACCAATGAACCTTGAAAAAGAGGTCCAGGTCAGATGAACCATGCCAGGCAGACAGGTACAGCTAACAATGCTTCTATACAACATATATAGTTGACACATTACTTATAGTTTAAGAAAAATAGACCAAAACACAAAAACTTAACACTGTGCAATGAACCGTGAAAATGAGGTCACGGTTAAATAAAACCTGCTCGACTGACATAAAGATCATAAAATATTTCCATACACCAAATATAGTTGACCTATGGCATATCATGCATATAGCATTAGATAAAAAGACCAAAACTCAAAAACTTAAATTTGACCACTGAACCATGAAAATGAGGTCAAGGTCACATGACATCTGCCCACTAGACATGTACACTTAACAATCATTCCATACAACAAATATAGTAGACCTATTGCATATGGTATGAGAAAAACAGACCAAAACACAAAAATTTAACTATAACCACTGAACCATGAAAATGAGGTCAAGGTCAGATGACACCTGCCAGTTGGACATGTACACCTTACAGTCCTTCCATACACCGAATATACTAGCCCTATTGCTTATAGTATCTGAGATATGGACTTGACCACCAAAACTTAACCTTGTTCACTGATCCATGAAATGAGGTCGAGGTCAAGTGAAAACTGTCTGACAGACACGAGGACCTTGCAAGGTAAGCACATATCAAATATAGTTATCCTATTACTTATAATAAGAGAGAATTCAACATTACAAAAAATTTGATCTTTTTTTTCAAGTGGTCACTGAACAATGAAAATGAGGTCAAGGACATTGGACATGTGACTGACAGAAACTTCGTAACATGAAGCATCTATATACAAAGTATGAAGCATCCAGGTCTTCCACCTTCTAAAATATAAAGCTTTTAAGAAGTGAGCTAACGCCGCCGCCGAAGCCGCCGCCGGATCACTATCCCTATGTCGAGCTTTCTGCAACAAAAGTTGCAGGCTTGACAAAAATCATTGATTAATTAATTTGACTACAAAAAATAAACTCCCAGATGTTAAAACACATATCCCCATATTCATTTCATGGAGCAGTTCTCTATGCAAAATAGGACCAGGTAAACAGGAACTGATTCTGAGGAAAAGTTTAATTTCCTTCAGAATAAAATATAAGCTCAAACATTAACTCTAGGGATTTTACCTCATCTTTACCATTACAATGATGTTAGTTAGGAAAACTCTTAAATTTAGAAATTTGCATAAAATTTGTTAAGTGGATAAGAGAAAATCTTACTGAGATTCTGATCATAATGATAAAACAGCACAGATATAAGTGTTTTTACATGTTTATATACCATATCTCTCTTACTGGTTCATGAATACTTATTTTAAAGGACAGACTATTACCTTTTTAAAATATTTTTTTTTCGTCTCTAAAAACAAGTTTATTGCACTATATACTGTTATAGAAATCTTTAAAAATATATAGTAAGTAGGATATATTTATGAATTCAGAATATACTTGCATTTAAAGATTTTTCAATAAAACAGCAGTTAATACATAGATTCTCAACAGATTAGGCATAAGAAAATAAGTTTTATGTCTGAATAACACAAATATTAAGCAACATTAGTCAGAAGATAGTCAAGGAGTTTTAAAGTTTTTTGAAAGAAGTGAACAAAAGTATTACTGAGAATAGTATCATTTGAAATATGAATTGCTACAATAAAATACTCACTTATCTCTGTAAAAGTAATGGAAAAAATAACTCATAATAATTGTATGGAACGTTTGTAGTGTCCAAAAAATGAAAATTTAAAATGTAACACATTTTTAATACTGTAAATTCAGAAATTAATGTTAGTATTTTTTCATTGCTAAAAAATGTGACAGAGTTGTAAACACAATAATTTAAACTTGTATTTGAAATACTAATATATGAGTTAAACAGGATTTTTCTCAAAATCAGAAAAATATTAAAATCTCATTTTTAGTCTCAAATGACAAAATCACAATAATAAATGCATGCAATAATTTCTGAATTTACAATACTACTGTAACATGTTGATTTCTTTGTTTTGTTTTAAAGAAACTGTTTCATTATGGATAGTGACCCACTTATATATAACCGTACTGAAGAGTGTGTTTCAGAATGACACAAGCTGTTACAAAATGAAAGATAATATTATGTAGATTTGTTTTCACATTGTCTTCATCAAAATACTATTTCCTTTTCCTTCTTTTTCACAGAATTGTAATCTATATTTATGTTATTTTATTGAAAAAGGTATATGGATATTTTCTTTATCATGGAACACCAAGAGAGAAAAAAGTATTTAATGTGACTATTCCAAGTTAACATGTTGGACAGGTTTGTCAGTACTTGTGGTTTATTGAGTTCACACTTAAGAATCATAACTTATCTATTGTTCTGAAACCAAGAGGGAGTTTATCAGCTACAATCACATTTAAAGGACAATATGGCTTTAAAATGGGATGTAGAAAGAAACTTTTGAAGACTATAAATAACATGAATAATATGTTGAATTGCTTTTTCCTATGCAAATATCATTGCTGTTTTCCATGGCTTATGAAGAGTTTGAAGTAGAAAATTATCACACCAAAAGATTAAACAGAAATTTATGAAAAAAGCAATAGATTTTTGTGTATCAATTTATAGAATTCAAATCTTGAGTTGCCTTTTTAAGTCAGCATCTTTGGAAGTTTTTTTAATGCTTATTATATAGAATGACTAATGGCTTTGGTAAATAAAATTGAAATGGGGAACATGTCAGAGACAACAAACCGACCAAAGAGCTGATAACAGCTGATAAAGGCCACTAGATGATTTCTTGGTTTTGTGGCATTGAGTTTTCCTTGTATTGTTGAATGACTGTCTCACCAATCTATACCCTATATCTATTTTTTTTCTTTCTCATTCGTATTCTACCATGTAATTCAGATTCTTACTTTTTCTTTAAATGATTCATCATCTGTAATATCGTTATTACGTCTGGTGCTACATAATAATCTTCCTCCAATAGCAACACCAAACCTGTGTAATTCTTCATCACGGTCAGCTGGTCAAATACATGGAATAACTGGAAATATAAGTAAACACATACAAATTATCAGTAAAATAAAATTGAGAAAGAAAATGGGGAATGTGCCAAAGAGGCAGTGAAATAACTGGAAATATAAGTTATATAAAAACATACAAATTATCAATAAATTGAGAAAGAAAATGGGGGCTGTGTCAAAGAGACAGTGTGATGACTGGAAATATATGTCTATAGACACATACAAATTGTCAATAAAATTGAGAAAGAAAAATGGGGGCTGTTTCAAAGAGACAATCCGACCACATCAAGCCTCTATAGTTCTCTATCAAAGTAAGTTCATATGAAATTATTGATTACGTCTGAAGGAAACCCTAAACCATATCTTTTTAATTGGTTTGTCAATGACATGCAGATGGAAATCTGATATGTTCTCAATCTATTAACCTTCAAGTTTTTCAAGTGCCAGTATTTTCATTTTTTAATTCATTACAAGAATGTGTCCATAGAACACAGATGTTTCACTCACACTATCATTTTCCATGTACAGTGGACTGTGAATTTGGGGTTAAAACTGTAATTTGGCATCACAATTAGAAAGATCATATCATAGGGAACATATGTATTTATTATCAAGTTGATTGGACTTCAACTTCATCAAAAACTATCTTGAACTAAAACTTTACTTAACTTTTATATTATTTCTAATTCACTGTCAATATCATGGAGGGGTACTTCAATAGTTATGTAAATAACTAGGAAAGAATGACCTACACTTATATACAAATCAAGACAAATTTCCAGGTTCATTTGAGAGTTTATTTGAAAGGCCAACTGTGAAACGAACTGATTTAATTTGATATCATAATCGACCTTTAAATAATTTAAGATTCTGAATGGCATATTTATATATGATATTTAGATCAAATCAACATAAAATTGTCAAACTGAAATGCATTTTAATAAATGATGCTATAAAAAAGGGTCATTTTTAAATAAGTTCTCAAACCATTATAACCCAAATATTTGGCACATCCCCCGTACACCTAATAATTGGAAGTGACCATCATCCCCAGGCCCAACCCTGTGGTCAATATCACACCAATGCCACATGGTCATATCCTAAGATTTTAAATTTTTATTAATAAAGTTTTGAGCAATCTTATATATCTGATTGAAAGACAAAGACAAGCAATCCTCAATCTGGTAAATTGTTTAAAGTTGAAGTAAGTTACATGGTGAACAGCTGTTCTAAAAAGTAAAGAAATCACTAATTGAAGAAAATATTAACATAAAATGTGATTTTTTTTATAGCCTTACATGTCAAGCTGTTATATAACAATGTTTTTATTGGTCCACTTTTTGAACAAGGAAATGGACTTTAAAAGCAACATATTGAACTATTGAAATATACAAATGTATCTGCTTTTGATCTAATGAATAATACACTCCTTTTTCTATCTGTATTTGTATGCATAATACAAGATATTTCATTCAAAAATGTCATAATATTCATCCTCTTTTCAATGAATTTACTTTGAGTTGTTAAAGAAAGTGTCTGAACTAGCTTTGAAGATGTGGCTATAGAGCCTCTTTCTATTCTTCCCTCTGTCCCTTATTGGTTTCCTGAAGAAATAAATACTTTCAATTATTGGAGAAATATCATTTAAAACCTAAATTAAGAATGGAAATAGGGAATGTGTCAAAGAGACAACAACCTGACCAAAGAGTAGATAAAATCTAGTAAAAATGATAAAGTTAATTCTTTTTTAAGGTAGATAGGGTGTCTTCCTCCATCTTGGATTTTGAAATACTAGAAAACAATGGGTATATCTTTCATAAAATGTGCAAATTTTGAGAGTAGTAGGTAATTCATGTGTAAGAATTTCCATTTCAATACAGAAAATGACATTTTTTATCATATTTGTAGTTGTATATTACAACAAACAGAATACTTTATTCGATTTTTTGCCAAATAAGGGGAGGCAACTCAAATGTAGAGGAAGATAATTCAGTTAAGTTACTTTTACAATAGAATGTTTTAGGAATTTACCTATTTTATTATGTAGCAAGAAATGGGTCCTGCAACTAAGACATAGCACCTCTCTTGCAAAAAACACAATATGTATAAAACCAACTGAACTTGGCAACCATTTTACTCATAATAAATGATAATAACCATGAATGACAAAACATTGTAGGACCAATGATGTTTTGTTTGGCGGTGTATGAACTATGAACTTACTTTCCAGAACCAATGATGTTTTGTTTGGCAGAGTATGAACTACGGACTGACTTTCCAGAACCAATGATGTTTTGTTTGGCAGTGTATGAACTTACTTTCCAGAACCAATGATGTTTTGTTTGGCGGTGTATGAACTATGAACTTACTTTCCAGAACCAATGATGTTTTGTTTGGCAGTGTATGAACTATGAACTTACTTTCCAGAACCAATGATGTTTTGTTTGGCAGAGTATGAACTATGGACTGACTTTCCAGAACCAATGATGTTTTGTTTGGCAGAGTATGAACTTACTTTCCAGAACCAATGATGTTTTGTTTGGCAGTGTATGAACTTACTTTCCAGAACCAATGATGTTTTGTTTGACAGTGTATGAACTATATGAACTTACTTTCCAGAACCAATGATGTTTTGTTTGGCAGTGTATGAACTTACTTTCCAGAACCAATGATGTTTTGTTTTTCCAGAACCAATGATGTTTTGTTTGGCAGTGTATGAACTTACTTTCCAGAACCAATGATGTTTTGTTTGGCAGTGTATGAACTTACTTTCCAGAACCAATGATGTTTTGTTTGACAGTGTATGAACTATATGAACTTACTTTCCAGAACCAATGATGTTTTGTTTGGCAGTGTATGAACTTACTTTCCAGAACCAATGATGTTTTGTTTGGCAGTGTATGAACTGACTTTCCAGAACCAATGATGTTTTGTTTGGCAGTGTATGAACTGACTTTCCAGAACCAATGATGTTTTGTTTGGCAGTGTATGAACTGACTTTCCAGAACCAATGATGTTTTGTTTGGCAGTGTATGAACTGACTTTCCAGAACCAATGATGTTTTGTTTGGCAGTGTATGAACTGACTTTCCAGAACCAATGATGTTTTGTTTGGCAGTGTATGAACTGACTTTCCAGAACCAATGATGTTTTGTTTGGCAGTGTATGAACTGACTTTCCAGAACCAATGATGTTTTGTTTGGCAGTGTATGAACTGACTTTCCAGAACCAATGATGTTTTACTTGGTAGTGTATGAACTGACTTTCCAGAACCAAGGATGTTTTACTTGGTAGTGTATAAACTGACTTTCCAGAATCAAGGATGTTTTGTTTGGCAGAGTATGAACTTACTTTCCAGAACCAATGATGTTTTGTTTGGCAGTGTATGAACTTACTTTCCAGAACCAATGATGTTTTACTTGGTAGTGTATGAACTTACTTTCCAGAATCAAGGATGTTTTATTTGGCAGTGTATGAACTTACTTTCCAGAACCAAGGATGTTTTGTTTGGCAGTGTATGAACTTACTTTCCAGAACCAATGATGTTTTGTTTGGCAGAGTATGAACTTACTTTCCAGAACCAATGATGTTTTGTTTGGCAGTGTATGAACTTACTTTCCAGAACCAATGATGTTTTACTTGGTAGTGTATGAACTTACTTTCCAGAATCAAGGATGTTTTATTTGGCAGTGTATGAACTTACTTTCCAGAACCAATGATGTTTTGTTTGGCAGAGTATGAACTTACTTTCCAGAACCAATGATGTTTTGTTTGGCAGAGTATGAACTGACTTTCCAGAACCAATGATGTTTTGTTTGGCAGTGTATGAACTTACTTTCCAGAACCAATGATGTTTTGTTTGGCAGTGTATGAACTTACTTTCCAGAACCAACAAGTGAAACTGCGAGCTACTGCTCACTGATGATACCCCCGCCGCAAGTGGATAATATTAATAGTGTAAAAATATGCAAGTGTTCGGTAAACAGGAAGTTGTCGAGTGATGAATCTGAAAACGCATCACACGGTATAGCTGACTTATATAAATCCTGAAACCAAATTTCAGAAATCCTTGTATTGTAGTTCCTGAGAAAAATGTGACGAAAATTTTCAACTTGGCTATCATGTGTAAAATCATACAAGTGTTCGGTAAACAGGAAGTTGTCGAGTGATGAATCTGAAAACGCATCACACGGTATAGCTGACTTATATAAATCCTGAAACCAAATTTCAGAAATCCTTGTATTGTAGTTCCTGAGAAAAATGTGACGAAAATTTTCAACTTGGCTATCATGTTTAAAATTATACAAGTGTTCGGTAAACAGGAAGTTGTCGAGTGATGAATCTGAAAATGCATCACACGGTATAGCTGACTTATATAAATCCTGAAACCAAATTTCAGAAATCCTTGTATTGTAGTTCCTGAGAAAAATGTGACGAAAATTTTCAACTTGGCTATCATGTGTAAAATCATACAAGTGTTCGGGAAACAGGAAGTTGTCGAGTGATGAATCTGAAAACGCATCACACGGTATAGCTGACTTATATAAATCCTGAAACCAAATTTCAGAAATCCTTGTATTGTAGTTCCTGAGAAAAATGTGACGAAAATTTTCAACTTGGCTATCATGTGTAAAATCAGACAAGTGTTCGGTAAACAGGAAGTTGTCAAGTGATGAATCTGAAAACGCATCACACGGTATGGCTGACATATATAAATGTTGATACCAAATTACAGAAAGGGTGGATGTGCAGTTCCTGAGAAAAATGTGACGAAAGTTTCATGGGACGGACTGACTGACGGACGGACTGACGGACTGATGGACGGACGGACGGACAGACAGAGGTAAAACAGTATACCCCCCCTTTTTTAAAGCGGGGGTATAATGATGTTTTGTTTGGCAGTGTATGAACTTACTTTCCAGAACCAATGATGTTTTGTTTGGCAGTGTATGAACTTACTTTCCAGAACCAATGATGTTTTGTTTGGCAGTGTATGAACTTACTTTCCAGAACCAATGATGTTTTGTTTGGCAGAGTATGAACTTACTTTCCAGAACCAATGATGTTTTGTTTGGCAGTGTATGAACTTACTTTCCAGAACCAATGATGTTTTGTTTGGCAGTGTATGACCTTACTTTCCAGAACCAATGATGTTTTGTTTGGCAGAGTATGACCTTACTTTCCAGAACCAATGATGTTTTGTTTGGCAGTGTATGAACTTACTTTCCAGAACCAATGATGTTTTGTTTGGCAGTGTATGAACTTACTTTCCAGAACCAATGATGTTTTGTTTGGCAGTGTATGAACTTACTTTCCAGAACCAATGATGTTTTGTTTGGCAGAGTATGAACTTACTTTCCAGAACCAATGATGTTTTGTTTGGCAGAGTATGAACTTACTTTCCAGAACCAATGATGTTTTGTTTGGCAGTATTTGGCTTCTCTATAATGACCATACTTGTCTGGATGGTTTGCATTGTTACATTTTATTTTTAAAGCTCTGAAATAAAAAAAAATAAAAAGCAAATATCATTAAAAAGTTATAACCACAATATAAATAAATGACAAATGATGAATATTTTAACAATATAACTTTATTCACTCTGATTATTCACAATCATGATTTATATTAAGGACAGCTTTATCAAGAAACTACTGTTTTAGTATACATGTTCCACTTATTGTGCCTATTATAGCTGAAATCAATATATCGTTGCCACAATTGTATTCACTTATCATAGCCACAATCATATCCACTTATCAAAGCCACAATCCTATCATCTTTGTCTTGACTATGACAACAATGAATGCAATGTCTAACCAAGCAACAGAACTGGTACCTCTACAATGTCTACTAAGATCTGTATCATTAACATGATTAATGCACCTGCAGAAATGACTCTTATAGTTTATGTGTTTTTCTTAAGCTTTGACTTGTAGCTTTACGTGTACAAGTTTGTAGTTTGTAACTTCTTTTCAATAGTACAAAATGTATTTAACACTGCAGTTGCTAAGAACATTAATAAAACATAATGTATCCAGGGTGTTAAAATCTAAAGTAAATTTTTGTGCAAAACTCTTAAATTTCACAAATTACCTTTTTGATTAGTTACAAACACTTAATATCTACTTATTTTCCTATTATATACAAATTTCAGTGTAAATTATTTGAAAAGTCACACGCCTCCATCGATTATAATGGATTTTGAAGCTACATTTCACTGTCATTAGTCAATGTCAGACTATTCATTTTAAAGTAAAGCTTCATATGCAATAAGTGATAAGTTTTCTAAGTGATATCTTACTGATCTTTTTTTACATTACGTGGACAATCATTGGGGTGTTCACCAGGGAACTCTTTGGGATGAAGTTGAGCTGAGACAGGGAAAAAAATCTGCATTACCTGTAAAAAGACAAAAACTTTTTAAATTACTGTTCACAAACTTAAATATTACAAATTGTAGACATAATCATTGTAATTATACAAGATAGAAAATTACATTGTGGACATGTATGTCCAACACTAAAAGTATTAAGTATCATTTAGCCTTAGAAAACATCTTGATACTCATACTGAATAAAATATAAACCAGGACCCCTACATATATATAGCTTTGGATTACAGACATGTATTAATAAGGACATTTTAAACTAAATCCATATATTTACATCTGATAATAATCAATTATCTTCCACATCAAGTATTAACCATTAAAATGACAGGATTTCAGTACAAAATCTATGATTTTATCAGTAAATATCTGTTAAAGTATAAGCTTTCCTGTTCCTATTACGTATCATGTCATCTGCAGAAAAAAATCTTTTAATGATGCCATTATAATTTTAAAAGGCTTGAATAAATTTACAATTTTTTTTCAAATCCAGGGGCCAAATGTTTCAAACTTCAGTACAAATACACTTCACATAGACAAAATTATAAAAAAACTTTATTATAATCTGCAAAACAATTGATACAAATCTGCTGTTTCTGCAGTCAAGACAGCCATGACAGTAATGCAGAAAAAAAATCAAGTAATTTTTCTATTAAAGTGACCACAGCATTATATTATCTTTCCTTCAATACTAGATTACTTTCCAGGAATATCTAAACATAATGAATATTCATCATTAATTTATTATTCTGTACTTCATATTCTATTGATTATATATATGCATAGAATACTTGCCACTGGTCATTATACAACCAACAAGTAGTATAATTACTATAAATATCTTAAATTTAAACAGGATGCTGGCTTACATATATATGCATGAGAAGTTGAAGACATCTTTTTGAAATATATAAGGTCCCTATAGGGGTTTACAATCCAGTGATGAATTCAGGGGAGGGGAATAGAGGGTGACTGTACTCCCAACCACACCTGCCTTTTTGATAGAAAAAAATATAATATTAAAAAGAATAAAAAGAGATAGTACCTAAACCAAGATGAAATATCTGAACAACTGTGTGAAGTTAATTCAGAACAACAACAAAATTTGTAATTTATATTGCTCATATATCAATATAACCCAAACTTTAACTTAAAACATTATCAAATATCAATATACCAATATGGTACATTTGTACTTTAATTTAACACAGTTGTCATCGATCATTTGAAATAATCCATTTGGATGTAAATTACACTGTCAAAATGACCAGATGACTGTAATAATTATTATTCAAAACAGATAAATAGTATTTTTTTCATTTTTTTGATTTTTTATTAATTATCATTTGCAATGCAATTGTTCCAATTCAGGAGATAAACCCCCTGAACAATATATATACAATGTTACTTCGTTGTACAATGTTGTAGGAAATATGGTACTATTTATTCTGCCATAGGCGACAATATTAACATTTTCTAAATTTACCACTTTTTAAGATAAAAACCTGGATAAAACAGTTATATGTTGTGTTGGTATACTTATTTATTGTGTTTTAAAAATTAAAGCCAAATAGTATCATGACCAACTTCCAATGGAGCTTGTTTATGTTATCCATGCCCACTGTCATTTTGCACCAAATTTATGAAATTTTGCAAGTCTTTTTGAATAATTCTTTAGAAAATATTTCAATAGGTTTCAAAATTTATATTGTAAATATACACCCTGCAGTTATTCATAGATAAATAAAAAATGTATTGTACCCTTACATCCAATCACAGCACTCCTAATTTGACTTCCTCCACCTGTCTTGGGTACACAAAAGGCCAACCTAATGCTGGGAAAATTAAATACTATTATGACTACCGTTTTCCCTGTAATCATGGTAATATAAAGCTCTCAAGATCTGATCCCAATAAATTAAAGAACAAGGTTCCTTATCATGTATCCAACTTAACATGAGCACTGTAACCATGGAAACTACAATGTGTAGTTGGTCAACAATAATAACACTTAAATTAAGAATTTTAAAATAGTCACTTGTAACGAAAGTCAGGGTTGAATTTACTAAGGATGTTTGAAGGAGGTTTGAAGGAGAGTCCAGGGACTTGTCATTGTCCATGCAACATCAACAGTCAAGAGGAAATTTTATAATTTCAGTATACATGACAAAATTGAGCCAGAAAATGACATTAAATTTAGATAATTTATAACCATGATAATGATGATATCTCATACAACACTGGTGCATCTTTGGACGCATCCATTTTTAGAATAATTAGTCCAGACATACAGATTTTCATGAATCAAGACCAGTTTTGCCTAAGAGAAAACCCCTGGACTCAATGACATACCTTTAGTGAGAGCCCCAGGATTCATGGACTCCCCTTGGTAATAATAAGTCCAGGACACATGATATAGGCTTAGTGAGAACCCCATAACTTACCTTAGTAATGATGAGTCCACGAATCATGATCTGGCCTTATTACCCTGATATATACATGTACAAGATGTGCAAAAACATGTCTTTAGTTGAAGACTTAAGCTGATCCAAACTTGCTCAAGATGTATTTAGCTTGCAATTGGTGTTTTTGTGTGCAGGCTCTGTTTTCTCAGTTTGAAGTACACTTTATCTCTGTTTACTTATAAAACCTCTATTAGCTATTGAAGCAGGGCAGAAAGTGATTATAAGGCTGTACTTAGGTCAAGTTTAAGTCAATTGAAACATAAAATCATATAAAATTCAACTTATTTTTTCTTATTAAATTTGTACTATTATATCATGTGTATACCCAGTGTATACATGTATGATAAATATATTCATGTAATATTTATGTGTAATGAAAAATTTTAAATCTTGTATATATATGGTAATTATGCTTGTAGTTTAACATGTTTAATATATATCAAACATATTAAATTACAAGTTTTTGTTATATCATCAGTTGCAATGAATTACACGTACATGCATTGATTTCACAGTGAAATTAAAACCGATAATTTCACATGTGAAATAAATCTGGTAAATTTACATTTTCTACTTTAGTTTCATAAAAAAGACATTTTATCAATGTGATAAAAAGAATAACTAATCACAGAATTCAAATAGCAAAAAACATTCAACAAGAATATGTCCATCGTACAAAAATGTAGTACATACATGTATATACAGATGCCCATCTGCACTATAATTTTCAATGTCCAGTGGACCATGATATTTGGGTCAAAACTCTATTATATATTATATTATAGGGAACATGCGTGCTAAGTTTCAAGTTGATTGGACTTCAACTTCATCAAAAACTACCTTGACCAAAACTTTAACCTGGAGCGGAACAGACAGACAGACAAACGGACTAACAATCAAATAAACAGATGCAAAGACTGAAAACATAATGCCCCTAAGTCACTTAGTCTCTTAATCTTTTTAAATAATCACACATTATAACTTGAGTTAAATATGAGGTTAACCATTTAATAAATTTGAATAGTTGTGGACTTGTGGTCGTTGATCAAGGCAGATTATCTTTCCTGTATATTTTAGGTGTATATATTCATGATCAGTTTACAAATTATTTTTCTTTTCTATTTCTTTAAATGTGCATGAAATACTCATCATACATTAATGTATTATGTTTTAGTTAAAAGTAGGTTCAAATAAACAAAATATGTTTACTACCTCTTGAAAATAAAAATAAACATACATGTAGTTTGAGTTGTCAGGAAAATTTTAAATATGACTTAATGTTCATGGTCATAACATATGTACAGGTTGATATAAAAAAAATGATAAAATATTTTAAATGACATTAATATTGTTAGAGCATTGTGTAACAGAGGCCTGAAGCTACAAACACTAGTAATTATAATATATGTGTAAATTAAATTATATGCAAGAACTAAAACATTTCTAGTCAGAAAAAAACATATGCTCTTTCATACCCGACTATGTGAGTGACTGTGAGTATGAGCTTTGCTCATTTTTGAAGACTGAACCGTGACTTTTAAGACTGTAAACCAACTTATTTTCGCTGATACTTTATTTCGCTTTAAGCGCTTTCGATTCCAATTCACAGTGATTTGATTTCTTGATTTTCAATTTTACTTGATGTAGTTAAATGAGGAAAGATCTAAATCATATTTAGACTACATGTATTTATATATTCGCTATATTTTTCTACTGGCAAAAGTCGCAAAAATAAATTGCTTGCGAAAATTGGTTGGTTTACAGTAGTTGTTAATTTCTGTTATTTGGTCTTTGTAAGGAGTTGTATCATCGGCAATCATACCACATCTTCTTTCTTATTAATTTTGTTATATACAAACATTACAAATAATCCACCAAGTCTCAAAGTGCACTGTTTGCAATTAAAAGTGAATAAAAATAAGATATGAGATCATTAAAATATTATAAATTCAAGTAACCAAATATATATTCCTTGTATTATGCCATTTTTGATAATCAATAATATTATAAATTATAATATTCATTTTTCACTTTCATCAGAAGTCTCTCAATCTGAAAATTTCCAACAAAAGACAAACTGTTTTTGAAAGAAGGTTTAAATATATGGCACAGTTCTGTTAATTCACAATCAATAATTTCACACATCTTTGGGAAGTTTTGTTTAAAATGGTGTGAAAACTTCTACTTTATATTGCAGGATCCCAGGATAATAAAGATTTATTACTGCTGACATTTAATGAAGTTAGTGCCTTTAAAATCAAATTTCTTTGGCATTAATCCTCTTTACAGCTATGCCCTTTTTAAAGCTTAAGTCAGTAAAACTATCTCCGACTGTCACATCAATGTGTAGTGGCATCAATATCTTTTAATTGGATTTTTTATTTCAGTATGTTCAGTAAAGTGATGAGTGAACTCTGCCAAAAGACAATCATACATGCAAAGACAAATGCATTTTAAAAGTTCAGTTACAGTAAAATGTGTCATACATGTATCATTTCATGAATTTAAATGGTTACCGCCAGTAATTAAAGGCAATTTTTTTTAATTGAAAGACAACACCTGTCTTGAGGGAAATCAACTCAAAATATTCTTTTAAAACATTACGATTTACTCCACCTTTTCTTATATATATATTTTTGCATTTCATTTTTAATTGCTAAGAACTATGCTAACATTATAAAACACAAAGTTCAATAAGCTTATCGCCTAGCCAAAACAGTATGGATTTCTATGCATCATCATTTACTTATTTATATTTCACAATCCCTTTATAATAATGGATAACACAGGGTAACGAATACTTACTGGATAAAAGTCAATGAATAACAAAGGTTGACCAATACTTACTGGACAAAAGTCAATTGTTTCTACAATGGAATTCAGCTGCTCGGAAAACACATCATGACTGAAGATAAGTAACGTCTTCTCAATTCCTTTCACTTTCCGTAAAGAGTCTAATAAAATTTTTAAATAGTTTGCTCTATCATGTACTTGTACAACTATCACAACACTTTCTGGCCCTAAGCTCAGACCATATTTTTGAAGATTGTGGACATATTGGTCCGCGTTTCGACGGTCAATTTCTAATTTTATTTGAGTTAAGTTGTGTTCTGGTATATTGTGTCGTGAAACAAATGTTTGATTGTACTGATTTGGCAGTATTAATACTTCTACTTTAGAACTGTTCTCAGGACCATCTAAATCCTGCAGCTGAGATCGGTCTGTTTGGACATGAGCCTTTAAATTGTTACTGTGACGCAACTTATACAATAAAGTTCGATCATATGCATCGGAATTGTTAGGTTCAAAGTTCATCAACACGTGAAGATTTAGAAAGACAAACAGTATTAAAACTATCATAAACAGAGATCTTATAAGTCTCACAGGACGAAATCTCATGTCTAAAGGTGATGTTAATGTTGGCATTACGTCAAAGATTTGATATGTGTATAAACAAAATATCACAGCGCCCTCTATACTGATGTCTATAACTACAAACTTATATCTCCACACATATACCTCCAAACAGATTTCTCAACACAGATATCTCTATATCACAGATTTATTTAATATTTCAACATCTCCTGATGTTAAGGAAAATGATCACAGTTAATTTTATGGGACTGTCTTTGATACATTACGCCATCATAATGTCTTGAAAGTTACAGATTAAAACTGTCATTTTATCAACAAGTGATATATATCCTACATGATACTAAAGCTGCTGACATCTCTTTCTTAACTTTCATGGCCAATAATTATCTGTAATAGAACAAAATCAATTATTTACACATACATATATAGGTACATTTTATATCAATTTCACACTGTATCAAATGGCATGTAATTCACTAAGAATATGATATACTAGTAAGCAATAATGTCTATAAACTATTAGGAATATCAATTGTTCATTAATAATTTATCTCTTATATATATACACACAAAAAAGTATAAGTATTTTTACAGTAAATAACTCTAAAATACATGTACATGTACTGTATATACATATGTTTTAAAAATATTCTGCAATTAAACTAGAGGCTCTAAAGAGCCTGTGACACTCACCTTGGTCTATGCGCATATTTTTAAACAAAGGACACAAATGGATTCATGACAAAATTGTATTTTGGTGATGGTGATGTGTTTGAAGTTCTTACTTTACTGAACGTTCTTGCTTCTTACAATTATATCTATAATGAACTTTGCCCATTAGTAACAGAGAAAAGTATTTGGTAAAAATTTACATAAATTTACCAAATTAATGAAAATTGTTAAAAATTGACTATAAAGGGCAATAACTCCTTAAGGGGTCAATTGACCATTTAGGTCATGTTGACTTACTTGTTGATCTTACTTTGCTGAACATTATCGCTGTTTACAGTTTATCGCTATCTATAATAGTATTCAAGATAAAAACCAAAAACGGCAAAATTTCTTTAAAAATTACCAATTGGAGGGCAGCAACGCAACAACCGGTTGTCCAATTCATTTGAATATTTCAGGGCAGATATATATTGACTTGATCAACAATTTAACTCCTTGTCAGATTTGCTCTAAATGATTTGGTTTCAGAGTTATAAGCCAAAATCTACATTTATCCCTGTTCTATTTTTAGCCGTGGTGGCCATCTTGGTTGGATGGCCAGGTCATCGGACACATTTTTCAAACAAAATACCCCAAAGATGATTGTGGCCAAGTTTGAATTAATTTGGCCAAGTAGTTTCAGAGGAGAAGATTTACGAAAAATGGATAAAAATTTACTATAAAGGGCAATAACTCCTAAAGGGTCAACTGACCATTTCGGTCATGTTGACTTATTTGTAAATCTTACTTTGATGAACATTATTGCTGTTTGCAGTTTATCTCTATCTATAATAATATTCAAGATAATAACCAAAAACAGCAAAATTTCCTCAAAATTACCAATTCAGGGGCAGCAACCCAACAACGGGTTGACCGATTCATCTGAAAATTTCAGGGCAGATAGATCTTGACCTGATAAACATTTTACCCCCCCCCCCCCCCCCCCCCCCCCCATGTAAGATTTCTTCTAAATGTTTTGGTTTTTAAGTTATAAGCCAAAAACTGCATTTTACCACTATGTTCTATTTTTAGCAGTGGCGGTCATCTTGGTTGGTTGACCGGGTCACGCCACACATTTTTTAAACTAGATACCCCAAAGATGATTGTGGCCAAGTTTGGATTAATTTGGCCTATTAGTTTCAGAGGAGAAGATTTTTGTAAAAGATTACTTAGATTTATGAAAAATGGTTAAAAATTGACTATAAAGGGCAATAACTCCTAAAGGGGTCAACTGACCATTTCGGTCATGTTGACTTATTTGTAAATCTAACTTTGCTGAACATTATTGCTGTTTGCAGTTTATCTCTATCTATAATAATATTCAAGATAATAACCAAAAACAGCAAAATTTCCTCAAAATTACCAATTCAGGGGCAGCAACCCAACAATGGGTTGACCGATTCATCTGAAAATTTCAGGGCAGATAGATCTTGACCTGATAAACATTTTTACCCCCATGTTAGATTTCCTCTAAATGCTTTGGTTTTTGGTTATAAGCCAAAAACTGCATTTTACCCCTATGTTCTATTTTTAGCTGTGGTGGCCATTTTGGTTGGTTGACCGGGTCACGCCACACATTTTTCAAACTAGATACCCCAATGATGATTGTGGTCAAGTTTGGTTCAATTTGGCCTAGTAGTTTCAGAGGAGAAGATTTTTGTAAAAGCTAACCACGACGGCCGACGCCGACGCCGGACGCCAAGTGATGAGAAAAGCTCACTTGGCCCTTTGGGCCAGGTGAGCTAAAAACTGTAAAAGGCAATATTGCAACTTGAACTGAATCATATAGATAATAGACTTATTTTTAGCAAAAAGCTCAGAGTTTATGTTTATACCATATGCTGAATTCAAATGAAGATTTTTATGTCTACAGATACTGCCCTCGGACATGGTATATTACAGTTTTTATGTGCATTACCAACACTGAATCAAGAACACTTGTTTTATAAATTATAAAAGACATAATTTAATTTACATGAGTCATTTTAATATATGGATTTGGAAAATTAACCAAGTCTTCAAAACGATATTTTTTTTGTACTGTATGTGTACATTATGTCATGTACATGTATGTATAGTGGACAAACATATACCTAGAATTATCAGTATTTAAAAAGAGGCATATGGAATCACATTTTTGGACTTTCAGGATTTTTTGCATAGAATTTTCAGAATCTTTTAATTTGCAGATATATAAAGATTTAAGCACATGATTACATGTATGTAGTCCTTCCAATTAAAGTTTTAAAACTTTACAATCTGTATATATAGGTAGTATGAATAAAACTGAGACCAATACTCTTAAAAGATTATTAGTACATGTATATATCACTGTATGTTACATCAAGCTCAGTGTTCTCCCCAGAAATTTTGGATAGCATCACATTTTGCGTAAAAAAAATTAACTATTTTTTTTAATGTCATTTGTCGCGTTGCGTTGATGCTCTATTTCCTTTATATGTTTTAGTTTATATTGTTCAATTCATAACTGAGAATACAATTAAACTATAACAACAAAAACATTTGTTTCAGTTTATGTTTTCTTTATTCATTTATAGTTACAGAATTATTTTTTTCCTCTTGTGCCAAATAAAAATAAATATGTGCTTTCAGTTACCCAACACATAAGTCAAATGAATGAATGGTTCATTATAGTGCAACCTGTATAGATACAAAACTAAATATCTATTACACAAAATTAACTATTTTTTATATTATATTAAGTTAAGATAAAGTAGCAAAAAAAATATCAATTTAAAAACTTTTTTTTATCATGTTTATGAAATTCATTGTTTCGTGGCACTCAATGAATTAGTCCCTGTTGTTTCTTATCTTTACATCAAAATGATATGTATTTTTAACAAAGTTGTCTAACAAATAGTCTATTAATGCGTAGTTTTCTCTATTGGTATATTTTTTCTGTCTACTGTCCGTCTGTTGTCATTATCGTGAAAATGCGGATTTTTGTCATATCTGGTCCGGTTCCGATCCGTAGTTTACACAAAAATGTGCAATGGCGGCCGTAGAAAAATTTACGAAAATGAGTCCGAGAATAAATATTGTTTGACAAGAGATTGTGAATGAATAAGACGCTTTTAATGCATTAAATGCATTAAACATAAACTTAAGCCAATTATGATCACTTTTTAAAGAAGTATAAAACTTATTTTAGCTCAAAACCAAAATTCTCGCTCTCGTATAATTTACCGGAAGAGAAAGAAAGTATTTTTTGGAGAGTTGCACAAATAAACAACCTTTTAAAAAAAATCGTTTTAATCTTTGAAATTTCGTAATACAAAACATAGATTTCGAATTGTTTTTGTGATTGCATTTTTCCATGTCGAAATTGGTGATTGCAGACACGTGGTATTAGTCATGTCACGAGTGTCAGCTTGGGATATTCGCATCCAAACAGTTATCACCCTGAGGGCAATTAACACCTGGCTATTTAATCTCTTAATTGCCTTTAGTGTCCGACTTAAAGGGATTACAATTAAAGGTGATATAATTTTTATGATCATAATCGATGAGGGGGGGCAAGGGGTTTAACTGTTATGCTGTTATGGGGCATTTTAATTCTTTGTTATCTGTTATTCTGAAAATATATTTACTGTTAGCTGTTATTGTCTTATTCTTTGTTAGCTGTTATAGGACTATTATCTATTTTGTTATCTGTTATTGTGAGAATCTATTTGCTGTTAACTGTTATTGAAAATTGGAATGTTAGCATTTTGACAGCCAATCTTCCGTAGAAATTGAAGATAATTGAAAATTGTGATTTGAATGGATAATAGTCTCATTGGCACGCTTACCACATCTTTTACAATGCATATCTATTGGGGTCTTTCTACTGGTAATATCGGGTGACCCTGTATTTGCAGAAGAATTTCAGTAACATACATCACATGAATATATTAAAATCAATTGGTCCCAGGACCAGTCCAGTATATATTATTATTATCCTTTGTAATAAGTTCCGTTGTCTGTGAACATGTAGCATTTTGTACAAATTATAATTCACTTATTACTTGTACACTATGATAACTTATAGTATGGATTTTGTTATAAAAAAGCATTGGTACACCCTATAGATTTTTTTTTATTCAATGATCACACAGTAATCTTTATGCTGTACTATTACACCACTGTCCCTGATCAGGGGAGGATAAGACACCAACTAGCATGCTTAAGTTGACGCAGTTACATTCTGTATGTGCCTATTTCCAAGTCAGGAGCCTGGATTCAGTGGTTGTAGTTTGTTACTGTGTTACTAAGTTTCTCGTTCACTATTTTGTGGATAAATTAGACAGTTAGTTTTCTCCTTTGAATTGTTTTACATTACTAAGTGGTATGAGTTTGAATTATGTCTTTGGGAATTGTACATCTTTTTCTTTTAGCATTTATATTATAAGTGTTACTCCCTCTTTTTTCGATTACATGAAAGAGAACCCTGACCACCATATTTTTAAAAGCTTTTTAATTGCTTCACATGGCGAAAATTGAAGCTCAGAAACCATTGATGCAAATAAAGATGTCACCGGTCTTCAATTTAATTTTTCGACAAATACCCTTTTAAAAATCCTACAGCTTCTCCAATGCTGTACCCAAATTTTCCATATTCTATAATTTCACATAAGATGCATGATTGGTGTTTCACTTGGTGTCATCAAAATTTCACTAGGTCCAATTTCTATTATACTATCAGAATTGTCACTAGGTCCAATTTCTATTATACTATCAGAATTGTCACTTGAGTCAATTTCTATTATCAGAATAACCATAACTGGCATGCGTGTATCAGTTACATGTCCTGTCTCCACTGATCTGGATATTTTTGTATTTTATAAGTAAGTTTTATCATGAGGTCATTAAGTACAAAAAATAGATTGTGCATCAATTTTTTTTTATTACTTGTAAAGTATATATATTGCTTTTCAGAAATAAAAAATTTAAAAATCAAATTAAATAAAAAAACATAAATCATTAAAAATTGATCCCTTAAATGCCCTAGATTAAAACTATCCGTATATCAAAAACAGAAGCTAGTAATTTCGTTCGGAAAAATTCAACATCCATACTATAACTTATTGTACAAGTTACGGGAAAAAATCAACCAAGGCAGAACTGCCTCAACGACCGAAACGTCTTGTTTACACAAATTACAATTTTCTAGGTCCATTCCGCAAGTTATATACTAAGATCTACGAGTCATCTACTGGGTTGGTCCTGGACAGATTTATTTTCATATTTCATTTACTGTTATCTGTTATTGTCCCTTTTCAATTCCTTGTTATCTGTTTTTCATCAAATCAATTCACTGTTTTGCTGTTATGGGGACCCCCCTTGCCCCCCCTCATCGATAATAGATGAAAGTTCAAAGTTGAGGACAAGCAAAATAGCATCTTCAAAATAATTATAGCGTCGCGGGAATAATTATAGCGTCGCGGGAATTATTATAGCATCACGGTGAAAAAATATAGCGTCGCGGTACCGCGACGCTAAAACGGCCTGGGGAGAACACTGCTGAAGCTACATGAACATTTGGTGAGGTACGTATTGAACAATAACATTGATCTGAATTTAAAACCTTAACCTCACAGCAACATTCATTTCTGAACATTTTTGAAACAGACAACAATGCCTAAAGTAAGTTTATTGCAGAAATGATCAAAATAATTAGAAATAAATAAGGAACAAACAGACAGACAGACGGAGATGAACAAAGGTAAAGCTTATTGTACCCTCCGCTATTGGGCAGGGGGGTGCTTTAAAGATAATTACACATTATGTAAGAATCCTGGGTTTTGATTGGTTGATAGCCAGTGTATTTTTCACCAATTTACTGTTATCAAATGAATATCGTTCATTTTTAACGCTGCCGGGGTATATGCAAAAAGAATATGCCTTTTTTACCCTCCCTGCCATGGTATTTGCCAAAAAATACACTATCTGACTGGAAACTTGTAACGTCACAATCAACAAAGCCTTTTTGAACGTAAACATTCGGTGTAATTAAACAAATATAGCATGCATGTCCTTGAGGGATATTTGCAAAAAATACCAGTCTTGCATGAGAATGAATTTCCCTTGCCTTACAGCTCGCGAAATTTAACATTCTCTCGACTGGTATTTTTCGCAAATACCCCTCCTTAACATGATATATCTGTTCACCATACCAATGACGGTAACATGATTGGGTAAAGAGATTGTTGTATTTTCAATGAAGGCCACATAGTACACCAAAATCTAACACCTCCAGATATGAAACTGTTAAAATCATCAATTCTAAAGCTAAGGTCATGCAGACCTGCCAGAAAGTGTGCTTACATTTTGTACTACATGTATTCCTTGATATGCAGATGCAGAACTACAGTATACATAATATCATTAGGAAGCTTACCAAGCCTTTATGTGCATCTACATGTATTACAATCATTATAATTTGGATTTGACATAACTGCACCATACATATATATATATATATAATAAGAAACTTTAAACAAAAATAGTTTATTTTGTTATGTAGTGTCACAGTCTATAAATATAATGTGTAAAGGCAATAAAATCCAATAAAAATTTGAATTGAATTAAATAATTCTAGCATAAAGTAATAATGACCTCCCATGTTTGTTTGAGGTATGTGGTGTCATGTTGAAACAGAAATAATAAGTGTCTCACATTTTAAACACAAGATCAAATGTGTAAATCTGCTAAATATGATGGCATGGCCATGCAGGTACATATACATGTATTCTCATGTGCAACTCAAATTTTGATATTTTTGGAAGATTTAATTTTCTGTTAGATTTGAAATAATTCCAGTACCAAATGAAATATGATTTTCTTAAAAATATTTGTCGAACCTACCCGCTATTGAATTTCCCCCTCTTGTTTGGAGCAAGACTCTTCTGATTTTAAAGAAGAGTCTTGCGCCAAACAACACAATGTAGGATTAATAACCTACAACTGTCAAATTCAAGGGAATATTTTTTTCTACTTATTTTCGTATACAACCGGATGTGACTAACTATAATTTGGTGGTATTACACCTTAATAGGTATAATAAAATTTAAAAAACAATATGACCTACCCATGGTACAACACTTTAAAATTTCTCTTATTTTGATATGAGCGTCACTGATGAGTCTTATGTAGACGAAACGCGCATCTGGCATACTAAATTATAATCCTGGTACCTTTGATATTTACTATTTCCATCAGATTTTATGAATATACAATGTATATACAAAATGCAATTTTAATCCTGACAATTTGAACACTTAACCTCCAGCAAAAAAACACCCACTACTGTAAATAATGTCATTTATTCCTTATAGAACAATTGCTATTATGTATTTTATAAGGTGTCAATCATAATAAGCTAGTAATTCACAGGTAACAGGTCATTACAATGTAACTCTTTGTCATTTTACTACAGATTTATAATGTAGGTCTATTAAATTCTCATAACTTTCACTAGGAGCAAGTCTTCTTGTTTATTTATATATATCCAAGTAGCATACAGATGTATGTACATTCATTATTATTATTATATCAATCCAATTCTTACAGTCCATCATTTCACCAGAGTCACTAAGGGCATATCCAACAGTTTATTTTTGACGGTGAGAATTTTTTCCCATGAACAATGTGGAAGATATTTCATTCTTTAATTGACAGAGAATCAAATTTTGCCAAAAAAAAAAATTAGTCGTCGATTTCGTTTTTTCAAAAAATACTGCTGAAAATTGAACATTTTTGCAATTTTGGAGTAAAAAACGTTTTTTATTTTAAAAATTTAAATATGATTTTTAATCAACATATACTTATAAAATGGGGCTTAAATTAAAGCAAAATAATTCAAGATGGTTAGAAAAATCTAACTTTACCATTTAGAGTATAATTCTTACTCAAATAAAGCCAAAAGGCGTTATGATGGACCCAAACAACGGCAAGAAATGAACATTTGAAATGCACATTTTTAATTTATTAAAATATTTCTAACAGTGGAACGTCATAACGTCATAACATTTTGAAAAATATTTGACACCGTACTCATTTTTAAGAAAAATCCAGAAATATGATATTGTTTACTATAATCCCTTCCATAAGCCTCACAAATTGCGCCAAAAATTAAGACGTTTTGGGAAATAACGTTACTATTTCCCCGCTAATTTTTCAAAGGCAGTGCGACGGCAGACAAATGTATTTATACACTGTGACTTTGTTGGATAGTTGTCTCGATAGCACTCATAACATATATCGCATCTTCTTATTTATAATGAACTAGTATATGGACGAGATGACAATTCAGTTAGTTTTACATGAAGTGTTTTTCTTACACTGATTTATATAATACCGTCTATAATTTCACATATCGAAATTAATAAAGAGCTAGTGAAATTTTGCAACCAAACACTTGTCTAAAAACTCACTGACTGTATTATTTATTCATGTTGCAGTTTTGGGCTTTTTATTCTTTATAGGCTTCTAGCTTTAACAAAAATATGTATGTTGACTCTTAGTGTTTTGAATTATATGTGTCCTTCGGTTGCTGCCGTATTAATGTATATACATTTAAAATCTTTTTCAAAACAAAAGGATTGATTGGACAGGATATAGAAATATTCACATCTCTGGACTTCTCACATTCGACAGTATATCTTTACTATAATTGGGTGCGGCCGTTTAGCTGCTCGGATGTATAAATTTACAGCCTCGATCGTTTAGTCGAAATAAAAATGTCGTATATCCTATACATAGTGTAGTGAGAGTATCGCACATCTATACGTTTAAAAACCATCTAAATAAATGGTTCAAGGGATATCCGAACCTTGAATAAGATCTCTTAACAACAACAAATGTCACATGAATCTTCAAATAAGTCACATGGCTGATTTTAACACATCTGTTGCACCATTTGCAGTTGTAGATGTCATGAAAAAAACCCTTTAATTTAAAACAGATCAGAAAGACAATAACTTGGGAATAAACTCCACCTGGTTTGGCTGCATACAATGTAACCACTGATGTAGACTACTATATAACTATATTATTATTGGTTATTCAAACAAATAAATTCAAAGAGAAAGATGCGGAAAGAAATTCTAAAACTTTTCGTTTTAAAATAAAATATAGATAATTTTTTATACCAAAACTGGAAAACTGTTTAAGACAATTATCAGTTGAGAACTAATGATTATGCATCACTATATATATGCAACTAATAAATTGATTGCTCCCGTGCTCCAGTGGCAAATATATCACGCATATTTACGACAAGGCGAAAGTGGATCTGAATAAATGATTGATACATTATTAAGATAAAGGGTTTGCTAGCGGTAATTTAAGCCTAATTAACATTAAAACAATTTTCCACTAACAAATAAACAACAAGTTACCTTATTGAAATATAAGGACTTTGTTAGCTACATCTATTAATTTTATAAGTTATTATGAATTTTTATCACAATAGAGAAACATGCTATATAATGGTTTACTTTTATAAATTGTTATTTGGATGGAGAGTTGTCTTATTGGCACTCATACCACATCTTCCTTTACCTATATATATGGCATTGTCATATGGAAAGATTTCAATGTCCAAAAAAAATTCAAAAATGGAAAAAGATTAATTTGTCTATGTTTTTATAAAAGTGCATGTATCATTTCAATTTTAAATCTTTTGAAATTGCAGAAAATGTTACATGTTTTTTATGTTTTCTGTCTTTGTGGCAGATTTAATTCCATTTTCACATTAAATATTTACTCTGTCATATTGATTCATATAACCATATTTTATTATTAAAAGGACTCTGACCCATTAATGAAGGCACACATATTAATTTGTTTTAATTAAAATCTATTTGTATGTGTAAAATATGTATACAATATACATGTATGTACATGTAGTTTGGAAAAGAAAATAATCAAATCAAAACATTACACTTTGCCACAAACTATATATAGACACAAAGTTTTAATAATTTTAATTTTAATTATGTACATGTACATATGTAAGTAGGTTATTATTCAAATTTGTGGTTATAAAATTAATTTGTATATTGTATCTCTCAATGCTTTTAAAGGAAAGAATTTGTACAAGTATATTTTTTCAGATAATCATTTTTTTTTAGCAGACAAAGCCAAATAACACATAAAAACTTAAAAGACATTAAATAATAGACAAAGTGAAATGTGAAATGATGCCAACAGCATTCTATTATAAATTTTAATAACACTTCAAAATATATCAATATATATTTCCATTGGACGAGAAGGGGTGAGTATGTTCTAATAATATCTATATACATGTATAGACAAGAACAACTCTTTTAAAAAAAATTAAATTAGAAATTAAGTTAAAAATTTTAATAAAACAAAACAATGTTTTTATATTTTATAACAATGGTATAGGTATAATTAAAAAAATATTTATCTTAAATGTTGTCACACTATTAAATTATCATTTAATTCCTTTACTTACCCCAGATCAATGAACAGATCACAAGTGATCAATGTTTGAATGGCTATCCCTATGTAGCTTATTAACCATTCTAGGTCAATGAAATTCATGTTTATAATTAGATAGATATGACAGCCTGGAGTTAATAAGCTTCAAGTTAATTTTCATTTAATTTTATCTACAAAACATGAACCAAGGTTACTATAACAATAACATTGACATGCAGATAAGTTGTTCTGGGTTGCCTAAGTTATAAAATGAAGATACCAATGTGTAAATCACACTTGTCTTGATATACCGTTTGTCCTACAGACTCTAGCTATGTATAGATACTCCTAGTCCAGGAGTCAAAATTAGCACAGGAGTGATGGGACATGTCCTGTAAAAACATTTTATGTGCTATCTTTAGCTATTTTTTGCAAATTTGTGTTAATACATTCTGAAGACTGAAGTAAAATTAAAAGAATCATCAATTTGGTCCTGTAAATGCCCAACCCTAATTTCTATGTCTGGACTCCACCCAACTTTCAATGCACTAGAGACACCATCCACCTTTCTTACTCTCCCCTTAATTGATGGCAAAGGAGAAGGATAAAAAATGCCTTGATTTTATTTTTTGGGCAAATATTTGTGAAAAGAAAAAATACATTCATGATTCTACTGAACCATAGCAACAAAACATGTCTAAAATATTTCTCAATTTATCTTGTTTTACGAGGGTAGGGGTGGGGTTAAATGATTAAAGAATAATGCCCTTAAAAAATGAAGATTAGAGAATAACGGGCAAAAAAAAATGAAGGTTGGAGAAAAAAGGGGTTAATTTTTTGAAGATTACAGAAAAAAGGGATCTGCCTTTTTTGAAGAATAGAGAAAAAAGGGGTGAAAATTAAATGTTTACAGAATAACAGATATAGTACATCAATAGGTTTTCATTATTTTTTAAGTAACCTTATGAATCATATTATTATTATATATTGATATAAGGTTACAAAACGTCTCAGGTACGAAACGACCTAGTAAGTTACGAATCCACTAGTTACGAAATGACCAGGTTACAAAACGACCTGCACCCAAGCTAACAACAATGAAAAATTATATTGGGACGAAGTACCCAATTACAGAGCTATAGAAAATTCAATAAAAAAAAAAATTCCCGAAATTTTCATTATACTAATATGACTAATGAACTCAAAATCGTTCAAACTTTATTTTGTCGTGTTTTGAATTCCTGCATTAGTGCAGAACGCAGAAATCTACTTCCTTTTTCCGGTCTTGTTGTCATGAGACTTTGAGTTGTCTAGTTAAATATAGGAAATCAAGGAACACAATACCAATTTCATTTTTAATAATTCTTCAAATGTCTTTGATATGAATTAATTTTACCTGACAATCACGTCTCTATGTTTACATTGAACATGATGTCCATAGGCGGATCCAGGGGGGCCCTGGCCCCCCCTTTGCCCTTTTGTGGGAAAAATTTGGTTGATTATATAGGGAATCATTGAAGCATGACTGGAGCTGGCCCCCCTTAGGTCAGTCAGTAGGCCCTCCCTTAGGAAAAGTTCTGGATCTGCCACTGATGTCATAACTCAAATAACGTCACAAATAAAATCCCTAACAACAGAACAAAAACAAGAAACGTTACAGTATTTCGGTTGCTTTTTTTAACAAATATTTAAGTTACAAAAAAAAAAAAAAAAAATTCATACAGACTTCGTCCCCATTTACAGGTAATGCCTGCCTCATATTAGCCTTCCAGTCAACAGGTCGTGACAGTGGTTCAATTTAAAGGGTCAGGTGAGGATTTACTTTCAATGACGGTTGTTTTTCTATATATATAGGATATCAGTTGTGTAGGATACTGAAAGTAAACACGCTTAACAAACACATCCTACAAGAGGTACATTGTACAAGTGAACCCGTACTTGGGACTCCAGATCTCAAACGACCTGAAATGGAGTTTCCACATAAATAACATCAGCAAGAAAGCCAATGCCACCTTGGGCTTTATTAGGAGGAACTTGACATGCATGAGGAACATACCAGAGGCATGCAGAAAAGTTGCATACATATCCCTAGTAAGATCGACAATGGAAGATGGCGCAACAATCTGGAATATATCCAAAACAGAGGCATAGGATTCATCAAGAAAAATTACAGGAGTCGAGAAAGAGGGTCCATAACAAACATGAGACGACAACTTGAAATAGAGACCCTAGAGGAAAGAAGGCACAGCCTCCGTCTTATTCTGATTTACAAGGTCAGACTACACGAATGAATTTTATTTTTACAGGACATTCGGTCTGGTAAGCATCCTAGCTTTACCAGACCGAATGAAATTTTACCAGACCAATTTTTTTTACATCTAATTGTATATTATCTGACAAAAAACAACAAACATATGACTTTGTTGTGCCCTACTTCTCCCCAAAATGCACAAATTAAAAGAAAATGATGTAACAAGAGGGTATATTGTTATGAAAGTTGTGCACAATTGCTTGAATGCATTTCAGTGAAGAGTAATGTCCCATTTTATTGGATTTTGACAATGTTTGTGAACTAAACATAATTTAGAGTTTCTGTATAAAATATTATTTCCTGTTTCTTCTTTCTTTTTCATATATCTTTTGGTTTTCAATTCTAGTGTTTATATTTCATCATGTTCATACATGTACAACATGCATGATTTTTTTTTTAGTTTCTTTTTAACATTTCATTCTTACATAATTAAATTCATTTGACAATCATTTACACAAACTTTTTGTGAAAAGAATACCAATTATCTAAGCTAAGGCATTATTTTTTTTGAGGATTTTTGTACATTTTTTTTTTTAAATTCTATGATAATATTTGTGCAATGTTGAACATGATAGCCGTCATTAATCCAAATAAGTAATACAGTAGTTGTAATAAAACTTATATTTTAGTCATGCATAACTGATATTGACGAATTTAGAATAGTTCGTCCATACATCGTTGTTCTTGAAACAATCATTATTAGTATACATGTAAGTTTCCTGACGTATAAGCGCCATTGAGGATGAGCTCCAGAGAAAGCAGACTAGTAGCGTTTCGTTAGTTTGTTTGTTGGGAAAGGAGAGGAAATGCAACCACTTGTACAGATAAACGACAGAATTACCATACAAGAATTTATAGTCAACACAACCAGAAAGAGTTCCCATCGTTGGACGGGGAATATGAAGGCTTCCAAGAATGAACAGGTGACATGTCTAGCTCTGAACACATAGAAAACGGATTATCGACATCGACCACTTGTTTTTGATATTTGAAACTGCATGCATATATACGTATACGTTTATGATAGTGATGAGTTCTTGCGTCTGACGAAAACTTAATTCCTGCATGGTTATATCTTGCCATACGTTTAAATTGGTTTGTACATGTAAGGTGATTACTCAAAATCGTTATTTGAAAATCCTGTTTGTGAGATGTAGATTCATTTCAATACAGAAATTTCGTCTTTATATTAAGTTTCACAAGTATATAACACGGAGCAGAGATGGGTCCGATTACTTTCGATGTAATTGATTAAATTACAATTACTTTGTCATTTGTACGATTAAATTAAATTAATGATTACATCATTTCTGAAAGTATCTGATTAAATTAATGATTACATTGGCAAAGTAATCATGATTACATCTGATTACAATGAATTTAAAAACAAAACATTTTGAATGATGTGAATGAATAAACGTTCAATATAACTATAGCATTTGAGAAAGTATTTTATTTGGTTCAATTATAAAATGATAACTTCAAATTAAAGTTCATTTATTTAAATAAACACCAAATTTCACTATATATATATACATTACACTTTATCACCAATGATCTCTGAATTATTTTGAATTGAATTTAATAACGATATTTCATAATCAAGAGTTTTTTTGTTTGTCTTCTGACCTCTTTCATAATTTATATGTATTCCAAGTTGCAGTTTATGGAAGTTTAAATGTGGATGAAATAAAGTTACCAGTTAAAACTATGTTAAATTGTAATAGAAATGCTTAATCAAATTGTAAACAATATGTAAGTACTAAAAATCATTGCATTTTACATGTCCAGTCCAAATACAAAAAAAAATTAAACAACATATTTGTCCAACTTTTAATTTAGTTTGTGCTAATTAGATAAATTTTCATGTCTGATTTATCTTTTATCATATATATTTCCCTACAGCTATACTCAATTGGTAATTGCAATAAAAACAAACATTAATTAGTCTCCTACCTGTCAATTCAAAGTTGACAAAAATCACAAAAATTAACAAAAGATTATAATTCAGGGTTAAAAAAAAGTATTACTTGAATATATAACAGTTATTATCAAATATTAATATGAAGATCATTATAAAACGATGAATATACATGTATGTACAATATCTTTTACCAAAAAGGTATATAATTGTATTATATGTCTCTGCTTAGGCTAATGATGACTTTTCAATACTGTTACTTTATTTTTTACTGAAGTAGACATGCTTGAAGTAACCAAACCATTTTAGTATGTTTAAAATTTATCATATATGAATAACAAAGAGGTTCATTTAATGACCAAAAACACAATTTTAGATTTTTTCCATTGTAATCAGAATGTAATCAAAAAGTAATCATGATTACAGGGTATTTTGAAAAGTAATTGATTAAATTAAATTACATGTAATCAGATTTTTGGCTGATTAATGATTACACTGATTACTTGAAAAATAGTAATCAATTACAGCTGATTAACGATTACAATTACAATTACCCCAAGTCTGACACGGAGAAGCTCTGAAGGCACATTACTCCCATTTTGTTTGGGTGTGAACCATCGATGTTTACAGCAATATCAATGAATAAGATGATGATGGTAGAAAGAACTATGGGCATCATGTGGCAAATATTACATGCCTATCGGACCATGAGTTGTCAATCTGTATGAAAAGCTTTCCAATACAACCATATTATTGAGAAGGAATGTTTACATGCTATACTCTCTTACTAGTATTACTGGGTTCTTGTGGCGTTCACCTTAGACACACATCTTTTTAACGATGTTTAAAAAAAAGACAGAACCAATTTAATGTCATATTTCCCTATTTTTTAAATATAACTAAAAGTCTTTTATCTGACAAGAATACCCCTATTTAGCGGACAAGTAATTTATTCTTTTTTCTGTTATTGAATACCAAGAAAGAAAATAAATCCCGAAATTAATTTGAAACTTTGATACTCAATAGTTTCCCAGCAAAATATTCACATCCCTTGGGGATAATCAGTGTTCGTCCAGTGGCATATATAACAATTGTGATATAAATCTGTGATTTTACTATGTCCACAACTTCGATGAACCAAAGCAAATTATACATCGACCTGTATTTAAATCCTCCTCCTCCTCCTCTTACATACTGTTGGCATACGTGGACTAGTCTATTTACAAATCTTTTACCCCAATTTATTCAAAATATATGTTTTTTCTTATGTTCAATGTATACATGTATATATTTTAAATTGCGCTATAGTTCCGTAACTTTCTACCCAGTCGTATAAACGAATAGTCGACAAGTGCGTACATTTTTTTAAATCAATATTTCTGGTATGTTCCAATCTGTCCTTCACTATTGACAATGAGTATATATTACATTTTCCCAAATTCACCCTTGGAAAAAATATTTAAATAGAGTTTAATTTCATCAAATCTTATTTTTTGGGTATTATTTATATTTTTATGAATAATATTCTTTACACCAGAAATGTTATTTATAAACAAGCGTATGAGTTTAGTAATGACAAGTAAGACAGAGTTGTATATTATACATCTGATAGTTCAAAATGGAAAGTTATAAGTTATCGGCCGTGTACACTGATCAATACCTGCAGAAGTGAAACGATGCATGAACTTGCAAGCCTGACAGGAAACCGCTTGAATACCTGGACGTGTCACCTCACACCCCTCACAATACCTTTGGAAGTAATACCTTTAGCCATGCTGGTGATCAGATGAGGGAAGATCAGAATTTATTTGAAAAAAGTTTATTACTTTAAAGAATTATGAACAAATTAGATTTTCGAAAACAATTTTCACGGAACACTTATTTATGATTTCAACTTGGACTTTTTACCTAATTCCAATATCAACAGTTTAAAAACAACATACCATGGTAATTTAAAAAAATAAGAATATTTTCCGTATCAAGTTAGTTAGTCGGATAAAACAACAGTAAGATCGACAAGATATCGACACGCAATTACGACTACATCGGTTTCTGTGGTTTTGTTCCTTTGTGGTTTATAGACATATCGTTGTTATTAATTGGGAAAGAAGACAAAATGGCCGAACGTAGAGAATTGATACTCTAAATTTAAAATGGATGGTGATCGCTTATCTAGCGGAATAAAACTTTAATATCTATGAATTTGAGCATTTTTATACAGAATGAACATAATATCAATTTTTGATTTTTTTGCGAAGTTTCCCTTTAATCGGCAAACCCGGAATTATCCATATCCGTTCCCAGAATCTGATCCGGTCTTATTTACATTTCCGGTTGTGCCAATGATGGCATCCATTGTTGTTTTTGACAGTCAGATATGTTTTTACCCGGATTTACACATAACTGGTTGGCGATGTTCGGCATAAAGCTAGCGGTTGAACAAAATAAACATCGCTGTGATGAATAATAAAGATGAAAATGAATTTGAGATCGTTTGGCAATTTTGCTAGAATGTTAGAAAAATCCATGAAAAAAAAATAGTATTTCGTGTAGTCTGCAAGGTGGTTGAGGGTCTGGTGCCGGCTCTGACAGCCGACAATTTTGTCATACCAGCACGACCTAAACAAACGATAAAAGCCAAAACGTATTCAAATTGTGAAACTGACAATATCATTGAACGACAAGTCATCAATAACACCAGAGGACTAAAAGTACCAAACAGCAACAAACCACAGTACATGTATAAACATTTCTTTTTTGTGGAAACAACTATTCACTGGAACCAACTACCAGATAAAGTTGTGCATGCAGGTTCTGTAGAGGCATTTAAGACCGCTCTACAAGAACACCGCCCATAACAATGGCGCTCCACCGTGTATAAAAGACTAAACAGGATTCTACACGTACCGTATACAGATACAGAAACATTATTTGCAGGAGCCCCTGAGACTGAGTTCCAGATTACTCCGGTCTGATAGATTATGGTTAGTCAGAAGCAGAAGCATGCCGAGAGTATCTGAATGGTGCAAAGAAAAAACTGATGATTGTCTAAACATGTCAAGTGAGTGTATCATACTTACAGTACCAGTCTACGTTCTTTACTAAGCCACAACATTTTGGTTTAGTATGAAACCGGATGTCAATGTCACGTGACTACTATTTTTGGGTGAAACTAATGACCTGAACGGATTTTTTTTTTTTTTTACTTTCTTTAAATATTGGTCTATGTTAATATACTAGGAAAGGTTAATAGAATTATCTTCTGAAATTAACCTCTGAAACAAATTTAAAATCAGATGCTCAAATAATGATTTAAGAGCTAAGATTCTACATTTTGAAAGAAGAAAAAAAATGGGTTTTACATTTCCAACTTTGATCTGAGATGAGAATACTTATACATGTTGTATAGTATAATATCAAATATCGACTTGCTAATATGAATGTAATGACATATTCAGTGGCGTAGCTTGTATGTATGCTCAGATGCTAAAGCATCCATATCATTTTGATAAAAAAAAAAAAAAAAAAAAAGATTTGAGGCCAACCTAAAAAATATGTTTGTTTGCAGTTTTCCGACTGTACCTTCAGACTGAAGAGTCGGTAGGTAGGAAAAATATTTTATTTTATCAGCCAAAATACAGTTTAAACAAGCAGTTACACTAAACCAAGTTTCTTGTGAAGAAAAAAAAAACATTTTAAAACAACAAACACTGGACATGCTGAAAACCAACATCAAATGAACAGGCATTTTCAGATAAAAAACTTTTTAACCAAAACTGAAACTTTAACATAGTGTCATTATCCAATTTATGACATAAAATATGGTATAATTATTGAATACTGGAACACTTATAAACAAGGAATGTCATTATGACTAGAACTGTTTTAAAGAAATATATTCAGACATGTATGCTTCTTGACTAGAATGTTTTCATGAGTAGAGTATTTTCATGATATCAGAAAAATGTAGATATTAAAACATTTATAAGACAATGTATTAAAGAGTGTATTTTTAATAAAAAAAATAACCATTGAATCTTTCTCAATTGAAAAAAAGGCAACTTGAAAAAAAAGTATTAAGACATTCGACTGTTTTCATATTTCTGACAATATTTAATTATATGTGATAAGGTTATATTTTTGCCAGGCTTTAATGAAAACCAAAGAAATCTAAAGTTTGGGGTGAAATCCATAGCACCCCATTAAAAGTAAATGGTCTGTACTGAAATGTTTTTAATGCATAAAAAAAATTGGCAGCATAGCTCCTAAGGACATGTTTTAATTGAATTCACACAGGCCACACAGTTTGGGTATATTTAATATTGTAAGAAAGTGAATAATTGCAATGAGTGGGGCAGCCCCCCTTATCCTAAAGGAGCATACTCATTGCAATCGAAGATAGATTTAATATAGAGAGAGTGTAGTTAGGGTTGCTTCTTATTGATTTGGCATGATCTATATCCATTAACATTTCAAATGAGCCCATTTCTCCGTACAGGCATGTTTACAGATATCCATGAAGATTTAAGTCACGGAGGAGTGGTTTCATCTTTGTCGTCTTCACAACGATTTGTAGAAAATATGCCATACTTCAAGCTGCTGTCGAATTATTTAACCACTGAAATTGGTTCCATAAAGTCAGGCTCCACAGATTCTGTACCCGATTTGTTTGAGACAGAATGGTTATCGTGTCAGCTATGAATATCCGCTGCATCATCGTCAATGATATCATCACACATCATTACATGTGCCTGAATCTGTATAAACAGTTTACTAATAAACTTTTTTGTTTGTTATTTGTCTTAAAATTGACACGAGACGACAGCGTAAAGTACTCCTCCGTGACTTCATGGATACCTGTAAACAATTTCCATGTGCTTTATCATTAAATGGTCACATGAACGCTTGACGGGAAGCTAAGAAAAACCGAACTTGAAATGCGTAATTGACCCAGACTTTAAATCATTTCCGGAAAGGACCCAAAGTTCCGGATCGCGTCAATAGAAGTATTAAAAAAAATTTCTTCAAATTTAAAGCAATAAAATTTTCACAGTCGGGAGGATTTTCAAGGGTCGGTCGGTAAACTGCAAACAAACAATATTTTAATTTAAGCCTGAAAAATAATGTGTTCGTAGGAGTTAAACATGTATCCAAATGTACTGACAAGGATGGAGATATGAGGATAACGTCCAATCATTTCGAAAGCAGTATGCGCTGTCTTTTATGTATGATCAATTAGTTTATGTAAACAAGATGTATCAATCGCAGAAAAGTGTTCTGACTTTCTGACTTTTTTTTGTGTAAAGTCTATGTCGTCAGCTAAGGCAAGCCCAGACAGAGGATGATGACAGGTAGGCCCACGGAGATGTCTCATTTGAAAATGGGCCAAGCGGAGAGATGGCTTCTACATCTGGCGTAGCAACGTTACAAAAACTAAACAACCATTTATATCCTGATATCGTTTCCTCTGAAAGACGACGTGATAAGAACGTGAATTTGTAATAGAGTGTGATCAGTCATGGGCTTATATATACCCGTATCCATCTAGATATAAATAATAATTGTTCAATAAAAAGAAGAGCCAATGCCCCCCATATTGCAAATTTTTTTATCTATCCAAGAAGCAAGGACAACAACTAAAAATAATATCTAAAGAGAAATAAAAGCTTTAGAGCAAATGCAATGGGATTTCTATTATAATTTTTATTTCAAAGGGGCATAACCGGTTAAAAATATTTGATCAGGACTTATTTTTGATAGTGTCAAAGACATTGCTGATAATTTAAGTTTTCATAAAAATCTGGCAAGAATTATACACATGAGAGTGCCAACAAGACCGAACAGACGGAGGGACGGACGCACGATATTTCCATGTACCCTGCAACGAGTTAAGCGAAAGAATAATCACTTCAGTTCCTTTATTCCGAAGTTCCGGCATATACAGAAGTGCCGCTGTAATGGGTCCGTTTTTCAGATGTCAAATATAAGATTTGGTGGAAACTTTTACATCAAATATTTATCATGTTTATGAATTGAATGATGGTAGTTTTGAGAAAACAATAAAATTATGTTGGAAATATATGAATGGGTGGGATTTTTGAAATTACAAAAAACTCTAATAATCCTTGGTGCAAATAAGAAATGTCCGAAAAAAATATATAATTTTCTGCAAAAAAAAAGATCTCCAAAACATTTTCGCCTCGCTACGTATACGCTCGGCGACAGTTTGGCATCCACATCATTTCAACCCTGGCTACGCCACTGATATTAATAAGAAGTCGACATTACAAATTCAACTTGTCGACTTGTTTTTTTGAAGATGAGGTAAAACCACGTGACTACCTTGGAAAAACATAGGTCTATTTTTAAATCGATTTCCAAATTTCGTTTGTTTAATATGCTTCGGTTGTGTGAGTTATTTTGTATGAAAGGGGGGACGGCAGTCAAATATCAGAAAAAAGTACTAAAAAATTACAATATTTCGGACGTAAGGGAGATGTAACCCCACCATTCAGTCAGGCCGTTTATTTTTCTTAGTTCTCAAATGGAATCAGTACTATACTAAATTCGTGAAGGATTCCACGGAACCCTCTGTCTCGTCTGAGATTGCTATTGACTCAAAAGGTTGCATTTTTTTCTGTAACATACACGATTTAACAAATATTTTTTTCTGTAGATGCTTTATTTTGATCTAAAAGATTAACTCATATACAACGATACACGGTTTATAACATAAATGGAGATTTACTTTATCAGGACAAAACAGTTTTATTAACTGCAAAACAAAACTCTTAGAAGTGTACTTCGTGTCTGTTTGTTGTTGCGATACACAAGTTCCCGGTCATGTGCACTCTTTTCGTTTTTCTTTCACTTTTTGTTCATTAATAAGTTCGTTAGTTTTCTCGTTTGAACTGTTTATCTGATTGGCAATTATATCACGTCTTTTTTCTTTATACTTATATAAAACTAAGAAGATGTGGCAGTATGATAGCCAATAAGACATATCTCCAAAACATACCAAATCACTGAGAAGTAAACAGCTATATGTCACTATATGGTCTTTAACAATGTGAAAAAAACCTACTGCATAGTAAGCTATGAAAGATCCCGAAATGATAAATGTGAAAAAAAAAATGAGAAACATAACAATCTAAAAGACGAAGACGCCAACGCCATTAATATTGACGACTGCATAACTATTTGCTTTGTCTCACTTCCACGACATTAATGTCGCAGGCTCGACACAAATCAAATGACTAGTACTTTATTATCAACAAATGGAACACTTTTAATCATCTCACACTCAATTACAGGGAATCAACGGATAGTATATGTTAGAATTGTCAAAACCATAATTCCTTTCGCTTTTCCTCGAGGATAACCTGCCATATTCGACAAAATCACTGGGTTTGTAATTATACGAATAACATGACGGCAGGTGACTCACGTTGAGCGGGATCAGCCCACTTTTCGAGATCTTCGCCGGATTTTGATGAATTTATATTGGCCAGTAATACCGATATATTGAGGTATCTAGCTACAACTGATGTTTTATGGATTTTCTTGTGCTGTGAAACGGCGGTCCTAGGTTTTGTTTTATTAAGCGCTCACAGACATGTTAAACTCCGCCACATTCTTCATATGCCTGTCCGACAAATCAAGAGCCTGTAGTTCAAAAGTTGCTCGTTGGTTCATATTTGTTTTGTTATAAATAAGTCCGATACATTTTTCGTTTAAATTGTTTCATATTTCCATGTGGTGGTCTTTTATAGCCGACTATACAATTTGTTAAAGGTCGTACGACTGTCTATGATTGCTTAAATCCTCTTTATTTAAACTCTGGTAGCTAGTTGTCTAATTGGCAATCACACCACATCTCACAACTTTATTGAGTAGTGGCGTCGGCGTATTCGTCATATAGATTGTTAGGTTTCCAGCCTGTGTAGTTTTACATGTCATTTCGGATGCTTTCATAGCTTACTATGCGGTATATCCACCTTATGTCCGAAATATTGTTATCATTTAGTACTTTTTTCTGATATTTGACTGTCGTACCCCCTTTTCATACAAAATAGCTCACACAACCGAAGGAAATATGGAAATCGATTTAAAAATAGATTTATGGTTTTCAAAAGTAGTCACGTGGTTTTACTTTATCTTCAAATAAACAAGTTGTCGACTTAATCAATTGACAAGTTGAAGTTATCATGTCGACTTCTTATTACTATGTCATTACATTAATAATCAGAAAGTCTTATATTCTGTAGGAACTTCTATTCTGTGACATTAACATGTGAGATTTTACACTTAATTAATATGCAACTCGAACATGTAGGATCAATCACAACAATAACTTTGATTTTATGAATGCAGATCGTACAGAAATGAGAAAGTCATCATAAATCGTATATAAGTCTAACTATACAAATCCTTGATATAACCATGTTGCCGTTATATATATTTAAATATATGGAAGGGGAGGCAATTCTTATCTATATTTGACTCAATGTCCACAGTTTCCTTTGGTTTCTAGGTGGGTATATATAGGTTTACGTTAAAAAAAGAATGATTATGAAATTGTTTTATGAAATGAATATCTAAACATTAACTGTATAATTCATTGTAAACCTTTTGTATTTGTTTATATTACTAGTAGTCTGCATATATATGTTAATACTCTTTACAAAGCACAAAAAATTCGGAACATTCAACTCAAAAGCTTATGAATGGGTATAGTTACGATATAAGTTTCAGGTCATTAAGGATGTCATATTTTGGTATTAATATTGATTCACTCATAGGGTCTGTGCATCGGAAATATAAACACATCTAAGTTCTAAAACCAGTTGTTGGTATAATACCGCGGGCTAGGTTCTTCTTATATTTTATGATGGTATGATACTATACCTATATAACGGGAGGGATTGTGCTTGATTTTCATAGGAAGAAGGCATACTTCTACTTGTATTTTTGTCCATCTGATGAGTTAAGCCTTTTTCAACTGATTTTTATAGTTCGTTCTTATGTTGTACTGTTATACCACTGTCCCAGGTTAGGGGGAGGGTTGGGATCCCGCTAACATGTTTAACCCCGCCACATTATTATGTATGTGCCTGTCCCAAGTCAGGAGCCTGTAATTCAGTGGTTGTCGTTTGTTTATGTGTTACATATTTGTTTTTCGTTCATTTTTTTTTTACATAAATGAGGCCGTTAGTTTTCTCGTTTGAATTGTTTTACATTGTCTTATCGGGCCTATTATAGCTGACTATGCGGTATGGGCTTTGCTCATTATTGAAGACCGTACGGTGAAATTTAGTTGTTAATGTCTGTGTCATTTTGGTCTTTTGTGGATAGTTGTCTCATTGGCAATCATACCACATCTTCTTTTTTTATATAGTCTTTCAATCAATTTGATTGAAGTCTGGAGCTGGCATGTTAGGCAGTAACTGCTAGTAGTCCTTTGTTAATTTATGTATCATTGTCATTTTGCTTAGTCAGTCTTTTGTTACATATTCTGACATTGCATTGTGTTATACTGTGCATGGTGTGTGTTTCTTTATTCTACATTGGTTGGAGGTTAGGGGGGGGGGGGGGGGGGTTGAGATATCACCAACATAATCAACCCGTCTCATTTTTTCGCCTGTTGCAAGTTAGGAACCTCTGACCTTTGTTAGTCTTTTGTGTTTTTTATGTAAGTTCAGGCATATTTTTTTTAGTTTAGTAAGACGTCCATTTTTACTGAACTAGTACACAGTTTTATTTAGGTGCAAGCCGAGGCCCAACTCCCGGTGCGGGATTTTCTCGATGTGTTGAAGACCTATTGGTGGCCTTCGGCTGGTTTCTGCTCTTTGGTTGAATTGTTTTCTCTTTAACATATCCCCATGCATTTCTATTCTCAATTTTATTGTAAAAATAATCAAGGCAAAACAATTTGGCCGTATTCCCGAAATGCATATTTCAAAGATATGAGCTATAAAAGAAAACTATCTGTTCAGTGATTTCAATGCAAATTTGGCTTCAATCTATATTTTAATTAAAGCGATTTGATTTCATCATTTAAACCAAACGTTGTTAGGTGATAGTGAAATTTGAAGTGCTACACTAAAAATCTGTGAAATCAGATAAGCACCTAGTAATTTAATTATTAGGCATATTTCATATTAATTGAGAAATGTTTTATTCTCTCCGATTTGCCATAAATTTTCAACGTACTATAATCACAAATCCATGAAACCGCGATGGCCAAAAAAATATACAAAAAAAAAAAAATAAAAAAAAACAAAACCAAAACCAAAAAACGACCAAAAGAAAAAAAAGGGCACAAAATTAACCACAAATAACTTAAGACTGAGCGAAACTAACCCCACCAAAAACCGGTAATTACTGCAGATGAAACGGTTTATTTCTTCCTCTGTGATATTTTATCCTGAGGATAATTTGTCACGGTAATTTTTTTCCAGGCATGGTATTTTACAGGTTGAATTTTTCCAGAGGAGTGAAAATCTATCTGTGTTATGCGAATAGTATGTACCGGTATATATTTGCCGTATCATATTTCACAGAACCTTGCAGAACCTTGTGAAATATAGTCTCATTAACAAGTATGAAAGTTACTCGCAATCAATATATACCTGACTTTAATCAAATGTTTTACAAAGGTAGAACAAATTTGCATAATTTATCAAAGGGAGATAATTATGAGCAATTTATATTTTAAAGATATTAATATAATTATCCTGAATCTATTTCATAGTGAAATTTTTCCTTGAATCTTATTTTTTATATATTCATTTATATAACAAGATGACTTACAACATGAATTTTTAATAAGGCAGATAACATTTCACAGGTAAATACTATCCAGCTGTTAAAATTGCTTTTGTTCCAATATATTGTTATGTTATAATTTATCTGATTTCCATATAATCAACAACAACATCTTTGTCCCCAGACTATTTATAAAGTTAAAAATATTATCATAATCAAATTCTTCCATTACTGTTAAAAGAGGGACGAAAGATACCAAAGGGACAGTCAAACTCATAAATCTAAAACAAACTGACAACGCCATGGCTAAAAATGAAAAAGACAAACAAACAACAGTACACACGACACAACATAGAAAACTAAAGAATAAACAACACGAACCCCACCAAAAAACTAGGGGTGATCTCAGGTGCTCCGGAAGGGTAAGCAGATCCTGCTCCACATGCGGCACCCGTCGTGTTGCTTATGTGATAACAAATCCGGTAAATAGTCTAATTCGGTAGGTCACATTCATGAAAGGGAAGGGGATTGTAGTTACGACGTAAGGAACATATCCGATATCATTTGTGTAACGGTTATTCCATAACGGTCAACCAACTCGTGATGGCGTCCGTAAAATTTACGAAGGGATGATTTCAACTTCATTATTTGGAACTCTTGGTTTAATAGCTTCCTTGTGAGCAGCAACCCTCTATCAAGAAAATCATGATAGGAAATGCAAGCACGGGAATATCGTATCAATTGGGAGATATATACCCCGTATGCAGGTGCTGCTGGAATGTTGCTACTTAGAAATGGAAAGTTCACAATTGGAAAGCTGAAATCATCTCTTTTGTCGTAAAGTTTTGTTTTCAACCGACCCTCATTGTCAATTTCTAGATGTAAGTCAAGATATGAGGCCGACTTAGCTGTATCTGTAGTATCCTTTATCTCTAGCTCGATTGGGTAGATGCGTTCCACATAGTCACCAAATTCAGAATTATTTAGTGAAAGAACATCATCTATATAGCGAAAAGTAGAGTTAAAGGATATTGCTAACTTCTTATCTTTCTTCCTAAGAAGTTCCTGCATGAAGTCAGCCTCATAATAATAAAGAAACAAGTCGGCAAGTAGAGGGGCACAGTTTGTTCCCATTGGAATGCCGACAGTCTGTTGAAAAACACGTCCTCCGAACGTAACAAATATGTTGTCAATCAAGAAATCAAGCATCTTGATAATATCAGTTTCAGAGAATTTTTTGTTCGAATCAGAGTGATCCTTTAAAAGTAGGATTTATCCCTCCCTAAGACAAGATACTTGTATCTACGTTGGCCATTCTTTTTTACGAAGCAAAGCAATACCAACTCTTTCAATTTGTCTTTTAGTTTGGAATGTGGAATACTAGTGTACAGAGTAGAAAAGTCAAATGTTTTAATGCTGTTACAAGATGAAAGAGAGTTAGATTGTATGTACTCTAAAAGATCTTTGGAATTTTTAAGTATCCACATCTGATTCACGCCCCCTCTAGAATAGGCAGTTTCACAATAACTTTGAAGCCCGTCTTTGATTGCTGATAAAATAGATGTTAATAATTTAGAAAGAGGTTTCGTGGAGCACTTGGAAGACCCAGCAATATACCGTTGTTTGTAAGGACACTTATGTAGTTTAGGTATCCAATACAGTGATGGCAGATCCAGTTCTTCGTCTTTGGTTGAAATTCCAAAGGAACACAGAACAGACCTATGATTATCTAGGATTTCCTCTTTGGTAAGTATCGTGAGGGTATATGTTGAGTTTCCAAGTTAATTGTCAATACCTAATTCGTTTATCAAGCAGTTAATGTAATGAGTTTTACATACAAAAACGATGTTGTTTGGGGCTTTACCTGCGGGGACAACAACATATTTGTCATGGAGGTAGGATAGGTGTTTACAGTAGTAATGCAACTATATTTCTACCTTTACGTTTTAATTTATATTTGTACTGAGATCTGAAAACAACTCACTTTTACATGTATTTCAATTATTTAATCATAATATTATTTCACAATTACGATCTTTGAAATTATTTCTAGTTTTCTTTCTTATGTTTAATGTTAATTTCTTTTTAAAAGAATGATATTTACTTGATTTTTTTCAGGAAAATTTTTCAATGATAATTTGTGAAATAATTCCAATTACAATACATTTTTTTTACAAAGTAGGTTTAATTCAAATACACTATTATTATTTCATAGTATTTGTAAAGGATATTTTTTTCTAATAACTATTCAATAAGATAGCTACCCAGATAGAATTTCACGACAAAGGAAAAGATATCCCAGGGAAATATTTTCCTCCGGATAAAAAAATAACAACAACTACTGTGACATTTTTTCCTCCGGATCAAATTTCACCCGAATATAATTTTGCTTTACACAGATACTGCTTTATATATGTTATACGGCATCGTCGTGTCGATCATGTAAGTACTAACCTGTTGACAAGTTTATTAGTCAGTCAAACGAAACTGAGGAAGAAAGCGGAAAGGATTATGGTTAATTACGACAATTGGAAAATAGCTGTGGAATATTGTATTAACTCACAGTATGCTGGAATGATTTCTACCTGGGAACAGTTAATAGACCTTAATATATATGTTCCTGTTTCTACATATATTGAAATTGAAAGTTCATATTTGGAAGGCTGAAATCATCTCTTTTGTCCTTAAGTTTTGTTCTCAGCTGACCCTTGTTGTAAATTTCTATATTCAGATCAAGATATGAGAGAGACTTCAGTTATTCACGGTATCTGTTGTATCCTGAAGCTCTATCCTATACTTCAAATTCGATGCAATGGATACCTTCAACATGATCACCAATTGTCAACTTTGAATTATGTATCTAAAGGATATCATTTATGTTGCTGAACATGAAGTTAAAAGATAATGCTAGATACTTTTTATTATTCTAAGAATGTGCTATACATACCAGTGCCTCTCGTAAAATTCAAAACTAAAATGCGGAAACGGTTTTCCATCGTCCGCAATTGTCATCAATTTAGTATATTGGTTTCCTGCAATCGTAACTACTCGGCCATTCTCGCTACGCAGTACAATAGCCGAGTTGTTCCGATTGTGGTTTCCTGTTTACATTTGTCACATTTGACACTTGCTACCTGTCATTTACCAACTCCACATTCAATGGGTAATTGTGAAAACATTCGGAACTTAGATTCAAATAAATAATGTTTTTGGCGCGTTCTTCCTTCAGTCCGTCAGTCATAACTTAATGTCTCCATGTATGCCTGTCTTCTTCTTTCAAGACGCAAATGATCCCTCAAGCATTGGCATTGCCCAGGTTGGGAACAAACCCTCTACATGGTGATTATACCTGCATAGAGGGAAAATCCTTCTACAGAGGTATGAATTTATCTCTCTAAGAGGGTTATTTTTGTTTAGACTGGATTTAAATCAAAATAGGGCTGAATGGTTTTTTTAATTGTAATGGCAGTAACCTGCAACAGTTGATGCACCAATTCAGAGGCGGATTTGGGGGGGGGGGGGGGGCAGGGGGCCCGGGCCCCCCCTTTTTGGGAAAAAATTTGGTTGCTTATATAGGGAATCCCTGAAGCGTGACTGAAGCGGGCCCCCGCTTAGGTCAGTCAGTGGGCCCCCACTTATGAAAATTTCTGGATCCGCCACTGCAATTGATGTACTTAATTTAATATACACATGCCCAGTTTGCTGCTTATCTGACTAAATACACAATCTATTGTTCACCATGATTGAAAGCTGTGATCATCAGGTAAATTCTACTCACTTATGTAGTCCAAATAATTATGACGTCTTGAAAGGCTATTATAATTTTTTTCTTTGACGCCTTAAGGCGTCAAAGAAAAAAATTATAATAGCCTTTCAAGACGTCATAATTATTTGGACTACTCACTTATGCCTCACTGAACAGATTTTCTATTGTTAGATTTAACATGAAATTTAAAGGAATCCGGATCCGTTCGCAACCATTCACATTCGCACCCACTCATGTTCGCCCCCTTTCACTTTTGCACCCTACATGTTCGCACCCAAAGTCCTTTCGCAACCTACATGTTTGCGCCCAATTTTAATTGGTTTTGTGTTTAATAACTATAGCTTTGTAATCAAATTTGGCAAGTGTATTCTTACATTTGTTGTCATTGTCTCAAAATAAAGCGAGACACCATTTTTTTTTTTTGTGTTTAATCTTAATCTGACATGTTTTGAATAGTGTATTGTTAAAAAAAAAAAAAATCATTTCTAAATAAAGTGGGATTCTGTCAACATGCTATTTTGTGTTGAATAACTCTTAATCATGTTTTGGTTAGTGTATTGCTATAACTTTGTTTCATTGACTTGTTTCAAAATAAAGTGAGATTCTGACTACGTTTTTTTTTGTGTCTTGAATAAAATTTATCATGTTTTGGTTATTATAGAGTATTGCTATATTTTATTGTTTCAAATCAAAGGGACCAATGTGTTAAAAACAATTATCTTTTGTGCTTTTCATTTAAAATCTTGAATGTTTTACTTACACCAAAGCAGTTTATAACAACAATCATGATTTTCCAATTATTCAACTGGAATTTGAATTAAAATTGGGCACGAACGTGTAGAGTGCGAACGGACCTTGGGTGTGAAAGTGTATTGGGCGCGAACGAACCTAATACCAATTTAAAGGTTGTTGTTGATCAGGTGTTCAGATATAGGTATATAGTACAATAGATTGCAAGTTTTGTCACTTTAGCAGAAAACTGGTCATCCCAATTTATAGTAAAGTGCATATGTTGATGCATATAATGATAGAGGTTATATAGCCAATATAACTTGAAAATGCCATTCTGCCCTAATTTGTTTTAAATCCAGAGTAAACAAAAATACCCCTCTATAGAGGAATAATTTTATCCCTCTAAAGAAGGATTATCACTTTATACAGGTATAATCACCATACAGGGGGTTTGTTCCCTACCTGTTGCCGGCACAGGCCGCTGACCAGCTGCTGACAGGGTATTGTTTAGTGGATTAGGTTTTAAAGTCAAGTGCGGTCACTACCCACTAAACAAGCCCATTTGAACAAACTTTGTACAGTGCATAATAAATTAAAGAGGGTAGGAAGCTTTAACCGTCAGTCACCAAACAGTCATTTTAGGTTATACTCCTTTAGCGAAATCCAAGTCTGTTTGCCCTAATTCACTCTGGCCCTAGTACATTTTCGCCCTGATACCTGTTCATCCTGGGTCCATTCACCCTGAATTTTATATTTTTTTTCTTATTGACAATATTGTTGTCTTATTGCATAATGTGTATTATTTGAACCAAATATATGTTAAAGTAAGTTAAAAATTCAACAAAATAATATTTGTAATGCCTCAACCAATTTATTATTTTCCCTTTGATTTATATAGTAAAATAGTGGAATACAATACAAAATTACATGTATTTATCTTTCTTGATATTTTTTAACTATTCAGTCTATGTATGCAGTATAACTGAGACTATAATAATAAATGAATTTGTAAATCTTTTTCCTGATTTACAATTCATACATTATTTTTGTTTTATTAATTCCGAACTAGTTAATCAAAACAAAATGTTATTATTAATCCATCAAGGAAAAGTATTGCAAAATTAACCAGCGAACAATTTACTTTAAAACAAGCCATCAACTTTTAAATATTTTCATGAGTTTTTCATAAATACAAATGTATACAGGAATATATACCATTTAACCATCTGAATAAGTTTATTAAAAAGGCCTGTAATATAAATATTATTTTTTTTTTTTAAAGAAGGGCGAACTGACTCTAAGGGCGAACAAACTTAGGGTGAACATGTTATCAAGGCCAATGGAACCTGAAACCCTTTTAGCATCAAATTTGTTAAATTTTTATTGTGATTTGTCAAACTATCCATATCGTGATACCTCAGAGATCTCAAATAATTATCAGGCCATTATGTTGGAAAAAATTAACGTGTAATTAATCAAAATCAGTCAATTTTTTTATTGTATAAAAGAAAGTGTACATTTTATTGTGCACTATAAATTACTGTTAAGGCTTTTGGCAAGAGCTTCTACCATTATTTGTCATCCCCATTATGTCCTTCATTAAACTACATCACATATTCAATTTGGGTAGAGGAAATCACATCTCGTATCTTGTATTTACCATGGTAACTTTTCATCTTTTTTCATTTTCAAGAGGGAAACAAATGAACATGCATGGTAGATGTCACCACAAAAGTAAAATTTTTTGTCTAAAAATTGAGAGAAAAACAGCAACCCAGCAACACAAAAAACACTCATTTAAATGTCTACTTTAAAAAAACCTCTGTTTGTCTAACATTCAAGGAAAGTTTTAATCATGATCATGATGATCATAATCATTATAATACGAGAAATATATATATGTATGTATGAAAGATTACTTTTCTGGTGGTGGAATTATTAGAGAAATTAACAATACGATGCTCATTATCTTCTGACCTGGATGAAACTGTTTCACATTTGTTCAAGTAAGGTTGATATATATTTGATATATTTCAGGAAGACATTTGATTGTAATATTGATGGACCTATAAATCATATATATATATATATATATAATACAGATGTTATTTTCAATGTCATATGAAAGTTGTATTATATAATAACATGGTATATTTTCAGACAGGAAGATATGAAAAAAATACTCTGTATGGAATGGCACAAGAAGAAGATGAAAAAAGAAAGTTTATATTATTGTTGCGATCACCGACTGAAGGAGGCATAGACCAATATCATAAGGTAGACATTTTTTTTAGGGATGGCAATGAGAACCCGAGTACTTGAGTACAGTTTTAGTACTCGGATAATTGTTTGCCTTTTATAGATTGATATATTTTTATTGAGATAGTTTTCCTTTCATTTCCCCTCACGTAAATTATAGATCGATCGCTTAATCACTAGTTTGTACATTGTAGGAAAATATCACATGTATTTGTTCTCGCAATGGTAATTTAGAAAACTTGTTCTCGCTACAAAAATCAAGAAAACTTGGTTATTTTCTTCTTTTCTCTCACATTTGAATTAAAACTTATGCAAATAAATGTTTTACATCCTGAAAATAGAAAAAAGTTGTATTTGTTATTTACAATAACGACTGTAATCTAGGACTAGGGTAGGTGTACACATAATTGTTAGACAGGGTGTCTGAGCGGTAAGCTACACCAGTAATCCAAATGGGTTTTTTTTGTGACACCTTAATAACCTTTTTAGCAATAAAATCAGTCGGTTGGTCTTCTAAATTTAGAAAAAAATCACCCAAAGCCTACCAGTAAATTATGAAGCCTGTCACATATTTATACTTTAGCTTACTAGCTTTTGCATAGATATTTTTAATAACATCTAAATATGTTCTTTCACATTTTAAGCCCTATTATCCTACCCTTTAGGTCCATCTTGCTTTAGCCTGATATACCATCGTACTTTACCAAATAATAAACCATCGCACTTCAGGGTAAGACACCATCAATCTTTAGCGTAGACCATAGCACTTCAGCGTGACCATGGCACTAGAATACCATTGCACTTTAGAGTCCTAGATACAGTGTTCCAGCTAGGCTGTTTTCAGAGGGCGCGGAGCCCCCCCTTTCACGAGTGCTCAACTTGAGAGTGAACATGGATGCGGCCACTTTCATTTTTGTCGAGCCTTCGACTTTAGTCGAAAAAGCGAGACTAAGCGATCCTACATTCCGTCGTCGTCGGCGGCGGCGGCGTCCACAAATATTCACTCTGTGGTTAAAGTTTTTGAAATTTTAATAACTTTCTTAAACTATACTGAATTTCCACCAAACTTGGACAGAAGCTTGTTTATGATCATAAGAAAGTATCCAGAAGTAAATTTTGTAAAAATAAAATTCCATTTTTTCCGTATTTTACTTATAAATGGACTTAGTTTTTCTGCGAGGAAACATTACATTCACTCTGTGGTTAAAGTTTTTAAAATTTTAATAACTTTCATAAACTATCCTTGATATGTACCAAACTAGGACAGAAGCTTGTTTATGATCATAAGATAGTATCAAGAAGAAAATGTTGTGAAAATAAATTTCCACTTTTCCGTATTTTACTTATAAATGGACTTAGTTTTTCTGCGAGGAAACATTACATTCACTCTGTGGTTAAAGTTTTTAAAATTTTAATAACTTTGATAAACTATCCTTGATTTGTACCAAACTTGGACAGAAGCTTGTTTATGATCATAAGATAGTATCTGACAAGAAGAAAATTTTGTAAAAATAAATTTTCACTTTTCCGTATTTTACTTATAAATGGACTTAGTTTTTTTGCCAGAAACAAAACATTCACTCTGTGGTTTAAGTTTTTAAAATTTTTATAATGTTCTTAAACTATCCTGGATTTCTACCAAACTTGGACAGAAGCTTGTTTATGATCATAAGATAGTATCAAGAAGAAAATTTTGTAAAAATAAATTTTCACTTTTCCGTATTTTACTTATAAATGGACTTAGTTTTTTTGCCAGAAACAAAACATTCACTCTGTGGTTTAAGTTTTTAAAATTTTTATAATGTTCTTAAACTATCCTGGATTTCTACCAAACTTAGACAAAAAGTTATTTCTGATCATAAGATATTATTCAGAAGTAAATTTTGTAAAAAAAAAATTCACTTTTTCCGTATTTTACTTATAAATGGACTTAGTTTTTCTTCCAGTTAACATTACATACAGTCTGCAGTTAAAGTTTATAAAACATTTATTAGATTCATAAACTATCCTGGATTTTTTTACCAAACTTGGAAGCTTCTTTCAATCAAAAGACAGTATCGTGAGGGAAATTTTTATTGATGTTTTTCCTCATTTTTGTTGAGTCTGCGATTAACAGAAAAAGTAGGCGAGACACCGGGTTCCGTGGAACCCTTACAAATTTTTGACAAAAACTATCTGAAATATTATGACATATTTGATAGATTTTTCATATTTAAGGTAGATGGGGTGTCTAAATTATTATCCATAGAACTTTTTGATAATTTGCTGAAATGTAGTTTATATCCTGCTTGTTTAAAAACATTAATAAAAAGAATGGGTCACAGGACTTATTTTCACACTATACATTTGTGTAGGTTGTGCCAAATTGTCAGATTTTGTATATATTATGCATGGAAAACCCAATTTTCTGCCATAAAATGAAAACTACACCATAGAATTTTGAGATATAATATGAGAAGATAGCTCCAAAATTATGCTTTCAGATTAGAAAAAGAAAAAACGGGGTCACCGGACTTGTTTTCTTGCTACACAATAAAATAGGTAATTTCCTAACACATTCTATTGTAAAAGTAACACTATCTGTATTATCTGCCCTTGCATTTGAGTTGCTTCTCCTTATTTGGCAAAGTTGGAAAAAGTTGAATCAAACAGAAGTGTTCGTTTTTTTGGTTAAATACAACCATAAAGATGATAAAAAATGGCATTTTTTTATGACCACAAGATTTTTGGGGTTGTAAATTGGTATGACGTTGGCGTCGGTGGCGGCATCATCGTCGTCCGAAGACTTTTGGTTTTCACGCTATAACTTTAGTATATAAGTTAATAGAAATCTATGAAATTTAAACACAAGGTTTATGACCACAAAAGGAAGGTTGGAATTGATTTTGGGAGTTTTGGTTCCAACAGTTTAGGAATTAGGGGCCAAAAGGGTCCAAAATTAAACTTTGTTTGATTTCATCAAAAATTGAACTATGGGGGTTCTTTGGTATGCTGAATCTAACCATGTATTTAGTTTCTTAATTTTTGGTCCTGTTTTCAAATTGGTCTACATTAAGGTCCATAGGGTCCAAAATTAAACTTAGTTTGATTTTACCAAAAATTGAACTCTTGGGGTTCTTTGATATGCTGAATCTAAACATGTACTTAGTTTTTTTTATTATGGGCCCAGTTTTCAAGTTGGTCAAAATTGGGGTCCAAAATTAAACTTTGTTTGATTTCAACAGAAATTGAATATATGGGGTTCTTCGATATACTGAATATAACCATGTATTTAGATTTATGATATTTGGGCCTGGTTATCAAATTGGTCCACAGTGAGATCTAAAGGGTCCAAAATAAAACTTTATTTGATTTCATCAAAAATTGAATTCTTGGGGTTCTTTGATATGCTGAATCTAACCATGTATTTAGATTTTGGATATTGGAATACCACAAAGGGATGTTAAGAATTGTTTTTGGGAGTTATGGCTCAAACCGTTAAGGAATAAGGTGCAAAAAAGGGGGGAAAAGGGTTTCCAGGTTAATGGACAATTACTTGAGTACAAAACATAATTTAAAACCAGTGTAAGGTTGGTAATTGAAACTCATTTGAATATCTCACCTAAACTGCTTTTAAATTATGTATATTGGTAATTTGCCAAAAACTTTTTATTAATAAATTCCATTGGAAATTTGCCAATATAAAATGTTGCTGATGAAGCTTTTTTGTTTATCTCGCGTAAACTGCTTTTAAATTATATATTTTGGAAATTTGCCAATAACTTTAGTATAATCAACTTCATTGGAAATTTTCCGATATAAAATGTTGCTGATGAAGCTTTTTTGTTTATTTTTAGTCAGGATTATTATTCTTTGAAAATTGGAGTTATCTTTCTTTGTCCAGAATAGTAATTGAATCAACTTAAATCAATGCTATATACAATATACCATGTAATATACACTTTTACTACCAACTGATAAATTAAAACAATCTGCCATTCAGTGATTACAAGCACTTTCATTACCATTCTAGGGTTATGCCCTTTACAAGTGGAAAAAATCAGTTTAAATCTTTCACATAAACTATTTGAATAGACTAAAGTAACAACTCAGCTAATCCAACAGACTTTGACTGGAACAACGGCAGAAACCAAGTGTCATTGTGGAAAGGTTTGCAAGAACTTAAAAGGTTTTAAGATACACCAGGCAAGAACTAAGTGTGGATCTGGGAAGCAGCAAAGGGAACGCACAGTTAACACTGATGAGATGATGGAGGACCACAGCCAGGAAGCACACTAACGTGCTGAGGACCTCTTACCTAAGGAAGCTACTCAGAACAACATTGAGGAGGAGCAAGGGAATCAAAACCAGCAGAAACCCAGCGAAAACACCATCGACAGACAGCAGGAAAGAAAAGATACAATGGCCACCAACAGATGATAGGAGATGGGAGATCTTTGACGAAGACCTAGATAAGATCTTAGATAAAACATTAACCAGAGATGTACAGAGAAAGATATCATCATTGTCAACAATTTTATATGCAGTAGGACAAGAACGATTTGGAGGTAGTAACACCAAAACAAGAGAAGGCACTCAGGGTAACATCAAACATAAGAGACGTCAACAAGAAATACAAACACTCAGAACTGAAATAAGCGATGTCAAAAAACAGTATAAAAGAGCAAATGAGGAGGAGAAAGAAGGATTGAATGAGCTAAGATCAATTCTAAGGGAAAGAAGAAACAATCTACAAAAAGCAGAAATAATTAGAAAAGCTAGGAGAGAAAGAGGGAAGAAAAGATCAAAAGTTTGTTGCCAACCAATATAAGTTTACCAAAGCAACCCCGGACGGAACAAAGGCGGGATCAGTAAAAACCACAAAAGAGGAAGTGGAAAAACAACTATCAGAGACACACAGCGACAAAAGGCAGTGGGAACATCTAGGTAACTGTGAAAGGATAGAAAATGTGCCAGAACCAGAGATACCAATGAATATTAAGGAACCATCATGGAAAGAAGAATTAGATGTTGTAAAGAAAGCCAGGTCTGCATCATCACAAGGACCAAATGGCATCCCGTACAAGGTATATAAGAAGTGCCCAAAAATTTTGAAACACTTGTGGAGGCTACTGAAAGTGGTGCAGAGGAAAGGGAAGATACCATCATGTTGGCAGAAAGCAGAGGGGTGTTTTATTCCAAAAAGATCAGAAGACATCACACAATTTAGAACTATTTCCCTCCTGAATGTAGAAGAAAAGATTTTTTTCTCTATCATGGCTAGAAGGATGACATCATCTATGACAGATAACAACTATGTAGACACTTCAGTACAGAATACCAGGGTTCTCATGATGCATTGAACACACGAGCATCATTTCACAATTGATTCAAGAGGCCAAAGTGAATAAGAAAGATCTTACAGTAGTACATGGCTAGATTTGGCAAACGCCTATGGCATATTCCTCACATGCTGATACAGGAGTCACTAGACCATTACCATATACCCCACCGCTTTAAGAAAGTAATAAGAAGCTATCTCAGTGGGATTGAGCTGCGATATACTACTAGCAGTTGTACAACAACATGGCAAAAACTACAAAAAGGAATAGTTACTGGATGTTTTATCATCTCAGTTATTTTGTTTGTCATGGGAATGGATATGATTATTAAATCTGGAGAGAGAGAAACTAGAGGCCCGAAAATATCAACTGACTTCAGGCAACCACCAAATAGAGGGTTCATGGATGATTTAACCATCACTACAGATACCCATGTCCAGGCTAGATGGGTGTTGAAGGCTTTGGAAGAGACAGTGACATGGGAAAGGATGGCTTTTAAACCAAGGAAATCTAGAGCTTTATTAATAAGGAAAGGTAAGAGCACACACCAAGTCGAACTGAAGGTGCAAAGATAAGTCATTCCATCATTAATAGACAATCCCATCAAGTGCTTAGGAAAGTGGTATGATGACTCTTTAAGTGATAAGAACAATATCAGGAAAGTTGAATAACAGGTTTCAGAGGAACATCGATAAGACAGGTCTACCAGGGAAATTAAAGGCATGGATATACCAACATAGACTCCTGCCCAGGATATCATGGCCACTTATGTTGTACAAAAATTATATTGACAACAGTTGAGAAGCTTGAAAGAACCATCAACAGACATCTAAGGAAATGGTTAGGTGTCCCTCCAAGTTTTACAACTGTAGGACTGTACAGCAGGACCGCAAAGTTGTAGCTGCCATTAACATCTATAGTGGAAGAATTCAAAGTATGCAAAACTGACCTTGTAATGACATTGAAAGAATCAATCGGCAACAAAGTAAGAACAGTACAAAAGTGGTCAGCATCAAAAGCAGTTTCAGAGGCATAGAGTAGATTAAGGCATAAAGATATCATAGGAACGGTGGCAGTAGGAAGACAGGGCCTTGGAACATTGGAAAGTTGCTACTGGAAAAATGCTAACACCCAAGAAAGACGAAGTCTAGTTCAAAGAGAGGGAAAATCTAAAGGAGAAGAGAACAGACAAGCAAAGACAGTAGAATTAGGGTGCCAAGGCGCATGGTCAAGATGGGAATTAGAACAACGATCCCTCACATGGTCAGAAATATGGCGATATCCTCAATACCAACTACAGTTCCTCCTGAGATCAGTGTATGATGTGTTACCAACACCTACAAATCTGCACAGGTGGAAACTATCAGAAACATGGAAATAGAGGAACACTTCAACATGTACTTTCAAGATGCAATATCGCTCTTACACAGGGGAGATATACATGGCGACACAACCAAGTACTCCGGGAACTCGCTGAAGTGATAAAGAAACAGAGGAAAGATGCAAAACAAACTAAGAACAAACCTATCAAAATCCAGTTTGTGAAGGACGGGGAACTAGGCCAGAAAAGTAAACAGAACACATCAGGAATGTTAAATCAGGCTAAAGACTGGCAGCTAGAAGTAGATCTAGGAAAAAGGCTGCAATTTCCAGACATTGTACCAACCAACCAACCTAAGATCAGACATGGTTCTCTGATCTTCCGCCAGTAAAAAGGTTTTGATAATAGAGCTGACTGTTCTCTGGGAGGAGAGATGTGGCGAAGCCAATGAAAGAAATAGGGCAAAGTATAACGAAATGTTGGCAGAGTGCAGAGATAGAGGATGGCAGACATAGAACTTTCCTGTTGAGGTTGGCTGCACATTCAGTGAGACGGTTGTTTTCTACAGTAGGAGTGACTGGATGGCAAAGAAAAACAGCAATACAGAAACTGGGCCAAGCAGCAGAGAATGCGTATTGCTGGATATGGATGAAGAGAGACAGTAGTAGTGGAAACCCACCACCAATGCGCAGTGATTGATCATGGCCGTGGACCCCCATCCTGAGAGTGTACCGAGCTAGGGGTCGAAACACACGATGACGGATGGCCTCGGCTGAGGACATTGATGGTGTTTGCAGTAATTCCACCAGTACTGTATGTAAGTAAATAAGACACTTTAGTGTTTAAAAAGTGTCAAAAACCTTTCATCAGATGAACCTGCTCTTTGGGGCGAAAATCGGCTCTACCAGACCTACTCCGTGGTAAAAAAAAAAAAGTGCTATATTTTTAGGCCAAAAAAGGTGTTGAACCAGGCCTATACTTTTATCTGACTTATGTGGAAAAATATGATATAACTATAAATGCAACATTAGAATCTATATCTATGAGAATAATTCCTTAAGTGTTTCATAAAGAAAAACTGCAAAAAGTTTAATAAAACATAATGTTTACCTTTATTTGCAGACATTGGAAAGTGGAGGTTACAACCCTGTAAGTGTTCCAGTTCTGAAGTTTAATTTTATCAACATTGATGAATATTCTGATAGACTGTCAAACTTGACCAGTTACCATTCCATAGTGTTTACAAGCCAACAGGCTGTTAAAGCCACACAAGAAGTCATACAGTCATGGAAAGGTTTGATTAAAAAAATTTAAAAGAATAGTGGATTCAGTTGTAACTGTGCATACCAATTGTTTGTGGATTAAAAAGTTTCCAAAAATACTTTGAAAAGACTCTGAATACAAACCTGTAGGAAATTTGAATAAGGGGTTTGTCTATAACATGCAGGGAAGGATCCAGCCAGTTTAAAAGGGGTTCCAAACCCAGGACCAAAAAAAGGGGGGGGTCCAACAATATGTCACTATTCAAATGCATTGATTGTTAAAAAAAATAAGGATTGGTCCTGGATCTACCACTGTCATGAAATCTATCATAGAACCCTATAAATAATTAAACTGAATCCCAAGTCTGTTTTATTATGAAAATGTGAAAAAAAATCATGAAGAGGAGTTTGAAAAAAGAGGCTGACATATAGAGCATTGCTATAGTAGCCATATAATCTTTCCCTTCACTGCTTGTCCACCAATATGGCTGTTATGGCTTAAAAAAAGAACATAAAGGATAAAATGCAAGTTTTATCTATTTTGTTGAAAAAGTAAATATAATTCAAAAATCAAACGAGCAAAAATAATCAGACTGTTAACTCTACCTTATGTCTTTTTTACATCAAAACTGTTCGACAACTTTTTATAGGAGTTATCACTTGAACGACAATGTTTACCAATAGAAATTTAACAGCAAAAATAATCAGCATCACAGGATCTTATAAGTACCGGAGAGACAAATATTGTTGAAATTGTCATAAACTTTAATTGGAAATTTTGCCTTTTTACCAATTTTGTGCATTTTTGACCAATTATTTTACCAGAATATTATTCTTTAAAATGTGTTTCTCAAAAACATTTCTCATACATTTTAATTGCATCACACAAATATTCATACAGGTAAGTTATATAATGTTTTACAGTGTATTTAAATAGTCTAATAAGATCAACATTACTGTTTGAATTTTAATTAAATTCCTTTTTCTGAAGATACAATATCTTGATGTTGGAGAGTGACAATTGCACACGAACTTTCCAGTAGATGAGAACACAAGCTCTTGAGAGCCTCAAGTTAATTATCATTAACAAAGTTGAAGGAGCTATAGATAAGAGTGTGCAGGTATATGTGCATTGTGCACATGTCCATATCCATTTCTCCAGAAGAAATATGATATTGCGAGGAAGTAGAAAATCATGTCCTTTACAACTGCATATACCCCATCGGCGTTAAAAATGAAAGATATTCATTTGATAACAGTGAATTGGTGAAAAGTACACTGGCTATCAACCAATCAAAACCAAGGATTCTTACATAAGGTGTAATTATGATACAAACACTAACTACATGCAGTTCAGTTATATTGTTACAAACACTTTCTACAGTTAAGTTAAATATCAGATTTAAGTCAATGTCAACAGACATCATTGTTTAAGGTTTATATAGATGTATATGGATGTTTTAACATCCTGATATGGTCACTTCATACATCTTGGCTTTACTGTCATCTGGTGTATAGCTTCCTATGTAGAGTTGTCCTGCTGTGGTGAATGCAAGAGAATATGGTAACATTATGTTTATGTCCCTCCGTTTATAATATGTCATTAGCAGGCCAGCATTGTTCAGGATATGAAGTTAATGAGTATCCCTATCAGATACAATAACATTGTCTCTATGTTGTCACTATGTCTACAGGATAGAATTGTCTGTCCTTGTTGATCGCTGTATCTCCTGTATAGATATTGATAATACTACCACCATGTCCCAACACTACTACTCTGCCTCTGCCATCACTTACTTCATCCACCACATGAATATTCCCATTGCTAGTACTGGTTATAGTCCTGGGATCAGAGAATATAGGTTGTTTATGTTGAACATGTTCCTACACTCTCTCATGGTCTCCATTCTGATTCATTAGTATTACAACTCTTCTTCCTGGTTTAGGGTAGACACTCAATACCTACTACAAGAACTTTATTATTACTGGTAGTATGGACAACTGCAAGTAGTAATGGAGACACATTATATACTGAGTCTTATATTGCACCTGTATTATTACCCTTGATTCCCCTGTACTAAGTATATCAGCCATACCATTGACCTGGATATGAAATCTGGATAGTGTGTTCAGTTTGGTTGTTTCAGGTTTTACTCTCTGTAATACACCATCTACCAGTACTCCACTATATATTCAAAATGAATCATCATGACAATAAGATATATGCATTAATGCCAATAGTTCAGTCTGATATTGTTTATTGATGTTAAGAGACAAAAACCTGACCAAAAAGCAGAAACTTCCCAAGGCCACCAATGGGTCTTCAATATAGCCTGAAAATTCCTCACCCAGTGGCTGGTTTCAGCTGGCCCCTGAATATACATGTACATTTTTTAACTTTTGTTTATTTTCAGAAGGCAAGCAATCAGAGCTAGCCAAAAGTCTTACTTGTTATGTAGTTGGCAAGGCAACATCAAACACAGGTAGGAAAGTTTTATGCTATAAGTGTGTTCATCTAATAATACAGATACAGGAAATTGTAGCAAAGATATTAATTTCATTTTCCAATATTATATATGCCTTAGCAGATTGTGTACCTGGTAAAGCAAAATTACTACCCTTAAGTTATATTGAAAGATTTATATTAACAATATTTCTCATTTGGGTTTTGGAATGGGTATATAAAATTGAGAATGGAAATGGGGAATGTGTCAAAGAGATAACAACCCCACCATGCTTAATTAAAGTTTTTCAAGAGTTTATGCTGTGAATACTGTTAAAGATAGAAATAAACTGTAGACATGTAAACAGAATTCTGCTCTGCAAGAAGTACAAAAAATACCAATGTTTCTGGAACTATTTTTGTAATAATTCTGTAATTTACTCTAAAGGAAGCAAAAATATTATAATACAATATTTACAGAATTTCACATTTACAAATTGAACTAAAATAATTTTTGTTTACTCTATACTGGAGTTAACACCCTTTGTCTAATTTTACAATTGTTGCCTATCATCTTTAAAAACTAAAATGAATATACAGAAATTTAAAAGAGCAAACTGATCAGATATACAAGAACTACAGTCAGAAGAATTATTTGAATAAGTTATATAGTAATGCAAAGATGTGTTATCTATCTTTATGTCCAGTTTGAAATGCTCAAATGAGTACTGTTAGTGAATAGAAAGAAGTGGATTTATATTGTGTGACTTTTCTTCAAGATTCTAACTTTTACTTTACAAATATTAATAAAATAAACAATGATAAAAAAAAACCTTAAGTATACAGAAAATAACCAGCTCCTAAGCAAATTTAAAAGTACAGATATTTTCCAAAGAAAATGGCTGTTTAAACTTGATTTGTATGACAGCTATTCATAGTTATGTTATACATGTATTAACAAAGTTAAGTGAGCAACACAAACTAACCTTATATGTTAATATGACAGGAATTGTTATTCTGCAGCAGAAACTGTAAACATACATCAAAGACGTACAACCAAACTGACCAAAAAAATTTAACCAAACATACTCTATCTTTCAATTGCACCAACAATACAATTATAAACTTGACAATGCTGCCAACAAAAAAAAAATATATTAATAATATTTATCAATTAATGAAATGATATGTTTATTAATTACCTCACTGGCAAACATAATTTTTTTACTGAAAATAAGAGAATCTTCTGTTTGCTCTTAAATTTTGGACAAAGGGAAATAACTCAATTCAAAATATTGCTTAAACATTTCTTTGCTTTCAAACTGCAATGCAATGATACAATTAGAAAAGAAGATGTTGAATGACAGACAATGAGACAGCTTCCCACAAGAGACCAACTGATTTAGATGTTAACAGCTGTACAACACATTATGTTTATTTTTTGTGAATAACAAAAGTTGCAAAAAATAGAAGATCATTTGTTCAGCTCTCTAATTATGGACAAAAGTAGATAACTCAATTCAAAATATAGTTTGATTAAATTGTTTTGATTAAAATTTTAAAGTCATGATTAAGTATAATGATTTTAATTAATTCTTTGTCACTAGCATTCTGATTCTATTTCTGTTAATAAAACAGGTCTCTTTGACAGTCATACCATATTTCCTTATTTATACTGAGAATGTTAATTACATGATTAAATAATTAATGTTTAGAATGAAACATATGGTGGATTTTTTTCCTTTAGCAAGACAGCTAGGATTCAGTCCAAATGGAGAAAATTCTGGTAATGCTGATAATCTTTGTGATTATATTCTGTTAGGTTTGTACATTTAACACATATGTTGATAGGTTTGGATAGTTTTAAGTGTTGTAAGTTTTCAAGTGTAGGGTTTTAAGTGTTTGGAGATTCATTGTATGGTTTTAAGTGTTGGGAGATTCATTGTATGGTTTTAAGTGTTGTAAGATTTTAAGTGTATGGATTTTAGTGTTGTAAGATTTATTGTATGGTTTAAAGTGTTGTAAGATTTTAAGTGTAGGGTTTTAAGTGTTGTAAGATTCATTGTATGGGTTTAAGTGGTGAAAGATTCATTGTATGGGATTAAGTTTTGTAAAATTCGTTGTATGGTTTTAAGTGTTGTAAGATTTTAATTGTATGGTTTTAAATGTTGTAAAATTGTAATTGTATGTTGTTGTTTTTTTGTTTTGTAAGGTTCATTGTATGGGTTTAAGTGTTGATAGATTCATTGGAAGGTTTTAAGTGTTGTTAGATTAATTGCAATGTTTTAAGTGTTGTAAGATTAATTGCAACGTCTTACATGTTGTAAGATTCATTGTAATATTTCAAGTGTTGTAAGATTTATTGTGTGGTTCTAAGTGTTGTAGGTTTCATTTTATGGTTTTAAGTGTTGATAGATTCATTGAAAGGTTTTAAGTGTTGTTAGATTAATTGCAATGTTTTAAGTGTTGTAAGATTCATTGTTTGGTTTTAAGTGTTGTAAGATTCATTGTATGGATTTAAGTGATGTTTTATTCATTGTATAGGTTTAAGTGTTGTCAGAATCATTGAATGTTTTTTTAAGTGTTGTAAGATTCATTGTATTGTTTAAAGTGTTGTAAAATTAATTGCAACATTTTAAGTGTTGTAAGATTCATTGTATTGTTTTGTAAGATTCATTTTATGGTTTTAAGTGTTATAAGATTAATTGCAACGTTTTAAGTGTTGTAAGATTCATTGTAAGGTTTTAAGTAATTTAAGATTCATTGTATAGTTTTAAGTGTTGTAAGATTAATTGCAACTTTTTATGGTTTTAAGTGTTGTAAGATTCATTGTTTGGTTTTTAGTGTTGTAAGATTTTAATTGTATTGTTTTTAGTGTTGTAAGATGCATTGTATGGGTTTTAGTGATGTAAGATACATTGTATGGGTTTAAGTGTTGTAAGAATCATTGTATGTTGTTTTTTTTTAATTTATGTAAAATTCATTGTATGGGTTTAAGTGTTGTAAGATTCATTGTATTGTTTTATGTTTTGTAAGATTCATGGTGTGGTTTTAAGTATTATAAGATACATTGTATGATTTTAAGTGTTGTAAGATTAATTGCAACGTTTTAAGTGTTGTAAGATTCATTGTATGGTTTTAAGTATTGCAAGATTCATTGTTTGGTTTTAAGTGTTGTAAGATTAATCTTATGGTTTTAAGTGTTCAAAGATTCATTGCAACGTTTTAAGTATTGTAAGGATGTATGGTTTTAAGTGTTGTAAAATTCATTGTAAAGATGTATGGTTTTAAGTGTTGTAAAATTCATTGTAAAGATGTATGGTTTTAAGTGTTGTAAGATCCATTGTAAGGATGTATGGTTTTAAGTGTTGCAAGATACATTTTAATGATGTATGGTTTTAAGTGTTGCAAGATTCATGTTATGGTTTTAAGTGTTGTAAAATACATTTTAATGATGTATGGTTTTAAGTGATGCAAGATTCATGTTATGGTTTTAAGTGTTGTAAGATACATTTTAATGATGTATGGTTTTAAGTGTTGCAAGATTCATGTTATGGTTTTAAGTGTCGTAAGATTCATCTTTTGGTTTTAAGTGTTCTAAGATTCATTACAACATTTTAAGTGTTGTAAGATTCATTGTAAGGATGTATGGTTTTAAGAGTTGTAAAATTCATTGTAAGGATGTATGGTTCGAAGTGCTGTAAGACCCATTGTAAAGATGTATGGTTTTAAGTGTTGTTAGATTCAATGTATGGTTTTAAGTGTTGTAAGTTTCATGTTATGGTTTTAAGTGTTGTTAGATGTATGGTTTTAAGTGTTGTTAGATTCATTGTATGGTTTTAAGTGTTGTAAGTTTCATGTTATGGTTTTAAGTGTTGTTAGATGTATGGTTTTAAGTGTTGTAAGATTCATTGTATGGTTTTAAGTGTTGTAAGTTTCATGTTATGGTTTTAAGTGTTGTTAGATGTATGGTTTTAAGTGTTGTAAGATTCATTGTATGGTTTTAAGTGTTGTAAGTTTCATGTTATGGTTTTAAGTGTTGTTAGATGTATGGTTTTAAGTGTTGTAAGATTCATTGTATGGTTTTAAGTGTTGTAAGTTTCATGTTATGGTTTTAAGTGTTCTAAGATTCATTTCAGCATTTTAAGTGTTGTAAGATTCATTGTAAGGTTCATTTCAAGATTTTAAGTGTTGTTACATTCATTGTTAGGTTTTTTAAAAGTGTTGTAAGATTCATTGAATGCCAGTTAAATGATATTCTTTTGTTTTCCTCTGATATTTGAGTTGTTTCCCTTGGTTTTAGACTGTAACCACATATTTGATCTCCCTAAATCAATTGATGACTTTTGAACAGTAGTTTGCTACTGATGCCTTTTTTTCATACATAGATATGATTTTTCTTTAGCTTCACAATTCTTAATGAAGTTGATTAAGAAAAAAATGCCTTGAATACACTAGATTTATGAAACAATATAATTGTAAAATAAGTATATATAATAATAACAAAAAAGGGTTAAAACTGAGAAAATGACTGATTGAAGATAAGAACTAATGGTATGTATGTATCCTTTTTGCCCATAGATTCTATGCATAGCAAAGACCATGACCTCAGCATATATCTTCAAATTATTGGAATTAAATTGAGAATTGAAATGGAAACATGTTTTACCCTGCAAAGTTCTTTGGTGAAGTTAAGAAAATAACAGGTTTTCCTACTTAAAGAGATTCACCTTGTGTAAAATGAATAAACATATGTAGGTTTTTTTATTTTTGTTGTTGTTATTTTTGGCAACTTTCTAATCTATCCTGAAGATGAGAAAAATGATTTCAATATTTTTTTTTATAAGTATGAAAATATTCAAACGGGCTGTTTGTATATTATATATAATAGTACATCCTATTTTGTGTAAAAAATGGTCTTTTTATAATTGTTTTTCTGGTTATTTCAGAAAGGGATGAATCAGAAGAGAGACCAATTTTATTTCCATGTAGTAATATCAGAAAAGATACTATAATAGAAAGACTATGTTCTAAAGGTACCGAAAATATAACTTTAATTATTTAACAATAGTGTACAGATCTATTTAAGATGTTCATTGATTTATTCATTTGTTAAATAAATTTATTTTTCAAGGTTTGAATAAATCATATTGCTAAAATGCTGTCATGGGAACAGAAATCATTGTTAGAGGAACTAGATGCATATGAGATAGTATTTAACAATGAGATATTTAATATAAGACATGTGACTTGTTATGTTTTAATGGATACAAGAAGAAAAGATGTAGTATGATACCATACAAAGACATGTGGCTTGTGATATTTTTATGGATTGGGGTGGTAGAATTATATAAATGTATATTAGTCCATACATAGAGATAACATTAGACATGTGACTTATTATGTTTTAGGGATACCAGTAGAGGAACTGAATGTATATGAGACTGTACATAGAGATGAAATTACAGATGAAATCAAAAGATTGGTTAATAAATATGTAAGTCTTGGTATGAATATGATGAGGTTGATTATTTCTCCTCCTAAGAGTAAAGACTGCAAATTTGAGTTAAATTATAAAATAAACTCATTATATATACCAGAGACAAACAAAATCTTTCAAATACAACGGGTACATATCAGTTAGACAACAATTTAACAAAACATCAAAAACAACTTAATGTCAACATACATTCATTCTTATACAAAAAACAAGTTTAGATTCAGTATAAACATATAGTTTAAAAGGAGAATGTATGGTCATTTAAAGTAGCTGTATTATTTCATTTGAAGGAGATATGATAGTTATCAAAAGTACCAGCATTATAATTTAGTACGCCAGACAGGCGTTTCATCTACATAAGACTCATCAGTAGCTTGACTACACAACCATAATTCATTAATTTCCACATTATAACATTTTTTAATGTCCCAAATGGTAAAGAGTAAGAAAGTATGAGGTTATGATACTTAATATAGTCACTCATGTTCTTTCTCAAGTGGAGTATGAAAGTATGAAGTCATGATACTTAATATAGTCAGTCATGTTCTTCCTCAAGTGGATGTAAAGTAGGGAACTCTTAACTAACTAATTTTCAACAACGTATGAAAGACTTAACTTTTTGTCTCAACCTGATTTTTTAAATATTTATAACACTAATACTTAATTAAATTAAACATTAACAGGTCAACATCTTTTTATATTTACTTGTACACTAATACAGATGCACTTTGTTTGTCTCTAGGGTAAGCCATTTGCTGTAGTGTTCTTCAGTCCATCTGGAGTTCAGGCATTAAAGAAGAATAATCTGTTAGAGATATTGAGAACATCAAAGGTAGGCTTTTAAAAGTAATTCATGACAGGAAGGGAAATGAACTCTTTGGTTTCAATGTGTGATTGTATAAAGCTAGTTTCTTTGGTAATTTTGCACATTTTAGATTGTCAGAATTTAAAAAGGAATCTGTTACAGTTTCTAATGATGTAACACTGTTTTCCCTCAGGTTTTGCTAATTCTGTTCAGCTACAATTGCTAACACCTACATCATTTGGTCTCGGGTGGATAGTTGTCTAATAAAAATCATTCCATGTCTCTTTATTTGATCTCTTATTTCATGGTGATCTGTCAATAGGAGTTCTCTAGGGGTATTATGATTGGCTATGAAAAAATAAAGTTTCTTTACTGATGAAATCTTTCATTTCAGTCTGCACGAGTAGAATGTCAGACTATGATAGTTATCAAAGGTACCAGGATTTTAATTTAGTACGCCAGACGCGCATTTTGTCTACACAAGACTCATCAGTGACGCTCATATCAAAATATTTATAAAGCCAAACAAGTACAAAGTTGAAGAGCATTGACAATCCAAAATTCCAAAAAGTTGTGCTAAATACGGCTAAGGTAATCTATGCCTGGGATAAGAAAATTCTTAGTTTTCGAAAATTCAAAGTTTTGTAAACCGGAAATTTATAAAAATGACCACATTATTGATATTCATGTCAACACCGAAGTGTTGACTACTGGGCTGGTGATACCCTCGGGGACGAAACGTCCACCAGCAGTGGCATCGACCCAGTGGTTTAAATAGTTATCAAAGGTACCAGGATTATAATTTAATACACCAGATGCGCGTTTCGTCTACATAAGACTCATCAGTGACGCTCATATCAAAATATTTATAAAGCCAAACAAGTACAAAGTTGAAGAGCATTGAGGATCCAAAATTCCAAAAAGTTGTGCCAAATGACACAGTCTATGTAATAATTAACATAAGAGACGTCACATAATTGTTTGGTAGATATTTCAAGATAGAAATGTTGTAATGGTTTGTAAGTTCACATCTTTGTTAGTACCTAGATGTTAAAGATTACTTGCTTTGTTTAATGAGATATAAAAAGAAGGGTATATCTCCAAATAAAGGATTTGATTGATGTGTTTGTTGATTGCTGGAGGAACTTACATCATACATATTATCTTTAGCTTAATTTTGGTCTTACATGTATTTAGTACAAATTTAAAATCATACATGATTTTAGATTTGGCCTAATATAACATAGGTAATAGTGTTTAGGAAATGAACCAAAAAAATCACATTCGATATGTTAACATAGCAACACAGCATGATGTAATTAGTAAAGATTTATGTAACATTATAGTGTTGAAATAAAGTAGATAAAAATACCTTTTTTCCATCTTTGCCATGTACTAGACTCCTGATTTCATGTTTTTTCTTTGGATTAGTATTAAAAAAATATTATGAAGATTTTGAAAATTAAAAATCCATCATTATGATTTAACAAATATAGTTTGTACTTTATTTTGAATAGAGTTATTTCTCTTTCATTAGTTATGGTAAGGTAATATCATGAACGGTCAAAAAAATTATAAAAGAGGGACGAAAGATACCAAAGGGACAGTCTAACTCATAAATCTAAAACAAACTGACAACGCCATGGCTAAAAATAAAAAAGACAAACAGAAAAACAATAGTACACACGACAAAACATAGAAAACTAAAGAATAAACAACACGAACCCCACCAAAAACTAGGGGTGATCTCAGGTGCTCCGGAAGGGTAAGCAGATCCTGCTCCACATGTGGCACCCGTCGTGTTGCTTAAGTGATTACAAATCCGGTAAATAGTCTAATTCGGTAGGTCATATTCATGAAAGGGGATTGTAGTTACGACGTAAGGAACATATCCGATATCATTTGTGAAACGGTTATTCCATAACGGTCAACCAACTCGTGATGGCGTCCGTAAAATTTACGAAGGGATGATTTCAACTTCACCATATAAGATATGCCTGCTTGTTATTCCGTGTGAGCCAAGTCTCCGTGTTGAAGGCTGTACATTAACCTATAATGGTTTACTTTTATAAATTGTTATTTGGATGGAGAGTTGTCTCATTGGCACTCACACCACATCTTCCTATGTCTACTTAAACTCGAATGTCTTACATATATATAATATAAAATTAATTATATAAATGATCAGAATAAAATTGAGAATGGAAATGGGGAATGTGTCAAAGAGACAACAACCCGACCAAATAAAAAACAACAGCAAAGGGTCACCAACAGGTCTCCAATGTAGCGAGAAATTCCCGCACCCGGAGGCGTCCTTCAGCTGGCCCCTAAACAAATATATACTAGTCCAGTGATAATGAACGCCATACTAATTTCCAAATTGTACACAAGAAACTAAAATTAAAATAATACAAGACTAACAAAGGCCAGAGGCTCCTGACTTGGGACAGGCGCAAAAATGCGGCGGGGTTAAACATGTTTGTGAGATCTCAACCCTCCCCCTATACCTCGAACATATATTTTTGATTGTTATATAAATAACATTGACATGGGTAAATGAAATATGTTGAATACGTTAAATAGTACTCAATATATATCTCTGACTTATAACTGCACGTTTATAATAAAAAAAAAAAACAATTTAAGAAAGATTTATTGTCATGTTAATACTGATGTACTACCTTTTGAGCTGATGATACCCTGCGATACTGATAATCCAGGTGTTATTTGATTATTATTTTCTTATGTACAAATATAGATCTTGACACATACCAATCATTTATATCGCTTTTGTAATGTTATGTGTGAGATAATATAGATTGCAAAGAACATAGGAACCATGCTTGATGGTTCTGCAAAAAATAGTTTCTTTTAAATAAAAAGGGCTTGCCATAATACCATATTTTTGGAATCACTCTTAAAACCTTTACAATTGATGGTAAAGTATCAAAGGAAGCAAATTTGTCTGTAACCAGATGAATAGAACTCTTATGCAATATTGAAATTTCAAAATTTTGAGATATGATATTCAAATTCTGATAGACTTTCAGATATTTTTTTTTTCAAATATCAAGTGCTTTAATTTTTAATATATGTAGAAAGTCCATATATATCACTACAAACTAATAAAGTCTGAAATGGCCTATATCTGTACTCGACTGTACTGATTTTTACTCAACCAGTCTGAAGTGGTCTGAAATTTACTTGATAATACTCGACTGTAGTCTGAACCATACTTAACAGTCTGAATTTGTACTTGACCAGTAGTTAACCATTTTATATGAGTCTGAACCATACTCGACCTAGTCTGAACCGTACTCGACCTAGTCTGACCATACTCAACCTAGTCTGAACTGTACTCGACCTAGTCTGAACCGTACTCAATCTAGTCTGAACCGTATTCGATTTAGTCTGAACCGTACTCGACCTAATCTGAACCGTACTCGACCTAGTCTGAACCATAATCGACCAAATCTTAACCAACCAAGACCTATTCTTTGCATAAAAACTCATCATAGATACCAGGATTAAAATTTTATATTTACCTCAGATGAACCTTTCGTCTACAAAAGACTCACTAGTGACGCTTGAATCAAAAGATGTTTTTCTTTTTGTGTCGTTGTTCTCCTCTTATTGTTGCATTGATGTGTTTCCCTCAGTTTTAGTAATAAACCATATTTGTTTTTACTCAATCGATTAATGAATTTTGAACAGCAGTATACCACTGTTGCCTTTATTTAAAAAGGCCAAATAAAATACGAAGTTGAAGAGAATTAGTTCAGTTTAGTTTAATTATTAATTTATGGAATACTTCCATGAGCTAACTGAATGTATATGGAGAGTTGAGGAGTGAGGTGTAATTGCCAAATAGACAGCTCTGTACCAAAGTCCAAATGTCACGGATGTAAGCAACTACCGGTAACAGTACAAACTTCAACATTAAGCAAAACACATATAGTATGTAATGCATAAAAAGATATCTTTGCAACCTTCCAGATTTCTCTAAAAGCGTTCAATTTCTTTTCATGTGATTATGCTTGACTTTTGAATAAATAATCTCTTGACAGAGTCATGACTTTTATTTCATTTTTACAATTCAGTGATTCGATGGGGTGTTTATAATTAGAATTGTGTGTAGGAAACTGTATATGACAAGTCAATAATATTTTAATGTATCTAATGACAGGTAAATAATATTTTAATGTATCTAAAATAAAATATCCCTATCATTATTTACATACTCTGATTGCTCATTTGTTGTACGATGTATCCACATAATGTTAACGCTTTATACTAGCTTCTTGAAGTACACAGTAAAACAATAAATCCTGAAGCAGTATTAACATAAATATTCCAAGGAGTTGGTTAATTATGAAGCTACTTTTTGGGCATCAATTTGTTTGATAATCTAAAAGTATTTAAGTCTATCTTTCTATCAAAAAACAACTTTCAAAAATTCAAGGGCTTCAAACCTTACATTTCATTTTAAACTACAAAAAATCGACCAAAATAGCCTTATTTTGAGACTTTTTTTCATTATATATAGATATAAGCCATAGCTTGATTAGAATAATATAAATGTTAAAATGAGTTAAATGTAATTATGTTGGTAATATATAAGATCATGGCTTTTAGCTATTTGAACAAAAAACTTTGTTTTACAATGTCCATTTTAGGTTAAATACGCAAATGTCAACATGTTGATTTTTTATACGAGATGGCTCTTAAGTCTGCAGCCTATTTTCAGTTGTTTTGTTGGAGCTTCAGGGTGCACTTTGTTTAAAAAAAAGATCTTTCCAAATAATGGGCATCAATTTACTGTCTTGAATAGAAAAACGAAGATAATTTTGTACGCCAGACGCGCGTTTCGTCCGCAAACAACTCAACAGTGACGTAACATATATCAATGAAAAAGGAAAAAAAGGAAAAAGAAAAGATTGAAACATTATATAATATAAAGAAATGTACCTGAAATTAGTCTGGTAAAAAAACATTCTGTTTTTTAAATTTCAAAAAATTACTGTTACTTTTTTTTTTAGGTATATTAACTTTGAATTTTCAATCTTGATTTCAAAATGTGATATGAGAATCTTGGTTAAGAACGTATGCACTTATACTACATCATTTGTAAGAGGATAAGGAAAAGATGAACTTGTAGCCTTTTAAGTTGTTTTACAAATGAATTATCTGATTCTTTTACATTATTATATAATGCTACTTTGTTTTGTCAGATATGTATCCTTTATTTCCTACTAATAAATCTTTATATTGTATTTTGTTTAGAATTTAAAGAACAAATTACGTAATTGTCCACTGTGTCAGTTGGTTCAAAGAATCAGTATAATGCTCATACTACCATAGTAAAGAAATATATCTTAAAAAGATTATTACCCTAGTTCTTATCCATTCGTTTGATGTGTTTGAGCTTTTGATTAGAGTCTTTCCGTTTGAAATTTAACTCGAGAGTTCAGTATTTTTGTTACATTTACATCAAATAAGCAATGATTTTCAGTGAATTTGATCTACACCCCGGTTTTTAGTCTCATTTGAAACCGGAAACAATTTTAAAATTCAAAACTGTCCACCAGAATTTATCCTTATCCAAAACTACCGTTTGCTTGCTTTTTTGACATTTCATCGATTATTTGTATAATATAAATTCGTAAATGGCTAAATATTTTCTCCAATGGTAGACAAACAAACGAAAAACGGTACACAAAAATCATAGGATTCAGACAAACCATGATTTACTCATATGCTGATCCTTCTCGTCTTGTATACATGTCATTTTGCTCATGGAATGTAAACCTCCTGTGACAAATTGCCCTTTTAGAGTGTAGATTTCACAAATTGCTATTACCAATTAGTTTGCATACACAATGACGTCTGTTTCTAAGAGATGACCATAAAGGACACGTGTTCTAATAGCTTGCATATCAGCCGCAATTAAATAAAGGGAACCATTAGAAAACGTGCAAGTCATGAAATATTGTATCAGTGGAAGAACTAAACATTATTTTCCATATTTCGTTGGTGCTGAAATGGCGCTACGTTGAAAATTTCACAATAAAAACTGGGAAATCATCGCTGTCTTCTTTAACTTTATCCCCAGACCCGTTACAAGTAACACAAAAGAATATTTTGTATAACACATTTTTCAGTAGATTTTATGATTTTTGGTGGAAGAAGACTTCAAGTCTTCTGAAGGCCAATGGTGCCGACTTTAATTGAATTCTCCGTATGCCGCATTCGTTTCTGTGTATTACAATTTCATAACAACTTCTGATTACTGACATCGATTTTTACACATGATTAAGCATCTGAATCATTTAATTTGTAAATAAGGATTGAAAAACAATCACTATCGTAAATATGTACCCTTTTATTTATGTAAATTATTAGATTTCATCTCATCTATATGAACGTTATTTGTTTACTTGTACCTGGATGTTTTTACTGTAGATATTTGAAGTACGCATGCGTGAATTTGGTATCGGGACAACTCGCTCTGTTTACATGTTCGCCCTTGAAGTTACAAATTTGAAGACAAGAAGATTTTGTTTTTAATAAATAAAAAGGATCTATTTCTTATTAAATTGTTGTCTTTATTCATTGTTTTCCTTTGTCATGTGAATTAGATGCCCTTCTACTTCAAATGGTTTGAATGTATTTATGAAATTATTCAAGACTCAGTTGACTAGAGCAGTACGTTGCTGTTGGGAGAATTTTGATTAAACTCTAAATGCTCATAGAATAAGAAATATAATATAAACTGAATGTACCTCCTTCTGAATAATTTATTGCAATATAAATATGAATCCCTTTTGACAAGAGAAATCTGACTTTTGTCAGAAATATTTGTTTCACATGTGCAAAGGTAATCAAGTGTGGCGGCCATATTGTTTTTTTTACAAATATGTGAAGAAGCCTCTAGAACCATTATCCTAACAATAAATAGTCTTCCGAAAACGTAAACTTTATGCAATACTATTTTATCTATCGTGATTATTTTCTTAAATTTAAATTTGATTATTTAAAGAAATAAAATTATAACAATTACGATTTTAGATTAGAGATTCTACACAGACATGCTTTGATCTATTTATGTCCATATTAGTTTACCTGTGTGAAAATGTAAATAATGGTCTAAATGAATATTAATTTGTTTACTAAACAAGTAAAGACAAACTATGGATGGAAGATAATAATTTACATAAATATTTCAGGACATTTGATTTATTTTAATAAATATAGGATTTAAAAACTGCAAGTGCAAACAAATTTAATCTTCTTCTTCTTCTTAACTATTCTTCTTCTTCTTCTTAACTATTCTTCTTCTTCTTCTTCGTCTTTAACTATTGAAGGACTGATAAAATAATTTACGCTATTAAAAGGTAAAAGTATCTAGGCCTTATCAAGGATTTGTATGGTCTAACTATACAAATCCTTGGCCTTATCAATATTTATTTTTAAGATTTACTGTACACAACTAAAATCTAAAAATAAAGGGTGCTTTATACAATGGAAAGCGCAAAAATGTAAAGTTTATGGATTGGAATATAAATGTAAATAAAAAAACAAATAATAACTGGGCAGGATCACTTGAGCTTTATACAGTAAAAATGAAGGGGACACCCCTGCCTCTACCTTAATATCACATATGTACTAACCGCTCATATTACAAATGTTCAATATTTGATTTTACTTTTATATACATTTCATCGGACGGATTCACAGTTTCTGCAGAATGGAAGTTCTCTTGGTATGCAACCTATAGCACATATTGGTAGACATTTTTTTGATTTTGTCTAAATCGGTACAACTGTTAATATCAGGCAATATTTGGGATCCACACACCTCAGAAAATATATATAAATTGGAACAAGTACAAAGAAGAGCTGCAAGATATACTTGCAACATGTACAGATACCACAATACCAGCAGTGTATCTGATATGATAGAACATCTAAAATGGCAATCCTTACAAGAACACAGATTAAAAACCAGACTCCAAATGTTGCACATAGTCATTAAGGGAGCTACCATTTGATTTTTATGGGGGGCTAGGATGACAAATTTTGTCTTGCATTTTTTTTTTTTAGCTGTAATCTCTGTCCTGCCTTTTTATTTTTCACTCTAATCGGTCCTGCCTTTGTTTGGGGAAAGACGGCTTGAAGCCGTCAATTCCCTAATGGGGTTGGCCAGAGTATCATTCCCTCACGTCAATCATTTTGTTTTGATAGTTTGGAAACCCCCTCAAAATGTCATACTGAAATTGATGACAAGGAGAACAGATTGACTTTAAATACATTTTTTACACATTTCCCTTCTGTTTCTAGTGAAATTATCGTATATTGAGCTTTCCCTTACACTATATACGTTTCTTTTACAGTCCGGAAAAATCAGTATTACGAAATATTCTAAATATATCTAACCTAGTGACGTCATTGTTGGAATGCCACACTACACAGGGATATCCTTTATTCATTATAAAAATCATTCACAGTATTTATATATTAATCTAAAATCCGTATTTGTTAAATGTAAACCTAATGATGTTTGCTGTAGTGTAGATGATTTACACACCAACATGCAATGCTTTAATCTGAGGCTATAATCAGATAATGTGTAGGTCAACTTTCGCGGTAAACAATGTCAATGGGGATACATGAGATTGGGGAGAGAAACGGCAGTTTTCATTGTTTCTGTAAAGTTCTGTTTTTAGAATCTTCCTCCAATTCAAGAGCACCTCAATTGATGAGTAATTATACACTAAAATCAAAGTAAATGTTTCTGAACACTTAAAATGTGACATTTAGTCTATGATAAGTAGTCTTCTATATAAAAAAAAAATTTGTGTACCAACATAATTATTGAAATGGTTAAAAAAAAAAAAAAAAAAAATTAAATGTTGCTTCTTGTAGTTTATACCTATTGAGATTGGGGAGAGCAACTGCAGTTTTCGTTCTTTCTGTAAAGTTATGTTTTTAGAATCTTTCTCCAATTAAGGAGCACCTTAATTGATGAGTAATTACCCACTAAAATGAAAGTTCATGTATCTGAACACTAAAAATGTCACATTAAGTATATATATGATAAGTAGTCATCAATTAAAAAATAATTTTGCATACCAACATAATTATTGTAGTGGTCATTTTTTTTTTTTTTCACTTTTTTTAAATATTGCTTTTTGTAGTTTAAAGCTTTTTATTCATGAATTTTACAGATATATCAAAATGTGGGATCTGGAAACAAACTTTACACAGCTTATATCAATCATATTTGATTTTATAAGAACATGTATCCCTGTGATGAGAGTTGTAACTGGGAACTTTATCAATGGAAAATTAAAACTGAATAGATTTTTCAGTCCTCACTTTCTCATGTTTCTTGAGAAGACTGTCACAAAAAATTGAGAATGGTCTTAGCCTGCCGTTCAGGTGTACATAATTAAAATTCTTAAATATATTGTAGTAGTTGTTGAATTCAATTGAATTTTAGATAATTAACACCCAACTTTAATCAAATGTTTTCATTTAGAAGGTGCAGATCTCATTGGTCCAAATTGTCTCTATGATGAATTCTTGACTAAGGAAATGATATAACAATAAACAACAATTAGTTTTATTATTGTCAGCCTTTCTATATGTTCTAGCTGTTTTTTTGCTCATTCTTTGTATGTAGACTATCAATAGATACCCCCCCTAAAAATTGAAACAATGGCCGTCTTTTCCCTCAGAGCTCTTCAGCTCTTTGATTTTTAGTTTATCCTGACTTTTTTTTACCTAAATTGTCGTCCTGACTTTTTTTTTTTTGCAAGTGTCACATCCTGCCTTTTTTTTACTCAAAACTCCTGTCCTGCCTATTTTTTTTCAAATTTCATCCTAGCCCGCCTATAATAATCAAATGGTAGCTCCCTAACAATGAAATTGCCACACCATCGCAAGATATACTAAAAAAAAGCCAGTCTAAAACCAGAACTACCCATCAACAGACATACAGACAACTTCAGTGTAATAAAGACACCTTTAAATTTTCTTTTTTCAGCCAAATAATCAAAGATTGGAACAAATTACCACCTGATATCTCAAACCAAACCTCTACAGACAACTTTAAGAATGCACTCACTCATGAGTTGCTTCTTAAAACATACTCTCATCTAAACTAAATGTGCTTATTTATATTGTTTTTATCTTATACATTTTTGTAGTTATAAAAAAATATATATAAAAAATGTAAAAATTGAAACTTAAAAAATTGTAAATTTCATAAATAAATAAAAGTAAAAAAAAATGAAATTAACTTAAAACAACCTCATACAGGCATGCGCCGGAAAGTAATCCTCAAAAAGTTGATGGTATTCCTTAACTAAAGAAGAAGAAGAGAAGAAGAGTCAATAATCAATTTAACGATATCAACTTGATTTTTATACGCCCTTTAAAATGTTGATTATTTAAATTTTAATTATGTTATACAAATGTCCGGTGTTCGTCCATCTATCTGTCTGTCCGGCGTAAACATGTCTCACCCTTTCTTGAGAACGACTTATCCAAATTTCATGAAACTTATTATAGTTGTTTCTTATGATGGTCAACTCAAATGATCTGTATACTTTTTGGTGAAAATAAGATCAAAACTTTTTGAGTTACGGCACTTTGTAACTAAAACAGGGCGGTGTTTTTTTTCACATGTCCCACCATATATCAAAAACGATTTTGGATTATTGCTTAAAACTTAACACAATTCTTAGTTATATTAATCTTAAGATCTGTATACTTTTTGGTGATGATTCAAAATTTCATTTTTGAATTATTGAGTATATTGTAAAAAAGGGGGAGGGGGTTTTCACATGTCGCGCCTTATCTCAAAAACGATTTATGATTATTGCTTAAAACTTTACACACTTCTTTGTTATATTAACCTAAAGATCTGTATACTTTTTGGTGATGATTAAAAATTTTATTTTTCAGTTATTTAGTATTTTGTAAAAAAGGGGGAGGTTTTTTTTACATGTTGCGCTGTATCTCAAAAACAATTTATGATTATTGCTTAAAACTTTACACACTTCTTTGTTATATTAACCTAAAGATCTGTATACTTTTTGGTTTTGATTCAAAATTTTATTTTAGTGATATTTAGTTTTTTTGAAGAAAAAAAAGGGGGGGTCATGTGTCCCTCCGTATCTCAAAAACAATAAATGGAACAAAGCAGCCTGGGTATATAGGGCTGCTTTTATGGTAATTCAAGTTACCTTTTATTCACCTTCTTCCACTTTAACATCGGTGCAGATATCAATAATAATTGTTAGGTAATAGTCAACAATACTTTTGTGATGAAAATTCAGGTTCGATGCACGTACTCATTATGTGAATTTTTAAGTTCCGCAACTTTTCTCGTGGATATATGGGGATCGAAAATACTGTTAGGTTTAAGGTTTAAAATGTGAAAAGCCTTATTTTCATTATATGGGTTTTTTTGCAAATGATGAAATTTAGAATAATACACTTCATACTCATAATACTTATCATTGGTTTAATAAGTACTTTCTTTTTAAGGATTAGTATCAGTTTCCCTAAAATTTGTTTTCGACGATTTATTTTTAGAAAATAAAACACATAAATTGCTCAATTGACAACATTACGGACTATATATAGAAGATGTTTGATTTTCCTATCAAGTTTTGTTTGGACTTGGAAGCAGACAATTACTGTACGTGTTATAACAATACAGATTATATGAGTCATTTTGAATATCTTTCTAATATTGGCATACATCAAGCAGACATGGCGACACATGTCTCCTGTAAATTGTAACATTGATTGATCAACAAGTCTTTACCGAATTGTTTTCTGATATTTGGCATCTGCTTTTATTATTTTAAAATGTACTGAAGCACGAAAGCAAACTTGATGATATGCCCAAGACATAAAAACAATAAAAGCCAATAAGCGAATTAGCTTAATCTTCAAATTAATGCATATATATTGACCGGTATCCATGATGATTTGAAGTAGCAATCACTAGTCTCTGATTTGTGATTCTTTTAATAGGAATTTAGTTCTTAGATGTTATATATATATATTTACAACTTATAACAATAAACTTATCATCGATACAATACTAGGTGGAGATCGTCCTTTTTTACTTTCAAATTTAAAGCGTTTTTCTTAACTCAAAAGGAATCATATTCCTCTTCATTGGAAGTTATTATGTGGTGTTTTATATTTTAAAATGGTTTGTTATGTTATACTATTTTGTATGTTTTCATCAGTCATTTTTCCTATTATAAATTGTTAAAAGTTCCTACAACGAACAAAATAAAATTAGTGATATAACCGACAACAACGGGTGACTCCTGTGATTTCCGTCCAATAAACTGAGCCCCGTTTAACCAATGTTTTTAAAATTTACATTGATACCGATGACATTATTAATTTCAAGTAATATATTGACACTAATGTGCCTTTATTTATTTTCAATTGGTACGTGATGTCGATTATATGCGATATCTTTGAATTTAGCCTTTTTGTATATAACTTTTAATTACAAATGGGGCTCAGTATGAAATAAAATGTAGTCAGATTACCAAGAATCTACCAGGGACTAAATATCGTAGATTTTAAAATTGTTTCGTATTTTTTAAACACAACAGTGTTATTAGATTAAGGCAAAAGTAATGTCCACAGTGTTCCAAATCCCGCTAATTGACTTGGACGCAAATCAATGTATCAAACAGAATACGATGGAATCGGAAGGGCTCAAAGTGGAGACTGTGTCCATAGACTGGATAAGCAATCAGACGCAATGTGGATCAACTCATGTTTATAATATCATAATCGGGAATCGGACAATCGGCATAATACAGCTAAGACCGTCAAAGCATGTTGCTAGTCAGTAGACAACTTACGAGTTCGATGCATTTCCGTCAAAAAGTCTGGTTTTAATGAACATCATTCGTGCGTTTAGGGGAGTCGTCACTTCTGTTCCAATGTAAAGCGAGTGGTTGGAAAACTATAAAGGCTATTGAATTCTCACAATTGTCTTTCAGCACAGCTGTCATTAAGGAATTGTGATTTTTAAAAGTTCCTACAGAACATATATTATTTCTAGTTTATTCTGCATAATGGCAATCAATAAGACGCCTGATTAACGTTGATAGTGCAGGGATACAAGCGATCCTCTCTATCTGGTAAATGACGTCACAAAGGCGCGCATAATTGACGAGTTTTCGCCGTTGACGGATAATCTCGAAAGTGGTCTGTTGAGACACAGACACATCGTATTGGTCAACCAAATCTTGATCAACGTACACATGACGTATATAGTGTTGATTACATTTATTATTCTTCTGAAAACTGTTGGGCGTGAAACAGGCGTGTTGATATACTCTAAGTAAAACAGGCATATTATAATGTTGACGGTTCCGCTTGTTATTGATTTTAATTCCGTTTCTTTACATTAAACATTCTTAAGAGAATGCCCTTTTGAATTGATATTTGAGGAAATTAATATGGCGATTTAACACATATGTATTAATGTAAGGATATGTTTGATTACTATACATATTGCAATAAACAGGTTCCCCAGGATATCACGTACTGATAGGCGCCAACAAAAATATGTTTTATTTATAAGAATATCAAAAAGTGTGAACATACCATAATTTGGCAGTTTCATATGAAATTTTTAATTAGGGCTGTAAGTACATTTTACTTGGAAGGAGTGAAAATTACTTAATTTGCTTTATTACCGTCATAATTTAAGATTCCTAAATTTTTTGCACAAAAAATGCACAAAAATCTGTATCAAAAAGATATTGGTCTTGTGCTGGAAATACGTGTTAAACAATATTTTTATAACATGCACATTCAAGATTTTTTTCTGACATCACTCATCGATACAGTATACGCCGTTTAAACAATACAATTGCACCAGTTGATATGTTTGCTGAGGGCTATGTACTTTTGAAATAAAATTTGAAATATTCCAATGTTGTTTCTCTTTTTATCACCAAAGTATAATGATCTGCCAAGTCTAGAATGAAATGCTTTGATGAAAGTATGATGTATATTAGTGACAAGTTCTTCTTGTGTTAGTGTATTGTTTATGCAATCTGTTATCTTTGCTTTATAAAATTTACTGTTTGTTTACAGTTGATGAAGGACTCGTGACAGTACAAACACCGCCTTCGTCTCCACATATCTTGAGTCAATTATATACCCCCGCTTTAAAAAAGGGGGGTATACTGTTTTACCTCTGTCTGTCAGTCCGTCCGTCCCATGAAACTTTCGTCACATTTTTCTCAGGAACTACACATCCACCCTTTCTGTAATTTGGTATCAACATTTATATATGTCAGCCATACCGTGTGATGCGTTTTCAGATTCATCACTTGACAACTTCCTGTTTACCGAACACTTGTCTGATTTTACACATGATAGCCAAGTTGAAAATTTTCGTCACATTTTTCTCAGGAACTATAATACAAGGATTTCTGAAATTTGGTTTCAGGATTTATATAAGTCAGCTATACCGTGTGATGCGTTTTCAGATTCATCACTCGACAACTTCCTGTTTACCGAACACTTGCATATTTTTACACTATTAATATTATCCACTTGCGGCGGGGGTATCATCAGTGAGCAGTAGCTCGCAGTTTCACTTGTTTTATATGGGTGACCAATAAACATGATAAATTGAATAAGGTAATTCCATTGATTGGGTTTTTTTTCTAAAACAAAGTGCTACTAAATTCATTTATTTATTATATTTTTTTTGCAAACAAAGTAGCGTCTTGCATGCGATTAAATAGATAGAAAAGATTTACAGATCGAACATACACTTAGTTCTTATCTATTTTGTCGTTTCGTTTTTTATAATTTTTTTGGGGAAAACCATAAGGTTATTTCAAATACGGCACTAGACCCAACATAGTCCGTTTCTCCAATGACGATTTCATTCTGCATGCATAAGTCACATGATCGCCTCAGATAGTTAGGCTTCTTTCGGGTCAACATAATGTTTACATTTGTTTTTATGGGTTGTTCGAGGATATCAATTAAGCTCATTCATTTATAAAATAAAATCCAAAAAAAATGAGAAAGTATAATTTTGATGTTTAAGAATGTAGCCGTTACATGCTAAATGCTGCTTGTGAATGTCTTTATATACTAATAAAATAGAATAAACACAGTTCATTCCAAGATTTCATTTATAACTTAAGTAAACCTTGAATGCTTTTACGATGTCAAGTTTTAATTTGTGTTAATGTTCATGTTTCGCCAGTTAACTTGGTGTATGAACCAGTTTAATTATTATTGCGATAATGCTATTTATAGTCATACGTTTGTGTTGTAAGTGTATTTCGCACATGGCTTTTCCCCAACTTGATTTCATCTATATCATTCATAACTGTTAAAATACATAAAGTACTGTCTTTCTTGTTGAACCAAACTTTTTTTAAATGTTTTAACTAACAACTCCTTGTACTATGCAAGAATGGTGCTGTAAAATATGATTCTAATGCCATAGAATTAAAACAATATTTTGTTTAGCTTCCCTCGCCAGAGTGCTGAATTAACATCTGTGTGTTTTTTGTTTGTTTCAAACGAATTACTAATTTGAAACATGTATCTGCCATTTCATACATTCTTACCATGTTTACTGGAATGAATGCATATTTATTGTCCTATGTTACCTTTTCATATTAGGCTTGTTCAATGACATACATTGGTTAAGATATGTCTGATGACACACATTCTGTACTTTTTGTTTGACAGACATACCAATTACCAATTTAGTTCTCAGTAGAGCCATTCGAAAAAATGCAATATTCCTCCTGTGAATGTAACACTTATCCCGATTATTCTATTTGTTTTAAGGATTGGTGCAATTACCATTGTTATATAACAAGTACTTAGTACAACATGATTTTATTGTAACATTAGCAATCTGTTATATTGTCTCAGTAATAGATCATTCTTTTAATTTCCAGTAATGTTGAATCAGGAATACAATTTTACATTCTCAACAAGTGTTTGGGGCTAGACGGAGAGTTTATATAACTATTTTAACCTATTCACCTATTCTGACAGGTCATTGCTCTTGGTTATGCACTTTTCCCCTGACTATATCCTTATATTATTACATTACATGAACTGAAAAAAATGTTTCTTCACGCGAAAAAATGTCGCTGGGCATACTTAATTTTCCCTGTCCATCCGTTCGTCCGTCCGGATATGGATACATGATTTGTCTTGCTATCTCATCATATAGTTTTTAAAGGCAGTGCTTTAAGGCCTGACTTTCAAGTCATGAGGTTCATCTTTCCTTACGCAAATCTTTGCTGGGGGTCATTTTGCAAGAAATAGATCCGGAAATGTTTAAATTTCTCCTCTACTTTTTGTGGTATGTATTGGTTTTTGTTCCTTTCATTTACATTGGGAAATAAAGAAACGATCAGTGTGTATTGTTCGTTTTAAAAATCTGTTTATTAATGTGTCTTTTGCATTATAAGCAGTCAATCTGATTACAAACTATCATTATTCGAATTCCGTGTGGAAAGAGGTCCGTTCAATTTCGAGTACTATTTGCGATCTAAAGATATTTTAAAATCATTTCACTCGTTGATATAACATGATATTATAATTAAAAGTCGACTGACCGTGAATTATATTGCATAATATACAATTTAAAGTATTTCTGTACGTGAAGCCGTATGACGTTATAGTTATTTCGGTCTCAGTTATGTAAAATATGAAATTATCGTTCCTGAATAGGGTTCCACTAATTAAAGACAAGAAGCGTCAAAAAGTGATAAGAAGCGACAATAAAATTAAAATAGCGATAAGAAGCGACAATATAATTAATTTAGCGAGAAGAAGCGTCAAGAAGACTATATAGCGACTATACATAAATAAAAAAAATGTCATTGCAACAACTTATTCCCCATAGATATTAAAAAAAACATGCATTATTTTTTATTATAGGGGCGGTTATAAAACATTTTTTATATTACTGTACATTGATAGATAAAAATATGTTTTTATTAAGAAGAAAGGGATTAGTTTTTATTAGATATAAAAAAAATATATATTTTATGCACACGCTAAAAATTGGCCATCAAAACAAAAAAAATTCAATTTCCTTTTAAAGAATTTATTGAATCAAAACCATGCAATATCATTTCCTTTCTAACAGTGAAATTCTTCTTTTTCATAGAGACATATTTGATAGGTGTAGCTTCACCCTATCACATCAAATGAGAATAGCCTCGTGAGAGAATTACGATTCGCTTGTCCCTTGTTAGTTATTGTCGCTTCGTCACTAAATTAAACTTCTTGTCGCTGTTTGTCTCTAAAATTCTTCTTGTCTCTTATTAGTGAGACCAGTCAGTTCCGTCCTTAACTTCCGTTTTTGCACTGCAAAACAATCACACAATTAACGATGCCTAGTCCTTGTTGGTGTGTACCTGAGTGTCATTTAAGAGGAGGACTTGCATTTCTAAATGACTTAATAAGAAGGAAAAGTTGGATCAACGCCATGGCTCAAACGTAGATTGTCATGTGCGATGCAATCGTAGAACCCATATCAATCAGCTGTTGTTTGCAAGGCACATTTTACTGAAAACGACTACGTTCAGGAAACTATTCATGGTAAAACTTTATTTTCTTTAAGAAATATATACTGTTATTTATATAATCACCATGCAAGTAAACCAAAGTCTGTTTGCAACCGCAATTATCGTTTTAGAATAAAAACTTAAAAAAGGGGGGGTGAATTCAAGACGTCATAACTTTTGGGATTACGATTCAATATCATCTGTTTGACATTTTTTGGTTAATACTACAATTGTATGGTTTTTCAACAGGGACTCGGTTAGCAGATTAAAATTTTGTTAATCAATGTTTTTTATATTTTTTTTAGTATTTCCTGTCTATTTGTATTACTTTATTAACGTATTTGACGATGTCATCGATATTTCTTTGTTTTCTAGCAATGTGCACTTTACTATCCATATCCGTATACTGAAAAAACCTAAACCTAGGTTTTTTCAGTATACGGATATGGATAGTAAAGTGCACATTGCTAGAAAACAAAGAAATATCGATGACATCGTCCAATACGTTAATAAAGTAATACAAATAGACAGGAAATACTAAAAAAAATATAAAAAACATTGATTAACAAAATTTTAATCTGCTAACCGAGTCCCTGTGGGTTTTTCTACAAGAGATATATTATACTGATAATTATTTTAGCAGTAATTATGTAAATTTCGGTTGTAATGACAAGAATTCATGAGCTATGCCTCGGGCTTTCTTGAAGAATATCAATGACAATGTAAACAGGAACAAAACATTGACATGAATGATGCTCTCCACCTATGTTATAGTTATTTAGGTATGTGTGTTGCACAAGTCTTTCACAAGTTTCAAAAAAGCTAATGTTATAAAACTTTTTTCAGGGCACATACCCACTTTATAGAGACTTGTCTACTGCCATGCATTCCCATCCTATTTTCATGCACCATTTGTAAGCAAGAGACTGAATGGTTTACAAAATTAAATATCAGGACGGTGTCCCGTTAAACCAAAAGAACTAAACTGGATGAATATTGTAGGAGAAATCTAGAGGAAAGTTTTGATTTGTGAAATTTGTTTTCCTGAACAGATGTACATTCATCCTGCAGGAAAGATTTATAACTGTCCACCACCAACTGACGAGCTAATGTTGAGCTTCACAGATGGAATTACTCAAACACCATAAATGCCTATGTTTTCAGCACAGATTTCACAAATCATGACACAGCTGTGCATTTTTATGCCCCACCTACGATAGTAGGGGGGCATTATGTTTTCTGGTCTGTGCGTCCGTTCGTCTGTTCGTCCGTTCGTCCGTCCGTCTGTCCCTCTTCAGGTTAAAGTTTTTGGTCAAGGTAGTTTTTGATGAAGTTGAAGTCCAATCGACTTCAAACTTGGTACACATGTTCCCTATGATATGATCTTTTTAATTTTAATGCCAAATTAGAGTTTTTACCCCAATGTCACGGTCCACTGAACATGGAAAATGATAGTGCGAGTGGGGCATTCGTGTACTGGGGACACATTCTTGTTTATACCTGTTAAGAGTCGAAAACTAAATATTATTTTTATATAAATAAACATATATTGTGTCATTTTAGAACTTATATTTTTCCGAAGGATGCATGAATGAAAGTAGTGAAATTCATTTTGCTTTGATATATAGATTTGAATTACAATTGTTCATGTTATTGTAATGCATATAAAAATAAGGAGATGTGGCACAATGTAAATATATGATATTCTGTGAGTTTATCAAACTAAAGGGGATAAGAAATGGGTATAAGCAGTTACAGGACTGTACTACTGTACAATCTCCAACAATGAGAAAAACTCATACTGTAAAGAGAATTTCATATTTACAAGTAAGTTTTGTTTTTGCATTGAATAATTTTCTTCTATTGTCTTAAAAGCAAATATGGGAAGTGGTTAAAATGCTAATGAGACAGCTTTTATGGCCACCAGATGTCATTGTTACCTTGATTAAAAACTCCTTTTTAGCTCACCTGACCTGACTCATCACTTGGTTTCGTCGTCCATAAACTTTTACAAAAAATCTTCTCTGAAACTACTGTGCCAAATTTAACCAAACTTAGCCAAAATCATCATTGCGGTATCTAATTTAAAAAATGTGTGGTTAGACCCGGTGAACCAACCGAGATGGCCACTATGGCCAAAAATAGAACATACAGGTAAAATGTAGATTTTGGCTTATAACTCTGAAACCAAAGCATTTAGAGCAAATCTGACGTCACATAGGGTGAAATTGTCTCTTCAGTGAAGATCTATCTGCCCAGGAATTTTCAGACAAATCTGACAACCCGTTGATGGATTGCTGCCCCCAAATTAGTAATTTGAAGGAAATTTTGCAGAGTTTGGTTATTATCTTAAATATTATTATAGATAGAGATAAACTGTAAACAGCAATAATGTTCTGCAAAGTAAGATCTACAAATAAGTCAATATGACCAAAATTTTAAGTTGACCCCTTAAAGAGTTATTGCCCTTTATAGTCAATTTTTAACAGTTTTCATAAATTTTTGTATTTTTTGTTAATTTTTAAAAAATATTTTCAACTGTAAATACTGGGCCATGTTTATTATAGATAGAGATAATTGTAGCACCAAGAATGTTCAGTAAAGAAAGATCTACAAACACATCCCCATCATCAAAAACACAATTTTGTCATTTTATATGTGTCCGTTGTTTAATATGCACATAGATCGTCCAAGGTGAGCGACACAGGCTCTTGAGAGTCTCTAGGTCATTAATACAGGTAGATAACTTTATCATGTTTATACTGAAAAATAATTTTGCTTGGAGGGAGAATTTTAAAAAAGTTCTGTCTTCAAAAGAGTTGACATGTTACTATGTACATTTTTAAAACCATTATGTTACTTGATGTTCTAGCAATACACACAGAACGGAGACTAGTCAATCTTTGTGAATTATTTTTCATAGGATAGGAGTAATTGAATATGTGTATATAATCAATAATTAAAAATAGTTTTATTTACATTAAAAAGGAAAAGTTCTTATGTCTTAAAAATGCATTTCATGGCGAGGTACAGAAAATATACTGTAAACAGTAGACTATAGATATAGGTGAACTAGGTACAAGAGAACTCTAAATCTTAAATACTACAAACCACCTCTGTTCTATGGAAGATAATGATATAACTGGACTAGAAATACACACAACCTGTAATTAACTGCCTTTACAGCGCTTTCGCGCTTTGATTTTGTTTAGCTACAGCTATAATATTTTGCTGGGTGTTCTGCATATAATAAAGATGTACATATCCACAGGATTTAATTTTTTTCATATATTCTCAAAATGCAAGGTAATGGACTTTATCACTTTTTTTTACTGCGAATAGAATTGTAAGATTCATCATCATACATGGAGTTAAATTTATAACGACCGCACAGATTTCACTGTCGTATACTGGTATGTCGGTGGTCGTCATCGTCCGAAGACATTTGATTTTCAGATAATAACTTGAGTATAAGTGTACTCATCTCTATGAAACTTTACATCAGGTTTCCACACCAACAATGGATTGTTCGGATTGATATTTACGGGTTACGGCCCTAACCTATTAGGAAAAGGGTGGACACATTGCTTTTCTGATACCGGGGATCCTCGATACGCTGAATATAACCGTATTAAGATTTTGGATTTTATCTTCTAAGTTTGAATTAAACAAATAGTTGAATTCATGGTCTTTATGATATGCAGAATTTAAAAAAAAATGTATTTATTTTTTTTATTTTTTATTTTTTTTGTTTTCAAGTTCAAATCAGGGACACGCATTTATTTTTGTTTGACTTCAATAATCAAAAGTATGAATGTGATATATTCTGAATATAACTATTTAATCATATTTTCGATTTTGGACCCTGTGATCAAATTGGCTTACATAGACAAAAAAGAAAAATCAATATGCAAAATGATTTAATTTCACTTACAGAGAACATTATGATGTTCTGTCACTTAGTATCATAAATTATACTGAGTGCATACATCTCATACATCATAGGGAACTATTTTGGATTTAGCTTCTAAGTTTGAATCTGACAAATAGTTGAATTCATGGTCTTTATGATATGCTGACTTTAAACACAATATGTTTAAATTTTTTTTTTATTTTTTTTTTCCAGTTCAAATCAAGTACCCAAATTTACCTTTGATTGATTTTGACAACAATATGTATGGGATATATGCTGAATCTAACGATGTAATCATAAGTTGGACTTTTAGACCCCGTGTTCACATTGACAAATAGGAAACATCATGTTGCAAAGTAATTGAAATTCGCTATCAGAAAATGGCCGATTTTCGGTCACTTAATAACATAAATTTTGATGAGTGCATACATCTCATACATATTAGTAAACTGAGATTCTTATGTGGATCTTTTCCTAAATGTTGAAACAGATGGATAACTTCTAACTTGAATCTATGACAAATTTTACTATTTTCAACTTCACATTTCTCAGCAGTAACAAACACTCTGCTCCATGGTTTTTCAATTATTCATTTTTCTGACTTCATTAGCAGAGGTGTGTTTCTTTCACAAAAACTTCCCCAATAGGGTTTTTAGTAATGTCAACTGAAACCGACACACGATAACTTTAACGGTCAGCATCTAGAACTGGCTGACCAAGACCAAGTGTCGGAGTCTTACCTTACGAGATACATGTTATTTCCTCTTAGAACTTTAGAAAACCACAATAGTTGTCTGATCTTTATTTTTTTCTGATTGTGACTTATTCCGAATGTGATATTTTGGCATAGAGCAGACTCATCCAGTCTCGCACCTTTTGGAGTTTATGCGATTTTCTCACATTTTCTGATTTACCGTAATTTATCACCTCTTACTTTCGATGCCCTAATTAAGGTATACTTTTTATTCATTTTGCTTCTATCAGTTCTTCAATTTTTTAATGATTTTAAGATTTTGGTAACGAGCATCAATTAAGAGACATGTCTTGTCGAAAGGTGCATCTTGATGTCATTTTACATCTAGGGTAATGCATGTGTGGATTTCGTCCCTTCATAAAAGAAAATTTTGTCTCGTTATTTCTGCAACTTATTCTCACATTGCCACCTTATTTATATTGTTTTTATCGAAGATGCTACATATTTTCTACTGTTAAACAACTTTTCATAATGTTCAAAAGGAAACCATATCTATCGTAGAAAGATAAAACACATATTGCTTATTTTATGTAATTCTTGATGAGAGTCAAAATAAATACAAATTTATATTTGATTTACGAAGCCCTGTATCAGGTCAGTTAACTTTTTTCTGTCCAGACACTGACCAACCCAAATCCATTAGCTGATCTGTTTCATGTTAGACATTATTGGCAGACAGTCTGGTAATTAGATCATATACAACATAAGTTATATCAATGTACTAGAAACAAGGCAATTCAATTGTTACATTTCATATGTCTGTTTGGTCTTTCACAGGTTCCGAAATACATCCCATACTTCAGTAAGCTCATTACGGACAAAAAGGCTGAATAAGTTAATAAAAGAGCAAATATTGTACAGTTGTATAATAATACAGTTGGGTAAAAAGAAGAAAAAAACTAAATTCAACTTGAAATGATTTAATAAATTGTGACAATTTATAATTCATCGGTTACACTTGATTATACATTGTATGGCGGATAGTTTAGTTTCGACATATTCATTTATAGTCGAGCATGTGACGCAGAAAGGTCGACATAGGTATAGTGATCCTGCGGTGGTGTTAGTTCACCCCTTACAAACTGATTATTTCAGAAGGTATAAGACATGGATCCTTCATGCTTTGCATAAAGATGCCATATGTTATGTAGTTTCCGTCTCTTATATGTCCATTTTCCTTTTTTAATTAACTATACTTGAAATATGCATACCTTGCAAGGTGTGCATGTCCGTCAGACAGTTTTCAGTTGACCTCGACCTCATTTCATGGATCGGTGAACAAGGTTTTCGCGATCAAGTTTATATCTCAGATACTGTAAGCAATAAGTCTCCTGTAATTGGTGTATGAATTGATTCTAAGGTGTACATGTCTGAATGGCAGGTGTCATCTGATCTTGACCTCATTTTCATGGTTCAGTTGCTACAATTAAGTTTTTTTGCTTTGGTCCATGTTCTAACACTATGCAATAGGTCAACTATATTTGGTGTATGAAAAAAAAATCAACGAGATACATGTCGTTTTGGCGTTTTTTATTTGACCTTGACCACATTTTTAAAAGTTCATTGATTCATGTTAAGTTTTTGTTTTTGGTCTTTTTTTCTTGTAAATAAAGGCAACAGTAGTATACCGCTGTTCGAAATTCATAAATCGATTGAGAAAAAAAAACAAATCCCGGTTACAAACCAAAACTGCGGGAAACGCATCAAATATAAGAGGAGAACTACGACACAACAGAAACACAACACTAAAAAGTAACACACACAGAAACGAATTATAATATAACAATAGCCATTTCTTTGACTTAGTACATGACATTTTAAGAAAAAAATGGTGGGTTTAACCTGGTTTTGTGGCTAGCCAAACCTCGCATTTTTATGGCAATGTTGAATATAACAAAAACATGACACCATTACATTATAGGAATACAATACAAATAAATTCAAGAACATTCAGGACAGAGAATTGTTCACCTATATTTCCGATAGGAATTATTGTAAGGTGTGTATGTCTGTCTGGAAATTATTATCTAACCATGTAACGGTTGTGTTTGAAATCGTGGATAATTTTAGAATTTAAAAAAAAAAACATCTGATTGACACTTCATCACGATATTTTTTTTAAATTTTTTACTGAACAATGATTGATAAAATCGTAGAAAGATATGCAGGGATAAATCAGACATTTGCTTTACTTTATTCGTTATGTGGAGGTTTATGAAAGAAGTAAAAAGTCAAATCACAAAAATACCGACCGCCGAGGAATATTTAAAACGGAAATTCCCTATTTTAATGGCGAAATCAAAAGCTCAAACACAATGACATCAAACGAAATTTTATATTCCTGACTTGGTATATGCATTTTCGTATTTGATTTTTTTTATAGCTAGATATGTACGTTTTACTTTTAAAAAAATAAATAAGTCTTCAGTTCGTGAAGGAAATACACCTTAAAATTTGACGTCATGATAGAAATTACCTGACGCCACAATGGAAATGAACATTCAAGCCAAAAATAGCAGCGTGTTAGGAAGTCGATGTAAATTTACTCCCAAGACACCTGTATTTGTCATAACCTCCCTCAACTTTTGGTCTTCATAGCTTTCCGACTTCGTACCTTTTATATTAATAGGTCAAAACTTTTTTATTCGACTGTCACTGATGATATTTGTGTAATCTAAAATAAACTCATCATAGATACCAGGATTGAAATTTTATATTTATGCAAGACGAAACACACGTCTAGCATACCCAGTTAGAAGCATGATATCTTTTTTTTAATTTCGCATCGATTGTGACATAACGAACTATAATGATTTGCAAGTAAAATAGGATTGTACTTCAATGAAACTATAGAACACCTGGTTTTGGATTGTATTGCAAACATTACACTCAATAATGTTTATAAACCCTTATAGAATCTAGTCCAAAAAGTAAACGTTAGTTGGAATTGGAAAGTTTTTTGTAGGTGGAAACTATTTTTGTCAAGTAGAAAGGTGTAACATTTGTGCAATTATGTCTTTTCAACGGTTAATCGATCAGCTTTGAGTTTTCCAACTACCATCCCTTTCTCATTAGATTCGTTGTAGAGCTTGCAGTTACGTGTTGGACTAGCCTTGACCTTTAATTCTCTTAATATATTTAGTCATAATCAGTTAAACAGAATAATAAGAATGTCATAAAATGTGCATAAAAGGTTAAATGTTTGTTAATTCTATAATTTAATCGTAATTGTAGCATCTTTGCAATAAATCTTGAGCGTCCTAGACTGACGAGCAATGTAGTGCAACCATGTCAATTTATAAACCCGACTATAAGGAGCAAAATAGAATGTCAAGATATTATTGCATAATTAAACTGTCGTGGACATTGCAATCTGATGCTGATGATCATTGTTTATAGAAATGAACATGGCGGTATTATGAATTGGAATGTCTAGACGATGTACTCAGTAAGATAAGAATAAATTTGTTTAGTATAATTGGAGTCACGTCTTCAGACAAAAACAATCAAGAGCTTAAAGAAGAAATAAACGAACTCGGAATATAGAGATATATAAAATAACTTTGTTTTCATTTATAGTTATGGAATAATTGCGACCTAAAGACAATCGAAGGAACCTCCTTTGAAATGTCTGATTAAAATTTTCGTAAACCACGTCATAAAATTGAACCCTTAGGATAGGGTGCCTCTCTTGAAGTACCATCCATCTTTTGACTACATGATCCTTTAAGCAATAGCACTTGTATTTAGTATGTATTCCGTACAGTGGAGCATCTTCGCTAGCCAAGGGTTACGATCCACTCCCGTTCTCTTCACCCTTGGCAGATTGAGCCAACATTTGTGAAAGTAATGTTGCGCCATCTATCGGAAGATTAAAGTCACGCCCATTCCGAATACATTATTATTGACCAATGGTAGCACTTGAACTTTTCAATTTGGAGGTTAAAAAACACAGTAGCGTCTAGAACCTACACGCTTCATAAAGCCGGAAACGAAAATATACGTCAACATTCATGCTTTTGAGCATGAAACATACACAGGAACTTCTTCTTTTTGATTAAAAACATTCAAGTTGTCACTAAATATAGTCGTATGATTATAGAATGTAAAGACTTGTTCCACAATAAACACGTGGCAATTGTTTACAAACACTTTCTACATTTACACGTGATCATGTTATAGGCGCTTTTTGATTGGATGCAGCGAGTTTCGACTGCAACCAATAAAAAATCCTTACCTTGTGTCTCCGAAATTTTATCTCAATCCGCCAAGGGTGAAGAGAACGGGAGTGGATCGTAACCCTTGGCTAGCGAAGATGACAGTGGAGTTACATGCCGGATTGCAAAATATTTATTATCTAAGCAAACCGTCCCCTTACCTGGGCGTTTTTCTATATAAACGTGAATTTTAGATCTTAAAAAAAAATGAAAATCAACTTGTCTAAAATTTTATTTCAAAACTTATTTTGAAAATCTCTATAATAGACCTGTTTGTATGTAAAAAGTGCAACCTTAAATACTCTTAAAAATGATATTATTTTCATAATTTATGTACTGATTCGTAGGGGACATTTGCAACTGCTTTTAAACGCACATCTTTTGACATTTTTATGTCTCCTATTGACATTCCAGTTTGTTTAACTTTATATACTATAAAGATCTCAATTTTTTCTGAATTGGAGAATCATTTTTTTATCGATAAAGACTAGACAGTACTTCACTTATGAAGGTACACCTCATGTTACATAATGGACATAGTTTTATAGTTGACAAAACCGTTTCGTAGTGGACAAACATTTTCGTAGTTGACATCAACCCTATTCTATGTTGATAAAAACATACTGAAAAAAATTACATGAAACTAACCCTTGTTATTTGTTTTGCAGGAGTATGATTGAAAAAAGAGTAAATAGTTATCAAAGGTACTACGACTGCATAGTAGTGGTTGTGTCCACTACGAAACGTTTTTCACCCATACTTGTTTCGTAGGTGACCGATCTTTGGTGGACATATTCACATGTTTTGTTTTCCCCACAATCCGGATATTGCAAAAGTAACAAGAATGATCCTATTCATCCAAGCACATACTAAGGTGTACACTGATATGTTTTTCGTAATTTTAAAAACAGATACTGAAGGATATTTGACCCTTTTCGTAGTGGACATTAAAAAAATACGGTAGATTTCTGGTCCATTTCATGTGCTCAATGTTTTTGGACAACAATTTAACTGCCGTTCTAAAAGCATCACTTCTTTTGTAAGACCTCCCAAGGGTGACTGGGGAATAGAAATATGGTCACTTGGTCTTCTCCCGACCGGCAGTAAAACGCTTACCGAAGTGGGGAGTCCGTTTGGCTGTGCGGGATGTATTAAGTTCGCAGTCACGTCCGGTCAGAATGGGGACGTTAAATCCGATGTCTCGTGCAAAGAGAGTGCCACGCTCTTTGCACGTTAAGAACCCTTGAAACAACTGTTTGAGGGCCCGTAGGTGGCCTGTTGCAAGGCAAAATTGCTGTCCCTATCCAATATACCCTCATTATCCTGTGTCAGTCCAAATTTCCCCGACCATCATCCCAAATGGCCTCTAATATGACAAGACCTACCTATTGTATGTATTGTGAACTTGTTCTCGTCCTAAATATGCATGAAATATGCCACTGGACGTTAAGCAACCAACAATCAATCAATCAGTCTTTTGTAAGAACCTTATGTTTATATCTCTTGCAAACATTGATTTTATAAAACTATTTATTAGCAAAACTAAATGACTTCGCTTCGTAGTGGACATTTTGTCAGGAATTCCAGGGACATACCTTCTAACATTAAAACTCCCTTTTCAAAAGCTGTTGATTAAAATATGTTGGCTCTGAACATACTTTTGAATAATTAAAAAAACTTATATTAAGTAAAAATAACATTTATTTCTACCTTTTTACAATATTTTAAAGAGTGGATGTTGAACAGGAGGTCTAGGGACAAGCCATTTTGGTTATTTTAAACCATTCAGGAATTAATATCTTAATTATCCTTCTAAAAATAGTATATTTCTTTGCTTAAAAATGTTAAAATTAATTCAATGTACTGGCTATACAAAAAAAAAATCACTTGTAAAGGTCAAACACATTTTTTTTTTTTGAATGGGTTGGACAAGAAATCACGTTTTTATTGACACCTACACTTTTAATTAACACTTTCTCTAAATGTTTGTTGTTTGTTTTCTTTTGAGTGTGTCAAATGAGTCTATAAATATTGCATTATATTAAAAAGTAGAATGAAGAAAATGATTGCTGATTGGTGCAGTATCTCCTCACATTAAACAAGGTGGCCACTGCAATTAGGTTGTAATGTTCACTCTTGAATTATAGTCTGTAATCACTATTATAACGGTTCACTCTTGAATTATAGTCTGTAATCACTATTATAAAGGTTCACTCTTGAATTATAGTCTGTAATCACTATTATAACGGTTCACTCTTGAATTATAGTCTGTAATCACTATTATAACGGTTCACTCTTGAATTATAGTCTGTAATCACTATTATAAAGGTTCACTCTTGAATTATAGTCTGTAATCACTATTATAAAGGTCCACTCTTGAATTATAGTCTGTAATCACTATTATAACGGTTCACTCTTGAATTATAGTCTGTAATCACTATTATAACGGTTCACTCTTGAATTATAGTCTGTAATCACTATTATAACGGTTCACTCTTGAATTATAGTCTGTAATCACTATTATAAAGGTTCACTCTTGAATTATAGTCTGTAATCACTATTATAAAGGTCCACTCTTGAATTATAGTCTGTAATCACTATTATAAAGGTTCACTCTTGAATTATAGTCTGTAATCACTATTATAACGGTTCACTCTTGAATTATAGTCTGTAATCACTATTATAAAGGTCCACTCTTGAATTATAGTCTGTAATCACTATTATAAAGGTCCACTCTTGAATTATAGTCTGTAATCACTATTATAAAGGTTCACTCTTGAATTATAGTCTGTAATCACTATTATAAAGGTCCACTCTTGAATTATAGTCTGTAATCACTATTATAAAGGTTCACTCTTGAATTATAGTCTGTAATCACTATTATAAAGGTTCACTCTTGAATTATAGTCTGTAATCACTATTATAAAGGTTCACTCTTGAATTATAGTCTATAATCACTATTATAACGGTTCACTCTTGAATTATAGTCTGTAATCACTATTATAAAGGTTCACTCTTGAATTATAGTCTGTAATCACTATTATAAAGGTCCACTCTTGAATTATAGTCTGTAATCACTATTATAAAGGTTCACTCTTGAATTATAGTCTGTAATCACTATTATAAAGGTCCACTCTTGAATTATAGTCTGTAATCACTATTATAACGGTTCACTCTTGAATTATAGTCTGTAATCACTATTATAACGGTTCACTCTTGAATTATAGTCTGTAATCACTATTATAAAGGTTCACTCTTGAATTATAGTCTGTAATCACTATTATAAAGGTCCACTCTTGAATTATAGTCTGTAATCACTATTATAAAGGTTCACTCTTGAATTATAGTCTGTAATCACTATTATAAAGGTTCACTCTTGAATTATAGTCTGTAATCACTATTATAAAGGTTCACTCTTATGTCGATTTTAGCGCTTTAAAAGTACCATGTTCTTCATAAAGAAAATGACTGTACTAAATCAGGAATATGACAGTTGTTATCCATTCGTTTGATGTGTTTGAGCTTTTGATTTTGCTATTTATTAGAGACTTTCCGTTTTGAATTTTCATCGGGGTTCAGTATTTTTGTGATTTTACTTTTTGGTGGCCTCCGGCTGTTTTCTGCTCTGTGGTTGGGTTGTTCTATTTTATCTGATATTACAACCCTTTCATATCTCTTTCATTTTGATTAGTAGGTACAGATAATTAACCGATTACGTCTTCTTTTTTAATTAATTACTATGTAAATACGTTCAAGTCAATACAGTTAACCAAACCAAATAAGAATAGCACGCAAAATGAGATGGTATAGCAACTCGTGTTGTCGAGTTCCGGCTATTGTTTCAGAAGACACTGTCGGCTTCAGATGATTATATCGCCTTCAGAACTAATACAGTTACTTGTATATGAAAATAAAAGTATAATTAAAATACCAAAGATACAAATTCAACAAAATCCAAGGCAAATTTAAAAAGAGGAAGTCCATAAAAAAACTGATGAATTCAAACGATGTCAATCAACAGGACAAGTGAAGAACAACTGCCTTATTTTTTACTTGGTACAGGCAATTTCAGAAGAAAATGTTTGGTTAAACCTGGTTTTATAGCTAGCTAAACCTCACAGAGGAGAGAAGTCAAGTATTCGGAAGATGTATCGTTGCGTGGTCATCTCTTAATGACTTTGCGAAATATCATAATATACAAGAAAATCGGTACATAGCATTCCATGTTTACTGTATACAAAGCGTTTGTACTACTAAGTTCTAGTGCAAATATTCAACAGATAGAATACATGCTATTTATTGAATTAGGATAAAATTATTTTATATAGCCATTTGCTTGATTGGTTCTGCTTTAATGTGGTTAGATTTGTTTATTTATCTGAGGAGTTAAAACGAATTTCTATGTGAAAACGTAGTATCGTAGTGCCCTTGACCAATTTTTTTTCACAGTTAATATCATTAATAGCTAGACGATCGTATATCAGGTAAATTGGTTCAACAAATTTTGCTGTTTGAAATGCAGCCAAATCAATGAGGATTCAATGTCTGGGAATATATGTAGAGCTTTCTGCTGATATGTGGAATTAACGTAATTGGCAACAAAACATATTTAGTTGTGGTACAAAATGTAGAATGGTTGCTGATGACCTATTACATGTATTAAAGGGGCACTAGCTACGAGATATATAAAAAAAAAATAATAATATAATATGTTTTTTTGGTTCAATCATTAATGAAAGTGAAATAGTGAAATAATAATTTGCTTTTAGCAGCCAGTATGGTTCAATTTTGTCAAAATTCTAGTAAGCTAAGGAACATTGATGATGAATTATTCACTTACAAGTGAATAATTCGACCTCATTGAATCCGCATTCATGTGAAATTCAATTTGACCCCTTAGCTAGAGATGGATAACGCATGCATTGTACGTGTTAATTTATTTAAAGGAAAAGAATGTCAACATTGAAAGTGAAACAAAGGTAAATCATTTGATTGACTGATTCGATGGACAAAAAATCATTCTTATACAGGTAAAAAACGATATTTAACAAATGTTTTTAATCTATGATATTAAATTGAACAGACCTAACAAAATCCAAGCGCACCAGTTCGCATATCTATTTATATTTATATTTATGTTTATATCGCTTATATGACCAGCGGATGTCTTTGGATGTCAACTCGTTAGTTAATTAGATGGCAACTAAACTAAAGTACACATGAAACGAAGCTACATAATATCGAGCACCTGCTTGTAAATTGTTTATTTTAGACTATTGTTTTAATAATTTGGATAAATGGATAAATGTTTTATACTGTAATGAATCAAGTACTTACATTTGATTTATGACACTAATCGGTTACCATGAATTTGACAGCTAGTGCCCTTTAACAAATCTCTACTAACAGTATATAAAAAAATAAAAATACAACAAAAGTCCAAGGGAAAACCTCAATATATTAAGCGCCATTCGATAAAATAGTTATCAAAAGTACCAGGATTATAATTAAGTACGCCAGACGCGCGTTTCGTAGATAAAAACTGCATCCTATCCTTTACGAACCCTAGTTATATATTCCATTTTCATTTAATATATTTAGCTAAATCTAAAAATTTAATTTGTTGGGTGTGTTCTTGTTTCATCTGCAACTTAAATTGTTATAGACAAGCTACATATACTAAAGTCTAGAAAAAAACGTTGAAACACAATATAAGATAATCTGTTATCAGAACAGCGCTGCCAGGATTATCCCAAGATTTCGTGTTTTGTAGAGAGAAAAAAGTATGATGTTGACTAGTAAAAATCATAAAATAGATGAATTTTATGTGAAATGTACTTATGTATGAAATGAAGCCAATATATTGTTCTTTTTAACATTGTTATTTGAAGATTACGTTCCATAGCATTAAAGTAAACAACAGCTATCTAGCCATTATGGATCTGAAATTCTTAATTATTTTTTTCATTTTAAGATATTTGTTATCATTTTTCTAAAATGTTCTATCTACACTATATAATGAAAACAAAATCGACAAACGTATTGATATGTTATATTTTTGATTTCAACGCCTTTGCAATGATTTTTAGTTTGGGCACTTTTTTTAAAATCTTGCGATTCAAGATCTAAATTTATTACACAGCATGGCAATTTTTCAGAGTCTCTTGAAAATTAACTAAGTAGGTCAGCTTCATGTGTGTGAGTTCTAACGACAATGACGGACATTATGGCGTTTTTCGAGCTAGTAACGTGAATAATAAAAGATCGTCCAAAAATATTTTTTTAGCAAATTTTGATCATTAAGTTATTCGGTTTGTGTGTTCGTTCGTTCGTCCGTCTGTCACATTTCACGTTAAAGTTTTCGGTCAAGATAGATTTTGATGAAGTTGAAGTCCAGTCAGTTTGAAACTTAGTACATATATTCTCATGAAATGATTTTTCTAATTTTAATACCAAATTAAAGTTTTGACCCAAATTTCACGGTCAATGAACAAAATTAATGATAGTACGGCTAGGGCATTCGTGTTCTATGGACACATTCTTGTGTTTCGCTCTTGCAGATGTCCTTCAATGCGTATAAAGCATATAAAATATGCGGTGTTGAAAAATGTCTCCAATAACTTTGTAACTATTATAGCGCTGAATAGAATATGGAATATTTGATGTATGTTAATCATATTAATGAGACTCTGAAAGTTTCAAATTTTTGTTGATTTTAAAATTTCCTGGTTAAAACCCTGTGAGTGAAAGAATTTCAGGGATTATAATCTTTCGATATTTTGGTTTTTATATGTTCCAGTTGATAATATAATTTGTTTTATATGCATTTCAGATAGTAGCTCTCGGACCTTCTACACATTCAGAGTTGGAAAAAGAGTCCATGGAAATTTTTGGAACCGCAGAAAAACCGGATCCTCAGTCTTTGATTGAGGTCATCAGAAAATAAAACAGAGTTTTACTCATATTAAATTATTATGTTTTTCAGTTTTTTTTTATCAAGTTATTATGAAGAACAAATGTAAGGGATTAAAAAGGAATGTTGATTCGGGAAATGTTTTTAATTTCTTCAAAATAAAACAGACTTAGACAAGTGTCTACCCTATTATTTCAAACCCGGCTTCAACAAAATAAAGGCGTCTAAGTCATATATAAAACTCTGTAGCGACAATAGGCAACTGTCAACCTTATATGTCAAACTCTGTAGCAACAATAGACAAGTGTCAGCCTCATATGTTTAACTCTATAACAACCAAAGGCAAGTGTCAACCTTACATGTTTAACTGTGTAGCAAAAAAAGACAAGTGTCAACCTTATATGTTTAACTGTGTAGCAACCAAAGGCAAGTGTCAACCTTATATGTTTAACTCTGTAGCAACAATAGACTAGCGTCAACCTTATACATTTAACTCTGTAGCAACCAAATGCAAGTGTCAACCTTATATGTTAAACCCTGTAGCAACAATAGACAAGTGTCAACCTCATATGTTAAATTCCGTAGCAACAATAGACAAGCATCAACCTTATATTTTTAACTCTGTAGCAACAATATACAAGTGTCAACCTTATATTTCTAACTCTGTAGCAACAATATACAAGTGTCAACCTCATATGTTTAACTCTGTAGCAACAATAGACTAGCGTCAACCTTATACATTTAACTCTGTAGCAACCAAAGGCAAGTGTCAACCTTATATGTTAAACCCTGTAGCAACCAAAGGCAAGTGTCAACCTTATATGTTAAATCCTGTAGCAACAATAGACAAGTGTCAACATCATATGTTAAATTCTGTAGCAACAATAGACAAGCGTCAACCTTATATTTTTAACTCTGTAGCAATAATATACAAGTGTCAACCTTATATTTCTAACTCTGTAGCAACAATATACAAGTGTCAACCTCATGTTTAACTCTGTAGCAACAACAGACAAGTGTCAACCTTACATGTAAACTCTGGAGCAATCAAAGGCAAGTGTCAACCTTATATGTTAAACCCTGTAGCAATAATATACAAGTGTCAACCTTATATGTTTAACTCTGTAGCAACAATAGACTAGCGTCAACCTTACATGTTTAACTATGTAGCAACCAAAGGCAAGTGTCAACCTTATATGTTAAACCCTGTAGCAACCAAAGGCAAGTGTCAACCTTATATGTTAAATCCTGTAGCAACAATAGACAAGTGTCAACATCATATGTTAAATTCTGTAGCAACAATAGACAAGCGTCAACCTTATATTTTTAACTCTGTAGCAATAATATACAAGTGTCAACCTTATATTTCTAACTCTGTAGCAACAATATACAAGTGTCAACCTCATGTTTAACTCTGTAGCAACAACAGACAAGTGTCAACCTTACATGTAAACTCTGGAGCAATCAAAGGCAAGTGTCAACCTTATATGTTAAACCCTGTAGCAATAATATACAAGTGTCAACCTTATATGTTTAACTCTGTAGCAACAATAGACTAGCGTCAACCTTACATGTTTAACTATGTAGCAACAATAGACTAGCGTCAACCTTATATGTTTAACTGTGTAGCAACAATATACAAGGGTGAACCTTATATTTCTAACTCTGTAGCAACAATATAAAAGTGTCAACCTCATATGTTGAACTCTGTAGCAACAATAGACAAGTGTCTAACTTATATGTTGAGCTCTGTAGCAACAATAGACAAGTGTATGCCTCGTATATCAAACTCCGATATGAACAATAGCCAAATATCTACTTTATATGTTAAACTCGGAATAAACCATTATCAAATATTTACTTTATATGTCAAACTCGGCATAACAACAATAGACAAATATCTACTTTATATATCAAGCTCGGAATAAACAATTAGACACATGTCTACTTTACATGTCAAACTCGTCATAAAAAAATAGACAAATGTCTACTTTATATGTCAAACTTGGCATAAAAATAGACAAGTGTCTATCCGTAATTCAAAACTCGCAATAACTATTTTCAACAATAGACAGGTGTCTAGCTTATATGCCACACTCGACATAACTTTCTAACGATGATATACAAGTGTCTACCCTATATGTCACACTCGACATAGCTATCTTTGACAATAGACAAGAGACTACACATATATAATCACTCGACATAACTTTCTTTAACAAATATAGACAAGTATCTACCCTGTATGTCGAACTCGACATAGCTATCTTAACAATAGATAATTGTCTAACCTATATGTCACACTTGACATATCGGTTGCTACTTACAACAAAAAGGCAAGTGTATACCGTTCGAATTAAGTGATTCATACATCAGCATTTTGAATTGCATCAAGGTATCTCTAGAAAATGTTACCAGTTCAAAAATTGACGTTTTCACACGGAACGTCAACATAACGTTAAAATTTTATTTACAGATACCGAAATGTTTATGAATTTAGTATATGAAATTATAATCCTGGTACCTTTGATAACACGTTTTGAATCATAATATAATTTTAAGAAATATTTTTTGAATAATTTCTTACAATAAATGATAAATGAAAGTCATATAAGGAAAAAAGGAGTCTCGTAACCTATATGCTGATCTCGAAAGCATTTCAAATGTGGGATAAAACCTGAAAATATCAGGTGAAAAGTTTTTGGGTAAAGCCAGAAAGGCCATCAAAACCCTGGTACTTACATGATATCTAAATCTTCTAAAGGCTATCACTAATTTTGAGATACATGAAATATAGCGCATTGATCATAACATTCTTCACAACCAATGAATGAACATTTCTAGATTTTTTTTCAATGAAATATGTGCTTACATATTCAAGTTATAATGAGATGTAAAACTTTTCAAGAAAAATTACACAACTTTTGCAAGGTACCGGAATCTTTTATCTGTTAACAATATCAATGATGTCATTGTTGATGTCATCTTTGAAAAAATAGTGTTATCGTCATTGTTCACAGCTTTTGTTTTGGAACTTAGTAACAGATATTATAATATTTGTGTTACTGCGAGAACAAGTAAACACTCATTTCCATGCAAAAAGTAAAATTCCAAAATACCTGAACTCCGAGGAATATTCAAAAAGAAAAGTCACTAATCAAATGACAAAATCAAAAGCTCAAACACATCAAACGAATAAAGACAACTGTCACATTCCTGAATTGGTACAGGCATTCATGCAAAAAGTAAAATTCCAAAATACCTGAACTCCGAGGAATATTCAAAAAGTAAAGTCACTAATCAAATGACAAAATCAAAAGCTCAAACACATCAAACGAATAAAGACAACTGTCACATTCCTGAATTGGTACAGGCATTTTCTTATGCAGAAAATGGTGGATTAAACCTGATCTTATATAACAGCTAGCTAAACCTTTTACTTCTATGACAGTTGCATCAAATTCCATTATAATGACAACGATATGTAAACAAACAAACAAACATAATAGGTAAAGAAATTCCAAAAGTATGGGTACAGCAGTCAACATTGTGTTTTAATATTAATCAATATAAAACAAAGAAGCACAAAAAGTCATATAGACAAAGCACATTAGCAAAAATGAAATTTAAGAATACAAAAATTTTCATAGAACAATAACACAATGACGGATTGTATAAGTACAGAGTCACGTCAAATGGATAACACAAAAACAGACTAAACAGTAGAAGTTGTATAAGTCAAATAAAGGAATAGTATAACACGTTATAAGAAGATAAACAACGTCATGCAGTACTTAAAATCTATACTTCAAGACCATCGTGTTTTATTTGTGAAATTAATACGGAATATTTATCAACAAAGGTTTGGTACCTTCCGTTAATTTGTTTTTAAAAATGGCGGGATGTTCTTTGACATACATCTGGTCCAACAACTTTCTGCTCAGACAATGGTGACGTTTTACAAATCTTTAGTAGGAGCTGCAACCTCATGAATACTGAAAAAATTGGCAAATGCATATTCCATATATAGCGTTGGTATATGCTGTTTCCACGCGGTATTATGCCGAGACTTAGATATTTGTGATGATGAAATCTTGATCCTTCAAAAACATACGCAATTCGCAATAATCGACAATCTTTGTCATTGACAAATAGGTGACATATATATACTCCAAATAAGTAAATATTAAATGAAGAAAAAAGTTTTATTTGGAAACAAAAAGATAATTAGTCAATTTAATAGACTATTTGTCCATTTTTAGATGAATATTTAAAAATCAGCATGTAATCGGTGAAAGAATCGTTCTGACATTTCGTACAGGAGACGATCGCATTTATAACGCTACTGGTGATTGCTGAACGTCCAGTTTAAAGAAAATAGTGCAAGATGGTACAGTTGTCAAATACCCTCTTAGTCATGTATATTAAAGTTGTTTGTCTTTATTATCTACTCGAGTTATTTCTGCATATATAGACATTTGTATTCCTGGTGTGGATTTTACAGTTGTTTTTTCATTCATACACATGAGTGAAACAATTGTAAATAAAAAAAAAATGAATCATAACTTGTTCGAACCCCGTGAAAACATTAATCTAACATACGAATATATCGCTTTGCATAGACTTTCATTCTAAGTATAATAAAACAAAAACATAAGCATATCATTAAAAAAAAACAGTACTTTGTTATTTGAGTGGTTGTTCTTGACAAATACCCGGCATCTTTTTTTTTCACTTCAGTTTTCATGTTGTTCCTTTTTTATCCTATCATAGTTGACTTTCCATCGGTTTTAGTTTTTAACACGGACTTGATTTCTTACAATCGATTTATTACTTTAAACACCGGTATACTACTTTTCCTTTATTCACTCGTTTTGAATAATTATGCCAGCTTTTGATTTTAAACCAAAATGGGGTGCATTTATTTCAAAACCGAGGACAAATTTCTAACTGAACGACCTAGTCTAAACAAACATATGCACATCTGATCCAAATTTATACCGCCGATTAACCAAGAAATTTTGTTTTGAAATGATCGTTGTACTTTTAATAGAAATTCGGTTCGGCAGAATAATTTAACTTATCGTACTTTAAATTTGATTTTAGAAAAGTAATTCCAAGCTATTACGCATCGTAAATTTTAAATAAATGATGTAATTTTCAAGTATTGGTTCCAGAATAATGGAATATATCAATTTATTTGGTTTGAGCGACATGCAAAATAAACGAGCCAGCATATTGCTTGTCTACAATCCGACTGGAAATTCCATGCCAGTCGCAAAGATCGTCTAGAATATATAGATTATCATAACTTGTCAAATTTTTATACAAATATGGTCAATTTATTCTCTATTACTCACCAATCAATAAGACCGACAATTTGGGAATACTTCCAGTCTGTCTTGACCGTTAGTGTTAGACCTATTGGAGATTCTAGCATGGCGATTAGATAGATATGTTCAAAAAGTAATTATTACATTATACAAAATCTATTGGATCTTAAACGATGCTAAAGAAGATTTTATTTCATCCAATGGCATGATAGATCAGATATTTGGACACATTGATAAACGCGGAGAATTGTAAAAAAAATCCTCCGAACGAGATGTAATTTGTCTCTTAAGACCAATAAACAATTTCCTTGCATAATCTGTGATTGTTTGTAGGATATATATATGATTTATGAAAGTTCTACAGACTCCGCGGTCATTGATTTATTATGAAGTTGTAAATATGAATATATCATCAAGAAAAACAAAAAGCGATTTGTTTGATGTATACAGACCATTCGACTACAAGAGAAATAGAAACAAATTCATCATGTATAATTTTGATCAAATCCCCAGGAATGAACTAAGAAATCATTAGAATCAAGCTCTTAATGATGTTGAACGAATTAAATTTTATTTGTTGAATTGAAAGTAATCTATCTGAAGTGGCTTTTTTCTATTTAATTTTGGCAAATGATTTGGTACATTTTTGATAGTAGTAATTTGTAACAGTGCAGACATTTACAAGGAAAACACTGAAAGATTGAAGGAGACAAATTTAACTGCATATGCATGATTTATGTGATTAGAATTACTATACTCATGATTTAGGTTCATTGTGCTCTTCTGAATGTTATAGTTGCCTTGCAATAAATTTTCGACAATAACCAGAATTGCTTAGGCACTACAAAATAATAAAAAAACGCTTAGGTTTTAGAAAATAATAAATACTGACGTAATAGCAATCCAAAATAAATTTAAAAAAAAACCGTTGAGGCACTACAAAAAAAATGTTTTTGATAAACAAAATTAACAAAAACTGCACCGCCACTACAACGCAGACCAAATCTGCCAAGGCAATTAATAGACAGAATTGCCTAGGCAGTATATAATACACCAAAACACAATAGGCTATTCCAATAATAAGTAATATACTAATACATTAGATGCCTGATACATAAATTGTTGTATTAACAGAGGAGAAGCTACGTCTAAAGAATACTGAAGTTACTTAAAAACACGTCATCCAAGTTTCTGATTATTTCTAATTTGATTCAGATGAGGCTCAAAGTGTTATAAAGTGTCAGCATAAAACATTCCCTTTTTAGCTCACCTGGCCCAAAGGGCCAAGTGAGCTTTTCCCATCACTTTGCGTCCGTCGTCCGTCGTCGTTAACTTTTACAAAAATCTTCTCCTCTGAAACTACTGGGCCAAATTAAACCAAACTTGGCCACAATCATCATTGGGGTATCTAGTTTAAAAAATGTGTCAGGTGACCCGGCCAACCAACCAAGATGGCCACCATGGCTAAAAATAAAACATAGGGGTAAAATGCAGTTTTGGCTTATAACTCAAAAACCAAAGCATTTAGAGCAAATCTGACAAATTGTTTATCAGGTCAACATCTATCTGCCCTGAAATTGTCAGATGAATCAGACAACCCGTTGTTGACTTACTGCCCCTAAATTAGTAATTTTAAGGAAATTTTGCTGTTTTTGGCTATTATCTTGAATATTATTATAAATAGAGATAAACTGTACACAGCAATAATGTTCAGCAAAGTAAGATTTACAAATAAGTCAACATGACCGAAATGGTCAGTTGACCACTTTAAGAGTTATTGCCCTTTATAGTCAATTGTTAACCATTTTTCGTAAATCTTAGTAATCTTTTACAAAAATCTTCTCCTCTGAAACTACTTGGCCAAAATTATCATTTGGGTATGTAGTTAAAAAAATGTGTGGCGTGACCCTGCCAACCAACCAAGATGGCCGCCATGGCTAAAATAGAACATAGGGGTAAAATGTAGATTTTGGATTATAACTCTAAAACCAAAGCATTTAGAGCAAATCTGACAAGGGGAAAAATGATCTATTAGGTCAAATTATATCTGCCGTGAAATTTGCTGACAAATCGGACAACCTGTTGTTTGGTTGCTGCCCCTGAATTAGTAATTTTAAGGAAATTTTGCAGTTTTTGCTTATTATCTTGAATATTATTATAGATAGAGATAAACTGTAAACAGCAATAATGTTCAGCAAAGTAAGATCTACAAATAAGTCAACATGACCAAAATTGTCAGATGGCCCATTAAGGAGTTATTGCCCTTTATAGTAAATTTTTAACCATTTTTCTAAAATTTTAGTCTCCTTTTAAAAAATCTTCTCATCTGAAACTACTGGGCCAAATTAAACCAAACTTGGCCACAATCATCATTTGGGTATCTAGTTTTAAAAATGTGTGGCATTAACCTGCCAACCACCAAGATGGCCGCCATGGCTAAAAATATTACATAGGGGCGAAATGTAGATTTTGGCTTATATCTCTGAAACCAAAGCATTTAGAGCAAATCTGACAGAGGATAAATTGTTTATCAGGTGAAGATCTATCTGCTCAAAAAGTTTCAGACAAAAATGACAATCTGTTGTTGGGTTGCTGCCCCAGAATTAGTAATTTTAAGGAAATTTTGCAGTTTTTGGTTATTATCTTGAATATTATAATAGATAGAGATAAACTGTAAACAGCAATAATGTTCAGCAAAGTAAGATCTACAAATAAGTCAAATGACCAAAATTTTCAGTTTACCCCTTAAGGAGTAATTGCCCTTTATAGTCATTTTTTAACAATTTTCATAAATTTTTGTAAATTTTTAGAATATATTTTCCACTTGGGCCAAGATCATAATAAATAGAGATAATTGTAGCAAGAAGAATGTCCAGTAAAGTAAGATCTACAACACATCATGATTAAACAATTTTGTCATGAATTTATCTGTGTCTATTGTTTAATATGCACATAGACCAAGGTGAGCGACACAGGCTCTTGAGAGCCTCTAGTTTGAATTTGTCTTGTAGTTCGGTAGTTTTGTCATACTTTTATGATTGCTGATACAAAAAAAATGAAAATAGATTAAAAAGATGTTTCGTGAAGCATTAGAAAGAAACGTCAACACATTCAGAACTTTGTTAGTTCAGTCACTGGTTGGTTTTTCTATGTTGTTAATGGTCGATTTGAAATAGAACGGGTTCAAACGATTCAATTGCCAGATGTGTGATATGTTATCCCAAAAGATGTTCAATAAAGGTCCCAAATCAAGATATGTCCTTAAGGTTTTCTTCCATTTTATCTTCAAAAAAAAAGAAAAAACCTTAAAAGGTCAAGTAAATACGAGCATGTAAGGTCATTATACACAATCAGAAAGATATACTTAGTAACAAACAAAAAAAATCGTATGGTAAGCCCCTATATGTTAACAATTACTTTAAATAATGATTGACATTTTAATTGTAAGAGTTCGCGGCATCAGTGGTTTTGACAAAATAATTGGTAACCATTTATAAAACACGAAGTAAGCATTTGGATTTTGATATTCTGTCTCATTTCATTACCGTGAAAAGATTAATAAAAAGATAATCTGATTCTGTAATTTTTTCTTAAATAAATCATTTTAATCTACAGAAACAGTTACTGATTTGTTAAAAAAAAACAAAGGTTTTCCCCACAATTCCAAAAGCTGCTTTTTAAACTAGACTTCCCTGCATTGCATACATCACTGTTCGTGTAACTCCAGGCACTAAGTCTACAAAAGTCACACTAAAACAAATATGCTTTAAAATTATTTAAGTTGAGTTTCTTCCCCTCATACGGTGTCAAAATAAATAAAATTTTGACTCATATCTTCTGAATACGACTACCTCAGAAAATGTACAAATTTTGCATGATCTGTGGACAGTTATAAATAACTCATCCTAGATACCAGGATTGATTAAGTGCAGTACGAATAATCCAAAGAACTGGGTTTCTCGGATTTCTTGCATATCAAAAACGCTCTAAAATAAAATAAGCAGATTAGCATTAATTATAATTAAAACATGTGCTAGGGTAAAAACGGTATTAAAATATGACAAGACTGAGAAGGAGTTCGGGAGAAAAATACGAAATACAACAGTCCAACATTACTTCTCAGAAACACCTTAGATTCAACCACACAAATTCAACCCCCGAAAAACTAAAATAGCATGATCTTGAAAGTCAATCTTGTTTGTCGAATGTTCTAATGTTCTATGTTTTTCCTTTAGCCGTAGTAATCAAAAACTATACACCCCATCAAAACATAAAATGTCCTAAAAGGTTGTTAATATAAAGTGATATCTCATAAATAAACTCATCATAGATATCAGGAATGAAATATTGTATTTGAGCCAGACGCGCGTTTCGTCTACAAAAGACTCATCAGTGGCTCACGAAGCAAACAAAGTTCAAAAGGCCAAATAAAGATGAAAGCATTGAGGACAAAAAATTCCTGAAAGTTTTGCAAAATACAGCACCAGTATTTCAAAATTTCAAAATTTTGTAAAATAGTTAATTTATAATTACGACCATATATAAATGATAATCAATGTCAACAAAGAAGTGCTGACTTTTAATTTTGAATATATAAAATTCTACACAACTTATCCAAACAAAACAATATTTTCAACTCTTACCCTATAGCCGCACTGGCTCACTCTCCTTTTGGAGTTAATGCTTTTCACTCAGTTATTTAGATTAATTTGTATGCTTAACCAGCATTTAAGATTTCCGAACACAGGTAGAAGACTGTTGGCTCTTTAACTTAAATAGCATTGCCATTACCGAATCTTTTTAATATGTTATTACGTTTAACAACTTTATATCTGCAATGAATTACAGTTACATTTTTATGTTGCATTATAATGAAATAGATACGTATACATTCCATTAATATATTTTTAAACCACATCAACCGATATTTTCACCGATTTCCAAGATCGAAGACAAAAGCAGACCAATTCAGAAGATGTCTGCCATTCTACAAATATAAATCTGTGAAATCGTATCAAAAATAATTTGTAAACATTCTTGAAAATTTATTTAGGTTCTGACATCAAAATGAATAAATATTTTTTGTATGAATGAAACATAAATGTATGGTATGTCGATGTAAACAACTTCTCTCTGGCTTATCTGTAAAGAATAAAATATCTTAATCTTCTGATGAAAGGTGTTTTGCATACTTTGTAAAATTCGTCAAAATATTGACCATTTGAATCAACAACCATATATAAATGATAATCAATGAGGACAAAAAATTCCTGAAAGTTTTGCAAAATACAGCCTCAGTATTTCAAAATTTCAAAATTTGTGAAATAGTTAATGACAATATTATTTTATTTATTAATAGTACTTTTACTGTTAACCCACTTTTTTGTGATATACATTTGACGTGACTCTGTACTTATGATTTGATTCATGTTTGGAGAAGACGTTACTAAGTTGAAAAACTTGTGTCTAATCCCTTTGTTTCTTTTTGGAGCAATAAAATATGTTTAAACTAACTTATGTATCCCGTCATACTTTGAACCACACTATTATTTTATTTATTATTACTTTATACTGTTTAGTCAGTTTTTGTTATATCTATTTTGACTGACTGTATTTATGCATCCCGTCATACTTTGAACGACAAAATTATTTCATGTCTACCTGTGCGAATTTCAAACGCGCAATTTTACACTAGTACTCAAAACCCTCCTTCCTTGATGGGTGCATTTTACATAGACAAAAAAATCGTATAATATAATCAAAATGAGGATGTTAATTTGATGTGCGCTTCTTCGTTACATTTGTTGTTTTATAGGGATTAATATGATAACACAATGTTGACTGCTGTACCCCTATTTTTGACATTTTTAACTATTGTGTCCGTTTGTTTTGTTCAAGCATCGGTGACAATATAATGAAATGTGATACGACTGTCATACAAGTGAGAGGTTTAGCTAGCTATTAAACCAGGTTCAATCCACCATTTTCTACATTTGAAAATGCCTGTACCAAGTCAGGAATAGGACAGTTCTTGTCCATTCGTTTTTGATGCGTTTTGTTATTTGATTTTGCCATGTGATTATGGACTTTCCGAATTGATTTTCCTCTGAGTTCAGTATTTTTGTGATTTTACTTTTAACATATTGTAGGCAAGACGTGCGTTTCGTCTAAAAAAGTGACGTTCGAAAAATAAAGTGAAAAACCATACACCATTGACTTATTATAAGTGGTTCCTAAACACAAACTTGAACTTGTGACAACAACCAAAGTTTTAAAAGTCAAAAGACTGCGATTAGGACAAGGCTATAATATTCATGGAAATGAGACTTAAATGGTTTTTTACACATCTGCAGACCACTTTTTATTGACTTATTATTCGTGGTTTATCTTAAACTGATCTAATCATATTCAAAGTCGATAGACCATGATTGTCGGGGAGGAGACAAATAATGTCCATGAGAAAGTTGTATGCAAATAATGTCCATGAGATAATGCTAAGATTTCTGCATACTACAAAATATAAAAATAAAAATAATTGTAAAGCTTTGTAAAAGTAATATGTGGTAATAAAAACCCCAACTTTAAACAAAATTACCAGCCACACACAGATTCATTTTATTGTATTTAACTGTATACAAGAACATGGCGAATTAGTGCGGAAATATACACACCGAAAGAAGAAACCATAGAACCACACCATCCAAAAAAGGAACGCAAATTTGTTTGTTTGTCGTTTATTTTTATACTGTACTTTTCTGTGTGAAATTTTTTAAATGAATCATGTTATTCAGAAACATACACTGCAAGCAGAAAAAAGACAAGGTACCATATTATGTTTATTTGTCTTTGACTTTTAGAAATGTAATGAAAAGGATAACTTTATGCGTACAGTGTTGCATTGTAATTACTGACTTAGCAATTGATTGCATATCTTTTTAGCACATTGAAGATCCACTTCACACATTCGTAGACATTTTCATAGATGATCTTATGCAAATAAACAAACAAATTAGCTTCCATTTTATTAACGTAGACAATGTTGTTCTCAAGAGACCTTTGTATGTTTCAAATTCAGAAAATAAATTCTGATTATGCAAAATACAACATGTATCAAGGAAAATAAAATCGTGAAACGGTAAAGTTATTAATTGAAAAAAAGGCGAAAAATACCAAATAGACATTCTACTCATTTGTCGACAAAAAGGACATCGTAATTGCAAAAACGACTAAAAGACAAACAATAGTAACCAAATCATAACATAAAAACAGAAGACAAAAAAGGAGCAAAAGATTCCTGAGGGACAGTCAAACTCATAGATCGAAAATAAACTAACAACGCCATGGCTAAAAAGAAAAAAAGGTTAAACAAATAATAGATCACAAGACACAGCATAGAAAACTAAAGACTAAGCAATACGAATCCCATTAAAAACTGGGGATGATATAAGGTGCTCTGAAAGGGTAAGCAGATCCTGATCCATATGTGGCACAGGTCAGATTATTTTAATATTTTATATTCTTCTTAAAGAAGGAGACAAATAGAATTTCGCTGTCTTTGTCTGTGTGTCACTTCTTTAACTGGTTAGGGTTCAAATGATAAGAATTCACAAGTATTTGAAGTTTACACTATATCTCAATGAAAAAGAAGGGACATCTGTGTATTAATTTATGACATAAGAAAAAACTAATTGAATCTATTGTCCAGCATTGAGTATCTTCTGTTTATTATATGAAATTGGTAATTGTTTAAAAAATGTCCTGCTCCACATGTGGAACAGTAGCTAATATTTATATTCCTCAAGAACAAGACCAATAGAATTTCACTATCTTTGTTTGTTTGTATACAATAAACGGTACCCAAAAGAAAATTTAAATGATATATCAATCTATAATGTTATATGGTGTATATGGTGAGTTCATACGCATATGTGATTAAAACAGCCAATCAAATATGTCTGTCATGGTCGACAATATAAAAGGGGCACTAGCTGCGAGATACATAAAAAAATGAAATAGTGAAATAATAACTCGCTATTAGCAACCAGTATGGTTCAATTTTGTCCAAATAGGCTGAGAAACATCGATGATGAATTATTCACTTTCAAGTGAACAATTCGACCTCATTGAATCCTTATTCATGTGAACTTCAATTTAATCCTTAGTTAGACTGTTAGAGATGTTTTATGCATGATTGATGCGTGTTAGTCTATTAAAAGACAAGAATGTCAACATTGAATGTGAAACAAAAGTAAATCATTTGATTGACTGAGTCGATCCACATTAAATCATTCGTATACAGGTAAAATCGAAAATTCCTTTTTTAACCTTAAAATTAAACTCAAACGGAGATAAAAACAAAAAACAAAAAAAAACATTCATTTGCACGAGATCCATATATCTTTTTATATTTATGTTTATATGGTGCTATGTGACCGTCGGTTGTTTTCGGGATCATTTCGATAGTGAATTGGATGGCGTCTAGACTAACATTCTCAGCCCTTGACCTGTAAATTGTTTATTTTATTCTTTTTTTATATATAATTAGAATAAATGTTTTACATTGTTACAAGGAAACTTTTAAACCAAGAGCTCCAAATGGTGAAGTTGAAATCATCACTTCGTAAATTTTACGGACGCCATCACGGGTTGGTTGAACATTATGGAATAACCGTTTCACAAATGATATCGGATATGTTCCTTACGTCGTTACTACAATCCACTTCCCTTTCATGAGTGTGACCTACCGAATTAGACTATTTACCGAATTGTAATCACATAAGCAACTCGACGAGTGCCAAATGTGGAGCAGGATCTGCTTACCCTCCCGGAGCACCTGAGATCACCCACAGTTTTTGGTGGGGTTCGTGTTGTTTATTCTTTAGTTTTCTATGTTGTGTCATATGTACTATTGTTTGTCTGTTTGTCTTTTTCATTTTTAGCCATGGCGTTGTCAGTTTGTTTTCGATTGATGAGTTTGACTGTCCCTCTGGTATCTTTCGTCCCTCTTTTATAAATCTAATATGAGAATTTGAGTCAAATCGGTAAGCAAGAATTTGACAGCTAGTTCCCCTTAAACAGAAAAAGAAATATACAAACATAATGGATCCAAATGGAAATGAACCCAAGCATAAACTTCAAATTAAGAATAAAAAAAAAAACCGCATTTTGTTTTAATCTTGGTTGATACCACATTATCTTTAATATATGCAAAAATATGTAGAACAAAAGCATTTCAAAATAAAAAAAAACAATTGTTTTCCTACATTATATGAATTAATTCTAGTAAAATATATGTGTTGATGCATGTTTCCAATTATGCTCTTTGTTTCAGTGGTAATGCTTTTCCATATTAGAATGTATAACAAGCGATGTATCGACAATTAAAGCAAATCATACGAATTTCCAATTGTAGATGAAAAACCTCGAATAAATCAAATGAAATCAAACAATTAAGGACAATTGGGTCGTTTTGGGGCATGCGTACTTTATTCGGTAAACCAAAATCCGACCGCAAATCAAATAAGATCAATGTAGCATCAAAGAGAATAGATAGCGTCGTGATGTAATAGATGTTCTAATATTCGTTTATATCAATAAGTCATTTGATAATGTTTTGAAATCTAGACTCCATAACGACATTAAATCGTGTAAATGGGGTATATTAGTTGTTTATATTTGTAAAAACTAGTTTCAACCCGGTCACCTTGACCACAAATGAGTTAGAAAGACATATATCGCAGAAAATCAGAGTTTATTAAATTTTGTCGACCAGACAGACAATAATTGTGGAAAATTTTCATGTTGATTTATGAGTATATTTACTAGAAATACGAGAAATCAATATAATGGCGCCTAACTACTACTACTACGGAATATATGAACTATGGATACAAGTGCAATCAAATATGTCATATAGTATTTATATAAGAGTAGCTAATATCTAATCTACTTTGTAGAAAGCTTTCATGGCATCAAACATTCAATAAAAGGAAACAAAATAATTTGCGTCATTATGCAAGAGATCGTAAGAGGTCAAACTATATACTTTAAGTATACAATATAAGGCATAAACAAATGCACGGAAACATAAAAGTACAAGCTACATGTAAGATGATTACTGAAATTTTCTTGTTTTTATAGAAGTAATCATATAAAATCTTTCAAAATGATGAAGTTGACAATTCAAAAGTACAAAAGGATACACCCTAATTGACCAGTTAATAAAGTATTCGTAAAATGCATATCTAAGAAATTTGAAAAGACATAAATAGTATGGGATGCACATGATTCTTGTAAGATCATTTTTTGTATCCCTCAACCATTTTCTCAAAATTTTGGCTAAAAAGACTGACTTGATTCGTCGCTAAACTTGAAAACATGATGACTCAAAAACTATTCATTGCAACTTTTTCCCCAGAGTTATGTTTGATTATAATATTTTCAAAAATCATTGATATTTTCCACTTGTATCACATGTTTTGGAAATAATTCCAGAATGAGATTTCAACGAGACTGAAACGTCAGAAGAATGCATCCTTAATAAATATTCAATGATCTAATTATTAGACTATGTCTTTTAAGTCGTGACTTAATTTATAAGAAAATACTGACAACGTTTGATTACTTACTTTTACTTTATTTACTGCCGTGGTACGCCATAAGCGACTTATGACGGTAACGGCATACGACGTTTTGTAAACTCTAAGGAAAGAGAATTCAGTTTATAAGTTAATAAAGGTGCTTAAATAGACTTAATTTGTACCCTGCTGCATAGCTGCCTAAGTGGCAATCAGATTTTTGTGATTTTACTTTTTGCAGAGTATGGTCCATTTTTGATGGTAAAATCCCGTAATCCTCAACTTGTTCATATGTTGAAATGTATTTGACTTATAACCGCATTTCAATTTAACAGTTGAAACTAAGAGATCGGCTTTATAATCTAAAGACACTTGATATCGCCCGCAGCATTCTCAAAACATGTTGTCGTTTTACTGCGGTTTACATGTTTTAATTTACTATTATATTTTTTATTAATGCATTTTTCTGTGCTAAGTGTTCTTTAGTTTGTTTTGACTTAATTCCTGTTGCATAGGGTTGAAATTTTAACGATATCTTTTAACCTTGCCATATACGCGGGAGGTTTGGCTAGCTTTTAAACCAGGTTCCACCAACTTTTTTTCTTAAAATGTCATGTACCAAGTCAGGAATGTGGCAGTTCGTTTTTTTGTTCAATTTAGTGATTCTGTTCTTCCCTTGTTTTCCACTTAATATCTTTCCTTCGGTTTAAGTTTGTAACCCGGATTTCTAAATTGATTAATGAATTTTGAACAGCGGTATACTTTTAAAATTGAGAATGGAAATGGGGAATGTATCAAAGCGACAACAACCCGATCATAGAGCAGACAAAAACCGAAGGCCACCAATTGGTCTATATTTAGAAGAAACTCCCGCACCCGGAGGCGTCCTTCAGTTGGCCCCTAAACAAATATATATACTAGGTCAGTGATAATCGACGTCATACTAAACTCCGAATTATACACAAGAAACTAAAATAAAAAAAAACATACAAGACTAACAAAGGCCAGAGACTCCTAACTTTGGACAGGCGCAAATTGGCGGCGGGGTTAAACATGTTTTTAGATATCTCAACCCTCCCCTTTTACCTTTAGCCAAAGTAGAAAAAACAAACGCACAACAATGCGCCCAGTAAAACTCAGTTTAAGAGAAGTCCGAGTCCGATGTCAGAATATGAAACAAAAGGAAATAAACAAAATGACAATAATACATAAATAAGAACAGATTGCCTTATCTACCTTAGAATAACACTAACCTAACGGTACCAATTTTTCTACACAAGATGCGCATTTCAACAAAAATATCTCCTCATGGATCTTCCAGAAAATTCTAAACTTTATTAAAAGTAAGCACAGCTTATAAACTAAAAACGATAAAAAAAAAAAGTGAATAGTTTTGTCCTCACTACACTAGTATTGTGGAGGCTTGCAATAAATTTCCAATTATTTATCCAAATAAGAGTTAATAGGTACAATGTTTAGAATTCTCGTTAATTTGAGGGAAGATCGTGTTTACGCACAGGGATTCCAACAAAATAATATATTACTAGAGAGACGTTCCCAATGTCCGTTTAGAAACATTTCTTTTCGTTTTTATCATTGTTAACAAGCCGATATTATTATCGTCAATGGACCACCTGCTACAAAACCCCATAATCAAAATCATTATGATCTAAATTTTATTTTTTTTGTATTTTATGACAGTTGTTAAAGGAAAATGAATCTTTAAATACCATACAATCAACACTCCAACAAACAATTATGATAAATTGTCCAGGAAGGATAAAATTTCAAATTATTTCGGTACAATTGTGGAGGATAAGCAATAATTAAATAGAAACATCCCCCGGGTAGACGAATTGAAACAGATGAATAACATATTCTAAGTACTAATGCATGTAATTAGATCTGCATTTTTTGGTATGAAATGTATTTCTTTAATTTCTCATTGATACTTTCTACAAATCTAATATAATTCTAACATGCAAGTTCAAATGATATGAGAAATGTATGGAATGTATACAGATAACACTGCAGTTTGCTATGTTTATCATTGCTACCAACTCAAAATTTAAGTATTAATTATAAAAAATATAGAATTTGTTAGGGTTATGTTTGGACTTATGATGGGTTTAAATATGTTAGTTTTTTTTAGTTGGTCTCATTATGCATGTATGTTGGGACCCAATTTGACTTGATATTCTGAAGCATGTTTTAGAATGAAAATAACCAATTAATTATGAATAAGCGTTTTGCTCTTACTGTGTTGCAGAAACAGAAAACAAGAAAAACAATTCCTATTTTAATGAAATGGTACTATAATTTGTAAATATATTGTAAGAATGTGTGAGTTTTTTAATTGATGTAGTACAGGTAAAAAAACTATTAAAAATAATACCATACACAAGTCTTCGAAAAATTTGTTTTTTCATAGATAGGTGACTTACATACACGTGATTTGGGTCAATGGACTCAGCACTAACATGCCAGATCACAATTCATCGCAAATGCTAAGCTTGAAAGACTGGTAAACTAAAATATGACAATTGAGTATTTTCTATCTTGTTGCAGAATACACTTTACGACATATAAGACTTATCTTGTTTTGTTTCTGTTGAGTTAAACAAAACAGAAAATTGTCAAACAACTTGACCGTACTGAAAATAATCCTTATATCCCTGCTGATCAACTAACATGGACATTTCTTTTATACCAAAGACAACAAACAAATCAAAAGTATAAGTAACGAAAGAAGTAAGCTTAGTTTATTGTACAAAAGGGAACTTTCGTGGATTTTTAAATAAAAATAATCATTTCGAAGATTCAAATGTGTTTTTTTTTTTTACTTTTTTTTACAATTTGATGTAAAAAAATATCGATATAAACATTTCATGGACGGTTCTACATTGCAACTTTGATGGCGTAATCATCTTTATTACTATTAATGAAGAATGTTTTTAATTTGAACAAAACATCTTTCAGACGTACATCTGTTAAATGCATTTCAGACACTACAATAAACCGATTCAATTTAGTTCCGAATGTCCTTAAATGCAATAAATATCACACTTATTTGAACAGCTAGATGTTTTCAATGTGTGTAGGAATAAATTATTTATACATGTACTAAGTAATATTCAAATTCAACAATCAAAGGTTGTTACATGATAAAAAATGGAAAGTTTATATTGGTATCGGGTCTATGTGGTATCCTTTATTTAAGGAAGTTCGCCACTCAGTTTCAAAATAACATAACACCAGTATTGATAGGGGATTAATAAAAGAACCAAAAGAGCAAAAATAAAACAAAGGTCAATTTACTTGTTTTCGAGCTATAAGCCATTAAAAATTTGGCGGGAAAAGCGATCTCTCTTGATTTTTCATAGCTTTATCATTGACAAGTTTAAGTTCTCAAAACTTATTTAAAAATAACAACGATTAAGACTCTTGCAGATGGCTTATTGAAAAAAAATGAAAAATGGGGGTCAATGGGCAAAATATTTTAAGGCATTTAAATGGTTAAAAGCTGAGGATTCCAAAAATCTGACAAAAAATCCAAAACATGACAAGCGAACTTTCTTATGTTGGAATGAGACCGATTTGATCGACATAATAACGTTGACTTATGTGATCATTATGAGATTTTCTGATGCATTTTTTAGCATGTATAACAGGACAGGCTTAACCGGTTTCGCTCCTTTTGAAGTGCCTGTAATTCCCGGAGTTTTTGTTTTATACATTGTTCTTATATAATTAATAAACTTTCGATATTTGAACTTCGGTAAAATACTGTTGTCTAAATTACTGTGACCGAATTTCTTATCCAAGGATTAATGAATGCGCTATCTGATATGATATATAATTTGATGTGACTAGCTTTGCGGGTGAAAACATTGGCAAATGGTACAACCTCGTAAACATATATTATAATTGAACGAATATTCTCAGTTGGTGAGAATTCACTTATTAAAGTTATTTTATTATGACAGGTTAGCTAAATTAACAATCAATATTTTATCAAAATAACTTTTTATCATTGTTTTCTTCTATTTATTTTCTCTGTCAGTGCAATCTTAAGACCCCATGTTGTACAAATATTGTTTTCTGCAAAACTCAAACCTCCGACAGAGTGTATTATCACCAACATTAGCACGTATAATTAGGATTGTTAATATTCCCACACATGTTAATTGAACATGGCAAAGAACAAGTTTTATTTCTCATCATAAAATGTACGATTCAATTTCATGATGTTTAACTATAAAGGATATCACATTTAATTTGACACCAATAAAACATAATTTAATTGAACTGTTCATTCTTACATGAAAGTTTCAAGTACTTGTTCACCTCATGGTTTGGTGAGAGGACATCGTGGAAATAGTCTTAAGCAGATTAAAAAAAAAGTAATTACAGTCTTCCATAGTAACTATTTCTGTCAGAGAAATCATTTCATTTCAAAAGTTAACAAGGGGTCACGTATATATTTAAAGGCATTGCATTTTACTGATATTTCGAGAATCTAATGATGTTTTAACTTTTAATGAAAAGATACATTTCCCAATCTGATATTTATAATGAAGAAGCAACAGTAATTAGCCGATGTTTATTACGCGAAATCTGTTTTGATATGCAAAAAAGAGTGCGCCGACACGGTAAGCATCTCCTGCTTTGCATGTACCACCTGTCGTATGGCTGTAATGTCAGATATTGCATAGGTCTTAGACCAGCAAACGTGTCCTAGATGTAAATATGTCATTCGTGAGTTGAACCACAGAACCATCTCAATTTCTGATTCTAACCGTAAATTTCAATTATAATTTCTCAAAACTTGAATAGTTTTTGTGCTTTCGCATTAAAAGTGACTCAGCTGTACGACTGCAAACTAGGATCTATGAAAAATGTGACGATTTCGTTTTGTTCCCTTGCCAGTTTACTATTTTTCAGTAGTACCATAAATTCTGTCTAATCGTATGCCTCTTACATATTTCATGATGGTTGTATATCATATATTTCAAATTTGATAACAAATATATGTGCGTAATAACAGTTTCTTTACAGTATTTTTATGCTTTTTTGTTTTGTTTTTTTTTCTGTCTAAGGTGAGGCTAGTTTGTTCCTTATGAATTCAATTTTGTTTTCTCTGTCTTAGTCCATTGCATTGGTTATGTCTACCCTCTCTGGTCAATTAATATTTAATCCCCTATTTTATACAATTGGTTTGATATGCTCTACCATTCTTTTCTAGACTTGTTTATTTCATATATAAAATAAAGCTATCAAACTGTCATTATGATGTAACGCATCAAAACAAAACATGGGAATTCGGTAAGGTTAGAAGTACTTTATTCTTCTTTATTGACTTTGGTTAATATAATGATTGGGAAAAAAACTACGCATCTAAACTAAAACAAAGAATGTTGGCATTTCATTTATCACTGTAATCAACCCTCCTTCGTGAAATAAAATATAATTCAATTTGCATTTCAGTCAAAAAGTGTACTATAAGAGTAAAACGATGACAGTTTACTCCTACATTGTTGTTTTTTTCTTCTTCATATGAGCATTTATGTGTATATACTGATGAAATATCCAAAGTAAACAATCCGACCGGATCACACTAACTCCAAACAGATCGAGAATGGATATGTTTAATCAATAAAGGCAACAGTAGTAGACAGCTGTTCAATAGTCATAAATCGATTGAGATTCAACAGAACAAAGACACTGAACTGCTACAAAAAACAAACGACAACAACATAGAAACCGACTATTTTACTTTTTGATAACAACTGCCATATTCCTGAATTGATACATGACATTTTAAGAAAAAAAGGTAGGTTGGTCTTGGTTGTAAGACTAGCCAAACCTCTTAAAGGTAAGCTATTCTAGCTTTATGTAACGAGCGATTTCAGTCCTTACCATGCATATGCTTTAATATCTTAATTAGTGGGCTATCGACTGAACTAGGAAAATACCAGGTAGTCATGTTGAACAATATAGCTACCGAATGCATTCAAATTCATGTATTGAATATGCTTCTCTTCGGAAAATTGATGCCGTTTTATGTGTTTGAGGCAAATGCAAACCAGTCTTGTGTGTTTTATACATTTTGGATAATTTGTATGTTTTGTTGATCAATGTGGCGTCCAGTATGCTGAACTAGTATATATTAATGTTATGGGGTTACCTTGATTCAGCAACGACAACACTGACCTACAGTTGCGAATATGCCATGATTCTTTTAAAATAGAGTGTCTCCGGGTTTGAAAGTTTTATTTGATTATTGCGCAATCGAAAAGTTGTCATGAGTAAGAAGTAGACTAAAAATGAGTCAGCCACTTGTGTGGGCTAATGTTAGTATCCTATGATATACTTGGTACAATGTAATAATTCCAATAAATGACTATTGTAAGTACCACCGACGCAATTTACTAATATTATGTAAGATAGTAATCACAGTTGGACATTTTTATTTTTAAGTTATTTACTGGGCTTTAACTGGTAATTTTATTACAGTGGTCGTAAACTAACGATATTTTCTGCAAAATGTGTCACATCTGATCCTGTTTGTTGAACGTTTATTCTTATAGAGGCGGTGTGGGAGTTAAATGTAAGGGAAAACAATAATATAGAATTTATATGCAAATCGTTTTGGCCTTGGTGGCGAAACTTATATTAATGTTTTTGATAAAATGTGAAAAAGGACATATTGGATCTGACACTGTCGTTTGTAATGATATTTTTTATAGATGTCGGGCGTCTCGTTATGTAACAAGACATTCACGATTTTCATTAAAAACAGACCTTTTGGGAATGGAAATTCAGAATGATTTTTCTCAATGTAAAATAAGTAAGACTATGACAAATTTCCATAAACTATCTTTATTTCCCAGTGGCAGTCAACACTTGCATATTGTTACATTAACATAAAATTTATAGAGTTGAAGTTGCATTATAAAGATACAAGATATAATATCAGCATAATATAATGAAAAATCATAAGACTTTGTTTAAAAGATAATACAAAGATAAGGATGGTTCATTCATTCATTATTTATTCATTTATTCATGTATTTTTTATTCAATAATGGTTTGCTTATGTTGAAAACTACTATTACTACTTAAATCATAATATGCTTTTACAAAATATCCAGTAAGAAGCGCTAGCACCAATTATTAATTGAACGATTGGCTTAACCTAAATCTTATAATAAATTTTATAACAATAAAAAAAAATATCTTTGTCAAAAAGGAGGAGTATGAGGACTTAATTTGCCAAAAAAACAGGGAAGTATGTTTAGAAATATAATTTGTCAACAAAGGAATTTGATTTGATTTTTAAGGACTTCATAGCTGCTGGTGATACCCATGTGTTTTAAGCGATTTATGGCAACAATTTTAATAACACAAACAAAAAGTAATTTAAACATTATACATTTTACAAATACTTAAATCATTGAATCTCCGAAATTTGGCAAAATGTATCTGCTGTGACTATCAAAATGTTTGTTTTTTTTTAAATCCTAATAAATTCCAATTGTACGACCTACAGAGTAACTGCACTACTTATTCTAATAAGATATATGATAGTCACTTTAAATGGCGATTTCATTTCTCATCGTAGCAAGCAGATGGTTTGTCGGGAATCAATTTTGTATGGCTTAATATTCAAGCCGTTAAATCGAGGCTTGCTTATTTGACCAGGACTATTCAAATTATTTGACCTGTAAGTTCAATTAACAATTAAAAAGAGAGATGTGTTCATTTGATAGTTGATTTTTTTCGTTGTGAATTTGCCTTTCAGTAGCCTTTCTGCAGTACCTGCAGCTGGAGTATATATTAACCTATTGAAAAAAATAAAATCACAAAAATACTGAACTCCGAGGAAATTTCAAAATGGAAAGCCCCTAAATCATAAATTATGAAATTATATCATACGTCTTATTTGTTTTGTCATGATTTCCTTGGTTTGCTGTTTACAAGGTAGCTACTGATACAAATGTTCTTAATTGTCTGTAATTGGTTTAAAGTTTCTTTGCATTTTTTTGCGGAAAACCGTATTAATATTGTGACGGTTTTATATATCTTACTTCACAGAAGATATCATTTGAGGCAGTTAAAAAAGTATTTATATCAATTAATTTTGAATGTATTAAACGGTGTGTTTTCAATTCAAACCCCATGTTAATGATATCCGAAGCGAGTTATAATGAGATAAAATTATAGAAGATTAATCATCTCGTTTTAGCATTTATAATGATATTAATGATACTGATATTTAGGGATTTTAATTGGAATGTATAAAGGAAAATTGTTTGTTTTTAAAATTTTATCTTAAAGTCGAATACGATCAATTTCAAGGGCACAAGTTATGACTTCTCTCTACTGAGTCAAGGTCGTCTGGTAATTATTAGTTGTTTTACATACAGGCTGGCTTTTTATAGCTTTTTCTGTTTTCTTAATGTCGTGTTGTACCTTCAGCCTTACATTTAAAAATCCTTTCTATCGAATGCTTCTTTCAAGTAAGATTAACTTTATTTTCTTTTGCAGCATCAACCTGGTTTTGCAAATACCTTTTAGGAATACCAAAGTGTGAGAAGGATTTTGTTCATCGTTTAAATACTTCTTAAATGCAAGTATTTATTCAAGTATTTTCTTTATTAGAGTGTGAGTGATGCGGATTAGTCACTATATATTTAGCCTTAAACTTCCCATGTGATCCTTAATTGTTCGAAAATTATTTTATATTGGTAAATAAAGATCAACTTTTCATTGGGTAAAAGACCAGAATTACAGTGTCGGACGTTTCTTCGTCGTTTGATTGTTGGTACGTAGGAAATATTTATCTGGAGTAGCCTTGGAAAGTCATCCTTGGACCGGCCAAAATTGCAAAGTGTCGGAAAGATGATTATAGCTTCAACCCGTTACTTATCACAAGCCAAGGCCATGTTTGTCCGTAAAAATCTAGTTCTTTTTACCCAAATAAGTTATATGAATATATATGAAAAAACAGTGGATTACCGACTGTAATGCTCATATAAGAACAACTGAATATACCGACCAATAGAAGCTATGAACTGCTGATGAACTCCACACAGGAAGCGAGCGGGTGCGTCGACAGGTTAAATGCTGAATATACGATAAAAGTGTATTCCCTCATTATGCTAATTACCAAGTATTATTTGTTGTATTTTACGTAGAGACAGTAGTCATATACAGCAACACTACTTGATTAATCCACAAGAGTATTAATGTAATCATATGTAAGATAATTATACTATAAAACGTCTCCACCCCAAGTCTTGTTATATTGCCGTATCTGTCTATCAAATTGCATAATCAAAAACTCGTTATCATTTGTTTATCTACTCTCTGACACCATGCATAGCGATAACAACTCGTTTTAATGCTATCGAGAGGTTAGTCTGGAAGGTCACATTACGCCATCAACAAGTTATATCCAGGGTAAATAGCAATATACTGCATGGTCTTCATGCGTGGTTTTTTAATTAACAAAAGCGATTCAACTTTGTTTCCATCGATTGATAAAAGTAAAATAACAAACATACCGAGCACCGAGGGAAACTCCAAACGGAAAGTCCGTATTCAAATGGCAAATTCAAAAGCTCAATCACATCAAATGTATAACAACAGTCGTATTCCTTAGACTTGTACATGCATTTTCTTATGTAAAAATATAAAACAACACGTTTAATAATTTATTGCGTCCGAAGCGCTTTTCTGGATTTACCTTCATCAGGAACGCTCAAAGCCAAACATTTGAAATCCGAAGATGTATAAGTACCGAAAATCGTTGAAGAGCTATATGTTAAAATTACCTAAAATAAATAGCCAAATTCATCTAAAGCCAACTTTGCCTGAGGGAGTTGAAACCTTAGTTTCATAATAATTTCAAAATTTATAAACGGACAATTTTAGTAAAGTTTGTTTAATCATGTCAGTACCGAAGCACTGACTACTGAGCTGATGATACCCTCGGGGACTGATAGTTCACCAGCAGAGGTATCGACCCAGTGATGTAAAAATATAAAACAACACGTTTAATAATTTATTGCGTCCGAAGCGCTTTTCTGGATTTACCTTCATCAGGAACGCTCAAAGCCAAACCTGGCTTTATAGCTAGTTAAACCTTCCACTTGTAAGACAGTCGCATAAGCTGTTATATTTTAGGATATGCCTTTAGCGACTAACAATGTACAAATTCAATTACCCTTGAAGTATATCTCATTTTCTTTCGTCAAATGCTAAGAACAACGAATTGATACCGTACAGATGACCAGCACCTATGCAACAGTCTGGTGTCGTGTAAACTATTTTACAATGTGTGATATAACGTTTTTTTCAATTGCAGTAGAATTGGGATTTTATTATTTGTGGGCATCACTAAGGTACTTGATTTTAGTAAATAAACTCATCATAGATACCAGGATTGAAATTTTGTGCTTGCACTGAAGTGCGTTTCGTCCCCAAACAGCCTCATCAGTGACTCTCGGATCAAAAAAAGTTAAAAAGGCCAAATAAAGTAGGAAGTTGAAAAAAGTAAAATCACAAAAATACTCCGAGGAAATTCAAAACGGAAAGTCCCTAATCAAATGGCAACATCAAAAGCTCAGACTCATAAAACGCATGGATATTAACTGTCATATTTCTGACTTGGTAAAAGCATTTTCAAAAATTTCTAAAAGTTTTGCCAAATACAGCTAAGGTTATCTATTCCTGAGACAGAAGGTTTCACTCATTAAAACAAATAATGTAAGTGAGTATGATATATCGAATTTTAAGGTGGTTTTTTTATGAAACCAGAAAAAAAATCAAGGGAAGAGCGATTTTTCTTTATTACACTATGCCTACATTTTCATGACATTTAGTTTGCAAGTAATCTCTCTTGTTCTTTTTTTATATGTGGAACATTTATATCTTATATAAAGTCCCCTGTTGAACAAACTATGAAACAATGCAAAAGAGCAAGCTTGTGGCTTTTTAAGGAGAACAACGTTGACAAACGGCAACCACCTGCCTACGACTCTATCGACAGACACTGATATTAGAATAACGGCACAATTTTTCGAACACAAAACGAAAATCATTTGTAAAAGGGTTGACTCATCAGAGTATGACTAACATGTAGCATAAAACTATCATAATGCCGAAAGACACAAACTTCCAATCTAAGAGTACTCGCAGTAACTGAAAGCTATATAAACGCTCGATGTCAACTAATAAATAAACTATGTATCCATTTACCGAACTTTTAATCAGTACACTGCCAACAGATTAAGTTTGAAAACGTCATAAGCAGTTTCAGAAAATTATGACTTTGTACAAAGCAAAATTATTAGTATTAATAGAACGCAGAACCATAAGAACTAGTAACTAGATAGTAATGTAAAGTTTTCAAAATTTTGAAAATAAAATATTTTGATACGGATAAAGGAAAGATTCAACGAAGTATCAACTATGTGAATTTATTCATATGATGTTTAAAGGTTATATTTGTGTATGTTACTGTCACAAGTCTTATGATTTGTATGACAATAAAGTTTTATATAACTCCTTGGAATAAATTTATTCAAATGACCAATATATTTACATGGATCGTATCTCAATGTACGAGCTCTATCAACTACATCAACAGATCACTTACTTGCATATATGTTTATTTTACTTTTAAAGTATTGCTTAAAATGTGTAGACAGTTATAGTTATATAATTACTGGAAACATTTAGTTGCAATCTTTTTTTATTCTATCATTCTTATAGACTGGTTTTGTGCATTATATTTGCCTTTAATGTCAGCTTATTTTTCGCTAGAGTTGTGCTGCTTTGTCATGTTTTTTTATATGCTTAAATGTAGTTTTATATGATTTTGTGTATGTTGGAATTTTCAAAATGTCTCGTCAAAATAGATTGTTCATACTTTCTTACATGCATCAATAGAAGACAACACAGAAATCCACTCAACAAAAGAAGACTATGCATGAATATTCTCAACAAAGGGAGACATCGCAGGAATCCGTACAACAATAAAAAATAACGGAGAAATCTAAACAACAAGAGAAGCTTGCCCAGGAATCAGTGCAACAATAAAAGATAATACAGGAATCCACGCAATAGTAGAAGACAGCGCAGGAATCCGTGCAACAATAGAGGATAATACAGGAATCCACGCTAAAGTAGAAGACAGCGCAGGAATCCGTGCAACATTAAAAAGTACTACAGGAATCCACGCATAGTAGAAGACAGCACAGGAATCCGTGCAACAAAAGAGGATAATACAGGAATCCACACAATAATAGAAGACAGCATAGGAATCCGTGCAACAATAGAAGACAACGCAGGAATCCACGGAACACTAGAAGACAACGCAGGAATCTACGCAACAATGGAAGATAACACAGAAATCCACGCGGCAATAGTGTTCAAATAAAAACTATGAATACTTTTGCATATACATCTGCGATGGTGAAATATTGAACAAAATAGTCTAATGAAAGAACATTACATACATTATATACACGTATAAGTTGTAATTGATGCAAACATATCGAACTCATGTGAATTTGCTACCTATTACAAAGCCCAATACATGTGTTTCTTTAATAAGCGTCATGTGTACAAATATTCCCTAATTTGTAGTTAGACAAATATAGTAAACGTTTACGAGCTAAAAGCCAATTATTGCTAATATATAGAGTAAAACTGGGTATTGTCAGCTCTATCTGAGGAACATTGACATTATATACCAGTTGAAGGATAAACGATTTATACCAATTTAATTAACGGTTTGACAACCTTATACTTCAGTTTCAGTGAGATAAAGTTATGCCAATCAATAGATTCATACAATGTTTTCATATCTACCGTTTATCCTTTTTTGCTGCATCTATTGCAAGTTTTGCACTAGAGAAGAAGGTGAGACGCTGTTCGAAGAGAAAAAATAGTTAAAACATCATACATCTAAATATCTGTGTGGTCTGACATTTACAACTGTTTTATTGGGATGCTAATATTTCATTTCGATGTACAAGTTAGTGGTTACAAACACTATAATGTACGTCTACGTAGATTTAACGAGGTATCTAAGCGGTCTTTATGTCGAGTACTATCTATTCGCATGCAAACTATCCAACATTAATACTTTTGCGCGAACCACACAAAAGATACCTTAGTATTCAAGAATGATAAGTATCGTATTGGAATTTTAAGAAGTGTTTTCATCTTTCAAGAGTTCTGCACTTCTGTTGGGAACATGGAAACAAGTAAGGTCACTTAATGTTAAAAACTTGGAAGGTGAATACAGACTACTAAATCAGCTCTCTCAAATCTTTATTGTATTTATAATTATGAAAGGTTTCGTCTTATTTGTATTTTAAGCTTTTGCATATTTTATCAAGTATTCTGTAATGAATCAATGTAAATAATAGTTTGGCAAATATTTGACAATAAACTAATTATGATCAAATAATGTTATTTTTCATATTATATTATATAGACATTTCTTCTCTTTAAAAGTATTTGTGGGAAATAAAGAAAATTCCTGTATGGTTAGTGCTTTATGTATGAAGTCGACTAAGAAATAGAAAAAAGTTTCCAATTACTACAGGATTTAGGACGAATATTTATGAACTTGAGTTTTCAGTAACAGTATCGAGTGATTTATCTCAATGCCGAAGCCTCGTCTTTCAGACAAATGACACTATATTGACAAAGATAAGAGTTGGTGAATGACTATCATGTAACAAATCATCAGGTTAGCAGTTTCTATCGTGTTATTTGAATTTTCATAACGCGCGTTTTTTGTATAAGGTATGCAGCATGTAGCCAACATTGTTCCTTCGTTATTATTTGTTTGAATAAAACAAAAATATGAATATAGACATTGGTGAAATAAAAGATAGAATACACTGTAGGCAAATAAGTAAAGCAAATCTTCCTCTTTTTTAAATATTACATAATATAAGGAATAATCTGGATTTCCACATTGATAAGTTAATTTTGTCTGCATTTTAACACTGCTTTATCAGAAATGTCCGTAGAATATGTTTATGTATGTATGTCAAGTAGGGGTTCATGTAAAGCTACTATTGTTTTGCCTAATGTGTAGTTGTACTATTATTTATCTGTTTGTCTTTTTATTTTCAATCTATAAGTTTGACTGTCCCTCTGGTATCTTTCATCACTCTTTCAAGTGCAGTATCTAAGATATATACGATTTTTTAATCGGATTAAACAAATGAAAAGAGAGAACTGGCAGAAAAATTGCCCCCCCCCCCCACCCAAAAAAAAAAACTTATTACATATAAAAAAACGAGTTCAGCATATACAGTTTGTGTAATTCGAGACCCACTAAATTTAAATTAAATGCCTCCTCAAAAATAGAAGGATCAGTTCCACGTTTACATTGATAGAATTGTATAAGAGTTCATTTTTAAATCTCTTTTCAGGTTAAGGATGGAGTCCTAATCATTTGAGAAATAAGGATAAGATTGTTTAAGATAAATGTATGGTTAGTAACTGTCACATGCTAAAAGTCAGTATCATATTGGGTAACGTCGAATAGGGGATAATATTAACTACTACATGGGGTAGCATCGAATAAGACTAAAAGTCATAACCACATTGGGTAACGTCGAAAAAGACTAAAACTCATTATCACATTGGGGAAGATCAAATTATACTAAAACGTCACTATCACAATGGGTTACACCAAATGAGGCTAAAAAGTCACTATCACATTATAAAACAAGTTAGATTTAAAGAAACCAAAACATTGATTTACGTATAAAGTAAAATCACAAAAATACTGAACTCAGAGGAAAATCAATTCGGAAAGTCCATAATCATATGGCAAAATCAAATAACAAAACGCATCAAAAACGAATGGACAAGAACTGTCATATTCCTGACTTGGTACAGGCATGTATTGCAAATATGCAATATATTTAAGAAAAGAAAATCAGCCTATTTAGCCTCAAGTTTTACTTTGTACTGGTCATTATATAGGATGATATGCGAACATGTATTGCAAATATGCAATATATCTTTTGTATTTCCCAATATGATAAACAATAAAACTTTACACTATTTATTTTTCGTTCAGACAGTACATTGCCATTAAGTTGGGAAAAAAATGATTTAATATTTGTCTTGTCTATCATTGAAAGCTCCAGGTTAAACAATTACCTTAATATAAAAACAACGTGTGGTAACTCTTTGATGTATATGTAAAACATTGACAATAATGTCTATTTCGAACGACGAAATAGCAACGTCCATGAAGAAATGTAGAAGGGTTATGCTCTAGAAAGCTTAAATGTTCTCAAAACACAACTTCAAACAAAGTTATCAGACTATAAGTTTTAATTATCTAAGTCCGAATCCTATTTTTGTAATAGTTTAAGCTTGTATTTTTTTTATTTTTCGGTCGCAGATGTTCAAATATACTTGAAAGTGCCTCTATTTTAAATATCTAATATTTGTCGTTGAACCTTTATTTCAGATATCTTAGTTTCATGCATTGTATCTTTCATTCCAGATATCTTAAATCAGATATCTTATATTCTAGACCTCTCTGCTGTGGATATTTTATTCTGAAGGAATAACTCTCCTGATCATGACATTTCATACTGCGTAATACACACATGTATATATACCAATATTGACTTTCTTTTAAGTGTAATTTATAAATCTAACACATCGGATTTGAGATATATTTCCTTCTCTAAATGATAAGTATGTGTCAAATCAAACATTGTTACAAAAAAAGTAAAATCCCAAAAAAACTGAACTCCGAGGGAAAATGTAAAAGGAAAGTCCCTAATCAAATGGCAAAATCAAACACATCAAACGAATGAATAACAAATGTCACATTCCTGACATGGTACAGGCATTTTTTTTTATGAAGAAAATGGTGGATTGAACCTAGTTTTATAGCTAGATAAACCTCTCACTTGTATGAAAGTCACTTTTATCCCTTGACTAAATGCGTATAATATCAAATTGTTAAAGATGCAAATTGAATATTTGATAAATGCTGGAACTTAATCTTAGTTTCAAGCCAGTAAATTGTCCTCGAACTCGGAAACAGTTTCATCTCGAAGCGGATCACATTTTAATTACTCGTTTTGTTTCCGTAAAAACAATAGCAGTTCAATGTAATTCTAACACCGGAACTATTTTTTCTTCGTGTAATTACCGATAAAGTGCATTGACAGTACTATGGTTTGAGCAGACGGATGCATTGCAATCTAATTCATTAAGTAGCAATTATTACATTTTATATCCCTTTGATGTTAGCTATGTTAACTGTTGTAAAATAGTAAACAGAGAAGCCATTACGGTTTCCTACTGTTAGTTAGCTCAGTGCCTAACTTAAATATCAAAATTCTGGTAAATGATGTAATATTTGGAGGAGATATCTCTACCTATTTAGGTGTGTGTGATTGCGATAAACTTATTAACGTCAATGAACAGCGGCTAACATACTTTCTCCTAAGGTGTCCGAATTTCTTTCGTCGAGTTACCTGATGTGACATATCAATAGGATTGTAATGTTTTTGTCTCATCATCATTGACCTGAATGGATGAAGTGATATAACTACTGGTTATGCATCAGTAGGAAATAATCATATGTCAGTATCTATTACTGTTGTTTATTTAAAAACAAATCAAACTCGAACAAAGTTGTGATAACAAAACCACTAAAATGTACGGAAATAAGGTGTTTCGTAATGTGTTTAAATGCGTATATATTAACCCATTTTAACAGAATTGTGTTACATGAAATCATTCTCTACGATTCAGCTATTATAAAACTGAAGACGCAGCTATGCACACATTGTAGGAAGGGTCAAATTTTAGCTTTTGCAAATAGTAAAGGATGAGGTTCAAGTAACCGGGAAACGATTTAAACCCCGAATACTTTGGGTGCATTTACATGTCAATTTGTCGAGTTCATTGTATTTCTTTATCACTTGTCTTTTTCTTACGAGATGGCTTTCGGTGCATGGTTAGTCAACATGGCTGTTTTATCAAAAACTTTTTTTTAATCTTGACAGTCTATTTACACATATTTTTGTTCACTTTCAAAGTGACAATGCATATCTGTCTGCTAAAAAGACATTGCATCTAGTTTTTGAAAAAAGTTTTTGTCCATTTTGTTGATAAATCTTGCACTCGATTAATAAAATTGATTGTGGGATATATGTTGTCAATGAGAAAGCAACTATTAGTTAAATTAAGGAAACATAAGAAAGGTGTCATTTTCCTATATATAATTGGGGGTGAATACATTGTGTATAGACACCAATCCTGTCTATTGTTACTTGAGATATATTTAGAGTTTGGTGGTTTCTGTCACACTGACGTATACCTCATACTAAATTTTATTCATACATCAAGCTTTATCAGAACGTTTTCAAAGTGTTTAAAAAGAAATTTTATATCTGAACTCATTTAAGAATTAGATGAATTAATACTGAATAGATATATGAATTGGATACCATACCAAATTTGCAATACTTGGGGGATAAAAATACTCGATTCTTATCTCTTTCGCATTTTTCTATTGTTCATTGTGTTGTCATTCCTAACAGGCAGCGTCATACAAACTAACTCAATGTTTCGTTTTGATTAATGGATTGATATTTGACTGACGTCTGGTGACAAATAATGTCAAGAAGAAAACAAAGTCCCTAATCAAATGGCAAAATCAAAAGCTAAAACATATCAAATGAACGAATAACAACTGTCATAGTCCTGACTTGTTCCAGGCATTTTCTTAAGTAGAAAATGGTGGATTAACCCTGGTTTTAAAGCAAGCTAAACCTCTCACTTGTATGACAGACGCATCAAATTTCATTATATTGACAACGATGTCATACGGGGAATAAGGACTGCTACTGACAGAAGATAGCATGTTCGATATACGAATACATTTTGCCTTGCAACAGTCCTCCTGTGCATACAGACCCCCTCAAAGAGTAATAACTCTGAAACGAGTAGAGACTATACCACTGCGTGATCCTGAATGAGTTACCAAATTATGTCCCATTTCAACTGGATGTGGCTCCGTATTCATACACTGAAACAGCCAAACGGATGCCTTCTTTAACATGGGTTTTAATACAGGACGGGGAAAGTTCATGTGACAATATGTTTATCAACAGGAAACCCTTTTGGTCGATTGAATTTTAATAAAGTGCAGTTTGTATGTTTTGGTGTCTGAATTCACTTGTTTACTCCTATTAGCTTAATGACGTTTAATGTCCCCATTGTAAGTTATTTAATGCATGTGGAGCAGGATCTGTAGCAAATAAAATAATCCTCAGTTATGGTGAGGTTTGTGATCCTCATTTTCTTGTGCAGTGCTTTTTAGACTGTTTTTGGCTTTGCAAATTTTTTATCGGTTTTGTCTTTGTTTATTTGAAATATTATTACTTATTGTTATCAACATAAGATATTTATGTTAGTATTATGTTTCTTGCAGCATTATCTACCACATGTTTATCTTTTTAAAGACAGATATTGGACACCATATTTAACACTAGAGCTTACACATTGTTTAGTCGTAGTCCAGCTCTATGCAACAATACTCATACGTTTTTATAGATAACCGAATTGTAGTTTAATCGATATATGATAGAAAACCTGTTTATTATTAGTCTATCATAATGCATTATCTCCTTAATAACATATTTACTACAATTTATCTTTTCTGAAAATTGAAATAAACTGTTTATCACCATCGTAATAATCAGAGGGGAATATATTTTATTACTTTTTAACAAGCCACTATTTTTATTAACACGTTGCACGAATTAACGGCTAAGACTCCCACACACAATATTTACAAATAGAAACGTTGTTCTGTCAACTCAACTGGCTAACCTTTTTGCCTAAAAATTGTTCGCCATGGGATACTAGCTAAATACTATCGACTATGAGACAAGCATGTAATAAGCTGATGGCCTTGTGGCACTGGTTTAATGTTGTTAGTATTGTTGGCTATTTGTGTTTCTTTTTAAAATGGGAGAGTCAACTATGTGAAACCATCATGTTTTTGCTTAAACTTTTTTGTTTGCTGTACTTTTAAACCAATTTACACATTCATAAAAATTGCTATTGCATGTATTGGACAAAATTTTTCTATCATTTTCTTTTACATAAATAAATATTGTTGGCCATCAGTGGCGGACAGGCTGGTTTGGGGATTCAGGTAGGGGCGTAGAAGAGGGCACACTTGATTGCAAAATATGTATATTTTTTAGGATAAAATCCAAACCAATGCCGTTATATACTTAATGTACTAAAAAAAACATATCTTTCAAAAATCCTGGATCCACCACTGGCTATTGTATGTATTTCACACACGTATCTTGCTGTAAATATTGTTGACCACGTGGCATCATATTTTGTTACGTGTATATGGTTGGCTATGGTCCTGACGTTTTCTGCTGCAAATGTTCTATTTCGGTTGGATTCCTGATTTCTACCATGAATACAGTAAATATGATTGGCTTTTGGGCATTGTATTCTGCTGCATATATTGTTCGCTATTGGGCAACTGTAAATTGTGTTGGCTATCGGGCATATATTACTGCCGTTGATATTGTTGGTTATTGGCAACCTAATATTTTCTTTTGTAAATATTGTTGGCTTCTGGTACCGGTTTTCTTCTGTAAATAGTGTTGTCTATGTGAAACAAGATTCTTGCTGTACCTATTAATGATCATTGATGGCTATTAGACAACAGGTTTGTGTTGTCAACAATATGTTTGACTAAGGGACACCAGTTGAACGCTAAAACATTGTTATTAGCTATGGGATACTTCTGTTCTATTGTAAAGCATTGTTTTGGATTATGGGATACCAGCTTTCTATTGTATTTGATATAGGATTTAATTTTTTTATTTTCGGAATTTCGTATTATACTTTTGTATGGTGTTATTTACTAAAGCTCTCGTTGGTGAATTTGTGGCGCTTTGTTTCTCCTGTAAATATTTTTATTGGTCATTGCCCTATTTCATTAAATAAATTAATTGATGATAACTTTTTTTCTCTCTGCGTGGTCATTCCAGTGATTTTCTACTGCGTATAAACGAGATAACTCGCTAGAGATTACAGTTACATAGTAATTATTTATCATACTAGGACTTTATGTACTAGGTGTACTCCTATTTTACAACAAACAAAAAAAAATGATATTACGAAAATTAAAATAATCGCCAATAATTTAGGAATGACATTGATTTGATTTAGAATTATTGACATATCGGTGTAAATGCAGTTTTATAGACGAAATTTCAAATAGTATTACAATTACTAGCTGTTTAATATAAATTGAGCTATAGGGTAAGGTGGAACTTTTCAGTTTGTCATAAATTATGACAGCTTATAAATATGATACTTTATACACCTATATGTTTATACTTATTTTATTAGATTGAGTTTAATGTATGCCTGAGGGTCAGGATGACTATCCTGCATCTGGCATACAAATTGACGAGCATGCATTTAATAGAATAAAGTATATATAGAGAGATAAAGAGACAACCCCCCTCCCCGTCAAAAAAAAAAAAAAAAACACAGAAAAAAAACACAGAAAAAAACTATCTTCCTCTTACATTTTTCTGATAACCACACGATATGAATATTTAAATACATTTGTTTACATTTAAAATAGCTTGGTTAATCTCCAGTTTGATATAAGACATCACTCCTTGTCAACTGATAATACATAAAGGTAAGTATAGGAAAGCAAATCTAAATCATGAATGAAAAATTATTTCATGGTAAATTTAGCACTTTATCACACAAAAAAACACCTACAATTTTGCCAATATTTACACAAATTTATAAGCGGATTATATTTTAACGTCAAGATAATAGGTCATCCTCATCCTCCCACGCTGTATATATTTAATATTTTGTTGTCTGCGCACTTACAAACTATTGTCATGAAATGATAATTTTCGAAATGATGTGCTGCTACTGCCTGAGCCGTTTCCGGTCTTATCAGCCTTTTAAAGTCTGTGCTTAGACTTTCACCGAAGTGACATTATCTATCAAAATGGTGCAAATAATTGTGCCGATCATATTATTCCATAGGTTGAGTCAGCTATGCCTATTTTTGTAGAATACTGAAACGCATAATGTATATGTTCTCACTATCTCAGACGTTTGTGGTTGTACTGTTCCTGTCCTTTATAACGGTTGTTCTGTTCCGATCGCTTTTAGTTGTTCTGTTGCGGCCATTTCGGTTGCTTTGTTCCGAAATTTTTTGGTTGTTCTGTTGAGGCCATTTTGGTTGCTCTGTTCCGACCCTTTTTAGTTGTTCTGTTTCTGCTCTTTTCGTTGTCCTGTTCGACCCTTTTCGTTGTCCTGTTCGACCCTTTTTGTTGTTCTGGTCCGACCTTTTTGGAAGTTTTGTTTTGGTTCTTTTGATTGTTCTATTTCTGCCGTTATTTTTACCTTTTCGTGTGTTTCGTTTCGACCCACTTTTGTTATTCTGTTCCAACGCTTTATGGTCCTGTTTATTGCTTCGCATCACGGCGAGGAGCTATTAATTTCAGACGATATACACGCCATCTTGAATTATTTACTTATCACATATAGATTCTGATTGGTTGGATTATGATGCAACTTAAATACAGCAACAGCTATTGGCTTAAATGAGATAAAGAACTACAGACTTTTCTCGCCTTAGGATAGGATATTAAATGAAGGAAAATTAACTATACATGTATTTCAGTTCCGATAAACTGTCATTAATTCATGTTCGTTTTATTATGCATATATCACAGATAAATTCAATATTTATAAATTATTAATACTTGTCTATTTATAATTGTTTTAATTTTCAACAAGTAATTTTTTTTAAAGGCATGGGGTCACATTGGGGGTATAACGCACACTATTAAAGTAAGTACATTTTATATCAATCAATATCTAAAACTACAACATTTCCAATACTAAATCAGCAACCACATACGCACATATTACCTTAAATTATGATAGAGCGAAGCAGTCCATTGCTTTTTAGAAAGCTCACAATTGTACCCTTTTATGGTTATTCTATTTCAACCCTTTGGGTTGCTCTTTTTCTACCCTTTTGGTTGCTCAGTTTCGGCCCTTTATGGTGCTGTTTCGGTCCTTTTGGTTGTTCTGTTTCGGTCCTTTTTTCTTATATTCTCAATGCTCTCCAACGCTGTTTCCTGTTGTTTTTCTTATGCACATGAAAACCATATCATTCGTATACTTCATTCCTATTCAAATATTATGAAGATTAACATTTAAAGAGACAAATAACATTATATATTTACTTGTTTTATTGTATTTATTGACAATTTCCGCATATGAATGTAGATTCAAGTATATCAAAGAATTCACATGGGGTCGTTTGCATCAGCGTCGACCTTTTTCTAAGGTAGGGATCTTTTGTCTGTTGATAACCTAAGAGAAATTGTAAAGAATGAGAATACGGAGTATATCTTGGGAACGAGGATGTTTTCCCATCAAACTGATTACTCTAACCCCCAACCATATCCCACACCTATTAGTAGATTAGAGTGCAATTACAGAAACACCACGGTAAAATGTTTATCCCGTCAACGCTTTTAAACGCAACAAATAAGGCGATTGTCGCTCTACTTTTTTATACGAATTTATAAATAAATTGTAAACGAGTGAACATTGTTATTAGATGTTGATGTGACCTGTAAGATCTACCACAGGTGTTTAATATTAATCCCAGCATGGACGTAGTAAGATCATTTTGATGTCTAGATACGCTAGATGCACAAAAAGATATATACAAAGACTGTTATTACCTGTATTCATTGAGAAAGTGAATCTGAATGGTGATATATCGTACGACATCGTATATATCATATTGCACTTGGTTATGCTTATTTGATCAAAGAAAACCGCTAATCCATTCATAAATTTAATGTATATTTTGTCATATTTCAATGGGTTTTTATTTAACATGACAAATAACAGTTTTATATGCTGTATTTTATCTGATTTATTTGTGTTTATTTGAGATAAATTATGATAAATATTGCACATCACGAATGGCTCAGATTTTAATTTGGCGGTATTGTGCTGCATGTCGGTCCGTTATAGGTTTTTTGTCCATTTTCGCACCGGATTACCTCTGTTACAATACATGAACTGTAGTTATAACCAGCGTTTTATAGGGTTAAAAATACTATATACTATACCGACCTACATCTGACTAGTAAATTAAATGACGATAAACATAATTAGTCGACACCGTTTATAATTGTCTAGTATGTGATAAAATGTTCTATTTTCTGATCGGGAATCAAATATCGGATCTTAATATTTTAAATTGATGTCTTGGGAAAGACAGCAACATGAGTTACAAATGTAGAATTTAAAGAGTTTAACTTGTCTAGCCGTTTTGGCTTAAACTATTGGCAAGAGGCCACCCAAACAATACATTCAGCAGGTGCGCGAACCAAGGTTTGGGCAAAATGTTATTATTATTATTCTAGCCTTTGGATTAGATGACATAGCCATTACCTACTGGAATATAGGTCAAATTCTTATTTATTTGAAACATGCTTTAAACACAGCAGGGTGTGAATACTGCAGAACGAGGGACAAGGTTTTCTAACAGTTGGTACGACTAGCTTTTGTTGTGTGACTTAATTAAACTTCTACGCCAAATTTTAGCCATATTTAAGGATTATTTCAGAAATACGTCATTTAAAATCAAGAGGCAGGATCCGTTACACTTCGGTTCGAAATATTTAATGCTAAACTATCCTTTATGATTATCTGCGTCAGCTGTGGATTAAGAGGGACTGCTTCCCGAATCGTATCGTTAGATACCGCATCTTGTGGTATCGACTGTAGTCGTGTGGTAGAGACAACTGTTCGTGTGGTATTTACTGGATAAATCAAGTGGAAAGTCGAATAGCACTGCTGCATCAAATCAGAGGTAAGAAGAGTTTGTTTACATTTTACTGAAGATAATTCTGGGAAGAATTCCATTATGTATTTAATCTGTAAACAATTTTAGATTTAAGAACACATCTGCCAGACTAAAACACCTACAATACAATTATGTAACATAGAGATGACCTAACCACCTAAGTTTATAAACACTTGTCAGACGTGTTAGAAATGCTTGTCAGCTGTTGTCTGAAACTTGTTCCAAAATTGTTCAATTTTTTTTTTCAATTGTTTCTTGATGTTGTTAGGAGGAGATATTAACGTTTCTCACATCAAGTGCTTATAAAATTATAATTGTGTCGCTGTGGGTATGACTCATCTCAGTTGTCAAAATAGTATTATAACGAAAATAAACATTTTGCTGTAGGATGCAATAAATTCTTCGGAAATTAAAACACCGAGTTATAATATATAACCTGATTATGAAGTCGGTTACTTACACTGACGCATTGTCGCGCTAGTATTGAAAAGCCCGAATTTACATGTTAACATATATTCATTCATTGACATGGATCTTATATATCTAGCTGTGTATCAGTGAATATCCTATCTTTTCTATATTCCTCGTACTGTACATGCAATATTTTGTCTTTTCTTTAAGAGACAGTAGTGATTTAAAAACGTATTATTTGATTATTTTTTTTTACGTCGCTCAATATTCATGATAATCAAAAGTTTAAACATGACTTGAATCAAAGTTTTTGCTTTTATAACACTTAATTTTGAATATAAATTTGTTTGATGTTTATACATGAATGAGAGAACATTGCCATACTTGATCATTTGTTCTCAGACATCTTTTACCATACTACGTTTTAGAAGCCGCTTCTTTTTTATTAAACAACTTAAAATAGCTGTCTCATTATATGACTATCTTTTAGTAGCTATCTCATTATTAGACTACGTTTAAGTAGCGGTCTCATTCTTAGACAGAGCTTTAGTTATATAAAACGCTGTCGCATTATAAGATTACTTTTTAGAAGCGGTTTCCTTATTTAAGGTGGTACCTAACACTACAGGGAGATAACTCTGTAAAATCAGCTGAACGTTTTAATTACGTTGTGTTGTTAAGAGAATATTAAGCTTCTCAATGATCAAAATTAGTGTTTGTCAAACTGCTATATTACCAGTGTAATTTTTCTGATAAAATGGTTGGTTCAATTTTTTTTTTTTTTAAATTTTACATTTTTGTCAAAGGGTCAAAGTAAATACTTTGCCAAAATTTTATGAAAATTAAACTAGCCAAATTAATTTTAGTGAAGGTATTGGGTACCACCTTAACTACGTTTTAGTACTAGTCTCATCGTCAGATTACGTCTAAAAACTTGTTTTCAGTGGCAGTATCAATTTTAGACTAAGCTTGGGAAGTTGTCTCGCTGATAGACTATGTTGTAGTCGTTGTTCTCAATGATTGTTAGACTATGTTGTAGTCGTTGTTCTCAATGATTGTTAGACTATGTTGTAGTTGTTGTTCTCAATGATTGTTATAGACTATGTTGTAGTTGTTGTTCTCAATGATTGTTATAGACTATGTTGTAGTCATTGTTCTCAATGATTGTTATAGACTATGTTGTAGTCGTTGTTCTCAATGATTGTTATAGACTATGTTGTAGTCGTTGTTCTCAATGATTGTTATAGACTATGTTGTAGTCGTTGTTCTCAATGATTGTTAGACTATGTTGTAGTCGTTGTTCTCAATGATTGTTATAGACTATGTTGTAGTCGTTGTTCTCAATGATTGTTATAGACTATGTTGTAGTCGTTGTTCTCAATGATTGTTAGACTATGTTGTAGTCGTTGTTCTCAATGATTGTTATAGACTATGTTGTAGTCGTTGTTCTCAATGATTGTTAGACTATGTTGTAGTTGTTGTTCTCAATGATTCTTATAGACTATGTTGTAGTTGTTGTTCTCAATGATTGTTATAGACTATGTTGTAGTCGTTGTTCTCAATGATTGTTATAGACTATGTTGTAGTCGTTGTTCTCAATGATTGTTATAGACTATGTTGTAGTTGTTGTTCTCAATGATTGTTATAGACTATGTTGTAGTCGTTGTTCTCAATGATTGTTATAGACTATGTTGTAGTCGTTGTTCTCAATGATTGTTAGACTATGTTGTAGTCGTTGTTCTCAATGATTGTTATAGACTATGTTGTAGTCGTTGTTCTCAATGATTGTTATAGACTATGTTGTAGTCGTTGTTCTCAATGGTTGTTATAGACTATGTTGTAGTCGTTGTTCTCAATGATTGTTAGACTATGTTGTAGTCGTTGTTCTCAATGATTGTTATAGACTATGTTGTAGTCGTTGTTCTCAATGATTGTTATAGACTATGTTGTAGTCGTTGTTCTCAATGATTGTTAGACTATGTTGTAGTCGTTGTTCTCAATGATTGTTATAGACTATGTTGTAGTCGTTGTTCTCAATGATTGTTATAGACTATGTTGTAGTCGTTGTTCTCAATGATTGTTATAGACTATGTTGTAGTCGTTGTTCTCAATGATTGTTATAGACTATGTTGTAGTCGTTGTTCTCAATGATTGTTAGACTATGTTGTAGTCGTTGTTCTCAATGATTGTTATAGACTATGTTGTAGTCGTTGTTCTCAATGATTGTTAGACTATGTTGTAGTCGTTGTTCTCAATGATTGTTATAGACTATGTTGTAGTCGTTGTTCTCAATGATTGTTAGACGGTGTTGTAGTCGTTGTTCTCAATGATTGTTATAGACTATGTTGTAGTCGTTGTTCTCAATGATTGTTATAGACTATGTTGTAGTCGTTGTTCTCAATGATTGTTATAGACTATGTTGTAGTCGTTGTTCTCAATGATTGTTATAGACTATGTTGTAGTCGTTGTTCTCAATGATTGTTATAGACTATGTTGTAGTCGTTGTTCTCAATGATTGTTATAGACTATGTTGTAGTCGTTGTTCTCAATGGTTGTTATAGACTATGTTGTAGTCGTTGTTCTCAATGATTGTTATAGACTATGTTGTAGTCGTTGTTCTCAATGATTGTTATAGACTATGTTGTAGTCGTTGTTTTCAATGATTGTTAGACTATGTTGTAGTCGTTGTTCTCAATGATTGTTATAGACTATGTTGTAGTCGTTGTTCTCAATGATTGTTATAGACTATGTTGTAGTCGTTGTTCTCAATGATTGTTATAGACTATGTTGTAGTCGTTGTTCTCAATGATTGTTAGACTATGTTGTAGTCGTTGTTCTCAATGATTGTTATAGACTATGTTGTAGTCGTTGTTCTCAATGATTGTTATAGACTATGTTGTAGTCGTTGTTCTCAATGATTGTTATAGACTATGTTGTAGTCGTTGTTCTCAATGATTGTTATAGACTATGTTGTAGTCGTTGTTCTCAATGATTTTTATAGACTATGTTGTAGTCGTTGTTCTCAATGATTGTTATAGACTATGTTGTAGTCGTTGTTCTCAATGATTGTTATAGACTATGTTGTAGTCGTTGTTCTCAATGATTGTTATAGACTATGTTGTAGTTGTTGTTCTCAATGATTGTTAGACTATGTTGTAGTCGTTGTTCTCAATGATTGTTATAGACTATGTTGTAGTCGTTGTTCTCAATGATTGTTATAGACTATGTTGTAGTCGTTGTTCTCAATGATTGTTATAGACTATGTTGTAGTCGTTGTTCTCAATGATTGTTAGACTATGTTGTAGTCGTTGTTCTCAATGATTGTTATAGACTATGTTGTAGTCGTTGTTCTCAATGATTGTTAGACTGTGTTGTAGTCGTTGTTCTCAATTATTGTTATAGACTATGTTGTAGTCGTTGTTCTCAATGATTGTTAGACTGTGTTGTAGTCGTTGTTCTCAATGATTGTTATAGACTGTGTTGTAGTCGTTGTTCTCAATGATTGTTAGACTATGTTGTAGTTGTTGTTCTCAATGATTGTTATAGACTATGTTGTAGTCGTTGTTCTCAATGATTGTTATAGACTATGTTGTAGTCGTTGTTCTCAATGATTGTTATAGACTATGTTGTAGTCGTTGTTCTCAATGATTGTTATAGACTATGTTGTAGTCGTTGTTCTCAATGATTGTTAGACTATGTTGTAGTCGTTGTTCTCAGTGACTGTTATAGACTATGTTGTAGTCGTTGTTCTCAATGATTGTTAGACTATGTTGTAGTCGTTGTTCTCAATGATTGTTATAGACTATGTTGTAGTCGTTGTTCTTAATGATTGTTAGACTATGTTGTAGTCGTTGTTCTCAATGATTGTTATAGACTATGTTGTAGTCGTTGTTCTCAATGATTGTTATAGACTATGTTGTAGTCGTTGTTCTCAATGATTGTTATAGACTATGTTGTAGTCGTTGTTCTCAATGATTGTTATAGACTATGTTGTAGTCGTTGTTCTCAATGATTGTTAGACTATGTTGTAGTCGTTGTTCTCAATGATTGTTATAGCCTATGTTGTAGTCGTTGTTCTCAATGATTGTTATAGACTATGTTGTAGTCGTTGTTCTCAATGATTGTTATAGACTATGTTGTAGTCGTTGTTCTCAATGATTGTTATAGACTATGTTGTAGTTGTTGTTCTCAATGATTGTTATAGACTATGTTGTAGTTGTTGTTCTCAATGATTGTTATAGACTATGTTGTAGTTGTTGTTCTCAATGATTGTTATAGACTATGTTGTAGTCGTTGTTCTCAATGATTGTTATAGACTATGTTGTAGTTGTTGTACTCAATGATTGTTATAGACTATGTTGTAGTCGTTGTTCTCAATGATTGTTAACTCCAATTGCTCTTAGTTTAACTATGCTGTGAGCTTTCCGTCTAATTACCGTTTAACAAAAAATTGTCACACATAGTATGCCGTCTCGTAACTGTTAAACCTAGTTCATTTCTTCACATCGTAGTAATGGGTTGTCGATTCATTACCGCAAAACCCACATGTCTTTTTATCATAGTACAGCGTTGTCGTCTCAGTACCGTAAAACCCACGTTTTGGATCATCGATGTACAATGTTGTCTCGTTACCAGAAACACACATTTCTTTACATTAATGTACAATGTTGTCGTCTCGTTACTGGAAACACAAATTTCTTTACATCATAGAATACAATGTTGTTGTTTCATTACCATAAAACCTATTCATAATCGCGGCAATGTTGCAGTATGGACCAAGCTTGTTGTGTACTTTTAGGATTTAAATTATGATAAATGGCACGATAGTCCTGCGACACATGTTAAGTCTGTTTAAACTTAATTATATTGTACTTATTATTTGCTTCATCATGTTGGTAATACTCTTTATTTTGTAATTCCATTGTAGGTAAATGAATTTAAAAGTCAAAATATTAATGTTTAATAAGTACAACAACATAGATACTACTTTGTTCTGGGTATTTAACCGTATTGCTATAACCACTACTTATTGGTCAGATTATACGTAGTCCTCGTTTGTACCCTCTTTCTCACAACAAACCATGGGTTGGCTGGGCCGACTTATGACTGTGCGGGATCACGGTATAGATACGCAGCCCTGTCCGTTTGTGTTTTGTATGTTACATAAATGTCATGTGTTGTCTGGTGGATAGTTGTCTCATTGGTTATCATACAGCGTATTAATTTCATACCAGTATTATATATGTATTCCAAAAATATTAATGGGTTAAATGTCTACATAGTTCGCGACATAGTAAACATTAATAGCTTATGTATATAAATGTCGGTAACCTAACCAAATTTTGATTTTTGCTAGTGTTTTGACTAGACTTTAATTTGACGGAAGCACATTAGAGAACTCCTGTTCGGAGACAAACAATTCTAATTTAAACTGCTGTTGATTTATTATAACATGTCTGGCTGTCAATTTTACACCGCTGGAGGTAGATTTTCTTGGACATGGTTAGTCTAAATTGATAATTGTCAAATTTCACTGACATTTGCTTCGTTCATACCATCCTTCAATTATTGTCCAAAATTACAATGAACAATTATGCTGTAAAGAATTGTCACAGTGTATCTTATTGTATATAGCAGTTTTGGTTAGAATAATATGCAATCCTGGTTAATGTGTTTTCTGTTCTTGCGAAAATTCTTCGGAGTCCTAATATTTGAAATCTTTCTTGATACGAAATAATTTTTTGTACACTGTCAATTAAAGTGTTTATAGCCGGGGAAAAAAGATTTTCCATTAACAAAATTTGGGTTTTTTGGCTTATCGTCCAACTTAAAAAAAATCATTATACATTTAGATCTATGTTCTTCAAAATTATTTTACCACAAAATTAATGGTACCGGATTTTTAAAAAATTTACAGCAAAAAGGAAATCTTGGTTGGGGTCAGACTTTATATTTTGTGAAAGACTTTTTTTGTGTGAAAAGGGTATAGAATGAAATTCAAAACAGTGTGGCTGTGGCCATTGATTGACACATTAAATTCATCCATTGACTGGGACAATTTACGTGAAAGTTTGTCTGTAACGACCACTGTTCACGACGTACCTACGATAGAAATTTAAACTGTGGGGTCACCAAAGGTTTCTTAACGCCTTTAATTATAAATTAATTCGAAAAATTAATCAGGAATAACCTTTATGTTTTTATATAATTGATATAAATCAAAGCATCGTGTTATTTCTGATTAATTTTTCGAATTACTTTAGAATGAAATTCAAAACAGTGTGGCTGTGGCCATTGATTGACACATTAAATTCATCCATTGACTGGGACAATTTACGTTAACGTTTGTCTGTAACGACCACTGTTCACGACGTACCTACGATAGACATTTAAACTGTGGGGTCACCAAAGGTTTCTTAACGCCTTTAATTATAAAATAATTCGACAAATTAATCAGGAATAACCTTTATGTTTTGATTTATATAATTGATATAAGTCAAAACATCGTGTTATTTCTGAATATTTTTAGAATTACTTTATTAAGGTGTTGAGAACCTTTGGTGACCCCATAGTTTAAGTGTCTTTAAAAAGCACATAGTGAGCAGTGGTCGTTACATACAAACGTTCACCTAAATTGTCCCAGTCAATGGATGAATTTAATGTGTCAATCAATGGCCACAGCCACACTGTTTTGAATTTCATTCTATTAAGGTGTTGAGAACCTTTGGTGACCCCATAGTTTAAGTGTCTTTAAAAAGTACATAGTGAGCAGTGGTCGTTACATACAAACGTTCACCTAAATTGTCCCAGTCAATGGATGAATTTAATGTGTCAATCAATGGCCACAGCCACACTGTTTTGAATTTCATTCTAATACCATCCCAACAACGGGGTTAATGCTTCCATTTCGATTCTTCATTTCCAAATATGTATATGTATTTCATTTTATTATTTCATTGTTATAACATGAATCATTGTAATCATTGTATGAAATTTAAAACCCGCAAGGGTCCATGATTGGATTATTAAAGTATTCTTATTCTTATTCTTATTACTCTGCATATCTCAACGAACGTCTCCTTTGTAGGAGTGACATGTCGGGTTATAGAAAGCCAGATAAATGTATGGTTTGTTTCCCCTAGAAATCTAACTATGCTAAAAACATAAAACGAAAAAACAAACACGACAGACAGCAAGCAAATTAAAGATCCTTTTTTATACACCTTTTTTTAAAAACTGGACAACGAACATTTTAATTTCACTGTGACAAATTTCAATCCAAATTCATCATTTCTTCGTGCATACCAAGGAGAACAACCTTCATGCTCTTATTGAATTATGTTATTTTGCGGGAATAAAACATTGTTCGGCCCAGAAATAACAAATAAACGCCATTGTGTTGGCACAGATATGTATGATATGTGTGAAGATACATGCCAATCATCTACATGTGAATTAATTATTTCCCTCACAGTGTAGCACGTCATTCATCTTTTTTCTTACACTTCCATGTAGGTCTGCAGACATTATACTGAATACCTGTCTGATAAATCGGTTGTCGTCCTGTTTCAGACGTTAGAAAATACAAAACTGTCCGTCAAAAAGGGACAGGTTACAACCGAAATCACAAAGAAAAAAACCAAAGCAGACGACGTACAGAAAAAAAAACATAAAACAAACGAACTTATGAGCTCAGACGGGGTTGGTTAATACATAACTGAAGTATGAATTAGGGAGATGCTTGATAACCATCCGAGAGATATCAACGTTTTCATTAACCAAAGCCGACAGTATTCTTTACATTTAATATTGCTTGGCGGTATTTTGATCAAGGTTTACATCGTTATATGGCGGCAATTTTTCAAGGTTATTGTTGACTTTCTGAAATTGTTTATTATCTCAACCCTTATTTTATTGATTTTGTATTTACATTATGTCATAGATTAAATTTATTCGTTCAGTGTATATTCACTTGTTTGTGTTCATATGTCTTTGGATTGAGTAAAGCCATTTCAATTGATATTATATAGTGTGTCTTTTTATGTTGTGATGTTACATTATTGTTTCAGGTAAGGGTGAAGGTTGGTGCCTTTCGAAACGTTTAAAACCGCTGCATGTGTTTGCACCGGTCCTAGGTCAGGAACCTGATGTTCATAGGTTGTCGTTCGTTGATGTGGTTCATAAATGTTTCTCGTTTTTTATATAGATTAGACTTTTAAATTTCCCGTTTGACTGGTTTTACACTAGACATTCTTATAGCCCCTTATATCTTGCTTTTCGATGTGAGACAAGGCGCCGTGTTGAAGAATGTGCTTTGACCAATAATGGTTTACCTTTGCAAAAAAGGGACAAAAATACCAGAGGGACAGTCAAACTCATAAATTGAAAATAAACTGACAACGCCATGGCTAAAAAGGGAAAAGACAAACAGACAAACAATAGTACACATTACACAACATGGAAAACTAAAGAATAAGCAACATGAACCCCACCAAAAATTAGGGGTGATATCAGATGCTCCCGAAGGGAAAGCAGACCCTGTTACACATGTGGCACCCGTCGTGTTGCTTATGTGATAACAAATCCGAATTTGACTTGAATGGAGAGTTGTCTTATTGACACTCATACCACATATTCTTATATATATGAAACAACCAACTTTTCTTTTTATTTTCTGATGGACGGTGAAACAGAGTCCCTCTCTTCGTTTCCCAAAGAGTGTTGGGAATGAACTATGCATCTTAAGTAAAACAATATGCACCGAACACCTTTCAAGCCAGTTCCCGGATATATAATAGTTCTAAATCTTTTTATATTATTCGTCAAATTAATGTTGAAAAACAAGGTGTTTTAGTATGAGTCACATGACGCGAGTAGATCATTCATTTCCTATAACCACTTTACATAGCAATAAAGAAAGTAATTTGTTATGGATTAATATCAATGATCAGGTATAAAGATAAAGATTATAGGCATTAAGGCAAATGTACATAAAATATAACTATTTCAGTAATATATTCTTGTTAAAATTTTAACAGTTTTCTATTCGGTTCTTTACATGTTTATGAACAATGTTGAACTATAATTGCACTTGTAGAATTAAATAAGAACCGGAAAGGATATGAATGATAGGTATAATGGACAGTGCACCAACTTTCCAGTCAACAAATTTAAACTCTGCTTCAAAACCTTTAGATACAGGATTTTTTACTTTCAGACTTCCCTCAATTCTCTAATGGAATACCATGTATTGTTGCTTGTTAAACGTGAAAAAAATCTTATTAAAAAAGATTGCTCCCTATAACTAAAACTATTACTCCCTCTTTCTATAAAAGAGTGGCGAAAGATACCAGAGGGACAGTCAAAACTTATAGATTGAAAATAAACTGACAACGCCATGGCCAAAACACAAAAGACAGACAGACAAATAATTATTATAGTACACAAGACGCAACATAGAAAAGTTATAAAAAATATTGCTCCCTCTTCCTTAAAATATGGCTGCCTCTGGTTAAAACATTTAATTCCCTCCAGCTATAACATTTTGCTCCTTTTTGGCCAAAAATATTGCTCTTTCCAGCTAAAAATATTGCCCCTTTTTAGCCAAATTTAACATGTTGCTCCCTGTTGCTTAAAAATATATATATCAATCAGTCCATTACATGACACTTCTGTAATGATAAAAAGAAGATACATGTACGACTGAGGACAATCGTTAGACGATCATTTCCAAATAATAATTTAAAGATATTAGCATATCACATGGTGCAGTTGTAAAATGTATACTCATGACGTGAACAAATTCACAGTAAATCAAATTGGTAGTTTCAGTGACATAAAATTTAAGCTCCTTCATAATGTAAATTTCAAGCAGAAAAAATGTTTTAATATTATTTCCACTGGAACAAATTTAACAGAATGTTTCCCTTACGAAACAAATAGTATAGAATATTTGTTCTAATTTTTCTATTCCCAAATCTACTCTTTGGGAGTAAATAGTTTGATAACTCAAAAATTATTAACCTCTCCCACCCCAACCCCACCCCCACACCGAACAGGATGTCATTAGTGGATAACTGGTTCCTGGGTTTGGAAAGGCACATTTTGCCAAATTGTGTGTTCACAAACAGCTGTCCTGCATGACGTCATACATAGACGTCCATTCAATGATATTGATATCAATTTGTAGGAATTAATTTATTGCTTTCGAGGATAAACTTCTAATCTTGTTGCATTTCCGGTATTTTCCCCTCCTCCGAGTTCTTTCTTCCGTTTTACGAAGAACAACGTTAGTTTATATGTTGACCTAAAGATAGATCTAGGGAGGGATTTATTTTTTTTACCGTGTTTACTATAATCACGAATGAATCTCAAAGTAAAGCTGTCTCTTACATTGATTCAGTGCTGAAATCTTCTGTTATCTAAGGTAACACTTTCTTAAGGTCGTTAGCACTCTAGAAATTACATAATTCTTAGTGTACGTCGCCTTCAGAAGTGTATGAAAACAAACTTTCATCACAGACATTACAAGGTATCTGGAACTGAATGTTTCAAAATTAACAAACAAAAAACACGCCTATAACAAATTATTTTTAAATGTCAATTTGTTGATTTGCAGTTGAGGTTGATTAGTTGATTGTTGTCTGCTTAACGTCCAGTGGCATATATTTCATGCATATTCATGACGGAAGCATGTAACCAATTAATCTAATTAAAAATATGTATGTCTTTAAGTTGGCCAACTAGACTGCAGTTTGCTTTTTTATTGAATATTCAGTGGTAAATATTGCGTGCATTTTCAGGACGGAGACAGGGGCCTCGATGGCTAAGTGGTACAAGTAGTTCGACTATTACATCCCAGCTCCTTTGTTCTGAGCCGGATCACCCCTACTAGATCACCCCAGTTTGAGTTTCTTTGATATGCATGCTTTCCTTTGTTCTGTTACATTTTGGTGGGAATGCTAAATCCACTATAAAACTTATAATTAATTATACGGAAAAGACTACCTATCAAAATTCACGTAGAAAAAGCCAGTGTATATGCTGGCATTCGAAATCAAGACCTTTAGCATATCAAGCCACGACACCTTCCACTACACCAGGACGACTGGATACGAACTATCAGTAATTTAACATACTTAAAGGAAGCAAGATATTTTTATAAGTTGGGCGAGTTGGCAGTCCTGTATTCAGTGGGGTTTAAACCCTTTTCGTTAATAAAATGAGTTGCAAAACTGATTGTTCAATTTGATTTAACACTTTTTCAAATTGGGGCGAGTCGGTAAACAAGAGTGGGGCATTTTTTTTTTTATAAAGTGGCGATATAGTGTGGGACGATTGGCCAGTGGGGCGAGTTGACATTATTTGATATCTACTCATCGTATTCAGGTGTCATAAAGGGTATACATCATATAGTAGTATATAAAGTATATTATAAAGGTTGTGTGGCGTTCTAAACTAGATTTTATGAATTGTAAATGTTTTTTCGTCTAATCTAAAACAGCTGGGATGTAAAATAGTCATCCCATTCGGACTTGGTGTGTCAGTGTTAGATCACCCTCTGGCCTCCGGCCATCGGGGTGATCTTACACTGACACACCGCGTCCTCGTGGGATAACAATTAAGTAATCATTAGCCAGTCAACACTGACGTTTTAAGTCTAATCTTAATTGACTATGATAGTCATTATTCTTATCGAAGGTCGGTGATTTTTTCCGGGCATTCTGGCTTCCTCTACTAATTATAACAACTGGCCGCCACGAAAATGCCCAAAAGTGACGTTTAAAAGTGGCGTTAAAACACAAACAAACAATAATCAATCAGGACGGGACCTATTTGACATTATCCGCTTCTTTAAACTAGACTTACCCACTACGGTACATTGAGTAGTGTTATGCAATTTGCTTGCAGTCAATTAGCATTTGTTAGTCTATGTCCAGACTATTCAGTATTTGTTATTTACATATATAAAGTTACATTATACTGAATTTTCTTTAATAAAACAACTTCTGAACCGTACTGAATTGATTGCACGCGAATTGTCTTAACAGTATCGAATTGAATGCACGTGAGTTGTCTTAACAATATTGAATTGAATGCACGTGAATTGTCTTAAAAGTATCGAATTGAATGCACGTGAGTTGTCTTAACAGTATCGAATTGAATGCACGTGAGTTGTCTTAACAGTATCGAATTGAATGCACGTGAGTTGTCTTAACAGTATCGAATTAAATGCACGCGAACTGTCTTAACAGTATCGAATTGAATGCACGTGAGTTGTCTTAACAGTATCGAATTGAGTGCACGCGAACTGTCTTAACAGTATCGAATTGAATGCACGCGAACTGTATTAACAGTATCGAATTGAATGCACGCGAGTTGTCTTAACAGTATCGAATTGAATGCACGCGAGTTGTCTTAACAGTATCGAATTGAATGCACGCGAATTGTCTTAACAGTATCGAATTGAATGCACGTGAATTGTCTTAACAGTATCGAATTGAATGCACGGGAGTTGTCTTAACAGTATCGAATTGAATGCACGGGAGTTGTCTTAACAGTATCGAATTGAATGCACGGGAGTTGTCTTAACAGTATCGAATTGAATGCACGTGAGTTGTCTTAACAGTATCGAATTGAATGCACGTGAGTTGTCTTAACAGTATCGAATTGAATGCACGTGAGTTGTCTTAACAGTATCGAATTGAATGCACGTGAGTTGTCTTAACAGTATCGAATTGAATGCACGGGAGTTGTCTTAACAGTATCGAATTGAATGCACGTGAGTTGTCTTAACAGTATCGAATTGAATGCACGTGAGTTATCTTAACAGTATCGAATTGAATGCAGGTGAGTTGTCTTAACAGTATCGAATTGACTGCACGCAAAATATCTTAACAGTACTGAATTGTATGCACGCGAATTGTCTTAGCATAACCGAATTTGCCGCAGCTAGTATATAAGTCTGAACATTAAGTGAAAGACTGAACAAGTCTTGATAATTTATCTTCAGACTTTTTTTTATGTTGTTAAGATAAAAAATGACTTTTTAAAACTAAAATTCATTAACTATTGTAAATGAGTTTTGATTATTACAGTTTAAGACACTTAAAACATCGAACGGCTTAAGCTCGTCACTTAGTAATGAAAAAAAGATGACAAAAGGTACGCACTCACATATATACCCAAAACTGAATGGAACAACTCTTCAATAGTCCCAGTAAGCATTCAAAATGAAGACCCGTCATAATAAGTTAATGAGGATCGAAAAATCCTGCTTCAATCTATGTAAGAACGCAGCTGCGTTAATATCAACAGATCATAAATCATATCTGGCAAGGAAATCTAATAAACAAATTATTGTACTTAAACGAGAACATCCGATTCATTGGAGTGGTCTTATTTTTCTGTAGCTCTTTGTTAGGAAATATCTACATTCAGACTGCATGTTAACCTACACTTTGTATACGTGTTACGTACACATGTTACTCAGTTGCTTACGTTCATATATATTTTAAACAAATTGGTCATAAAATAAGAGTAAGGGGCATCCAATAAGAGCATTGAAATATGGGACAATAATTTGAACTCCAAAGAAAAACTTGATCATTTTTAAGCATTACATGAAAGTGCAGATCTATGTGTTATATTCTACGGTGGATGTATGTACCAACAGCCTCTGTTATAACCCTACCACTGGTGAATTTAGTTTAGTTTAAACATATTTATTTATAGTGGATTGGGAAACAAGTTTTGCAACTTATATTAATTCCTTTCCCACAATCTACAAGGATGTCTTTAACGTGCAAGAGATATGGCTCTCTCTTAACACGGGTCAGCCATTTATCGTCCCCTTCCGACGGACTATCATCGTTTCCTCAAGACCATACTCGCAAATGGTGTTAAGGGAGAGCCGAAAATTCAGTCCCTATCAGCTCTTATAACTCTAAGATGGTTATATTTGCATTAACAGCTCAGTTGTATCCCTATTTGGCTGGATGTTCCAAGCGCCTCTATTATAACCCTACGGTGGGTCTATGTCCCAAGCGGCTCTGTTATAACCATAAGGTGGCTGTATGTTCCAATTGTCTGTGGTATAACACTACGGTGGGTCTATGTTCTAAGCAGCTCTGTTATAACCCTACTGTTGGTTATATAGTTAAAATACAGGTAATTTTAAAGTACTAACAAAATAGTACCGAATATTAAAAGTAAATTTCCAGTACTACAGATTTTTAGTACAGAAATAGTACCTATGCAAAAGTAGCTGTGTATAATGTTTGGTCTTTTTATTATATGTTTGTTTTGTTTGTTGTAGTATTTTTTTTTTTTCTCTCCTGTGTTTTTTAAAGGCATAATAAAAACTAACATGCCATTAGTACTCAAAATATCAGACTCTTCATCTGATGCATTACAGATATTACTAAACTGAACGATGTATAAATAGCGTCATCTATCTTCCAATCCTAGGGAAAACACTCACAAAAACAAATCTTGTAACCATTAGTATTGTTATTTTATAAATAGAAACATTTTGAGACGAGCAATACTAAAAATACACAATGAAATTATTTTAAAAAAAAACTGCTATTCATCTTGAAATTCATTTCAATATAATTCAGGTATTGTTCATGTTCGTTTTTAATGTTTTATGAATAAAGATAATTTTAAAAGTGTAACTTTATCAATTGTAAATAAAATATATTAATTCTTATTTTATTGAAGTATTTAATATATTTACTGTTTTATCAATTTTTAATGTTTTGCGTACCAGTCTCGCGTTGGGTAAAATAATCCATCCTGTTCGAATAAACATTGATACTCATTGTACACAGACTTTCAAAAACTAATAATTTTTTCGGGGATTAACTTTTCCCAAATGATTTTGTTTAACTGCCAATAAAAGTATTTTGATTTTCGAGTATATTGTATGTTTTTTGCGCAGTCTATCTTAATAATTTACTACACTAACGACCTAAAAGTTGAGGTTATCAAACTTTCTGCTATGTAGAATGTCGTGAATTACAATATTTTGTCTGATGAGCGCATTATACCTGGTATAATAAATAGTTTCCTCCGCATGTTGTCCAATTAGCAGCAACATATTAAATAATGAAACAGTTTTTCATGTCTACTAGTGGGATTAGAAACCTTCCGAGAAGGGCTCGATATTCCGAATCTAAAGCTCTTTATAGTTTGTTTATTTTTGTCTATAATTGAGAAATTATTAAAAAGTATAAGGTTCCAACTCCCTCTGCTAAAAACTGACATGAGATAGATTTGGATATAAAATTTGTATGTCCCTTTTAAACTTATAGTCATATTGCTGTTTGCGTATCTTGATTTTCAAATATTTGGCTTTGAGCGTTCCTGATAAAGTTGAACTCCGAAAAGCGCTTCGGTCGCATAAAAACTATGAAGTGTTAATTTGTTTGTTTTCTAGATATATTAATGAAGTTATAGCAGTAACAGTAACGGCGATTGAAGTTTTTCACGACCTTGACTGGCTATACCGCCCTTGTACGGTCGGTAGTAATAGTAACAATTTAAGCGCATTATTTTGTGTGTGATAAAAGATCCGTGCACGTGATCAGATCCCCTCTAGGTTGTCAAATCAAAATCATCATATATATTTTTTTAACATCAAATTTTCTATCTGTGTATAAAGTTGCATTAGTGTATTTGTATTTTTAACAGATGAAATAATAAATAGTCTCACCCACAGTATTTAAAAGGATTTGTTCCATAAACTTGTAAGACTTGTCCATTACCTAAATTGTAAACCTGTAACCGAGCCTGTAACATTTACCACTGAATGGGGTGTTGCATCATGTGTCGTGATTACTGTATTATTTCACTGAAGGGACATAGAAGAAAAATATAGACTTTATTCAATAACAAGCTTGTCTCCTAACAAATCCATCATTACATGGTGACAGTGAAAAAAAGTTATTATGAAACTTTAAGAGTAAAAAAGTAAAAACCCCAGATACAATTTATATTTCTTTATGTGGTGACATTTAAACTGAAAATCGGTCAGTTTTCCCGCAGACAGACTATATATATGTGGTTAAATTCTATACTCTATTAGCAAAATACATAACAATACCTGTCCTCTGAAATTGAAACCAAGACGGGTTATTTTCTATTGTTGAAGCGCACAAAATCTATGCAGGATAGCATATAAAGACAATCAGGCAATATATGAATAAACAAAAATGGCCAATAAACGATATAATATTAACACCACTTCCCTTGGTCACCAAGTACTTATAGTTTTGTTAATTCATAATTTAAATACCAATGAAAATAAAACTGAAAAATTAAATCATATTTCAAATAATGAAACATTATTCCACAAGATGACGTAAAATATGACAGGACTTTTTACCACACACATCAGTTAGTGTGCGTTCGATGAGAAATCTTGTTCAGGAAATTGATGTGTTTTCATATTTATACATGTAGGAGGATTAACTGCATTATTGCAGGCAGTATATACATAAATTGCTATGTGATTATTCAGTGTAAACGTACATAGAACAGATATATTCGTCTTCTTGTACATTCTTTCCTTAGCAAAATTCTGTAAAATCACACTCATATTTCTACTTCTTTTTTTATTAACATATAGTGTTATATATCATCTTTATTTATCTATTTTACTCATTTTATAATTTATCGATCTTTTGATTAGTCCCGATGGTTGACTGGGATGTAGAAATATTGTCACCCGGACTTCTACAATACGCATAATCAAGAAGGATCCGTTTAGCACAGGATGTAAAAATACACAGTCACGCCCGGTCTGAATAGGGACTTATTTGTTTTAAGGATGATGCAAGCTGTCCATGCGGTAAAGAACACTTGTAGCAAACCAATATGTGAAGGGTCCATGTATGGACTGTTACAAAGCAAATAGATCTATATGTCCAAATCCACCATACATTGTTTTCCTAATGAATGGCAGTCTATATTCCGCACTTCTCGTCCCCGAACAGGGGTATGCTACTGTTGCCTTCAATAAATTGATAATGATAAGAAATCAGACGTACTAAGACAATTGCCCATAAATTGTAGCCCTTATAATTGAATGCAACTGTAAAATAACGTATTTTTTATTTGTACGTTTACATCAGTTTCAATTCGGGTACAGAAATATGGTCATCTATAGTCTTGTTCACTTGACAGAAAAACCAATGCTCACAATGTTCGTGAGGTATAAATACACTATCACGTTCAGTTACGATGGGACCGTTAAATCCGATACATTGTAAAGCCTCTCAAATAGTTGAGGGGGTCTGACCGTGACTCGTGGTATGACTAATGTTCTGTCCTTGTGCAACATGCCCTCGAAATATTAACCATAGAAACATATGCCAATTTATCTTTGTTTAAGTTAATGCAGCATAACATTATTTGCAAAAAAACTTGGGTCTCTGACTTTCGAGATCTCTTGATCTCATATCAATTTTCTATCTTAATTTTTAGGCTTTTTTTTAAATTCTTAACTTTACCCGTCAGGTAAAGACTGTTTGTTGTCCCTGCATGTGCAAAACTATATGTTGACAATGAGCTTGGTGTACTTTCTGTCATTGTAACCATTTAGTCTTGTCTTCAACAGTTTTACATAATACATACTGTTACAACTGTACTTTAAAGTTTAGATTTCCTACTTTAAGTCATATCTTTTTCAATATTTTGCCGTTAAATAAACACTTCTCCACGCCTAATATGTAAATAGTTGATTCTTTCAGACAGTTTGGTCCGATTTCCTAATGAAATCTAAATCTATTTTAGGTAAAGAGCAAATATAATAAATCGTCTTATCATTGAACACCGACTCTACGTCATCAGGTGAGGGGCATACAGATAAACACTCATTCTTTTAGTCACACCTTGGACCCCTTTTATTGTTTTGTGCACACAGCTTGATAAACAATACCGTTCCTGGACACGCCTTTCAAGTTGTTTATTATTTGTATAATTAATAGAATAAGAGAACATATAAATGACTATAGTCCACGTTGATGTTTAACTGTTTCCATGAGAAATAATCCTTGCGATCTGACCACTAATCCCAGAAATATTCCAAGACTGGCTGTCTTGATATTAATTATAACAATTGCTGGTTACGTAAGTACATGCTGGCATTTTAGCATTTTTCCAGTGGAATTACGTGATGTAAGTTTATCGGGGACAAATGTAATTTTTGGGATAATAAACTTCTACACTGAAAGGTAATATTGTTCAAACTTTAGAAATTAATGAAAATTAATATAAAAGATTCGATCAATTGTTTTATCGCCGCTACGGCTTTTGACAACTTATATATTACAACTGTTTATTAGAATATAATTTGTATCGCGTTGATATAACTCTCTATTCGTAAAATCTGTCGCTCTCTCCCTCTCTCTCGCGCTCTCTCTCTCTCTCAACCAACTCTTTTAACTCTAATTATCTCCCTCTCTCTCTTTTCTTAATCCTTCCCTCACTCTCTCCCATAATAACCTCTCGCTTTACTCTAATTTCTCTCACCAGTGTTTTTCTCCATCTCTAATCTAAATCAATAATCTTTCTCTGTCTCTCCTAATATCACACCCTCTCTCTCTCTCTTTCTTTCTTTCCTTGTATAATTCTTCTCTCACTCTCTCAGTCTCAAATAATAACCCGCCTCTTTAGCAATTTACTCTAATTTATTCTTTCTGTCTTCATCTTTCTATCTCATAAATCACCTCTTTCCCTCTTGTATATTGGTATATCTGATGAGTTTATATATTCATAAAGTTGAGTAACATTTCGGCAATTCTTTGTACGCATAACCTTTCAAGTTAATAGAATAATGCGGTTAAAACCGCAAACGTAAATGCCATGTATCGAGTTCAATTCATTTCAACGAATCATTAATTGACTCCTTAACCTCTAATAAAGACTTCAAGATAGTTAAATAAACAGTAAATGACTTTAAAAGTATAGTTAAAAACATTCTTTGGTTGTCAGGTAGCTTTAAATAGTATTTGACTTGTAGTAACACACTCCTTGTACAGACAATTTACAATACTTATCAAACGGTACGAATATTATATTGTTACACAGATATCAGGGTCTTGATTAGCCACTCAGAACTTGTTACACAGATATCAGGGTCTTGATTAGCCAATCAGAACTTGTTTAAGCAAACGCTGAAGTAGTTTTAAGCAATTAAAGTAGAAATTAATTTTTGAGCCATAATTTTCAAAAAATGCTTCTGTCTAATGCCTTTCGATTGACCCATACATAGGTATTTACTGAAAATTCTGAAATGATTGCGAGGTATAATTTTATTAAGGCGAATAATGCTACTGGGTGAGTATTGCAATAATAAAATCTCGTAATCTGATAATAAATGCTTGCTATAATTTCTGAATTTACATCGGCCTTTTTGTTCTGTTATTTCTACATTTATCTTAGAGAAGGGAAAATACGTCTAAATTAGGACAAATTAAAATTTATAATTCAAAGTATTCATTTAGATAAATTGCATGATGATGTTAAAACGAAAAGATGCTTTAGTTAGGTTAAGGAGTTTTTAGACACATTCTCCATTTCCATCTCAACTTTATTAGATGTTAGATGAAATGTTAAATATGAAGTTATATAGACCTTCTCTACTCTTTTCAACTTAACTTTAGAAATAACGTATTCCTTCTCTACTCTGTGGAATGCATGACTTCTTCATTTTATTGGTTAGTTAACTCCGAGTACGATAATCGTACTCGAAAGTTTTATGACTACAAATATGAGATGCTTGGATCCGGTTAAAGTCAATTCGGAATTATCAATTTGACTATAACATCCTACCGAACACACAATAACATGTTTTGCATCAGCAAATTCTAAAGGAATTTCGTGACAATTTTATCAAGAACACATTAACAGTTTAGCATGTAAGTCATAGCTAAATATAGCTACAATGCGTTAAAGAAAGGTATTATGAAAATATGACGGATTGTTTCTGCAGTTCAGCAACTATTACGTCATTTGTGCAAACAAAACTGTATTTTCGATCTTGAAGTCTTCTTTTAATGATGTAATCACGTTTGTTTCAACTTCAAATGTTTTCTTATAGATTTAAAAGAGAGTTTAGTTCGGCCTTAATTCTTTGTCTTACTGGATACATTTCTCGTGTTGTAACCACAACATCATTAAATTATGTTTTGGTTACTTCTCCTTGGAATTTGATTTTTGAAATAATACAGTTTGATATGTTCCATTGATATTGTTGTCCATCGGAAAATTTTAAAGATGGCTGGTTAACTAGTTCAAACTACTTTTGGGCACGTGGTGGAAGAATTTCAGATTTACAATAATTTTCTTCTTTTTTAAAAGCAAATATCAATTTTCAAGATTAATTGATGGACTAACAATCTCGTTTCTATATCTGTTCCAACGTCTCACTTGGCCACATACAATTGTATACGGATTGCTAGAATGTCAGACAGTCGCTTTTGCGGTTTTACTGCTCAAATTTGTTTCAATCTTATCTATTCGTATACAGATAGCGTTCCGTCCAAACACCATTACAATAATACACCTTGGATCTCAACTTTCAACAACAAGTCTTAACAATAATTATTTTAATCACTTCATTGAAATTTGTGATCATGCTTTGTGATATATTATGGTCCTATTTTTTTTTTTGGTAATTATATTAAAAAAAACAAAACCAAATATTCCATCACACCTGTACATCGTATATACTACCTTCGTCTTAGTTTTTACAATTTATCATGATCTGTTTTTCAATTGTTGTAAATACTCTAGATGTAATTGTGCGGAAATAATACATTAATGGGGTTATCGTAACCGCTATTACGATACAATCTGTCAAATAAGGTCAATTTAACAAAACAGGAATCTCTAAACCGTTAAAGTGCATGATGTGTCGATAAAATTATGGTACGAGTATGTGTGAGAAGTTATGAGATAACAAACAATTAACTTCAAAAGGACAAGACATGCGTCAAAATACACGAACACAAGTGGAGTAATGAAAGATGGCATTACTACAACTCAATAGTGAAGGCATGGCGCTACGCCTCATAATAGTGAAGGCAACGCCCCTCAATAGTGAAGGCAATGCGCTACGACTCAATAGGGAAGGCAAGACGCTCTACGTCTCAATATAAGAGGCATGGCGCTATGTCTTAATAGTGAAGGCTGAGCGCTATATCTCATTAGTTGCTGCGCTACAAAAGCAAAGTCAAGGCATTGTTCACTGTTTCAGTCCATCGTACATGTATGTATACTTGTTTATCATAGACTCTTTATCCATAATGATTATCCATCTACAAAGCCCCCCCTCCCCCAAACATACACACACACACGTTCCCCCTCCACATTTCACCCTCGCTCTCTCCCATCCAAAAGAAAAATGCAGAGTTTAATATGTGTCTTTGCAGCAACGGCATATATATATTTATATATAGATATATTTATTCAGCATTGCTGAATTGAATCGAAGAAAGCATCGGTTACTGTATCATTAGTTTCCAAATTCCAAACTTGCCCAGTAAAATCTATATTTTTCTTGAAAATCACGTCCCATCGGGTCCAATTAGCTGTTCACTCTATGACGAAATAAATATACCAGTCATTAAATCTTGAACTTGAAGTGAAGTGCCTGTTTTGGGGACTTTCTGTTAATGCCTCACTAACATGAAGTTGAATATCTTAATAAAAGCGCTTATATTTTATTTTATGTTTTGCAAAGCGCATAGATATTTAGTTTATCTTGAACAAAACACTAGGATCCCTTAGATTGCAGTAAATAAAATTGGTCACAAAAATAATTCGATCAAACTGTGACAATAATAAAGAGCAGTACTAATTTTATAGATAAAAGTACATGATATTCGATAGAAGTATGTCGGTTGTATCACGAGGGACAGTCTACGGATTGTGTCTCTTATATTTAATATGATTTTATTACACTAAACAAACTAGCTACTGTTCCATTTGAAATAGTTTTGCTCTTATGTTAATATCACAGAACATGTACTGTTTTGTTAAGAGATGGTTGAATATTTGTATTTGTTTTCAGTCAATATAAATTCTGGCTGATATCTTAATGTCAAGACGTAAATTGATATCTGTGTAGTCTTTTATTTAAATGTGTATTTAGCTAGACAGTTTAAATGATAAAAAGTTTTCTTTATATTAAATTCATAAATTTAATATTTTGTAGACTTGTCGACCTTTTAATGCAGAGAGATTCCAAAAATTGATAATTCTTTTGATATTAAAAATATATATCCAAACATTCTTTTCCCTACTTTCAGACGATACAAATTATTGGGCGATAGTATATGTTACTATTGCAATCTTTTATAACGACTATTGTACGCTCGAAAATCAAAGTATTGGATATAGTTTACACATTAGGCACTGGTTCTCGGCGGCTAATGGTCTAAAGTAATTCATCTACAGTGATCATTAGCCTAAAATTTCGTAGAATATGTTGAATTGTATTAAATGGGTTAATAATACAACAGTTTATCCTTATGTCCACCGGAATGGAAACAAAATCTAAATTTCTAGAATTTACAATGCTTACAAAGACTTAAGCGTATAGAACAACGCACGTATTCAAACGTTTATGTATATATAAATATATATGTCTGAAAATTACAACCAACAGTGTAAGAGTTAGATTTTCATTCTGAATTTTTTTGTCCGTCCCTCCGCACGACTCTAACTCGCACCTTTTATATAGCAATCTCTATAATACTTTATAATTCTATCAAAATGTTATATTTTGAATCAGTTGACTTTTCTGACGGGATAATGTGCATTTTGTCTAGACCAATGTAACCGTACAAAAATGCTTACATGATAATACCCACAACCTATAAGTAAATAGTTTAATCGCTGCAACATGCATAATTCACAGTTACATAATGGAAAAGGGCTCTGTCATGTTCAACTTTTAATAATTTAATTGTATAAATGAACTTTTAATTCTATTTTATTTTTCGATATTCAAATGTAAAAGGTTTCTTCACACGGTAATGTGACAGTGTCCCCGTCTCCTTCGGAGAGTCTGTAAACCATCTGTTAATAAATATCCTTATCACTGTCTGGATGTGACCAAATAAGACCACTTACCTAACTCATATAACTACCGAAAAAATATGTAATAAAAATCATTTTGGTATATCGTATTATAACATAACATTGTTACTGTTGTAAGTCTTTTTGTAATTGTGAATATTCTGTATAATATGACACCAACCAATTGTTCCCGTCGTGTAATTAGTATGAATTAAAGGTATGAAGAAGCATATTTTTACCTGTTAAACCATCGGCTTTGATAGTACAAGTACATCGTATGTATCAAACCGTGTATGTAGTATATATAGATCATTTAACAGAGTATAGTGTTCACTAAATTACTGTAATTTTGCAATTGGAGATAGTCTAAGAGATTACATTTAGGTAAAATGTTTAACAATCAGTGTGTGGTCCTAAAAAATCTTATTTTCTTTCAATAAAGAAAACGGAGTAATTCTGATGATCAAAATGGACATTCGCCAAAGTGAGCTGTCAGTCATAATTGATCCCACCTATTTGCTATGAGTAATATTTGTCGATCGACAACAGTATCTTAGCCGCTGTATAACATAATACAAGAGAGATATATAATTATTTGACCCATAACGAGCAAGGATGCTTCGCGAGGTTGTTAGCGAAAGTATTATCTGTATTTCTTTGAACACGTGTTTCCATTCTCTATGAGATTGGAATAACTGGAAGATTATTCTGTGCGACATTATGAATTCTAGGAATAATGTTTTACTTTTATTTGCACGGTTTCCATGTGATTATGTACCACAAAGAACAATCAATTCTAATGAACTACAAGCATCATCAACGACCCTATACATGTTCTGTATTTCCTGACTTACTAACAGGCTTTGTTCTTCTTACAGGAACAGGGCAATTTGTGGATAAATAATTCCGTTAGCTACACGTGTATCAAAACCTACGTAGTTAACCACGCTACTGATTGGAGACGTTGTCACCTGCTGGGGATACGGAAGCGACGTAAGTTATCCAATGCAAATTACGGAACATAATTTATACAAAACGAAATAAATTTTGACTTGTAATCATGTGATATGAAGGATATTTATTCCTTGTGGCTGTAAAATTTAAGCAGAGTTTGGATGTCCTACCATGGCTAAATGGTCTGTACTATTCCATCAAACTATCTTTGTTGTGCATATTATATGGATAGTCCGACCTGTTACGTCTGAAAAGTTTTTCCAATACAGGGACCACAGAGACCAAAATTATTATCTGAAACAAGCCAATGAAAATAAGAATGAAGTTCAAGATGAAGTACAAGCAGAGGTAAGAAATATTTGTCTTATGTAATCAGTATATTCTTAAGTTATTCCATGTCTTGTCCCACATAATCAGTGTGGTATTCTGTTGTAGTCAATTGTTGTTTTACACTCAATGTCATTGGATTTTTTCTTCTGTATTATGCTTTTTTACAACTATATATCACTGTTGATTATAATTATTATAGTTCACTGTTGCTTTATTGGTATGTTATATAAAAAAAAACTGCAATGCCTGTCTTCTTTTGCGTAAAAAGTACCACGTCTGTAAATATTTTCATAAACAAAATTTGAGTAAAAACAACTTTTTTCAAGAGAGGTCATATTAGACATTCAGTTTACATGTTAATCGTTATTAAAGATTCATGTTTTTCGACGCACCACCCAAAAGTTAACAGGGAAATTTTTTAATTCGTGTTCCTTGTACTACATACGTCTACCATTGATAAAAACATACCTTGTAACAAGAATAACAATTGTACAAAATTGTTTTTATTGTTCTCAATATAACTTGTATCATGACGGTATCTAAATGTAATGTTAAATTTAGGCTCTTTAATCGCGTAGACATGAGTTGGCATTAACACAGAGTTAAACCCCGATAACTTATGAATTTATTAGTCTAAGATTAATTCCTAAATCTGTTTGTAATTAAACACGTACAATTATCACACCATGATAATTATACGCAAACTTAATGGTAAGATTACTATCTATAAAAACAAGATGGAGTCAAAGCTGATTTTTTAATCCAAACATAAGCCAAACCAGTGAAAACACGTCTGGGATATCTACAACGCAATCATAGATTTTTTTTGAAAGGGTTAACATAACATGTTTTTTGTTTTTGTTGTTGTTGGGTTTTTTTCTTCATTGTATTATACCCTGATCTCCAGTTATTCATTTTAACGTATACATCGAATGTCTGCTTCTACAAAGTCTAGCTATCATTTTTATCCACAAACTTGACCCCTCATACCGCCAAACAACAGAAACCAATGCTATCACCTAGAGTTTAATAGAACTGTATATTGAGGATTAATCATTTTATTATTCTTTCAAATCTTAAAGAAACATTAAAGATGAAGAACAGGAATAGAATTCACCTGTTGTATATTTTATATACTCTATCAGCCTATACCATCGATCAGACGGTGACATAAACTTAAAGAATGTCATCGCAAAAACTTGGCCACGTTTTATAATGCAGTATGACTAGCAATTATAGTCCAACAAATTGACCGTTATTTAAACTTCACTTCACAGTCTTCAGGAATTAAGTGGCCCGTTTTAAATAAGTGCTAGGAGTGAAGCATATTTGATTTTCACAAATAAATACTTGTGTCTGATCTTAAAGAGTATCAGTTTATAAGACGTTATCTGTTCAACTGTTTATTTAAGCATGTCTTCAGATTATTTAGGACGTTTTTATGAAGATCTTTTGTTAAAAGTTTTGATTTATTTCTCAATAAACTTAAGGACATTATGTACGTTTACTCATTTAAAACGTTCGATTTAACTGACATAGTTTTGAATGGAATAAAACATTTCACTATAGCTGTATATTGTCTATGTGTAAAATAAACATCAGCATGTAATGCATGTCTGTGTAAAAAATATGTACATTAGAAACCCAAATAAAGCATGTATATAAATATACATTTGCATTGTATATAAATAAATGATTCATAGTAAGGTAGTTTTAGGCAGTAGATATTAAAGGCGTGGGAAAGATATAGGCTTTTATGGCTACTCTTCACACTATAATTTATGTGTAGTTATCTTAGCAGACAATAAAAACTGATTTTGAAGGAACCGCCCTAGACCTATACAGTTGTCAAATAACGCTGCTGTACTTCGTCCATTGACATCAATTATATGTTCACCTCGTAAGCTTGTAATAGTGGCAACTGGACGTTCAACATACATTCAATAATATAAGTACATCTGCACATAATAAATAAGCTAAATTATTGTGTATTGTCGTATTGTTGAATATTCATTACTTTGAGTCATCTCTTTATTTTCAAATCTTTTATTTGACATAGACTCTTGTAAGCCTCCTTGTATAGTTTAGAACTTTTATTTAATACTAATCTGTTCAAAATTAATCTTGATCACATTTGTAAGCTCTTTTTATTGTTAATCTTCATTCAATTCATCATAGTGCACTTTTTTTCATTTTCTATTTTTTATTTTCATTTAAAATCCCATGTTTCTTTAAACCAGGTAGACCCCTGCACATAATGAAACTTTAAGATTCAGTTTTGGATTAATTTTTAAATCTTTATCTTTGATCTTTTTCCTTATAATAATACATGATTGACGGGGTGTATTCTTAGATGTAAAGTTATGGAATATTATTGAAAGAACACGTGCAAAAATTAATAGAAAATGTTCATCTACCTAAAGAGACAATTTAATATTTTTATGGTGATTTTCATATTATATTTGTTATGAACGACAGTTTAAATCAGTTGGGGCAGAGTGAATGAAGGGTATCAAAGCATTGCATATACAGACGTTCCCTTCGATAGCAAGCGAGGCGAGTACACCTTTAAATGAAAGCACAGCATGTAATCAAAAACACAGCAGAAGGAAACATTTAATCCGTTTTACTAAATCGTATCCCATAAACTCCTTAATATCCCTCATTCAAGTGAACATTTAAATGATCTGCTTGTATTCTTGAAATAATTATAAAGTTTAATATCTTTCATTACTGTACATTGAGTGTAGTGTTACACATTTTAATACATTACATAAGTGAACCACTGCGATAGCTGGTCTTAATAAGTACACCTTAATTTTCTCTCTAGACCACCAAAGATTTCGTTTATATTACTTATTGCAAAGATGTGACTTTCAATTTCGTGTATACATATATACATACGATATGAATTGTTATTATAGGATATGAGAAAACAAAATATAGCAATATTGAAAAGAAAAAAAATAGCAGATAAGATCTCAGACTGTGTCATAAGAATTATGATTCTTTTATAAAAAGATGGTAAAATACTAACATTTCTAAAAAAAACAACATATTATAGAATTTTGCTCAGAATAAATACTAACAGATAAAAGGCGACAAACTTGAAAGGTAAATACTCCCTCATTATAAAAAAATAAGATAAAGAACGTTTCCGTTTATTGACACTTAGTTCAGGATTTCTCCACGTTCATATATAAGAAATAATTATGTGAACAAACAAAATACAAGTATTTCGTATATTTCACATGATTTAGTCTCAATGTCTTACGGAAATAGTAGACTTACTGTTGTGTGTTAATGTAGGTCTTATAACGGACGCATTAATTTGTTTATTCGGTAAGAAAAAAAAATATGATAATATAGAACACGTAAGTAGGCCAAGAACATTGTTACTATAAGTATATCATTACATATTATATGCTATACATGTACCGATTACACACGAAAATACTGCATCAAATATTCCGGTGAAGGCCAGAGAAGATTATGGAGCGATGACAAATAGTCCACAAAACGCTACTCAGAAAATCGAAGAGAACACATACTTCACCAATAGTCGGAGGTGAACTCTGGTCAATGCTAAACGAGAGTCGGTAGCTCTAGCTCCACTAATGACACCCGTTAGTTACAACACGCGTCGTTAATTAAATGTCTAAGAAAATGTTTGTTTCTGAGACGAACAACAATTGCATTCTTTGGAAACATTTATCTTGAAAACAATCTCCATGGCACAAGTATAAAATTTCAATCCTGGTATCTATGATGTATTCATTCTCAACCATATTTTGCAACCTAACTTAAATGTAGATATAAATTAGCAAAGCTTACGAAATCACATATATAACTATCTATAAAACTGTATACCCACCTGAAGTCTGACAACATCTCACCATTCTATGATATAGTGGTAAAAATGATAAGATGCCAGAAGCTTCGATGTGATAGTTATTCTTTGGCATCATCAACTCTATGTAGAAAAAAATACCAGTCAAAAAGTCGTATAAACTAGACAGAAACTTAAACCGAGAAGGAACATGCATTCCAAAGGTCACGTACTGGGGAATAAATAGTAATTATATTTGATGATGATCGAAGTCATGTTTGATTAATACTTTTCTTGCTAGATCTTAAGCAGATGACCCCGTATACATCAATGGATGCAGACTTTAAGCTTGACCCGCCCATTGTTTTAATTATATTTTTCGACGTTTTCTTATCGCTTCATTACAATCTATGCATTTCCTAGTCATCAATCTAACACCTATATCTATAGTTTGATAGATGTTGTCTGAGGCATTTGTTTTTCATCACGTATTTCTGATATTCAACATGTTTTCATGTGCAACAGTACTGTTAGTTTTGTTGATTTTACCTATATATTTGACCACTGCACATGTGGTTTACCATTAAACAATTTAGTACTAATGTAATTCTTATCATTCCTTTGTTGAGAAACTGTACACAAAAGATGCCTTCTCTACTTCACTAAACTCTGTGTTAAATATACAGTAACCTTGATGGTAAAGCTACATTTATTAGGCGGAGGAAATATGGTAAATTGTAATGCACAGACACCGGTTGTTTGGGATTTATAGAAAGTGTTTCTTATTTAAAAAAAAAATGTTATGCTCCTTTATACATACAATCTCTCTCATTTATATTAAAAAGAAATCATTCGAAGCTAAAAGTAAGGAAGAAGATACCTGAGGGGCATTCAAACTCACTAGTCGAAAATAAAATGACAACTTCATAGATAAAAAATACAAACTGACAAACAATAGTACGTTAATTCCCTTTACATTCATTTCTTATTTGGGGAATCAGCAGTTTGACAACTAAAAAGTGAAAACATGTTTACCGGTAGTTCAAAATGTATGCATATAAAAAAGAAGATGTGGTATGATTGCCAATGAGACAACTCTCCACAAGAGACTAAAATGACACAGACATTAATTAACAACTATAGGTCCCCGTACGGCCTTCAACAATGAGCAAAGCCCATACCGCATAGTCAGCAGCATCTCTCTCATTTCATACATTTCCAGTGACCAATAGATATACCCCAGACATTTTAAAATCGGATTCGTACTCTTTTTTTTTTTAAGCAAAATAAACATGTCCAGTATACCTGCGTCAGGTTTTACTTTTAAAAGATTAGAAAACCACATACCAAAATCTTCTAACGTTTACTGCTTTGATTTTCATTATTATGTTATAGACTATGCCTGGTCTGAAATGTGCATGTAATATTTGCCGTTGGATTTTAACCATCTATCAATCAAGCAGTAAATCTTATTCTTGGTTGATCTCTTCATACTTGTTCCCCTCTAAAATCATAAACAAATCAAGATATATTTATCTACCTCCCTTCATTTGATAGTGTTCATTTTATACGTAGAATATCTACAGTACGGTGTTCATTTTATCAAACTGTTTACAATTGAATAAGTACGTATTACGCAACCTGTTAAATGGTAGTACGTCTGCTAAACAAATCTAAAATTCATCGCTAGCTTTACCAGAGTGCATACCACAGACAAAAACATATATAACATGTGTTCTTTGTTTTGTTTATGATTGCTTCTTATGCAGTATAAGAATTTTCTATATCTATATTACAGATGCAACTTGAAAAATATGGATACCTGCGGTGCAAAGTAGGTCGACGCAGACGGCGGTCGGTGGATACACCGACACACAATAGTTTTAATGTTTTTGAGGGAAATGGGAGAAGTTGTAGTGAGGACGAAATTAAAACTGCAATCAAAGAATATCAAAAGAAATATAAATTACCTGAAACAGGTGTAGTAGATGAAGAAACAAGAAAGTTCATGAGCACTTCAAGGTGCGGGAACTCGGATAGTGCCGACAACCCTGACATTGAACCAGTCGACGTTACTGATCTGGTTCCTATTGAAGTTGTTAATCCTCCTCCGAGTAAAAAACGGTGGAAAAGAACAGCCAAAAATACAGTATTATATAACTTATTGTTTCCTCAATTAACTGAAAGTAGTGTGAAGATATCTGGTAAAAGAAGAACTAAATTCCTTTTAAATCATATTCAAAAAATAAAAAATGAAGATCCAATATGGCTGCGACCAAAGAGACACAAAAGATTTGTTAACATTCATATCAATGAAACGGGACTGAATGGTGAAAAAATAAGAGATGGTCAAAAATTCACAAAAACGGATATTCGATGGCGATTATTAGAGACTGGTTTCAGCACAAGAATACCTTTGGAAGATCAAAGAGCAAGTCTTAATATGGCATTCCGTATGTGGAGTGAGGTCATTCCTCTCAACTTCGAAGAGGATGTATCTGGTGATATAAAAGTCGTAGATATAGAAATAGCATTTGGACGAGGTGAGAATTGTTTTGTATTCATAGGTGGTTTGAAATTATTCGACTACCTTTATGATTAACTGCCCTCTACCACTATTTGATTTATAAATCAGAATCAAATCTGAAATTCTGTTTTTTTTGTTGTTGGTTAATTTACTGATGAGCATAAATGTATCCACGTGGCATTATGTCTCTGACAACATGGTACATCAAGGGAACCGATAAACATATCGCACGAAAGTAGAGAGGATGTCCTTATCGAATTTACATTTAATGTCTACCGGGTTCTGTAGGGATTCGTGTTGCTCAGTCGTATGTTGCCTATGTTCTATTTTGTAGACTGTTGTTTGTCCTTTGATCGTTTTACTTTTGTTTTTTGAATTGAAAATTGTTGTTTTTGTACTTAAAGGTTTGTATATCCCTTTTCTTATATTTCCCATCTTTTTACGAGTATTCTAGGGATGTTTCCTGCAGCTAAACACACATGGTTTGTCTTTTATTTTGTCCATATTGTATGCTTTTATTGGACCAAGGATGTTCGATTGCCAACTTTGTATCTTCTGTTCCTTTTTGCAATTGTCCGAAACAGTACACCTCTATTTTTCCGGTAGTTAGAGGAATTGATTACTAAAACCAGTCAACAGTCTAGGCAATTAGTTGTTGGTTATAATGGTATATTATATTTTTCCGTTTTACAAAATAGGAGAGTACATAAATATTCCTCGTAAAAAACACTTTTTTATCGTTTGTTAGTGTTTATATTGTTAACTGTCTTCTCTGTTGCTTGTATCGTTTGTTAGTGTTTATATTGTTAACTGTCTTCTCTGTTGCTTGTATCGTTTGTTAGTGTTATATTGTTAACTGTCTTCTCTGTTGCTTGTATCGTTTATTAGTGTTTATATTGTTTACTGTCTTCTCTGTTTCTTGTATCGTTTGTTAGTGTGTATATTGTTAACTGTCTTCTCTGTTGCTTGTATCGTTTTTTAGAGTTTATATTGTTAACTGTCTTCTCTGTTGCTTGTATCGTTTGTTAGTGTTTATATTGTTAACTGTCTTCTCTGTTGCTTGTATCGTTTGTTAGTGTTTATATTGTTAACTGTCTTCTCTGTTGCTTGTATCGTTTGTTAGTGTTTATATTGTTAACTGTCTTCTCTGTTACTTGTATCGTTTGTTAGTGTTTATATTGTTAACTGTCTTCTCTGTTGCTTGTATCGTTTGTTAGTGTTTATATTGTTAACTGTCTTCTCTGTTGCTTGTATCGTTTGTTATTGTTTGTATTGTTAACTGTCTTCTCTGTTGCTTGTATCGTTTGTTAGTATTTATATTCTTAACTGTCTTCTCTGTTGCTTGTATCGTTTGTTAGTGTTTATATTGTTAACAGTTACTGTCTTCTCTGTTGCTTGTATCCTTTGAAAGTGTTTATATTGTTAACTGTCTTTTCTGTTGCTTGCATCGTTTGTTAGTGTTTATATTGTTAATTGTCTTCTCTGTTGCTTTCATCGTTTGTTAGTGTTTATATTGTTAACTGTCTTCTTTGTTGCTTGCATCGTTTGTTAGTGTTTATATTGTTAACTGTCTTCTCTGTTGCTTTCATCGTTTGCTAGTGTTTATATTGTTAACTGTCTTCTCTGTTGCTTGTATCGTTTGTTAGTGTTTATATTGTTAACTGTCTTCTCTGTTGCTTGTATCGATTGTTAGTGTTTATATTGTTAACTGTCTTCTCTGTTGCTTGTATCGTTTGTAAGTGTTTATAGTGTTAACCGTCTTCTCTGTTGCTTGTATCGTTTGTAAGTGTTTATATTGTTAACCGTCTTCTCTGTTGCTTGTATCGTTTGTTAGTGTTTATATTGTTAACTGTCTTCTCTGTTGCTTCATGTTAAACAATCAACAATCAATCAATAATTTCAAGGTTTTAATTTAGCTTCATTTGACATGTTTGTCCAGTTCTTGTTAAATGTCAGACGAAATATCTTAATCTCAGACAAAAACAGATCGATCTTGGTCAATTTTCTATCTCCTCGTGCCTGCTACGTATAATCATAACGTTAATACTTCTGGTCAATCTTCTATCTATCTCTCGTGCCTGCTACGTTTAATCATAACGTTTATCCAGGAGGTCTGGAATTTTAATACAATTATCATTAAGCTGATAAAATATAATTATATAATGAAACAAATAATAACGGTTTTTCAAGGTTTTCAGACTGTTGTTTAATTCGGTTACTATGCCAGTCTACTAGACTCGTAGTACACTATACATATAATGTAATTAAATGTGAAATATTGCATTAATATTGGATATTTTGCTGTTTACATGAAAGCTTGTTTGTAGATAGTTCCGTATCAATCAAATTTGATTACGAAAAATGGTTTGTAGTTATATGATTGAGTATGGAGATGGTCGGCAATTATCACTCGGTTGCTGTCCGGAAAATTACGTCATTTAGCTCTGCAGTTTAATTAGAATCCATTTTGACAAATATTTCATCTTAAAATCAGCTGATTTATGAGTTTTTAGATTGCATTTTGTATGAAAACACAGAGGTCGCGTCTTTTCTGCAAATTGATATTAAGATTTGAAGGAATTTTCAGTCAACTTTTATGATTCATTTTCTGTTATAAATTGTTATATTACATTTTCAAATTATATCATCAAACTCTTGTCAAAGAGGTAATAAAGCGAGAACTACAGACATTTCTTTACTTTATCTGAAGACGCACCAGAATGTGAAAACGTTTATCGATAGTTTCCAAATATTAAACTAGCATTGTTTTCTATTATCATGCCAATAGTTTATATTGTTTTAAATACTTCTGTGTTCTTCTGACGCCACGGTTCTAGCCAATGCCATTTGAAACATTTTCATTTTACCAATTTGAAAAGCCTTCTAAGATAGTCTCTCTATAATGGATATATTCGAAACCTTGATCTTTTTTTGTCTATGACTCAAACCTTTCTTAGATATATCAACTTGTATTGATTGATGAAGTGAACATCAATCTCCTGACTTTTTGTTGATACGAAAACATGTAATCGGATTTATTTATGCATAGAAACATTTCAATAATGTCGGTTGTGAAATGCATTTTCTTAATTTCGAAAGTAAACTAGTTGCACTGTTTTACATTCTTAAATTGTCTTGTTTGACGTTTGAACAGCGTTATACTGCTGTTGCCTTTGATTATTTTTGGCTACATACATATGTATTTTGCATTCGGATATTTTTCTTCGATAAAGAATACGGATATATACATCAGGTGTCTGATGTTGATGCTGTTGCACAAGTTCTGTCTTTTTAAACAAAGGTTACTATGTCATCATTTTATTTATCTATAAAAATTAAGATTCGATTTAGTTTTACAACATAGAGAAGGGTGTAGATCACTAGACTTATTTCTTCGACTTTGACACTTTGTGGCAAGGGTTATAGTATTACCTATGTACAGCTTCCCGTCCTTCTGTCTAAATTTTGCCTTTACAGATATGCACACACAATAAAGAGATGGACAAGTTGTCATTTTTCTGTTGTTGGTTTATTTTGGATGCTACTGGTTTTACTTTTATATTTGTCTGAACGATCCATCCATAATCATCTGTTTTTGGGGTTTATTCGGATCCAACTGGTTTCACTCTTTTATTTGTCTTCGTAAACCACTTGCTCTCGTTTGTTCGTAATTGATTGTTAAATAAAATTTAGTTAACCATTCTAATATTTTACAGGATCACATCAAAATTGTGAGAGAAAATTTGATGGTAATGGCGGTGAGATTGCCCATTCTAGAGAAAACGGTAGAGACGTTGTACATTTCGACGATGAAGAGGATTATAAATCTATAGAATCAATTACAAAAGAAAAAGATGGGATTTATCTATTACGTGTAGCTGTTCATGAAATAGGACATGTGTTGGGACTATCTCATTCTAGCCAGATCACATCTATCATGTACGCTATTTATCATCAGAGTCATGTTAATCCAGATAAAGAATTTGAGCTAACCTGGGATGATAGGAAAGCAGTACAAAAAGCTTATGGTAACGAATTTTTGATTTTTTTTTTTAAATTATCGTCAAGTTATATATTACATATCGTTTATTCCTCTTATGGCTGATGTAGTTCAATTGGTTTTGGTTTGTGACCTGGATTTGCTTTCGCTAAACCGATTTATGTTCAGGATTTATGACTTCCGAACAGCGGTATATTACTGTTGCCTTTATTAATCCTGCTTTAAATTTTTCTTCAATCCAATTGCTTGCTTCTAGCAAATATTTAAGTGTGTACTGAGCATTGTTCAGTGATTCTAGCAATATTGAAGATTTTCAATTTCAAGTTGATTTTCCTTTTTGACATTTTACACTTGTATACCATGTATGCTGATCGAAAACATTGAAATATTACGGGTTATTTTCAACTGGGCATACTTTTGCTTTGTTTGATTTAGCACACAGTTTTTTGTATGTTTGGTTACCAATGTTCTTCATCATACTGTTTATCTTTGAGCGTCATTGGTGAATCTTGTACAGACACATCACTCATCGGGGGTTATGCATCAAATAAGTGGTATCTTTGATAAAATTTCTACCGTAATTTTTTTTTATTTTGCTTTGTTCTGATTTGTGTTTTGTGTGTGTTTGTTTCTTTTCCTTTACACAGTTTAAGGAATTTGACATATTTTACATTGTCAGAGATTGATGTAAAAATATATTGTAATTATGTATTAATGGCTGATGTTTATAGCCTCCCTTTTAACATATGCACTTCTAATCAAGCATGATAGGCAGTTCCCGTTCCATTACCGACACACATCATGTTGATTATTAACCAATGATACCATTTCCAACATTCGAATTATGACAATTTATCGGATATCACAAATTATCAGAAATGTCTGCAGGTAATACATGCAGCATGCGCATCAGACAATGTTCACCCCTCTGGAGCACTGGATGAACACTTATGGAGTTTGGATGTTACATTGATGCTGGTGATCTCTCTCAGGGTTGTCTAATACTGTCCTATTCTGCTCTTTTCCGTAGGACCCCGTCAATTCATATAATAACATGTTCTTAATATCAAACTAATGAAATAGGTGCACTGTCGTACTTCATATTGTGGTCATAATTGAGTGGTTTCATGTGAATTTTTATCACTTTGTGACGTCATAGCCAGTAAAAATGCTGATTAGTACGTGTCTGCAACGGGGGGACTTTATGATTAATTTACAAAAAATAGGTTACTCATTTATTTGAATTATTTATCAATTTAAAACCTGAAGCTTTAATCTTTTAAAGATTGAAATGTACTCATATTAATTTATTATCGTATCTTGATTGATCTGTTATAAAAATACGAACATGTGAATAAAATGTGATAAAATTGTTTAATGTTCAAACCCTGCTAAAACATTCACTGCATGCAACTTACCACAATATGAAAGCTAATAGATTATACTGATTGTTCTTATTATAAATAATGAAATTTTTAAAACACAAATTTTAAATAAATATAAACAATAAGATACCTAGAAGACAATAGAATAAAACTACATACCAAATTAAGATTGAGAATAAATCAACGAGACTGAACAAGCTCGTTAAAGATATAAGGTAATACTTTGTGACTATATAAGCAAGTTTAGTCTCCATAGAATCCATCAGTCGCACTTAAAATAAAACAGTAAGAACGTCAAATACACATATGTATACGAGGTTAATTTGAAAACCTCTCTTTTATAAACAGTTCATATACAAAAATTACCATATCTCCTGAAATCATCTTCCGCTGAAGGATAAGACGTTCCTTCAACTAGAAGCACCACTTCTGTTGCACATGGCATACTAAATCTGTTTGTTAAAAAACAGAAAAAAGAATGACATATTAAACTAATCAATACATTCTATAATAGTCCATACAATATCTCTTTCGAAGAGATGACAAGCGTTATAATTAAGAACCCTTGGTCATCGGTTTTTGTTCGTGATCAGAAAACCCCTGTCAGTGAAATTGTGATATGAAACGCCACTATGAGATATATTCCCAATGTAGCTTTGCTTCTAAAAGATGAATGCATGGCAGTTCACAATGGTAAAAGTATGCTTCTCAACCAACCCTCGGTATTAATAGTTATAGTTACATATATATGTAAGTAAAGACATGGAACAGACCATTTATTATCATTCACAAAGTGGAAGGCAAAGTTAAAAAAAAAGGAATACGCTAGTGTTTCTTCTTCTTCTATATGCAAACTCTTCCTTATATATATACAGGAAACTGCCAGTAAGAAAAGGGGCACATTTGGTTCCCGTATGGGTGTTTACTTTCTGATAGACAAACAAACAAACAAAAACATGCTGGCGATTACTTAACTACGCCGTTTTCATAAATTTGTTTCACAGTGTTTTCTTATAACTGACTAGAACACACCCGTGATATCGCGGGTCCGTGACTGAATTAAAGTATATAACTATGCGCAAGCCTTATTTTAGTATTAGTATTGTTATCTGATAAAGTCATGCCGATTATAAGATACACAGTTTTCTCTGCTTTCAAATCTTTCTGTTTGAACCCGTCGAACTGGAACTTATCAATTATTGGTAATATTAATTATTTGGAAAACAAAAGGTCCAGGAATGGAGTATTTTTTAATCAGCAGCATTGTCCTATATTAGTTATAAATGAAGTTGAATTCTTTGATTCGCTATTTTACGTCATGCCCGCTAACAAATTGAAAACTGTACCTCTACGCCTTATTTTTAGTCCAGATTTTTAGTATTCGTATTGTTATCTTAGAAAGTCTTACTGATTAAAAAACTACAGTATTAAGGTAACAATTTGACAATTTAGTAGTCAGAGGCGGATTTAGGGGGGGGGGGCAGGGGGCCCGGGCCCCCCCTTTTTGGAAAAAAATTGGTTGCTTATATAGGGAATCACTGAAGCGTGACTGGAGCGGGCCCCCTCTTAGGTCAGTCAGTGGGCCCCCACTTATGAAAATTTCTGGATCCGCCACTGGTAGTGTCAATCCTGTGATTATGACCCGTGTATATAGCATATTAATCCTGAATACATCGTTTGGTGGTGTGCCTGTCAGATGCGGAACGTACAGATAAGGTAATATGTAACAGGTGAATATACTATTGGTATCGGTATCGAACTCGACTCGGAACTTCTTAATTATTGGCAATATTAATTACGTGGAAAACAAAAGGGCCTTGAGTGGTGTAATTTTTAATCTACACCTTTGTACTATATTAGTTATATATAAAGTTGAATTCTTTGATTCGTCGTTATTACGTGATGACGGCTGACAAATTGGACCTCGTAATTTTAGTATTATAGATATGATTATCCTAAACAAAACTTTCGACTTAAGTTAACAAATATATCCCACAATTTCAAATCATTTTGTATTGCACAAATTGTTGCATTCCAAATCTGAGTAGAATTTCCACCAGGGAAGTGGAAGCACCTCATCAGCAGATCCTGTTAAATGTCCGAAAATCGACACAAAAGCGTCAACCCTAAATTTCTAACAATTATATGTTCATAAAGGCTTTCGTTATGAAATCTACTTGGAACACATAATGATGCTAGATACACAACACACAAAAGGGAGATATGTTGATTTGAAGCATCACCACATGTACCCTTTCTCATAAAAGAAATGTAAAAATAAAATCATTTAATTGTATAGTTTTAAATGTTTTTTCTTGGAACACACGTTCTTTTTTTTAATCCTCAATTATTATGTAGTAAACAGCTACTGTCAGTGACAATGAAACGTCCATTATGCTATTACATGTGAGGCTGAGGGACACACATCAACTATAAGAGGAAAACTTTTTTATGTTAAGTGTTAAAGAATTAACGATAAAATGACACCAATCGAATAGATTATTATCCTAAAAATTACGTCTGGAAACAAATTGCGACTTTGAAGGGAAAAAAATTGTCCATATAATATACCAACCTTTATGTAGCTACTAAAGGTCTGGCATCTTCATTTCCTGAAAATACAGAAACACATCAGTTTTAAAATTAATAGGAAAAGATAATATATGTGGAATGTTTCTGACACTGGACAAAGGTTCTTATGTGCTTTTGTGTGGACTTCCATCGGTATAGCATGCTTTCTTGGAGAGTTGTCTCATTGGCGCACATACCACATCTTCTCATTTACATTTCTTACATATTTATATCGACTTTTGTATTTCAATGTAGATAACGTGAGGCAGTAAGAAGTACAACGATTTTAATTATTGAAAAGGAAAAATAGAGAACAAATATTTTCATATCCAAAAGCACAAGGGGCCAATTCATATTCTTACTCCATTTAACAAGCTGTCTGGGAAGTAACTTGATTTCATACATTTAAACAATATTATGTTCTTCACAACATTAGGTTAGTTATGTGTTGACAAGTACGACAACTTAAAATGAATTGGTATCCCACTAATAAAATGTTAATTGAAAAAGTTCATCCATTAATCGATTTACGGAAACTAAAGGCGAATCTGATACCATTCAGAAAGTGAAAACATACAAAATCATAAATCATCCCAAGATTTCAATCTTTAACGTTTCATATGTGGACATTTTAAAACATTTGTCGCCTGCTACGTTATTGATGAAGTCAAACACTAATACTTGTGGGTGTTCATTTAAGATCATTCGAACTTACGAATAATGAAATCCATTCATCTTTTTCATTGAATGAATATGATATTAATCGAGAAGATAGTATAAGTAAATGGATGTTATTTTAAATGGCAGGTCGGAAAATAACTTTGAAACGTACAGACAATTTCATATCATTTAAATGGCAATAATACATAAGAGCTGAGGAAATCGTTCAGTTGTTAAAAATGAACTGTTAATGAGCCACTTCCCATATTTAATTGAAAACAGGAATGGTTCGTTATGACACCATCATGGCAATGTTTCTTCGTTTCAAATAAATTAAAAGCCGGATATCAGTTGAACAATTGCTTCCCATCCTTTTGTGAGCGGGATAAATTAATGATCTATATAAGTGACATGAAAATCCCGAATTTCTCGTATTGAACAATCAAAAATATTTGTTTTGTAATTTTTGCGTTGTAATATTACAGATTATGAACTTTCATAAGTTTCTGCTCATCATTTGCGTCGTCCTTTCAAATATTCAAATTTACATACTCCTATTAATAGTAAAGAATAAATATAAAAAGGTTCCATTTTCCTGTAAAAAAAAAATAAAACACAAAGAATGGTTCGTTATGACACCATCATGGCAATGTTTCTTCGTTTCAAATAAAAAAAGCCGGATTTCATTTGAACAATTGCTTCCCATCCTTTATATTTAATGATATTGAATAGCGGTATACTACTGTTGCCTTTATTTCGATATGCAAAATATTTTTGATTTTTTTTTATGGGGATGGTTACGAAAGTGTCTGAATTATAAAATGGTTTTCAAAACAAAAACAACAGGAAGTCAGGTTGATTTCTTATATCACAGTCTCATACTAGTATAAAGAAAAGAGAAAAAAACAAACTATCATTATATTAATGCATTTATAACATGACGTAGAACTATATGTTGAATGAAATTTCAAAAGACATTTAACATTGAAATATACCTTGACATTATATATATATTACAATATATGTCATCAAGAATAGAGCTCAGAATTGATGATTGTTTGTAAAAACAATTACAGGAAAACGGAATAGAATATTGAACCTTTAATATTTAATAAATACCATAAATAGGAGTATGTATTTAGGCACATTCAACCCTTTATCTCTGATTTCTTTTACTTTAAACAGGAGTGTGTAGAGGCAAATTCAACACAATATTCGACTGGGTAAGGAAAACACCTAGTAATGGACTTATATACAATACCTACTTCTTCAGAAGTAATCAATATTGGATGTATGAAAATCACGCTAATCGTACTCGATATGGTGATCCATTATACGTTGCCCAGGAGTGGAAAGGTGTGCCAGATAATGTCGATGGATACCTCCATGTGTGGTACTTTGCTGGAACTCGAATTATTGACGATACATACTTCCTTAAAGGTATTTAATATTGCATGCACTATATATAAAGGAGATATGGGCTATGCGTTTAAGGTCAATGAAATATGATAATAAACATTGGAATCCAGTTGTATTTTGTAGATATCAAATATAATATAATGCAGATGTGTTTGTAGTTTAAAAGCATCGCCCTGGTAATGGCGTTTTCGGGAACTGATTGCCCAGTCAAATGAACTTGTACATTTCCCGGAATTTTAAATGCATAACAATTATTTTAAGCTAACTGTTGGATATCGCTCTTTAACAATGTTTTATTAAGAGTAAGTTACTGTTCGCAAGATTAGTTTCTGATCCTTAATTATGATATTGCTTAGAAATCAAATATATGCGAGGGAATATTGTATCCATTTATCTCTGAAACACGAAACAAGCGAAAATTTTCCAAATCATTAGTATGAACCAACATTACTTATGATCAATCTTTTTCGTTTCATACAGTTAGAATTATGTTATTTGATTGTTATTGTCTTTCTGTTTAAGGTGAAGATTACTTCCTTTATAACAGTGAAGAAGATAAAGTATATGATGGTGGTACTGGAAAAATCAGTGAAAAATTTGGACCAAAAAAAGGTCAAGATATAGGCGTTCCGGACAATTTAGATACAGCTTACTTTGATAAGCGAGATAAAAATATATATTTCTTCAAAGGGGATACTGTAAGTCAAAAGTATATCAAAACAATATATACACCACACTATCCTAAATATTGAAATATAATTACTTTTAAAAGAATTGAAACATTAAGTTCATTTAAACGATACTTAAAAAGGAACTTCATCATGACAGCCTGCATACATTCTACTTTTCTTGTTGATGAATTATCACATAATTATGTATAACAGGATTTTTAATTGGCCTGTGTATTATTGATGGAATTGGAAGTGCTCACTTTAGAACGCCAGAGTTGTTTCCAGTTTGGATGAGTGTTTTTGTTTTCCTTTCTGTGTTTGATTACTTTTCCAATATGACAGATCTTACTCTTTCTTTCCTTTTTCGTATTAGAACGAATTATCCGGTCACATCTTTATATTTTGTTAAAACCTCTTTGACATAAATTATATTAATTCAGGCGTTAAAATAGTACATGTTTATGGCAATAGTACAGACAGGAAGGAATGTGACGGTTAACTTTGATAATTTATTCTTATGAAATCTTTTCTTGTCATTGTTTCAAATTCACAAACATTGACTTTAGGATTAGTTTTGAAGTCTTTGACATTATTCAAAGCAGCAATGGGTATTTGCTCAAAAACTTCAATCCGTTGCTTACACTCAAGCTTCCCTTTCTTTTGAAGTTATTTAAATGTAAATCCTTTTATTTGTAGAAGTAGAAAAATCTCTTTGAAAAGGCTTTTAAGAATGCAATCGTAGAGATATAACTTATCAACGACTTTAACGTTCAAACTGTCTAAAAACTGGCAAATTTTCAATGTAGTTTACCATAGCAGAATTGTTAGGTTCATTTTATTACTCATTCTTTTTGTTGAAATTTTCCCATTGATGTCCTTGAAAATCCGATTGATGCCCTTGAAATTTGTTTTTGTTATTTATGTATGTCGCAAATTTGTGCAAGTTTGCAGGTTTAAAAAGATGGGTTATTATTGTTGCCAGACATAACATTGAGGACACTTTTCAATTAATCTTAAAAGTATCCATGCTGAGGACCCTTCCCATTCACAATGTTTTGAAACATTAAAAAAGTTATTTCTTTAACAGGTCAATAGTGCCATTTCAATACATATATAAATTACTTTTCTTGAGTATCAAATAATCACATATTGATTTTGGCTTTCTCTCGGATTTTATGATTCATGTACCGATTGCAACTGAAGATCTACATTGCATATAAGACTGTGTGACAAATTAAGAACTTAAACATACGAATTCCCTGTGAAGTATGACTGTTTTCATTGTATGAGCGTTGTATTAATTACACTTTTAAAATACACGTCTATAGATATAAACTGTCGCATGCAGCATCGTCGTATTTACTTCAAAATTGATTTCCTCTCATGAATTCGTTATGCGGGAACTCAGTTTGCTTTACAAGGATCATAGTAAGAATCGTATACATATGATTTTTATGAAACGTATAAACAAAATACTGTTCAGTCGGTATATTCAATTTGAAATATCTTTTTCTTTGTAGGTTTATGTTTACGACCCTACTGATGAAGAAGATGAAACAAAAGGTTGCTGCTTACGAATTAGAAAAATTTGGGAAGAATTCCCTCCACTTGATGGAGAACGTCAAATTGAAGGTGATTTAGACGCAGTATATTACTCTTACAATGACACAACTGTTTACTTTTTTAAAGGAGAAGACGTTTGGAAAAATGAATTATTTCATCCGAGGCAAAAGCAAATCAAAAACGGGGTGAAATATGTGGGAAACTGGTTTGCACATTGGTACGATATTTGTGACGTACGACCAACATTTAGTAATTTTGAAATCCCATCAAATAGCCATGTGTGATTATGTTTTTGTTTTCAATGTCAAGGTCATTCCAGAAGAAGACATGTTGTATTTCTATCAACTTTTTACTTGTCAGTGGGGAAGACATAGCTTGCTTGTAATACAAGTTGCTTCTCTGTGATTATGTAATAAGAAGTGACATGTAACACAGTTTGTAAAGGTATACAAAGACAACACTTGATTAATGAGTGTTTGTATGTGTGTGTGCTCCATCGATTACAGGAGAAACATTTCAAATAACACAAGAGTAATATTGGACCAACAGTCAATAGTGTCCTTAAGATACTGAAACATTCCCTTCATTGATTTATCCGTATATATGTCTATATTACAAACTGCTTTTGTGATTACTGTGAAGACGTTTCATGCGATTAAACTGTGATAACCTTTATATATATATAATGTGAAATATTTATAAGCATTTTTGTCATTTTCGTAACATTCTATGATTGTTGTATTCTAATATATATGTGTGTAGTACAATGTTGCCATATCATGCAGTGGAATGATACGTCAGATTGTTTGACCAGAGAACACATGTTACTCAATAATTTAAATATGTTTAAGCCCTCTGTTGGTTTGACCAGAGACCACATGTTACTACATTATTTAGATATGTTTTAGCCCTCTGTTGGTTTGACCAGAGACCACATGTTACTACATTATTTAGATATGTTTAAGCCCTCTGTTGGTTTGACCAGAGACCACATGTTACTACATTATTTAGATATGTTTAAGCCCTCTGTTGGTTTCCTTGTTGTTTGGCCACAGAACACATGTTACTACATAATTTAGATATGTTTAAGCCCTCTATTGGTTTGACCAGAGAACACATGTTACTCAATAATTTAGATATGTTTAAGCCCTCTATTGGTTTGACCAGAGAACACATGTTACTACATAATTTAGATATGTTTAAGCCCTCTGTTGGTTTGACCAGAGAACACATGTTACTACATATTAATTTTAGATATGTTTAAGCCCTCTGTTGGTTTCCTTGTACAACCTTTTTGTTTAGATTGGAACTCGAAATGTATCGTGCATTCATTATCACATTCAAAATAATAAACGTTAATAGCAATAACAATGGATGATAATTGGTTTCCTTTGTAACGAAATGTTGTTAAATTACATGCAAGTTAAGAAAATATCATGCGAAATGAAATAGAAACCAGCTTATACATTTTGACTGCGTTTTGGGCTAGATTTACGATATCACTTACATTGTAGATCAATTTCTATTCTTTTAATACCAAGAAAAATTAATGAATATTACGAATTTTTGTTTCCAATCAAATTATCAAATTCAGATGATGTGCAAACTCTTTACGACTTGAATAATATACAGATCTAGAAAGAAAAAAACAAATAACCACAAATTAAAGTATTTTCCTTTGTAATTATTCTATACTGGATGGGCTTTTGTTTTAAATGATTATAATCAATTGATTTGACAGTATACAAGACTATGTAGTGGATGAAGATAGACGAAAACACTCCACTGCCGGTACCTAGATATATTTTGGCAAAGAATTACACATGAGATTTAATCAATTGTTCTGGTGAAGATAAATGTATGTTATTTTTTTATTGACAAGTGAAAACTGCTGTGTTAATAATTTGTTCGTGTCATTTTAGGTAAACCACTAAGATTATATCATTCTTTTATTTTACAATGGCGACCAAATGGATAATTGAACTCTTGAGTCCACATAAATTTTGTTCAAATGCTAAACTAAACAGGCAATTTTTACCCTTGTGAATTACATGTTAAATTTTAAAAATATTTGAATGTTAACATATGTAAAGTGAGATTTATTTCTATCAGGTTGCAATGTTCTGGGTCATTTACACATTATTTTGTTTACCAACTTCAACATCAATTAAATACCAAAAAATATCGAAACAAAAGTGTTGGTGAATCAAAGACCTAGGGGTAAAGCACTAACAAAACAAGTCTATGGACAAAACAATGGGACGAATACCAGCAGTTTTGAGGTTCTCGTGTTAGACTGAAACAATTACCTTATTTACTGAATAACGTAAAGCTCCATATAAATACAGCTTTAGCTGAGGCTTATGATCGAATTTCAATAAGAACAAAATAAAATGTTTGTCTACTTTGGGTTTTACTGACCAGTTTGCGCGTATTAAATATGATTATCATTCTTTACAAAGTTAAACAAGGGTTACTATTTAGAAATAATTTCCCTATACTGAATATAGCTTGAGTATATTGTGTTTATTCGGTTGTTGATATTTGATTTGATGATGTACACATTTTGGATGATTATTTGTAGTACGTAGAAGTAACTTTAGTTCCCGTCCGTTGTAAATATTTACTAATTTACCAAACTGTGCAATATCTCATGCCGTTACAGCTTCCATTTTTGTAATTATTCTCATCTTCACAACAGTGATTTGATTACTATCAATGCATCATAATTTTGAAAAGAAAATATATTATTATATTCTAACCATTTTTATATGAGGCATTTTTATAGTTTGCTGAACTCTAGTTTAGATCATAGTTTCCCCATAAACTAATTGATAGTAGCTAAACACTGTTGTGACGTTGATGGTATGTTATCATTCGTTATGTTTTGAGATTATATTTTTCGTACTTTGTATAATAATTGTGTTTTATTTATATCATTTGTTACGTAAAGATCAAAATATTTGTATTTATTTTAAACAGATAGTCGTATGCGTCAGTTGTGTCTCGCTGTGACTTTTTTACATGTCAATGTTAAACACTTGTGAGATGGTGACTATCTCATAGATTCGACTTACAGTTTTTTTTTTGCAAACATAATTTTTTATAATCAATAATTCTTTATAGCTAAGAGAAAAAAAAAGATAAGACATCGTATAGTCTACACTGAAAAAGAATAAATAAACAAACGACTCGTAGAATCCTTTTTTTAATTAGCAAATTTAAGTGAACAGTAGACAGTAGAAAGGGGACATAACTCTTATATTAAGGTATTTTTAATGCAGATCAAGAGAAAGAAATTTTGTTTTGAATTACCAGTTATCTGATTTAAATTCATTTGTTATTTTTTCTTACAATGATAAGTTTCTCTTGTTCATTATGAAATCTAACAATTAAATACGAACATGCAAACAGAAACATTTTGAAATATCACATTTATGCAAATGGCTTTCAGTTGTATTTCTAATGACGTTTCAGTTGTATTTCTAATGACGTTAATTTGACATGTATTCCTTCAGTAGTCAACTAAATATTTATCAAAGACACCAGAGGTGTAGACAAACTGATTGATTGAAAGAATATGTGTACTAAATATTTATCAAAGACACCAGAGGTGTAGACAAACTGATTGATTGAAAGAATATGTGTACTAAGAAGCACTATCTGGTTTTGACTGTAAGACTTTTACTTTAAAATTATTACGTCTTGTAATATGATTGTCCTTTAATTTTCTTTTTAAGTTATGTAAAACACTTTAGTTTATAGGGTGTCTGGTTTATGTTTAGCCTTAATGGGGCGGTGAATCATGCTGAAAAGGTATCTTTTTATCCATTTTTGGACCCAAAAATACTGGATAGGCACACACGAATTTATCGCTTTCCTTTGGTGCCAAATTTAAACCTCTTCTACAAAACTTATGAATTCCGCCATTGCATAGCTCTTTTTATTCTGAAGTAGACGATACAGAAAATTTGGTTTTCACCTAGTAAACCTATCCAGTTTCACTAAAGTGTATCGCACTGAAAACATCAATTGTTTTCTACATAATCGTTTTAATACAGCATTAAAATAATTGCTTTTGAGAAGACACGCTGGTCTTACGCCAATATTACTTTATTCTATAGACTTTAAAACTTTACTATGAACAAAAACTGTCCAAGAGACGACATCTGTTGATTCTGTAAAGTCTATGTTGTTCTAGGAATGTAGAAAACTTAAACTTTTTCACATTTCAAAGTACAAAAGTAAAAGTTCAGAACATCAAAAATGTTCCTAGATAAATATTTGCCTGCTAAAATAATGTTATTCCCTATTGACTAGGATAAAATGTTTGCTTTAATCAGGTGTTACACAACTACTTTTGCATAGGTACTATTTCTGTACTAAAAATCTGTAGTACTGGATATTTACTTTTAATATTCAGTACTGTTTTGTTACATTAAAATTATTGTAATATTTAGGTACCTGTTTTTTTACAGTACTTAATTTGTACTTGAAATTTAGGTACTACAGATTTTTGGTTACTATCGTTACATTTTCAGCATTTTGAAAGTTTTTCTATTTGAAATCTCTTAAAATTATGATTTTCAAACATGGAATATTGTATTATTTCTGTACCAAAATATTTAGTACAAATCAAGTACTGTAAAATACAAGTATTTTTAAAGTAAAGAAATAGTATTAAATATTAAAAATAAATTTCCAGTACTACATATTTTTAGTACAGATATAGTACATATGCAAAATTAGCTGTGTATAAATAAGATATTTCTGCGAGGCACAAAACAAATTATGAATTTCAAATTTCCGATCTGCTATTTCCTTACCTATTCCTCTCTAGTTTATGTACGTTGAATATTTATTGACGATACTGCAAGCAGGGTTAAGATTCTAATTAAATCGTAAAATTGATGCCAACTTGAAGTGAGAGATAGTACACTTTTCTTATAATTTAATACTGCAAGTTAGAAAGTTGAATTTATTTGAATTTTACATCTTCTACGTTACGTGTTTCTCTTGATAAATCAAGATTTTAATGGTACAACAACAAGATTTTATTTTGTTTGTGAATATTTAGGGAAATTTTGTAAAACATCATTATCTATGACTGTATGTAAGCTAAACTTTGACGTTTGACAAACAAGAAATGAAAACGGTATGTCACATTGAATATGATATTTTATGGTAATCTCTAACTTGTATCCTGGCTTCGTGTATAAGAATACTCTGTCAGTACGAGATCTATTGTTAATCATAAATGAAATTAGTTCTGAAAATGTTCAGATCGTTTAAAAAATCATCCTTATTTAATGTATTTTGGAAGGAAACTAGACTGTTGTTTGATTGGCCGTGTCAGAATCTAAAGCAATTTGGGAAATGTCATTGTTCGTACCCTAAACTGACAATAGAGTCACGTCAGTGGTTGAATTTCCATTGTTTATGACGTGATTAGTCTATCACAATGCGTGTACGCTTCCGATAAATTAAACTCGAAATACAATAGATTCTGACAGGCGAATTACAACAGTTACGATTTCACTTACAAGGAAAACAAACCTTATGATATGTACAGACAATACACCATTAGACGTATCAAGTCTTTTAAGGCAGAATTGTATCAAATGGCATGCCTAAAAAGAAGAGCTTGTATCTAAAGATGCAGCTTTGTTATCTTGTTAATACAATAAAATTTAGTAAAAACTGAAAAGTGAGTTTTTATTATTGATTAGGGGGGGGAGGGGGTATGTTCAAGAAGAGGACAAAACAAAATTTGAATCACGATTTTCCCAATATACCTTAAAATATTATATTTTGAACACTGAGAGCAGTATGGTCGGATCAGGGTAAAAAATTCTATATTTTATCTTCGCTATACCACATTGTTTCGGAGCCCATGTGTTTTTCCCTGATTCCTTTGTTAAGTATTGTTGCTCAATCTTTTGCTTTCTGTGGTGTCGTGTGAATTAAAGACTTTCTGGTTTTCTTCTGTCTTTTCTTTAACTTTTGGTGTTTAGCCATTCTTCCTCCCACACTTGTTTTTTCTCTTCTTTCGATAAACATCTGTTTATATGATTTCCTCAACTCTTTATCTACAACAACCACCGAGAGTGCAAACGTTAACAGTAAAATAAATTATATGAATTTTAAGCGAGTGTTCAGTAAAGTTGTGAACTTTATTGTTCTAAATATAGAGCTTAATAATGATCATCATCAACTTACCGAAATGTTAAGAATACATATGATTCCATGGTATAACTTTAACATTAACACAAGATAGATGTTTGCATATTTTCTATAGCTTATACAAACAATGTGAAGAGAAGTAATGAGTGGATATAACAAACAAATTAGCCAAAATATACACACCATGACAACAAACATCTCCTACTACATTCAATCGGACATTTAGAATGTTGATGGCGTCAATATGTGGTCATGACCATACCTGATCTATTTTCATGCCACTAGATTCAATCGGACATTGAGAATGTTGATGGCGTCAATGTGTGGTCATTACCATACCTGATCTACTTTCATGTCACTAGATTCAATCGGACATTTAGAATGTTAATGGCGTCAATATGTGGTCATGACCATACCTGATCTAATTTCATGGCACTAGACGATAAATGAGAAAATCAACCACTCTTTCATACTAAGTTTAAATTGTTAGTGTAAGTAACAGGTACAGCAGTTAAATGCATCCGAGACGCAACGTCACAGAATTGATACAACTAGAGATCGGGATTACAATGCACAATTTTTTTTTTAAGGAAGAAACCAAATTTAGAAAACTTACAGATGGGAAAAACGACACATTACTTTCCAAAGAAAAGTGAAAAAAACGGACATTCAAACGCATATTAAAGTCAAAATCAAACTGCCAACGCCATGGCATAAAAAGAAGAAAAAGACAAAAAGACAAAAAGAACCAAAAGACAAAAAACAGCATACAAAACACAACATATAAAGTTAAAGACTGCGCAACACGCACCAACAAAATAACCGGTAAAATAAATAAAAAAATATTAAGATTTGAAGGTTGATGTTGCTTAACTCTGACAATAAAAACTACGAAGAAAGTCATTTCACAATAAATTGACCTATTTATTAAGATCGAGATAATTATTGAACAGTTTCATAATCTGGTCATCATGCAAAACTTGCACAGTCTGAATAAAAAAATCTTATGATCAGAAACAAGCTTTTGCCTAAGTTTGGTAGAAATCCAGGATAGTTTAAGAACATTATAAAAATTTTAAAAACTTAAACCAGAGAGTGAATGTTTTGTTTCTGGCAAAAAAACTAAGTCCATTTATAAGTAAAGTACGGAAAAGTGGAAATTTATTTTTACAAAATTTTCGTCTTGATACTATCTTATGATCATAAACAAGCTTCTGTCCAAGTTTGGTACAAATCAAGGATAGTTTATGAAAGTTATTAAAATTTTAAAAACTTTAACCACAGAGTGAATGTAATGTTTCCTCGCAGAAAAACTAAGTCCATTTATAAGTAAAATACGGAAAAGTGGAAATTTATTTTTACAAAATTTTCTTCTTGATACTATCTTATGATCATAAACATGCTTCTGACCAAGTTTGGTACAAATCAAGGATAGTTTATGAAAGTTATTAAAATTTTAAAAACTTTAACCACAGGGTGAATGTAATGTTTCCTCGCAGAAAAACTAAGTCCATTTATAAGTAAAATACGGAAAAGTGGAAATTTATTTTTACAAAATTTTCTTCTTGATACTATCTTATGATCATAAACAAGCTTCTGTTCAAGTTTGGTACAAATCAAGGATAGTTTATATAAAAGTTATTAAAATTTTAAAAACTTTAACCACAGAGTGAATGTAATGTTTCCTCGCAGAAAAACTAAGTCCATTTATAAGTAAAATACGGAAAAGTGGAAATTTATTTTTACAAAATTTTCTTCTTGATACTATCTTATGATCATAAACAAGCTTCTGTTCAAGTTTGGTACAAATCAAGGATAGTTTATATAAAAGTTATTAAAATTTTAAAAACTTTAACCACAGAGTGAATGTAATGTTTCCTCGCAGAATAACTAAGTCCATTTATAAGTAAAATACGGAAAAGTGGAAATTTATTTTTTACAAAATTTTCTTCTTGATACTATCTTATGATCATAAACAAGCTTCTGTCCAAGTTTGGTACAAATCAAGGATAGTTTATGAAAGATATTAAAATTTTAAAAACTTTAACTACAGAGTGTATGTTATGTTTCCTCGCAGAAAAACTAAGTCCATTTATAAGTAAAATACGGGAAAAATGGAATTTTATTTTTACAAAATTTACTTCTGGATACTTTCTTATGATCATAAACAAGCTTCTGTCCAAGTTTGGTAGAAATTCAGTATAGTTTAAGAAAGTTATTAAAATTTCAAAAACTTTAACCACAAAGTGAATATTTGTGGACGCCGACGACGGAATGTAGGATCGCTTAGTCTCGCTTTTTCGACTAAAGTCGAAGGCTCGACAAAAATGAACGGTTTATAACAAAAATTGCACAAATAACTTGCATGCACAATTATGCCATGTTTTTGTCATTGATTTTGGGATGGTTCTAATCTTTTTGTGTTATCATGGTTTTGTATTCATCTAAGGATTATTCGATACATTGATAGTTCTTTGTGATATAATCACTTCCATTCTTTTGTAGACCTTTCTCTGTTCTCAGTAAAACACGCTATACAATATTCACTTTTACAAACCAATTCCTTTGGACACCGTTCTATAGAGATATTTAAGTTTTAGGAAAACAGTTTTTACTGCATTATTGTAACATATATCAATAAAAAGAGTTAAGGGCCAACATGGTTCAATATTTACGAGTTGTCATTTGAGAACGTCTGTAACACTAGTTACGGTGCCTTATTTTTATGCCTAAATTTTGAATAAATACACTTTTCAAGAAAACTGTTACTGAGCCATGTATGATCAATGTCGGACAGAGTTATTCATTGCTCTGTAGATGTGTTTTCTTAGTGGTCAGAAAAAAATAGTTGTTTGTCTATACTATAATGGTCTTGTTTGTTCATTCACTTGTCTTGTTTGTTAATTCACTTGTCTTGTTTGTTCATTCACTTGTCTTGTTTGTTCATTCACTTGTCTTGTCTGTTGGTATACTTGTATTGTCTGATGCTACACTTCTGTTGGTACATTTGTCTTGTTTGTCCTTTCAATTGTCTTGTCTGTTGGTACTCTTGTCTTGTCTAATGGTACACTTGTCTTTTCTGTTTGTACACTTGTCTTGTCTGTTGTTACACTTGTCTTGTCTGTTGGTACACTTTTCCTATCTGTTGGTACACTTGTCTTGTCTGTTGGTAAACTTGTCTTATCTGTTGGTACACTTATCTTGTCTCATGGTACACTTGCCTTGTCTGTTGAAACACTTCTGTTTGTACACTTGTCTTGTTTGTTGATACACTTGTCTTGTCTATTGGTTCATTTGTCTTATCTGTTAGTACACTTGTCTTGTCTGTTGAAACATTTCTGTTGGTATATTTGTATTGTCTGTTGATGCATTTGTCTTGTCTGTTGGTACACTTGTCTTATCTGTTGGTACACTTGTCTTATATGTTGGTACACTTGTCTTTCCTGTTAGAACACTGGTCCTGTCTGTTGGTACACTTATCTTATCTAATGGTACACTTGTCTTATATGTTGGTACACTTGTCTTTCCTGTTAGTACACTGGTCCTGTCTGTTGGTACACTTGTCTTGTTTGTTTGTACACTTGTCTTGTCTGTTGGTTCACTTGTCGTATCTGTTAGTACACTTGTCTTGTCTGTTGAAACATTTCTGTTGGTATATTTGATATTGTCTGTTGATACATTTGCCTTGTCTGTTGGTACACTTGTCATATCTGTTGGTACACTTGTCTTATATGTTGGTACACTTGTCTTTCCTGTTGGTACACTTGTCTTGTCTGTTGGTACACTTGTCTTATCTGTTGGTACACTCGTCTTTCCTGTTGGTACACTTGTCTTGTCTGTTGGTACACTTGTCTTATCTTTTGGTACACTTGTCTTTCCTGTTGGTACACTTAACTTGTCTGTTGGTACACTTGTCTTATCTATTGGTACACTTGTCTTGTCTGTTGATGCACTTGTCTTGTCTGTTGATACACTTATCTTGTCTGTTGGTACACTTGTCTTATCTATTGGTACACTTGTCTTGTCTGTTGAAACAATTCTGTTGGAACACTTGTCTTGTCTGTTGATACACTTGTCTTGTTTGTTGGTACACTTGTCTTGTCTGTTGATACACTTGTCTTATCTATTGGTACACTTGTCTTGTCTGTTGGTACACTTGTCTTATCTATTGGTACACTTGTCTTGTCTGTTGAAACACTTCTGTTGGTACACTTGTCTTGTCTGTTGATGCACTTGTCTTGTCTGTTGATACACTTATCTTGTCTGTTGGTACACTTGTCTTATCTATTGGTACACTTGTCTTGTCTGTTGAAACAATTCTGTTGGTACACTTGTCTTGTTTGTTGATACACTTGTCTTGTCTATTGGTCCACTTGTCTTATCTGTTAGTACACTTGTTTTGTCTGTTGAAACATTTCTGTTGGTATATTTGTATTGTCTGTTGATGCATTTGTCTTGTCTGTTGGTACACTTGTCTTATCTGTTGGTACACTTGTCTTTCCTGTTGGTACACTGGTCCTGTCTGTTGGTACACTTGTCTTGTTTGTTTGTACACTTGTCTTATCTGTTGGTACATTTGTCTTGTCTGTTGATACACTTGTCTTGTTTGTTGGTACACTTGTCTTATCTGTTGGTACATTTGTCTTGTCTGTTGAAACACTTTTGTTGGTACACTTGTCTTGTCTGTTGATACACTTGTCTTGTCTGTTGGTACACTTGTCTTATCTGTTAATACACGTGTCTTTACTGTTGGTACACTGGTCCTGTCTGTTGGTACACTTGTCTTATCTAATGGTACACTTGTGTTATATGTTGGTACACTTGTCTTTCCTGTTAGTACACTGGTCCTGTCTGTTGGTACACTTGTCTTGTTTGTTTGTACACTTGTCTTGTCTGTTGGTTCACTTGTCGTATCTGTTAGTACACTTGTCTTGTCTGTTGAAACATTTCTGTTGGTATATTTGTATTGTCTGTTGATGCATTTGTCTTGTCTGTTGGTACACTTGTCTTATCTGTTGGTACACTTGTCTTTCCTGTTGGTACACTGGTCCTGTCTGTTGGTACACTTGTCTTGTTTGTTTGTACACTTGTCTTGTCTGTTGGTTCACTTATCGTATCTGTTAGTACACTTTTCTTGTCTGTTGAAACATTTCTGTTGGTATATTTGTATTGTCTGTTGATACATTTGCCTTGTCTGTTGGTACACTTGTCGTATCTGTTGGTACACTTGTCTTTCCTGTTGGTACACTTGTCTTGTCTGTTGGTACACTTGTCTTATCTATTGGTACACTTGTCTTGTCTGTTGAAACACTTCTGTTGGTACACTTGTCTTGTCTGTTGATGCACTTGTCTTGTCTGTTGATACACTTGTTTCTTGTCTGTTGGTACACTTGTCTTATCTATTGGTACAGTGGTCTTGTCTGTAGAAACAATTCTGTTGGAACACTTGTCTTGTCTGTTGATGTACTTGTCTTGTCTGTTGATACACTTGTCTTGTTTGTTGGTACACTTGTCTTATCTGTTGGTACATTTGTCTTGTCTGTTGAAACACTTTTGTTGGTACACTTGTCTTGTCTGTTGATACACTTGTCTTGTCTGTTGGTACACTTGTCTTATCTGTTAATACACGTGTCTTTACTGTTGGTACACAAGTTCGTGTTGTTCATACTCTTTTCCTGGTTGACATTACTCTTGTGTAAAGTTTTTCTTTACACTTGTATTATTGCTTTTGGTTTCTGTTGTTTATGTAAAATCATTTGGATTTGTTTCTTTTTACAAAGTGACGATATCTTTCAGTTTTCTATGTTTTGTGTTGTGTACAATTGGTTTTGGGGTGTTTTTTTTTTAAATGATTTTTAACAAACATTTTTTTAGATAAACTTGATTATTTCCTTTAAATCCCAAATTTAAAATAGGGTGTCAATGGTAGCTTTTAAAGACACTGAAAATACCTTTGCTCGTAAAAATACTTACCTTAAGAATTTACGAGATTTCTCCGAATCTCTAAATACATTATGTTTTAATTCTTTATGAATAAAATTTAGAAATGAACTAAAAATCAAAATCTCATACTCGTTAAAAAAATGTCTTTTTTACGTATATGTTACCTGTAAAATAAATATGCGCAAATGTGTAATAAAATATTTCAGACTATATCGTGAAAACATAATCCTTAATAGCACGCGCGCAAATGCTATGTACCTATGCAGACGATTCCTATAAACACGTAAACAATTGTTTTCTGTTAAAAACTGTATATCTTGAAACCATGACGTTTTTTATATCTTATAACTAGTATTTCTTTCTGAGCTACTGTACCATTGACTGAAATACCTCACGTCTCCTTAGTTTTTATGTACTTAAAACCCTCTCAGACTGAATGAATCAGATAGTAAAAACACGTCATTGTTTAAGGACGCTGAGAAAAAAGTATTAATGGTACCAGTCATGAAGTTTTAAAAGTTAAATTTTGTTGAGGTTTTTGTGAGATCTGGTGTTTATTTCTGTAATTTTTCATGAGAAACATTAAAACGACGTCACGTTTGTAGAGTCTTTTTGTTATATACTGTTTCTTGGGTTACATAATAAACATTTACGATCCGCCTTAAACTAATTACACGAAAAGAGACAAACTTGTTCTACTTAATGGCTGGTTATTACCAAACTGCTTCTTTTCAATGCAATTTTTAGTACAAAAATTGTCAACAAATACATTGTCGTAGAAGTAAATGCAGCAAAAACGCTGAGCTCGTGCATTTCATTATTACATTAAATCTTAGCAGTTTAAACATTTTTGGAAAGGGTTTGGTATACATCAAAAGAAATGGCTAGCTTTGATTTTTCTGTTGCTATTGACGGTTTATTATTTTAGTTTCTTCATTTCTCCTACATACATTTGTTCGTGACATATATGTAAAATTCCTTTAAGTTCAGTGTTTCTTATGACGCAAGAAAAAACGAAACATACCTATGTTTTGATTCTCTTGTAAACACTTTTGTTTGAAAAGCGACATGAAAAAGGTGAGCTCATAATAAATGTCTTTTTCACTAGTTTTAAAATAATTTTGACCTAGAAGAAGGATTGGGAAAGGTTTTGCCGACAAGTATATGAAAAACGATGGATATTTTTTTAATTAATAATAATATTCTATATCCTTGGTGATAACAAATGATATAAATTCCCAAAAATCCTTCAAATCATCAACACCCGAATCATTTCAATATGAGAACAAATAACAAATAAATAAAATATATAATTGCAAAGTGGTTCGACCGAGAAGATTGGGGGCTGCCAATAAAAGAAAAAGTGAATTTTCTATATATTAAATAGTGGCTGAAAATTAGCCTTGCAACAGGTCATCGGGATCCACAGAGGAGCAGTTGTAATGGTCATTTAAAGAATACATAGCATTCCACTCTCTCTATGAGAGATTACATTTCATGTTTCCAACTATGAGTCACCTTGCTTCACTGCGAAATTATCTACCCCGCACAGTCAAACAGTCGTTCAGCATTCATCAGCAAGGGGTTTACTATATGGTGGAAGAATTTCGGGTGTCTACACTTCTATATCCCAGGCAACCTGTGCACATGGTATTTATTGTATGCTTGATTTTCACGCTTGCAAGAAATGACAATTTTTTTTTAAAGTTTTATAACATTCCAAAACCATTTACTAATACTATTTCAATCGTGTATCAGACACCTTAAAGTACACATATTTCTTTGTGTTGACACATTCCATAATACTTAAAACAATAAGTACTTTGAAATAATGATTAATTTAAGATCGTTCAACGTCCAATTCTGATGTATCCTTATTCACTGGGTGACGTGAGGTATTGTCACTGCGGTAAAAAGACACATGTGCGGTGGCACATGACTGACACGTGGGTAACCCGGTCATTCCTTTATATTTGTAAGAAGAATATGATGTTGTCAAAGATAAACCATCTGGTAGTCTTTAAAACTGTTTTACCTATATCTTTAAACCACGTGGTTACACACCTGTTCTGTGGTTTTTTGCTGCTAATCGCAATATAGATGATTTTGTAATGTTTACGTTTTTTAAATTGTTAATTTTACAATAATTGGATGTATGGCACATTTTTGTGTTTGCAATGTTATACATAGATGCGTCAGATGATAATAAAAAGAATTTAATTGCCCAATTATTGTCTAATTGTTTTGTTGGTATTTTATTGTGTTTTTAATAACATGCTCATTTAAATACTTCTCCGTCTTATTTTTAGAGATCGTTTTTAACGATAAGTATCTATAAGCGGGTGCAAACAGGAAAAAAGAGGTTAAGTATGTGAAGTGTTATCAAGATACGACAAGTGTTTACTATATAATATTTGTAATGTTTGATCGAATTAAAATCTCATTCATAAAACCTGTGACAATCTAACTTAGACATCAGTACAAAATCTTATGTTACTTCTACGTTAAGGTTACAAATATATAATATACTTACAGTAAGTCAATTCAAAGTCAAAATGATATGGACAGACAAGTTCCTTCGCTTGTTTAGATGAGTACTGCTCGTTATCTGGTCTGTTTACAAGACTAACCCGTTACTTTGTCTATTTGGTGGTATACAGATTTAAGCAACAATCTTTCTCTTGGATTGATCCGTTCTTTTCTGTGTTTCGTGGCAACATATAAAGCAACAATTATTTACCAAGAATGACCCGTTTATTTGTCTGTTTGGCGGTATACAGATTTAGCAATAATCATTTTCCCAAATTGACCAGTTCATATGACTGCTTTGCCTCATATTGAATTTTTGAAAGCATCCATCTTTTTCCTATAGACTGACGTTTCTTTTTTCTATTAATAATTTGGCTGTATGTATATGTATTAAAATGGGCGCTCCACAAAGGGTGAGGGAACTCAAGCTCTGCACATGCTACCTACATCTAATATGCTTCTTAAAGAGTTGTCTTGATTTGGAAAAACGAATAAATTGGAAACAAATACTAATAGACTACACTGTATGGGTTTGGCTTATTGACGACCATACGGTGACTTATAATTGGTTAAATTCTATTATATGAACTATATTGGATACTTTTCTCACCGACAATTATACCACAGCACCTTAGTTTATATCAGTAATTTGGAAATTGACTGTTACGGCACAAAAACATGGATCTTACGCAAGAAAACTCAATAATCCTTAACGATGAAACGAAATTGATATTTACTTTTTTACTTTTTTTCCCTTTATTCTCGAGATTTTCTTGTAGAAATTTTTAGACAATGGTAGAAGCAACCCAAGCAGTAATACAGCAAAATCGATTGAATGATGTAAAGAATCTTTGTCATTCAGTGAACAATCACTGTGCTTCAACAATAAAACGGCGTCTAAAACACCATTTCAACATTGCTTCTAGTTTTTTTTGAAAAAAAGGAAATTTAACAAAAGCTTTCAAAGACCTGCAATCGACAACTAATTTTCAAATGACTCGAGCATTAACATGACTTTTGACATGTACATTAACACGTGGCAAGGTATACGTGTCTTGTTGAATACTGATGTCCTTGTATTTTTGTAGGCAATCTGCATGTCTTAGTGTAAGATAAAATCATGTGTCTCCGAGTCGTCAGGAAACTGGACAGAGTTTTGAGAAATTTAGTGTAGATGTTTAATTTTGTTCAAAATATATTATGTATAGTAAGATCAAAAAGGAAAAAGACAATCAATAACCCACTTTCATTAAACATTTACAGAAATAACAAATTTATTCTTATCGTGTCAACAGCACCAACTTTAACATTGTTTCTTTTATTCCACAGAGTTTCGATTTTTTTAAAGTTATATTCGAAATGGCGACATGATTTTGCTCTTATTTGCGTTCTTAAAATAAACTTGACTGTCATTAATTTTGTATTGAAATAGAAGTTACAAATATTAAATATAGGTTTCTTTTGTTTATTGAGGCTATTACTATACTATCAATACAAAAAGCTTTTCTATGACTCATTGTATTCCAAGGGTTGGTTTGCCAAATTTTGTATGCATTGACACTAAAAACTTTATTTTGCTAAAACTGACGGAAATGGAGATCAACTAGGTATACCTCCTTATTAAGAAATAAAAGAATGGTCACGATTTTGTTCGTAGAACGGAAACTACAGTGGGTGTGTTGCCGTCTGCAAAGTAGCAAATATTGCGGGAAAATTTATCACTATGATCTATAAATACTTAGTATGGAAGTACTTCAAAGTTGTTGACAGTAACAGTATTATTCTGTCTGTTAACTTTCCTTCAATTAAACGTTCAAAGACTTGTGAATAGTTTCCGCTAAAATTATCGATTTGTTCCGAAATAGATTGATAGCCTTTGATTATGTACTAAGATATGGAGAGTTGTAATTCGGTTAAGTAGCGTAGAAAATAGTTCATACTTTTCGTTATCTACCGTTTCCGATGTCTTTTCCTTGTTCGCTATTTTTAGTTTCAATGCTGTTCGTATTATAACTTGTGGAATTCATAGGAAAATTGTAACTCCTTTGAACATTGTGTAAACTATAATTTACCTACAACAGTATACAAGACACATTAAGTAACGCATCTATCAATCTCCAAAATATGCAATTACGCATGCGTGTGCATTACAATTCTTTTAGATCACAACATGATGGCCGTCTGACTCTGACGTTTTTTAAAACTGGCAGACGTACAAATTGATGTCTATAATACGTCAGAATATTTTCTTCAAATCAGACCAACGTTAAGTGATAGAAAATGGTTAAGCATCTTCATAGGTTTGTTATAATTGATAGTCTACAATGTTGTCTATAAAATAAATAAACAACTCAGTGTATCAATTTGTATGCACCGTAAGATGCATGATGATGAACACTGATAGGATGATATTGTAAAATGTCATAACAATGCTGAGTTGTTCTTTCATCAAAAAGAATCTCAGTTTTCTTTATACTAATAGTGCGTACAAACATAAAAGTATTGTTTATTATTATTAAGAGTGTTAAAAAGACGAGATGGAAAAGCAGTCAACACAATTATTCAGAAAAGTACCAGGGACTATTGATAGTTCCAGGTGAAAATGGATATTTATACAAAGTTAACACATTTTATGATGTTAACAACTCCATGTGCCTTGTACCTTGGAAAATGCGCAATATCTCGTAGGTATGAGATTATTAGACTGGTAGCAAAGTTTAGATAACATACTGCTAAATTGTACGACCTATCATGTGGTGCTAGCCATTGGTAATGTTATATGGATCTGGCATGCGATGCAAGTATGGTTCATTAATATCATATGCTGGTTTCATAGATTACAGTGAAATTATAAGGCCGGTATTATGTATCACTTTACAAGCATGTATCACTTTACAGGCATGTATCACTTTACAAGCATGTTTCATTTCTGTCAGCTGCTGCTAGTATAATCCATGAACTGCTGCAAGAATAATAACCATATATTATAGCATATTTGGATAGAATGGTCAATCTTTATCGTGTTTTAGCATTTTCATTTGTAATATTCTGCAAGCATAAATTATCCACAATGAGTTGCTAGCATAGATTTTCTAATAAACACTTTTAGAATAAATTATGATAAATAATTAATCACGCCCTACTTACATGCATTATCTTTCATAGTCCAGCCATTTTGGACCTTCTATGATATACTGCTAGCAAGTATACATTTAGCATGAATTATCTATAGTATGTTGCTGTCACGATTCATCTATAGTATACATTTAGCATTTATTATCTATCGTATGCTGCTGTCACGATTCATCTATAGTATACATTTAGCATGAATTATCTATACATTTAGCATGAATTATCTATCGTATGCTGCTGACACGATTCATCTACAGTATACATTTAGCATGAATTATCGATCGTATGCAGCTGTCACGATTCATCTATAGTATACATTTTAATACCATGAATTATCTATCGTATGCTGCTGTCACGATTCATCTATAGTATACATTTAGCATGAATTATCTATAGTATGCTGCTGTCAAGATTCATCTATAGTATAAATTCCATGAATTATCCATCGTATGCTGCTGACAATATTAATCTATAGTATACATTTATCATGAATTATCGATCGTATGCAAGTGTCACGATTCATCTTTAGTATACATTTAGAAATTTATGTATTACTGAAAAATTATTTCACCAGGGTCTTCGATATCACAAACTAGTCAAAACATTTACTAAATTTTATCATCGGTATAAGGACATCATTCGTAAATATAGCTCAACATGCAGACTTCTTATACGTTCAGGTATTTCACATCCAATTTTTTATGGAAATATTCTTTATAAAGCACAAAGGTGTCAGTATTCACCTCAAAAACTAACAAAACCTTTGAATAGACTTATTAAAAAGGGATATAGTTACAATACTGTTGTCAGGTCATTAAAGATTGCATATTTTGGCGTTAATATTGATTCACTTATAGGGTCTTTGCATCGGAACTAAACACATTTATTCAAAAACCAGTTGTTGGCATGACACGGGTTATGTTATTCTCATATATGTTATGATGGTATGATACTAAACCCCTAACGGGAAAGATTGTGCCTGATGTTCATATGATGAAATCATAATCTTTCAGTCAGTTTAATTGAAGTCTGGAGCTGGCATGTCAGTTAACTGCTAGTAGTCTGTTGTTATTTATGTATTTAAGGTCTTTCCCCTACGTGAGGAAAGACCTTATTGTTTTTCTAATGTTTTTTTTTCTTCCAACATTTTTTTGACATGCCCTCCCCCGTTTCTATTGAAGTCATCAAGACCAAATATTGACCATCGATAGATCTCATTATAACGTATTACCAGATGAGGCTGTGTAGGCTTTGAGAGTTATATCCCCTTGAAGCATTTTTTTATTTGCATTTTTCTTAAAAAGTATTAGAGATAGAATAGAATTAAAAATGGCAGCATGTACAGGAACAGATGGCAATGTTAATAAACATAAACGATTAGTAGGTTATTTACCCTGATAAGGAGTTATTTCCCTTGAAAAAATATACATTTTTGGAAAAAATTTATTTCGAGAACCGGAAGTCGTAGAGACTTGGGACCTTCACCAATATTCTTTAATTCAAGTGACCTTTAATTTGCACTCAAGGTCAAAGGTCACTGAGTGCAAAAAAAATATGCTGCAATTTCAAGCTTACATATTAGGAAAACGATAAGACTTTGCTGCATACATACAGCGTATAAATTGTTCCTCTCGACGAGCTCTTCATTTTATACAATAATCCCAAAAATGTCCGACCGTCTGTTTAAAAGTTACAACGGGATGATTCTTAAAAGTATAGTTTTGTGTGCATATCTTTTTAAAGGTAACAGATATCAATGTACTATAAACTGCAAAGATGATCAGTAAGTCAAGACCTTCAATTTGAGATCAATGAAAGGTCATGATGAAATTTCACCTTGACCTTCACAGTATACTATGACCTTGACCTTGTGATATTTGAAAGGTCAAATGGTCCTGAGTTAAATGATGGTAGTCCCATGTCTCTACGACTTCCGGTTCTCAAGTTTGGTATTGCATCATATATTTGATGATTAATTGTGACCTTGGTGAACTTTGAAATTGTCCCAATTCTTTTTCTATAATATTGTCCTTCAACTGTAGATCATTTATCATTTAACAGATTTGAGATATCTATTGTCCTTTGCAAGATAATGCAATTTGAAATTTTGCGAGTGAGAGCATGTATTTCAGAATCGACAACAGCTTACCACTTAAAATGTTTTAGAAATTGAAGAGGTTAACATAGTTATATGTTGCATCAAATACCAAAAACATTCCATTGAAAAAAACACCAAAAAATCAATTTGAAATTTTCAAGTTTTGCATTGACTTTCTAAGTTTCATAACTTCTATTTATATAGTTGATATTGCAACATTATTTGCACTTTGTCAAATGGGGTCATCTGATATATCAAATTGAAGGTCTTAATAAACTCTGCTTAAAAATGAAAATTTTAAACCCCTTTTTCATCCCAGGGGGAAGGGCGGGGTCATTTAGTGCAAACATTCAAATTTCTCAGATGGTAAGGTTGTCGCATATCAAATGAAGGAACATAAAGCATACATTTCAAATTTCTAATTGACCTCCCCAAAAAATTGGTTGGTGGGGTCATTGAGTGCAGAAAATAAATTTTCTTTTACGATAGGGTTGTTGTATATCAAATGAAAGGTTATGATGTGTATATTTCGAATATCATACATCTATTTCCGACCTCCAAAAATTAGTTGGATGGGGTTATTAATTGCAAAAATCAAACTTTCTAGAACATGGCGTTGTCACATATCAAATGAAAGATCATCAAGTCTATGTTACATATATCATACTTCCGATCTCGAAAATGTAGGTGGATGAGGTCATTAAGTGTAAAAAGCGAAATTTCAGAAGGTATGCTTGTCGTATATCAAACGCAAGGTCGTACAAAGTACATTACAAAAACATCACCTTTACAGGAAAGACCTTTCAATTATTTTACAAACAATTGAGATACTAGTGTTTATTTTCTTTGGTTACATCTTCTGACATCAGACTCAGACTTCTCTTGAACTGAATTTTAATGTGCGTATTGTTATGCGTTTACTTTTCTACATTGGCTAGAGGTATAGGGGGAGGGTTGAGATATCACAAACATGTTTAACCCCGCCGCATTTTTGCGCCTGTCCCAAGTCAGGAGCCTCTGGCCTTTGTTAGTCTTGTATTATTTTAATTTTAGTTTCTTGTGTACAATTTTGGAAATTAGTATGGCGTTCATTATCACTGAACTAGTATATATTTGTTTAGGGGCCAGCTGAAGGACGCCTACGGGTGCGGGAATTTCTCACTACATTGAAGACCTGTTGGTGACCTTCTGCTGTTGTTTTTTTCTATGGTCGGGTTGTTGTCTCTTTGGCACATTCCCCATTTCCATTCTCAATTTTATTTAGCATTAATTATCTATCGTATGCTGCTGTCACGATTCATCTTTAGTATACATTTAGCATGAACCATCTATAGTATGCTGCTGACACGATTCATTTACATTATACATTTAGCATGAATTATCGATCGTATGCAGCTGTCGCGATTCATCTATAGTATATATTTTAATACCATGAATTATCTATCGTATGCTGCTGTCACGATTCATCTATAGTATACATTTAACATGAATTATCGATCGTATGCTGCTGTCACGATTCATGTATAGTATACATTTTAATACCATGAATTATCCATCGTATGATGCTGACAAGATTCATCTATAGTATACATTTAGCATGAATTATCGATCGTATGCAGCTGTCACGATTCATCTTTAGTATACATTTAGCATGAATTATCTATAGTATGTTGCTGTCACGATTCATCTATAGTATACATTTAGCATTTATTATCTATCGTATGCTGCTGTCACGATTCATCTATAGTATACATTTAGCATGAACCATCTATAGTATGCTGCTGTCACGATTCATCTATAGTATACATTTCACATGAACCATCTATTGTATGCTGCTGACACGATTCGTCTATAGTATAAATTTAGCATGAATTATGTATAGTATGTTGCTGTCACGATTCATCTATAGTATACATTTAGCATGAATTATCTATCGCATGCTGCTGTCACGATTCATCTATAGTATACATTTAGCATGACCCTTCTATCGTATGCTGCTGACACGATTCGTCTATAGTATACATTTAGTAAGAACCATCTATCGTATGCTGCTGTCACGATTCATCTATAGTATACATTAATCAAAGAGCTGATAGCTCTGAGGTGGAAGAAGGTGAATAAAAGGTAATTTGAATTACCATAAAAGCAGCCCCACTTTGTTCCATTTATTGTTTTTGAGATACGGATGGACATATGACCCCCCCCCCTCTTTTTTTCTTCAAAAAAACTAAATATCACTAAAGTAAAATTTTAGTTTTAACATATTTATTTATTTTGGATTGGGAAACAAGTTTTGCAACTTATATTAATCCCTTTCCACTTTGCGGGTGCGAGTGCTGCCTTGTAGCGGCATTAGACTACTCTTTTCCGAAATCTACAAGGGTGTCTTTAACGTGCAAGAGATATGGCTCTCTCTTAACACGGGTCAGCTTTTATCGTCCCCTTCCGACGGACTATCATCGTTTCCTCAATACCATACTCGCAGATGGTGTCAAGGGAGTTCCTGAAATTTTCATCCCAAATGGGAATCGAACCAGGAACCTTTGTGTTAGTAGTCCAATGCACTAACCACTACAAATTTTGAATAAAAACCAAAAAGTATACAGATCTTTAGATTAATATAACAAAGAAGTGTATAAAGTTTTAAGCAATAATCATAAATTGTTTTTGAGATACGGCGCGACATGTAAAAAACCCTCCCCCTTTTTTACAAAATGTTAAATAACTGGAAAAAAAAATTTTGAATCATCACCAAAAAGTATACAGATGTTTAGATTAATATAACAAAGAAGTGTGTAAAGTTTTAAGCAAAAAAAAAAAGAAGAAGAAGAAGAAGAATAAGAGTTTGTTTGCACTTGCAGTTTTTAAATCCTATATTTATTAAAATAAATCAAAATCAAATGTCCTGATATATATATGTGAATTATTATCTTCAATCCATAGTTTGTCTTTACATGTTTAGTAAACAAATTAATATCCATTTAGACCATTATTTACATTTTCACACAGGTAAACTAATTTGGCTATAAATAGATCAAAGCATGTTTGTGTAGAATCTCTTATCTAAAATCGTAATTGTTATAATTTTATTTCTTTAAATAATCAAATCTAAATTTATGAAAATAATCATGATTGATAAAATAGTATTGCATAAAGTTTACGTTTTCGGAAGACTATTTATGTTTAGGTCATGGTTCTAGAGGCTTCTTCACATATTTGTAAACAAACCAATATGGCCGCCACATGTGATTACCTTTGCACATGTGAAACATGTGTCCTAGTCAATGGATGAATTTAATGTGTCAATCAATGGCCACAGCCACACTGTTTTGAATTTCATTCTAAACACATAACGTTCATGTAGATGAGATGAAACTTAATAATTTACATAAATAAAAGGGTACATATTTACGATAGTGATTGTTTTTTCAATCCTAATTTACAAATTAAATGATTCAGATGCTTAATCATGTGTAAAAATCGGTGTCAGGAATCAGAAGTTGTTATGAAATTGTAATACACAGAAACGAATGCGGCATACCGATAATTCAATGATTTGAAAGTCGGCACCATTGGCCTTCAGAAGACTTTAAGTCTTCTTCCACCAAAAATGACTCATCTATCGTATGCTGCTGTCGTGCATAATTTATTGAAAACTGCTAGTATGAATCATTTATTGCATGGTGTTGGCACGAAACATCTATCGTATCATGCTGACACGGATCATCTTTTGTATGCTACAAGTTTTTGTCATCTATCATATGTTTCACGCATGGACCAAAAGCGTGAGCCGCTAGCATGGATCACCTACCTTATGCTGCTATCTTAACTTCTAGCATCAATCATTACTGGTAGGCCACCAGCACAAGCAATATATCGTTTGCAATCATAGTACATACAACATTGCTGCAAATTATATTTGGTATGTTTCATTCGCATCGTGAAATCATGTATCATTTATCGTCAATCGCAAACATTAATCATCTATCGTTGGCTGTTATTACAGAACATCTTTGGTCAGGTTGAATCATGGATCATCTTTCGTATGGTTATAGCAAAGATAATTTATCGTATATGATACTAGAATGAATATTTATGTCAGCTGCTAACACGAAATCGTTTATCGTTTGCTCTAAGCATGGATCATCTTTTACAAAAGATGGACGAAAGATACAAGTCAAACTCATTGATTACAAACTGCTAGTTTGGATCATGTATCGTGTACTGTCAGCATGGATCATCTATCGTATACTGCTAGCGATGGCTTACCTAACGTACGCTGATAACATGGATCATCCAACGTATGCTACTAGCATGGCTCAACTATCGTGTACTGCAAGCGTGGATAAATATATCGTATTTACTTGCATGGCTTACCTATTGTCTGTACTAGCGTAAATCATTTATCATATACTGCTAGCATGGATAATCTATTGTATGCTGCTATCAGTAATCATCTATTGTATACTGCCAGAATGGATCAACTGTCGTATTCTGTTATCATAGTGTGTACCTATCGTATGCTGCTAGAGTGAATCATTTATCGTATATTGTTGCTATAGTGTAGGTCATATTATTACTGTGGATATAAACATAATTCAAACATGAAAATCACGGAAAGTTTAGAGAACCCCAACACATCAATTAGAACCTTCACTTCAAAATAAATATGGATTCCATTGAGGAATACAGCAGAGCATGGGCTTAACGAGAAGAAGTTGAACTGGACACTTTGTCAGAATGGGTCAAAAACAAACGTCTCTGATAACATGTCGCATTCATGGGTTGAAAACCTGTGTGATTTATCTACCAAAGAGGCTGTGAATCGTCTATCATCTCTTCGTGATAAGTATGTTGTTGTCCTTGCGGACAAAGCTTCCAAAATATTGTCTTCGTAAGTAAATCGTGATACTACGAGTATCTTGTAAAAGAATTAGAAATAAATGAGCACTCAGGTAATCCCACATATAAAAACATATCATTTGACAAGGATGAGATTTTGGCGAATCATAAGTCCTCCATGACTTCAATGAACATTGCATTGAACAACAAATCAGAGGACTTACCTTGTTTGTATTGGGTTGTACTGTACAAACAACTGTGCATTGCCGGCTTATCTGCATGTTCGACTAAGAATTGTCCATTAGATTGACATAAATTCTGTCCAAAATGAAAGATGGTCTTGAAATACTGTGAAACTGTTTACTCACGTAGTGGTATTAACCATATGTGGATTCTAAAAAAAAACCAATCTCTATAAAAAATTATTTCTATCAAAACTTTATATTTTTCAACCCTTATACCATCATTTCCCATGCATGTGACATTGAAATTTCGTCTAAAAGAAATATCCACAATGCTTTTCAACATAAAAATGGTAGCATACGCTATAAATTTATTATATATTTTGGAATACCATATAGCATATTTTCTTAATAGTGAACAAACAGGTAAAACAGGCTACAAAGAGGAACAAGTGATAAGTATTCTGGAGTTTCTTATTGATAACCTGTTTGTTGAATTCGGAGGTAGACTTGTTTTTAACAAATTGTCGGCATTCCTATGGGAACGAACTATGCGCCTTTCCTTGCTGACCTCTTCTTATTTTCAGATGAGTAGGACTTCCTGCAGACATTTGTCAAAAAAAAAGAAGATCAAAGAAACCAGGTCATTTAATTTCTCATTCAGATTATTGAGGATGTTTTTTCCATTAACAATTCAAACTTTTCTGATTGGGTTCCATTTATATATCCCTGAAGGTAAGAAATTAAAGATACAACAGACACGGATTTTTCCGCCTCGTTTTTAGACTTATACCTCGAATGTGACATATACGGGCATCAAAGGCCTGAATCTATATGCATGTATATATGATAAACGAGACGTTACCAGTGTCTGGGAAGAACGTTGATCAACCAGGGGTATGTCAAAGAACGTCTTGCCATTTAAAAAAAAAGAAGTTCATCGGAAGGTATTAAGACCTTGTTGATGAATATTCCGTATCAACTTCACAAATAATACATGGTTATCTTGAAGTATAGATTTTAGGAACTGACGTAGTTTGTCATCTTAATAACGTGTTATAGTATTATTTTATTTGTCTTTGTGAATATTGCTTTTACTGTTAAGTCTGCATTTTTGTGATATCCATTAGACGTAACTCTATACTTATTCATCCCTTCATTGCATTATTGTTCTATGATAATTTTTGTATTCTTGTCTTTCATTTTTCATTTTTGCTAGTGTGCTTTGTCCATATATATGCCTTTTTGTGTTTCTTTGATACATATGACGTGATTCTGTACTTATACATTCCGTTATTGTGCTATTGTAATTTTTTTGTATTCTTGTTTTTCATTTTTGCTAATATGCTTTGTCTATATGCAATTTTGTGTTTCTTTGATACATGTGATGTGGCTCTATACTTATACATCCCGTCATTGTGTTATTGTGTTATGATAATTTTTTTTATTCTTGTCTTTAATTTTTTCTTATGCACTTTGTATATATGCTTTTTTGTGCTTTTTTGTTACATATTTGTTTGTTTTTATAGTAATTAAGATTAAAATACATTGTTGACTGCAGCTGTTACCCAATTTTTTTTTGCTTAGTATATGTCTTTTTTATTGTTGATCGTTGTATATATATTAATTGAATTAAATGCGACTGTCATAATAGTGAATGCTTAAACTAGCTTTAAAACCAGGTTTTATCCACCATTTTCTACGTAAGGAGATTTTATGTCTGTACCAAGTCAGGAATGTGACAGCTGTTATCCATTCGTTTGATGTGTTTGAGCTTTTGATTTTGACATTTGATTAGGGACTTACCGTTTCGAATTTTCCTCAGAGTTCAGTATTTTTGTGATTTCTCTTTTTTGATAGTCATTGATAGTTATGATAGTATGTTTTAACACATTCTAAGCAAATAGAACGCAAAACTGGTCACATCACATCACGTATTATTATTAAAATAAGAAGGGGAAAATATGAGGCAGGAACCCAATACCTGATAAAGAGGTGATTTTCGTTGCAGACTTAAAACACCAATTAATTTATCAATTTAAAATGGAGATTTCCAGTACAGACCGGTATTTAAATTCCCCAACCCAACCCAACCAAGACCACCTCCTCTAAATATACGATGTCGTCCAATCAGATTCGTACTTTCAAAGAATTGCAGTATTATAGTTCACGTTTGATAACGGCATTTTTCGTTGCGGGATATGCATTTTTTTAGATCACGTGAGTTTGTGCATTAAACTCCTTATTCATCGTGTTTCCAAAAATTAAACTCTGAAGCCGAACATATACATCTTTCCATGCTTTGAAAGGAAAATTATTCACTACGGAATCAAATTAAATTAATTGCATTTTGTTTACTTTAGGGACTTCTTCCAATTCATTCTTTTCATTCGTACCTCGCTTTTTCTTGAAGGGAGATGATTTTAAATTTCCTCAAAATTGAAATAGAATGAAATTCAAAACAGTGTGGCTGTGGCCATTGATTGACACATTAAATTCATCCATTGACTGGGACAATTTAGGTGAACGTTTGTATGTAACGACCACTGCTCACTATGTACTTTTTAAAGAAACTTAAACTATGGGGTCACTAAAGGTTCTCAACACCTTAATAAAGTAATTCGAAAAATTAATCAGAAATAACACGATGTTTTGATTTATATCAATTATATAAATCAAAACATAAAGGTTATTCCTGATTAATTTTTCGAATTATTTTATAATTAAAGGCGTTAAGAAACCTTTGGTGACCCCACAGTTTAAATGTCTATAGTTGGTACGTCGTGAACAGTGGTCGTTACAGACAAACGTTCACGTAAATTGTCCCAGTCAATGGATGAACTTAATGTGTCAATCAATGGCCACAGCCACACTGTTTTGAATTTCATTCTAGAAAGCCATCTTAAGACTTGTAAGCATTGTGACTAAATTCGGTTTCCAAACTATCTGAAAGTAACGACAAAGAGATCTTAACTATATGTTCTAGAACAAGCCTAACATAATTCTTTGATCACAAGACATCAGTTGTGTATAATTATAAAGTCACCATTATTTAGCTATTAAACTGTTAATTTTGATAAGAAAAAGCTTTATCAACCGAATATAAATTTCACTAAAAACGAAATAAAATGCACAAACATGTAACGCCTTGGTGTCATAGGCATGTTGTACTTTTCATAACCAAATTATGTCGGTGAGAATATTTCAATAGATCTATCATGTTTTATGTGAAAGCATACCTCGTCATTAAAAAAAATCCAATTCCTTTAACTCTTATACATGTTTTATGAATTAAAACAAATGTGTTTACATTGTGCTAAAACAACATTCCAAACTTGACCTATCAAACTGTACGTTTGATTGTCTTTCTCATGTTTTAGTTTCTAAGACTTGTCCGTGTATGATAAGGAATGTGACGTTGAATGGATAATCCCTCCTTTCATTCATGAATTACATGTGGATATTTTCCCTTATGAAAATTGACAAATGTCAAAACAGTGTCATTTTTCATTTTTATCAGTACTAATACAGGAAATAGGTAAACAGTTATTGGTCAATTATTACATATAACATTTTAACAAGGATGTTGTGGGTGGAAATAGTTTGGCTATTAATATATGTCATCGAAATCAGAGCTGTCTGTGGGCATATATAGACCCTGTTCACACTAGCATTTTTTTTTATCGATCTAATTTGAATCGATCTAAATAAAACCAGTTAGCGTTCACATTATCTTTAATCATATCGATCTCTATCGGTCTAAACCACTGCGTTCACACTACAATTAAAAACGCAATCGATCTAACCTTTTTGCCCGTAAAACTGTAAACACTGTGTATAAATGTTATAAATAGAATAGCCTGGGGTCCTGGCTACTGCTTATCGACGCAGTATGATTGGGCCAGGTTTCCAGGCTATAAATAGAACTGATTTATCAAAATGCATGTGCTGATACACTGATACACACACTTGGGAAAAAAAATTGGATAAAGTTATTGTTTCTCTTGAATCACAATTTAAAATTTTGATACATGTGTTATTGCAGTTTTCTTTAATTTTGAAAAAAATAACTGTAGAAACGAAGTTACAACACGACGCCGGAAATACGGCGGTTCCTGCAAAGTAAAAAAAAATCAACATAAGAAAAGAAGACACAGATTTCGCAAATCCATGCTATGGCGAAGACAACATGTTTACAGTTTGTTTTAAAGGTCTTTTAACAGAGAACTATGGGTTAAACAACGAACCTTTGTGATAGTTTTGCCGCTATACATGCGCATACATTATTTTCGATTCAGTCGTACTAGTTTAAACCGATCTCTGCATTCACATCTAAAGTAAGATCGGTTTACTTTAGATCGATTCAAACTAAACTACCTCTTTTGGTGTTTTAGTTTAGACCGATTGAAGATCGATTCAATGCGTTCACATTAGCCCTTAAACCGATCTAAAGTGAACCGGTCTAGTTTAAATCGATAAAAATGTCCTAGTGTGAACGGGGTCATAGTTTGCCTATTAATATATGTCATCGAAATTGGAGCTCAGTTAGTGGATATATTGAACATCTTATATCTTATATTAATTATAAACTTCTTATTTTTTTTTTTTTTTTTAAAGTTTGTTTGCCCCTGTAGAAACCTTTTTTCAAACGAAACAGCATTAACAAAAATTTACGAAAATTATATTTACCGAGCCCAGAAATTTAGATACGACACAGGTAAACTTATCAATCTTTGTAATAAACTTATTCTTAAAGGTTGCCAATTCAACACTGTAGTTAGATAAAAATATAAACTTCGTTCAATCAAACGATCGCTTATAATGTGGCGTAAAATCGCCATCAATCAATTAGAAACGTAAAAAAAGACGGACGAAAAGAAGAGATTATAAATACCTGCTATGACTATTTCATCGTGATGTATGATAACGGTACAACGCACTGTTTTGATGAGTCTTTATATCGTAAGATTGCTGTCACACATGCGTATACCTTACATATTTCTACCATATTCTGTGTTGAAAAAAACATCTACAGTGAGTATAAACCTTTTTTCTCCATGTTGTAGGCCTTTTGAACGAAGAAAAAAGTAAAATAACAAAAATACCAAACTCCGAGTAAAATTCAAATGACAAAATCAAAATTTCAAAAACATAAATCGAATGGATAATAACTGCCATATTCCTATGTAAACAATGATGAATTAAACCTTGTTTTATAGCCATCTAAACCTCTCGTTTGTATGACAGTCACTTTTTTCATTATATTATATTTACAACGATGTGTAAACATAATAAACAGACATAAGTGAAAATGTCCAAAATAGGGGTATATCAGTCAACATTGTGTTATGATCTTGATCAACAAAGAAATCAAACAAAAAAAAACAAAGAGACAAAGCGCATTAGCAAAATCGAAAGACAAAAATTGAAAAAAAAATAATAGTACAATAACACAATGACGGGATGTATAAGTACCGAGCCTTCAAAAGTTTTGATATTTTCCGATGAACTTGAAAAAAAAAAGACGAGAGGCTCTTTGACATACCCATGGATCATAAAATTTCTGCTCAGACACTAATGTCATTTTACAGATTCTGAGTAGGGGCTACAAGCTCTGTCTGACGTATATACCAAAGTTAGTCCTGGTATCTATGATGAGTTTATTTACAACCACTGGTCGATGCCACTGCTGGCGGAGATTTATTTCCCCGAGGGTATCACAAGCCCAGTAGTCAGCACTTTTTGTGCTGACATGAATTGTCATTGATGTGGTTATATTTATAAATTTACTGTTTACAATTTTTTGAATTTTTGAAATACTAAGGCTTTTCTACCTCAGGCATAGATTACCTTAGCTGTATTTGGTAAAACTTTTAGGAATTTTGGTTCTCAATGCTCTTCAACTTCGTACTTTATTTGGCCTTTAACTTTTTTGGTTTCGAGCGTCACTGATGAGTCTTTTGTAGACGATACGCGCGTCTGGCGTATATACTAAATTTAGTCCTGGTATCTATAATGAGCTTATTTACAACCACTGGGTCGATGCCACTGCTGGTGGACCTATATTTTCCCGAGGGTATCACAAGCCCAGTAGTCAGCACTTTTTGTGCTGACATGAATTGTCATTGATTTGGTTATATTTAGAAATTTACTGTTTACAAATTTTTGAATTTTTTGAAATACTTAGGCTTTTCCACCTTAGGCATAGATTACCTTAGCTGTATTTGGTAAAACTTTTAGGAATTTGGTTCTCAATGCTCTTCAACTTAGTACTTTATTTGGCCCTTAACTTTTTTGGATTCGAGCGTCACTGAGTCTTTTGTAGATGAAACGCGCGTCTTGCGTATATACTAAATTTAGTCCTGGTATCTACTTCACTCTATGATGAGTTTATTTACAACCACTGGGTCGATGCCACTGCTGGTGGAGATTTATTTCCCCGAGGGTATCACAAGCCTAGTAGTCAGTACTTTTTGTGCTGACATGAATTGTCATTGATATGGTTATATTGATAAATTTACTGTTTACAAATTTTAGAATTTTTTGAAAAACTAAGGTTTTTCTACCTCAGGCATAGATTACCTTAGCTGTATTTGGTAAAACTTTTAGGAATTTTGGTTCTCAATGCTCTTCAACTTCGTACTTTATTTGGCCTTTAACTTTTTTGGATTCAAGCGTCACTGATGAGTCTTTTGTAGACGAAACGCGCGTCTGGTGTATATACTAAATTTAGTCCTGGTATCTATGATGAGTTTATTTGGATACCGAATGAGTTTGGAAATGAATTTTTCATATGGAAGTGAAGTTGGTAAATTGCTACTAAAGTGGTTGAACTTGAAATTGATAATTTCAGAATTAAAATCGTCTCGTTTATCATAGATTTTGATCTGATACTGTCATGACCGCTTATGTCAAATACGAGCTGTTAGTCTAAAAATGAGGCAGATGAGGCCGTGTCTATGGTTTCTTTAATTTCTAGTTCTGGAGGATATACCAATGGAATCCATACAGAAAAGTTTTGATTGTTATTGGAATGAACATCATCAATAGTTCTGAAATTAAATGATCGGGCTTCTTTGATTTTTTGAATTTTTTTTTTTTGACAAGTGTCTAAAGGAACTCCGACTAGTATGAAAATAAGAAGAAAGTCAGTGAAAAGACCTCTGCTTCTTGTCCTTTTGCGTTTTTATTCATGTGCGAGAAACATTTTGATTCATGGACTAAGTTCCTATTACCAATTGCTTCCATTGGATTTATTCAAGGAGATTTCTAAAAACTTGCAAACGTATTAAATGGACACATGATTCCTCTCGCAGGAACTTGGTTGTTGATAATTGTTACATTTATTGCTTTTATTTTTGTTGATAATTGGTACATGTATTGATGTTGTTGTTATTCATAATTGTAGCATGTATTGCTGCTGTTGTCGTTGATAATTGGTACATGTATTACTGCTGTTGTCGTTGATAACTGGTACTAGTATTGCTGCTGCTGTTGTTGATAACTGGTACTAGTATTGCTGCTGTTGTTATTGTTGATAATTGGTACATAGTATTGCTGCTGTTATCGTTGATAACTGGTACACGTATTGCTGCTGTTGTCGTTGATAACTGGTACATGTATTGCTGCTGTTGTCGTTGATAACTGGTACTAGTATTGCTGCTGCTGTTGTTGATAACTGGTACTAGTATTGCTGCTGTTGTTATTGTTGATAATTGGTACATGTATTGCTGCTATTGGTTTTTTGTTGTTGTTGTTGCTGTTGCTTTTTCTAATGTTAATGTTGTTGTTTTCTTTGTAGGCTTCTTAATGCTCTGTTTTGCTCTTCTATTGGTTGCTAGGTAAAAAGGCTCAAATTAACGTTTTTTTCTTCTTTCATGGAACTTCGACGGTTTATAACGTTGCTTTATGAAATCTTCTCCGAAGTACAATCACCGATGTCAGAGTGTATGATTGTGTAATCAGTAAGTAAAGAACTTTGATGCTACTTTCAGTTGTTTTGCTTATTCCTTGATACATACCAATCATGTTATGCTTAGAATTGTTTGCTTGTATCTGTATTTTTTTTTTTTTTTTATTTAAATGAAAAAGGGAATTTTCTGTGCTGATGTTAATTATATGGGATTTTTGATGTACCTCTTGTTCTTCCACTAATCGAGAAGGAAAAATGCATTTTTAGTGGTTATATTGCCCTTATACATGCCCTTAGAAACTTCTCAGTTTTGTAATGCTGAAAAACAAAAGAATTTTGTTTAACGTTGCTTTAAACTATAAATTATCTATTTGATGATATCTAATATCTATCTCTGAAATATGATCAACTAAGAAACAATAATGAAAATCTGTATTTTTAACTGCTCATATGCAGTTCCATTTCTGCTATTTGACAGATAACTGTATACATGCTATGATAATTCTGACATTCTAACGAACCTCATTTAAACCTTTTCTTAAACCCAATACGATAGACTTCTTGTAATGTATGAGCAACAATACTTCAAGAAAAGTTATGAAGAAAAAACTTTTTGGAAAAAATTGTCACACAGAAACTTAAAAAAAAGGATAAATGGGTGAATGGTGTTCAAATCTAATATACGTCAATGTTTCCAATAACAATGCTCCAGTTAGTATTACAAAACCGTTTAGTTTATTAGATCTGAATTTGATACCTAGTTTCCTTATTTTTTGTAGACATTCTATAATTTTGGGGTGATCCGGTTGGTTTTATTATGAAACTACCCAATCATTGTTGAGTTTACCTATTAACATTGTTCTGATTAGATAATAAAAACAACAAGCACTTTTTCAGGAACTACGTGTAATTAATTTGCTTCCCGATCTTTTGTTGAGTTTCATCCCACAACAATTAATTTTCCTTTAGTACGAGAAAACATTAAATACCTTAGTCTAATTATTATGACGTAAATCTGCGGTCGGTTCTCTTATCTTAAATATACATAAAGTAATTAACTCCTATTCCAGGAGGTTTAACATTCATTGTATATCAATAAAACTTCAAGATACAAATTGTTGTAAAATTACACTTTAACTCTTAAGTATTTCCATTAAACAAATCCTAATAATATCGTCACGCATGTAATATATGGCTTTCTTGGCTTTCATTCTTTATCATTTTTTTTTTAACATTTTCTCATAAAGCACCATGATTATGAATCTATATTTGTACCAATCTATTATAAAATCATTCTAATTAACAACTTAAAATGTTAAACAGTTTCCCGATAGCTGTAAATGTTTCTTAAAGAAGTGTTATTTTTTGCTATTTTTGCAACAGAATTATTTGATTGTGGTTTAAGTAGTAACAGTTTTCTAGACTGTCTGGCTAGAAGTTATGTAGAATAAATAGCCATATCATCTTTATCAATTGAAGTTGTATGAGTTTAAAATTAATAGAAAAGAAAGTAGTTCAGATTTTATGAAATGTAAAGGACACATATTTCCAGAAATTGCTTTGATTTTAGATAATGTGTTTTAAAACTAAGCAGCTTGATTACCATTGATATATTGAATATGTTACTGCATCTGAATAACAAATCCTGATTACAAGCAGCAACACCACTGGCATACGTAATGACATGTGCAAACTGATATAAATAGTTGTATTTGCAAATTAACATCGGAATGATCAAAATGACATGTTCTTTATCGTTATTGGTGTATTTCTATCGGAGTGCTTGTAATATCTGCCACTAGGACTTAAGGTTCCTAATGATATTTGAACTTTGAAACAACAATCATTCTATTTGTCTCTGCTATTTGCAACTTCTTTAGATGCATAAGATTTTCGTTTGCCTATAATCTCATGTTATTAACAACAAACATTTGTTGGTCTCCAATGCTATTGTTTTACACATATTTACGTAAGGGAATAAAATATTTGGTAAACTAATATAAAAAAATAAAACATTTGGCCTGCAACAGATGAAAGTTAATATTCCATTCTCGATAAACTCGCGTTATCATTTACAGGTTCGGTACTAATTGGATAGTTGTTTTCAAATAAATATTATAAAGTTTTCGACGGACGAAAGACGACGGACATAAAGTGATGTCAATAGCTTAAGTGCACTTCAGGGCCATTTAAACGATTTCAGTCGAAATAATATCACGAGTCATCTACTTGATATGACGTTTTAAAAACGAAAAAAAAAAATCCTCATGTAAACTATTTTGAAGAAAGGAATGGATTTGGTGGCCAATTTAAAAACGTACACATTAAAACATTATTTGACTTCTTAGACATGTTTCTTTGCATTCAAACAATTTAGATTTTTACACATTTAATTTACTTAATATCTAAGATCTTTGCATTAGTATAAAGTTTTGAATTTCATTGACAAACGCACTAACTCCTGATTTGGTAAATATCTAAGTGTTTGAACGAATGACAAATATTATTCATGTGCTCTACTCGTTAAATCTTAAATAAACAAAATATGAAATAATATAACGGGCGTGTGTAGCCGTTTAATTGAATATCCACTGTTTCAAAAATTGGTTACACCCCAGATTTGAGACTACACGCAGTTTTAAAGTCAAAGGTCAAATTATGTCTTTAGTATCTACCGTAATATCTGCTTAAAAACCATATAATTTCAATTTGTCGCCAAACTTTGAGTTTTTTATGGTCTAATTGATTACAGACGCATATTATTCAATAACGACAGTGTTGGTTTTCATATATCATCAGTAGATTTATGACTTTATAATTCTTTAAAATTGCTGATTATTACCTTTTTTAAATAAAAATTTCATATACGTACCTTATATTTATCACCTTATGAGTATATATTGTAAGCTGATAGTTTTGGTTAATATATTTTAAGAGAATTTGTGAGATACATAAATTCAACTAACCCGGTTATGAAGAAAAAACAAAATCAAGCATGACCATGACCTACAGTAGTACTATACAGTAGTACTATACAGTACTCATCATAGCCCTCTTAAATACTACGCATAAACAACCAATTTACTATGTAAAACTATCTATTGACATGTAAAAAAAGGTAAATTCCGGTACCTACAAAATGTTTCTTCTGGAGCTGTCAAATTACTTAATATAGAGACCTAGTTATACACGAAGTATTTTTTTGCACTTGGCTTTTCCTTGTTTGAGTGGTCTGTGTGTAAGTAAAACTGGAGAACTGATGAGAAAATCACAGTCTATTTGGTCACATTGAGATAACATCTTTCGCTTATTTTTGATGATTTGATTTTAATGAAGTAGATGAGTGGTATATGTCAAAAAGACATCAACCTAACGACAACAATTACCAAACTTAATTTCGAGTTTACTTAAGGAATGACTGTAGTATTTTTTCTGTCTATGAAGAAATAACATAAAAAATTTGGTGCACACTGAATAACGCGCGTAGCGGGTTATTTAACAGTGTGCACCACATTTTTTATGTTATTTCGAATAGACAGAAAAAAATATTACAGTCATTCCTTATAATTTAATTCTAAATTCCGTTTTAAACCGTAGAAAATTATGAAAAAACGTTGATGACATCACGGTCACATGACTAAAGTATGTCTATGGGCTCATAACAAAATAACGTCAGTCAATCAGAAGATGCGTTACATCCAAAATTAAATTATTAAAGAGTCATCAGTTACATTAGTGAGAAAAATGTTCTTGTAAACGAAAAGATACTAATGAGCATACTCCTTTTTTTTTAAGTTTTATTATTTTGTATAATTAGTTCCTATACTTAAAAGTAGCTTTTTGAAATATAGCAACGTTACAGAGTATGGAAAAGAAAAAACATATAGCGTACTACTTACAATATACTCGCTGTTTAAAAATCTAAGAATAAAAAAATTATTGACAATTAGTAATCTTGATTATACAAAAAAAATCAATTAAATCCCTATAAATAAAAAGACGATGAAACTGTAAATGTTTTAGGAAGATGTGGTATGATTGCAAATGAAACGATTCTCCATCAGAGACCAAATGACACAGAAATACAAGGAAAGGTCACCGTATGACTTTCTCCTATTATATTTAATGCGTTTCCTTCAGTTTTAGTTTGTAACCCGGATTTGGTTTTTTTTCTATCGATTTATGAGTTTCGAACAGCGGTATACTACTGTTGCCTTTATTTCAACAATGAGAAAAGATCATATCAAATAGTCAGCTATACAATCACGGAAATGACAAATGTAAAACAAACGAATTATCATATCTTGCAGTGTCATGCATACAGGTTTGGGGTGGGGTTGGGGTGGTGGGATTTTTCTATCTTGCGGAATCGAGATTACAGGGTTGTCTTATGCAACGACATACTAGACAATCCCAATGCTCGCTATGATGGCAATACAGACACTACCGAACCAGAATTATAAAAAAAACCCGGACACAGATGAAAATGTACTAAGGGCAACAACTCCAAACCATTTTAGGCTTCACTGATATATTTTTAACGACAATACTTTCGTTATATGCATCTACTTTCTCCATAATCGCTTAGCTATGATTTTTCTGAAAAAGGTCCATAAAAGTTTTTTTCCTCTGATTCTCGTCTGATTTCTAACATGGTGTATGAGACACTTAAAGCTAGTTGTCAGCAGCTGCGCGAGTTATTTGGGACTTGCTCTTCTTGGTAGCGGACTAGCAGGGTACAAAAGGGTACATAGCTTCTTTTATTAATGATCTTACAGAAGACAGTCTCTCTCTCTCTGGATCAAGACGTTTCTGCGATGATTACCGCAGACTCAACGAATATTTAATAACAGATTCAAACCCTTTTCAGGTTCGATGAAAGTTTACCTAGATCGCTGGGCATTTTTTTTAATGCAATTCATATGTGCTTTGGATACTGCCAGGGTCTCTTTCTCTGGGTCAAAACGTTTCTGTGATGATTTCCGCAGACCCAACGGATATTTAATAACAGATTCGAATCCTTGTCTGGATCGATGATTTTAGACCTTGATGGCTGGGCATTTTTTTAAAAATTTCATTCATCTGTGCTTTGGATGCTCCCAGGTTCTCTCTCTCTCTCTCTCTCTCTCTCTCTCTGGATCAAAACGTTTCTATGATGATTTCCGCACTCAACGAATAATTCATAACAGATTCGAACCCTTTTCTGGATCGATGATTTTAGACCTTGATGGCTGGGCATTTTTTTTCAATGTAATTCATATGTGCTTTTGATACTGCCATGTGTAGCTTGAACTAAACTTCACACATCGATTTTCAACTTGGCGAAGTTTTTCAGTCAAAGAATTTGCAACATTTAAACAATGAATATAAACTTTAAACATAAGTCTTATATATCTAAGCAATGTTATAATTCTAGGTCAAGCAATAAATGAAGTCATGTCAACCTGAACAGATGTTGTAAAAAGATTGGAGGTTGCGAATTGGTAGAAAATGCTGTTGACAAGTTAACTTCCACTGTTGAAATCAAAAGGTTTACTCTTAAAATCATCAATGTTAATTTGATCCTTATACTAGTGTTTCTAATTAGATAAATAGTGGCACATGTCTATGAGGTCAATACAAGTAGATATTTAAACAAGCTGTGTTTTTTTATATATACATTTCAAACTTGATAAGAATTGAAAATAAATATATCTTACATTCTACATTCTCTCTCTTTCTGGATCAAGACGTTTCTGATTATATGATGATTTCCACAGACTCAACGAATATTTTATAAACGATTCGAACCCTTTTCTGGATCAATGATTTAAGACCTAGATGGTTGGGGATTTTTTTTTAATGTAATGCATATGGGTTTTGGATACTGACAGGTGTAGCTTGAACTAAATGCTTTTCACACATCGGTCTTCAACTCGGCGAAGGGTTTTTCAGTCATAGAATTTGCAACATTTTAACATTAAATATTAACTTTAATGGGACATACGTCTTATATAGTTAAGCAATGTTATAATTTTAGCTCAAGCAGTGATTGAAGTGCTGTCAACCTTAAAGTAGTTTTATTTTGTTTGAGTTATTTCGTCTTTCAAAAGAATCTGGCCATAGTCATTAATGACGTCCAATACAAACATATTAATAAAACGTCAACAACAAGCCACATGGTATAGCTAGCTTGGCATGGTACAGACACATACATTTGTCGATTATATTTTTTTTATATGATTAACAATTCTGGGAGGGTTGTCGTACGAAAAAAGGGACTAACACGTTTCTGTTATGATTACCGAAGACTCAACAAGGTTTCTAGTAAAGAGTTAAACCCCTTTCCCGGATCGATAAGTACTTGAACTAGATGACGGTGTGTTGTTGAAAAAAAATATACGTGCTTTGGATTCTATCAGGTATAGTTTGAACCTATCACTGACACAAAACATATTTCAACTCATCGAAGGTCTTTGAGATCTATAATATGCTACATTTAAGCGATGAAAAAATGAAATGGTACACAAGTTTATTGTTGTAATTCTTATTATTACAACCAAAGGGTCATTGTAGTTAATATCTAGAATTGTGCCTAAAAGTTTCATTTGACCTTAAAAAAAAAGATTATGACCAGGCAATAGATGACATGGTATACAAACATGATAAAGAACTTTCAAAATAGAGTAACATATGATATAGATAGCTTGGCATGATACAGACATACAATTTGGTCAGGTTAAAAAGGTTAAATATGCTAGACAATTTAGGAACAAGGTTTCTACAAACATATGAGCAATACAAAATTGCATTGGGACATACGTCTTACATATTTTAACAATGTTATAAGGCTATTGTTAAGAATAATGAATGAAATGCTGTCAAACATAGCAGATTTTGTTAAATGCAATGGCGGCTACAAATATTTTCTAATTAACAGTTTTTGGCCAATACAATTTCAGACAAAAGCCTTACACATAATGTAGAGAATTGTTGTTTACTGCATTTAGTTGATCATTTATAACAGGCAGACTAGTTAAATTTTAGTGTTCCAATCAAGAGCCTTTAATGTTGATTTCATCCCAAAACTATAAAGCTAGTAACGCGTTCTATTTGAAAAAGAGAAAATCTATTTTATTCTCTTTTTAGTGTGGTTTCAAATTCGGTAAACAAAAAGGTTGTCAACGTTTATTGTAAAAAACATCTTTATTTGAAGAAGCGAGGCGATTCAGTTGCTAAAAATTAGTGAAAATTTATCCAGAATTACACCTGATGTTAACTTTATATTCATGCAGCAACAAAGAATGATGAAACTCATTGAAATTTTTCCTCATCTATTATCATAATGAATTTAAAAATAAATGAAAATGGGGAAATATCCCCGGAATAAAATGACCTTTAGACTGGGAAAATATCCCCAGAAAAAAGACCTTCAGACTGGGGAAATATCCCCACTTTTCTTCAAATATAATTATAAGTTTGAGAAGTATGTGTAAGTAACTGTAATTAACATCATGAATAAAGTGGGGAAATATCCCCAAATTAAATATGACTTTCAATATGGTGATAAAAGAATACGAAATGGGGAAATTTCCCCATTAAATTACAAGTAGTGGGAAAACATCCATACAGGAAGACAACACATATGTGAACACTTAACAATATTGGGGAAATTTCCCCACATGAAAATAATCTTTAAAACAAGCTGTGTAATTGGTCATTTTCTATGTCGAAGAAATAAAAAATATACATGGAATGGGGAAATGTCCCCATTATGTGTATTTATCCATTTCTACAGCATTTTGCAAAGATTTACTTTCCGTCTAAAAATGTCAATCTTGATTAAAAAAATGACGAACATTCATCAGGTGAAGCTTGGAAAAGCAGTGTGATTCTCAATGCACTTTTCGACTGATTTTTTTTTATATTGCAAACAAGTCAAGCTAATGAAAATACTGCTTTAAATTCTTTTTGCAACGTTAGATAGCGGGCCTTAGATTTGAAGGTCATAATTAACACTAACTAATGTACATGTGCAAGACTTTAAATGATTTTGAAACATTCAAATACGAAATAAAAGATGAATCTTGGTGATTCGCACTGTCCAGTGGGAAATAAATATGCATATTCAGGACAAGAACAAGTTAATGTAACATGAAAAATAACTTTACTTTTCACTTGAACCACACGCAGAGTCGGATTTTCAACAAGCTAATTCATAAAGGAGGAGTAAAAGATACCAGAGGGACATTCAAACTCATAAATCGAAAGTAAACTAACGCCATGGCTACAAAAGAAAAGACAAACAATAGTGAGGAAGAAACGTCAAAGAAATTAAAACCTACAAGCAACACGCATCCCACCAAAAGCTTGGGGTGATCTCGGCAACTCCGAAAGGGAAGAAAATACTGCTTCACATGTGACAACCGTCACGTTGTTCATAAGATAACAGTCCACCGAAACGGACATAGCATTATCACTTCGAGCCAATCAATCCTTTGATCAAACTCCTTCATGCTGCGTGCTAAGCGGAGAAGCAACAAATACAAATTCTAAAGTCTCCGTTTTCATCCAGCCGGGTTCCAAACTACGACCTCTCGCACTCGGGGTGATCACGCTACCACGTATTCGTGTATCCATCAAATTAAAGGAAAGTAAACGAGATAGAAATCAATGTTTTTTCAAGAGAAAACATAATTACAAACTGTTTAATGTCAGTACAGCACAAGTAGAAAATTTAAACTCTTGAAAATTACATATTAAAGCATGCACATTATTTTGAATAAAACATAATTGTACTGTTGCTGTTGAAACCATATGTTGTTCAACTGCTAGGTAAAATAGCCACAACAAATATGATACCTCATGTATATAACAAATCAAATCGAAAAAGAAAATGAGTTCTATTAGTTCCTGTATTATAGAATAAAATATCTGTTTCTTTTGACATATACATGTATAGCCATATAGATATGAGCTATATATGGTGCGTCTAGTTGTCATGTTCTTCGTATTTCCTGAAAATACACAAAAAAACAACGATTGATTTCGACCTTAAATGTTGTTAGTTGATGATTAAAGAAAAACAAATAAATATTATAAAGTAGTCAATTACCGATTTCGAGTTGAGTTTGCTAATAAAACGTCCAGATGTTTTGCTCAAATGAAAAATATTTAATTTGAAAAGAAGATAAATATTTAGTTTTCTCAGTGATATTAGCAAGCAAAGACAACGCGTTTGACATTTGATCCGCGAAGAGACATTTCCAGTCATTAATTCCACTTTCAATTTTTTCGATAAATATTTTGTCAAAAACTGGCGTGGATACTTTTGGTACACCCTTTGGCAATTCTACTTCACCTTTATCGTTAAACATGAACATTCCACTTGTTGAAATCTTCCAAGGCCCCGCATATTTGGATTGGTAACACAGTTTAATCTTATTAGATACTTCATCCATTGTAAATCTATAATGTAATGGCTTGATATGTTTCCGTACATCAGCAATAAATGGTTGAAGCCAGTTCCTAATATCGTATTGCCAAATTAAGTTGCTTGGATTTGGTAAGAGATCCAAAAGCTCAGGGATTTTTTCTGCGTCATTTCGACGGAGGGAATCTACTATTTTGCTAAAAACCGGCGTCAATATCCTCATGTGTGTGTCCAACATACAGAAAAGAAAGGTGAACCTGCAAAAAAAAATATTTTCATAAAAAATTCTATCAAATTTTATATTGATTTATATTTTAAAACTGTCCGCATTACGATTCTTGTATGTGCATTCTTTTGATAATTGTTTTGACATTTCTCTGAAGCAATATTGCAACAGTCATGATAGTGGATGTATGTGGAGTATTTAAATATTACACTTGATACATTATTTCAGGGACGGTGTTCCATATCATGAATTCAGTTAGTCTAAAAATACGACGGGTGTCCCTCGAGGAGCTGTTAACCGAGTTTTCCGGTGGTATTGGAGTTACTTTATATTTTTATGTAATGGTTTGTCTTAGTTGTTTTACTGTTGAATATTGAGATGATTTATTTTAACCGACTTTTCATTATGATTCTCCGTCGGTATATTTTCTCGCTTTATTATATCTTATTCATCATGTTCATTTGGATACAGTTATTCATGTTAATACATAATGATACGACCCTTATAAAAATGGAAGGAGGAATCACCGATCAATTCAGTAGGAACAAGAATGTGTCCTCAGTACACGAATGCCCCACTCGCACTTTCATTTTCTATGTTCAGTGGACCGTGACATTGGGATAAAAACTCTAATTTGGCATTAAAATTAGAAAGATTATATCATAGGGAACATGTGTACTAAGTTTGAAGTTGATTGGACTTCAACTTCATCAAAAACTACCTTGACCAAAAACTTTAACCTGAAGCGGGACAGACGGACGAACGGACGGACGAACAGACGAACGGACGCACAGACCAGAAAACATAATGCCCCTCTACTATCGTAGGTGGGGCATAAAAATACGTGTGTCCATTGTCATGATTGTATTCCCTAAATTTTTTTTAGATAGGAATTCTATTAACTAACAGTAGTATGATTACTGTGGGCTATAAGATATCAAATGTTTACCTCTTGAAATACTTTCATGTGCACCAGTAACTCGCAAAACGATAAAACATATTTATTTTTGTTTTCCCGCCAGCAGTTGTCCGCTTGAATATACAATACTGGAGGCAACGTTCCACCCTGCAAAAATTATAATTCAAACCTTAAACATGTTATTTTATTTATCTTGCTCATTCATTACTTGATGTGTCAAAACAGGAGTTTGTTGTCCACTAAATAGCTGTAGCTGACTAAAATAATTGCAAGTATATAATTCTGCCTTAGCAAGTACAGTATGTCCAATGAACATACACACCAATATGTGTTATTCCTCCCATTCGTGTTGCTTTTAGTTGTTTTGTCATCGTAGTTGTAATGTTTTCCCCCTTCTTGATGTGGTATGGTATATGCTATATTTGTAACATAACCGAATTAAACTTCGATATTAATTATGAAAAGACAAAATATTGGTTGAAATCCATGTTGCTTTTTGTATATCAAGATACATTGTATTAAGAATGTCCCAGACACCCGCAGAAGTCGACTTAAACACATACGTATGCATGTAAACACATATAAATTTTTCATAGATTTTATATTCAATTATAATGCAAAATATTCTATAAGAATACTAAACCACCGAGGCTGTACCATTTTAGTAGGCTTGACTTCTAACAGATAACAAAAAAAAATGATATTTCTTTTTTTATGTCTCTTCATGATTAACCATGAACTTAATATGTAGTTCATCCTTAAAGTGGAAAAGTAAAGATAATCGGTTTAATAGATATTACTATCTAGTAATAGCATAATTTAGTCAGTCATAATGTGAATCTTTTCAGTCAATATAATTATGTATGCACAAAACTGATAATCTGTGTATCGCACTATTTCGGATCATTTCTACTGAGGGCTATTTGAAATTTTCTAGTTTGAATTGTTCTATATTTGCATTGTTGTTTTGTAATATTTATAGCTGATTATGGACATTGATTTTACTCATTGTTGAAGGCTGTGTGGTGATCTATAATTGTAATTTTTGGTGGCATTGATCTCTTGTCACATTCCAGCACTCTGCAATGGTGGTTTCTATAAATTTATCATTTATGATTATGAAATACATGCTTTTCTATTTCAAATAAATCAATACAAGTAAAGGCAAAGGCAGAGATAATCGTGTGTAAAATAGCAGAACAAATGTGTCGTCAAATAAAATAATTATTGTAAATGACATTAAAACAATGACATGATTAAACAATTCCTAAATAATTAAATTAACCTATACTGAGCCAAAAAAGTTTAGCAACACTTTTTTTTTAAATTTTTTTTGGTTGTTTCTGGATTTTTTTTTAATAAACATCATTGATATAATCCTTAGTATTACCTGTATTTTTAAGCAGTCGTACTTTTTTCCAGGTGATTGATTTTGCGCCATTTTAGCTTTGCACGTGTAATTGATGTTTTACCTTCTGTACCTGTACTTTTAAGACGAAATTTAATTTGTTTTTGCACTAACGTTCAGAAACACACCATTGGTAAGAAAAACACATAAACGTTTGAAAAAATTACATGGGGCGTCAACCAGGCCTCTCCGAAAATGACCGTCAGATGGCTCTTGGAATGGTTGATGCTTGCATGAGTGTTACTGACGTAGTGGATCGATTTAATGTGCATAAGTCAACAGTTTATAGACTAAAAAACAGTTATCAACAAATTGCAACAGCACTGGATAGGTCAATATGTCGTAGACCAAAAACAACCATCGTCAAGGGAGGAGCGCTACATTCGCTTTACGTGAACACGGGACAAGTTTTTTGTGGCCACAACAGTAGTGCATTGACTAAGGGCAGCTGCTGGTGTGCCTGCCAATACTTAAGTGATGCCCTGAAAGCATGGTCGAGAAATTGATTTTGAATAACACAATACTCAATTCCGCTTTTTGACCCTCTCGCGCTCCATACAAAAAATATTCTAATGAATATGCGTGTTAAACATACATTTTGCTTCTAACATGTCATAATTCATAAAAACAAATATGTAACCCATAAAAAAACGACAACCACTGAATTACAGGCTCCTGACATGGAACAGGCACAAACATACATAATGGGGGGGGGGGGGGGGGGGGGGTAATCATGTTCGCGGGATCATAATCCTCCCCTAACCTGGGACAGTGGTACAACGGTACAACATGAGAATGTATTTTGTTTTGTGACTTTTCAAAAGTAATCCGTTTTTTCTTCTTTATCCTGTTCACTAGCCCAAATATATTTATTTTATTTTATTAAAGAAAACCGATATGCAATGACTTTGTAAACTATGCTCAACAGCAAAATAAACTGACCATCGCCATTTTTTTTAGTACATGTCTTAGGCAGCAACCATTTCATTTTCGGGGGGGGGGGGGGCAAACAATTGATTTTCCCATAAAACGACAAGACAAGACAGACTATTTTATTTTCTAAGTCATAAACGTGTACAATAGTAGCCTTTTTTCTCTCTCGAGCCTTTGAATGTTGATTTTAAGAACGAAACCGTATTAAAGAAAATTGTAGTATGTTTTAGTAAAAAAAAAATATAGGTTGCTGTTGCTTTTTTTTAACGCAATTTGTACTTAATAAAAGTATCTCCCATGCCTATCAATTATGCAGTAAAAAAGTATCACGCAAAAAGTAGAAAATTCTTTTGAGGCCTATTAGGTCTGAGTAAACTATGTTAATTTCCCTTTTATGACAATGCAGAGTGAACGAAGCATCTAGTAATAAAACATATCGGCTGCACACATCGATCAATTAGATTAATCATAGTTTTAATTTTGAATACCATATTATCTTCATAAAATGTCTGTGCCAAAAACAAATCGTTTTATAACCCCAGCTTCATAGTGCGTGATTTATGACAACTTGCCGCTGGGTGCGTAAATATTAACACCGATGTGAAGTGCCTACTTCTTAAAGCTTTTATATAAACAAAATAATTAATGCATTTGTACATTTTGAATGGAATAGGTATATTAATATTTCTATCTGTTATTAAAGGATTAACCACGATTATTGAGGGAAATCCTCTCGTTGTGAAAGTAGTTACTATCATGCGTGTTAAGGAATTTTTGATTCTCGGACTATCATTTTTTTCGACATTCGATTTTTATCTCAATATGAACAATTTTGTTTTTAAATCCTGTTATTTTCAATGGGAACCCACAATAATTCTTTAAAAAGTTCTTGCCGCCTCCACAAAAAATGAATGGTCAATGTCTAATATAAAATCATTAATAAAATGATATCGTAAGATATGCTTTAAGTTTACTCGGGGGTGGAGAGGGGGCACTTACTATGCAATGAGTGACAGGAATGGGCCGCTGGAATAGGTTAAAATTTCTTGCTACATGATATATAATAGTTGATAAATTCAAATATCAATTATGGGTTCATATTATCACTTGCTTGATAATATCAGAAGTATCTGAAACAAATCAGATGCCAGTATTTATTTTTAATGCGGTTAAACCACAGTCGACTTGTAAATGCATTAGCTATTTGTCAAACTAATTAATCTCTATTATTCTAATGTAGTATTTCCACTGATGCTAGTCATAGATGCTATAAATCCGATTATTTTGACATTTGCACCTAATTACCATATCCAAAGGTTTGTATACATGAAACACTATACCATTGATCAGTGGCAGATCCAGAATTTTTCACAAGCCGGGGCCCACTGACTGCCTAAGAGGGGCCCGCTCCGGTCCTGCTTCAGTAATTCCCTATATCATAATCAACCAAATTTAGCATCAGTAGTCAGAGCTCATGTTTTGTCTGTTATTGTGTATATATAAGCCGACCCTAAACAAAATTTACTTACTTAGTACTTACTTTTCTTAATCTTACGTATACATGTATATGGGTTATATTTAGTTTTTAAAGATCATTAAAACCGAATATTTTTTTTTGTTTCGATTTGTTTTGTTGTAATAATTCACTACGTCAATTGATAAAAAGCATCAATATAAATACAAACATGTTTAACCCCGCCGCATTTTTGCGCCTGTCCCAAGTCAGGAGCCTCTGGCCTTTGTTAGTCTTGTATTATTTTAATTTTAGTTTCTTGTGTACAATTTGGAAATTAGTATGGCGTTCATTATCACTGAACTAGCATATATTTGTTTAGGGGCCAGCTGAAGGACGCCTCCGGGTGCGGTAATTTCTCGCTACATTGAAGACCTGTTGGTGACCTTCTGCTGTTGTTTTTTATTTGGTCGGGTAGTTGTCTCTTTGACACATTCCCCATTTCCATTCTCAATTTTATTTCACATATTTAGACGTTATAATAACCCCTATCTAATAATTTCACTTTGACATTAGTTACATCGTTTATTGATTTGTTATGGCCACTTATATTTCTTATTTGCCGTATTGCTTCACCTATAATAAATCCTCGGAATACATGCTGTGATTGACAGCTACTTTTGTACATATTTCAACCATGCACTAGCACTGCACTATTATTAATATAGAAGAATAGAATGATATACAATGAAAATACACGTAACTGTAATATACAAGTATTAATATACTATATAACAATAATATACCTGAGTAATTATACGGATTTGTATCACGTACTTCAATATAATAGTCATTACGGTGAGGATGAATTCCCTGTCATTAATTTATCTACGCACGAACTTGTCCAAGAAAAAAATTATATCTGCACATAAAACCTCATTTTCAGGTATAGATATGGGTTTTTTTCTGAGACAAGTGCTTCTCGGACCATTCACAAGAACTTGCGGTCATCCGATTTTCAGTATTTCAGTACTTTGGTTTCATTCTTCAAACAGAACCCTGCATAACTGAATAATTTTGGGTCAAGGGAAAACGTTACGTAGCCCTAAGCAATAAACCATACAGGCTTCATTTCGTAGCATATTATGTTGAAGTAGATTTCATATTATAACTTAAATATTTTAGTTAAATACAATGACGATGATGGCGGCCTAAGGCTCTTCGCGGTTTTATTTTGTATTTGTTTTTGTGCAGTAGTGTTGTGTTCAATTGAAATAACATAATTATATTGTATACTGAGCATGTTTAGTGAGAATATAAAAAAGAAGATGTGGTATGATTACCAATGACACAACTATCCACAAAATACCAAAATGACACAAACATTAACAACTATAGGTAACCGTACGGCCTTCAACAATGAACAAAGCCCATACCGCATAGTCAGCTATAAAAGGCCCCGATAAGACAATGTAAAACAATTCAAACGAGAAAACTAACGGCCTTATTTATGTCAAAAAATTAATGAAAACAAATATGTAACACATAAACAAACGACAACCACTGAATTACAGGCTCCTGACTTGGGACAGGCACACACATAAATAATGTGGCGGGGTTAAACATGTTAGTCATGTTAGTAACTCCGGAAATAATTATACTGAATCTGATCGTTCATGTAAATCATGAAACAAGACATTGAGGAATTAGCAGATGGGAATTTGTTTGGATAAACTTCAGATTTTGCGGTCATTAGTTATCTCGTACATTACTTAATAACTATCATGCAATCGTTGGTCATTTTATTTTCTCAGGAGGATTGATTACTACACAAATTGTCTGTTCACTACTGCATGGCTATGTAAATATTTCTAAATTAATAAACTATGGCATGAGAAATAAATCATACATGCAGAATACTTGCAGTTTTAATAAGTTAAATATTCATTTGTTTCTAGATAAACATTGTGGTCAAATCTATAGAGACAAATAAACTTATGACGCTTGAAAATAAAAAAAAAAATCGCAAAGGCTTCAACGGAATAGTGATTTCTGCTGTCATTTTGAAAGCGTAATGTTGACTGTAAAATTGAATCCATGCATTTATCTGTAAAATACCGAATTACCAAAAGGATCAAACCATTTCTGTATTTACTATTTCATGACTTTGGAGATTATATTTTATCAAAGTAGCATTATATACCATGGAGTTTACAAAAGTATAATGTTAAAAAAAACTACCTAAACTTACTAAAAACGTATAATGTGTTATTTGTTCTTATTAATTTTGTTCACTATTTCTCCTTTAACAAACTAAAAGCACGAAAAGAGGCTTATAAAGATAGAAATATATATATTGTATTCAAACATTTATTATTCAACAAAAATTTAGAGTCCTGACTCACTAAATTTTGAGGTAAATCATGACTGAAAACTGTAACAATAGCCTTTTATTGAATTATCAATTGTTTAGCAATAAGGTCTTTAAGTTAGTCTAAATATGTATATCAATTAAAAAAAACATTCAGATTGTAGTTTGGTCATGAAACTACGGTGGCAGAATGCGAACATGAAAGAAAAAAAAAAATATGTTGTTCCCTCATGATACTGTGTCGTTCCTTCAAGATGATATGTCCTTCCCACAAGATAGCTATCTCGTTCCCTCAAGATGCTATGTCGTTCACTTAAGATACTATGTCGTTCCCACAAGATAGTTATCTCGTTCCCTCAAGATAATATGTCGTTTCCTCAAGATATTATGTCGTTCCCTCAAGATACTATGTCGTTCCTTCAAGATGTTATGTTGTTCCCTCAAGATGCTATGTCGTTCCCTCAAGATACTATGTTGTTCCCTCAAGATGTTATGTCGTTCCCTCAAGATACTATGTCGTTCCTTCAAGATGTTATGTTGTTCCCTCAAGATGCTATGTCGTTCCCTCAAGATACTATGTTGTTCCCTCAAGATGTTATGTCGTTCCCTCAAGTTATTATGTCGTTTCCTCAAAATACTATGTTGTTCCCTCAACATAGTTTTAACATTGTATTGATATTGCTATGTTGAGGGAACGAGATAACTATCTTGAGGGAACAACATAGCATCTTGAGGGAACGACATATCATCTTGAGGGGAAAACATCGTTTCTTGAGGGAAAGACATAATATCTTGAGGGAACGACATGATCTCTTGAGGGAACGACATATCATCTTGAGGGAACAATATGAATATCTTGGGGGAACAACATAACATCTTGAGGGAACGACATATCATCTTTAGGAAACGAGATATTTATCTTGTGGGAACAACATAGTATCTTGAGGGAACGATTTGAAAGATCGTCGAGTCCAGTTCGTAAAATGTATGCATTTGTTTTTTGAATGAAGTAAAGCGTTTCCAACGAGTTTTTAAATCTAAATTATTTTTAAACAATCTATAGCTCCATTCGATCATATTTTTCATCTCGATATCCCTTAATTTTATTCAATATATATATTTTCAAAATACAGAAAAGAAGATTAATTTTTGTTGAATCGACCATGAGTATAGTATGTGATATTGTTTTCTCATTGTTAAAGACCTACGGGTAGCCTGTAAATCCTTACGACCGCTTTATTGTAATGCTTTTGCGCCACTTTGCACACAATGCAGTGATTTGTTATGTTAAATCTACGCAAAAAAAACCAAACCCAACAACATTTAACTTAGAATAACTATTTTATAACACTAATGTTAAAAAACGTGCATACATAAAAGTAATAGTTACGAAAAAAAAAACATGTCGTCATATATTTATTCTTTACATGTAATATCTTCATCAGTCGTTCTGTTTATTTTTTTTTTAAATACTGTGCCATGTCATACATCAGATCTAGACCAAATACTATAAAACATACTGCAAAAAGTAATTATGCTGTTTTACCATGATACTATATAGATAAAATTTCTCTGAAAAAAGTTTAATACCGTAAATAAAAGTTAGTTTTCTTACGCTTTTGTTTTGTATGTGTCTGATAGTTAGCACAGTATTACATGTATTATGCATCATACTAGATGGTTGTTTAATGGAAAGAGTTTTTAAAGTCGAAAATAGTAAACCACTCATATATACACTAGCTTTCATTTATTTTATAACACGGATATCATTTAATATTAAACGTTTCCGGGCAGTTGAAGAATCAAACCACATGGGATCTTTCTTGTGTAGCTGAATAAAGGAGTGGTGTAGTGCATACACCTTTCAGATGATGTAAAAGGTAAAACCAATTGACAAGTCGATTACTAGTTATTGTATTGATATATGTCAGAGATAATATAGTTTCTAATGAACGAACGAATCATTGTAAATGTAAAATTACTGATCTTTATCTGCGATGAAAACTCAAGTTAATGCTTGTAGTAAAAATTATAACAACATTACCACATCTCGCGTCTGAGACAGTAAACATATTATGATACAAACACAAGCTATTTTATCGTAATCATAAATAAACAATTATGTATACTAGTATACAAAAATCTGGAAAACCAGATAGGTTCATTATACATGCACCTAAACTGGCCATTCGTTAAAGAGCGGAACAAATGAATACCATTTAATACTCTATGCTTATTCGTATTTATACATTAATTCATAAAAATCGTTTGTAAGTGAGTTGTAAGTGTTGTTTTTAGGATTTTTGCAAGATATTCGGAATCCTCTGGGTTTTTTTTATGTACTTTCCCAAAATATTTTGCCCGCTAACCCCTACTTTTATATATTTTCATAATGTTATTACACAAAGTTCTATTTAAAAATCTAACTGTTGCTGTGTGCAAATTAAGGACAACCGATAGACAAATGCAATAACGTCAATAATTTAAGACCTCATTAAAGATTAAAACAAAATTAAATTACATTAGACACATTTAAAACTTGACGGTGTCACCGTCAAGTTTTAAATGTGTGGAAATGTGTCCTATCGAATAAATAGAATAGAATAGAAGAGAAGAGAAGCAGTGGTGGATCCAAGGTTTGAACCCCCTTTTTTTGGACGATCTATGCATTTGAATTGGGACATGTAGTTGGACCCCCCCCCCCTTTTTTTTTGTCGTGGGTCATGAACCCTCTATTTAAAATGGCTGGATCCGCCCATGAGAAGTTTAAATCGGGGTTACATGAACATTACAAACATAAGCTTGGCAGTACTAGTAGAGTTTCGTATCAACATTGCTACCTTTCCAATTTAAAAACATTAGCATAATAAACATCTTTATCACGCTTAAGGACTATAGTCAACTTCATGTGCTACATTTGACTTTTTAAGATATACGCATTTAAAAGATGATATATTCTAAATGTACACACGTTTTATGCTCATAGATAGCAAAATAATTTTGTGATGACTTTAGCCATTATTGAAAGCCGGCCCTGTCAGTAACTTTTGCAATTTAGCAATTTTAGACAACATAGACATTCTATCGTCTTTATTCATTGCAATGGAAAAAAAGAAAATGTTCTGTACCGTTGACAGTACTAGAATCACATACTAGAGGTATCAGGATGCATCTGTCTAGTTATATTTGTAAAATGTTAGGGAGCTACCATTTGATTTGATAAGGGATCCTCCATTTGATTTTTATGGGGGGGGGGGGGGGGGGGGGCTAGGATGAAAAATCTTGTCCTGCATTTTTTTTTAGTTTTAATCTCTGTCCTGCCTTTTTATTTTTCACTTTATCCGGTCCTGCTTTTGTTTTCTTAGTTTATCCTGACTTTTTTTACATAAATTGTCATCCTGACTTTTTTGCAAGTGTCTCATCCTGCCTTTTTTTTTTTAACTCAAAACTCCTGTCCTGCCTATTTTTTTTCAAATATCATCCTAGCACCCCCCCCCCCCCCCCATAAAAATCAAATGGAGGATCCCTTATCTAGTATAAGATGCATCTGTCTAGTTCTATTTGTAAAATGTTATCTAGTATACGGATAAATACGTTGCCTTGAAGGATACTTAATAATGGACAGCTATACAGTATAAACTGCTACTTTTTTTGTATTTCAAAAACATGCAACTAAACGTTAAGCATGCAATTATCAGTTAATCGATCAACGTTTTTAAATAAAGTTAAACGGTGTTTGTATATTCGCTTATATTATATTTCCTTTATCCTGCAATCAGCCAACTATTGTACAAACAACAGGTACACTAATATTTTTGTTGTTGCTTTATTTCTACTTGTTCAAATTAATGTTCTGTTGTCCGACTTCCATATTGAACGAGCGGTAATGCGGATATTCCTTTTTTTACGTAACAGTTAATTTTTGGGGTCCGCGTTAAGCTACATGTCAAATTCTTTGAAAAATAAGGGACACATTTTTTAGATTTTATACAACTAAAATTTCAAGTGAATGGTGTAAATTTCAGGATAAAAATAATATACGTTTATTTTCGGAGAAAACAATATAAGTACTTGCTACGAGTCTGAGAAAAGCTCGGCGAAGTTAGTTTTTCGTCATGTTTCGAATGCTCATACACATAAGTTGTATATTTTCCGACAATGTACATATATCATATATCTATCACACTCGGGGAGAAAATAGATACATGCGTGGAATGAAAAATGTGCTGAAAATACACGTTTGCAATATTGGAAATTCCTTTGTGGTTTTAAGGAATGGTAATACTTGTTTTACGCACTTGAACGTAACCTTTATTGCTTTTTTTCATAAAGTGTATATCATATTATGCGTACATTCGCCATGATAACGATTTTAATTTGAAAATAAGTTGAAATAAAATTATACATACCTGTCCCTTTTCTGTCTCATCTTCGCTGTCGCTAAATACGGCATCGGATATCATAAGCATTGAAAGAAATAAATAGAACACATTTTAAATTAGGAAAACCATGGTGGAAATTCAATTATAAAATCGACGATTATTTCAAAGTACACATCTAGACCGATGTGGGCGTGTCAAATACCGGCTGTTTTCAAGAGAAGGGTCAAATTTTAACTGTGATTGACATGCAGGCTAGGGTGAGAAGTATAAATTAGTGTGAACATATTATTAATTAAACACTCATTGGTAGGATATTCATTAAGGCAAGTTGGGACATTGTATTAAACAGTGGTGATTTTTATCTTGTGCTTGGACGTTTCAAATGGGGAAAATAAAATATATCATACCTGGAGGGTTAGGATTTTTTTAAAAAGGTACTGTAGCTTAAGTTAACTTTGTCTTGGCTTATGCCAATGCAGAAAAAAATGAGAACGATTTTTTTTTATAATTTCACATTTTTCTAATTTAAAATTACATTTTTCAATACATTTTGTAGTTTTGATTGACAATTATTTTTAGCATTTGGGCAATCAAAAGCTGACATCCACTATAATATTACAGCCAAAAGTGATGAAAGTTGCATTAAACACCAACAAGTAATCAATAAATCTTATAATTTTAACAGTTCATTAAAATTCACTTTCAAGAAAGTACATTTTGCTTGGTTTCAGTTATTGTTTTAGAAATGTTAAAGACTTTAAACGTCATTATCCACCAGGGTGCGATAATGACCGGAAATGGTTCAGTACTGGTCATGTGTTAACGAGAAATTTTATTTTTCTTAATTGACGAATTTAACAGGTTTTCTTTTTTAGATCACCTGGCCCAAAGGGCCAAGTGAGCTTTTCCCATCACTTTGCGTCCGTCGTCCGTGGTCGTTAACTTTTACAAAAATCTTCTCCTCTGAAACTTCTGGGCCAAATTAAACCAAACTTGGCGACAATCATCATTGGGGTATCTAGTTTAAAAACGTGTCCAGTGACCCGGCCAACCAACCGAGATGGCCACCATGACTAAAAATAGAACATAGGGGTAAAATGCAGTTTTTGGCTTATAACTCAAAAACCAAAGCATTTAGAGCAAAATTAATCTGTTTATCAGGACAAGATCTATCTGCCCTGAAATTTTCAGATGAATCGGACAATCTTTTGTTGGGTTGCTGCCCCTGAATTGGTAATTTTAAGGAAATTTTGCTGTTTTTGGTTATTATCTTGAATATTATTATAGATAAAGATAAACTGTAAACAGCAATAATGTTCAGCATAGTAAGATTTACAAATAAGTCAACATGAACGAAATGGTCAATCGACCCCCTAAAGAGTTATTGTCCTTAGTAGTCATTTGTAAATTTTTACTAACATTTTCCACTGAAACTACTAGGCCAAGTTCATTATAGATAGAGATAATTGTAAGCAGCAAGAATGTTCAGTAAAGTAAGATGTACAATCACATTTCCATCACCAAAACACATTTTTGTCATGAATCCATCTGCTTCCTTTGTTTAATATTCACATAGACCAAGGTGAGCGACACAGGCTCTTTAGAGCCTCTAGTTTCATTTTGTTTCAAAATAGTCTACTATAAAAGATACATTAAAAATAATAATGAAGGCAATATATGCATTACCGAAAAGATCAAATTTAGAAGTTTAGTTATAGCACTATATACATGATATATAATAATGACTTTTGCGTTATAGCCAATTATTTTAACATCTAAAATAGATGTAGCAAGAAATGATCAACAATACGCAATTTGCACATAAGTTACAAATACTCAAATTATCAGTAACAGGATGAGTTTTACCAATATTTTACGTTTTTAAGGAAATGCGAATGCGAAAGCTATCCACCAGAGTTCAAAGCATTAAATTGGTAGTAAGCTAACTTTTCCTATAATCTTGAAAACTACAATAGCTAGAAAAATTTAAAAGGTGAAACAATTTTTAAGAAAAGGAAGATATTAATTCATTTATGTTGTTGTAAAATTGGCATTGATGCAATTGTACTTTTAACTAATTTGACTACAAGTATTTGCCTTGAAATGGGTAAATACGTTTGCCCTTAAAATGTCCGATGTAATTGCGTCCTAGATTTTAAATACATGATATACATCAATTCGCAAAGCATATATTTTTTTCTAAATATAACTGAACGCGATCAGGTTCAAGGCTTTATGGTTTTTGTTAATACTAATCTTTATTGCAAAATTACACCTATAAGGGTCAAGCAATACATTTCGTTGACTTATTTGAATATATCAGGTTTTAGGAGTGGATGGAGAGGTTCAAAGTGTTCAGCTTAAAGATTTTGATACACAGAAATCCTTATTTAAAGACCAGTTCAAAGGGACTTTATTTTCAAGATCAACCTTCTTAAAGACGTGGAATCATATCCGTGGTAAGACTTTTGTTAGTCATTGAACATGTAGAAATTAAATGGTAGCTTCCTTAGTAACACAAATAGATAAAAATAAATAGATTAATTTAATTCTTGAATTTGACAGCAATACAAGAAAAAATAAAATAACCTGGGATTTAGTAAGCTTAATATATATCTAAGATAGCTACATAGTTTGATGAAAATCCAAGTTGATTTGAAAAAGTTATAAAAAAAATTAAAGATGCCTATCTGAATTTATATAATAATTTTAATTTTTACCTATTGTAAAATTAAATTCTTTCATTTCACAGCAATAAAATAAACAACCTAATAAGCTTGAATTTTGTAAGATCAATATATAATTTATTTAGATGGGCTGATTTACACCAGTCAAAACTAAATTTGAAGGTCAAGACTAGTCGAGACAGGTCGAGACTAGTCAAGACAGGTCGAGACAGGTCGAGCATTGGTCAAGACCATTTCAGACTACACAAAGATCATCAAGTACTGAATCAGACTAATTAAGTAAAGTCGAGACATAGTCGAGACTAGTCGAGTAAAATGTGTGCTCGATTTTACTGGTCGAGCACAAAAACTGGTCAATTCAGACTCTGATCAGTTTGTAGTGTATGCTTACTGCTGATTGTGCGGTTAACCTTTTTAATATGATAAATTGAACTTCAAAATAGGATTTTATTTGTAAATATGTGACAGTTTTTATCAAAACAAAATATTTTTTTGATAGGAAACAGAGATGACAATTGAGCTCGAGTCAAGAACTTGACATGCAAACGAGGTAAGTTGAGGATGAACTTAGGTGAAATTAAATAAAGCAAGAATTTAAGATTGTTACTATTACCCGGAAGAGCATTAGATAAGCCTCAAAATAAGCTAAATACATTGAAATGTCATGGAGCTCATTTCGAGATATTTGATTTTTAAAAGATGGCCGGATAAGGCTGACTCGAACTCTGTGTATATATCTGTCTGACAGGATTTATCTGACCTTCACCTCATCATGCTCATTGTCATCATATTTAAAATGTCAAGTTTATGCGATACTTGTAGTTAGAGCTTATTCTTTAATAATTTCCACATGAAATCAGTAGATTAGTGAATCGGACGAGACGTTTCAGTATGTGTGGTTAGTCAATTAAACAAAACACTGATTACTTTGATTTACAAACTCAATTATTTTCTAAGGAAATGAAGATACCTGAGAATCAGATAAACATCAGATCATTGGAAGTAACAAATGTGAGTATGAAGTATGAGTATGTTTTATTTGTTTCTGACAGTCCCATGTCTTGGATTATGAAATAATTTACTGAAACTTAGATTATAAAATTGTAATGCCTTGGGCAAAGTGAATCAGTGAAATATATAACATGTGTATGCAATGTAGTTTTAAGCTATCAACCGTTATATTTCTGTCTTCTCCGCAAAATATCAACGAGCACCTAAAACAAAAACATATATTTATATTATTTTTAAGTTCAGATTTGCACGTTGTGTTATAATTCAGCTTTCTTTGGAAAACCGGTTGGGATCCAGTTCGCGGAAAAGGTGGGGAGGGGGTGTAAACCTGGAACATCATGATACATTTGCATTTTTTGTGAACTTCAAAAATAATCTAATAATTATTTCCAGTAATGTGTCATTGCTGGAATGATTTCACACTTAATTGAAATATTTGTTTGTTTTTTACTTGACGTTAAATTGGGCCACATTTGTACATGTTAAATGTCTGTCCCAAATCAGTAATTTAGTGGTCGTTTTGGTTGCTGTTTGTGATCTATGAAGCATTTCTATTTATCGGCCGTTGATATTCACGTTTAAATTTGTATGCCCCACCTACAATAGTAGAGGGGCATTATGTTTTCTGGTCTGTGCCTCCGTTCGTCCGTACGTCCGTTCGTCCGTACGTCCGTTCGTTCGTCCGTGCGTTCGTTCGCTTCATTTTAAGTTTTTACCACAATTTCACGGTCCACTGAACATAGAAAATGATAGTGCGAGTGGGGCATCCGTGTACTATGGACACATTCTTGTTTGACATTATGTTAAATCGTATTTTTTAAGCTTACACTGCGGCATATGATTGCTTATTGTTGAATATTGTACAGTAAAATATAGCTGCTTACATCCAAATCAATTTACGTCTATGTGATATTGTCACTAGAAATCATACCACATCTTTGTATTCCTATTTAGTTTAAAACATATCATTTTAATAAAATTAAAAGCAGCATTCAAACAGAGGTGAAATTCTAAAGAAGATTACATTGTTTAAATTTTTTTCTCAGGATTTTGCAATGAACGAAAAAGTAATGGGCTTCTGGAAACTGGAGAAGAAATGGAATAATGCAACAGTCCTAGAAAAAACTAAATCAGGTAAACCATGATATACATTAAAGAGAGATTACAAAAGAACGATGAGTAATGAGTTGATTGATTGTCAGGTAGTTTTTTTTTTTGTTGTTTAAGGCCACATTGTGCACTCTAGGCTATATCATAGATATAGGAAGATGTTGTATGTGTGCCAATGAGACAAGTCTCCATCCATGAATTTTTTTTATAAAAGTAAACAATTATAAGTCAAGGTATGGCCTTCAACACGGAGCTTTGGCTCATACCGAGCAGCAAGCTATAAGGTGTCAGACCACCAATTACTCCTTCAAATTTAGAACGTAAAAGTAGGCCTACTCGGGACAAAAAATAGTGCATTTGATGTCATTGTTTACTTAAACTACACAACAAATTTGCAGAAATGAAACTTTTGGTGAAAGAGAAATATATTTAGACCATTTTGAGCCCAAATTTACTTGTCTATGAGTTGAAATTAAAAATTGAGGATTAATGCGCTCCATAGTATACTAATTTAAGATTTCAAGAAAACCAGGGGTTATTTTTAGTGGTACATCCATTCGGAAGGTCTCTTCTTTCTTATATGGCTTTAAAGGTATGTCGAAAATTGGAATGAAGAAAGGTGATACCTGTACGATTCAGGACATACCTGGTTTGTAAGAGGTTAAACTTAAGATAAAAAATTTAGAAATCTATGAAAATTGCAAAATTTGGTTGAACAGATAGGGACTTTTAATTGGTGGTCTGACACCTTTTATAACGGGCCCAAAAAAATTACTAGTGTTAAACAATTCAAACAGGAAAACGAAGAGCGGTCTAATTTATATAAAAATGACCGTTTGCATTTATTGGCTGAGAAAATTGGCGTATCTGGAGAGAACACAGAGCATCACATGTCCAATCAACAGAAACAATGCACATATCATTCGAAGTAAAAGACTCACTAAGGAGTCAACATTTCGATAAAGTCTAGGGAAACATCATATGAAAGGAAAGATGTATATATGTTTGATCTAATTGTATATGCATAATTTGTGTTTGGTTTTCTGTCCCTTTGATTGGATAGTCTCTATTTTACAGGTTACAAAGTCGTATTTGCAGACGACAACTTAGTAAGAGTGTTAGGTCTACAGAATCTACGACAAAAGACATCGAGATGAATTCAGCTGAAGGTGTTTTGTTTAACAAAACACTTTCATATATATATGAACTTACAAGAAACTCACAAGTCATCTGATAATGTTCTCAAAACAGGATATAATAATCAATATCAACAACAAAAGGAAGCTGTATTTCCTTGTCCTTGAACAAAAGACATCTAACATCAGTCAAATGATCCTAAATATTTATACATGTATACAAGAATGAACAAGGTTATATATGTTATTTAATTTATATTGGGACATTATCATGGTATCTTAATGACAAAAAAACAAACATTCACATAATTAGCTTGTTTGGTCTGAATGTGCTTGTAATTTAATATGACAAACTGTATGTAGAATAAGAAGTAATTATCACACCATCAATGAGACAACATCAACGACGAAAATAAATAGATGAAAAAGTATGCAAAAATCATCAACAACAGATAGATGTGCGTAGAATCGCCAAGTGTGTTACAACATTATGCACATAAAGCTGTTCAATATAGTTGCAATATTAAAATATATAACAATGTGTCATAGAGCACTTTTTATAGTAATTAGTAAACACAATCCTAGCATATTAAAATTTATGATGATGTACTTGTGCAAGTTATTGAGTTTCATCATTAACAGAATTACTTTTATAAATTCACTAAAACATAACCACCGTTTACATACAGGATAGATATTTTCTGACAACAGCTTCAGGAAAACTATTTGAAATTTGAAAATATCGATATATGGTATAACAAATTGATTGGAATTGATTTTTAGTAGTGCGGTCGGTAGTGTCTGCTTATTACATTTTAAACAACCATAGATTTAAATTCCTTGTTTGTGTGCGTTTTGTGGTTTTTGTGGTTTCGTAAGAATATAACAATCCCTTGTGTTTTTGTGGGTTCTTGTTGCTTTGTCTTTGGTTTTCTATGTTGTGTTTTTACTATTGTTTGTCTGTTGGTCTTCTTTTTAAACCATACCGTTGTCCGATTATTTTCGACTTATGAGTTTGAATTTTCTTCTGGTATCATTTGCCTCTCTTTTAAGGAGGTCTGTTCCTAATGATGACGATTTAAAGTAAGCTCCTCGTGTTTAAAAGCAATCTGTATTCAAAACATTCTGCCTTCTTCATACGGATAACCACAAAATATTCAAACATTTTGTCAGGAATCTGATGTTCAGTAGATGTCGTTTGTTGATGTGGTTCATAAGTGTTTCTCGTTTCTCGTTTTTGATATAGATTAGACCTTATGTTTTCCCGTTTTAATGGTTTTACGCTAGTCATTTTGGGCCTTTTATAGCTTGCTGTTCGGTAGGAGCCAAGGCTCCGTGTTGATGACCTTTTTATACCTATAAAGTTGGTTTTTTTTTACAAATTGGGACCTGGATGGAGAGTTGTCTCATTGGTACACATTTGTTTCATAAGTAGTCAACTGTCTAAACACTGTCTAAATTTCACGACTTGGGATGACAGTTTTAGTACATACAATTATTTGATTTGCCGTAAATTTGAATCGTATGAGATTATGGGGAAATTTCCCCAATTTGAAGTCAACAATATCTAATATGAACATGATGAGATTATGGGGAAATTACCCCAATTTGTGGTCAACAATATCTAATATGAACATGATGAGATTATGGGGAAATTTCCCCAATTGATAGTCAACAATATTTTCTATGATTTGAACATAATGAGATTATGGGGAAATTTCCCCATTTGATGGTCAGCAATATTAAAGCTTGTATTTTCCAATTAATAATCTTATCGTGGGAATTTCGGCATTCTGATGTTTTTGGTTGTAGATGTGAATGTGGGGATATTTCCCCATTCTAATGTTATTGGTTTTATATGTGTAGTGTATGTGGGGATTTTCCCCACTGGTACGTTTTTCAATTCAAGAATACTAGTTTTCTTTATTGAGTGGGGAGATTTCCTCAAATTTGATAAAATCATGTAAGCGCATTTCCATTAACTTATAGATTTGTTGACAAAAAGTGTTTATTTCAATTCACATCGTCAACCGAATTTGAAACCACCAAAAAAAGAGAATAAAATAGAAATTCTCTTTTTCAAATAGAATGCGTTTAGTGTTTCTAGTTGAAAAATTTTGAACAGGTAAGTAAAGCGAATACATCATTTAAACTAGAGGCTCTTAAGAGCCTGTGTCGCTCTCCTTGGTCTATGTGCATATTAAACAAAGGACACAGATGGATTCATGGGTCATGTTGACTTGTTTGTGGATCTTACTTTGCTGAGCATTATTGCTGTTTACAGTTTATCTCTATCTATAATAATATTCAAGATAATAACCAACAAGAATGTGTCCAAAGTACACGGATGCCCCACTCGCACTATCCTTTTCCATGTTCCATGGACCGTGAAATTGGGTAATTATCTAATTTGGCATTAAAATTAGAAAGATCATATCATAAGCAACAAATGTACTAAGTTTCAAGTTGATTGGACTTCAGCTTCATCAAAAACTACCTTGACCAAAAACTTTAACCTGAAACTCCCACTTTCATTTTCTTTGTTCAGTGGACCGTGAAATTGGGGTCAAAAGTCTAATTTGGCTTAAAAATTAGAAAGATCATCTCATAAGCAACAAGTGTACTAAGTTTCAAGTTGATTGGACTTCAGCTTCATCAAAAACTACCTTGACCAAAAACTTTAACCTGGACGGACGAACGGAACCACAGACGGACGAACGGAGCCACAGACCAGAAAACATAATGCCCCTCTACTATCATATGTGGGGCATAAAAACAGCAAAATTTCCTTAAAAATTTCCAATTCAGGGGCAGCAACCCAACAACCAGTTGTCAGATTTATCTGAAAATTTCAGGGCAGATAGATCTTTACTTGCAAAACAATTTAACCCCTATCTGAATTGCTCTTAATGCTTTGGTTTCAGAGTTAAAAGCCAAAATCTACATTTTATCCCTATGTTCTATTTTTAGCCATGACGCACACATTTTTAAAACTAGATACCTCAATGATAATTATGGCCAAGTATGATTAAATTTGGACCAGTAGTTTTAGAGAAGATTTTTGTAAAAGATTAGAAAAAATTACGAAAAATTGGTAAAAAATTACTATAAAGGGCAATAACTCATTAAGGGGTCAACTGACCATTTTAGTCATTTACCTTATTTGTAGATCTCACTTTGCTGAACATTATTGCTGTTTACAGTGTACCTCTATCTATAATAATATTCAAGATAATAGCTAAACAAGAATGTGTCCACAGTACACGGATGCCCCACTCGCACTATCATTTTCTATGTTTAAAGGACTGTGAAATTGGAATAAATTCTCTAATTTGGCATTAAAATTAGAATGATCTTATCAAAGGGAACATGTATACTAAGTTTCAAGTTGATTGGACTTCTACTTTATCAAAAACTACCTTGACCAAAAACTTTAACCTGAAATTTGCACTATCATTTTCTATGTTCAGTGAACCGTAAAATTGGGGTCAAAACTCTAATTTGGCATTTAAATTAGAAAGATCATATCATAGGGCACATGTATACTAAGTTTCAAGTTGATTGGACTTCAACTTCATCAAAAACTACCTTGACCAAAAACTTTAACCTGAAGCCAAAAACTTTAACCTGAAATTTGCACTATCATTTTCTATGTTCAGTGAACTGTAAAATTGGGGTCAAAACTCTAATTTGACATTTAAATTAGAAAGATCATATCATAGGGCACATGTATACTAAGTTTCAAGTTGATTGGACTTCAACTTCATCAAAAACTACCTTGACCAAAAACTTTAACCTGAAATTTGCACTATCATTTTCTATGTTCAGTGAACCGTAAAATTGGGGTCAAAACTCTAATTTGGCATTTAAATTAGAAAGATCATATCATAGGGCACATGTATACTAAGTTTCAAGTTGATTGGACTTCAACTTCATCAAAAACTACCTTGACCAAAAACTTTAACCTGAAGCCAAAAACTTTAACCTGAAATTTGCACTATCATTTTCTATCAGTGAACCGTAAAATTGGGGTCAAAACTCTAATTTGGCATTTAAATTAGAAAGATCATATCATAAGGAACATGTGTACTAAGTTTCAAGTTGATTGGACTTCAACTTCATCAAAAACTACCTTGACCAAAAACTTTAACCTGAAGCGGGACAGACGGACGAACGAACAGACGAACGAACGAACGAACGAACAGACGGACGAACGGACGCACAGACCAGAAAACATAATGCCCCTCTACTATCGTAGGTGGGGCATAAAAACGGTATAATTTCCTTAAAATTGCCAATTCAGGGGCAGCAACCCAACAACCAGTTGTCTGATTCGTCTGAAAATTTCAGGGCAGATAGATCTTTACCTGATAAACAATTCTACCCCCATGTCAGATTTGCTCTAAATGCTTTGGTTTCAGAGTTATAAGTCAAAATCTACATTTTACCCCTATGTTCTATTTTTAGCCATGGCGGCCATCTTGGTTGGTTGGCCGGGTCAAGCCACACATTTTTAAAACTAGATACCCCAATGATGATTGTGGCCAAGTTTGGCCCAGTAGTTTCAGAGAAGATTTTTTTAAAATCTAACGACGGATGACGGACGCAAAGTGATGAGAAAAGCTCACTTGGCCCTTTGGGCCAGGTGAGATAAAAAGGCTTGTTTTTGATAAATTTTTAATTTGACAAGGGTTGAAAATATCTATTGCATTCACCTAGCTGCAGGGAGGACATTAATATCGAATATATAAACTATAAATTTGTCTTGACAACCATACTGTATTAATCTTTTTACATCTGGTATATATTTAATTATTTGAAAACACTTAGGGAGGATTGACACTTACATCAAAGTCCGATCAAGTATATATGGCATCCTCAATTTTTTCGATGATAGAAGGTTCCTGCTCATAAGAAGACATTTAATCAAAAGATCTTAATGTTAAAGTTTTGTTTAGGAAACCATCATGAATTGACACTTATGAAATATCTTCATCTCAGATTTCTATGAACATGTTATATTACCATGGCCACAATCGTAGTCTCCTTTTGACATCACTAATCATTTTCTGGTAAAAAAAGTCACCACAGCTACTTTTTTAGAAGGAAAGTCTGAACTCGTTTATAAACTCGATAATGACTTAACTTCAACGAAAGATATACACCAAACCACAGTTGTATGTTTCATCATCAACAGTTTGTAACAACATATACAAGAAGGGTGTCATTAATGGAGACGCAACTGAGCATCATGGATGAGTCTTGTGTAGACGAAAAGGGCGTCTGGCGTACTAAATTATAATCCTGGTACCTTTGATAACTGATAACGTTTCTGGAGCATTTTAGGTCTAAACCCATTTTTTGTAGATTTCAGTTTGCCGACTCTTGAATTCTGTTAAGTGTTTTGATTTTCTTGTTTATTTTGGTAATAGGTTTTGGATTATGATGTCAATAATTCTATACTATAATTGATATCTGAATTATTTGTTTTGCCTCTCGTTATTATGAATAAAAAGTGAAGACACTATCTAATTTGTACAAACTTTATTTGGAAAATGTTTGAAACAAACTGATATAAACATAATAAACATGGAACAGATAAGGTTTTCATTACAACACGGCTTATATTCCCATCACCACTCCGTTTAATGTCCCCCTCCACAATAAATAGATCAACTGGTAAACATGAAGTCATGAGTCCAGCATAAAAGCTTTACTAATATTATAAGTATTTTGTTTCTATCATATATTGATTTTCAGATGTAGACATCCAACACACCAGCTTACAGTTCTGTGTAAATAGTTATTTATTTCAATAAGTAGTTTTGTCTTTCAAAATATTGTATTTTTAATATTTTAAATGTTCTTTTTAAAGTTACGAAAAATGAATTTCAAGAAACAGACTTTTTTTCATTTATTGGATTAAAATCATTTTCCATTACATAAAGCAGAGCTTAAATGGTGTTACTGAAACAATCTCAATATAACAGGATTGATCCAAGCATAACAAAAGCTCCCTGAAAAGCTAACAATTATTAACAATAAATATCAAGATCAATGTGAAACTGTAGATATCATGTTTTTCAGTGCACACATTAAGTGTTGTTTAGGTAGATTCAGTTCGGCAAAATAAATGTAAATTTTCAAAAAGATAACATGACAAACCTGTTAATTACTTTTAAAATTTGTTAAAAAACTTTAGTCAGAGCAGCATTTTTTACTTTCAATGTTTTTGTACCTAATCACACATATAGATAAAATATATAATGGACATAAATATATTCTAACCTACAAAGCCACATAAACCAAGCAAATATTGAAACAATTAAAATATAGTAAATACTTCATTCATTTACATTTTTAGATTTTCACACTTGTATCAAAAGCAAAAAAAATAAAACTTAGGACATAATCACAAAAAAACTTAATTTAAGTATTTAAGAGTTGATATAATACTACATGAAAATCCATTATTAAGCAATAAGTAATTATGTTGATCAAAACCTTATTAATAATACACTTAATGATAAAAGAATTTTCCATCATTGTTTTACCATTGCTTGTTGCAATTGAATGTCTAATATCCTTTGGAGAGAAATGTTAATTGTAAAACGCTGGTAATAAGAGCTGTAACTACATAAATAATCCTTCTGTAATCAAAACATGCAAATTTATGACAAAAAGCACCTTTTATGTAATATTAAAATATATGTTTGCATATATAATAAAGAATAAGACCAAAAATTGTGTATAATCAAAACACTATGGGTATTGCATAACGCCAATTGCAAAACTAAACTATTGCAGAAATAAAAGCTACATACTAATAAAAATAAAAATGATTGAAATTAAAAGTTCAATGCTGTAGATATGTGGTTGTGGCCATCCAAATTGTTTACTAAAAACAAATTCATGTCAGAAAAAATAATCTAAATTTAGTAAAAGTATCATATAATTTAATGTAACTTATCTGAGATTTTATCAAGATCTATAAAAAAAATTTACACAGAGATGGCACTGATAAATATTTCTCTACAAACATGACAAAAAAAAAGAAAATTTCATGAAAAATATTTCTGTTTAAATAAAATCTCTCTCTTTAAATTGATGTTTTACTACAAAATGGAATGTGTACAATGAAAAAGACTATAATTAGGGTAACTTAGCACTTGTGATGAGCACTACTAAAATTAATACCACTGTATCTTTTTTAAATAACAACCAATAAACAGCCTTTTTTTTTTTTTTTTTTTTATTTCTATCTGCCAATTTGACCCCTCAATTTGAAACAAAACAAAAATTATGATAAAAAATGGAAAAATAAACCAATGATTTATTTCATAAATATAAAAATATGAACATTATTTCTTCCTTTATAAACTTTAATTAGAATAAATAAAACTTTGTATGGCACATTTTGTAAAGAATTGTTAGTACATTATATGAGGCCCCATCAAGACTAATATGAAACTGCGAAAGGAAAGTGAATCATTTCATTATGAAGACAAAAATAGATCTACCCTATAACCTTAACGAAAAAACATCTCTGTATGACTAACTACATCTTTCATTTGATAAATTTACATAGTATACATTTCTTCTCTTTGATCCAAAATGTTTTCTCAAAGAATTTTATACAAGCCCTATAGCAAAGAGTCTTTAAAAACTTAAAAAACAAAACAAAACAAAACATACTCTAACAAAACAAGTAAATCAAGAAAACATATATATGGCAACAACAGAAAAGTTAATAACTTCTTACTTGTGATATAACACATATTTTGGGCCAGTAAGATAATTTTTAATACAACCCAAGTAATTAATTTAACCAGTGCCTCATGCAAGTGTCTATTTTTTCTCTAAAGAAAGACAATCAGAAGGTCTTCCAAGGAAGATAATGTTGTCTCATTCTTAAAATATTATAAAGTACATGTGATGGTTTAGGAATCCTTTAAAATTACTCAGATCACAAATCAATATAAGTTGAGGATATTGACCAAACATTTTTGTTTGTTTTATGTTCATGGCAAATATTTCATAAATATTTCAGAAGAGAGTAAACAAATCAATGTATAAAAATTTGGATATTACAATTGGGTCAAATCAGGGACAAACAGTTATTTAGTAAAATGCTGTTTTCTCAATTTTAATGGTTTTTTTTTCTTTAAGACTTCTCACCAACATTTACTCAAAATTTATATATCTTTATTACAAGAGAATTCAAATGTTTTTTTCTAGTGAAAGTATTAACATATAAGTAGCTTATACGTTTCCTTGATGGCACTAGGAACTGATATCTTATTTACAATTAAACATAAAGATCTTCAACTTTTTTATTGCATAACATAAAGTATGACCTGTGACAGTTTTGATATTGATGTGATATTATGATATGAGATGGATTTTTGAATATTCATTAATAATTTTATTATAATGATAGAATTCTCAAATATGCTTACTACATATACTACATCAGTTCTCTTTTTTTATATAACTTTTTTTTCTTTTCAACATTTTTTTTTACTTTTTCTTTGGGCTTTAAATAATTATAAAATAGAATGTAAAATATTAGGTAGACTCTTAAAAGAACTTCTGGGGAACTATTTTTTCATTCCAGGATTGCACCTCTATTACTAAGATTTACAGGGGGGAACAAATCTCACTAAAAATTACCTTTTTTGTGTCTATATCAATTTCTTGTATTATACTGATTATTAAGAATGAACTTAAAAAGAAATCTGAAAAATATCCCCTCTCTTTTTAACATTCATCTATCTGAAATGCTAATTACAATCATAGATCACTCTTGTTGCTGTCTTCCAATAACAATATAAAACCAATCCTTCATGAATTTATACAAAATTCTCCATAGAAAATATGGTTTGTGCATAGTAATAAACTTGAGGTCATTTCAACTGAGTTAAACTTGTTATCGTTCTACGAACTAAACCATCTATACTGTAACAACCAGACAAAATAATTTATTCAGGTATCCTAGGAGGACTTGTTGACATCTGGATACCACTTTTAGGACTAGTAGATAATGGTGCCGTTCTAGCTGGACTAGAGGAGTAGATACCCAGGGGTTTGTCAGCTTCTTCCATGGACATACTTCTCTTTCTGAGAGGAATATCTGCTCCATCCATGGAGGAAGATCTGGAAACTCTGGTCATAGGTACACCTCCAACTGTAAATACAAAACAGAATAAGGGCAGGTCAAACACATAGGTCATAGGATCAATCCCTACTATTAGAAGAGGATGAAAAGCCAAAACATAGGCCCAGCAAAAGGAGGAAAAGTCAGGCAAAAAAATATAAAATATTGGTTGGCAGCCTACATGTCATATTTGTGTCAAATGAATTCACACACACATACATTGCAGTTTTTTATGTTTCTATTTCATTTTGATCAATAAAAATCAATTCTTACGAAGGCCAATAAAACAAAACTTACCAAATAACAAAAACAGAAGACTACATATACAACTATTTCATAGATGATTTATATCTACTTTGAAAAAAGATTTAAGACAGTTTTATCATTTGAGTTACTTCCCTTCATGCATGTTCTAATTTCTTTTGATGTTTTATTTTTCACATATTTTGCATTGGAGAATTTTCAAACATTTTGTTTTTAAGGGAAATATATGATATCCAAACTAAACAATGCTTACCGATATAAAAACATTCATAATGTTCACATGATATTTCCTAAAATTTAGTCTATACAGGAGACCTTGCAGTGCCTGTTCCAACTCATATACATTATCAGTGGCAATCTTTTATCATATCTTAATTTTTTTTTCATATTTCAGTAATTTGAGGACAGCCTTTTTTAAATTTAGAAACAACTTTCTAGACTCTGTGTGATTAAGAGCTTGATATTGTATATTGTAAATATCTATTGTTTCAGACCATATGTTAACATCTATACTTCTGTGTCATATATCCATCACAATCACAAACTCCAAAACTATTTATATTTTACAGATATAGAGCAAAATGATAATATATATATAAAAACAATTAATCAATCTTTCATTTTCATAACTTACTTAGTCCTAATCCTTGACAGAAATACAAAAAGGCTTCTCCTAATTTCTCAGTCTGTAAAAGAAATAAGTACATTAATTACAACAGTTATTTTACCAATATGTTGATGATGGGTAAGCAACATGTTGTAGGTGTTGCCTTTTTGTCAATCAATATCAAAAATACATTTTCTGAGGATTTTTTTTCTTTTGAGGCATATGTTAATTTGAATCAGTGGGAAACGAATGCATGTTTCCCAAATATCTTTAAAGTCAAGGAAATTTCCAGATGCAACTCCTATCGTCTTCCCAAACAAAACATCTACTCATATTCCTCGTCTTGGTTTTAATTCTTACCATCAAAGCTAATCATCTGATACAGCCAAATTATCTTTTCTTCTATTACAATAGGCTAGCTACACTCTCTGTCTCTGATAATTCCTTTCATCCTTCTGAGAACTACCAACCTTTTTCCTCTATTACCTTTGCCACACCCTTTACTTCTAACAATTCCTGTCAATCATCTAAGACAGCAACCTACCTTTTCTTCTATTACATTAGCCACACCCTCTACCTCTAGTAACTCCAACTGTTTCTTGTCAACTTTTTGTAACATGTGACCATATAAGTTATGTACAGTATGGTTGAAAGATGCCTTAGTTCCAGTGATCATCAACACCTGACATCTACAAATATGTTAGACACTGATCATTTTAAGAGGAGAGATTGGATATCAGACAAATCAATGTGTATCAGGTTTGACGTACTTAGAGAAATAAGCTTTAAAGTGAACAATTTCATACTAATTTTCTATTGTGAAGTTATGCATTGTCATGCTTAGCATACACCCCTTCATTAATTCAAAACGTTGCAAAACAAGAAGCTGGTGATAAAACAGATCTGAAACGGTATCAGAAAACAAGTAGTATGTTTCCGACTTATCTGAAAACAGCACACCCTTAACAAGTCTACACTGTTAAGTTGGTAATCAGTCACTGAACCATGAAAATCAGGTCAGCGAGAAGACAAATAACAGACTTAAGGGAGTTCGCTTCTCAGTTTCAAAGTAATTAACTTTTCAAAACACTAGTTTATATTGATAGGGAATTAATTAAGGAATCCAAAGAGTAAAAAAAATATGTAGGTCACCGTGCTTGTTTTCTAGATATGAGCCATTGAAATTTTGGCGGGAAAATATTCTCTCTTGACTTTTCATAGCTTTATCATTGACAAGTTGGAAGTTCTCAAAAACTTTTAAAAAGTAATTTAAATTTTATAAGACTTCTACAGATGGCTTATCATTATGCATGTAAAAGATTTTCATAAAGAAAAATGGGGGTCACCGGGCAAATTTTTTCAAGGCATTCAAATGGATAAAACCAGAGGATTCTGAAAATCTGACAAAAAATCCAAAACATGACAAGCCAGCTTCCTTAAAGTCAGAATATAAGGCTGTCAACCTTCTGAAGTATTTTTTGAAAGAGCAAAACCTGCCAGATAAACATTCCTCCGTCTCTAATTCTGTTACATTCATTGCATGGGAGAAAAGCCATAATTTATTACTTGTCTTTATTAAATCAGTTACCACACTGTTTATATCCATAAATTTGTTAATAAACTAAATAAATTGTATTCAATTTACTTAAGTCATGTCATTTACTTTGAAGGTTAAATCTGTTGTGTAAATAGTCAAAATAACAAGAAATAAAGGTGAAAATAAATGTTTTGTTCAGATACACAAATATGCATCCAAAATTGTCATTTATACCTAAATTAATCACTCTCTATTTTCAACATATGTTTATTCTAAATCTAATATTTCAATTTGTCATTTACAATGTATTTGAATACCAACTAGGCCCACAAACTGTTTTTATCTTTCCAAATAAAATAAAACAAGAATACATTAATAAATGAATATATGTCCACTTCCCTACACACATTATTTTTATTTGCAAAATCTGGATCAAATTCATAACTTGGACATAGACTGGAAAAAATTTAAGCATAACAAAAGAAAGATTGTAACACTGAGAAGTACAGTTTTGGAACATATAACATAATTATCTGAAATAACTTGTGTGTGTGGGTTACAAGCTTTTGACCGATAATTTACAAAATAAATAGTTGTTAAGATCTCCTTGTAGACATTGGACAATATCAGTGATCATATGGAAGATTTGAGTTGAAGCTCCTACAATCTTATGTTGTGACCTTGACATTTATTATACTGATTACAGTAAGATCTTCTTGTAGGCATTGGTCAAATCAATGATCATATGGAAGATTTGAGTTGAAGCTCCTACAATCTTATGTTGTGACCTTGACATTTATCATACTGATTACAGTAAGATCTTCTTGTAGACATTGGACAATATCAATGATCATATGGAAGATTTGAGTTGAAGCTCCTACAATCTTATGTTGTGACCTTGACATTTATCATACTGATTACAGTAAGACCTTCTTGTAGACATTGGATAATATCAATGATCATATGGAAGATTTGAGTTGAAGCTCCTACAATCTTATGTTGTGACCTTGACATTTATTATACTGATTACAGTAAGATCTTCTTGTAGACATTGGACAAATCAATGATCATATGGAAGATTATAGTTGAAGCTCCTACAATCTTATGTTGTGACCTTGACATTTATCATACTGATTACAGTAAGATCTTCTTGTAGACATTGGACAATAAAAATAATCATTATGTTGTGACCTTGACATTTATCATACTGATTACAGTAAGATCTTCTTGTAGACATTGGACAATAAAAATAATCATATGGAAGATTTGAGTTGAAGCTCCTACAATCTAATGTTGTGACCTTGACATTTATCATACTGATTACAGTAAGATTTCCTTGTAGACATTGGACAAATCAATGATCATATGGAAGATTTGAGTTGAAGCTCCTACAATCTTATGTTGTGACCTTGACATTTATCATACTGATTACAGTAAGATTTCCTTGTAGACATTGGACAATATCAATGATCATATAGAAGATTTGAGTTGAAGCTCCTACAATCTTATGTTGTGACCTTGACATTTATTATACTGATTACAGTAAGATCTTCTTGTAGACATTGGACAATATCAGTGATCATATGGAAGATTTGAGTTGAAGCTCCTACAATCTTATGTTGTGACCTTGACATTTATCATACTGATTACAGTAAGATCTTCTTGTAGACATTGGACAATATCAGTGATCATATGGAAGATTTGAGTTGAAGCTCCTACAATCTTATGTTGTGACCTTGACATTTATTATACTGATTACAGTAAGATCTTCTTGTAAACATTGGACAATATCAGTGATCATATGGAAGATTTGAGTTGAAGCTCCTACAATCTTATGTTGTGACCTTGACATTTATTATACTGATTACAGTAAGATCTTCTTGTAGACATTGGACAATATCAATGATTATATGGAAGATTTGAGTTGAAGCTCCTACAATCTAATGTTGTGACCTTGACATTTATCATACTGATTACAGTAAGATTTCCTTGTAGACATTGGACAATATCAATGATCATATAGAAGATTTGAGTTGAAGCTCCTACAATCTTATGTTGTGACCTTGACATTTATTATACTGATTACAGTAAGATCTTCTTGTAGACATTGGACAATATCAGTGATCATATGGAAGATTTGAGTTGAAGCTCCTACAATCTTATGTTGTGACCTTGACATTTATCATACTGATTACAGTAAGATCTTCTTGTAGACATTGGACAATATCAGTGATCATATGGAAGATTTGAGTTGAAGCTCCTACAATCTTATGTTGTGACCTTGACATTTATTATACTGATTACAGTAAGATCTTCTTGTAAACATTGGACAATATCAGTGATCATATGGAAGATTTGAGTTGAAGCTCCTACAATCTTATGTTGTGACCTTGACATTTATTATACTGATTACAGTAAGATCTTCTTGTAGACATTGGACAATATCAATGATTATATGGAAGATTTAAGTTGAAGCTTCTTCAATCTTATGTTGTGACCTTGACATTCATTATACTGATTACAACAAGATTTTATTCGATTGTCTCTACTTACTTTAATTTTCCAATACTATCTAGAATATTAGTTCTCCTGAAAAGACAAAAAAATATAAATATACAATTACAGTGAATGATTTATTGCATTAATATATAGTCAAATAATATAAATACAGAAATTATCTAAAATAAATCACTTTTCATTAGAAATTCATTCTGATTCTGGTAACAAAAAAGAAGATAAAGTTACACATGGCAAACCAATCATATTTTCAATTCAATTTATAAATACTTCTATTTTTTATCTGTTAGATTTATCATCATCTAGTAAGTTTATCAGTTTTATTGTCAGGATTAAAAAAATAGGACTTTCTAGAACTCTGGTGGAGAATCCAGTCCAGATAAGTACTGTAGGACAAGTTGATATACTTTCTTGTAATTTTATTCCACACAACACGTTTTACAAGTTATGAGGGTCTATACTGTATAATCACTTCTTGAAACTGTACAAATCTATGCAAGTTATAAGGGTCTATATTGTGTACTTATTTCTTAAAAGACTGTTGAAATCTGTGTAAGTTTAATACAAGGGACTACACAATGTACTTCATGAAAGACTGTACTAAGTTATTCAGGTTACAAGTGTCTGTACAGTGTACTTACTTCATGAAAGACTGTACAAATCTGTGTAAGTTATGAGGATTTATGTGGTGTCTAAGAGAATTCTGGAATGTTGCAATCACTTTGTTTAAGTCTTCTTTATTCTTTGCTTTCTCAAACTATATAAAAAATAATGACAAAATCTTATTTTACTACTTTTGGCATTTAAAAAATGTTAGTACATTATATAGACACTAACTACAAATCAATATATATATCATAGTTATAAAAGTAGTATTACAAGCATCTTAAGGTATAAGGTATGATATGAAATAAATACAACTCATATAAAGTGTTAAATATTAATTCTATAATATATGCAAATGAGAGACATTTGAGGGATACCAATTTAAGTGAATTCATGGATTTAGATGAACTACAAATTTAAATGTTCAACAAAGTACACATATTTCTATAGGCTTGAAGGAATACTTTCGCAAATATATAAAATCAAATAGCTTCAAAATTTGTTTTCATTTAATTCTTCAAAATTTGTACCATCGAAAATAATTGAACCAACAGTTTATCATGGCAGGCAGTTTTTATTGGTAGAGTTAGCAAGATTAAGTAACAGGGACCATGACCTTCAATAGGAATGCTTGAAATCCTTGTCTTTTCAGATTAGAGTCAAACAGGGCTCGCCACATTCAGATGCAAGCTAAAAACCTCAGGAGTTAACAGGCAAGTGCTCACTATACATGAACTACTTGGACCATTCAGCATCTAAGGCCCGTTATTTAAGATATAAATATAGAGTTTTTTTTTTATTTTCTTCATACTTTATGATACAGTTTCAAACTATAATGTAAAGAATTTGTTTATTTTGTTCTAAGGTAACGGTAAGCATGTTAAATACTATAACTACCAGTTGATTTCTTTTCAAAGGTCTCTTTTATACTTGCAGAACAAAAAATCAATAATCCATTAAACTTAAAACTACTCTTTTGTCCAGTATTGATTGGCTCTGCTTGTACAAAACATACAATTTTTTTCTCTGTTCAACAAAAACCCTATATATTTTTTTGTGTCTGTGAATTCTAAAATTAGCAAACATGAAATACTTTTTTTCTGCACTTTAGCAAAGAAACATGAAATAAAGATTGTCTTTTTCCAAACAGACTTTGTCCTTTAGGCTTAAATGCAATATAAATATCAAGAAAGGACATTTACAATCTGATTTTATTACACACAAAATCTTTCAACGACTTCTTTTGTTGAAGATAGAAAATCCTTACATAAAAGTAACTTTTGATGAATTCAAAATAATAATTTCTGTCATAAAGTCACAATAGAATATCGGAACAATTCAGTAATACCATGATAGTTATTCAACCTGAATATAAATGTTATTCATTGAGTTTAGACCATTCAATTATTAGCCATCAAACAAAAAAATATCATCCTGTAGACAGACAGCCTTCATCCTTTATTTCTGATCAATAAACAATCTATTAAATGGGATACACTTTATGCAACTTGGGACAGAGTACTTTACTATCAAAACAACAAATGTTTTGAAAATCCCAGAAAAGTCAGTTAATTCCATTTCCAAATTAACTGTCACTAAGGTATTGGTCTCCATATATATATGTCCTGTTATATAAGGTTTTAATAATATTTTCATCCATTATATCATACAGGTACCTTCATAGAACTTATAATTAACTCAATTATCTAAACTTGTTGTCAACAATGCAGAAATGGAAAATAGTAATTTGGGAAGAAAATAAATAATTGGTTTTAACATTTTTTTGCTAGATAAGTTGCTTCAATACAATACTACTTAACAACAAGAGTGCACACACTGAAATGTCTCGCCTTCTTTACTAATCATTGATAGTATGTTGATAGTCCTAAATATAAAACTTTATTACAACTGTCACATAAACTTCACATTAACCAAGAAAGCCAAACATTGACCAATAAACCATGAAATTAAGGTCAAAGTCAGATGAACCATTTCAGAAAGACATGTACAGCTAACAATTCTTTCATACAACAAATATAGTTGACCTACTGCTTATAGTTTAAGAAAAACAGACCAAAACATTAAAACTTAACACTGAGCAATGAACCGTGAAAATGAGGTCAAGGTCAAATAAAACCTGCACAACTAATATATAGATCATAAAATATTTCCATACACCAAATATAGTTAACATATTGCATATAGTATTAGAAAAAAGACCAAAACTCAAAAATTTAACTTTGACCACTGAACCATGAAAATGAGGTCAAAGTTAGATGACACCTGCCAGCTAGACATGTACACCTTACAATCCTTCCATACACCAAGTATAGAAGACCCATTGCATATAGTATAAGAAAAACAGACCAAAACACAAAAACTTAACAATAACCACTGAACCATGAAAATGAGGTCAAGGTCAGATGACACCTGCCAGCTAGACATGTACACCTTACAATCCTTCCATACACCAAATATAGAAGACCTATTGCATATAGTATAAGAAAAACAGACCAAAACACAAAAACTTAACAATAACCACTGAACCATGAAAATGAGGTCAAGGTCAGATGACACCTGCCGGTTGGACATGTACACCTTACAGTCCTTCCATACACCGAATATACAAGACCTATAGCTTATAGTATCTGAGATATGGACTTGACCACCAAAACTTAACCTTGTTCACTGATCCATGAAATGAGGTAGAGGTCAAGTGAAAACTGTCTGACGGGCATGAGGACCTTGCAACGTACGCACATACCAAATATAGTTATCCTATTACTTATAATAAGAGAGAATTTAACATTGCAAAATATTTTAACTTTTTTTTCAAGTAGTCACTGAACCATGAAAATGAGGTCAAGGACATTGGACATGTGACTGACAGAAACTTCGTAACATGACGCATCTATATACAAAGTATGAAGCATCCAGGACTTCCACCTTCTAAAATATAAAGTTTTTAAGAAGTTAGCTAACACCGCCGCCGCCGCCGCCGGATCACTATCCCTATGTCGAGCTTTCTGCAACAAAAGTTGCAGGCTCGACAATAACCAGGATTGGAAACTTGGTTGAAGGAAGTGAAAGTTTAGAGCAGAATAAAGTCATATTTAGGAAGAGGTGGGTTGTGTCGAAACTGTAGAATTTCACTAGGAATACAATTTTACAGTCTAGACTTCAATTTTGAATTCAGGTGGATCAAAAACAAATTGGTTTGTTTTAAGTACACTGTACTTCTTAAAAGGCATTGGTTTACAAAGCTATGCATGAACCTTGACAAAAACATGATTGTATCGTTTTTATTTCAAATATCTGTTTGTAACGAATGATTAATTGGTATTTCAGCTCATCAATTAATATCTATTTCATACTCTCTGTGTTGCATTAATGGTATCCATGTCAGTTAATACTCAAGATTTTTTTGTTTTATTTAAGTTTACTGTAAACAGCAACCATGACACACAATGAAAACATGCAAAAACATGGCAATGATAATTACTCAAAAAGCTTTAAATAAATGATGTCCAGATTTCCAAGATATAGAAGAAAAGATTTAAAGAGCACCCTCCTTTGGACCTTAAAAGGTAGAACACCATTAGGGACACATCAAATATGGAGATTGACATCATGATGAAAGATAAGAACTCTTGAATAATGAATTAACAGAAGTATGCAGCAACAGAAGCAATACTGAAATACCTGCCACTGGTGAGATAATACCCATTGGGAGGAACTGTCAAGTATTGATAAAGTGATCAAGATACAATTCATTCATACATCCCTACAGACAATATCAGTAGTACTAATGTCATGTAAAATTACTATTCCGCCAAAATAATCATTATTACTGAGCAGAGTTCATTTAATGATTCTATCTGTGTCATCAACAATTGATTATAGAAGCCAACATCGCGACACTAATCAGGAAAAATAGCTTAAGTTTGTATTTTAACACCTTAATGCAACACTAACTCAACTAGCTGTAGAAATCAATATAACATCAGGATTGTAAGAGGTTTAATGGAGAAATGATGCAGGGTGTAAAACATACAATTACTCTATTGGGGAGTTCACATACTAACCTGAAGATCAGATGGAACCACTGATTGTTTATCATGATTTGATTTCAGTAAGAACAATTTCAGACATTTTTTACAGTATGCAAACAAGGCAAAAATATATTACTTACAAATTACCAGACTTATAGATTAAATGGGCATCCTAACATCACAAGATATGAAATCATTAAAAGAAAAATCCATTTCCGAAAGAAGAAAAAAACTCTTATCTACAGATAATGACCTATGTACTTCACAGACTGCCAATACTTGAGAGATTAAATAAAACCTGTTTGTATTTTGTTTTAATCTTAACAGCAGTTGAACAGAGTTAACTGTTAATGAGGAAAACATTTAATCTAAGAAAAATTGATTATCTACAAAAAAAAATAGCAATCCCACAGAATTACATTACGAAAAACAGATTACTACACATACTGATCATTTTCAAAAAGTTCTTTTATAAGAATCAATTCTCATCCTGAACTGAAAGCATTAACTGATCAATTTTATATACAATTATATACAATTACTAATAAAAATTAATAAGCATAAAGATAAAAAGAAATTATAATGAACTGAAGTCAGCTGTTTTCAATGCCAATGGAATCAACCAGAACAAACAACTTCAAAAAGATAACTTGGTAATAATTTAGAAACAAGTATATCCCCCTCCCAGAAATTATATTGATATTGGTTGAGGAAATTCCGACTTATCATGCAACATAGAGTTGCAGACAAACAGTCACAGACTAGTTGTTGAGGCCATCATAACTTCTACACTTTATGAGCTGATTTAATGCAGATTCTCATTAAATCTAGATTTATTGCACAAGAATCAAAACCTCTAACCATCAATAGTGATTATAGACTGAAGTGATTTGTACTGTTTATAAGGTCAATCTATTACAAACACAACCAGAGATAGTTTATCATATTTGGTTCAGTGATCAAAGCTGACTTATAAAAAATTAAAGAAAGAGACATAACCAGATAATTAAAGAACTGTGTTGGAATACTGAAAATTTAGAAGCATTCCATAAAATCCTGTGTTTCTTTGATACTGCTATGGAGGCGAGACAGAAAGGAAAAAAAGTGGTGTAACAAATTTTCACCAGCTTTGTAAAAGATTGAGCTTGTTGAAAATTATACAAAAATAATAAAATTAATGAGACATATATAGATAGACCATCAAAAGAACTAGTTTTCTGACTAGAACTATCTCTTTGAAATCCCAATCAATAAAAATTTGCCATCTAAGTCATCTTAATGAGGAATCTAGATCTTGGATAATTCTTTTACATTCCTTATTAGCATTCACAACAAAATATGAAGTAGGAAAGAATTTACATGTAATTTAAAGCTGATTTAAATTCTTCTAAAAGCCTAATGGGAAATGAATTATCATGTAATGGATATGGCCATGCAGCATTATTACACAAACTGTCAGTGGCGATATATATAGAAGCATTTGTACTCTCAAAAAATAAATTTTCTTGGCTTGAGAGTGTAATTGTTGTCACAAATGTAAGAACATGCACCATTTAGTCTTGTCAAAAACAACCCTAAGGAACATATTGATTTGTAAAATTCTGTTCACATCATCAAGTATACCAATCATTATTAAAATCTTATGTAATCCTGGGAAGTGATTTTCTGCGACATTGTAAAGATGACATATCCTGAAGTCATTAATTCAGCTTAAGATTACAACTCTGATGCTGTATTGGACAGGGAGAAATTGTAAGCCACCATTGTCATGAATAACCTGTAACATTTCAATTGTTCTGTAATCTGTATACTGACCAGCCACCACCAATAAATCATTTATTGATTTTACAAAGATATATCTTCTGTCTATTATTTTAGGGATTTACAAAATTTCACCAACAAGAGGCAAATATTAAAATTTTAATAATATTCCAAAGGAAAAAAACAATTTCAAAGACAAAACTCAGGGAAAATGCAGAATACAGAAAAATATGTAACATAGAAATGTAAATTCCACAATCTAAAAAATTTCTTAATTAACATTATTCTTTCAATACTAATAACTAATATCCAAGATAAATACTTAAGCGTTGTTAAGGTTTTTCTTCATCTCAATTGTTACTTCTGTGAAAAACTGAGATTTAATGTATAACAAGAATGTGTCCCTCGTACTAACATTTTCTATGTTCAGTGGACCGTGAAATTGGGGTTAAAACTCTTATTTGGCAACTTCATCAAAAACTACCTTGACTAAAAACTTTAACCTGAAGCAGGACGAACGGACGAACGAACGAAACAGACCCACAGACCAGAAAACATAATGCCCCTCTACTATCGTAGGTGGGGCATAAAAACCCAAATGTTGACTTTTTAAATGTCACACCTCTATATATACTACTGTGGATTCATTATTATTCGTTGGATACCAATTTTCCTGGATTTCGTGGGCAGAAGTGAACCACGAATTCAAATGTTCAATGAATAACATATTTCAATAGGCTTTGTATACAGAGATTACAAAAAACCACGAAATCAAATATCCACAATTATGCAATTTTTCAGCAATCCACGAAAATTGATACCCACGAAAATAAATGATTCCACAGTAAACTAAATTTTCAGTTAAAAGGCCCAAACAATTAACATCAAGGTCATACTGCAGTAATCATCAAAACATAATACTAATCCAAGAAGTCAAACAACCATCTTCACATGTATACATTACTATTAATCATAAATAACAAATAATCTTGTAAGTATGCTGTTCAATCTTTATACATGCAATGCAAAATGGATGATATCACCCAATTAGTCGAATTGCACTTTCAATCTTTGTAAAATAAAACATGCTTTTCCATTATCTAAGATTGATAAAATAATAAAATACATGCTTTCCAAGCTGAGTAAAGGGTAATGACCATCATTGATCAAGTTATCTGAATCTTAGAAGAATAAGCAATTGTAATGTTGATTATAAATAGGCATAATAGTTTAATCAAAATATAAAGCTCAGATTTCTGGAATTATAATCATGCAAAATATCAGTCTTCATGCATGTATCTTTTATGTAATTTTTCAACTCTTCAGTATTTCAAATGCTTCACTTCCAATGCATTAATTCCCTTCATATTTGTCCATTATGTCAGGAAAAAGGGGATTAATGTACTACAGTTTATATTGTCCATAATAATGAGAAAATATGTATGGGAGGTCAAATTTAAAATAGCAGCTCTTGGACTCTTTACCCCAGGAGCAATAAGATTTCAAAATGGAAATTACATTAAATTTTTCCATGTTGACATTTAACCCTGGTGCAGGGCATTCCACTTCAACTGTAACAATTCCTAGCAAATATTGACATAACAATTATTAAAATTAAAACTACGAATCATAATTATAAATGAAACTGAAATAATCAATACTTCTATAAAATTGATAAAATCATGTGGTGCTCCAAGATATAACTATATATGTGTCTGCTCTCATAAAATTAAACAAAATTAGAAGTAGCTATAAATGTTATTGGACTGCATAATAAAAATCAATTAAACTACAACTTTTGTGTGTATGGACTTGTGTCTAGTTCCATTATCATTACACAGAAACTGATGAATCATTATCCTTATCAAATACAATTAAGTAATATACTGTTTTATATGCAGCAATAAAAGTTGTCCAATTAACTATTGTAGGGGTCATTTTGCTAAAAATAGACCAAACAATGAAATTTATATCGAAAAAAATGCAAATAATTCAATGAAAGTTAAAAAATCTTTTTTTTCTCTTTATCTAATAATGTGATTTTTATAACTGAAATCCAAAGTGTGGCAGTTATCAAACAATTTAATTCCTACTTAGATGAAAAAATATATGAACTTAATCTCAAAGAAATATTTTATTTTTCAAAACAATTTCTATAAAAAAAAAAATTAATTTTAAACCATAAAATTTAAGAAAATGCTGCACAAAGAACATCCTCACAAAAGTTGCAGTTTGTCAAACAAAAGGGAGATAATTATAAATCTCAAGTGGAGATAACTCACCGAGCTTGATGACTGGAAATATTGGAAGCAAAATAATGCATCAGTAATTACAATTAAAAAGATGGCATTGCAGCCATGCTTAGCCCATGTAGAATATCAGATCAAATTTACTTCCAACATAATGTTTAATAGTGAACATGAGGGCACACTATTTCATTGTTTTATTCTTATAATATTTAATAAAAAAAATCTTTGATTTCAGGTCTTTTGGATTGAAAGTCACATTTTGTACTAAATTGTCAAAAATTACTTAGTAGGAAATATATTTGATCTGAACAATTGTATAGCTGAGCATAAAACAATAAAACTGATCAACTACAAATTACAATATATTTCTTCCATGCCTACTTCTTTCTTTAGAAATGTATTATATGTTATTATCTGAGGTTATTATTATAGGATTAATAATTTAAGATATATGAACAAGATACAAAGGAATTTATAGAAATCCTCATTATTGCTGAAAACGGTTTTTGATATTTATCTTATGACAAGATGTCACTTGAAGAACAGCCTAAGATCTGGGTCAACTAAATCAAAATTCAATAAAAAAAACCAAGCAGATGCTCTGCAGGGCGCAGCTTTATACGACCACATGGTCAAACCCTGAACAGTTGGGGCAAGTATGGACACAACATTTAAGATTGATACAGCTTTGAATTTAGATTGTGATGACACAACATAGGCTTCTGACACAGAATGAATGTGGTCTAAGAACTTAAACTTAAAAACTTAAAAAATTTAAATTGGACATTTACCTATTATGATCCAATATCCAAAATCTAAATACATGGTTAGATTCAGCATATCACAGAACCCCAAGAATTCAATTTTTGATGAAATCAAATAATGTTCAATTTTAGATCCTTAGACCTCAATGTGGACCAATTTGATAACTGGGCCCAAATATTAAAAATCTAAATACATGGTTAGATTCAGCATATTGAAGAACTCCATATATTCAATTTTTGTTGAAATCAAACAAAGTTTAATTTTTGACCCTTTGGCCCTTAATGTAGACAAATTAGAAAACGGGACAATTCTTGCAATTGAATATTTCTTGCTATTGCGCAAAACTGTGCAATTGAAGATTTCTTGCTATTGCGCAATATTGTGCAATTAGATATTTCTTGCTATTGTGCAATACTGTGCAATTGAAGATTTCTTGCTATTGCACAATACTGTGCAATTGAAGATTTCTTGCTATTGCGCAATACTGTGCAATTAAAAATTTCTTGCTATTGCACAATATTGTGCAATTGAAGATTTCTTGCTATTGTGGAATACTGTGCAATTGAAAATTTCTTGCTATTGCACAATACTTAATATAATAATTTTGGACCCCGATTTGGACCAACTTGAAAACTGGGCCCATAATCAAAAATCTTAGTACATGTTTAGATTCAGCATATCAAAGAACCCCAAGAATTCAATTTTTGTTAAAATCAAGCTAAGTTTAATTTTGGACCCTTTGGACCATAATGTAGACCAATTTGAAAACGGGACCAAAAATTAAGAATCTGAATACACGGTTAGATTTGGCATATCAAAAAAACCCAAAAATTCATTTTTTGATGAAATCAAACAAAGTTTAATTTTAGACCCTTTTGGCCCCTAATTCGTTGGGACAAAAACTCCCAAAAATCAATCCAAACTTTCCTTTTGTGGTCATAAACCTTGTGCTAAAATTTCATAGATTTCTATTAATTTATACTAAAGTTATTGTGCAAAAACCAAGAAAAATGCTTATTTTGGACTTTTTGGCCTCTAATTCCTAAACTGTTGGGACTAAAACTCCCAAAATCAATCCCAACCTTCTTTTGTGGTCATAGACCTTATGTTAAAATTTCATAGATTTCTGTTTACTTATATTAAAGTTATTTTGCTAAAACCAAGAAAAATGCTTATTTGGACCCTTTTGGCCCCTAATTCCTAAACTGTTGGGACCAAAACACCCAAAATCAATCTCAACCTTCCTTTTGTGGTCATAAACCTTGTGTTTAAATTTCATAGATTTATATTTACTTTTACTAAAGTTAGAGTGCGAAAACCAAACGTCTTCGGACGACGACGAAAACGTGATACCAATATACGACCAAAAACTTTTTAATTTTTGCGGTCATATAAACATGAGTCAAAGGATCTCTTAAACAAAGATAATGGCTTACTAGAAATTATATTGTTACCCCCATACCCCATCCCCCCCTTTAAAATCTAAAAGGTATCGCTTATAATCGACTGACTTGGCTATTAACACCATTTCGTGCAAAAATCAAGTGACGAGAAAGAAATTTGAAACATACTATTTTTGTTAAAAGTTTTTTGATAAAATAACCCTAAATACCAAAAGTAACATATACCCAGAATGCATATAATTATTAGTTAAAAATGTAAACTTGATAGAATAAAATCATGCAATATTTCATCCATGTTAGTTAAAAATGCAATTTGTTTTACTCTGCTGTGTGGGTAATTACTTAATTCCCTCCGGAGAATTATTTTCAAGTTTCAGTGTATTGACATATGGTAGCCTTGTTTGAATAACATGTTTAATCACAAAATCAATTATCTGAAACCCATTATTTAATTATATATTACTTTCAAGTAAAGTGAGAAAAAACATTGTGTGCTTAAATTCCCCATTGTATTTGAATAATTTTTCTTCTGTCTTTTTATTATGTAGAGTTAAAGTAGTGACAGAATGTTCAACCCACCAACTCGTGTATTAGAATTGTATAACTTAACAAAATGAAGGGAATAACTGAAAACATTCATATTTTAAAAATGCAAAGGAAAAGTGTTCTAATAATTTGGAATATCGTTTTGCTCAATCAAATTTAAAGGTCAATCTTCAAGGGATAAAATTAAAGCTGCTAACTTATTGTCTTGTATTTCATAACATTTTATCATAAAGAAGTCATCTTTAACACGAACACAAATAACAACGAAAGCAGACAATGGGGGAACATTTAAACGCAGATTTGTGTGTTTTAACGGATACCTACCGATCCAAATCTATGGAGTACCAGATAAGTCTCAGCTGTTGGGTTCATACCAATCTGTTCTAGTTTCCATCCTATCACCTACAATGAATAATCAAACATTCAAGTAGGATAAAATACACCAAAAAGACAGGTGTAAAAATAAGATACTTCACCCAACTTGTAGGCAAATTCATTCAAATGTTAAACTTTTTGTTCAAATCAGTAATAAGTTGAACCTGACATTAATTTGCCTTATACCTGTTCCATTAAAACATACAAGGTACCCACAGACCGTACTAATTAGAAAACAGGGTAGAGAAACAATTTTATCATTTCTCATGCTCTTTTTAACTGCTAAAAAAAACTAGAGGCTCTAAAGAGCCTGTGTCGCTCACCTTGGTCTATGTGAATATTAAACAATGGACACAGATGGATTCATGACAAAATTGTGTTTTGATGATGGTGATGTGTTTGTAGATCTTACTTTACTAAACATTCTTGCTGCTTACAATTATCTCTATCTATAACAGTACTTTCTGTGGAAAATGTTATTGAAAATCTTCAAATTTTAAGAAAATTGTTAAAAATTGACTATGAAGGGCAATAACTCCTTAGGGGGTCAATTGACTATTTTGGTCATAGTGACTTATTTTTAGTTCTTACTTTGCTGTACATTATTGCTGTTAACAGTTTATCTCTATCTATAATAATATTCCAGATAACAAAAAAAAAACAGCAAAATTTCCTCAAAATTACCAATTCAGGGGCAGCAACCTAACAACCGATTATCCGATTCATCTGAAAATTCCAGGGCAGATAGATCGTGACCTGATCAACGATTTTACTTCCTGTCAGATTTGCTCTTAATGCTTTGATTTTTGAGTTATAAGCCAAAAACTGCATTTTACCCCCATGTTCTATTTTTAGCCATGGCGGCCATCTTGGTTTGTTGGCCGAGTTACCGGACACATTTTTTTAACTAGATACCCCAATTATGGCTAAGTTTGGTTAAATTTGGCCCAGTAGTTTCAGAGGAGAAGATTTTTCTAAAAGATTACTAAGATTTACGAAAAATGGTTAAAAATTGACTATAAAGGGCAATAACTCCTAAAGTGGTCAACTGACCATTTTGGTCATGTTGACTTATTTGTAGATCTTACTTTGCTGAACATTATTGCTGTTTACAGTTTATCTCTATCTATAATAATATTCAAGATAATAACCAAAAACAGCAAAATTTCCTTAAAATTACCATTTCAGGGGCAGTAACCCAACAACGGAACGTCTGATTCATCTGAAAATTTCAGGGCAGATAGATCTTGACCTGATAAACAATTTTACCCAGTCAGATTTGCTCTAAATGCTTTGGTTTTTGAGTTATAAGCCAAAAACTGCATTTTACCCCTATGTTCTATTTTTAGCCATGGCGGCCATCTTGGTTGGTTGGCCGGGTCACGCCACACATTTTTTAAACTAGATACCCCAATGATGATTGTGGCCAAGTTTGGATTAATTTGTCCAGGTAGTTTCAGAGGAGAAGATTTTTGTAAAAGATAACTAAGATTTACGAAAAATGGTTAAAAATGGACTAAAAAGGGCAATAACTCCTAAAGGGGTCAACTGACCATTTCGATCATGTTGACTTATTGGTAAATCTTACTTTGCTGAACATTATTGCTGTTTACAGTTTATCTCTATCTATAATAATATTCAAGATAATAACCAAAAACAGCAAAATTTCCTTAAAATTATCAATTCAGGGGCAGCAACCCAACAACGGGTTGTCCGATTCATCTGAAAATTTCAGGGCAGATAGATTTTGACCTGATAAACAATTTTACCCCATGTCAGATTTGCTCTAAATGCTTTGGTTTTTGAGTTACAAGCCAAAAACTGCATTTTACCCCTATGTTCTATTTTTAGCCATGGCGGCCATCTTGGTTGGTTGGCTGGGTCACGCCACACATTTTTTAAACTAGATACCCCAATGATGATTGTGGCCAAGTTTGGTTTAATTTGGCCCAGTAGTTTCAGAGGAGAAGATTTTTGTAAAAGTTAACGACGACGGACGACGACGACGGACGACGACGGACGACGGACGCAAAGTGATGGGAAAAGCTCACTTGGCCCTTCGGGCCAGGTGAGCTAAAAACAAGTGATGGCAGTTGATTTCAATGTGCCATCCCTTGGTATGTTTTTATGTATTACTATCAGACATGAATTGTTCTTTATTCATAATCATTTATATCTATATTACATAGTAATAAATATAACCCAATAGACAAATATTTTTTTTTATATGGTTGACCTTGCAAGAGCTAAAGAAGTTGTTAAAGAATTCAACAATTCAATGGTTAAAACTGAGTCCTTGTACAACAAGCAAATGTGCAGACCTGAATTACCATTAATGCCTTGACATTCTTATGGCTGAGGGATTAGGTAATCCTACACACTAAAACAGAGGTAATAATGACAAATCATTGTACAAAATTCATTTCTTATTCCCTGACAAGAACTTTCTGTATGTTCATTAACCTATATTTTCCAACAGAAAGAAAATAAATGATGACACCATGCCATAAGCTATTGTCGGCCTATAAATCTTGACTAAGCAAGACATGTATAGATCACTCAGCCATGTTTAACTATAGTAGGTGTGTTTACATAGGAGTCAATTGATTTAAAGTATATAGGTGTAATACCACCAAATCATGGTACGTCACATCCGGTTGCATACGAAAGTAGGCCTAAAAAAATATTCCCTTGAATTTGACAGTTGTAGAAAATTAACCCTGCATTTCAATGCACTTAAAATTTTCTGAGTCGTAAATATGTATGTTGGGTGTCTAAAAGCATCACTCTTTTTTTATTTGATGGTCTTATAAAATATTTTGGAACGTTAAGGTTACATAGTTACCAAAGTAGGTAACCAGTAAATAACAGTGTAAAAATTGGGTTGTCTACCCTCGGCGGTAGTTACTTTCTTATATGCAATGAAATGTAGTGTGAAATTTTCACTGTATCACTGGAAAGGATTGAACTTTACACATGCAAAGTATTTCTTTGGTTGAAATAAAGGTAAATACTGTACGATTTTTTTAAAAGTGCCAATTTAACAAAGACTAATAGGGAAAAATCAATGGTGGTATTACACCTATTTAGGGAAACTAAATGTGCACTCGTGACCCTATTGTACTTTCATTTTTAAAAGTTATTAATAAACCAGTTCATACATTGTAAACATGGACTATTCGGAATGGATTAAGACACAGAAAGTACGTTTGAGGTAAAATTGCATTGAAATGGGGGTTTACAGGTGTTTTCTTAGTCAAATGGGTGGACAGACGAAGCTGTATTTAGATTACTGTGTTAAATTTTAAATTACCCTTACAGTTTTTGTTTTGTTTATACAACATGTGAATTTTTTATTTCAGTGTTAACCATGTTCTGAAGAGCATTATGTTGAAAAATCTTATATGTGAATTGGTCTGCAGATGACACTTCAGCATTAAAGTATGTATCAACTATCATCATGGTTTTTTTTTTGTTTTGGCCGCACAAGTTTACAATTGCCATTGTATCGTCTACATTTTGCACAGACAATAACTCATCTAAACACTTATTTGTCCTGGATTTATACACATCAGAATCCAGTCTCACATACTTTAACTTTATAATTCTTACCAATTATTTTTTGTACCAGCATTCCAAGGGACATAACCCTTTTTAAAAACATTTTGAGGTATTTTTTTTATTACTCTTTCTCCCCATTTTCTAATGTAAAATACAAGAAAGTGGACTTTTTGTGTAAATCTATTAGAAATATACTGTTATGAGTAAATAAAAAGACTTTGATACCAGTAGCAATAAATCATTGACTGAAAGGGAACCGTTATTTCTCACACTAGGGGAACAGACCAAAAACTCAAGTTACACATAAGGGCTTATAGAAACTTCCGTGTAGACTGTTAACATTTATAGAGACAGTTCTTTCAGCTAAAACACTTTAATTATTGATTTAACATTACATTTATTTCATTTTTGTTGGAAAATAATCACATTTGTTTTATTTTTCAGACTAAAGATATCAAGTTTTGATGAAAAAGGAAGGAAGGAGGAAAAATGGACCAAAACAGACCAAAACAGACCTTCAAATGAACTCTAAAAGGTGCAATAAAATTGTTAATCATCTTAAAGTTGTCTTTTGTATTCTATTTAATTGTTTGAATGCATATATCATGAGTTTATGATCAGATATTAGTCAACACTGCATTTTATAATGATACACTGAAATTAGGATTTTTCGAAGAAATTGGACTGAAATTGCCGTAGGATATGGCCTTACATTATAGTGATTTTCTCTGAAACTATAGTTCTGACTGAGACAAAACTTGACAGTTATGCTTGAAATAACTTGCAATTAGAGGGGAAAAAATTGCATTAAGTTTATTTGACATTTAGGTGTTCTTTAGGTGTAATACCACCAAATCATGGTACGTCACATCCGGTTGCATACGAAAGTAGGCCTAAAAAAATATTCCCTTGAATTTGACAGTTGTAGAAAATTAACCCTGCATTTCAATGCACTTAAAATTTTCTGAGTCGTAAATATGTATGTTGGGTGTCTAAAAGCATCACTCTTTTTTTATTTGATGGTCTTATAAAATATTTTGGAACGTTAAGGTTACATAGTTACCAAAGTAGGTAACCAGTAAATAACAGTGTAAAAATTGGGTTGTCTACCCTCGGCGGTAGTTACTTTCTTATATGCAATGAAATGTAGTGTGAAATTTTCACTGTATCACTGGAAAGGATTGAACTTTACACATGCAAAGTATTTCTTTGGTTGAAATAAAGGTAAATACTGTACGATTTTTTTAAAAGTGCCAATTTAACAAAGACTAATAGGGAAAAATCAATGGTGGTATTACACCTATATACATGTACCCTAAACAAGATATTAGAAAAACAGAAAATGTTTACATCCTCTGAGTGGGAAATATTTATATGTAAATGCTGTGTTTAATCACTAACTTGGCACAATTAAGATGGGAGTATCTGACACAGCTAACTACAACATTTTTCTAAATATTCTGACTTACATATTTTTATAAGTGTTATTTATCAGATAATCAGAGATCTGGATTATTATCTATACTCTATCTATTGATGTAAACCTTCAAAGCATTGATGTTTAATCCGTCAATCTAGGAACCGATGATATAATCTGCTTTGTAGCTTAAATCATAATGTTTATAGCATACGGTACTACAAGCCTGTTCAATATTCATCTACATTCTGATTGCTTGTGACTACCAGTACTAACCAATTGGCAATCCTTCTTGTGCTGAACAACATTATACAATGTACATGAAAACTTTGTTGAATTAGGAAGTCATGTTTAGACCTTGTCTATTGTTGAAAAACTTGACTTCGGCTTTGGATTTTCTTGTTCGGTTGCTGTATCATTGATTTACCTCAGTATGACTACCCAATAATTCATGCATCATACTAAATAGTCCTTTGAACCATTTTGTCAAATAAGTCAGTACATGTACAAAATTGGACTAGTGAGTTTAAGTTTTACAATGTGTTAAAACCTGCCATGCGGTCATAAAACTTTCGAGTCAGTTTTTTTGTACTCATACTCCAAATCAACCAATCAAAATGTTGGATTTCATGTTTCGAGCATGATTTTTGTGCTCCAAGCACTTAGCAAAATTTTATGACTTCAAACCCTGGACTCTTATAGTAAGTTATTCAAATTGATTCATGAAACATTACTTAGTATGATGAATTTGTCCTATGAAAAGAACTTAAATTATAATCAGGTGCTCCGCAGGGCACAGCTTTATACGACCGCAGAGGTCGATCCCTGAACAGTTGGGGCAGGTATGGACAAAACATTTAAGCGTGATACAGCTCTGAATTTGGATATTGATCAAATTTTTGACATTATATGGGTTTTTTACACAAAACAAATGTCAAGATTTTACAAATCAATTAAAGATTTCTTCTTCAAACTTATTTAAATCTAAAATTAAATAGTTGACACAGCATAGGTTTCTGACACAGAATGAATGTGGTCTAATGAACTTAAAATTTTTTTTGCCTTTGAGCAATTCACTATGCTGTTGAATATTAATCCTGTCAAAAAAATGTTTGAAGAAATTTTCTTTTTATTTATGAAATCTGAAATGAGAACAAGTATGGACACAACTTTTAAGTTTGATACAGCTATAAATGTGGATTGTGATTAAATAGTTGACACAACATAGGTTTATGTCACATTATGAATTTGGTTTAAGAAAAGATAAGGAAAACTAGAGGCTCTAAAGAGCCTGTGTCGCTCACCTTGGTCTTGTGCATATTAAACAATGGACACGGATAAATTCATGACATAATTGTGTTTTGGTGATAGTGATGTGTTTGTAGATCTTACTTTACTGAACATTCTTGTTGCTACAATTATCTCTATCTATAATGAACTTGGCCCAGTAATTACAGTGGAAAATATTTTCTAAAAATTAACAAAAATTTATGAAAAATGTTAAAAATTAACTATAAAGGGCAATAACTCCTTAAGGGGTCAATTGACTATTTTGGTCATGTAAACTTATTTGTAGATCTTATTTTGCTGAATGTTATTGCTGTATACAGTTTATCTCTATCTATAATAATATTCAAGATAATAACAAAAAACGGCAAAATTTCCTTAAAATTACCAATTCAGGACAGTAACCTAACAAGGGTTATCCGATCCATGTGAAAACATCAGGGCAGATAGATCTTGACCTGATAAACAATCAAACCCTGTCAGATTTTCTCTTAATGCTTCGGTTTTTGAGTTATAAGCCAAAAACTGCATTTTACCCCTATGTTCTATTATTAGCCGTGGCAGCCATTTTGGTTGATTGGCCAGGTCACGCCACACATTTTTTAAACAAGTTACCCCAATGATGACTTTGGCCAAGTTTAGTTTAATTTGGCCAAGTAGTTTCAGAGAAGAAGATTTTTGTAAAAGATTACTAAGATTTACGAAAAAATGGTTAAAAATTGACTATAAAGGGCAATAACTCCTTCAGGGGTCAACTGACCATTTTGGTCACGTTGACTTATTTGTAAATCTTACTTTGCTAAACATTATTGCTGTTTACAGTTGATCTCTATCTATCATAATATTCAAGATAATAACTAAAAACAGCAAAATTTCCTTAAAATTACCAATTCAGGGGCAGCAACCCAACAACAGGTTGTCCGATTCATCTGAAAATTTCAGGACAGATAGATCTTGACCTGATAAACACTTTTACCACATGTCAGATTTGCTCTAAATGCTTTGGTTTTTGAGTTATAAGCCAAAAACTGCATTTTACCCCTATGTTCTATTTATAGCCATGGCGGCCATCTTGGTTGGTTGACCGGGTCACGCCACACATTTTTTAAACTAAATATCCCAAAGATGATTGTGGCCAAGTTTGGATTAATTTGGCCCAGTAGTTTCAGAGGAGAAGATTTTTGTAAAAGATTACTAAGATTTAGGAAAAATGGTTAAAAATTGACTATAAAGGTCAATAACTCCTAAAGGGGTCAACTGACCATTTTGGTCATGTTGACTTATTTGTAAATCTTACTTTGCTGAACATTATTGCTGATTACAGTTTATCTCTATCTATAATAATATTCAAGATAATAGCCAAAAACAGCAAAAATTACCTAAAATTATCAGTTCAGGGGCAGCAACCCAATAACGGGTTGTCAGATTCATCTGAAAATTTGAGGGTAGATAGATCTTGACCTGATAAACAATTTTACCCCCATGTCAGATTTGCTCTAAATGCTTTGGTTTTTGAGTTATAAGCCAAAAACTGCATTTTACCCCTATGTTCTATTTTTAGCCATGGCGGCCATCTTGGTTGGTTGGCCGGGTCACGCCACACATTTTTTAAACTAGATACCCCAATGATGATGGTGGCCAAGTTTGGTTTAATTTGGCCCAGTAGTTTCAGAGGAGAAGATTTTTGTAAAAGTTAACGACGACGGACGACGACGGACGACAGACGACGGACGACGACGACGGACGACGGACGCCAAGTGATGGGAAAAGCTCACTTGGCCCTTCGGGCCAGGTGAGCTAAAAAGCTTCATCAGCAACATTTTATATTGGCAAATTTCCAATGAAGTTATTTACATAAAGTTATTGGCAAATAAAAATAGAAAATGACATCATAGTCATGTCTGGCAAATTTCCAACATATATTATCAACTACTATTCTATACAAAGAAAGATAACTCCAATTGAAAATTAATTGCTATTGCACAATATTGTGCAATTAGATATTCTTTGCTATTGTGCAATACTGTGCAATTGAATATTTCTTGTTATTGCACAATACTTGATATGGAATCCTGATTTGGACCAACTTGAAAACTGGGCCCATAATCAAAAATCAAAGTACATGTTTAGATAAAGCATATCAAATAAGCCCAAGAATTTAATTTTTGTTAAAATCAAACTTAGTTTAATTTTGGACCCTTTGGACCTTAATGTAGACCAATTTGAAAACTGGACCAAAAATTAAGAATCTACATACACAGTTAGATTTGGCATATCAAAGAACCCATTTATTCAATTTTTGATGAAATCAAACAAAGTTTAATTTTTGACCCCCATTTGGACCAACTTGAAAACTAGGCCAATAATTAAAAATCTAAGTACATTTTTAAATTCAGCATATCAAAGAACCCCAAGGATTCAATTTTTGTTAAAATCAAACTAAGTTTAATTTTGGACCCTTTGGACCTTAATGTAGACCAATTTGAAAATGGGACCAAAAATTAAGAATCTACATACATAGTTAGATTCGGCATATCAAAGAACCCCAATTATTCAATTTTTGATGAAATCACACAAAGTTCAATTTTGGACCCTTTGGGCCCCTTATTCCTAAACTGTTGGGACCAAAACTCCCAAAATCAAACCCAACCTTCCTTTTATGGTCATAAACCTTGTGTCAAAATTTCATAGATTTCTATTCACTTAAACTAAAGTTATAGTGCGAAAACCAAGAAAATGCTTATTTGGGCCCTTTTTGGCCCCTAATTCCTAAAATGTTGGGACCAAAACTCCCAAAATCAATCCCAACCTTCCTTTTGTGGTCATAAACCTTGTGTTAAAATTTCATTGATTTCTATTCACTTTTACTAAAGTTAGAGTGCGAAAACTAAAAGTATTCGGACGACGACGACGACGCCAACGTGATAGCAATATACGACCAAAAAATTAAAATTTTTGCGGTCGTATAAAAAGTGTATCCATCTCAAATTGTAATTTCGATCAGCTCTTGACATCCCCAGATACTTTTGAAAGAATTTTCTTCAAGTGTCCAAATAACTGAAATGCATTACATTGTAAATAACCAAATAAAACCATTTAGTACATTGTTTTTCAATTTCTCCAAATAAAAGTAAGATATCAAAGATATCTGGACCACTGCATTCAAACAATACTACTTCATCATCCTTGAATTTGCCTACTTTTATACCCAAAATACAAAAAATGCTTCTCAAAATTAATCATGCAAAATTCACCTTGAATTACATTTTTACTCCACTTATTTAGATAATCAAGAATAAAGCATATAATATGAAACTTGAAGTGTCAAGTAAATAAATCTTTTCTTTTTTCATGTTTGAGCTAGTAAACTCTTCTAAACATTTAGATTTTTGAAAACATAAAAACTTGTTTTATGGATTTTAAATCATTAAAATTCAACTGTGAAAAGTGTATGTTAGGTCAGGAATGACATTGAATTTACACAATAACATATGAGTCATTTTGCACTTCTAATACATTACAAGAGGTCTTTTATATCATATCTGAAGGACATTTGTGAAGGCTGTTTACATTTTTCTTAACTTTGCAAGAATCATACAACACTTATAAATCTAATTTACTGATAATAAATAATCCTATCATTATAAAATAACTACTGAATGGCAAGGATCAGAGACTAATAACTGTCATGAGATAGACATCACTGTCCTCTGGTACACAAAAATCAATGTGGTTATTGTAATTGTTCCCCATAAAATTAAAATCAATGTTAACCTATTGGGATTAATGACTGCTTTCTGACAAGACAGAAATCAATGTAACTGTGTGACACTTATCTACAGTAAAAGACTTGATGGTATTGTCTCAATGTCTTTTGATTTTACTGGAGTCAATGGGTTGCTGCCTCATTGACAGTAACCTAATATGATGGTATATCTCTTTTTATCATATGTTTAGTACAAAATACACCAATTTTGTATTTCTAATAAAGGTTCTTTTTTTTCCAGTCTTTATAACCTACCCTGTATCACATACCCAGTATCGCATGGCTTAAACCATATCGCATAGCAAATCATGTATTGCATACCTGGAATGACGTCACAATTCAAATGACGTCAACGTTTGACCTATGACGTCCAGTTGCTGTTCCCACTAAAAAAATGTCCTATCATTTCAACTAAAATCAATATTTTTCAAAAAATTATTACCCAGTAACTTTATTAGCGATTTTCATAAAAATTAATACAATCAGATGTAGAAATGGCTGTAAAAAACTGTAAAAAAAAAAAAGGCAGCTGAAAAAATACAGGAAAATCATAATGTTCTTTTCTTGCTTATATTTTCGGATGATTTCAAAATAAAACGGATATTGCATGAATCTGATTCTAACAAAATATATGAGAAACAGAATAATACATGTCAAAATCAGTATCGCACGCTGTATCACCACTGGACCAATATCAGCCCTCAAGACTGATATTGGTTTCTCGTTATGATACAGCATGTGATACGGATTTTGCCATGTATTATTCTCTATTTAATTCTAACTGTTAAGAACAATTATATTGACTGTCACCAAAATAAGATGAAAACAAGAATGTGTCCATAGTACACGAATGCCCCACTCGCACTATCATTTTCTATGTTCAGTGGACCGTGAAATTGGGGTCAAAACTTTAATTTGGAATTAAAATTAGAAAGATCATATCATAGGGAACATGTGTACTAAGTTTCAAGTTGATGTAACTTTAACTTCATCAAAAACTACCTTGACCAAAAACTTTAACCTGAACTTTGCACTATCATTTTCTATGTTCAGTGGACCATGAAATTGGGGTTAAAACTATAATTTGGCATTAAAATTAGAAAGATCATATCATGGGGAACAAGTGTACTAAGTTTCAAGTTGATTGGACTTCAACTTCTTCAAAAACTACCTTGACCAAAAACTTTAACCTGAAGCGGACGGACGAACGGAGGCACAGACGGACGGACGGAACGACGGACGAACGGAGGCACAGACCAGAAAACATAATGCCCCTCAACTATCGTAGGTGGGGCATAAAAATTAATATAAATCTATTAGAATCCGTAACTGAACCCCCCTGCATGAAATGTATGCCACTGGATGCTAAACAGCTGACCTTGAAACTATATGGCAGAAAATCCATGCAAATTAAGAATACAATATTGAAAACTCTATAACGTAAAGAGAAACCATATATTCAAAATTTACAATTCCTATGAACTGACAATCAGTTACAAAGATAGACATTGACAGATTCAGCTGTAAAAAGTAAATAGATTTCATGATAAACTGACTGGTCATACCAGGGTCATACTAGTCAGATAAAAAATTCAGTTCAATAATTTCCTGTCATGAGAAGACACAGAATTCTTTATGTTTCAAAATTTTGCAATAAATATAAGACAACTGTCGAGACTTAAAGCTTTTCAACAAAATCGATCATGAAGAATCTTTTTCTCTCATCTTCTACTAAAACCATGTCTTTATTACACCATTAATTACAGGTGAGATGATTGGCGTTTAACACCTGGATATGATTACAGTATTATATAACAGTTTACCTGATGATAGCCTGTTTTGATTTCCTGATTTGATAAGTATATTATGCAATTATCACAGAAACTACTGCAACAACCTTGTAAACACGGAGAGATTTTTTATAGAGAGGAAAAATGCATGTAAAGATAAATATTTCACCTGCAGCAGGAAATGGTTCAACTATATACTTTATAGAGTATACTGGAGTATTATTATCTATTTGGTTTAATGTCAATGATACAGCAACCTATAATGACGCTTGCAATCAAAACACATCAACAGGTCAACATACATACTTGACATTCAATATTATTATGCAAGCATTCAAATTTGTAAAATAATGTTCCTTTAATAATTGTATTCATATAAAAGTCGAAAAAAACATTTTGTTGTTTTGAATCAAAAGTAGAATGGTATTTTCATCCTTATCAAGTTATCCAGTGATTGAAGGTCGTACAAGGTCTATAGTGGCTTATATCTATGTCAATAAGACTCGGGTGCCGTGTATAGTTGTTTTGTTGGCAATTTAACCACATCTCCTTTTCTATAAAATTGAGAATGAAAATGGGGAATGTGTCAAAGAGACAGAGAGTTAACAGATAATTGAAGGAATTGATGTAAAGTGGCCTACCGTGGCTTACATCCATGTCAATTGGACTCTGGTATCAGACATAGTTGTCTTTATTGGAAATTAAATCACATCTCCTTTTTTCGTGTTTCTATATGGATGAGTTATGGCCAGTTATCATTTGTATCAATTTATATCTCAAAATAAAATGTTTGAGATGGATGTGCATTCCTCTCTCCAACTATAAATTCACCTATGGTCATGCCATGTGGACAGCCTAAGTTTAATAGTAAAATCAAGCATCATTTCCCAAACATAGACCATGACATTTTCTTTCCCTTTACAATTTCACTCACCTTGTCTTTGAGCGATTCCATAAAGCCAGCTGTAGTCCCAGTACAGTGGATTAGACATACACCAAATACTCTGGACGGTTGAGCAATCTAAAAAAAACAATCATCAAAGGTCAGGTGAAAGACATCAAATCTTGCTGGCTCAATTACTCATTTAGAGCTCATAATATAAAATATACCTTTCTGTTCTTATATTTTATTCTATTAAACTGAGAAAACATTTAAATTGTCAATCATTGTTACACATTTCAAGGATGGCATAGATTTTGTTAATTTGAAGAAATTTTTTCTGTTTTGATTCAGACTGAGTAATATTGGCTTAGACAAATCTATTTTTAGTAACTACATGTATAACCTTGACCTTGAGTTGGAGCTATTACAAAATCATTAGGGATCTCTCACTTAGGGTATGACCAAATATCAATTTAAGATTGCACTCCTGTATGAACTGTTTTAATTAGTAGTTGGAAAACACTAATCTGCATCAATTTGTGTCCATTTTTATGAACTGCAAACTTGACTTTAGACAAATTGATTTGTAAAATCAATACAGATCTATCTTCCTTTTGTTACACTGGGACAGACCATGTATTTACTAGGGAATAGTAATTTCATATGCAGTATATGATAAAGCATACCCAAACTACTTTTATGGACAAATTTCTGTCAATTTTTGTAACTTTACACGAGAACTTGACATTTGTCAGACTTGGTAAAAATTATTTCAGTGACAGTCAGGAGACCCAAGTGATTGCCAGGCAGTCTGCATGAAGATAGAAAGGGTAAAACTCCTCACTTACAGTGGCGGATCTAGAAATTTTCATAGGAGGGGGCCCACTGACTGCCTAAGGGGGGGGGGGATTCCGTCACGCTTCAGTGATTTCCTATATAACCAACCAAGATTTTTCTGACAAAGGGCCCCCCACCTAAATCCACCTCTGACTTATGTGCTAGTTTTAGGTAAAACTCCTCCCTTAGTATGTCCTAGTTTTAGGTGATAAATATAGCCTATCAAGTACAATGAATAGGGAGTGAGTTTAAATTAAGTATTATGATATTCCTTCATTACAATGAAGTATTAATATTTAATGCATTCTTTGCATGTCTTTATGCTAGATCTGTACTTGGACTTATGTCTATTAAAAGAATATCCCATATATTTTTTGGAATTATTGTAAGATATTTTTGTCAAAGATATAAAAGACTCAAGTTATTTTGTATGTCTTTTCTTTACTTTTTTCATTGTATAGGTACAACTAAATATTGTAATTGTCTCAGTGAAACCTCTATCATATATGGTGTGGTTTTTATAAGTTGGTACATCCTTGGTATTGTTTAAAAAAAAAAAGATTAAAAAAAAAACAGAATCAGTATCATAAATAGCCTGTAAAGATTTATATCGTCAGAATTTTGCAGATGATTCTTTTAAAAGGGGTAAAGATAAAATTCAGTATCTATGAGTAGCTTCTATGTACTTAAATATCAGAGATAAAGAAAAAATACTTCAAACCACAAGCATTTCTTTTGAAATGTTTCAATTCTTCTTAAAAACTATTGAACTGTTCTAATATCTGCACCCTCCACCTAAATGTTAAACACAAGTCTGGATGTGTTTCTTTTCTCAAGTATCCAATGATATAACATGAGAAGATGCAGCTTTATGTAAAAAATGATTTAAACTACAGAAAGTGACCTTGTTTGGCTTTCTACACATACAGTGTGGTGTGAACTTAAATATAATACATTATCTGTTAATCAGCTAGGACATCCACACAATGACAAATTGTGTTACAGTGAACTTTATACATTGTCAGATAATCAGTGACTTGTAGAACCATTAAATCAATTGGAGATAGAAACCCATCAAATAGATTTATTCAGTGTGTAATTCTTCCATACAAAGATAGAGTAAAACTGATCTATAATACATTTACAACTGGTTGATTCAATAACGCCATGAAATGAATAAATGCTGCTTTCATAGTAGATCATAGTACAATGCATCAATATTACAATCAATATATTTATTTGTTTGCCTTAAAACTTATAATTGTTAAAGCCTCAGTCACACCTTACCGGATAGCTCGAACAGACGCATAACGAATAACTTTTTTTCAATCCGTTCATATCCGTTAAATGTCCGTTCTTATCTGTTAGACGTCCGTCCATATCCGTTGCATGTCCGTTTAGCGGAGGCTTTATCCGTTGATGTCGGTTCTGTCCGGTGGAAAATTTTGAGCATGTTTAAAACTTTGAACGGACGTACCAACCAGTTGCTGAGATTTATAAATAATTTCCCTGAATCCTGTGTGTGTATTATGGGAAAACCCTTACAAAATGTCAAATTTCATTATAGTAGTTAAAATGATTTGACCTAGGAAGTGAAATCAAAATTTAAAAAAGAATTAACCCCATCAACATGATAAACTTTTGGCCCCTCCTTAGGACCCCTCTCAATCTGTCCATTTTCCCCAAGTATCATATAAGGTTTGATAGTGATAGAAATTTGGACAACATTTAACTGGCCAGGCATGGCTTTCAAAATAACGCTCTTCAAGGCTATATTATATACATGTAGGTCACAAAAATTATGCATGTAATACATGCATTAAAAGGATTATTTGTTAGATGTTGTATTTAAATTTAGCTAATAATTAAGTCTTCTGTTCTTGTTAACTTGGAAACATGCATACATCATTAATAAGACTTTTTACTAAACTAATGAAGATAAAGTATGTCCTTTTACAATTTACACGATATATAATTAATGGCACCATCATTTATCAGTAGACATATTTTTTCTAGTATACAGCTATAGTAATAGTTATTCAAAGTCACCAAAAATTAGTCCTTCCATAAACATTGTAGCAGTGTTACGTGTGTGAGTTATTTTTAGACGATAAAGTGCAGTTGTAATAGATTACACAATTCTTTTCACAAATGGTAAATAGATAATTGCTGTTACCGGTATGTTTTCATGTGAGATGGTTTCTAATGAGTATAAAGATTAACAAGGAGTCACACAAATTATTGTTCAAAGCATTCTCCACTTACCATGCTAATTATCAATATTTACTATACATTGTATATATAAATGATTCAATGTATTAAGGGCATACGATACAGTTACAGGGGGACGTTGCTAACGTAAAATGTTATTTTCGCGACGTCAAACTGTGACATATCGGGAAAAGATGCATTTTTCGACTGATTTTTATCACTCAAACTGATTTAATTTGAAAACGAGTTCATGGACCCCTATTTTTCAAAACAGCAATTTGTTTCATTTTACAGGGAGATTATGTGACCCAAATTTTATAAAACTGTAAATAGAGGATTTTTTTAAATTTGATAAACATGCAGCAAAAAATGACGTATTTTCCTCAATTCATGAACATTTGATAAATATGAGTTATTTCTGAACAAAAAATGCGTAATTTTTTAGAATACTTATAAAATACAGAAATTACCGATTATTTAACAAAAACAATTTGTGTTTATCTTTTATAACAAAAAAGTTATGTCTTTCTTTCGAAAAAGAAATTACGGCCACAAATCTGAATTTTGAGCAAATATACAAAATTTCGACCTCATTTTACTCAAAAAATAGCACATGAAGGTATATTTTTTATTACATATTTGATTTAATCAGGTAAAAAATAGCCTATATGCAAATTTCCACGAACTTGTAAATACAGGATCAAAACTGTATCGTATGCCCTTAAAATAATTGAAAACTGGAAGTTAGGGCAAAATGTCAGTAGAGTATTAAGGGAAGGACCTATACAGGATGATCAACTCAGAGACTGTCCTTAACAATTGGTAAATAACCCATGACAAAACTTACAGCAAATCTGGCCACAATGTTAGCCCCAGCCCCTTCTCCAATACATACAACTTGCTTGACACTGAAAGATAAAACATACAGTTAATACACATTTGTAAATGGCTTTAATATAAAATGGTTTTGTAAATAATGACCAACCAGTTCCAAACCTATGAACATATGTATATCCAGTATTTGAAATTCTTTAGTGCGTCATAACTGTATACAGCACTACACATAGATATAGGTTATATTTTTTAAGTATATATACCAAGCAGTCACAAATAAACTGTGAGATTCTCAAATCTTGTTTCGAAAGAATCATTCTGAGTTTTTGTTCTTATATATAAAGCATTATACATTTTGTGCCTATAAGGTATGGGGAGATCTTTGATACACCTACTTCACTACCCTATATATGTACACATAGCAAAAGATTAATGGTGCCTTTAGTATTAATTGAATCCAGAACTATTTTTCTGATTCAATTTGTCACACAATGAGATGCTTCTACAAATGTTAATAACACATATCTGTTCAGTTCATAGAGAAGAAAATGTAATTATGAATGTGTGTGGATATTATTGTGCCATTAAGATATTCTTCCCTATACTCCTTATTAACTTACAATCGATAAAACAATTACAAGAATATAAAGAGTTTTATTGAAAATTGGAACCACTATTTTGTGAAATGATTGTATAGTTTGAGTGGGATATTTGTCTTTCCTGCTCTGACGTAAGTCTGTGATAAGAAGATCGCCTCTGTCAACAGAAATCTATAATACAATTGCAATAGACAATTGTCTCATTTGTTCACATATCTGAAAAGTCTCAAAAGGCATTGAGGACAATTTTAAAATGTCAGTGTTATAGTTATGTAATAATATCATCAAAGGAAATGATAAAATAAACTTTAAAAAAAACCTTATGCAAATATTATAATCAGACAGCAGAAAGACTTGAGTTTCAAAAGCTAGATCATTCTGGATGATAAAGTTCTGTAAACCTCACATTATTGAAAAAAATATTCTTCCTAGACTTTTTATTAATTGGACATCAGCCTTGGCTCAAAGAAAAAGGCCTTGATTTGTTAAACTAGTCCCTCAGACTTTGGGTTTTAATGAAATATCTGTTCATTAGACTTCGGACTAGGTTGATTTAAATGGACCTTCTTTCCATTAAACTTTAGGGTTTGTAGGTTTAAAAGATGTTCTTTTTATTGGAGTTCAGGCTATATTGTTAACAATACACCTTTTTTTTTAGACTAGGTCTGTTTCATTAGACCCCCCTTTTTTTACCTGTCTATTGTTGATTGATTGATGATTACTTAAATGTTATCAGTCTATTGTCGAAAAATAGAGAGGCAAAGATACCAGAGGGACAGTAAAACTCATAGATCGAACAAAACTGACAACGCCATGGCTAACAAAGAAAAAGACAAACTGATAAATAATAGTACACAAGACACAACCTAGAAAACTAAAGACTAGAAAGCAACACAAACCCCACCAAAAACTGGGGGTGATCTCAGGTGCTCTTGAAGGTTGAGCAGATCCTGCTGGGCGTCACTGGTAAGTCTTGTGTGGACGAGGCAGGTTTTTGACGTATTGAATTTTAAACCTGGTGCCTTTTGTTGTCTGTTAATCGTGTTTTTCTTTGCCTAATTCATTCTCCTATTATTTGTTTGTGTTGTGTTGTCATTTTGGTGTTATATATAACAATGCCATCAAAGTGCGAGGTTTGGCGTGCCGCAGGGCCAGGTTCGACCCACCATTTTTTTCTTTGGGAATGTCCTGTGTTGGGTCGGGAGGATGGCCGTTGTTGTATCATGGTTCGTTTCTGTGTGTGTAACATTTTTACGTTGTGTTTCCGCTGTGTTGTTTGTTTTCTCCTATGTTTGAGTGTGCATTCCTATAGGACGTGTCACAGTATTTTTCTATATCAAATTCATGTATTTGGTTTTGATGTTATATTGGTTGTTCTCATCGGGTTTTGTCTGGTGCTTGGTCCGTTGCTGTGTGTGTTACATTTTAATGTTGTGTCGTTGTTCTCCTCTTATATTTAATGCGTTTCCCTCAGTTTTGGTTTGTTGCCCCAATTTTGTTTTTTGTCCATGGATTTGTGAGTTTTGAAAAGCGGTATACTACTGTTGCCTTTATCTATATGTGGCACCCGAAGACTGTATGTTGTCCCCTACATGGCATTCGATTCTAGTTCTTCTTTGAATGCTGTCTGGTTGAGAAATACTTAAAATCTCCTTTTATTCACATGCTGTCAGTTTCTTTGGATCAACTATTTTTTATCAAATTCATACACATATAATGTAATTGTGATAGAAACAACAAGATTGAATATAAATCAAACTCTGGAGCATCAATAAGATGTAATTCTTCCTCTGTGATTGTATGTCTTACATAACTATTACTATAACAGGCAGAACATCAGCAATCTTTATTCATATTTTCCCATTTACGAGATTAATGATTGAATACTGCACTGTCAATAGTACCAACAATGTAGAATTGTTTTCCATGTAATATCATGTATTCTAAGCTGCTCAGATGTTAGAAGGTTGATGTTTTGTTTATATGTATTTAGTACCAGGAATCAATTTCTATTTCTAAAGACCTAAACCATGTAAACATGGTCCATTTAACTCCAATCATGAGCCATTGTCCATGAAAAAAGTTATAAAGACTAAGAGTGAGCCCATTAAACGTCAATCAGTAACCATTGAACATGTACAAGTCATAAAGACCAAGACAGGGTCAATCAAACTACAGTCTAGAGTCACTGTCCATGCACATTAACTAGTCAGAAGGATCAAGAAAGGATCCTTTAAACACCAATCAAAAGCCACTGTAATGTCCACTAACCAATCAGAATGATCAAGATATAGACCTTTAAACATCAATCAGAAGCCACTGTCCATGAATGCATGGACATGGTCTTATTTGAATATTGAAATTTGAAGCATAATCATATTTCCTTTAACTACATACTACTGCCTTATTATTTTCTGTTACTTTCAACACTTTGTGCATACATCAGGCTGATCTTCTGATTACAATATTTAAGTCTAAGCAACAACATAAGCTTCATTTTCTACAGACCTACAACATGGAACTATACACTGCCACTGGTATACTAAGCAGCTGATCCTAAGGCTTTATGCTGCTTGGATTATAGCATACTAACTTAATCTGATAAGAAAATAAAGTAGACCTTTACAGAAACGACTAAATCTTCTCCTGGACTATATCCATAACTGAACCTAAATAATGCAATTTACTTACTCTAACTGATCAAGTACACAGATGATATCCTCTCCTAGGCTCTGCATGGTAGGGAAAGTATAATTACAAAATAACAATGTACTTACTCTAACTGATCAAGTACACAGACGATATCCTCTCCTAGGCTCTGCATGGTAGGGAAAGTATAATTAAAAAATAACAATGTACTTACTCTAACTGATCAAGTACACAGATGATATCCTCTCCTAGGCTCTGCATGGTGGGGAACGTATAACTACAAAATACACAATATATACTATTATGTTGTTGTTTAGTCAGTTTATGTATTAAAATCATACAAAATAATGAAAACATATGATAGATCTACTATATTAATTCAATGACAAATGGAATGTAGTCACTGTACAATGAAGATGATAGTCTAGTAGAATTAAGTGGTAGAATTTAAAAAGTTATTTTTTATTTGAAACTGAAATGTCTATGGACACTACTGTTACAAAATTCACTTTGCATACCAAGGGACAGAAAACAACATTTCATGATATAAAGGTTGGTAAAAGACTGTAGAAGCAAGTCCTAGAACTGTTTGCAAGGAAGTTAATTGTAATAGTATGTCAAATACATCAATGGTCTTATTAGCTTAAAAGAACTTATTTTAAAATGGATCTTATTAGATTATTTAATATTTATTTCAATTTCAGCCAATCATGAAAAATTTAATTCAGTGGACAAGTCTCAATTTGTATCTGAATTCAAAAATAAATCATGGATTAATTTGATGTCAACAAAGAGTCTTTGAAGATTTTAACAATATATCCAATCACTAGATTATTCTCTTCTGATAATGGAACAGACAGGCATTATTGTCATCATAATTACGAAGATGGGGAATGACAGCTACAGACATGGCAGAATTGTGTATGGATGTTTCATCTTTGGTTTAACACAGGAAGGATATATCTATTACATTAAAAGAACAAATTGTTTATTAAATGGTCTAGTTGTTCTCCTCTAATATTTATTGCGTTTCCCTCAGTTTTAGTTTGTTACCCCGATTTTGTTTTTTGTCCATAGATTTATGAGTTTTGAACAGCAGTATACTACTGTTGCCTTTATTTGGCAGTATTATTAATTTATCATCCAAAATGCAGAGTCAACCATAAAGCTTAAGGCAATTATTCTGTAATGTCAACATACTTCAGATCTACCTTGTAGAAAACATAACAACATCTTATACATTTTATGTAACAAGTACAATTTACGTAATGCATTTGCATGTTAACAAATTTGTTTCTGCATGTTTATGTTTTAAACTGTCAACCATATAAAGCCTTGACATGGTTAGCTTTTTAACACACAATCAATCATGGAGTTTTGCCTTGACTACCCAGTTGATGGAAATTAAAAAGAAATGTTCCTATCAATAATCAACTGAAGTGAAAGTAAAAGTCATTAAAATCTCAGTGTAAAAGTCAGAAGAGTTAATTTACTTTGTCGACAATACTGATGCAGTCTGAATAATCCTAATTCAATGAAACATAATGTCAGTAAATGGTGTTGGCAGCCTAAGAAGTTCGAAAATAGTCTGAATGAACAAGAATTTTAATCTGAAAACAGACTTCTTCCATTGTCAATTGTTAAGAAAAACTCAGGACTAAGATTGATCATAAGTCATGAACAATTCAGTGTACTTCAGATCAATTTTAGTCGTAAGTTTTTTTGTGAAACCAACTCCAGATCTTTGAACTCTATTTATCTCTACTTCTCAATATATAAATCTTACTGGCAGAAAAAAACATTTACTTGTAATTGGAACGGAAGAAGATTCACATAATTATTTGGTATAATCAATGTTTTTTCTAAATCTGGCCAAAGGTTGTCAGATTATAAGCAATATCACATCAGTGTGTCCCAAACTCTTTACGACCGACAAAATATCTGACAAAAGATCATCCGGTCAAACAGAAATTTTTTGATTTTTTGGTTGAAAATATAGTAGAACTAGATGTGTCAAAGCGACACAAATGGCCCCGTCCCAAAAGTTGAAAAATCTGCAATTTGAATAACAGATGTGGACACAAACATGATGGTAGTCTCACATATCAAAAATCAGCTCAAAATCTGGAGGCAAATAGAAAAAAAGTCTGAATAACTGTGATTTTCAACAATTTATCAAAGTCCAAAGCCCTTAATTTCAGCAAAAAATTAGCGGAGCAGAACGAAACTTAAACTTGATCTGTAATTCATCATGCTTAACTAACATACCAAAAATCAGCCCAATATCTGAAGGCATTTAGAAAAAAAATCCTTATACATGTAACTGTGATTTTCAACAATTTATCAAAGTCCAAAGCCTGTAACTTCGGCAAAAATTAGCAGAGCGGAACAATACTTAAACTTGATCTGTAACTCATTATGCTTAACTCACATATCAAAAATCAGCCCAACATCTGAAGGCGTTTAGAAAAAAAGTCCGTATAACTGTGATTTTCAATAATTTATCAAAGTCCAAAGCTTGTAATTTCAGCAAAAACTAGCGGAGCAGTACAAAACTTAAACTTGATCTGTAACCCATCATGGTTAACTCACATACCAAAAATCAGCCCAATATCTGAAGGCGTTTAGAATAAAACTCTGTATAATGGTTTGTTGAGGAATAACGGAATGACAGAATTAGGGAATTTCAGAATTACGGAATTATGGAATTTCGGACAAGGGTAAAACTATATGGCATTGACAACTTCGTTGCGGGGACATAAAAAGATCTGTAACCCATCATGGTTAACTCACATACCAAAATTCAGCCCAATATCTGAAGGTGTTTAGAATAAAAACTCTGTATAATGATTTGTTGCGGAATGACAGAATGACAGAATTTCAGAATTACGGAATTACAGAATTTTGGACAAGGGTAAAACTATATTACTCGTTGGGGGGCCATAAAAAGATCAAATTTCTTTTTCAGTCAGACAAACCATAAAACAATTTGGCACAGACTGTCACATCATATCATACCATGCTTTTAAAAACATCTCAAATTTTCCTAGCTAGCAAACATTGACTACTGAATGCAGGTAAGTAAGTAGGACCTTGTTACACATTGTGCTCACATGTACTCCATGACAATGACTAGTAAGTAGTTAATGTTAAATTATGAATGCTGGTCAAAATGGCTAAAATGATGCAATGAAATAAAAATGCCAAAAAACTATTAAAACCTTGAGCTCAATGTTCAGACAACAACAATGACCAAATAATCTAAGCAATCCTGAGTCGAGACACTTTGTATTAACTATTATTGGGTTCAATAGAGATGACCGACGTTCTTACATCTACAATTAATCATATAGGGATAGATACAACCAAAAATGTAGTAGTCACATGTCCTCTTTAAATAATAGAAGTAAAAATGGCAACAAGCATATTCTAGTATGGGGAAACTCATAATCAATCAGATCAGAAATTAACAAGAGCTGTCAAAATGACAGTAAACCGGATTCTTTAACATTTATTTGTGTTCTGGCATTTATCAATATTACAAGGACCAAAACTCCTAATAGGTAAAATTTATGATTATCAATATCAAACTTGACTTCATGAGCAAATGCACGGACACGACATTTTTTAAACTTTCAAGAACCGTAACTCCTGAACGGTAAAAGTCAAAATCGTCATTATTGAACTTGACCTCCATTTTGTTGTCAGTAACAACATATTAAAATTTTAAAAGATTTGGTTGAACTGTTCATGAGTAAATGCACAGACACAACATTTTTTAAACTTTCAAGAACCGTAACTCCTGAACGGTAAAAGTCAAAATCGTCATTATTGAACTTGACCTCCATTTTGTTGTCAGTAACAACATATTAAAATTTTAAAAGGTTTGGTTGACTGGTTCATGAGTAAATGCACGGACACAACATTTTTTAAACTTTCAAGAACCGTAACTCCTGAATGGTAAAAGTAAAAATCGTCATTATTGAACTTGACCTTCGTTATGTTGTCAGTAACAACATATTAAAATTTTAAAAGGTTTGGTTGAACGGTTCATGAGTAAATGCACGGACACAACATTTTTTAAACTTCCAAGAACCGTAACTCCTGAACGGTAAAAGTCAAAATCGTCATTATTGAACTTGACCTCCATTTTGTTGTCAGTAACAACATATTAAAATTTTAAAAGGTTTGGTTGAAGCTTCATGAGTAAATGCACGGACAACATTTGGTTGCCGCCCGCCCGCTCGCCCGCCCACCCGGCCGCCCGCCGTACATCCCCAAATCAATAACCGACATTTTTTACACAAAAATCCGGTTAAAAAGGCAGGTGCCTTGAAGAAGAATCTTTGCAAGTTGGTTGAGTTCTTTCAAGCAGTTTTCGAAGGAATTTTAATTTAAACAAAGTTGATAAAAATAAGTCTTTAGCAATAACTTGGAGATGTTAGGTGTCAGAACGATGCATCATTATGCCAGAGGATCATAAATGTAAGGAAAGGTATAGCCAAATTAAGATAGATAAAGTCAAAAACAAAGTAGATACTGTCACCTTTATTAACTTACCATGAAATATGGGTTTTGCTCATTGTTGAAGTATACAGATTATAGGAGGTAGCAATACTGCACAATGGTCCTATTGGTCAGATGAATAAATAATAGCTTAATAATGACTGATGTCATGGTTGATGGAACAATGACCATTTTGGGAAAATGAGTTCAAAATAACTAGAAACTGTTGAAGAAGAGTTTTAGGATTCAGAGAACAAAATGATTTCAAAATAACTAGAAACTGTTGAAGAAGAGATTTAGGATTCAGAGGACAAAATGATGTGATACTGAATGTTGAAATCTTATTTAAGTTCCACTTGGGTTATGGTTATAATACATGTGTGGTTAGTCTATTTGTTAAGTTATAATACAATATATACAACAAACCCTTTAATTTCAACAAAAAATGAAGCAAATGTAAAATAGAAAAAGCTGAAACTTAAAATGTGAAATTTGGTATGTAGGTGAGATATATGTGGTTATGAATGACACTTAAAATAAAACAAAAATGATTAAAACCATTCTTCTGCAAAAAATATCCCAACATCCATTCCAACTGAAAATACATTGTGCCATATATATATGTATAGATCTACAACTAAAAAAATCTATGGAAGTTAGTTAAAACGATATTCACTGAAATAAAATATCAACAATCATTCTCGGCCAGCCAACAACAAATATGTACAGTATGTTATGAAAATCTCAGTCTCGAATAGCAACTCAAAATCATTCTATTCATCACAATATCAACATAAAGTTTCCCATGCTTCACATTTTCATCTTTAATGGTAGCATTATAAAAGTCTGCCAGCAGGTATTCATTGATATTGAATCTCATTTCAATCTATGTTGTCATATGGCCTTTGGAATACAGTAAACAATGTTATATGGCCTTTGGAATACAGTAAACAAGGCTAATGACTTGTTTCATTTAATGCAACAGAACGAGCTTTAATGGTCTTGTGTAATTACTTTTCTTCAATAAATGCATGCAACATGTTATTTCTGGTTAACATATAAAAACCCATGTTCTTGAATCCTAACTTTTTGTTACATACAACCTTTACTCTATACTTCAGTATGTAGAACAGGTAGATAAGATGTTTTCTTACAAAAATCAAAATACATGACTGTCATGGACTATATTTACAAACCCCATCACAGGTCTTCAAACCGGGTTCTAGTCACTTTGAGAAAGAGCTTATTAGTATATCACTGAAAATTTTGAACGCTCTGTCAGTTTGCAACAGAGCAAGCCAGTAACTCACTAGACTAAGAGGTTTGCACTGCTATGTCAATTTGTGCCAGTAACTCACTGAAAGTTGCAGAGATCTATCAGCTTGGGATAGAGCTTTTAGTAACTCACTGAAAATGTTTGGGAAAGAGCTTTATAGTAACTCACTGAAAGTTGCAGAGATCTATCAGTTTGGGATACAGCTTTTCAGTAACTCACTGAAAGTTGCAGTGATCTATCAGTTTGGGTAGAGCTTTTCAGTAACTCACTAAAAGTTGCAGTGATCTATCAGTTTGGGTAGAGCTTCTCAGCAACTTACTAAAAGTTGCAGAGATCTACATGTATCAATTTGGGATAGAGCCTTTCAGCATGTTTGCAATGCTCTGTTTTTTAATGATGAGGCCATAAAAAAAGAATAGGTTTGTTGCCCTAACCCTACCTACCCAGAAAATAGCTGCCTACTCAAAATCTGTTATTATCCTGATGTGAAATTTTCTTTTTTTTATTAAGACAGACATGAAGACTAATAAACATATGACACTTCAATTTCTCTTTGAAAAAAAGAAAATGCCTACTTATCTACCCACTGTCTCAACCTTTGGGTAGGGTTTGGGCAAACTAATATATTTTTAAGTGTGGCATGATCTGGTCAGTAATTCTCTGAAGGATTGCATTGGTCTGTCATTTTTTTTTTAGGATAGAGCTGATCAGTAATTCACTGAAAATTTCATTGCTCTGTCAGTTTTATTGTGATAGAGCTTTTCAGTAATTCACTGTCATTTAAAAAAACTTATCAGTAACTCATCTAAGGTTTGTATTGATCTGTCAGTTTTATTGTGATAGAGCTTTTCAGTAACTCACTGAAAGTTGCAGTCAGAGATCTATCAGTTTGGGTAGAGCTTTTCAGTAACTCACTGAAAGTTGCAGTCAGAGATCTATCAGTTTGGATAGAGCTTTTCAGTAACTCACTGAAAGTTGCAGTCAGAGATCTATCAGTTTGGGTAGAGCTTTTCAGTAACTCACTGAAAGTTGCAGTCAGAGATCTATCAGTTTGGGTAGAGCTTTTCAGTAACTCACTGAAAGTTGCAGTCAGAGATCTATCAGTTTGGGTAGAGCTTTTCAGTAACTCACTGAAAGTTGCAGTCAGAGATCTATCAGTTTGGGTAGAGCTTTTCAGTAACTCACTGAAAGTTGCAGTCAGAGATCTATCAGTTCGTGATAGAGCTTTTCAGTAACTCACTGAAAGTTGCAGTCAGAGATCTATCAGTTTGGGATAGAGCTTTTCAGTAACTCACTGAAAGTTGCAGTCAGAGATCTATCAGTTTGGGATAGAGCTTTTCAGTAACTCACTGAAACTTGCAAGCTTTTCTGCAACTCACTGAAAGTTGCAGAGATCTATCAGTTTGGGATAGAGCTTTTTAGTAAGTCAATGTCAATTTGTGAAAACTCACCGAAGGTTTGCTCTGTCAGTTTTATTGTGACAGAGCCTGTCTGTAAGTCCTTGTATGATTGAACTCCTTGATCAGTTTTTTTAATTGACCTTCATAGTTAGTCATAAGACACTGCTCTGCTATATCAGTTTGTGACAAAGCTTGTAACTCACTGAAGTATGCCGTCTTCAATAAATTTGATAGAGCTTGTCAATAATCATGCAGGTTTGCTCTGATATGTCAATTTGTGACGAAGCTTGCAACTCACGGAAGGTTTGCAGTCTAAAAACAGTTTGTAATAGAATTTTTTTTAAACTGGTAACTACTTGCGAAGAAAATGTCAAAATCTGTCTCAACTTGTGGTTGGTAAAAATCAAGCTTGCTACCATCTACATCTTTTGGTCTCTAGTTGATAGTTTTCCCATAGGAAATCCCATCTACATATTTTAAATTAGAAGATACATGTACCTCTTATGTTAATATATATATATCATCAGGGTTTGACACTAACTTATTCCTTTACTAGCCCAGAGGGCTACCTCATACGAACGACAAAATTATAAATAACCTGACTGCTACTACATTTTCTTTGTACTTGATTAAATAGGGAATTTTAAGTGTTCATTTGGGAAAAAAAATTATAGGTTTTTTTTTTTTCTTATTGGGAACGAGGCCTTTCGATCCAAAATAAAAGCAAGAAAATCACTGCTCCTTTGCTATGGTAGGCAGGCTGACAAACTATAAAAAAAAATCTATTATTATATAATTTTGTTTATTCTTCCAATACATGTACCTTAGATTAAGTTTTCCCACATCAACTCTATATATTGTTCAATAAATCATATATGTTTCTAAACTGCATCAAAGACATAAATGAAAATTGTCCTTTTGATTGAATTATAAATTTATGTATTAATTAATGTTGGCTGAATAAAATTGAGACTGAAATTTCCACAGCAGCAATAATACTAAGAAAAAAATGCAGTGTCTCTGATCTAGAACAATAACATGCAACATGAACACAGCTTAATTGTTCTAACAGACTAAACAGGTGCTCCCATGGTAAAGCTTTGTTCTAACAGACTAAACAGGTGCTCCCATGGTAAAGCTTTGTTCTAACAGACTAAACAGGTGCTCCCATGGTAAAGCTTTGTTCTAACAGACTAAACAGGTGCTCCCATGGTAAAGCTTTGTTCTAACAGACTAAACAGGTGCTCCCATGGTAAAGCTTTGTTCTAACAGACTAAACAGGTGCTCCCATGGTAAAGCTGTGTTCTAACAGGCTAAACAGGTGCTCCCATGGTAAAGCTTTGTTCTAACAGACTAAACAGGTGCTCCCATGGTAAAGCTTTGTTCTAACAGACTAAACAGGTGCTCCCATGGTAAAGCTTTGTTCTAACAGACTAAACAGGTGCTCCCATGGTAAAGCTGTGTTCTAACAGGCTAAACAGGTGCTCCCATGGTAAAGCTTTGTTCTAACAGACTAAACAGGTGCTCCCATGGTAAAGCTTTGTTCTAACAGACTAAACAGGTGCTCCCATGGTAAAGCTTTGTTCTAACAGACTAAACAGGTGCTCCCATGGTAAAGCTGTGTTCTAACAGGCTAAACAGGTGCTCCCATGGTAAAGCTTTGTTCTAACAGACTAAACAGGTGCTCCCATGGTAAAGCTTTGTTCTAACAGACTAAACAGGTGCTCCCATGGTAAAGCTAACTACAAGTTATATCTTCAGTTTAAGATTGTTCTGCTGGGAAGTATTTTTATAGCGTTTATCAAATACAAAAATAAATGTAAAAGTACCGGTATTACTCTGAGAGCTTACAATACATGTTTTATATCAAAATTGGTAGATTCCTCTACCATTCAATTCCCAGTTTTGGGGGCTACATTTATATATTCAGATGATATTCTGTGGCCAATATTGGATAATAAATATATATATATATATATTCTAACAATTATCAATGTTAATATCTTGATTTACTTGAAAGTAAAACATGTAAAGATGATATCGAGAAATAGTACTTCTTTCTGATTCAATGTCTATTGTTATTTCCTTAGCAATAGAACAATAAATGACCACAAGCTATGACATTATTGTTTAAAAAGACTATGAAATAAGATGAAACAAAATATTCTTTCAGCTATGAATGGTACATTTTGAATAAAAAATTTGCTCTTTCCTGTACCAAAAGCAGCAAAAAATCCAACTTAATTTTCCATTCATGCAAACTGAACTCTGAAGCAATAAATGATTCCGGCATTAGTTAAAAAAAATATATCAATTTACATATATGATAATGGCTGAAATAGGACTTTGGGTTTTGTCTACACTATAAATATAGGAGGCAAAAATCCATTCTCCAAAAGGTATGAGGCAGACTTTTACAAATGTACCAGTAAGATGAAAATGTGACGAAAGTCGTCATCATTAGTGACGTTACCATATAGATATTCCTGAACCTTTCTTTGGTGGGTACCTGTTTAAATCAAACATGTACATCATTGTTACAGCCAAAAAAATAATGTGTTGTCGTGTGTATGTGTTAAATAAAACAAGTGTTCAAAATAAACTGACAAAAGTATTATTAGAAACATTGTGAGGTAGTCATCTAATGGATAATTGGTAGTTTTAGAAATAAAAAAAAAGCCTTTATGAACTCAAACTGAATAATATAAATTAAAATTGATCAGTATACATAATATGTCAACTGGACAGCAAAACCATTGGTGTAAAACTTAATGACACGTCAATACGTCATCAATATTTGAAGGTAATAGTTCTAGATTTGTCAAGAATTCAAAATTTGCTTTCAATTATCTGAAAATCATAATGTATCATACGATATGAAAAATTTTATTCTACATGTATCTATATGGGCTTCAGCATATATACGATTCGTTGTTTATGGGCCTTAGCATGCACATGTAACAAACACTTAACTTTTTAACAGAAAAGTGTGTTTAAAAATGTTGAGATATTTCAACTATTAAAATAAAACTCTAAAATGTATAAAGTAATTAATTGATCTGACCAATCTAAAAGCTTGAAAATTATCATTCCTAAGTAAAATAAAAATGTTTTAAGAAGATTGGTA